>NC_071332.1:7165088-8409386 GCF_010183535.1 Caenorhabditis remanei
TGGAGCAGCTTGTCTCGACTGGAGTTTCTTGTACTGGAACTGGTTGCTCGACTGGAGTTTCTGGAACTGGAGCAGCTTGTTCGGTTGGAGTCTCTTGTACTGGAAACTGGTTGCTCGACTGGAGTTTCTGGAACTGGAGCAGCTTGTTCGGCTGGAGTCTCTTGAACTGGAACTGGTTGCTCGACTGGAGTTTCTGGAACTGGAGCAGCTTGTTCGGCTGGAGTCTCTTGGACTGGAACTGGTTGCTCGACTGGAGTTTCTGGAACAGGAGCAGCTTGTTCGGCTGGAGTTTCTGGGACTGGAACTGGTTGTTCGGCTGGAGTCTCTTGAACTGGAACTGGTTGCTCGACTGGAGTTTCTGGAACAGGAGCAGCTTGTTCGGCTGGAGTTTCTGGGACTGGAACTGGTTGTTCGGCTGGAGTCTCTTGAACTGGAACTGGTTGCTCGACTGGAGTTTCTGGAACAGGAGCAGCTTGTTCGGCTGGAGTCTCTTGAACTGGAACTGGTTGCTCGACTGGAGTTTCTCTAACTGGAGCAGCTTGTTCGGCTGGAGTCTCTTTAACTGGAGCAGCTTGCTCGGCTGGAGTCTCTTGAACTGGAACTGGTTGCTCGACTGGAGTTTCTGGAACAGGAGATGCTTGTTCGGCTGGAGTCTCTTGGACTGGAACTGGTTGTTCGGCTGGAGTCTCTTGAACTGGAGCAGCTTGTTCGGCTGGAGTTTCTGGGACTGGAGCAGCTTGTTCGGCTGGAGTTTCTTGAACTGGAACTGGTTGCTCGACTGGAGTTTCTGGAACAGGAGCAGCTTGTTCGGCTGGAGTCTCTTGTACTGAAGCAGCTTGTTCGGCTGGAGTTTCTGGGACTGGAGCAGCTTGTTCGGCTGGAGTTTCTTGAACTGGAACTGGTTGCTCGACTGGAGTTTCTGGAACAGGAGCAGCTTGTTCGGCTGGAGTCTCTTGTACTGAAGCAGTTTGTTCTGCTGGAGCCTCTTGAACTGGAGCAGCTTGTACGGCTGGAGTCTCTTGAACTGGAACTGGCTGCTCGATTTGAACTTGTTCTCTTCCCTTTTGTGGAACATTTTCTGTGATGAACTCTGAACATTCCATCAGCAGATCAAGTTCAAGACCGCTGAATACTTCCGCCTTACAGAAGAACAGATCAACGTCAACGTCAGTGAGAAGCACTTTTTCTGTTTTCACGGCTTGGTCCAGCATTTCAGCTTCTTTTACAGCAGGAACTGGTTCTTCTGCTCTCGAATCGTCAGATGGAGCAGCTTGTTCGGCTGGAGTCTCTTGAACTGGAGCAGCTTGCTCGGCTGGAGTTTCTTGTACTGGAACTGGTTGCTCGACTGGAGTTTCTGGAACAGGAGCAGCTTGTTCGGCTGGAGTCTCTTGAACTGGAGCAGCTTGTTCGGCTGGAGTTTCTTGGACTGGAGCAGCTTGTTCGGCTGGAGTTTCTTGAACTGGAACTGGTTGCTCGACTGGAGTTTCTGGAACAGGAGCAGCTTGTTCGGCTGGAGTCTCTTGTACTGAAGCAGTTTGTTCTGCTGGAGCCTCTTGAACTGGAGCAGCTTGTACGGCTGGAGTCTCTTGAACTGGAACTGGCTGCTCGATTTGAACTTGTTCTCTTCCCTTTTGTGGAACATTTTCTGTGATGAACTCTGAACATTCCATCAGCAGATCAAGTTCCAGACCGCTGAATACTTCCGCCTTACAGAAGAACAGATCAACGTCAACGTCAGTGAGAAGCACTTTTTCTGTCTTCACGGCTTGGTCCAGCATTTCAGCTTCTTTTACAGCAGGAACTGGTTCTTCTGCTCTCGAATCGTCAGATGGAGCAGCTTGTTCGGCTGGAGTCTCTTGAACTGGAGCAGCTTGCTCGGCTGGAGTTTCTTGAACTGGAGCAGCTTGTTCGGCTGGAGTTTCTTGTACTGGAACTGGTTGCTCGACTGGAGTTTCTGGAACAGGAGCAGCTTGTTCGGCTGGAGTCTCTATTGGAACTGGTTGCTCGACTGGAGTTTCTGGAACTGGAGCAGCTTGTTCGGCTGGAGTCTCTTGGACTGGAACTGGTTGCTCGACTGGAGTTTCTGGAACAGGAGCAGCTTGTTCGGCTGGAGTCTCTTGAACTGGAGCAGCTTGTTCGGCTGGAGTTTCTTGAACTGGAGCAGCTTGTTCGGCTGGAGTCTCTTGTACTGAAGCAGCTTGTTCGGCTGGAGTTTCTTGTACTGAAGCAGCTTGTTCGGCTGGAGTTTCTTGTACTGGAACTGGTTGCTCGACTGGAGTTTCTGGAACAGGAGCAGCTTGTTCGGCTGGAGTCTCTTGAATTGGAACTGGTTGCTCGACTGGAGTTTCTGGAACTGGAGCAGCTTGTTCGGCTGGAGTCTCTTGGACTGGAACTGGTTGCTCGACTGGAGTTTCTGGAACAGGAGCAGCTTGTTCGGCTGGAGTCTCTTGAACTGGAGCAGCTTGTTCGGCTGGAGTTTCTGGGACTGGAACTGCTTGTTCGGCTGGAGTCTCTTGAACTGGAACTGGTTGCTCGACTGGAGTTTCTGGAACAGGAGCAGCTTGTTCGGCTGGAGACTCTTGAACTGAAGCAGCTTGTTCGGCTGGAGTTTCTGGGACTGGAACTGCTTGTTCGGCTGGAGTCTCTTGAACTGGAACTGGTTGCTCGACTGGAGTTTCTGGAACTGGAGCAGCTTGTTCGGCTGGAGTCTCTTGGACTGGAACTGGTTGTTCGACTGGAGTCTCTTGAACTGGAACTGGTTGCTCGACTGGAGTTTCTGGAACAGGAGCAGCTTGTTCGGCTGGAGACTCTTGAACTGAAGCAGCTTGTTCGGCTGGAGTTTCTGGGACTGGAACTGCTTGTTCGGCTGGAGTCTCTTGAACTGGAACTGGTTGCTCGATTTGAACTTGTTCTCTTCCCTTTTGTGGAACATTTTCTGTGATGAACTCTGAACATTCCATCAGCAGATCAAGTTCAAGACCGCTGAATACTTCCGCCTTCCAGAAGAACAGATCAACGTCAACGTCAGTGAGAAGCACTTTTTCTGTCTTCACGGCTTGGTCCAGCATTTCAGCTTCTTTTACAGCAGGAACTGGTTCTTCAGCTCTCGAATCGTCAGATGGAGCAGCTTGTTCGGCTGGAGTTTCTGGGACTGGAACTGGTTGTTCGGCTGGAGTCTCTTGAACTGGAACTGGTTGCTCGATTTGAACTTGTTCTCTTCCCTTTTGTGGAACATTTTTTGTGATGAACTCTGAACATTCCATCAGCAGATCAAGTTCAAGACCGCTGAATACTTCCGCCTTACAGAAGAACAGATCAACGTCAACGTCAGTGAGAAGCACTTTTTCTGTCTTCACGGCTTGGTCCAGCATTTCAGCTTCTTTTACAGCAGGAACTGGTTCTTCAGCTCTCGAATCGTCAGATGGAGCAGTTTGTTCGGCTGGAGTTTCTGGGACTGGAACTGGTTGTTCGGCTGGAGTCTCTTGAACTGGAACTGGTTGCTCGATTTGAACTTGTTCTCTTCCCTTTTGTGGAACATTTTCTGTGATGAACTCTGAACATTCCATCAGCAGATCAAGTTCAAGACCGCTGAATACTTCCGCCTTACAGAAGAACAGATCAACGTCAACGTCAGTGAGAAGCACTTTTTCTGTCTTC
This sequence comes from Caenorhabditis remanei, assembly GCF_010183535.1. Lineage (NCBI taxonomy): Eukaryota > Metazoa > Nematoda > Chromadorea > Rhabditida > Rhabditidae > Caenorhabditis > Caenorhabditis remanei. The sequence goes on from NC_071332.1 coordinate 7,168,746, forward strand.
ACGGCTTGGTTCAGCATTTCAGCTTCTTTTACAGCAGGAACTGGTTCTTCAGCTCTCGAATCGTCAGATGGAGCAGCTTGTTCGGCTGGAGTCTCTTGAACTGGAGCAGCTTGCTCGGCTGGAGTCTCTTGAACTGGAACTGGTTGCTCGACTGGAGTTTCTGGAACAGGAGCAGCTTGTTCGGCTGGAGTCTCTTGGACTGGAGCAGCTTGTTCGGCTGGAGTCTCTTGAACTGGAACTGGTTGCTCGACTGGAGTTTCCGGAACTGGAGCAGCTTGTTCTACTGGAGCCTCTTGAACTGGAACTGGTTGCTCGACTGGAGTATCTTGAACTGGAACTGGTTGCTCGACTGGAGTTTCTGTAACTGGAGCAGCTTGTTCGGCTGGAGTCTCTTGAACTGGAACTGGTTGCTCGACTGGAGTTTCTGTAACTGGAGCAACTTGTTCGGCTGGAGTCTCTTTAACTGGAGCAGCTTGCTCGGCTGGAGTCTGTTGTACTGGAACTGGTTGCTCGACTGGAGTTTCTGGAACTGGAGCAGCTTGTACGGCTGGAGTCTCTTGAACTGGAGCAGCTTGTTCGGCTGGAGTTTCTGGGACTGGAGCAGCTTGTTCGGCTGGAGCCTCTTGAACTGGAACTGGTTGTTCGGCTGGAGTCTCTTGAACTGGAGCAGCTTGTTCGGCTGGAGTTTCTGGGACTGGAGCAGCTTGTTCGGCTGGAGTTTCTTGTACTGAAGCAGCTTGTTCGGCTGGAGTCTCTTGGACTGGAACTGGTTGCTCGACTGGAGTTTCTCTAACTGGAGCAGCTTGTTCGGCTGGAGTCTCTTTAACTGGAGCAGCTTGCTCGGCTGGAGTCTCTTGAACTGGAACTGGTTGCTCGACTGGAGTTTCTGGAACAGGAGATGCTTGTTCGGCTGGAGTCTCTTGGACTGGAACTGGTTGTTCGGCTGGAGTCTCTTGAACTGGAGCAGCTTGTTCGGCTGGAGTTTCTGGGACTGGAGCAGCTTGTTCGGCTGGAGTTTCTTGAACTGGAACTGGTTGCTCGACTGGAGTTTCTGGAACAGGAGCAGCTTGTTCGGCTGGAGTCTCTTGTACTGAAGCAGCTTGTTCGGCTGGAGTTTCTGGGACTGGAGCAGCTTGTTCGGCTGGAGTTTCTTGAACTGGAACTGGTTGCTCGACTGGAGTTTCTGGAACAGGAGCAGCTTGTTCGGCTGGAGTCTCTTGTACTGAAGCAGTTTGTTCTGCTGGAGCCTCTTGAACTGGAGCAGCTTGTACGGCTGGAGTCTCTTGAACTGGAACTGGCTGCTCGATTTGAACTTGTTCTCTTCCCTTTTGTGGAACATTTTCTGTGATGAACTCTGAACATTCCATCAGCAGATCAAGTTCAAGACCGCTGAATACTTCCGCCTTACAGAAGAACAGATCAACGTCAACGTCAGTGAGAAGCACTTTTTCTGTTTTCACGGCTTGGTCCAGCATTTCAGCTTCTTTTACAGCAGGAACTGGTTCTTCTGCTCTCGAATCGTCAGATGGAGCAGCTTGTTCGGCTGGAGTCTCTTGAACTGGAGCAGCTTGCTCGGCTGGAGTTTCTTGTACTGGAACTGGTTGCTCGACTGGAGTTTCTGGAACAGGAGCAGCTTGTTCGGCTGGAGTCTCTTGAACTGGAGCAGCTTGTTCGGCTGGAGTTTCTTGGACTGGAGCAGCTTGTTCGGCTGGAGTTTCTTGAACTGGAACTGGTTGCTCGACTGGAGTTTCTGGAACAGGAGCAGCTTGTTCGGCTGGAGTCTCTTGTACTGAAGCAGTTTGTTCTGCTGGAGCCTCTTGAACTGGAGCAGCTTGTACGGCTGGAGTCTCTTGAACTGGAACTGGCTGCTCGATTTGAACTTGTTCTCTTCCCTTTTGTGGAACATTTTCTGTGATGAACTCTGAACATTCCATCAGCAGATCAAGTTCCAGACCGCTGAATACTTCCGCCTTACAGAAGAACAGATCAACGTCAACGTCAGTGAGAAGCACTTTTTCTGTCTTCACGGCTTGGTCCAGCATTTCAGCTTCTTTTACAGCAGGAACTGGTTCTTCTGCTCTCGAATCGTCAGATGGAGCAGCTTGTTCGGCTGGAGTCTCTTGAACTGGAGCAGCTTGCTCGGCTGGAGTTTCTTGAACTGGAGCAGCTTGTTCGGCTGGAGTTTCTTGTACTGGAACTGGTTGCTCGACTGGAGTTTCTGGAACAGGAGCAGCTTGTTCGGCTGGAGTCTCTATTGGAACTGGTTGCTCGACTGGAGTTTCTGGAACTGGAGCAGCTTGTTCGGCTGGAGTCTCTTGGACTGGAACTGGTTGCTCGACTGGAGTTTCTGGAACAGGAGCAGCTTGTTCGGCTGGAGTCTCTTGAACTGGAGCAGCTTGTTCGGCTGGAGTTTCTTGAACTGGAGCAGCTTGTTCGGCTGGAGTCTCTTGTACTGAAGCAGCTTGTTCGGCTGGAGTTTCTTGTACTGAAGCAGCTTGTTCGGCTGGAGTTTCTTGTACTGGAACTGGTTGCTCGACTGGAGTTTCTGGAACAGGAGCAGCTTGTTCGGCTGGAGTCTCTTGAATTGGAACTGGTTGCTCGACTGGAGTTTCTGGAACTGGAGCAGCTTGTTCGGCTGGAGTCTCTTGGACTGGAACTGGTTGCTCGACTGGAGTTTCTGGAACAGGAGCAGCTTGTTCGGCTGGAGTCTCTTGAACTGGAGCAGCTTGTTCGGCTGGAGTTTCTGGGACTGGAACTGCTTGTTCGGCTGGAGTCTCTTGAACTGGAACTGGTTGCTCGACTGGAGTTTCTGGAACAGGAGCAGCTTGTTCGGCTGGAGACTCTTGAACTGAAGCAGCTTGTTCGGCTGGAGTTTCTGGGACTGGAACTGCTTGTTCGGCTGGAGTCTCTTGAACTGGAACTGGTTGCTCGATTTGAACTTGTTCTCTTCCCTTTTGTGGAACATTTTCTGTGATGAACTCTGAACATTCCATCAGCAGATCAAGTTCAAGACCGCTGAATACTTCCGCCTTCCAGAAGAACAGATCAACGTCAACGTCAGTGAGAAGCACTTTTTCTGTCTTCACGGCTTGGTCCAGCATTTCAGCTTCTTTTACAGCAGGAACTGGTTCTTCAGCTCTCGAATCGTCAGATGGAGCAGCTTGTTCGGCTGGAGTTTCTGGGACTGGAACTGGTTGTTCGGCTGGAGTCTCTTGAACTGGAACTGGTTGCTCGATTTGAACTTGTTCTCTTCCCTTTTGTGGAACATTTTTTGTGATGAACTCTGAACATTCCATCAGCAGATCAAGTTCAAGACCGCTGAATACTTCCGCCTTACAGAAGAACAGATCAACGTCAACGTCAGTGAGAAGCACTTTTTCTGTCTTCACGGCTTGGTCCAGCATTTCAGCTTCTTTTACAGCAGGAACTGGTTCTTCAGCTCTCGAATCGTCAGATGGAGCAGTTTGTTCGGCTGGAGTTTCTGGGACTGGAACTGGTTGTTCGGCTGGAGTCTCTTGAACTGGAACTGGTTGCTCGATTTGAACTTGTTCTCTTCCCTTTTGTGGAACATTTTCTGTGATGAACTCTGAACATTCCATCAGCAGATCAAGTTCAAGACCGCTGAATACTTCCGCCTTACAGAAGAACAGATCAACGTCAACGTCAGTGAGAAGCACTTTTTCTGTCTTCACGGCTTGGTCCAGCATTTCAGCTTCTTTTACAGCAGGAACTGGTTCTTCAGCTCTCGAATCGTCAGATGGGGCAGCTTGTTCGGCTGGAGTCTCTTGAACTGGAGCAGCTTGCTCGGCTGGAGTCTCTTGAACTGGAACTGGTTGCTCGAATGGAGTTTCTGGAACTGGAGCAGCTTGTACGGCTGGAGTCTCTTGAACTGGAGCAGCTTGTTCGGCTGGAGTCTCTTGAACTGGAACTGGTTGTTCGGCTGGAGCCTCTTGAACTGGAACTGGTTGCTCGACTGGAGTTTCTGTAACTGGAGCAACTTGTTCGGCTGGAGTCTCTTTAACTGGAGCAGCTTGCTCGGCTGGAGTCTGTTGTACTGGAACTGGTTGCTCGACTGGAGTTTCTGGAACTGGAGCAGCTTGTACGGCTGGAGTCTCTTGAACTGGAGCAGCTTGTTCGGCTGGAGTTTCTGGGACTGGAGCAGCTTGTTCGGCTGGAGCCTCTTGAACTGGAACTGGTTGTTCGGCTGGAGTCTCTTGAACTGGAGCAGCTTGTTCGGCTGGAGTTTCTGGGACTGGAGCAGCTTGATCGGCTGGAGTTTCTTGTACTGAAGCAGCTTGTTCGGCTGGAGTCTCTTGGACTGGAACTGGTTGCTCGATTTGAACTTGTTCTCTTCCCTTTTGTGGAACATTTTCTGTGATGAGCTCTGAACATTCCATCAGCAGATCAAGTTCAAGACCGCTGAATACTTCCGCCTTACAGAAGAACAGATCAACGTCAACGTCAGTGAGAAGCACTTTTTCTGTCATCACGGCTTGGTCCAGCATTTCAGCTTCTTTTACAGCAGGAACTGGTTCTTCAGCTCTCGAATCGTCAGATGGGGCAGCTTGTTCGGCTGGAGTCTCTTGAACTGAAACTGGTTGCTCGACTGGAGTCTCTTGAACTGGAACTGGTTGCTCGACTGGAGTTTCTGGAACAGGAGCAGCTTGTTCGGCTTGAGTCTCTTGGACTGGAGCAGCTTGTTCGGCTGGAGTCTCTTGAACTGGAACTGGTTTCTCGACTGGAGTTTCTGGAACTGGAGCAGCTTGTTCGGCTGGAGTCTCTTGAACTGGAACTGGTTGCTCGGCTGGAGTCTCTTGAACTGGAACTGGTTGCTCGACTGGAGTTTCTGGAACAGGAGCAGCTTGTTCGGCTGGAGTCTCTTGGACTGGAGCAGCTTGTTCGGCTGGAGTCTCTTGAACTGGAACTGGTTGCTTGACTGGAGTTTCTGGAACTGGAGCAGCTTGTTCGGCTGGAGCCTCTTGAACTGGAACTGGTTGCTCGACTGGAGTCTCTTGAACTGGAACTGGTTGCTCGACTGGAGTCTCTTGAACTGGAACTGGTTGCTCGACTGGAGTTTCTGGAACAGGAGCAGCTTGTTCGGCTGGAGTTTCTGGAACTGGAGCAGCTTGTTCGGCTGGAGTCTCTTGGACTGGAACTGGTTGTTCGGCTGGAGTTTCTGGGACTGGAACTGCTTGTTTGGCTGGAGTCTCTTGAACTGGAACTGGTTGCTCGACTGGAGTTTCTGGAACAGGAGCAGCTTGTTCGGCTGGAGTCTCTTTAACTGAAGCAGCTTGCTCGGCTGGAGTCTCTTGAACTGGAACTGGTTGCTCGACTGGAGTTTCTGGAACAGGAGCAGCTTGTTCGGCTGGAGTCTCTTGAACTGGAACTGGTTGCTCGACTGGAGTTTCTGGAACTGAAGCAGCTTGTTCGGCTGGAGTCTCTTGAACTGGAACTGGTTGCTCGACTGGAGTTTCTGGAACTGGAGCAGCTTGTTCGGCTCGAGTCTCTTGAACTGGAACTGGTTGCTCGACTGGAGTCTCTTGAACTGGAACTGGTTGCTCGACTGGAGTTTCTGGAACAGGAGCAGCTTGTTCGGCTGGAGTCTCTTTAACTGAAGCAGCTTGCTCGGCTGGAGTCTCTTGAACTGGAACTGGTTGCTCGACTGGAGTTTCTGGAACAGGAGCAGCTTGTTCGGCTGGAGTCTCTTGAACTGGAACTGGTTGCTCGACTGGAGTTTCTGGAACTGGAGCAGCTTGTTCGGTTGGAGTCTCTTGTACTTGAACCGGTTGCTCGACTGGAGTTTCTGGAACAGGAGCAGCTTGTTCGGCTGGTGTCTCTTGAACTGGAACTGGTTGCTCGACTGGAGTATCTGGAACTGGAGCAGCTTGTTCGACTGGAGTTTCTTGTACTGGAACTGGTTGCTCGACTGGAGTTTCTGGAACTGAAGCAGCTTGTTCGGCTGGAGTCTCTTGAACTGAAGCAGCTTGTTCGGCTGGAGTCTCTTGGACTGGAGCAGCTTGTTCGGCTGGAGTTTCTTGTACTGGAACTGGTTGCTCGATTTGAACTTGTTCTCTTCCCTTTTGTGGAACATTTTCTGTGATGAACTCTGAACATTCCATCAGCAGATCAAGTTCAAGACTGCTGAATACTTCCGCCTTACAGAAGAACAGATCAACGTCAACGTCAGTGAAAAGCACTTTTTCTGTCTTCACGGCTTGGTCCAGCATTTCAGCTTCTTTTACAGCAGGAACTGGTTCTTCAGCTCTCGAATCGTCAGATGGAGCAGCTTGTTCGGCTGGAGTCTCTTTAACTGGAGCAGCTTGCTCGGCTGGAGTCTCTTGTACTGGAACTGGTTGCTCGACTGGAGCCTCTTGAACTGGAACTGGTTGCTCGACTGGAGTTTCTGGAACAGGAGCAGCTTGTTCGGCTGGAGTCTCTTGAACTGGAGCAGCTTGTTCGGCTGGAGTTTCTGGGACTGGAGCAGCTTGTACGGCTGGAGTCTCTTGAACTGGAGCAGCTTGTTCGGCTGGAGCCTCTCGAACTGGAACTGGTTGCTCGACTGGAGTTTCTGTAACTGGAGCAGCTTGTTCGGCTGGAGTCTCTTGGACTGGAACTGGTTGTTCGGCTGGAGTCTCTTGAACTGGAGCAGCTTGTACGGCTGGAGTCTCTTGAACTGGAACTGGTTGTTCGATTTGAACTTGTTCTCTTCCCTTTTGTGGAACATTTTCTGTGATGAACTCTGAACATTCCATCAGCAGATCAAGTTCAAGACCGCTGAATACTTCCGCCTTACAGAAGAACAGATCAACGTCAACGTCAGTGAGAAGCACTTTTTCTGTCTTCACGGCTTGGTCCAGCATTTCAGCTTCTTTTACAGCAGGAACTGGTTCTTCAGCTCTCGAATCGTCAGATGGAGCAGCTTGTTCGGCTGGAGTCTCTTTAACTGGAGCAGCTTGTACGGCTGGAGTCTCTTTAACTGGAACTGGTTGCTCGACTGGAGTCTCTTGAACTGGAACTGGTTGCTCGACTGGAGTTTCTGGAACAGGAGCAGCTTGTTCGGCTGGAGTCTCTTTAACTGAAGCAGCTTGCTCGGCTGGAGTCTCTTGAACTGGAACTGGTTGCTCGACTGGAGTTTCTGGAACAGGAGCAGCTTGTTCGGCTGGAGTCTCTTGGACTGGAGCAGCTTGTTCGGCTGGAGTCTCTTGAACTGGAACTGGTTGCTCGACTGGAGTTTCTGGAACTGGAGCAGCTTGTTCGGTTGGAGTCTCTTGTACTGGAACTGGTTGCTCGACTGGAGTTTCTGGAACAGGAGCAGCTTGTTCGGCTGGTGTCTCTTGAACTGGAACTGGTTGCTCGACTGGAGTTTCTGGAACTGGAGCAGCTTGTTCGACTGGAGTTTCTTGTACTGGAACTGGTTGCTCGACTGGAGTTTCTGGAACTGGAGCAGCTTGTTCGGTTGGAGTCTCTTGGACTGGAACTGGTTGCTCGACTGGAGTTTCTGGAACTGAAGCAGCTTGTTCGGCTGGAGTCTCTTGAACTGAAGCAGCTTGTTCGGCTGGAGTCTCTTGGACTGGAGCAGCTTGTTCGGCTGGAGTTTCTTGTACTGGAACTGGTTGCTCGACTGGAGTTTCTGGAACTGGAGCAGCTTGTTCGGTTGGAGTCTCTTGTACTGGAACTGGTTGCTCGACTGGAGTTTCTGGAACTGGAGCAGCTTGTTCGACTGGAGTTTCTTGTACTGGAACTGGTTGCTCGACTGGAGTTTCTGGAACTGGAGCAGCTTGTTTGGTTGGAGTCTCTTGGACTGGAACTGGTTGCTCGACTGGAGTTTCTGGAACTGGAGCAGCTTGTTCGGCTCGAGTCTCTTGAACTGGAACTGGTTGCTCGACTGGAGTCTCTTGAACTGGAACTGGTTGCTCGACTGGAGTTTCTGGAACAGGAGCAGCTTGTTCGGCTGGAGTCTCTTTAACTGAAGCAGCTTGCTCGGCTGGAGTCTCTTGAACTGGAACTGGTTGCTCGACTGGAGTTTCTGGAACAGGAGCAGCTTGTTCGGCTGGAGTCTCTTGAACTGGAACTGGTTGCTCGACTGGAGTTTCTGGAACTGGAGCAGCTTGTTCGGTTGGAGTCTCTTGTACTTGAACCGGTTGCTCGACTGGAGTTTCTGGAACAGGAGCAGCTTGTTCGGCTGGTGTCTCTTGAACTGGAACTGGTTGCTCGACTGGAGTATCTGGAACTGGAGCAGCTTGTTCGACTGGAGTTTCTTGTACTGGAACTGGTTGCTCGACTGGAGTTTCTGGAACTGAAGCAGCTTGTTCGGCTGGAGTCTCTTGAACTGAAGCAGCTTGTTCGGCTGGAGTCTCTTGGACTGGAGCAGCTTGTTCGGCTGGAGTTTCTTGTACTGGAACTGGTTGCTCGATTTGAACTTGTTCTCTTCCCTTTTGTGGAACATTTTCTGTGATGAACTCTGAACATTCCATCAGCAGATCAAGTTCAAGACTGCTGAATACTTCCGCCTTACAGAAGAACAGATCAACGTCAACGTCAGTGAAAAGCACTTTTTCTGTCTTCACGGCTTGGTCCAGCATTTCAGCTTCTTTTACAGCAGAAACTGGTTCTTCAGCTCTCGAATCGTCAGATGGAGCAGCTTGTTCGGCTGGAGTCTCTTGAACTGGAACTGGTTGTTCGGCTGGAGTTTCTGGGACTGGAGCAGCTTGTACGGCTGGAGTCTCTTGAACTGGAGCAGCTTGTTCGGCTGGAGTCTCTTGAACTGGAGCAGCTTGTACGGCTGGAGTCTCTTGAACTGGAACTGGTTGCTCGACTGGAGTCTCTTGAACTGGAGCAGCTTGTTCGGCTGGAGTTTCTGGGACTGGAGCAGCTTGTACGGCTGGAGTCTCTTGAACTGGAGCAGCTTGTTCGGCTGGAGTCTCTTGAACTGGAGCAGCTTGTACGGCTGGAGTCTCTTGAACTGGAACTGGTTGCTCGACTGGAGTTTCTGTAACTGGAGCAGCTTGTTCGGCTGGAGTCTCTTGGACTGGAACTGGTTGTTCGGCTGGAGTCTCTTGAACTGGAGCAGCTTGTACGGCTGGAGTCTCTTGAACTGGAACTGGTTGCTCGACTGGAGTTTCTGTAACTGGAGCAGCTTGTTCGGCTGGTGTCTCTTGAACTGGAACTGGTTGCTCGACTGGAGTTTCTGGAACTGGAGCAGCTTGTTCGACTGGAGTTTCTTGTACTGGAACTGGTTGCTCGACTGGAGTTTCTGGAACTGGAGCAGCTTGTTCGGTTGGAGTCTCTTGGACTGGAACTGGTTGCTCGACTGGAGTTTCTGGAACTGAAGCAGCTTGTTCGGCTGGAGTCTCTTGAACTGAAGCAGCTTGTTCGGCTGGAGTCTCTTGGACTGGAGCAGCTTGTTCGGCTGGAGTTTCTTGTACTGGAACTGGTTGCTCGACTGGAGTTTCTGGAACTGGAGCAGCTTGTTCGGTTGGAGTCTCTTGTACTGGAACTGGTTGCTCGACTGGAGTTTCTGGAACTGGAGCAGCTTGTTCGACTGGAGTTTCTTGTACTGGAACTGGTTGCTCGACTGGAGTTTCTGGAACTGGAGCAGCTTGTTTGGTTGGAGTCTCTTGGACTGGAGCAGCTTGTTCGGCTGGAGTTTCTTGTACTGGAACTGGTTGCTCGACTGGAGTTTCTGGAACTGGAGCAGCTTGTTCGGTTGGAGTCTCTTGTACTGGAACTGGTTGCTCGACTGGAGTTTCTGGAACTGGAGCAGCTTGTTCGGCTGGAGTCTCTTGAACTGAAGCAGCTTGTTCGGCTGGAGTCTCTTGAACTGGAGCAGCTTGTTCGGCTGGAGTTTCTGGGACTGGAGCAGCTTGTTCGGTTGGAGTTTCTTGTACTGGAACTGGTTGCTCGATTTGAACTTGTTCTCTTCCCTTTTGTGGAACATTTTCTGTGATGAACTCTGAACATTCCATCAGCAGATCAAGTTCAAGACTGCTGAATACTTCCGCCTTACAGAAGAACAGATCAACGTCAACGTCAGTGAGAAGCACTTTTTCTGTCTTCACGGCTTGGTCCAGCATTTCAGCTTCTTTTACAGCAGGAACTGGTTCTTCAGCTCTCGAATCGTCAGATGGAGCAGCTTGTTCGGCTGGAGTCTCTTTAACTGGAGCAGCTTGTACGGCTGGAGTCTCTTTAACTGGAGCAGCTTGCTCGGCTGGAGTCTCTTGTACTGGAACTGGTTGCTCGACTGGAGTTTCTGGAACTGGAGCAGCTTGTTCGGCTGGAGTCTCTTGGACTGGAACTGGTTGTTCGGCTGGAGTCTCTTGTACTGGAACTGGTTGCTCGACTGGAGTTTCTGGAACTGGAGCAGCTTGTTCGGCTGGAGTCTCTTGGACTGGAGCAGCTTGTTCGGCTGGAGTCTCTTGGACTGGAGCAGCTTGTTTGGCTGGAGTCTCTTGAACTGGAGCAGCTTGTTCGACTGGAGTCTCTTGAACTGAAGCAGCTTGTTCGGCTGGAGTCTCTTGGACTGGAGCAGCTTGTTCGGCTGGAGTTTCTTGTACTGGAACTGGTTGCTCGACTGGAGTCTCTGGAACTGGAGCAGCTTGTTCGGTTGAAGTCTCTTGAACTGAAGCAGCTTGTTCGGCTGGAGTCTCTTGGACTGGAGCAGCTTGTTCGGCTGGAGTTTCTTGTACTGGAACTGGTTGCTCGACTGGAGTCTCTGGAACTGGAGCAGCTTGTTCGGTTGAAGTCTCTTGAACTGAAGCAGCTTGTTCGGCTGGAGTCTCTTGGACTGGAGCAGCTTGTTCGGCTGGAGTTTCTTGTACTGGAACTGGTTGCTCGACTGGAGTCTCTGGAACTGGAGCAGCTTGTTCGGTTGAAGTCTCTTGAACTGAAGCAGCTTGTTCGGCTGGAGTCTCTTTAACTGGAGCAGCTTGTACGGCTGGAGTCTCTTTAACTGGAGCAGCTTGCTCGGCTGGAGTCTCTTGTACTGGAACTGGTTGCTCGACTGGAGTTTCTGGAACTGGAGCAGCTTGTTCGGTTGGAGTCTCTTGTACTGGAACTGGTTGCTCGACTGGAGTTTCTGGAACTGGAGCAGCTTGTTCGGCTGGAGTCTCTTGAACTGAAGCAGCTTGTTCGGCTGGAGTCTCTTGAACTGGAGCAGCTTGTTCGGCTGGAGTTTCTGGGACTGGAGCAGCTTGTTCGGTTGGAGTTTCTTGTACTGGAACTGGTTGCTCGATTTGAACTTGTTCTCTTCCCTTTTGTGGAACATTTTCTGTGATGAACTCTGAACATTCCATCAGCAGATCAAGTTCAAGACTGCTGAATACTTCCGCCTTACAGAAGAACAGATCAACGTCAACGTCAGTGAGAAGCACTTTTTCTGTCTTCACGGCTTGGTCCAGCATTTCAGCTTCTTTTACAGCAGGAACTGGTTCATCAGCTCTCGAATCGTCAGATGGAGCAGCTTGTTCGGCTGGAGTCTCTTGTACTGGAACTGGTTGCTCGACTGGAGTTTCTGGAACTGGAGCAGCTTGTTCGGTTGAAGTCTCTTGGACTGAAGCAGCTTGTTCGGCTGGAGTCTCTTTAACTGGAGCAGCTTGCTCGGCTGGAGTCTCTTGTACTGGAACTGGTTGCTCGACTGGAGTTTCTGGAACAGGAGCAGCTTGTTCGGCTGGAGTCTCTTGGACTGGAGCAGCTTGTTCGGCTGGAGTCTCTTGTACTGGAACTGGTTGCTCGACTGGAGTCTCTGGAACTGGAGCAGCTTGTTCGGTTGGAGTCTCTTGAACTGAAGCAGCTTGTTCGGCTGGAGTCTCTTGGACTGGAGCAGCTTGTTCGGCTGGAGTTTCTTGTACTGGAACTGGTTGCTCGACTGGAGTTTCTGGAACTGAAGCAGCTTGTTCGGCTGGGGTCTCTTGGACTGGAACTGGTTGTTCGGATGGAGTCTCTTGGACTGGAACTGGTTGCTCGACTGGAGTCTCTTGGACTGGAGCAGCTTGTTCGGCTGGAGTCTCTTGTACTGGAACTGGTTGCTCGACTGGAGTTTCTGGAACTGGAGCAGCTTGTTCGGTTGAAGTCTCTTGAACTGGAGCAGCTTGTTCGGCTGGAGTTTCTTGTACTGGAACTGGTTGCTCGGCTGGAGTTTCTGGTACTGAAGCAGCTTGTTCGGCTGGGTTCTCTTGGACTGGAACTGGTTGCTCGACTGGAGTCTCTGGAACTGGAGCAGCTTGTTCGGTTGGAGTTTCTGGAACAGGAGCAGCTTGTTCGGCTGGAGTCTCTTGAACTGGAGTAGCTTGTTTGGCTGGAGTCTCTTGAACTGGAACAGCTTGTTCGGCTGGAGTCTCTTGAACTGGAGCAGATTGTTCGACTGGAGTTTCTGCGACTGGAGCAGCTTGTTCGGCTGGAGTTTCCGGAACTGGAACTGGTTGTTCGAATTTAATATCAGAGGTATCCTGTTCGGATGTTTTGTTTTTTGTACTTGTGTCCTCTTCTACAGGGTTCACTCCGATCGACCTCTCTGCACTTTTTCCAAAGACACAAATCGTGTTTGCGTTCTGAGTGTCTAGTCTCAACGAGTAGTTTATCTCAAAGTTTTCTTCTTCTTCGTTTTCATCACTGCCAAGTTGCACTGTCTTTGTTTCGCATACTTTCCCACTGCCGTCGGCAATATGAAATGTCAGATTTTTTTTATTTCTCCCAATTTGATCCAGGTTAATCGATATAGAATTTTCGTCCAAAAACTCAGCAGGTCTGAAATACATGCCACTCATCAATAATGATTTGTCAGGTTTATTACTTACATTGACTCGCCATTGATATCGCATACTTTCTGCGCGTCTTCCTGAGAAACAACAACTGCTTTCAAGATTGCATGTTTTTGGTCACCAGAGTATTCATGTCCAAATGTCAGAAAGTGTTTGGATCTGAGTAAAATATTATGTAATTTTCTGTTTTTAGCTCAACTGGAACTCACTCAGAATCCGTCAGAACAAAATCAGAAATAGTGTTGTTGATTCTCTCAATTGTGCCACAAGTCTCAAGTTTTCCAGAGTCATTGGTCACTTCGCATCGAACATTTGTTGTTCCAATAGTTGCTGTTCTCATTTGAAGGGTTGAAATTGCTCCGTCAATTGAGATTCTATGATTGCTATCATCTTTCAGAATTGAATCATTCTCGAACCATTTGAACTCTATAGGCAGGCTGCCTTCTGCTACAATTTTTAATTGTACAAGGTCATCCACAACCGTTAAATCCTACAAAAATGAATATTTTCTATCATACCATTATCTTCAAACTTACATTCAATGCTTTCACAAGTGTTAATTCTTTATCCGTCTTAGTACCCACTTCCACTGGTATAGTGACTTTTGCTTGCCCATACTCATTTATAGCAGTACACGTAAATTCATGAGATCCGTCATTAATATTGAATGCTTTAAGAATCCCAATACCATCTTCACAAATTAAATAATAATCGCCGCCTTCTTCAATATCAACTCCATTATGTTTCCAGAATAATGTTGGTTCTGGAGAAGCAATGACTCCAACCTTCACTGAGAGTTCTCGATCATTGTTGACGGATCCTGCTTGATTAAAAACAAAAACTGGTCTTTGATAGCTGTTCTGCTCTTGTGTGACCCGTTTGACAACACATTTCGATGTGACATTTCCTTTCTCATTAGAAATTGTGCATTCCACAACGACCCCATCTTCCGTCACGTTGTTCACTTCTATCAACACAATACCATCTTCAGATCGGATTCTGACAATAACAATTGGCTTGTTTTTGGCACCGACCTAGAAAAACTCACTTTGAATCATCCGTTGTCCCGTCAAAAGAACACGTTGCGTCAGGTAATGGTGTTCCCATTACTATGCATTTCAGAGTCGCGTGATCATCAGTTGTGAAACAGTCCTGAATATACAATTCTATGAGTTGTAAGGCATTTTTCTGTTAAACTACCTTTAACTCCAATACAAAGCTTGGTTTCTGTAAATCTCCAGCTTCACTTTCTTCAACCATCCCCTTCGACAGAACACAACTTGTTGTCACTTTTCCTTTGCAGTTCGTCGCCTCACATTTGACAACAACATTGTCTTTCTTCAAACCTTTGATTCGAAGTAGAGCAATTCCATCCTCAAAGTGGATTTCGTGATTTCTGAAAACATGGATTCTTAGAAACTGATAGTTTTAAAGTATGTTATTTCATTTATAGCAAATACGAATTCCCCTGATCCTTATAATTTTCATAAAATGTTGATTTCAACAACTCACTCATCATCTTGAACGACTTCTCCGTCCACCGTCCATTTGATAATAACTAATGGAATTCCCATCACAACGCATTTTAAAGTGCAGTTCTCATCTGTCACGATCTTATCAGAAAGCGGGAGTAGGAAATATGGTGGTTGTCTTGCCAGAGTTCTGTTAACAGGCGGAAAACTAAAAGTTACACCAAGATGATTGGGTGACTGGACAAGAATATCCAATTCCACATCATTCTGATCTCTTTCACACATCACATGCAATCCAGTTCTTTCCATTCCCAGATGATCATCAACCACGTCTATTCTGCAACTAGTGGATTCACATCCGGCTTCGTTGGCAATAGTGCAAGTGTAGGTGGCCTTATCATCCAAAGTAGCGTTTTCAATTTTCAAAATACTTATTCCATCTTCGGTTGTGACCTGATACTTTCTGAAAAAAAAAACATTTTGAATACTGTAACCAGCAAAGTTTAATGAAAAAAAAACTTACTGCAAATCTAACAAAACTCCATCTTTTTCCCACATTGCGGCAGGCAATGGTTGTCCAGTAAACTTGCATTTTATGATAATATGATCGTTGACGGTATGAGTCAACCTCTCAGGTAGAGGAGTAACAAAATGCGGGCGTGTCGAAGAAGTCATCGAGGAATCACTGATAGTTGATATCTCATCAGCGGCAATGATTTCACAAACAGTTTCCACTTGTCCTGCACAATTGGTAGCTCGACATTTCAGAATTCCTCCAGCGTTTCTATCAACATTGAAGAATCTGATTGAACTTATTCCGTTTTCACATTTGATTGCGATTCTCTCTCTGTAATGAAACAAGTAAAACATTTTCCCTAAACTATTTTAATGCGAACCCATCAGAAATAAGTTCATGATCATCTAGCAACCAGGATATTGTTGGTTGAGGAACTCCACTAAACATCACTTCCAACATGAGTTTGTCATGTGAGAAGCATGCAGATGAAGGCAGTCTCCCAGTGAAAACAGGGGTCGTGTAGAGGGGACTTGATGACAGAGAAGTGATTGTGTCGGCAATGGTAGAGCACTCTAAAAACAAGAAATTGTAGAAGAAACGAATTATAAAACACTCACCATCTTCATCATATCCTACTTCTGCAACAATGACATCAGATACAATTCTTTCCGATTCTCGACTGAAGGTGAGATCAACACTAACACTTCGTACTTGTTCTTCTTCAATTTCCGTTGTTTCCACCCCTTTCGAAGTTTTTGAAGCTTCGATGACTGCCTCATCAATCGCCAAGTGAGCGATTTCCGATGCAGCATCACGGATTTCAGATGAATCAGTTTGTTGAGTTGCTGCTTTCTCAATAGTTTCGGATTCTATCCTCTCTAGATGCTTCTCATCTTCTTTTTCCATATTTGGGGTGTCTTCTTGTTTGTTCTCAACGTCTTGTTGTTGTGGAGTTTGTTCCGGAAGTGCTGCTTTTTCCGGTACAATAATTTTAGGTTGTTCAACCTTTTCTTCTGATTGATCAACTTCGGTTGTCTTCTGAACCTCCTCCAGAGCTGCTGCTTGCACTGGAGTTTCTTCAGTTATCGTTGGTTGTCCACCTGATGATTCAACGGATTCCAACTTGGCTGCATCTGTGGAATCCGTGATGTATTCTTCTGTTTTCTTCTGTTCCAAAGTAGCTGCTTCCTCTGGAACTTCTTGAACTGATGTTTCCAGAAGAGCTGCTTGTTCTGGAACTTCATGTTCTTGGCTTTCTTGTATTGATTCAATTGGAGTTTCTTTTGGAGTCTCAGAGATGGCTGATTTCTCTTTAACTTCAATTTTCTCACCCTCCTCTCTTTGCTGTTTCAAAGTGTTTTCTTCGTATTGAGGAGCTTTCTGTTCCATGAGAGACGCTTCCAAAAGGGCTGCTTCTTCTGGAAGTTTCTCAATAATCTCAAATTCCTCTGACTCTCTTGACACAAATTCTTCCACAGCTGAAACAACAGGCGCTGCTTCCTGTGTTTCCTGAGTGGCTGGAATCAATGTTTCATGAGACGCATCTAGTTTTGGAGACTGTGGAACATTCGACTCAACAATCTGTTCTGATTCTAAAACATGAAGTGAGACATCGATTTCTGGTTCGATCTCCTCTTCAACAGATTGAGTTATCAGTTCACTTTCTGAAATGTATACTATGTGCTGCTGAGTTTGATTCATGATAATTTCTCACCAACGACAACAATTTTCGACACAAATGTACTTTTTCCGTTTATGATGACGGAGTAAACGCCTGCATCTGACCATGAGATGTTCGAGATAACCATTTCATGGCTTTGATTGTTATCCAAAGAACGGAACTCAAAACGAGAAATGTCCGATGGAATAATAGTACCATCCTGCAATTGTTTTTGTTATGTTTTTCAGGAACAAAATGACAGAAACCGTATTTCTTTTCAGACCAATAGCGAGAATCTCTTGTGAAATCAAAGCAATTTCTAAAGCGTTACTAAAAATATATAAACGAAAGTATGGTGATGCGATACTGAACTACTGAAAAATACGGTCTCCTGTCACATATCTCTAGTTCAGGTTTAAAAAAATAAATATCTTTACAATTTCAACTGATTATGACACCTAACTAGATTGAAATCATTAACACACTTTTCCAGTACAACAGCTAATCTTGAAGCGGCAATTTTTCTAATTCTCTAATAGTCACCAAACGAAATGCCGTTCAAAACACATTAGTTGTTTCATCTGTACAGTTTTCCCTAGTACGAATGTTCCCTAATACATTGAAACTAGTTCGAATTTTTCCAGGGATATCATAAAAAAATACCTTGCACCACTGAATCGCCGTCTGTGGTTCTGAGGTCTGGCATTGAATTGTGGCAACGACGCCACGTGGAATGACGGTTTCCTCGCATTGCTCTTCCGATTGTTCTGTTTCTAAAAGACACACATCATTTTGTCATAATAATTATTTATTTCATGTTTTATTCAGATTTTTATTGTTGTTTTTCAATTAGAAAAAATATTTCAATATTTCGGAAAGTTTGTGAAGACAAAATAAAATGATGAGTGCATTCGATATCATAAAAATAACAAGAGACGATTGGAATCAAATGAAGGAAAAATAAAGAAAAGAGTTCAAGATCAAAGAGAGAGGAAACCATGAATAAATTAGTTGTGAAGAGAGTTGTTAGAAATTCTTTTTCTCTTAAGAGCATGTAAAGTAGAAGTCAAGCTATTGACACAAAGATGGGCAACACGGAATTCAACATTTGAGATACACACACTGTACAATCCACTGTCTACACTTGTAGCATCATGAACAACTAAATAATGTTTTAATCCATTCTGCACATGTTCCACTTTTCCCGGTTCGAATCGAATATCTTTTCCGTCTCGCAGCCAACGGATTGATCGTTTCAATTCGCACTCTTCCAGTTCACAGGCAATTGTGGCAGTACTTCCAGGTGGGACCAGATATTCTTGAACATCGTCTTCTTCACTTTCAGTGCCCGATGCGATTACGGTCACCTCTTTCTCATCGATTCGTTCTGAATTTAAAAAAGTTTTTGGGTTAGTTTGGAAAATAAGAAAAGTAAAGAAGAAGTAAGGTAGACGACACAAAATTCAAGCATAAAGGAAATTCCACAATCTGTTCAGTCTACCGTACTTCTTCTGTTCCAACATCATTTACCTTCGACTACTAAAGTGATTGCAACACTTTGAGATGATGTCAATGCCAAATAAGTTCCTTGATCTCCAACACTTGTCACTGGAATCACAACACGATGGTTTCCTTGTCCATCCGTCTCTATCTTTATTCTTTCATTTTCATGCAATGGCCTTCTATCTTTCAGCCAATTAACTACAACACTTGGTTCATCTACTTCTATAGTAATAATTGTCGGTTGTCCTTCCATAACGAATTGAGTTTCAGGACGTGTGAGAATGTTGGCAGATGTCGTCAGGTTAGTATTCTCAACGATGAGATAAGCAACTGGGAAAAGGTCTTCGTTGATTTTCAAGCTGTACAAGTTTCCATTAATCGGCTCGACGCTTCTAATAATTAGCACTTCGAGAAGATCGTGACTAATCCTATCGAATCGCTCGTTGTCAATTATTACTTTGGTCTTTCCACAATACCAGTCAATAGTGCAATTTTTGGGAAGATAGTTGTTGAGTTCACATGTGATTGTTGCAGTAGATTCCAGTTTTACGACATAACTTGGAATACTGATTGTTCCAGTAGAGCTGAGAGTGTTCTCAATCTCGGATACTGAGTTTTGAGAACTTCTGAAGGACATTTGGGACTTCAGAGACTTTGCTTCTTCCAAGTTCGACTCGGAAACAGTCACATTGAATTGAACTGAACTCTTTTCTTCAGCACTCATTTGCATGATGTCAGGTACTGTCATCTCAACTTCTCCCCATGCGATTTCTTCAAGTGACGCGTATATTCCATCATTCAAACTTCTTGCAACAATGGAGACTGTGATTCCAGTTCTAGTAGTTGCAATACTGATATCGTCATAAGAAAGAGCTTGAAGTTTTGAGGAATCTTGTGGAATCATCAGTACTTCGGCAGGTGGATCATCTTCACAATCAGACATTATTGTGAGTGAAGTAAAGTCAACAATGTCTTCAATGACTTTAATTGAGATGTTATATCTCTGAGGCTCCTGTACAACGTCTACATCAAACGTGTTATCTTCTGCAATACTTGCAGATATCGTATAAATTAATGAGTTGACAACAATTCCAGTAACTCTTCTTCGTGCCGGCTTATGAGTCAACGAGAAGTTCTCGGTGACTTCTTCCGGTAATATCTCAATTTTCGGAATATCTCTGATTGGTGGTTCTGGACTTTTGTGATATGATGAGTCTACAGTAATACTCTCATCACTCAAAATATCAGTTTCTCTGATGGTATTTGAGGAAAATGCACGTTCGTAATCCAATGGGAGAGTAGAATTCATTTGACTCATGTCTTTTTCTTCAAGAACAACATCCAAAGTTTCAGTAGACATAACAGATCTTCCAATAAATGACAACTCCATTGTTACCTCTTCATCTTCTTCTGTAGCGTTTAAAGATGATTTATCCAGTTTTTCAGAAGTAACAGTTTGGAGAAGAGTGTTTGGATTCACTTCTACCAGTGAAGTGAGAGATGGGACAGAATGAAGTTCTACATTCACATAAACATCTTGGATATTTTCTTCTTCATTCTCATTCTTTAAATCCATTGAAACAGATTCCAGATTAGGGAATGGTGACACTTCATGGAGAGACGGACTTGCACGATTGAAATACCTAACAGTTCCAGCTAACAGAAGTGATCGATCAGTGTCAGATGGATAATCTGATTCTTCACAAAGCATTTGAATCGAAGCCAAATCATCGAGAGTCTGGACATTGCAGTCCAGTTGTGCCACGTTTCTTAGGTCAACAACGACAGATGCATTGAAAGTTTCATGAGTTGAGTTAGTGAAGGCAAAGTTGGTTTTTTGGATATGAATACAGCTGGTTGATGATTGAGATTCATCCATGCTATCGACTTGAAGTCTTGGAATTTCAGAAGTTTTGCTTTTGCTTCTCGGCGGTCTAACTGGAGGACTTTCTGGAACAGTTTCCTTTAACTCGTCTCCTGATTGACGACTTCTTGACCTTGGAGGACGAACGGGAGCTGGTTCAGGAGAGATTTCTTCTCCAGACGCTCTACTTCTGTTTCTTGGAGGTCTGACAGGTGGTTCTGGAGACAAGTTGTCTTCTGACTGCCGACTTTTTCTCGGTGGAGCTTGAGGTGGTTCTTGTTCCTCTAATATTCTATCTCTCGAAAGAGATCTTCCTTTTCTTGGTGGGGCAACAGGTACTGGAGCTTCAATAGTATCCTCACTAGATATAGTCATTTTAGTTGTCTCTTGAGAGTCTTGAGAAGTTGTTAATTTGCTGCTTCTTGTGGATCCTCTTGGAGTAGACGACGGTCTTCTATTTGTTGGTTCTTCATCAACAATTCCAATGATGTCTTCGGATTCTGGATGAACATCGAAGCTATACCATACCGTGACCTCTTCTGTGTTGTTTGATTGAGTATGAGCTTCAATTGGTTGAAGATCCTGAGCGACCAGAATGACATTAATGATACTTGCAACATGTTGAAGAACGGAATTGAGAACGTGGGTCACTGTTTCAGCACCTTGTTTTGTCATTTTCTCTTTGCATAGCTCGGCAATCGTGTTGATTTCTTTTTCAATCTTTACGAACAACTCTTGAATTTCCTTAGCTTCTTCGTTCTGTTTAGCAGATCCAGAATCCTCAGAAACAGTCAGTTGGTGGAGTTGATTCAATCGATCTCTCAAATTAGTGGTAATCGGAGTGATTCGGGCGGAATGAGCACTCGGAACTCTCTTGATTCTCGTTGCTTTCCGTTTATCCTTGTCATTTCCTTTTCTTTTCATAATCTCGGTTACCTCGGTATCCTCTAATAAACTGTTCTCAATTGCAGAAATAGCTTGCTTCAATTTCACAATAGGATGCATTTCAGCTATCTCCGTCTTCGGTATCTTTTCCACTTTCAGTTTTTCTTTCTCAGGTTCGGGTCCCGGTTTTGAAACGATTTCTTTAGAAGGGCTCGATTTACTCAAAATCATTTCTTGAAGTGCTTCTCTGAGTGCTTCCTCACTTGATTGTTTCTCAGCAAGTTGATCCGAAATACTGAAAATTGCAGCTTCAATATCTTCGACATCTTTCAACTCGTAAGTTCGTTTACTTGGGCTGAGACTCTTGTTTGGGCTAAGAGATGACTTCTCCATCACCTCCATTTCATCCAAATCTCGCTCGACCTCTTTGAGAATCTTTTCGGTGGCACTGATCTGTTCTTCTAACAATTTATCTCTCTTCGACGATGGATTATCTTTTTCTTTCTTTGGAGATGTCTCTTTAATATCATTCATATCCATTTCAGCATCAAACAACAGTAGTGTTTCCACACACTTTTTCAAATTCTCCACTTCTCCTTCATTCTTCCCATTTCTTCCATTGCTTCCATTACGATTTCGTTCAACAGTATTGGTATTTGCAAATATCTCTTGACCTTTGTACAAGAGTTTTTGTGGAAGTAAGGGCACTCTGGGCTCGTAAAGTTCATTCACATTTATATTCACAGCTTGACTTTCTGGGAATGGATCATTGAACATGTAATCCCAAGAGTTAGTGGAACTGGATACAGATTGTCGGATGGCGTTTCCTACTGTTGATACAGTAGACTCCATCACATCAACCTTCTGATTCACAAACATCAGATCGGTGTTGCTAGTAGACACCTGCTCTGGTTTTGGTTGCTCAGGTTGTTGGAACATGGCTTCGACGGTTTCTCCTTGGAAAAGTTCAGTGACTTTCACTGTGGTTTCGGCTGATTCGTAGAATCTTCGGAATGATTCAGCTCGTGATAAGTCGTCATTGTATGTGGCAGTGACAGGAACTTCTTTATCTGTCAGCAACAGGTTTGACAATAATTGATGACTTGTATTCTCTTCATCCGATATCAGACTCAATGGATAACCAGTAGAGGCTGTTGGATCAGCTATTCGGATTTCGGACAATTGACGAAGGAGATCAACTGCATCATCATCGGCTTCTGAATAAAAACAAGGAAATGTTAATAACAGATCATGCAACAGACAAATGTACAACGTGCACGGCCACCACCACGAGCACACTCCGGGAGGCACGGAGCCAATAAAACATTGAGAAAGCCCTTGGTTTTAGGGAGCGAGCAAGACCAAAACGAAGTGCACTCGTAGCGGCCGCCTTAAACGGAAAATGAGAAAAGTTAGGGAAATTAGGTAGAAAGGATAGATGGAAATAGTAAGAGGAGGAGGAAAAGTATATGAAGAAGCATACAGGGATGACAAAAAGGCAATTATATAGAGATATGGATATGGATTTGACAAAGATTATGAATAGGAAGAATGATATCGATTGCGCCTCATTTTGATATTTTGTCTCACTCACTCTCCAAAACACAAAGAAATCTCGAGAATATTTAGAACCCAGAATGTGTGTGTGCAATGGAAAGTGCTACGGAACTGGCCAACAGAGATTTTTTTTAACTCTTGTATGTATTTTAAATTCTTTCAAAACAACAGACAGTGATTTCAGACCCGAAAATGAGGTTAAAATAAGATACGTCTGCCAGCCAGTACCGTTTCATTTAAATCTGAACATTTCAAGAAGATTGAAACCTTCAGAAAAAATTGAATTGTACAAATGTATGTTGAAATTATTGGAAAATAAACTAACCGGACAACTTCAAATAACATTTGCTGAATGCGGTTCCTGCCGCATTGCTTGCAGTGCAACAGTATTCTCCTTCATCTTCGATCAGAGTGGATTCGATACGGAGGATGCAGACTCCATCTTCGTAAACGATGCTGTACTCGCTGAAAAAGTATTCATGAGATATTTTTACCCAAATTATTTTCAATCACTTACTCATTTGGAATTATTGGATCTCCATCTACACTCCATTCAATTTCTGGTTGTGGCATGCCTGCTATCAGACATTTCAATTGAACAGGTTCTCCTATTCTTCCGAAACAATTTACTAGTTTTCGCAAGAACTTGGGAGCTTGTGGAGCTGCACTTGATTCAGTTGCCAAAGATTGACTGACTTCTGTGAATGGTTCGTCTTCAGCGTTTCCTTGTCGACTGTCACCTTCATACGCTGCATTGACAGTAGCAACAATCTCTACACTTTGATCTGGACAGTTGGCATCAACTTCGACAAAAACTGCCACGACATGAGCTTCATCTTCATCATACTTCGACCTTCTAGACCATACATGTTGATCTGGTCCAGTTGGTTGTTGCTGATGGAATGTCAGATGTGAAGTGTTATGAAGTGGCTCCTGGTTCATTGGTTCATCAATAGAACTCTCATATTCGATAACAAGTTCTTGATGAGCACGGTCTCCATCTCTGACTAATGCAACACTTACATTTTCCAACTTGAGCTTGTTGGCTGCTGCTGCCACTTGCAAAAGTTGAGGAACAATTGTGTCGTTGTCAATGATTGTCATGACCTGTTCATTAGTCTCATCTTGTTTTACTACCTCCACATCAGCATATGCTTTTGCTTCAGCATCTCCTACAAGCTTCTTAACTTTCTTCAAACTCCACGTGATAGCATTGTGGAAAGTGTTCGACATTCCTTGAAGAACAACAATTCTGTGTTGAGCATTGGCTGTTCTTCTCGATTTTTCAACAAACATTCTATCAATACTTTCACAAGAAGTACTTGGTTTCTGAATTATTGTTTCCAAATCAATAAACTTCAAAGGAGATGAAGATGTTGTGCTGAGACGCAGTGCGTGGTGTTCGATATTTGACTCAACGACAGTAACGAGTTGATCGAATTTCTGTGGTTGTTGGGTGACAATTACTGTTGTTGTCTCATCACAAACATGCTCGTTCTGAAAAATTAAAGCTCAGTCATTCTGAAATTCACAAAAAAAATACTTACCTTCAACTGCATTGCTGTATTCAACAACATGTTTGTAGCCTCAATTGGCTCAAGCGTTTCTTGAGAACTGACACGGAAAAGATTCGATTCAATGGCTTTCACCTTCTCTTCATAATTCATAGGACTGGATGTTCTTGGTGGAGTTGTTTTCTTCTCTTCCACTGGAACCACCTTCTGAATTTCTTCTTGTACTGGAACCACTATTTTAACTTCATCTTGAATTTGAGTCTCTTGGTTTGGAGTTTCTTCTTGCACTGGAGCAACTTCTTTTGAGACTTCTGGAGTTGGTTCTTCATACGATGTTTTTTCTTGGGCTACTGTAACAGTTTCGGCTGCTGTAACTTCTTGTTGAGTAACTTCTTCTGTCACAATTGGCGCATCTTGCTTAGCCTGACTGATTGCTTCAGTCTGAGCATCTTGAACCCATAATTGTGCAAACTGCTCTGAAACTTTTTCAGCAGCTCTTCGAAGTTCTTCATCTTGTTTCGCTGACTGTATTTCTTGCTCAATAATCACTTGAGGGACGGAAGTTTCAAGAACGTGAGTCACTGCTTCTGAAATTTTTGATTCTGTCTGAATATATTCCTGTAAACAAAAACACGTACCAACTGGGTCCACAGTAAGCTTCATTGGAAGAATAGCCTGTCCATGGCAATTCTTTGCATGAAGGAAATAAGTTCCCGCCTGACGTTTATGCACATTTTTCAAAATGATGGCAGACGTTCCTGCTTCATAAGACATTGCCACATTTCTAAAACAAAAAATGTTTCTGAATAGGATTAAAATATAATTCTTACTGTGACACTTGAAGTTTCTCATCTCCAAAGAACCATTCCAGGAATGGTGTCGGATGACCGCTGATCGTGGCACCCATTTTGATGGTGCCGTTTTCTTTTACGTGGTATTCATCCGTGCTGGTTTCGAAACGTGGTTCTTGAGTTGATCCAAATTGGTTGTCTTCTTCCTCCTGAGATTCAAAAGTATGTAGAACTTTTTTTTCAGAAGTATTAGATTTATTTTAAGAATGAGTTTTTTTTCTTTTTTAAATTTTGTCAGTTTTCCTCGAATATTGCTAATGAAATTGAGATTTATGGTTTAAAAACTCACGTCTTCACTCTCGACGATCTTTTTGACAGCCTCATGAACCGCCTCCAGAAACACTTTTGCCACCAACGTGCTTGCCACTTGATCAGCAACTTTGACAAGAAGTTTGAACTCTTCCTCTCGTTTTTCAATTTGAGCAGTTCCACTAACTTCTTCTTTTAGAATAACTTCAATATCATCGTCAATTCCAGTTTCTTTGACTTCTTCAACTGGAGAAGCTTCGATCTTTTCGAAGCTTTCTGGGCTAGACTCTTCTTTTATAGTACTGAAATCAAGTTCGACTTGACAACTGCAATTGCTTACTCCATGTTCTGATTCAGCAGTACATGTGTAGACTCCTGAATCCAAGTTAATTGGCTCTCGAATAGTAAGAATCTGTGCTCCATCAGGGAACTGCATAACTTCGTATTTCTCGTTTTCGTAAAGATCAACACCATCTTTTTGCCAAGATACAGTAATTGGAGCAACAGATTGAACAGTTGCCACCAATCGAACATATCCGAGTTGTTGGAAGTTGTCAGTTTCAGCAGTTAGCAGTTCAATGAATTTTGGTGGTAGAATAATATGAACATCCTCCGTCAGAACAGATTCTGAGATTTCTGCTTCTTCATGATCCTTGATGTATTCTGCTCCTTCAACGTTGATGAATGCAGCAGTTTCAGCGGTTCCATGTGGATTAGTTGCAGTACATTTGTAAAGTCCTGCATCTTCTGCAAAGCATTCCGGATTCAGAAGTTCACAGACTCCTCCATCCAAAACTGCAGTTGTTACATCCTTGTTGATAACCCATTCCTCTACATTCACATCATCCTTTGACCATACGATTGCTGCTGATGGGTTGGCAGTGATTTTGCATCGAAGAGACATTGGTTGACCATCAAGGAAACTGGCCGAATGCAATGGTTCCACAATCTTTGGAGCACATTCTTCTGGAAGATTTGGTGGAACGATTTCAAAGGAGGAATCGTCGTCGCCTGGAAGAATAGAATGGTTGGAAGAATTCTTCCTAGATTTCAAATGTTAAATTTCATTAGTTGAACTGATTAAGAAAGATTTCGAATTTTGTAAATTCAAGGCAAGATAAGAAAATATTAGTATGAAATAATTGTAAATAAAACTCACGGATTCTAAGGTGAGCGGATGAGGAAAACACCTCGCCGTGCTGGTTTTTCACTAAGCACACAACTTCTCCACAAAGTCGTTCCTCTAATTTCTCGACAATCAATGAAGATTCATATTCTGTCGACTCCACAGCCACCAAATTTTCTTCCAGCTTCTCCACATTGACTCCATTGATAGTCCAAACAAACTCACAATTGGAAGTTTTGTTCTCATCAAATCTCACAATGATAACAATTCGGTCTCCTGGATCAGCTGCGGTAGGAACAACTTGTGTAATCACGGCCTCTTCTAGTGTCCAGGATTCAGTTAATTTTTCGATTGTTGTAATTTTTTGGCCTGGTGGAGGACTTTCATATTGAACAATAACTTTTCCTGTCCATCTGTCTTCTCCCAAATGATTTTTAGCTGTGACAGTTATATTTCCACTCGGTGCTTTTTGGAATTCAATCTCAGACACGCTCTCTTCTTCACTTCGAATTGTAATATTCTGATTTGCTCTCAACTCGAAATTGTTGAGCATCCATAAGAAAGTTGCAGGTGGGAGAGATGATGCCATCACTCGAAGTTTCAATGGTGATCCATCTAGAATTTTGAAAACAGATTCAGATGGATGAGCAGTGATTCTTGGAGCAAATGGAAGATGTTTTCCTTTTCCAGATGGAGACAATAATCTCTCCTCTCTTTTCTTTGGATTCAAAACATTTGCAAATGGATGTTCCACTGATTCCTTGACTTTCGGACTAGTTGCCTCAATGAACGGTTTTATCGGATCTGTTTCGTCTTCATCTTGCATTTCTTGAATTCGCCTCACAGTTTGAAGTGATGAATGTGATCCAACATCATCATCATGCGAGCATGTAACAGTTACAGCTGACTCAACAATGTCTGGTGGTTCTGATCCTCTTGCACCTTCTTCTAGATCTCCGATTCTTTGAACTTGAGTTGTGACTGACTCACTTCCAACGTCGTTTCTTGCTGTCACTTTGTATTTTCCTTGTTTCACTGGTGGATGGAGTACAAGAGTAGATTTGTTATGCTCATTCAGCAAAACAATATTTTGACTTTTCTTGACCTCGAACCCGTTTACATGCCAAGCGAACTCCGCTGCTGGAATCGCCTGAACATCTACAGATAAAACAAGTTTATCCTCTGCGTTGACTGTGATCACAGCTGGAAGAGTGGTCACAAATTTAGGTGGTTCTGGGAGGAACCGTCTTGAAGTACCCGCCCTCGGCGGTTTAGGTGGCTGTGGTTTTTGTTGGAAACGTGATTCGACGATACTGGCTGCATCTGTAACAAAAGCATGCATGGCAAAGAAAATGTGTAAGGAAAAAGACTTCAAAAGAAATCAAAAATCACACTGAACTAAGCCATGTCCATTATAATCAAATAAAACCGTTCTCGACTTACCAGATCGCGATTGTTGTTGCTGTAATCTCTTCTCCTCCGTCGTCATATTCGACACTTCAATATGGGATTCGATGTGACGTACACCTCTTGGGACGCTGCTTGACCGTTGGGTGTAATTCAATTCGAACATATTGACTGCTTGCCGAGAGTTTCGTCCGGCATTTCCAAGCGCTCTCATTGATGTTGTCATTGGATCAAATACAGTTGTAGATGTAGTAACTGATGACTCTTCGAGTTCAATGACTGGAACAAAAAACGAATTTACTTGCTCGCTTTTCACAGGTCTATCTTTAAAAAAAAGAAAACACTCACCTTTTTGAATATCCACATGTCCACAAGACATAGCAGATCCATGAACATTCGAAGCCACCACTTTGTACTCTCCGGCCACTGGAATCGAGAATCGGACGACGCTGCGATTGACGTCCGGCGAGAACATTTCGACGCCGTGCGTCGTGTCTCTATACTCTTTTCCATTGACGAACCAGGAGAATCTTGCTGGTGGGTTTGCATCGACTTCGACATCAATGATGACGTTGCTTCCGGCCGTTACAAATAGATTTGGAACTTGGGTCAAGAATCGAGGAGCTTGATGGTAGGTGACAGAGTGTTGACGTTGGAGTCGCATATCTTCTTTGGAAGATGATAAGTGTTCACGGTCAGCTGGAATTTTAAAAGTAGGAACGTATTCTAGAAAAGAAAGACTTACCGTTGACAGTGATGTATCCATAACTTGTGCTCACTCCAGCGGGATTTCTCGTCACACATTTGTAGACTCCTTGTTCTGGTTGACTGACTTTCAGCCGACTGATGTTGATACCATGTCCAACTTGGAAGCGGTTACGGTCCTGAAATAAAAGTGAATAAGAACTGAGGTTTTCAAAAACTGTGTGACTCACTTGAAGAACAGATTTCTCATTACAAAACCATTCGAAAATTGCTGGTGGATCGCTGGCAACTTCCACAACTAGACTGATAGTATCTGTGGAATGAACTCGATATGCCTTGATAACTTGAATAAATTTCGGTGGAGCCAAAGCAACAAAACTAGTGATTTCAGAGCTCCAATGTTCTTCTGTGTAAGATTGAGACTGTGAACCAATCGAGCGGATGAGATGCGTTTCGGCGACTGTTGCGTGGCCACTTGCACTTCTCATTACGGTTTCTCGATCTGAAAATTAATAGTTGGAGTTGAGTTTTTAGATTCTTGTTCTTTTTTAAAACAATAAATAATATCCTTAAGAATTGTTCATATGTTTCTCTATCAGAGCATAAGTCTAGTTTGTCGTGAGTAAACTATTCATACATAGATTTCTTCTAGATTTGGTTTATAGCTCAACAAGAAAACTGACCAGTTGAATAACTCATCGATGGGCTGACTGGTTGTGAAATGCTTCCACCGACTGTCGTGTCTATATTCAGATGACGTTGTTGTTGAGTCGGTGGAAGACCCTTCTTCTCGTTGCCCTCCATATTTGCGAGAGGGCCTCGTTATGATACCTTTCGATGATTCGTTTGTTCTTATTTACTATAATTGTTATACTACTTTTTGTTTCTCTCCGGGTCGTAGTCTGAAAACAATTGGCTTGATTAATTGTTTTTCAGGATCAAGGGGAACAACGGATATAACAGAAGGACACCGAGAGAGATAAGGGAGATATAGATGAAGGGGAACCTGTTGGCAAGCAACTACTAGAAGTTTAGCAGGGGGAGATATCAACAGAGCAAACGAATTGATGAGACCGAGACAAGAAGAGAGCGTTGTCTGAGGTGATTGATGAAGGGGCGAAGGAGTGGTGATGAGGGGGAAATGAGTGGGGGATCCCGGGGAGCCGATAGGACGTTGCCGCAAAACGGGTCACCCTCCCACGAGTTTTGGAAAGAGTTGTGTACCAATTGGAAGAGGTACATGGGTTCGCGAGTTGTTTTTTTGGAACGGACATTGATGACGATGTGAGATTGACAAGAGAATGAAAGAACTCTGGAAAAGGTTAAGAGGAAGGATGCTGATCAAAGTTCTGAAGCTGGTTTTGATGTTGAAAAAATGTGTGAAACGGCGGCAGATGATTGTACTGAAATGGTCGGAACCAAAAACTGGAATTCAAACCAACAGTAAGCCATTATACTCGATTGAAACTACTTTGATACGATTTCGTATCTTTTCAAGAGTTTCAAATTTATGCTAACGAATTCAAAACTCAATATTAAAAATATTCATCCGAATACCTTGCACGATAAAGGTATGATCAAATAAGATTGAATTTTTTGGATTTTGTGTAATTTGGTAAATAGGGGGAAAATTCCAGAAACATAATTGCTCAAGTGATCTTGGCTAATAATTTTAAACGGAATGGGGGCAGTAATCTTTGTAGGAATGTTGAGAAAAATGAAAGGGAGAGAAGAAAATAGAACAGAAAGAGGAAAAGAGATGGGGCCCCTCATAATTTGTGAATGTGATGGGGTTTCGAAATGGAATAATCGTTGAAGAGGAGAGTTGTTCCACAGATGTTTTCTCTGTCCGGAACATATAATTTCTTCGGACTTCAAAGATTTGATATCCCCCTCCCTTCCGCTTGACATTTCAAGTCAACTCGGATAGTGAACAGGTGTTGAGAGATGTTGCACTTAGCGAAAATGATGTTCGAAGATCAGAGACACTAATCATCTTGAAATTCGGATTGAGAATATCCGATATTTCGACAGGTATCTCGAATTTAGAGAAAGAGAGAAAAATCGATAGAGAATTGAGGTAGCCTAGTCAAAATGAAGATTTCGCGCTCCGATCATCATCATCGTGGAGAAAAGAGAAGAAGGTCCTCTCGGATTCTTCCTACATCTGCGTCTTCGTTTCAATTCCTCTTGTCCGGATCCTCTTTTCATTGTAAATGTCGTCTTCCGCCGCAGGCCTGAGATTCAGTTCAATCTGATTTCTGGACACGTCTGCGTCTTTCGTGAAAATTCGGAAACCCTCAAGATCCACTGTGTGAGAAAAGAGCACTAGCGCCGTGGAGACGACGGAGGTGTTGGGTTAACTGTGTAACACAACAAATGTGCTCCAAAGAGTTTCGCGGTGTCGAAGGGGGCGGCGACGGGCTCTCGTGGGCTATCTCTGCACACACACACACATACATAACATCAGAAGAGAGCTCATCACTAAATGAACGTGAACGCTAAGAACGTTAGAAGAACAAGATGAAAAGCACATGTTTTGTTAGTTAAACCCTAACTGTGAACACAAATTTTTATTGTTGATAAGGACATAAACACTGAGAAATTTTAAAAGATCCAGTGTAGAGGTAATCAGATAAATGTTTATCGAAATAAAAATACATATCGATAATGGGGGATTTTTCTTCACAAAAGATAGTAATATCGTAGAAGCTAAATGACTAAAAATCTTTTTGAAAAATGTCTCTCTTCTTTTTCTTCTTTTTCCTAACTCTCATTTTCCTCCTCGGAATGCTCAACCACGTATCCACACCAGTTCTGAAATAAATAATCAGTTCGAAACAAATAAACAACTTCTAAATAGTACCAAAACATATTCCAGTGCAGGTCTATTCATCGACTTCACATCTTCATCCCACGCCTTCCGAGCAGCATTCATTCTGATTGCTGTGATCTCCTCCTCGCTCATGTTTTCAGTTCCATAACGTTCCATCGCTTCGTCTTCAGCTTCCTCAGTTACACTATACAGTTGAAGATCCACAAATGGATTCATCTCACTGATCTTCAACGGATGTTCATAACAGGCTCTTGTCATGAAATACAATATCATTGAGACGAAAGAAGTATAGCAACACGTCACAGTAATCTTATAATAAATTGAGGTCGCGCAGTCTTCTGGATCTTTGAAACAAACTCCATCCGCAGTGGTGCGAACACAAATATTACCAGGAGGGCAATCAAAGTCGAAAACACATTTTGAGTCATTTACAATGTGTTGAATACGTCCACATTTGTCAACAACTCCCAAATAGGCAATAGTTTCAGATGCTTTCGAACAGTATGCAAATTGAAATCCTGGCGGAATCGGTTTTCCAGGGGAACATGAGAAGTTACTGATATAAAAATGGGAGGGTGGGCGGAAAGTTTCATTAGCAGTATAGTGAACTGAAAATCAGATGAACAGTTCTGAAATCTAAAAGTGACACTTACAATTCGGGCAACAGTGACCTGACTTGCACACAGCTCCATAATCTCTACATTCCGAATCAATAGTGCATTTTGGTTCCCCAAACAGTGGCAACCGTTTATCGTAACACAATGAATCGTCCTCGTCTTCGTTCTCTTGACAACAAATTCCCGTCTCCGAGCAGTATGAATTTAACTTCATATCAGTCTGACAGTCTTGTTGTTGTTCGCAAGTTTTCTGATTCGACGAGCTATATCCAAACGGGCAAACTAAAAGTAGACATTATTTGTAGTCCCACTAGTGTTTTTTCTTACCTTTGACATCGAATTTTGTTTTATTCGTGAACTCCAGTTCTGTAGGAGTGACTGGTTTCTTGGATGTTTTCGGCGTAGTTATTGTTGATGAAACTTGAGTTTTGTTGGGTTTTTGTGGTGTTTTTGTTAGTTTGGGAGGCGCTTTTGTTTCAGTTGAAATAGTGATAGCTATGAGAATGATGAAGAATATGTAGAAGAGCCACATTGAGCCTGGAGAATAAGAACGTTCTGATGCGTCGATATTCACATGGCGGAGAGGTTGGCGTGGCAAATTTCTGCAATGTGGATTAGAGTTCACGCAATCTGTGGTTGTCGAATTTTTCAAAATCTTTTCTTGTTGTTTGTAAACACACGATTCTGGCCGAAAACAATTACAATTTGAATTTTCAATGACGTAATTAACTTCATATCTTCAAAAAACGTGTAAACCTTTTGATACAATGTACCGAAACAAAAAGTTCTGTGCAAACACCAGAGAACACTTCAGAATTGTAAGCAAAACATCGGCGGTCTCTTTTTCTTATCATGTATTATCATCCTATTTCGTCAGACTGTCCTCTCTTGTTTTCTCAGATCATCAATTACATGCCCCTATTTAAACTGCTGGGTGATCTTTTTGATATGTCTTTCTCACATTTGACAATCTTCTGTACTCTCTCACTACAAAGAATATGGTTCGCCGTTTCCCAACTGTTGCTTCTGAATCCGCTAAGGCTATTCTCGGTGAAACTTTGAAGTTCCCTAGTGGAAAGATCGCTCAGAATCGTTTCTTGAAGGCTGCTCTAACTGAAATGCTATCTGTCTTCGAGCCAACCAATCCTAAAGTCAATGGTGTCCCAACTCAAGAAATCATCAATGTGTACGATAAATGGGGAAACGGACAGTTTGGAGTAATTTTAACGGGAAACGTTCAAGTGTCACCAGTGAGTTTTCAAATCGACATGGTTTCTATTAATTCAAAAAAAAATCATTTCAGGTTCATCTGGAAGCTCCAGGAAATGCAATGATCTTCAAAGAAGGCGAGACTCCCGCTCGTCGAGAAGCTTACAAACAATGGGCAAAAGTTATCAAACAAGATGGAGCTCTAGCCGTTGTTCAGCTTTCTCATGGAGGACGACAAACTCCAATTACAGTCAACAGCTCTCCATTCTCTGCTTCTGATGTTCAATTGGATAAGGAAGTTCGTTTTGTTGGATTTGGGAAACCAATTCCATTGACTGTTGAGCAAATCACAACTGAGGTTATTGATCGATTTGTGTATGCTGCCAAATATGCATATGAAACTGGATTTGATGGTGTACAACTTCATGGAGCTCATGGATACCTCTTGGCTCAATTTACTTCTCCAACTACTAACAAGAGAACCGATCAGTATGGAGGATCTGTTGCTAATCGCCAGAGAATTGTATTGGAGATTTATGAAGCTATTCGAAAAGAAATTCCAGCTTCTACTGGATTTTTGATCGGACTGAAAACGAATTCGGTTGAGTTCCAATCAGAAGGAACTACTGTAGAGGATGCAGTTGAGATGTGCAAGGCTTATGAAAAAATTGGCTTTGACTTTGTGGAGTTGTCCGGTGGAACTTATGAACAATTGGCTTTCCAACATATCAGAGATTCAACAAGACAGCGTGAAGCATTCTTTTTGGAGTTTGCGGAGAAGGTGAGTAGTTGGAATATTCAGGCAACATTTTCCATGTTATATTTTCAGATCCGTCCAGTTTTCAAAAATACAGTTGTCTACTTAACTGGGGGATTCCGCACTGTGAATGCAATGGTGGATGCTGTGAAATCTGGAGCAACACAAGGAATTGGATTGGGTCGTCCTATCACTGCTGAGCCAGATCTTCCAAAAAAAGATCCTCCAAGGAGCTGTCGCCTCAGCTGTTCATGATGCACTTGACCAGAATAATTTTGCAATTTCTCTTCTGGCGAGTAACACTCAGATTGAACAAATGGGCAGAAACTCATTGAAAGAAGCAAATGAAGATGTGACATTCGGATTGAGTGATTTCAGTGATGAGGATACTGTCAAGAGATTCGGAAAGGCGATTGAAGATTTCATTGAGTTGACGAAAGTTCAAGCATCTCAAGGAGTTGCGATTCCAGCTTTTATTACTTTTGAAGGGGTTGAAGTGTAATTATATTATCATTTTATTTGTAGGGAACTATAATATGTATATTGAAACGTATGACACAATAAAGTTCTATTTTGAATGAAATCAAAAAACGCGTCGCATCCGAAAACGACTGCAACATGAATTCAATGAAGTCACGTCAAAGGATTTGCATAGAAAACAGCCACTGACTCTGGCAGTCACTGAACGAAAACTTTCGAAAGTATTCATTTCTTTCGACAATATGCATAACTTCTTCCGGACGGTTCCACGTGTCAATCGAAATGAAATCACGTTTTATCAGGAAAGAAAATGTGAAGAAAGAAACCGAAACGAGGATTGTAATGATGGCGGTGAGTGAGTAAATTTTTGAATAAGAAACGCTAAATCCTGGTTTGATTTTTAATTATCAGTCTGAATACGAAATGTTACTGTTATCCTGCCACCACTCCTAACCCTATTCGGTTTTTATAACATATTTCCTAACTTCAATATTTCGTTTCCTTGTACGCGTCATCACTTTGTTTCCATCTTTTTGAGAATCATGGAAACGTTTTGTATATAAAATATGGGAATCCCGAATCGATTTCTTTTTTGTTCACCTTTTTCTGTGCCGCTCCATCGGGAGGCAGCAGCCACATTTATGTTCAAACATTGACCATTCGGCGGGTGCCAGCGCATCAAACTATTCATTTATTCTTCTTTGGTTCAATCCGTTTTTCTAAATTCTGAATGAATTTTTTATCAACAGTTTTGTCCAGATGTATCTCAATCCTTCTTTATGATTTTGACTTTTATAAGCAAACGATTTTTTTCAAACTAGATAAACCAAAAATCGTGATTTGTTTGTTCTCCCCACTCAAAATAATGTTCGCGCACAATTGTGTCTTTTTCTTTTTTATGCTTTATGGCGCGAGTTTCTGTTTTAAGAATTTTTTCATGGTTCGGAATCTAGAAATTAGCATCTTAATCATTGGAATCTCTCTTTCTAGAAGATTTTAGTTTTCTAGTTATTTTCAGCATCTCCCCTCCCCCTCTCAAAGCCTACTTTACCCATAAACTCTTTTTTCATCTTCTATTCATTCTAGATTTTCTATTCATGCTCCCAGTAATCCTTTCTTCCAACTTGAATCTGGGCACCAAAAATCCATCTCCATCTTCTTGACTTTCTATTTCAAATAGCTTTTTTAATAGTGATAGTTTTCGGCTGATACCTTATGGGATGTCAACCTTGCCGACCTACAGTAACCGACGAAGATTTTGACAAGACTCTTGTGGTTCCACGTGGCAGCAACCCATTCGAGAAGACTGTCGACAGGTTCTCATCAACGAACCCATTTGGAATTGAGACTGGTGAGTCACTTGAATGTTTCTTTTCTGCATTTCATCATGTTCTGGAATGTTCCCCTTCAACTTTTATCATTGTTCTCCATTCTCTTCGCAAAAGTGAATTGTCGCAAAAAAAGAAACTGATAACGAAAAAAAGTGTGCGAAACTTGTCTCCGCCTTGCTGCATCTCTTGACACTTTTTCTGTTATAGCCTACTTCGTTTTTCTCCTATTTTACTTATTCACTGTGCAATCAATCTTTTGTGTATTATTCATCAAATGGTGTCTGTGGCCACTGGAGAAAAAGAAGGAGAAGAACACAAAATGAATGAGGCACCCGCACCGCCCGTCATTGTCATTAATAGCTCTGTCGAAGAAGAGCAAAAAGAAAAGAAAGAAGAGGAAAACGGAAAGAATAAGGAAGACGAAATGGTGAGTATTGATTCGAAATCTGGAGATGATAATGCTGGAAAACAGGATGAAACAATCTCATCTAACGATGGTCAACAGAAAAATGAGGTGAGAATTTTCCAAGCTGTATAGTTCAAAAGAAGAAATTTTCAATATGAAAGTTTATGAATTTGAGTCATCTCTCTTCCTAATTGCAACCTTTCCAATGTATCCACAGGTCGTTCGCAAACGATCCGTTACGGATGCTTCGGACGATCGCGCACGGTCCATATCGGTACCGAAAAAAAGACTCGTTATGGATCCATAACCGACCCGTTTGCGAACGTCCGTATACGGATCCGTGCGCGATCCGTTCATTTCTGGTTGCTCTCCCTGCCCTCCCCTTCCCATTTTTCTTGGGTTTCAAAGCAAAAGTTTTTTATAATGACTTATTTATTTCAGAAAAAATCATTTAAACAATTAAAAATTCAAGAACGAAAGATAGAAAAATCAACAAAAAAACTAATATAAAATTTATTGAAACATTCCTAATTTTTTTGTCGATTTGTGTCGATTTTGTGCCAATATCCATAATTCTGTCCATTTTTGAAGCCAAAATCCTGTTGTAGTTGCCTCCGTCCTTTTCCGTCAAGGCAACACTTGATGCTCTGAAAATTTATTTTTCTCATTTTTATCTGGAAATAAATCGCTCACTCACCGAAAAACTGCTTGAAAGTGGTTTGTTTCTGCATCATTTATCAAAAAATATTGAATTTGCGGCTCCTTATTCCTTGATTTGTACATCCGACAAGATTCTGAAAAATTTAAGTCCTATACTGTATATATAGGTCGCTGATAGACAAACCTCAACAAAATTGTTGTCCATTTTGTTCGAATTGGTCTCCAATAATTTTTTCAGCCTGAAAAACCATGAAAAAGTAAATAAATCAAAGAAATTTGAGAAAAAATAGGAAAAAAAATATTCGAAACAAAAATAAAAATTGAGCTGGCCGCGAGAGAAAAAGTTAGTCCAATCATCCATATACGATCCGTGCGCGAAAGCAATCAGAGTCCCTCAGTAGGACGTCGTAAACCATCCTCACGCGATCTCGTATCCGAGCAGTGCGCGCACAGTCGATAGCAAAATTGGACATCCATAAACGGTCCGTGTGCGAATGAGAAATATGAGTCGCGCGCGAACGACCTATCGCGAGAAGCGTCGTTACGGATCCGTAAAGACTCCGCACAAGATTCGCATCCGTAACGCGTCTACTCGCGAACAACCTGTGTCAGTGAACCAGACGAAAATAGTTTTAGCAGTTGTTCAATTTACGAGTAGTTTTCACCGTTTCCATTTCGAAATATCTGTATAATTTAGTCGTCAATTTTCAGATCTCTGGCTCTGTTTCCAGCTCCAGTTTTGAAGAACTCAACGTAGAATCTGAGGAGGTCATTGAGAAGAAAGAGAGAACACCTCAAGTTTCTGAAATTTCTTCAACTGTTCCATTGGCTGTGGAAGAAGACACCAAAACTTTGGTAGTTGAAGCCCAGGAAGAAAAAGTCAGGGAGCATACAGAAAAGACTCCAGAAATTGTTGAGGTTTCTGTTGCAATTGAAGAGACTCTGGAAACTGAAGAAATTGTGAAACCAACTGACGCTACTGAAGAAGTGAAAGAAGACAACATCAAGGAGAATTCAGACTCGACTCCAGAAGTTGTCCAAGTTACCGCTGTCATTGAGGAGACTACTGTAACTCAAGAAATACTCAAACCAACAGAAGTTTCTGAGGTTGAATCTATGAAAGAAGAAGAAGAGCCTGTTCCAAAGATGAGATCAGTCGACCAAGTTGCTGCTCCACCTCGGCCAATTCGAAGACTTTCCGTAGCAAGAGCATCTATGATGGCTCCAAAACCATCTCCGAGACTTGCAAAGTACATGGAACCGGTTAGAGGTAGACTTTCCCTTCCAGAACTTCCTTGCCTGGCAGAATTCTTTTTTTCATTTCCGGAAAATATGCTTTCATCATATTTCTTTTCCTTCGCACAGTCTGGAATTCTTTTCATTTCAATCATTCTGCCACATTCCCCTTGGTTATGGAACACTCAGTTTGATTGAAAAATTCTTCTCAAATGGATTCTGGTGGTCTCCACACCTCCTCCACTTCCTTTGTCATTTTAAGAGCTGATGCACTTTGCCTCTTCGTTCGTTATCACAGAAAGAGAGCACCATTCGTTGACAGGTCATATTGATAAAATCGTGTTAATGCCAATCACATTCTCTCTTTTCTTTTATAATACTTTGACTATACAACTTTTCTCTTTCTCTGTTCTTCTTAATACTAGAACCCACACATTGCTCTTCTAACTTGTACATAATTGTGCAAACTGTTTTATGTTTGCTCCGTCGAGAGGCGAAAGAGACAAGACCGCCCGTCATCATAGCGCGAACAAAATTGTAAGTATTACAAGAATTTACGGATCTTTTATTTTTATTTTTGTGTACTATTATTAACTTATTATCAACGTGAACATCCCATTATGAGTGGTACCATTGTGTCAGGTAAGAACCATTTCCACGTTTGTAGACAAAAAATGGATAGTGTTCGTTTTAAATGGAAGAATTATTATAACGAAGGTGAGTGAGAATAAAGAAAAAAAGAACTGAAGAGAAGACTTCGCACGGTCTAACGAGCTAATCATTTCGTCGAATTTTCTCTTTTTTGTCTCTCTCATCATTCTCTTCAAGACATACCATCTCTTACTTTATTTTGATTCGATTCCTTTTCCGCCTCCTCCTCATCTCCTTCTTCTTCCATTTCTTAGTCTCAACCAACGCCCTCTTTTTGCGGTTGTCTCATTTTTCTTGATGCAGCATCATGACTTTGACCCCGTCGCTACGGAATCGATAGTGCACCAGCAGTTGTTTAATGCTGAATGCTTTGCTCCGAGAGAAAGAAAGCGAGAGCATTCACGTTATATAAACTCAAACTAAACTTTTCCTGCCTTCTTTCGGTTCTCCTCCTCTCTTCCACCAAACTTCATTTTGTTTCGTACACCAGAAAACTTCCTTTCTTAGATTTGTAAGTTTCGGACTTTTGAAATGTTTCCTTCGAAATGTTTTCAAAATGTTATAGTAAGTTTTCTGTAATTCGAGTTCTAGGGAATAGGAATCACATAAAAGCTAAGTATCAAAGAGATTTCAATCTTTGATGTTCTGTTTGTCAATGATATTTAGATACTAAAAAGTTGTCAACTGCAAAAATATTCTTTGAAGTATAATTCAGAAAGGTTGGAATCCTTGATTTAGTGCGTATCGTAGATGTATTCATATAAGAAATTTGGAGATCTTGCTCCTTCATCGGACCATAGGTTGATGTTTTCGCACGAAAGGTTGTAAGAAAGAGTTTGTCAAAAATCAAAAATATTCTACTTGAAATTTCCTACATTTTGTTATTTGACAACTTTTTCATAGTTTCAGTCTAAACAGAGATATGAGCAGTCTTAAACAGGAGTCTCTCAAATGACTCTCTTCAAATTGCATACTGTAACAGTGACACAAATTTATACCAAAACTACGATCAATCACTCTACACATCAACCATTCGTAAATATTTTGGAGTCTAGATGTCTTCTTCTTCTCACCAATAAACACTTTCTTGCCTTCCCCTCTATTAGCTCTCAACCACATGACCATAACAAGAATGCGCTAGTTTTCGAAAACCATTCCATTCACAATGCTTTTTTTCATTTCTTGTGTGTGTTCTCCTTTCTCTTTTTTTCGTTTTTTCTCACAGATCTTTGCAGTTCGGCCCAATCGGTGGTGGTGGTCAGTTCGCGTATTATTTTGTGTTTGACCGTCTGTGACCTCCTCGATCCATTAGATCCCTAGCTTTTTCTTTTGCGCAGTCTGTCGGTCAGTCTCTATTATTCCCTTCAATTCAACTACCTGATCCCTTTCTAATTTTTCCTTCGTTCCGTCTCTTCTCGTCGTCAACGATCTGTCACTTTGAAGCGTCAACGATGATGTGAATACATGATATTACGTCCTGTATTCATTCGAATATATATTCCGTTAATTAGATTCCCATCTTCTTCCATTCTCACAGTCATAAAGAAGTCCTAGCCACTGTTTTATCAACTAGAAATTTGAATTCATCGATAGAAACATTTCATTCCAGAATCAAGAGAGGGTCTTAAGTTCGATTCCGCCAGAAGATCTCCTTTTTTTATATTTAGTTTTCATAATAATACTTCGCGTCCAAAATCCACCCATAAATTCTAAAACGAAACGAATTGTCGGCCATTAATTGGTTGTTCACCATTATGTTCTCATTTTCTATTGATATTTCCTGTTTGTTTTACGATTCCCAACAGTGCATCATCCATTCGTCGCCACGTCATCTTCTTCTACCCCCTTCATCTGTCTGTTCCCTCAATGAACTACTGAACACACTCTCTCGATTCAACTCTTTCTCTAACTCTGCGTCTCTCAGTGTGAGAGAGTCTCTGTGGCCGCCTGATTGTTGGTTCGACACTGGCCATTGGGCTATGATGACTCAGTTTCGTTTCAACAAGAAGACACGAGGATAGAGCCCCATATTTCGCAATTTTCACTTTTTCTTTGGGTTTCACAAAGGGAAATTCCTTTTTAGTCATAGCCAGCTGTCGGTGTTTTTATTTATATTCAA
This sequence comes from Caenorhabditis remanei, assembly GCF_010183535.1. NCBI lineage: Eukaryota > Metazoa > Nematoda > Chromadorea > Rhabditida > Rhabditidae > Caenorhabditis > Caenorhabditis remanei. Next base: position 7,209,113 of record NC_071332.1, read on the forward strand.
CAGAAATGTTCTAGAAATTTTTAGTTTACGAAATATTATTAAAACTTTCTTTGTTTTGTTAAATTCGCGGTTTTATTTTGATAATTTCAACTGGAAGCCGCGCGGCTAGCCGCTGAAAAACTCAACTTCAAACTCCCGCCGTCCGCATGTACTGTTCGTGTACTCCTCTCGGAGAATCCGGATATTTTAATTTTCGCTTCATTTGCCGTTGATTTCTGTGAAATTTACCTAAACTCTTTTCGAAAATGGCCTTTTTCGCACTTTAATTAACAAAATCGCTGCTATTCTCCTCAAAGAGTTATTCTCTATACAATTTCCACCTATTTTCAGAGGAAGGACAAAAGAAAAAGAAAACGAGAAGCATGTTTTCGTGGCTCGGTGGCGATTCGTCAAAAAAGAAGAACAAGGAGGTATTGGAGACTGTTTCTGAAGGTCTCCGCAAGATCTACAAGCAGAAATTGCTCCCATTGGAAGAATACCACAAATATCACGACTTTCACAGCCCGGCTCTCGGTAATTATTTTTCTTTAACGCTCATACTTTCTTTATTCTTTTGCATTATTTATTATTTTCAGATGATCCGGATTTCGACGCGAAGCCGATGATTCTCCTTGTTGGACAATACTCGACCGGAAAGACGACGTTCATCCGATACCTTCTCGAGTCCGACTTTCCCGGAATCCGTATTGGCCCAGAGCCAACCACCGACCGCTTCATCGCGGTTATGCACGGTGACGAGGAGGGAAGTATCCCTGGAAACGCTCTCGTCGTCGATGCCAAGAAGCAGTTCCGCGCTCTCTCTGGATTCGGAAATGCATTCCTCAACCGATTCCAGTGTTCCACTCTACCGAATCAAGTGCTCGAAAGTGTGACGATTGTCGACACTCCTGGAATTCTCTCCGGGGAGAAGCAAAGGTAAACTTGATACTTCATTCCTTTTCGTAATGCTGCTCGATAAAAAATCTAGACGATAGGCAGTTTGTTTATTAATATCGTTCGCTGAGGTATCATTTTTCAATTTATGATTACTTCAGCAAGTAAACTTTCGGCGCATTGCAAAACTGAAGTTTTTGCACTAAAAAATCTGAAAAAATAACATTATTTTTCAGAATCGACCGTGGATACGATTTCACTGGAGTTTTGGAATGGTTCGCAGAGCGTGTTGATCGAATCATTCTCCTCTTCGATGCACACAAGCTCGACATTTCCGATGAATTCAAGAGATGTATCGAGGCTTTGGCGGGAAATGAGGACAAGATACGCATCGTCCTCAACAAGTCAGACATGGTCGACCATCAACAATTGATGAGAGTCTACGGAGCTCTGATGTGGTCGTTGGGAAAGGTTTTCAAGACGCCAGAAGTGTCTCGTGTCTACTTGGGATCGTTCTGGGATCATCCACTTCATTACGACATCAATCGTCGTCTTTTCCAAGATGAACAACACGATTTGTTCCAAGATCTACAAGCATTGCCACGTAACGCAGCTCTCCGAAAATTGAACGATCTCATCAAGAGAGCCCGACTTGCCAAAGTTCACGCATATATCATTGCTGAGCTTCGTAAGCAGATGCCATCGATGATCGGAAAGGAAAAGAAGAAGAAGGAATTGATTCAGAATCTTGACAAGATCTACGAGCAACTTCAACGCGAGCACAACATTTCTCCTGGAGATTTCCCAGATGTTAACAAAATGAGGGAGAAGCTTGCCGCTCAAGATTTCAGCAAGTTCAATCCGCTGAAGCCAAAGCTCTTGGAAGTGGTCGATGGAATGTTGGCAACTGATATTGGTAAATTATATATATAAATGAATTCTAATTCTATTTTTCAGCTCGTTTGATGGCTCAGATTCCAAAGGAGGAAGCCTCGGCACCAGTGGGTGCAAATGGACCAGTCGATCCAACTGTCAAGGGAGGTGCCTTCAGTCAGACAACAGAAGCTGAGACTCCATTCGGATTTGGACGCGTAAGTTGCAAGAAGACATGTGAAATAGTTGGCCTTTGTAACTTCAATTTATTTATTTTAGTATGATACTCGCTGGGTGAGCTGGTTTATTAGAAAATATTGGTGGCGGATAGGTTTTGAATGGAGCAAAATGAAGCATGAGTTGATGTGACTCTATATGCTTTCTGTTTCTCGAACTGTACCCTTTGGAGCTTTTTTTCACAGCTTCCTCGTTTTGCAAACTTGTGACACGAGCCAGCTACTGAAATACCAGTATAATATGTGTGTAAATCCATTCCCTTTCTCACTATGCTGCTTCACCTTAATATATGTTTTACCTCACATTTTATTCTTTCCCTACAACAGGAAAAGTGTTCAGAATTTCAAAAACGTTTTGATTTCAGGGAGAAGGATTCGACAAGGGAGCCGACGAGAGCGAATGGATTGTGAACCGTGAGCGCACTTCTGCCGATTCGACATTCGAAAGTCTCGGACCAGTCAATGGATACTTGAGCGGAAGAGCCGCAAAGGAGCACATGGTCAAGAGCAAGCTGCCAAACTCGGTGCTCGGAAAAGTTTGGAAGTTGGCCGATATTGATAAGGATGGAATGTTGGATGCTGATGAATTTGCATTGGCAAATTATTTGATTAATTTGAAGTTGGAAGGTAAAGATTCGTGTATAGTTTCAAATTAGTAATTATTTATTTTCCAGGACACGAAATTCCATCCGAACTGCCGAAGCATCTCATTCCACCATCGAAACGTGGCGTTCAAGATCCAGTTTATCCAACTCTCAATGATAATGATGAATAAATTATTAGGCACTCCACATTTTCCATACCAAAAATTGACCCCCAAACTTCCCATCTAGTTAAAATGAGCCCAGCAAGCGTGTTTTGTGATAAGACCCATCCTATTTTCCAGTCTAATTTTATCGAAAGATTTACTATGCTTTCTATGCATAATTCATCCCTCTCATGTTCATTTCCCTGACTTGTGATTTTTGCACCATTTTTCACCACCACAACTACCATCCACGTTGATATAATTTATTGCCTTCAATTTCGTATCATCCCCAAACGAAAAATGTTATATATTGCTATGTAGTATTTACGTATTTTTACAGCGCCCATTTTTCTCTCCAATAGTCCACCTTTTGCACCCTTTTCCCCGTACATCGAGTGATTTTAATAAATGTTTGCATTTTGAACCGAATATGGAAAAATTAGCGATATGGAAAATTAGGTGATAGTTTAAACTCGGTCCATTTCCACTGATTGAAATTTTTCCAGTCGACAACACTGTCTGAAGAAATCTCGATAAGGGGAGTTAGGGAAGAGAAGAGCGAAGTTCCATAGAAGTGGACCAAGATGACAAACATATTATTGAAGACTGCAAAGAAATTTAGGGAAAATCGGTAAACTTTGAGAGAACTTCGAATAGTTCAAACTTTTCTGGAAATTATTTGATGAGATTGGGTCTCCATTTTTGTAGTTAATAACCTTTTCATACAATTTCTCTGAGAGAAAATTAGACGCAAAGAAGTGAGACACAGGATGTTAAAGTTATCAACGGAAAACTAACTAAATAGGAAGACTCGTACAACACCCACGTTGATCATCCATAAAAATTGTTTTTGAATATTTTTAGTTAGTGAGGATTGGTTTCCAGATGGTATTAAAACGTTTATTGAGAAAACATGAGTGAAAAATTGAAATGAAAGTAACTCGAAACTGAGAAAAAAGTGCAATTGGTATTGAGAGAATTGCATATATTAGCCAATTCATGGTTTCTGGAAATCTCGATAATTACTTTTATATAACCGATTCATCAATGGAAGTAATATTGGCGAAAAAACGAAAGAAAATAGCAACTAGCCATCATTCCATCCCTCTCTATGCATTAGCAACACTCATAATTGACCCAGTTCTCGGTGCAGTAACAGTACTGTCCTGAGCTCTTTCGTTTGGCTTTGGGCAGCAAGTCAAATAATCTGAAAGTGAAAACATTGTTGTGAGCACTCAGAGTTTTAAATTTCACTTTTCAATGCTCTCCTATAACATGGAATGATGAAAAGACTTGGCAATGGATCAAGTGCTGGATAAGCTGCAATCGTCATTGAAACAAAATCACTGAGCATTCCGATATCTTGATCTAATAGTGCAAATGCATAGACAAGAGTAACTGGAGTATGCATTAGAATAACTGGAATCATTGTCTGAGTAACTAGAGCCCAGAACAAATGAGATTGAAGTTGTTTGGTACGGTAGGAATCATTTGAAGGAACTAGTTTTGAGATGCATCTGTAACATTTGATTCCGAAATAAAAGATAGTGAAGAACGAGGAAGAGACGATCAAATAGACAACAGACATTCCAATAATCGATTGCATATCTATTTCATATGTACCATTCGGTTGTTTTTGATAGAAATAAGGTCCAATGTATACAGTATCCTCCACTTGCAAATCAAATGTTTCCAGGATGTTACTTCTGGAAACGAAAATTTGTTCCTAGCTCTCTTCTCATTTAATATTTACCTGATATGCTCCCCAGTTGCCGGGTTCTGCCCTACTGGACAATATGCGACCCATCCCCATAAAATACCATAAACTACAGGAGCCAGTAGAAAGAAAGACGTCTTCCAGATATTAAACTTTTCCAAGTGCTTACTTCCAGAAGCCACAAGATAACGATAGATGAAATGGAGTCCAAATATTGCCATCGACGCGCCGAAGAATCCACAATAAACTGCTGAAAAAATTATTTTAAAAGTTATTCCATTGGGATTGGGAGAGACTAACCAGCCAAGAATAAAGCGACGTTTAGAGAGAACGGAGATTCCTTGACATTGACCATAACAAGGAAAGTAGAACCATATGAATGGAATATCTGAGGAACATGAGTCAGCAAAAAAATCTTGCAAAAATATGGAGTGAGGACAAGAAAATTCAATAAACTACTCTGTAAACAATCAAAAGCCTACGTGCTTCTAAACATGACGTTTAGTGGAAAATTGAACGCATAGATCAAAGATTATCAGAATTCGATTAAGTGGAAGTTGTCTAATTGTTGTTTTTGATTTCTAAGATTATCATCATTTTTCACAAAGACTCATGTGGTGATCATTCCAAATCCTATGATTAGGTTAACGCGCCTTTCCCATTCTCTTAATTTTTCTCTACTTTTTCTATCGTTTACAAACTCTTTACAATGATATCCATCAAAGAGTATAAGAACTCGAATGCAGAAATGTAGATCATCAAGTACTTATATAAACCCAATGATTTTGGAGAGTGGCGAAGGATTAGAAGAATTAAAGTTGAGTTGAGAGTGAATGATATAATGGCGAAACCGATTTGAATGTTATGTTGAATCGCCGTCCAACTCTTTCCAATCATTTTCACGACAGTATGATTAGAATGATGTGTGGTTTCGTATAGACTCTTGGTTTTATACCACATTTATAGGAAATTATCGGTCATGAGATAGTATCTCGGCTACTTCCCGCAACAGTTACGCAGCATTCACAGCTTTTGCAACAGTTACGCGACAAGATTGCAACAGTTCCACAGCAATTAGGAAAAATCAGAACATATGCAACAGTTACACAGCTTTCACGTCGCTGCGTTTGATGGTTCTCTTGTTTTTGGGGCATGCACCAGTTGTGCAACAATCTCACAACAGTCGTGCAGCAACTGTATATTCGCTCCAATGCAAATTGGACTTTGGCTGCATTTTTCCATTTTATCCAATGATTATTTATTGTCTATTTGACAAGTTTTATCATTTTTCCGACTTATTTTTACTCTATTTTTTGAAAATATTATTTTTCAGAAGAAGAATGTGTCTGGATGGCAAAAACGAGTCAGAGAGAGCAGCTGATCAACATAATTCGCCTATTCGATAAAAAATTTGGACTTTTGAAGCGTTTTCAGCAAGAGATGATCTAAAAATGTGAGTTGTTTCCCAACCGAATTTCATTGAAATATTCTTTTTCAGTTCTAGAGTCGATGAGCTTGGGGCACCGGACGTCTACAGATATAAGAAACTTGGAAACTTCATCGACTGTCGGTCAACATGGAACTTCAATGACATTTCTAAGTTTTTTGTTTTTGCTTTTATTTCTTTAAATTTTATATTCTTAAAATAAATATTAATTGTTGTTTCTGTTATTCTGTTCACAAATTAAATATACTGATTAGAAACGAGAAGTAATGAGCGCATGCAGCACGCCGGCAGCACTGATGCAACAACTGTGCAGCATTCATGCAACACTTGCGCGCCTCTGACGCAGCAGGAGTAAACTCTACGAATAACTGCTGCGTTAGTGCTGCGCAACTGTAGCGGAAAGCAGCCGAGATACTCCCAGAAGTCCTCTTCGTAGAAAGTCTAGACCCTTGAATCCTCCGGGATCTATTTAATTGGAATAATAGAATAATACACCATCTTATGAACTTGTTTTTCCTCTTTTATTCGAGTAGATCACATTGTTTTCTCATTGACGTATTATCCTCTGGAGCATCTTTTACGAAACATCACCCACGCATATTACAGTGTCTTCTCACACAAACAAGAACAATGAGTGGTTCTGAATGGTTGGAATTTCAATATCGTCTCATAACTGTTCTTGTCTTTCTTTCTTTGTTTTGCAATGCTGTTCTTATTTTGCTGATTCAACTGAAATCCCCGAAGAAGCTGGGCCCGTATAAGTATCTGATGAATTTCATATCAATCTTTGAAGTGTTTTATTCAATAATTGACTATCTAGTCATACCTGTAATGCACTCTCATGGACCATCTTTTTTCATCATGACCCCTCTGGCTCATTCAATTTTCAATGACTCCGTCGCACTTAAAATGTTAGCAGTTTGGTGTGGATTCTTCGGTTCTTCAATGGCAATTTTTGGAATTCATTTCATCTATCGTTACCTGGCAGTTAGTGGGTGAGTTGATGATTGTACTTTTCCTCGTTTCATGTGAATTAGCACATCAAATAATTTTCAGAAGCGAAAAGATATCAACTTTCAAAGGTAACAAAATTGTATTTTGGATGCTGATTCCTGTAATTTTTGGGATGATTTGGGGTACTGTATCATTCTTTTGTTGTGGACCAAAAGAAGTTATGACTAATTTTATCAGGTAGATCATTAATGTATCTATGTGTCTTTAGAATACTTTTTTAGAAACAACTTGATGGAAGATTTTAATTTGTCTGTTGATGAAGTTGTGTATATCGGACCTTACTTTTATAACGAAGACGGAAATTTTCTGCTGGACATTGATGTAGTGGTAACACTAACTTTAGCAACGGCAATTATGGTTTTGTTTTCTGTTTATTCAACTTCTCAACAACTGACGTTTCAGGATTCATCACTTATGACAATTTTCTATTTTGGCTGGAAGTGCTATAAGTCGCTTGCTGGTGTTCACGCAGGCGGATTCTCAAAACAATTTCGAACACTTCAACATCAATTCTTTATTGCTTTGGTTCTCCAAACAGTAATCCCAATTACTCTGATGCATCTCCCACTTCTCATAACTTATTCTGGAGCACTTTTGAATATCAGTCTGGGAAACTTCAGCAATTTGACTTCTATAACTATTGCATTATATCCAGTTATAGATCCTCTTCCAACTATTTTCATTATTAAAAACTATCGGGAAGGATTGAAGAAGTTCTGCTTGACCCCAATCAAGTTGTTTTTGAAAGTTAAAAATAAGGACTTGACGAAGATCGGACACGCAGACGATGCAAGTTCCACAAGGACCTCAAAAGTCCCTGAAGATTATAATGTCTCTGCATGGGGTCACATTTAATTTTTTAAATCTTATTCTGCCAACTTTTTCAAATTGTTTTTGTCCAAATTGCAGAAAAACCGTCTTTATTCACTCTTCCAATTAATCGAATAAATGTTCAAAAATAAATTAACTGCGTTGGATTATTGTTCACATTTGAATTCTCGCTGACTTGTGTAATTATATTGTCTCTGAATTCCTCAATTCAATTTTCAGATTTTCGTAGAATTGATTCCGTTGAGACCTACAGTTCGGCATTGTATGTTTTTAGGGCGTATTCAGTTTCCAATAACAAGTTCTGTGTGTGGTTCTACGGTACACACGGTGCACTTCAAAGTTTTAGAACATCCGTCGTACAATCGTCTGATGTTCCTTGTGGTCACAGGTTTGTTCAGTTGTTTATACCGTAACAAATATCTAGTCATTATCTTGGACGAAATATAGTTGTTTACTGGGTTTCCAGGACGAATAAATGTTTATCGATTGAATCAATATTTTTGGTGTTGAGCGCATCTAACATAGTTTTCCTTTCTGAAACATCCCATAACACGTATCAGAACTGATTTTATATTTCATACACATTCCGGTATTAATCCTCGTTCGTAAAGCAAATTCCCAACTCTCTCTCTCTTGTGTTTTGTTCGAGTTGTGTCTCAATAGCAAATGTTGATAAAGTATACAAATTTTATTCAAGAAAGGAAAGCTGAAAATAATTTTTTTGTGAGTCGATAAAAGTATTCTAAAACTATTTTGTCTGTAATTGGTATAGATCAAGTCTGAGTCAAAGCAGTAGTAGTTATTCCGGTGGTGAGATCATCAAATGTGTTGTTTCTCTCTGACATCTGAAACTCTGCTGCCGGAAGTGGCTCTTTACAACAGAACATTCTTGGAATCCACATTAACCAATCTGAAATATTCAAACTCTGGAAATTTTTCGCGGTTGAAAGAACTGGGTCACTGGAATTCCTGAATTACTTACTATACAAAACAAATCTATATTGACCGATGATAAACATTGTTGGGAGCGGGTCAAGGCATGGATAAAGAGCAATAGTAAGTGGAGCAATTCCACTAGTTGATCCCAGGTTTAATGAGACAAAAGAGGAAATATAGATAACAGAAACTGGAACATGCATCAAAATAGCAGGAATCAGAGTTTGAGTAACGAGAGCAACGTATAACTGATTCTGAAGACGACGATTCTTTTCAGACATGCTAGATTTCGGAATGATAGAATTCAAAATTTTATAGCATTTGTAGCCAAAATAAACAATTGTGAAAATTGAAGCGTTCTAAAACTCTCTCTGCTTTATTAAGATTTTGGTTAGTTGACTCACTATTATGCATAAGTTCACACCAATTCCAATGAAACTTGGCCAATAAATATTCATAGTGTCGTTCTTTCCGAGCTCATAGAAATAAGGAGCAATATATTCAGTGTCCTCTAGTTCCAGATTAAATGTTTCTTTGATGTTGTCCCTCACATATCGGTCAGTTGCCTCTCTTCTTGCTAATGGCCAGTAAGTGAGAAGACTCCAGGTAGTACCAATAATGACAGGTATAGAGAACCAAATAACTATTTTCCAAGATTGAAATGTTTTGAGAAGTGATGATCCCTTGGCCACAAAGTATCTGTATACAAAATGAATTCCAAAGATTGCCATTGAACATCCGTATAAACCAGCGTAAGTAGCTGAAACATCTTTTGTATTGATTGAACAAAATATAATGTTTTACACAGAAGGATTCTGATGATCCAGCCAGATATTTTTGTCTTTTTCAAGTTTACCATCACAAGAAATGTGGATCCGTAAGAGTGACAAATTGGGGAAACAATCACATCGATGATTGCGTAAATGATTTCAAAAATTGATATGTATATCATCAGATATTTATAAGCTCCAATCTCTTTTGGTGAGTATTTGATGATCAGAAAAATGAGAAGAAGGTTTAATGGAATAGCCAGAAGGGCTGAGTAGAGCTGAGCCGAGTTCTGGATATCTTCCCAGCTCATTTCGTTCGAGAAATGAAGCAATAATGATATAAATTACATTTGAGTCCATCTTTTATAGACAATTTTGTACTAATACTAGACGATATTTTTTCTCATTTTTCGTATAATTCAATCCCAGGAGGACTTCAGTTTACATGTTTTGATCGAGATCTCTCTCAATAACAAACTTGGTTCTGTCGAGTACTTCGTTAATTAGAAGATCAGACACAAGTCACAAACTGAGGATGATATGAAGAAAACTCGAAGAATCAATTTATTTGATGACAATTTATCTGATCTCTTGAACAAAGCATGAACGGAGTTCAAAGAGATCTTTCTACTGAATTGGAATAGAATCAAATTGAGAACACTTATCTTCTCAAGATGTTTGAGAGAGGTGTAATATGTAAATAATGAAACCTTTAAAGCATTCATGAGTTCCTTCTTATTAAAAAACAGTTTCAGTTCTTCTTCCCTCTAGAAGGTTCGAAGACCCAAACACAAGTCAATATCGAATGGATTAAGATCTGGACTAAAATGTTGCCCAGAATCATGTCTTTAACTTCAAACTTAATTTCCCCTTCTGAAATTCTAATTATAATGTTGTATAGTGCCCGTACAAAATCTTATCATTTAACAATGTATTGTTCCTTTTCGATTGCATTCAGATGCTCACCCACCAAACCGATCGAATTTCTGTCCTTATCAAGTCTGAATTCTTTAGTTGTACTGTTTCCACTCATTATAATTTTTCTTCTGTTTGTTAATCGCTTTGTCTTGTTCTTTGTGATTGAAATGAGAAAAAAAAACGATTGATTCTAACAAGAGACGTATTTATTTATAGCCTTCACACCGCGTATGAAATCGAGTTCAAACGTAAAAAGGGAACGGATAGGGGGGAAAGTAAGACACTAATGGGGGGAAATGACAGGTCGGATAATCAATATATTATGTGAAGACGAAGGAAACAAAAATACATAAATTATCGACACAATCGAGAGAAATTTTTCGGCAAAAGCACACTGAGTTGATCGGGTTTTAGAGTGGAAATAAGAATGGATGAGAGAGAATGTGAGAAGAGTAAAGAAAAAGAGAAACAAGGGAAGAGGAAGAAGTCAATAAAACACGGATTAAAGAAAGGACACCGTCGATACGTGAGACTCCAATTTGGAGTAGACTCACTCACAAACGTACACCGGTACACACGTTGATTTGATGGTAAGAGAGAGATGGTAACACAAAAATGCAAAATTTGACTGAGAATTAGTGGAGGTGGGGAATCACATTATGTTTTGGGCGGATGGTAAGACAGACAAGAATGAGAATTTTATACACGATACACGACTAAATCCATGTTAAAGAGCTTTTTGTGTTTTTGACAGGTTGCACATTGAGAGAGTTTGTGGGGGGAAAATATTAAGGCTTAGATTACTATTAAGGGGAAAAATGACTGGGATCCGGGAAGATGTCTGTTTTGTTTCGTTCATACATGTATTTCTTTTGGCATGTTTTGTTTTTTGAGATGATGGAATGAGTTGGAGGGTCGATCTGTCTCACCGGTCAAAGATTTTGAAAAAGTTGGAACATCTTTGACACCGGTGGGTCCAGTGATACAATGTTGAGGGGGATGAGGTTCTGGAGGCGAGTAGATGAATATACAATTAAAAGATTTAGGGGAAGTTGGTATAGTTTCTCAGATCTTATTGGGATCTAGAAATAACACGGGGGTCGTGGATCGAAGCGTTCGGTTGTTTGTTGTTGTGAAGGTTGGATTCTTTTCAATTCTTTTTCTCTACAAAATTACATCCTTTTCTTTTCTGAGTCCAACAAATTCCAACCGAAACACTCGCGCCACACGCGCGCGCCTAACTTTTCAGACTTGATACAGTTTCGGCGCAATCAGTCACACACACTCACTGAAATCTCACTCACACTCACTAATGGAACAAGATCCTTAGAGAGGGAAATATATACAAAAATGAGTGAGAGAACATAAGGGAAAAAAGAGAGAGGAGATGAGATGAATGGGCACTTACAGAAAATGGTAAAGCTGAGAAAAGGGAAGGAGATTGCGCGCGGCGCAAATGGATACGAGTTGGAGGAATTGGGGAATCAAGAAAGGTGGATAAATTAAATGGAGAGGGACTACTGAATCATTATCATTTTTGGGGGAAGAAAACGGGGAGAACAATTTGGGAAGATGGGAAATGGAGATGGAATGAAATACCGGTTTCGCCAAATGATGAGAAAATAAAAATTAATAGCAAAAGTTTGGAACAAAAATGATTTGTGACCCGGAGGTGGCAAACGGAAAAGGGGAAGAAAACAACAATGATGATTTGGTAGTGGAGATGTGAAATAGAAAATAAAACAATCCCTGAACGCAGACAACAAAACAAAACGAAGTGGAGAGAGATGGAACAGTTTTTGGGTAGACCCGGACGTTTTCTAGATAAGAGAAAATGCAGATACACATTTGAGTAGCCTAACTACAGTAACCTACTACACTCCTAAACTTTTTGTGTGTGTATAGTGGGGGAAACAACAAATACTCGTTTTGGGAACGGATGGATGGGAAAAGAGATTTTTAAGGCAGGGGCAGATATAACAGAGAAATGTGTAACAAGTACGGTAAGATTGAATGGGATAGAGGGGAAATGATGACTAGACGAGGGGGAACCAAAGAGATGAGAAGAAAAGGCAAAATGAGAATGGGATAAGAGTATAACCGCGTTTTGTTCAATGAGAGGAGGCTTCTTTGTACTAACCACATGAAGATTGCCACGTCATGGTATTGGTCTGTATAGTTACATTTCACCGGAAGGGATCGTCAACCTTGACGTGACAATCCATCGAGAGGTTTTGTCGTTTCACACATTTGATGGAATTTGGGGGAACACGTAAATTTAACCGAGATTGCATAGGATGGAGATGGATCAAGGTGAGTGATGATTTGAATACAAACAAGTTACCATAATATGATACACATTTCAAAGAGGGAAAAATAACTATGTACACTTGCCTTATTACATTACGCTCAACAATTGTAAACACCGGAAAACTAAAACAGCTGAGACTAAAAAAAGAAAGAAATGCACATGTTGTGAGGGGTTGCAAAAACTGAGATTTGGAAACCAGAATAGAAAGGAAAAGTGTAGAAGAGAACCATTTTGAATGAGAGAGAACCGAATAGAGAGAATGGGAGATAGGCCCGGTCGGGAGATCACTAGGCAGTAGTACACCAAAATATTAGATTATAAAAAAGGGAATCTAGAGACTATTCACAACGATATGAATGACATGAAAAAGATCATGCCAAACAAAACTAATCACTAAATGAGTTTGGGAATGAATTAAAAGTAAATGGATGAATTGTACAGGATATGCTGTGAGAAAAAGGTAGATGACAAGAATTGTGTTGGAGTGGGTTTAGAGTTTGAGAATTTAAAAAAGAGAGTTCTTAACTTTTGTGTGGTGTGTCCTTTGATGTTTGATTTTGAGATGTTAACTGGCGAGCTTCTTCGATCGAATTCTAACGACTTCTTCGACGACGACTTGATTTTCTTCTTTGTACTGCTTCTTGATACTACTCAAACTATCTAAGCTTGCAAAAGAAGCAAATTGTGCATGTCGAAGCGAGCCGATCCGAGTGGGTCGCTGTTACCCCACATGTCGAAGCCAGTGGCTCCGTGGGACCACGAAGATGTCGAATCGTCCGAGAGACCGTAGAGGCTCTCGCCAGATACTGGCGAAGAGTTGGCCCATCCACCGAATGAGTTGTTGGAGATCGGTGAAGAGTAGGCGGCGTCGGAGCAAGAAGAGGACCACTTGAATAGAGCGTCCATCGAGCCAGATTTTGATTCCTGTAAATTCTTTTTAATGACACTTGTCCTTACAAAAGGTATTCCCCCATTCTTCAGTCATACTTCTCAACCAATTGTTGATGAGTCAACAATGAATGCACATGATTTGACAGTTTCAATTGCATCCAGACATTTCTTTCTTTCTTTCTTTCTCTTTTTCTCCCTCCCCCGTAAATCACAAGGTTATTTTCAAAAAACTCCAATCCGTATGTCCCCCTACTCTTTCAATGTGTCCTTCAAAAATTCTCTCGTTTTTTCTCATGCCACACATACATCTCCTCCTCCTTCCAACACGTGATGTGACATTTTCGACCTCTCTTTTCCTTCTTCTATTTTTTTCTTCTTCTTTCTCTACCCCCAATCGGAAGCCTAACTGCCTAAAGAGACGCAGACAAAGGCCACACCACAGACCGCCTGCCAACGATTATGACGTTGAGAAGACAGAATTAGAAGTGTGGAGAGACGAGAGAAAGGCCCGATAAACAAGTCTCGTGACTAGAGAGAAAGAGACGCAGACATTCTACTTTGAAGTTTAGTCTGTCCGGCGCTCCCTTCTAGGAAGGAGAAAAAAGAGCTGAATAGGAAAAGAAATAAGACACAAAACATACCTGAACAGAATCGAAGATCGATGTTCCAGTCGACCAGGACCAGGTCTTTGTCTCGGTCTCCTCCATCTCGAGATCGTCTGAAAATAGATACAATGATTTCATTTCATTTCCAATCGTCTTATTCGAATTCATATTTAATCTAATCTCCTTCTTCATCTGGGTTCCCCATTGGTTTCGTGACGTAAACCGATAAAAATATAGAGGCGCACCCCCACACATACATATCTTGTTTATAGCATTTGGAGCTGCGAAAAAGGAGTGTTCGTTAGTCGTAAAAAGAGAAGAGCCTGGCTCAAATTAGGCATGACGTAAGTGTGTGCGTGTTTATGCACACGCTGAGCTTTCAGTCGTGAAAAAAACAGACACCCCCACACATGAAGATATCTGTTCAAGCGGAAGAGAAAAAGGAGAGAGTACTGTAGTATTCGATGACTAGTTTGTTGCGTGAATTTCAGAACATTAGGTGATTTTTCCCACTGGACTCCTCTATCACTACAGTACTCAAAACACCAGAATCGCCTCAATTATTTATGCTTTTTCTTGTCAGAACAGAACGAAACTAAACCAGTTTTGTGATGCGTTTTCCTCCATTCAATCCTTCTTTGTGACCATATGGAAAAAGGAAAAAGGACGTACATAATTACCGCGCGCGCCGATACACCACCCAACAAAAACGACGGCGTCGCGGCGCAAAAGACAAGCTCCATAAATCACGACAGGGCAAAAGGGGCCCCGCTCCTCGTAAAGAGAAGAAGGAGGAAGAAAAACGAGAGATTCTTAGTATTCTAAATACGACACCAACCAACAAAAGTAATCTATTACCTCCAAACATCATTCCGCAGATGTCGGACGATGCGCCGCGCTCCTCTTGTTTCAGAGGTGCTCCGCAGTTGACAGCGGAGTCGACAACATCGTTGGCGTTCGTAATCATCATCATCATTTCATTGTTGTAGCAATCCTTCTCATTGCCCCAACAACACTCGTCACCGGTACCATCGACTTCCATCAGCATCGCCGTTGTCGTCTCGTTCGACATACCCACAAGAGAGCAGTACAATTCCTCATCGTCCAGTTGATCCAAGTCTTTCTGGAATTCTTTTTTCTTTGAAAATACTCAAAATCCCAAATAAGGTGATATCACTAAATCTACAGGATTTTCTCAAAAAATAAAACCACAGATTGCGGTTTGCGTCAATGGAATTCTAATTCTACAAAAACCCTTCTAAAATCCATGATCATTTCAGTGAATCCAGCTGATCCATAAGTCGGAGCTCAGCTGTACGTTGAAAAAACTCGTTATCATCCCACAAATCTCTCACCTGGATTGTCTTGACGGTGTTGAAAATCAAAAGATGCTTCCGAAGTGGCATATTTGATTCCTCACGCAATTTACTCAGGCTGGTATTGAGCAATTGACGACGTTGAGCACGTTCCGTCTCACGTTCGGCCGATGAGCGCGACGAGCAACTGTAGTATTCATCGGTTTCGTACTTATTTCAGCAAGTATTTAGTATATTTTCTTACCTCGACTTGATCGAGTTAACAGACTCCGCTGACGTGGCGAGCGGAGATGGGAATCGCTCGAGCGGCGAACACGAGAGGTGATCGCTGTTGTCCCATTGACCGTTGTTTCTAAAATTGCACAATTCCATATTTTGAAGAATTGAGATTCAGATTCAGATTCCAACGCAGGATCCTAACTTACCTAACAGGGATCGGCTGCGACTTCTGATGTTCTAAGAATACATCTGACGTCGTTGTCGTCGATATCGTTGACGACGGGGTGGGGGACTGGCTCACCAGTGATGAGGTTGGACAGGACGTAAAAAACAACACCATTTTTTGACCCGGGGGTGGTTTTTAATACTCTGAAATTATTTAGAATTCAGAGTAGCAGCAGGAATATCAATAAGAGATCTAGCAACGATATCTTATCAGACGAGAATAAAAATATCAAGAAGAAAAATAAAAAGAGAAAAGGAGTGAGCAAACAGTTTATATATTGCTTTAGTACTAATCAAACAGTTGTTCAAGTGTGACACCTGTTTTCAAAACATTGTGTCTTGTGAAACTTTTTTCCAGAATGTTCTGAAACACTCTCTCCTGTTTTCATGGGTTTTATCATTTGATATAATTGCAATTTTCTTCTTTCAAACTGTACAAAAAGTGTAGAATCGATAATCGATGATGAAGGAAAAGAAGTACGAGAGAGAGGAAAGAGAAACGGAACAGAATCGAATGAATTGAATCTACATTGCCTCTAGTCCTAGTGGAAACCAGACCAGTCTTCTCCTTCTCTTTCCTTCTTCTCCTCGATTTATCGACGAGGCCGCGGGCTGCCCGCTCGGGCCGCTGTAATGCGAGCGTGCGAATCGAATCGCTCACATACAGAGGAGGCGAGAAGAAGGAGAGGGAGAAGAGAGAAGGAAATAGAATGGGCGCTGACGAAGCGAAAGATGAAGAAGGAGGAGCCTGCCTGAGGCGATAAAGGCGGAGTAGAGAGTTAGATGTGTATTGAGAGACGCAGAGAATCGCGTGCGGCACCCGCGACGTCGCCTCGACGGGCAAACATCAGCGCAGTCGGTCGGTCGGTCTGTTGACGACATAGAAGAGGCTTCACATCGTGAACTAGATAGTGTGATAGAGTGGGAGACTGTCAGAGAGGTTAGAGAGACAGGGAGACAGTACACATGTTTGTTCTCCATCTCTCTTCTTTCTATTCTCTCCTTTCCCCCACTTTGCATTTTCCGTCCCTTCGTCTTCTTTTTCACTCCTTTATGCCTCTTTATAGATTCTCCGCACGCTTCTCTGACTCCGATATCCTTATGTATGTTGGGGAGTGATCCGCTTTCAGTCCTCTCACTCACTCCGCCTCATCGCCTCCCAATTTGGATTATTGTGAGAAAAAATAGTGTAAAAAGGAATCAAGAAACCGAACAAACTTGAACATAGTTTTTACGAGGCTGGATTAGTGTCGAGAAAAGAAAAAAAACAGTAGTTCCTAATTGGGAAGAAGACATAAACAATCTCTATTCTGGAATTTAAAGAACACGAACTATGACTACTGACGGAAATGCAGATTATCAAATTCCAGTTCTCTGGAATTAGAGAAATTTGCAGATTAGGGGGAGATAGAATGATATGATTCAGTTGAAAGTCAGAAGATATCAAATGCGGATATTAAATTTGAAATGTCTCGTTTGACCAGGTGTTGTGTTTGAAAACTGAACAACTGCATCCTGGTTTTGAGAGTTTGTGGGGAAATGAAAAATGATGTCTGTTTACTTTGACTGTAGAGAATCGAAATCAAAGAAACTTTTACAAAAGGGTTTGTAGGATACGTGCAAACTGTTCCGTTTTTGAAAAAAAAAACTCTGCCTCTCCCATCTGAAATAACAAAAAGGGAAATAGATAATTAAATGGAGAGAGGAAGGTCCATTGAGCAACAACTGATGTAAGAGGGAATGACATCATCTGGAGAAGGAGGAAGGACTCTTCATCAAATGAATTGGAGATGAGTGAGGGTGGCGGTTGGTTGCGCAATGTTACTTCTTATACGGGCGGACTGTACCGTAGGATTTGACCGGAACAGATGTCGTGACTAGATTAAAACACGGAGGAAACTTTTGAAAAATCACTAATTTGGTATCTTAAATAGGCAAGAGTTGGGCCCCCGGGCCATCGAGGTCCAGTTAGTTCAAAGATCTTACCTCAGAAAAACACGAAAAACAAGATAACAACTCTCCAAAATCACGAGTGTAGTGCTAGAATATTCTCGAAAAATCTTAACCTAGTGCGAAATTTGATTAACCAACTTGTTATTCTCTTGAGTCATTGAGCAAGCAAAGACAGCCGCAGGTGTAATGAGTCATAACCAGTTTTGATATAACCATCTCATTAGCATCACATCAAAACCGTAAAACAGTAGTGATTATGATGATTCATAAAGCGCCAGCGCGGCTTGTGTTGTGTTATACTTTTCTACATTGACATTAAATATCGAACGTCGTCGTTTTGGTGACGAATACGAATGATGATAAGTACCGTATCCACTTTTTTTGGAAAGACAGAGAGAGAGAGAGGCACTCGTTTCTTGATGATAAGACCGAATTGATGAATCTTTTGATGTCAATGTCGCATTCAGTTTGTTACGTGCCGAAAAGAGAATCTTTAGAAAAGATAGAAGAGGAGGAGGAGCTGAATGGGGGTGATAAGCAGCCAGGGGCTATAATACCGATAAGGATCAGTCCCTCGAGAGAAAAGAAGAAAAAAGATAGATGTCACATGTGAAAATATAAAAAAGAGTTGCAACGAATGACGAAAAGAAATGGGAAAGATTGAAAATCGAGGCAGGGGGGAGAGAGAAGGAAACGGAAAACTCGGAGATAAAGAGAAGAAGGACGATCGACGACCAACACAGAAATTGACTGATAACCTTTGGGAAAAAAGAGAAGAACCTTTCGAAGAATTGTCTCCACTCTCGTTATCGGGGACGCACAAAAAATGTCAATAGAGATGTGATGGGTGCGAGAGAAGGAGAAATGAAACGACATTCCCCTTACTTTTTAGTGTCTCGATCACTAGTGTAAACGGAGGGTAAAAAAAAAGAATGAGAAGAATACGAAGAAACATTTGACGAGGGGAAAACATTTTTTGCGTTCGAGATCACGGAAAACTTAGGTTGGGAGAAGTGAAAAGATCATGTTTCTCTGGGGGAACTTCCAGTAAGTGTTGGGTTTCCTGACGTGGGTTCAGGAGTCGAAGAGGATATTCCAAACATCGGAGAACCATGGGAACGAGAAATTGTAGAACATTTCATTGAATTTTGAACACAATTATATTTACCTATAAATGAAAAATCGCTGATGATAGCGATTCATTCAACGAAATTTGTCAATTAATTGATTTTTTTTCCCTTCAGTACTACTGTGACCGTCTTCAACTAGACCTGATGATTCACACTACCGTATTCTTTCCCTCAACAATCTCCAAGTATTTCCCAGAATCTCTCTATCAGCTACCGTATCCACCCAGCAGTTCCCAGAGTTGTAAAGTAAACTAAACAAAAAAGAGATTCTCCTCCTTTTCTTTCACTCGTTAAGAATGTGTTTATGTTCGTGAAACCTCCCAAGAGTCATTCGAGTGAACCACAAGCGTCCCAGAATAAAAAAAACTGGCGAAAAACGAAAAAAAACCGCTGGCAGCTGGTCTCCGCTCGCCTTTCCCCGTCAACCCTCCTACACACTAGTAGTCGCCGGTTCCGTCAACAAGTGTTCGTGTGTCCATCTATATTTTCAGCCAAGTGGAAAAAGAGAGAAAATGCCAGAATAAAAACACCCGTTCAGTGTTCTCTGTTTCTTGTGTTTTCATCTATATTTTCAGTTTTTTTCTCCAGTTCTTTTTCCCAGGAATAGAGGGATGTGTCAATATATTTTCAATCAAAACTAAAGTACGAAAAATCCGATTTCAGTGCCTCCTCTCCCAATAGATACGTCTTGTTCAATGTTCAATTTTCGATTCGACGATAAGAGGCTTATTATTATCGCTCTTTCTCTCTCTCTCTCTCTCCGCCAATAATGATTGACCGAGGCAGCGAACCGGGGGTTGAGAAGAGGACACCTCAGCTGGACAGGTCGAATAATTGAAGGCAATTATTTTTTGTGAATGAATGAAATGAATAGAAGGGACAAAAAATGGTGGTTAAAAAGGGAGAATAGCCTTTCATTATGACATTTCATCGCTATGTATCGCAGCTTTCGCTGACGATATTAAGCTTTACTCTCATGATCCTCTAGCACTTCAAATGGGAATAGACTTGGTAGAGTCTTGGGCTTCTGATAACTCCTTACCTCTGGCCCACTCTAAGACTGCCCTTCTTCGTCTCGGACCTCGAAACTCTTCTCACCCGTACACTATTGGAGGTTCCCTCATTGATTCCGTTGATTCGGTTAGGGATTTAGGTTTATTAATAGAACCTAATCTCAAGTTCACTAGACACATTAATCGGGCTGTTGCTCTCGCCTTACTCCGTTCAAAACAACTACTGAAATCTTTCAAATCCAACTCTCCCCAATTTTATATCTTCCTTTTCAAAACTTACGTACTCCCTCTAGTTGAATACTGCTCCGTCGTTTATTCGCCTCCCCCATCATCTAAACTAGCGCACAAGCTCGAAACTCCTCTCAGATTCTTTTCGCGGAAAATTCTTCAACGCTGTAACACACCCTATTGTTCCTACTCGGATCGCCTCTCCCAACTTGACCTCTTTTCTATGCGCCACCGTAGGCTCAAAGCGCAACTTCTTCTCTTATACAATCTTATAATCGGCGCCTCATATTTTCCTAGTCTTGAGACCCATGTCAGGTTAAGTTCCTCCTCCCGTCGCCCAATGTCTCTTATCTGTATAAATCCTAATTGCTCTAATTTTTTCTCAACTGTAATACCTATTTGGAATGCCTTAACTATTAATGTCCCCCATTTTCTTTGCCCATCGGAATTCAACTCTCTTCTTGTAAATAATATTGCACGATTCTGATTTTTTTTCTTTATTCTCCCTCCCCCTTGCCCAACACCTATTTTATAATTCCTTATTCCCGGTTTCCTTTCTCAGGTTTAGTCTCGTGAGGGACTTTACCTGACCTCCAGTGACATTTTCTGTATATTTAAATAGTTAAATAAAATATCAAAATTATGCACGAGAGGGAAGGGTAAAAACAGCTGGGGCATCATGGTTCGTTAACATGAATTGTCATTGTACAAAACTGAAAATTTATTCGGACGGAAAGAATTTCATGGTAGGAAGAGCATCGAGAGAAACATCATTCTGACGTCTTCCAAAAACTGGAAATATGGAACAAAGGGGACTGAAACTGAATCGACTTAGCCTTGAGAAACCAAAATGAACAACAGTCATTAAGTACAGTAACCTTGAATGTTGTTTTCTTTCAAAACCAAAAAAGTTCAAATTCTTGTTTATAACTCCAACACCTTCTAGCTTTTTCCACAATTTTCAAATAATATTTTGGTTTTACGTTTGGACAGAGATCATCTAATTCTTTTCTGTTTTTCAAAAGTTATCGCGTGGAAAAGTCCAGAATTTTCCTTTTGCAAAAACCAAAAACAACTCTTTTCATTCATGTTTTTTTCCAACTAAATTGCCATTTTTTCATCTTCTCATCTTTTCTCTCTTTCTCTTTTTCCTTTGAGTTGGTGTCAATATTGACGAAGACTCGAGACTGGTTTATGACTTTGTCTCGTTTCAAAAAGTGTACAGTATACGGTATTCCCCGCGTAAACTTTTGAAAATCACGTTGAGTTACGTAGGTGTGATATCAGAAATCACAGGTTTTTTCAGACTGGAATTGGAAGAATAACATAGAGTCAGAACAGTGGACACTATAATTAGGGAGGGTGCGTCACGTGTTTTTATTTTTTAGAAAAAGAAATAAGAAGAAAAAGAAGACGTACAGGTCTCGTTACAATGATCATTTTATGAACTCATCTGTCATATGTCATATGAATGTCTAGACTGGTTTCTTGGGGAGAAGTAATGTCCAATTCGAGAAAAAAGCAATGTAACGATTACCGTTCTGGCTTTCTAGTATTAGAACGGAATAGGTATAATTCTAAACAAAAATAACCATTTTTGGTTTGGAAAAGAACAGAAGCAGAATCAAAATTACAGGTTTTGGTGTTCCACGAATCGATCGTATTCAGAATTAAATCAAGATCGTCGATCCAGATTTATGTTGGAAGGGAGAAAGAGAAACTAAACAAGAGGTCGTCAATCGGGAGACGTAAAGATTGAAATAGAAGGGAAGACCAGACACCGCCACACAAAGGAAAACTTCTTCTTTTGATGCTTTCTTCGTCGTTTTGAAGACGTCCCGACGAGTACACACCCTTGTGCTTCTCTTCTATTGTCACATAGAAATATACACAGAGACACAATGAGGTAATAGACCACAATGCTTTTCTACTTTTTCTCATTCTTCTGGAGAGGTTATTCACATAATGTTGGGTCTCGACGCGATGGAGGAATTCCAGAAACTTGAAAATTCTCTGAACCAAATAGGGGTACGGTAGTGTAATTGGTAATTTGTAATTGATAATGCGATCCTATTTCGCCGAAATATTTTCCATTTCTCATTTCCAGTTTCTCTTCTTTCCTTTCTTCGACCCAAAACAAAAAATTAATTTGATGGTGTAAATTTGCCACCGATACAGAATTAGAAATGGGAATTAATGGTGGACTATGACGACCGTGGTGATGATTTAGAATGATTCGATGATTCGATTAGGATTGAACCGGAAGAAAATCAGCAGAATGAGAGGAAGAAGGAAATCAGAAAACCGTTTACTGATTTCGATTTTCAATTTGGTACGTGTCAAGAATGGACAAAAAGTGACCGAACAATGTTTATAAACGAAACCGGACCCGGTTGAAAGGGTGTGACCTCTGGTGTCCACTTTCCCAGATATCTGTCACCCATTCATTTGCATAGAAACGAGTGGATGGAGCAGATGGTGGCCTTTTCCGTTTGTTTTTTTCTTTTTCTGAGTGACTGGTCATCGGGTCGAGGGGAAAAGGGAACAAAAAGGTTTTATTCGGAGAAGGGGGATTATAGGGAATATGAAAGGAGATGTGGGCAGGTGTATTCAAACACGCTGTGCTACAACAAATAGAAACAAATTGGCACGATAAAAACGAGGGACATTATGAGAATATTCGAATATCAATATTAAAAATTGTTAAAAAGAGAATTCGAATAACGATTCATGTCCAGGACAAAAATACGAAAAATTTATGTCGAGCTCATTTTTGATGAACGATTCAAACCTAGATCCGATTCAAACCTAGAGATTGTAGTTGACAACTTATTTTTTGACGGGGGTCTCAAAACTAGAAATTTTATGAAAAAGAATGACTACTCAGAAATTGACAATCTTCTGAGCCACAATAGAATTTTTGAGTTTTTCTCAGCTTAGAACTGGAGAAAGGGGGTTTCAGATCAGACACATAGACGAAATATAATCGAGAACGATTCCTCTGGACACGTAATGCACTCACAATTTTGAAAAGAAAAAAATCCGATTCAGATATACTCACTGAAAACTGAACCAGTGTAGCTCTATGCAGTGAAAATGAAAAATCCTCACAATGTACCAGTAAAAAAGCCATAAAACCCCATTACAGTACTTTTAAACTGTATGGAAAAAAGCCAGTTACGATTTTATGAATGAAGAATAAAAAAGCCATAAAAATGCATTTGAATGATTTTTTGCGTTGTGTGGGTGGCAATAAACCTTTTCCGTTCTCAATCCAACAAGCCAACACTCTTTCAGATGTGTAAATAGAATTTTCAATCAATCTCAGTGTCCAGGGTAACATTTCTAGTCTTCCAAGTATCCATTTCCATAAATAATCTAGAATTTTCTTTTTCGGTTCCCATGGGAACAGAGTGCAGTCATCCTGTCTAGTAGATTTTCTATTTTGAATTCAAGACAACATGTTATTTCTTGCCCGTGTCCACGGTAATAGTCCAATAGAGCGCGTTTGTTTTCCAATTACCCAGGGAGGTCCTGTGTACTATCGAATCATTTTGTGAATATCTTTTTCATTTTCTTTTTTTAATATTGAATTTAGAATAACTTAATTTCATTTTTGATAAAACAGAAAACTATTGAACTTCCTCAATCGAAATAATAGCGTTATCACTCAAAAGAATGGAAATTTTGGTTTGCGATAGAGACAGAGACACAGACAGCATGTACACATTGATTGATCCAAAGGGTGCGAATGTTTATTTCTTTTGTACTTTTTACATGAAAGAGTAAAATAATAATCGATATTTTGAGCTAGGTTTATCTTTTCCTTCTCGTTATTTTAACTTGGTTCAATAATCTAGTTTTCAGGAGCTCAATGAACGAAGAAACTACTCATGAGTTCCAGTGGGAAGAGGTAACATTCATCTAAATTAAAATATTTTTAAAAAATAAAAGTAAATAGGTTTTCAGGAGAATGTAGACAACTACGATGCTCCTCTTCACAATCTCGTCATTGATTTTTTTGAAGATGTAGGCTTGCCGTTCGCGACCGTGGAAAATCCTAAGTTCCAAGAACTCATAAAATATCTGAATCCAGTCGTCACTCCTCCAACGATTAATTCAATAATGTACACCGCAACAAATACTCACGAACTAGAAGCCATTCCCGTATCCGACAATGAAGTAGTCGTAGTACCTCCACTTAATCTGGCAGAATTCCCGTCTACTGTTGATATTGTCAAGTATTTGAATGGAATCACGATCAGTGGAGGCACAAGTTACGTTTGTATTGTATGTTTGAAAAAGAATGATTGGAGCAAAGTGCGAAGATTGGATCGCAACGAAAATCTGATCTTCCTCTACGTCTGTGTCGCTGTAGGACTCTATTCACTGGACATTGCTCAGAAGATGTATACGATGCCTAAACCTCTCAGATGTTGTTCCGATCATTATTCCCATGTTGTAAGTGATTTCAATGCATCCAGAAGTAGAAGATAGAATTCTTATTTCAGGTTGAAGCTCTCATGAAAAAACTAAATGTAACAACTGTGGATGATATTGTTACTTGCAATGAAAAGCAAGTTACAGATTCTTATCTTATTTGGAAGAAGATAAAGAATCCAGATTTTATGGAAAATCAGCAGTCGCAGAAGGAAATTCTAAGCGGACTTGGATCATTCAGATATACTTTGAGGTGTTTCTCCAAGAAACACTTTCTTCCACCCGTTGATATGCAAGGTTTTCACATGCCTAGAGAATCAAATGAAACTGTTTCAGAGTTTCTATCAGATGTAAGTGTCTTTGTTTCAAACAGCTTTTGATCCAACTCCTAGAAATTTTCAGCAAAACTCTCCGCCGAAAGTTAGACGTGTGGAACAGTCCGGAATCTACGGAAATCCTAGGCCTGGAGAAGAAACATTCCCCGACGATTTCTTGGTAACCGACTGAATATATTCATTATTTTTTATTTCAAGGAGTCCATTGTAAAACCCGATCTCTTTCCTTTCTTGCTGTAATTTTTAAGTTTCACATTCCCAGTTCTTTAGCAATAAATCGGTTGTTCTCGTATCATGTTCTGTGTTCTTTTTGAAACGTTGTTTTCGTTAATCTTTTTTTCTTTTTACAAGTTGTTCATACATCTAACTATCATTTTCAGATAGAATAATGTCAAAGATCTCAGCAGTTTTGATTGATTTGAGTGGAACTCTCCACATTGAAGAGCTTGCAATTCCTGGAGCACAAGCAGCTCTTGAACTTCTCAGACAACATGTTCAAGTCAAATTTGTCACGAACACTACAAAGGTGAGTAAGAGTTTCAAAAATAAATAAAAACGTTATGTAGTTTTCGTTTAGGAATCTCAAAATCTTCTGCACCAAAGACTAAAAAGTTGTGGATTTCAAATTGAAAAACATGAGATTTTCACAAGTTTGAGTGCCGCTCGTGATCTCATTCTTAAGAATCAGTATCGCCCGTATTTTATTCTGGATGACAAAGCAATGGAGGATTTCGAAGGTATTAAGTTTTAAATTTATTTGTTCTAGGGAAGAATTGTTTCAGGAATCTCAACAGAAGACCCAAATGCAGTTGTTATTGGGTTGGCACCGGAGAAATTCAACGATGGAATCATGACGGAAGCGTTTCGATTGATTAAAGAAAGTATGTGAAGATAGTAGAAAGTTTCTATCGATTAATGTATTTTTTTCAGAAAACGCGTCATTAATTGCCATTCACAAAGGGCGATACTATCAGAAGAAGGATGGCCTTCATCTTGGTCCAGGAGCATATGTGGCTGGATTGGAATATGCAACTGGAGTTGAGGCGAAAGTTGTTGGAAAACCTGAGAAGTTGTTCTTCGAATCTGCACTCAAAACTCTTGGTGAAAATATTGACTTTTCGAATGCAGTTATGATTGGAGATGATGTGAATGACGATGCTCTCGGAGCAATCAAAGTGGGAATGCGTGCAATATTGGTCAAAACTGGAAAGTTCAGAAGTGGTGAGTTATAACTCATCGAGAATTTATTTCAACATCTCATCATTCAGGAGACGAATTGAAAGTCAAAAATGTGGCGAACTCGTTCGTTGACGCCGTCGACATGATCATTGAAAATAAGGTGGAGAATGATTAGAAAAGACATTTGAAAACAACATTTTCTGTCAAAAGGACATCTATATATCCGGATTGTTGCGTGTATTGACAGTGTGTTTTCTGATATTTGTATAAAATGATAAATCATTTAATATTGACATAAAAATATTGAGTGCAAGCTGGGTTTGATAGGATGAAATGGGAGTTCTAAGCATAAATAAATCTGGTTTGGAAAGTAAAGTAGATTAGATAAAAGAACGAAAAATATATATTATAAAGTTTATTTTTGCTCATAACAATATTATGATGTAGGCTTGTCAGAAGTTTTGAATTCAATCAGAACTAAACTTAATTTGGAAAAAAAATTGGAAAAATAAACCAAGCTGCAGGGCTAAAAATATATCTTATGAAATTATCAACTTTTTTTTTGATTTTATGGTTCCAGAGTCCATCTACAATCTTGATTTCTTAAAATGTATCATAGTACTCGTAATATTGTTTATAAGAAACATATTTTTAGCCACAATATCCACTCAAATGCATATAAAATTTAAGTTTCAAAAATATCCAGAACTAATCTGGCCCCCTACCTAACTCATCTAATTTCATAATTCCTTCCTTCTTTTACAATTTGCAGTTGTAAAATATTTTAATCTTAATCCAATGCAATGCTAATCCACTACTACTATTCGATGGGTGCATTGTATGCTAATTCTGTTCCGATGATTCCCTCCGAAACACTCGAAAATGTTACGAATCATCGACGTCTTCTTCTTCTTCTTTTCTTCTTTTCATTCATCTAATTCCTTCTTTTTTCTACTCTTTGACCTACCAAATGATCGAGTACGTCCCCTACCGTCGACGTATCGTGTGAAAGCAGCCCACCATGATTGATAATGAAAATCATTAAAGAGAAAGAGAAGTCAGTGGGTACACGATGCACCCTAAAAAGGCGGAAGAACAACTTGTTTTTCTTCTTCGGATTTTATAGTCTCATGTTTTTTTTTCACATTTTTGCTAGTGTGATAATGATTGAGGCCAAAGGATTGAAAGAAGAGTAGGGGAGGAGAAGATTGGATGATCGACCACAGTTGAAAAGTTGAGAAAGAAAAATGGAGAAAATGCAGGTAGTCAAAATGAAACGTCATCGGACCGGAGACTGATCCAACTTCCAATTTCACAATTTCAGTCGATAAACAGATTCTGAAAACTAGAACAGATGCAAAACATTGTATAGGTGGGGTGACATATTGAACTATGGACTGCTGAAAGTTCATGGTAATTCTATTCATATTTTCATTTGAATCAACAGTAGATTCTACCTACAAACAACCCCTTTTCGTTTTCAAAAGTTTTTATTTTATTTTTCTCAATCGATTCACGTGTAAAGTCGTCTTATCAAGTAGATTATGTTTATCAATGACTAAAGTTCGTATGATGATAAAAACGGTAATATTCTGACAATAAATGTCAGAGTTTGAGCAAAATGTTCTTCACTTCAAATTTTGTGTTTTAGTTTTAATTTCATTTTTAGTTTTTTTTCTAATTATTTGAGTTTTTGGGAACCGAGTCCCTAGCTTAGGATTTCTTTTATCTGCCATGATACATGGATGAAACGCTTAGAAAGATCTGAATTAGAATTTCCCGAATTATGTATTAATCAGAAGCTACACCATTGAACATTTTCAAAAATCATAAACCATCATGTCTCTGTCCTTTTAAAGTCATCACTTATCAGTTGACAGTTTTTCTGACTTTCGAAAGTTGTATGTGCAAAGTATCGGCCGATGGCGAGAACTGCGAGTATAAAACGGTTGAGAGGCATCGTTTTGAATCATTGCCCCATTTCTGATTTGTTTCCAGTTTTTTCCGGAATCCCTATTCGAATAAAGTGTAGCCCATTCCTGTAAGTAACTAGACTAAATCCCATCCATTTTTGAAATTCGTATGTTAGACTCCACTGTGTTTCATTGATCACAATTTATTTAGTCTATTCTCGCTACGTGCATTTGACAAATCTGTACCCATTTTGCACAGACAATCGCATTTTCTCGTTTGATTAGCTGGCCCGTTTTATCGACGACTAAGCGCCCCCATCGGCTGTCAATTTCTATCCGCCTTTCTGTCTCCTTCAACATGATTTTTTGTACAATACCGTACTCCTCCTCCCCGCCCACTCGTCTAATTTATCTTCATCCTTTTTCCTATTCCAACCACTTTTATATATTCACATACACTCACAGTTTTATGTTCTATGCAAAAATTAGGATTGCGGTCGATTCGATACGCAGAACTAAGCGATAGACGACGTAACACACTCGCAAAAGATTGCAGTCAAAAGTGAGAGTCTACTCGTTTTTGAGTGCTTTTGCGGTGCGTTTCGATTCATGATAATCATTTTGTTAGTGGCGTGAAAATGAAGAAGGGGAGAGAGGCGACACCAGAAGCCTATCAATCGGCCTTTTACATCTCGTGTAGAGTGTCGTCGGAGAAGACACAAAGGGTTGGATAAATCAAGAAGAAAGAAGAGGAAGAAGGAAGCCTTCAAAAGTTCAAACATTCTGGTCCTATTTCAACGTCATGTCAGAGTATTACGTTGGAAGAGAAGGAGAAGCAGGACAAACTTCAAAGAACTGTGTCAATAGCGAGCGCTTTTAGACGTTCTTTGAAGACTTATTCTGCTCGAAGATATGGGAAATTGGAGACGGAGATAACACCGAATGAGATGGAAAAGCTATGTATACGGTTAGGTGTAGCAACTATTATAGTTACGAGGTACATATTGACATGGCTTTCACCCTTCACGACATTGGAAGATCTTCAGATCTCCGAGATCTTTTCTGCTGAGATCTATTCACAATTGTATCGGACTCCTACCGGTGCATCAATCGCCTATCCGATTCCCTTGATCCGAACATCTGAGTCCCCTACACCAAATCCGCAATCGTCAGCATTCAGTCCTCCAACATTTTTGTTAAACTATACAGTAAATATGGCAGTTGAGGGCTGTTCAAAGTACGTACAAAATGTGTTGCGGGCGGTGCCTGTATGTATTCGGTGCGCTGCGCTCGCGCAAAAGCGTCACAATGTATAGAAGGGTGTTTATTTGATCAGATGTAAAAACCAGAGAGAAGGGGAGGCTTACTGTAAAACGTCCTCACTCTCGAAACGATGAGAAACGCTCGTGGAATGCACGTGTGATGAGAGAAAAGATCAAAAAAGTACCCTTCCTCACTTCCACTTTTTGTCATTTGTCGAAATTGCGGTGGTGATGGGAAAAATGGAGAGAAAGAGACATTGTGAAACTTTGAAAAATGAAATTGCAAAGCGAATCGAGGTAGTTGATCTTTGAATTGTCCTCCGCACATGTCTACTCAATCAAATTAAGCTGTAGTTAATTGGTTGACAAATTGAAACAAATGATAAGATACTACCGTAACCGGGGAAATCAACAACAGGGGGAAAGTAAGAGATCATCGGAAATCTGAGTGACCGTCTTTAGAAATCCTTTTGTTTGTTTTCCGGATTCGCCCGTTCGCTAGACAGAGAGCTGATGATCAAGAACACTTTTACGTCTTTTCAAAGATCTAGGAGTCATCAAAAGAGATTTTAGAAAATGCGGTGTAGTTAAGAGAAGGTAGACTGTACAATAGTCTTCATCACCTTTTTTGAAAAGTTTTTTTTGCAGAACAAGTACATCTCGATAGACTTTCTGACATCACTAACTGTCTATGTCCTTGAAATTTCTTTGATTCTTTTGTCTCATAGAAATCCCTCTTCTTCCTTTTTCTTTTGAAAAATCAAGACATCGAAATGTTTCTCTGGAAAAACAACATACAGGAACCCATTTCTAACTGCTCTTTTCCATTCTTTCTGACTGAATTGCATTGTGAAACCCTTCAATTAATCGTCACTTTTTAAAAATCTTTTTAATTCAAATGAAAAAAATAACTCAAAATCTATCTGAAAGCACTCAGTTCAAAATGTGTATTTTGAGTCGAGACACACCTAATCACAGGTGTTTTCGTAGACAGACATCAAGAAGAACGAACGAGGAAGGAGAGTAACCAAAATTGAAAAAAAAATACGCGAAGAAGAGAGAAAATTCTTAGAAAACACGTATAGATTAGTGTCTGTCTGGAAAGTTACTCTGAGACTTTTTGAGTCATTTCCTACTGATAAATGGGCCACATGTCTAGCAGTGGTCAACAGGGATGCTTGTTTATTCTGAAATTTCCTTGCAATCATAATCGAGTTTTGTAAGCGCGCTTGACTAAAACTGTTCTGAAAACTTTTTTTCATTTTGAGTGTACCGGTCACTGGGACATGTGTGACTAGGTGTTTAGAAATCTAACCTATCAATTTCTTCAGAATATTCTGATTCCCTATCATCCCTCCGTCAGTAGAATCTAGCTTCTCTCATTTGCCTTATCACTTCTTTCTGCGATGTCAGCTTCAAAAGTCATACTGTGTTCCTGTCACAATTTTATCAACAAGTTGTAGCCTCTAGCCACAATTTTCATAACAGACTTTGATCTTTATTGTATAAAGAATCAATCAAGTTTTCCCATTTTTTCTGACAGCATTATCATCAGACACTGTCCCTTCGCCCAGCTGATTCCTTCTTCTTCTTCTTCTTTTCATCTATATATTTTTCTAGTTTCCACAACAATCTGCACTCACCCACTCCCATCTTTTCCATCTCTTTCTATCTTTTTCATCTTTTGACAGTCCTCTCGTCGTATTCAAGTCTCTGTAGTCTGATCTATTGTTCTAGTTCACCCATCCCTACGCGCAACATTCATTCCGCTTAAGACGGAAACACTTGAATTTTCGAAGGATGGGAGAACGAAAGAATAAAAAACATCCTCACTTTCAATTGTCAAACAAGTTGAAACGTTTTGTGAGTTTCCCTCTGAAATCTATACAAAAAATAGTGTGTGTTTGGTCGGCTGTGGTCGATAGACGAAACGAAAGAAGAGAAGCTTATCGATAAGAGAAAGGGAAACTTTTGAAAGTGATTGAAAATGGTGGGAGGAAGCGTTTCTGTGTACCCGTGTGATCGACGGCTCGCCAGCGTTATCTTCTCCTTTGACAACGCACGTTTCGCTTCTTCGACTTTTCGCAGCCGCTGATCATAAAAGTTTTATGTGTAGAGATTACACAAAAACAGGAGAACGCAAAGAATCAGAGATACATCATAAAATCAATCGGGTTTACATGTACCCATAGGGCGCAGTTGCATCGACAGTTCTTTAGAAAATCATTCATGTGGATTGTTTTTTGTTCGATTTTTTCTTCTCAACTAGAGGAAGTCATTTTTTGAGTTCGCATATTCTTAACTTTTCGTGTTCGTTGAGGCGTTACGAACTCTCACGGTCTGCCGAGCTTTAGGTGTCAAAACTTCCAAGAATAACGTCATTTGAATTCAGGTATTCTTGGTCAGAAAGTTGAAAGTCTAGAACCTGTTTATTTCTCAAATTAGATGGTAATGTTGGAAACAACTTTTTCAGGAAAATTCTGAATCTCTGCGCTGAAAAATTGAATTGGTGAGAAGCAACGGTCTGAGCATGGGATACAGGCATATTCCGGTTTCCTCGGTAAAGTGAGTTGATTTTCTAGAACCGAAACATACCATTTTGAATCAAGAGTGAGATATACATGAGACAACCGGGCGGTTACAGTCTGCTCATCAAAGACTCTGTTACAGTTTAGTTCCCAATTTACAAAAGTGAACACTCTAATTGGCTTCATAATTGATCACAGAATGCTTCATCACTCAAAGTACCCCTTCCGATCCAATCGAATGATTTGATTCTTGTTGATCTCGAAAAACGTGAAAAACACTTCGCAGTTTTGACCTTGTGGATTGTTTTCATTTTTCCTTCAATGATTACTTTCTGAGATTTCTGATTCTTTGAACACTAATGGGTATGGTATCTGAAAATAATTTCGTTCGATCTATTAGACTTTGGAATTACTAATTCTAAGGAACAAATAGCAATAAGTGACCTATTATTTTCTGAGTCAACAACATTTAATTGAGCAGAATTAGTATTTTCAACAGAATTCGTTTCCTTTTCTTCCTCTTCCTTCAACAACAAATGATTTTTTGGACGCTGTCGGAGAGGGAGGAGTAGTGCGCTCTCAGTACATTTCTTTCTGAGCCGACTCCACACTTGTTTCTCTGCTCTCTTGCTCTGCTCACCTCCAGCCGATCTTTGCCCGTCGTCTTTTTCCGTCGTCGGAAGCTGCTAGCCACTGGGGTGCGCACTGCTCCGAAAACAAACTGCGTTTAATTTGATTGCCAATCCTTCTCGCACTCTGGGGCCTTCACGAACTGGACGACGTCTACTCACTTCTTCTTTCCGCTTCATTTTCTAGTTTCAGTTTCTCAGAAAACGAAGAGAAAAAACGAAAACTTGTTTACTACTTGTTGGACGAGACATGTACATATTTAGAAAATGAGCCCGGTGGTTAGTCATAGCCAAGCGCAAAGTACGACGAATGTGACATGACGAGGAACTGGAAATGGAAAAAAGAAGAGAAACGGGAAAGAAAAACGGGGAGAGCAGATGAAAAGAGAAAGAGCAACGTGCGATTTGCAAAGAACAGAGAAAGAGCTCTATCCTCTACTTATTCTGGGTGCATGTGTATCTGTTTGCACCCAGTTGGATCTATGTATTGGCTTTTAGAATTGAAATTTTATACTCAATTCTGTCGTGTTTTCGTCAGAAAACTATACGTCGGAAGCACATTGTATGTATTATCTGCTACGGTAATTATCATAGGATATGAGAATGAGCACATCGGAAGCGTCTGTCTGGGTAACTGTTTACGATAAAGATACTACGATTTCGTGTGTTTCTGCTCAGATTCAGACTGAAGACGGATCTTCTAGATATAATATACTGTATTCTTATTGTTTCTATCTGAAAGTATATCTCTAGGTCAGTGAAGTTATCTGATCCAGCTAAGAAACTGTGTGATGAAGAGATTTTTGGTCGTGTAGCTGGAAAACAGAGAAAATATTCTAGAATGAACTTGAAGAAAACTCTGTTTTAGTGGCGTTCTGTTTTCGCCTTATGAGTATCTCGAGATTTTCTATTGAAGTTATGGATCTTGGTGACAACACGTTGAGCTAACGCGTAATCTCATGAATTCTAAACCCAACGTCTTCAAAGATTCTGTGTCATTGAGAGAAGGTTACCGGAATTCCGATTCCCGTTGTAACATGAAACTAGAAGCAGCTGGCT
The DNA here is from genome assembly GCF_010183535.1 of Caenorhabditis remanei. Lineage (NCBI taxonomy): Eukaryota > Metazoa > Nematoda > Chromadorea > Rhabditida > Rhabditidae > Caenorhabditis > Caenorhabditis remanei. Next base: position 7,242,712 of record NC_071332.1, read on the forward strand.
CCAAAAAAACACTCATGAAACACTTCATTCTTTGAACTTTCCTTTATGAAAACTCTCAACATTTCTGTCTGATTCTCACTGCAGATTAACCAGATATAAAACCGCTACGTCAGGGGGCAGGATCTGGTTTCGAAATTGAATTGCATTTCGAAAATTTGGTTAATCCAACGAAAACGTGGCTTCAACGGCTTCCGGGGCATCATTATTTCAGAGACATTTCTAGATTTGTGACACATCACGCAGACAGGATTACGGTGGTTGATGATGCTGATGATGATTGTGATTCCTCACTAGAAATCAGAATGAATAAGACGTTGTTGTCAGTCTTACAAAAAATAATCAGGTATTGTTGTTATCGTTCTTCATCAAAGAATTTTGAAGATCACGATCTCGAATGGCTGTCAGCAAAAAAATGGGTGGATAAGATAGTAATTACTGTTTATATAAGACAGAACAATACTGTTTTTGGGAAATTTAATCCATTTTCTTCTTTCAATCGCCTGATTTTTTTCTTCTTCTTTCTATTTCATCAAATTGCTAATTGCTATTGGAGGGAATTTCTCGAATGTACCCAAACGTGTGTATTAGTGATAGAGATAACCTTGGGGGCCACCGCCTTTCAATGTCTTCTTCTTCTCTTCTTTGCATCACCGTATCAACCACCTTGTTCTTCTTTTCATTATCTTCTTTATCTTGCAATCACAGTCATCGTCGTCAGTGTCGCCCATTCATTTTAACACTAATCAAATCTCAGTGTCGTTAGATGGTACATTTTGGACACAATCTATCTCTCTTCTCTATCTCTGACACTACAGAAGAATTAGTCAGTATCAATAGACCACCGGACTTATTTTATATTCAAACCATTTCTATCTCTGCGTCTTCTCATCATTGTTTGTGTATATGTCTGTCTCAAGGCCCGAAATGCACCCACTATGTACCCAACGCCCCTTTTTTTCTCCGCGTCTTTTATTCTTTTCATTTTCCGACACAGTCTCTACGTCCATCCATCTCGTCCCCCGTCTCGACTCCGCCTCGCCTTGCCCTCAGTTTGCCTCCCTTTCCTCGTTTTCCTCTTGGACCCCCAATGTGCGTATGTCATCTATGTGACTATTGCAATTCCCACCAAAAATTCCAACTTTTCGAACTGTTCATCTATCTTCTTATTTTTTCTTATTCTTATCAAGAAACCGGTTCGTCGTGTTCCTCGTGAACCCCACGAAAACTACAGGTTACTGTAACTGTCTTCAAGAATCTTTTCTCGGATTGTAGTTTGTTGTTTCGATGGTTTCGAAATATGGACGCTGTATACGAACTCTCTTTCAAGGAGTAGAGACAGTCATGCCTGCCAGACCAGAATGAGACCTGAATATCAAGTATCTCCTAGTCTCATCCAGAAAATGCTCTCGTTCTATGAATGAGAGGACAAACTAGAGACAGAAACTTACTGTTCTCCGATTCACCTCAAGGGTTTTGTGTTACTTTGCTCTTTTTTGTTCGTCTTTTCAAAGTGTGCACACTCCTTCTCATTCCCAACCAATTCACTTTTGTCTCGTTTCCCATAGAAATATTTCAACATTATTCCCAATTCGATCTTTCGAAACAGTTTCGATTCCACTCAATACATATTCAATTCTTTTCTTATCATGTGTACAGTCTCTATATCTCTCTCTCCTCTCTCCACCTCTTTGTTCTGATTTTTTCTACACATGTCTACATGCATAACGAAAGGTAAATCTGAGACCTTCAAAAGTGGGCGGAGTCAACTTAAACCTCTTCTGACTAGGTTTCCAAACGCACTCGGTGCAAAAGGTTCAGCCTCGTGAAAGAATAAAAAGAAGAAGATTCTTAAGAAGAAAGTGAAAGATTGTATGTTCGTCTAATACTCGTTAATTCACAATCTATCTTCTTCTTCTTCTTCTCCGTATCGTTCCATATCCCTTTCTACAGTATCCGCTATCATATCCTATCACATCATTCGGCCATCAAAATGACAGTTCTTTGGAATGAAGAGAAGGGAGGAAGAGAAGATTAGATAGTGGGTGATAAATCTTCTAGAAGAAAAACTCTTATCTAGTCGTAAAATGGATACGGACTCGTTTTTTTTTTCTGTTTAGACACTGTCCATCTTTGATCGGTCTGGAACCAAGAAGTGGGTTATCAATGGACGATTCGATGAACTAGATGAACTATGAATCAAGAATTAAAGGGAAAAGAGATGAATGATTTTTGAAGAATTGGTTATCCAATTGAACTTTCAATGGTCACCCGACTAGTTTCTACAATCCGGATTGGTCATTGATCTATACAGTAATTTAATCTCTTTTTCAATTTTTAAAAATTGAAGAACAAACGACCCCTATTTTTAGACAAATTTGAATTTGTTATCAATCATTCGAAATGTAACATTCAATGTGCTCAATGATATTTATAGATTTGCCACTTTATCTTTTTTCTGTCCCGATTTCTTTTTCGCCAAAAAGTAAAGTCAACGAAAAACGAAAACACTTCCCGGAAGGCCCTCTCCCCGCTCGTGATTTTCCGATTTTCATTGAGCGCACTTTCACCACGGGTCCGAAGATCGTTGATTTCAACTGAAGTATTTTCGAACAACAACAGCTGTTCTCGCGAAGAAAAAAGAACCTTAACGATAGGAGAAAAGATTGCTTTTTCTGTTTTTCAAAGAATCAAATGTGTTCGGCGAAAAAAAGAAAGTGAGCACTCGCGCTCGGAGAGGGATGGATAACATTTGAGAGCAAATCATCGAAAATCGAAAAGCAATGTTTGCGCCTATATCGATTCAGAAAAAAGAGAAGCTCAGAGTTCTAATTTGCGGAAAAAATTATTTCTTTGGTCAGGTTCATTTTTATTTGTTATGTGTCTATCGGATTGATTTCTTTCTAATTTCGGCAGACAAACTATTTCGAGCAAATTGACCTGCATGAGTTGTACACGTGAATCTGCAACAACATTGTGCCAAAAATCAGCAAAAAACAGTTGACGATCCCTCGCTCAATATTGTTCGCTTTTCGAATTTTCAATGTCAACGACGTTGTTGACATTAAATGCCAATAATTTATACGTTTTTACATTGTCAGGGTGGTTGGATGGGTCATATCAACATTCCATTCTCTTTTCCGTTTTCTCGTTATTCATCTTCTTCTTTTCCCGTCATATTTGATGTTTGAATCCAGTTGAAACAATGTTACAACACGAGGGACAATCTTTGAAAGTCATCGTATTATCACCTTTATTGATCATCACGTGTTTCTTTTTTCATGTTTGCCAGTCATTAAAACGGGGTGGTCAGGAAGAGAAAAAGGAATGAAAGACCGCCTTTTTGTTCCCACTGTCATCTGTCATTTTCTACAGTAACCCCCCGTCTCTCAAACATGATTCGACTTTAAAGAATGTTTTTATTCAATGTTTTCCTCCTCCTCCCTTCGTTTTTATTTCTTTTCTTTTTGTCTCTGATCCTGATTATTTTCAATTCGATATTATTTCAGGGCCTGCCCTTCTGGGGCCGCTCGTGGTCACTTCCCTGCAACGACACCCCCGTGGATTCAGCGCTCATCCATCCAGACGATTCGTCGTTGTTGCAAATTCATTCAGTTTTTGCTGAATCCCTTCGCTTCTCCGGAGAATGAGGTGAGTCGAAATCGAATGATTTCATTTCTTGTTTCGCGATCTTTCCTCCGCGGCGATTTCGATCTTGCGATCAATAAAACTCGGGACAAAGTTTTTGAAAATTGTGAAAGTGAGGAGTCAAAAAACCAGATCTATCGTGTTGTGTCACTCCACCTCACTACCTCAAAACGTTTTAGTGCTATTTGGTAGACAGAGCGGGAAAAAGTGAAATAAAAGAGACGAGTTGCTGTATTTACAATGGTTGTATTGATCTCCAATCTCCATGTACAAACATAATAAAACATTTCAAAGACTGAAATTTACGGATTACTGTAGTGTCTTGTTTTTCAAAAAACCGTCTGTCTCTATTTTCAGCGAAATCGTCGCTACACTACCACAAGGAACACAAGTTGTACTAGAAGCGCAATTGCTCACTTCTGATGTCGATCATACTATTGAAGAGGTTCGACAGGAAGTTTTTCAACGGCAAATTGGAGGCCTGACCTGCGGGGTAAGTACTTGATTTCTGGAAGAGCGTCATAAAACTCTCTGCCACTTCATACATCCAGAACTTTCTGCTACCGTAATCCCTCTTTTTCCCATAGCTTCTAAAAATATTCTTGCACTTTTGAGTGGAACTAAATTCCAAGAAAAAAAGATCCTCCTCTCATCGCTGGCAAAAACGATGAATTATTCACTTTTCAAAGAGGACAACAAGCCGGTTGAGAATTTCTCTGTTTTTTGTTGGTCGTTTTTCCGGTGGCAACAGGAGCGAAAAAACAAAAATATTGAGTTCTTCACGCACCGAATCAGGCCAAGAATCATACTGTAATTGATGTTATTATTTTGTGGAAGAAGGAAAAAAACGGGGAGAAGACACAATAATATAAACACTGCCAATTGCAAAAATTGGGAGAAACAACTGTATACGTCATGAATGATGCAAAATAGCAGTGATTAGGAAACAGAGAAAAGAAGGATTCTGATTACGGTAGCATTGTAGTCTGACAGTTTCTTGAGTAGTTCTAGTGGTCTCCTCGCAATCCAGACACGAATTTCGACATCTGAACGCATGTCTATAATGTAATCTCAGTTCCAGGGTGCGTCACGATCATCAAACCGAACACTTTTCTGCCGTAAATGCGAGGGACATGGACAACAAGTCGTGCTCAAAGGACATGCGAGCAGATGTCCATTCAACAATTGCAGTTGCAAGACATGTACAAATGTCATGTCGATGCGTGCAAACGCTATCATCAGAAGATATCGTACCAGAACTTTGGAAGGAGGATTGGTATTGAAGCCGGTGCATTTCAAGAACGGAAACACCAGATTGAGAGTATTCCCGAAGAACATCGATGGTAAGATTCTAAGTTTTTCTCTATTTTGTACTAATAATTTATTTTTCAGAGAAAGACGCTGTCACTATCCATTTCAACAACAAGAATGGAAGTAATGGACAGAATCAAGGAGACATGCAGATGGAAGTTGGAGCCTACCAACAAAATTCACCACCAGCCACTGCTATCCCTGACTCTGGGAATTCTCAAAATCCATTTGCAGTGAAAAGAAGTCAATCGGATCAAGAACTTGATAGAAAGAATGGAGGTACACCAACCATTGTAGAGCAAGCAAGACAAGTTCAACAGGCATTGGGACAACCGACGTTTGGATTGGAGACATCACCACCGCCACCAGTCTCCAATGGAGCACAACAACCACCTCCATTGAACTTGTTGGCTGACCTTTCATTGTTGACTCCAGAAGCGATCACAGCTATCAAGAATCTTTTCTCCGGTCAACTACAATCGAATGAGACCGTTCCAACTACAGCTCCAACTCCAACAATCTTCGATAATTCTAGTTTGTTCTCCAGCTTTACAATGCCAAACGGATGTACCTACACATCTGCAAGCTTGAATGGAAATTCGATGATGATGACTCCAGAAGTACACACATCTTCATCAAATGGAATGTTCTCGTTTGATGATATTGAGAGAAAGGTATCCGACACTTCTTCAATCATCAATCCAGCTGTATCTCAACTCGATAATCTGAACATCGCGGTGACTGTCAACAGCCCAACTTTTGTGACTGAAACTGCACCAAACCTGACACCACAAATGTTTAATGGTTAGTTTTCTTTCTTTAATGTTTACTGGAACTTTTATCATCTTATCAGTTGTTCTCAACACAAAAAGTCAATTCCATGATCTGTGACTCCTCAGTATTCATGATAATTCCTTTCAGCCAGCTGTTCCCTCAACTCCAACGGAGATCAATCACCACCAGAGATCAAGTTGAAAGACATGATTCACGAGTCACTCGGACAGCAGAACTTGCTCATTTCATCGGATGCTCCATCCCGTAACCATCCCAACTTCCAAATGTTCCTCGACTGTGTCTGCAGTCTGGAGAAGACGATGCTGTTCGCCGGAGGAGCCATAATGAGTGCCTGAGGAGATGATGAGCAAGTACATCACCATCCCATAACCAACTTTGTCATATTTACCCGGATTCTGTAGAGATAATTAGTCCTTCCAAAAGATATATATTCATATATTGGTTCTCTTGCTCTCTCTCTCTCTCTCTTTCTCTTTCTCTGTGTCTCTCTCACTCTTTCTCTCCTTTTTTGCACACTCTCGGGAATATTAATTTATTGACTTTTAAAACATTTCATTGAAAAAAAACCCATACAAATCCCAAAAAAAAACTCATTGTTTCCTTTTTCTCTTTTTTTCTTGAGATATTTGACGGTTACCATCTTCTAAAACTCCTCTTTTTTCCAGCAGGTACTTTGTCTTCTCTCTTGTTTCATCTTTAAATATACTATAGATCAGTTAGGACTGTTTCCCTTTTTTCTAAATTTCCACACTTCTTTCTTTCCCCTATCGCCTAGAATTGGTCTGCTTTACAATCAATGTGCTCTTCCTAAAAGAACCTCAATATTCTATAAATTTTTGCTGTTTTGTTTTCCTGACTGATCTCGGTTTTTACTGTTTTTTTCTTTTCTCTCTTTAATCCTTTTCTAGCTGTATCCTTTATACATTTGATCGTTTTTTGTGTCTCTCTTCAAAACAAAAGTTACTGACTTTTTGCTTTTTGTCTTCTTTTCACCACATATTTCGTTTGTGATTGTCTAAAAAAAACAACATCGGGTTCACTCCCTTCTCAACTCAAATAAAACACTTTATAATTATAATTGTTTTTCAAATTACAAGAATAGACTGGAGCTCTGCTGAAACAGGTTGTAGTTATTTCAGAAGCAAGAATGTTTTTCTCGCAGGAAAATTTTTTCGAGATGTGCGTGATCTATCTCCAAATCTTCTAATTATCGTATTCTGTGTCTTAGCCATTTGCCTCAACTCGAATAGGTATCTCAACCACGGATCTGTCTTTTCTCAGAAAAATTTTGTACCTATTCTTTCCTGGCAGAAAAACAAATTCATTTTACTCCTCCTCCCTTCTTCGTATGTAGCTTGGGAGAGGCCGCTCTTCTAAATTGTTGCGGAAAAGAAGAAGAAGACGACTAGACGGATTGAAATCAGATCCTGAATATTCTCTTCTGATGTTTTTAACAAAAGGAAAAAATAAATAGAATGAGAATTTAGTGTGTGTTATAGTGCCACCGCGGTGAAGTTCGAATTCGTTACGGGAAACAGGAAGCAGAAGAAGAGAAAAGAGGAAATGACGGGATGAGCGATGGGGACTGAAAATAAGGAAAGCATATCTAACGGAATCTTCTAAGAAGTTTCTAATGTTCTAGTTTCTAGTTGTGATTTTAGTCTGGTCGAGACTCTGTGTGTAGTTCTTCTACGAAGGATTTTCAACAAGCTAGGGATTGCCTATTGTGGTTCTTATGGACATGCTACAAGAAAGAATAGTATCGGATTACTGATACTAGAGAGTTTGCTTTCAGACCACCATTCAAAAAGTTCTTCAGGTTACTGTAACTACGATAATATTGCAGTCAACTAACTTTAAAGATGGAAGATATCTTTTACCGAATAAGAAACCATGCCTTATAATGAGAACCTTTGAAAATGCACGGACGCGCAGGCAGACTAGCTTCCGTTTCCCGGACAATATTACTAGCCCATTACTTTTCTTGTTTCATATGATTCGAGGAAATCCGGACGTTTTAAAAGCTTGAACTTCTGTTCACCAGTAGATTATATCTATTTCTGCAATTCATTATCTTTAAAAACTTTTAGATAACCATTTTTAGTATAAAACAACTAACTTTTTTTCATCATTTCTCCATCAAGTACCTATTTCATTTGTCTACCCCCTTTAGTGTCTTATCTCCATGTTGACCATCGTCTATTCATTCTAAGATCCTAATCGATTTGAGTTGACTTCTCTCCCCGCAGCGCAAAAATTAGACACCTCTCGCATACTATAGATCATGGTGATTAGGTAAATCGGTATCCCGACGAGAACAAAGGTGAAACAGGTCAGATGACGTGAAATCTGAGAAACTGTTTCGTAGATCTTGAATCTTTTGAATAACAAGAAAAGGCACGTCTTCCACAGAATCGTATTCAAGGATGAATTCACGTGAAGTCAGTTTTCAGAACATGTGTGACTCAAGGTTGCAACTCGACTATAAAACATTCAAAACTTCACAGTCGGGTTCAGTGAATCTACGTAGTTATACTTTGAACTAGTTGAATTGCATATGCCGTACCAGCCTGTAGACGGCCAGTAAATCGGCTCAAAATGGACATTCGAAACGAGTACAATCGTCCTCGAGAGAGGATTATCGACTTTTGCTGCCGATTTTCTAAGTGTCTCTTTCCCTTTTTTTCACTCTCTGAAAAAGAACAAGAAATCGAACGATGAGAAGGGAAATAATTATTTTATAGAAGTAATTTAAGGAAAGGGAAAACAAAATATACATTTCAGAACTACCATCGAATAGTTTCCTGCTTATATCTAACTTTTCTTGCCTCTTCTCGTTTCTCTAGAATTATTTTCTTGCTTGTTTCATCTCGGAATTGACAATGATATACGTTAACCGGGCACCATGACAACACTTCTATATCGAATTCATCACAATATATCGGACGGGTGTCGTAGTTGTATTTGACTCGAAATAGAACAGAAGACGTCACAGATTCTGGGATAGAAGGGGTGAATATTGAGGCTCTGGAATAAAAGGAGAAGTTAAGCATACTAACTTTTTGAAAGGTACTGTATCTGAAAGTTAAACACCCACTCATGCAAACAGATCTAGAATTTCTCATGCTACAATGATCATTCCTACTGAAAACCAATAACTGAAACTCACTTCTTATATACAAAATCCTCTGATATCTGATCCATCGATTGAATATTCTTTGGATCAGTCACTTTTCTGAACTGAACATGCCTTTTATAACTAAAAGATCCAAGAATATCTCTTGTTTCCGTTTCATTTTTATATCTTTTCAAAGTACTATCCATCTCTAGAGTCTTTGTAACAACTCTTGTTTCTGTAACATCATCTCCTTTCAAGTTTCTGAAATTATTCAGATGAATTCAAACAACTTCAGAAACCTAGACGAACTGCAGGAAAAACGGTATATCCACAACTCGTTCATTAATTCTCAGAAAAGTAACCAATTTGGAATCTGATCTGGATTGAAGCAAACAGTTCTGAAAATTAAATGTTCATATTGAAAGCACGAAACGTCAGTAATCTCACAGTTCTCTGAATAGTCTTATAGTCGTCAGTTACTGTAGTCAAATTTCTGAAACTTCTTAACGAAGTCAGTTTGACAACTCCTAATCTGAAAACCAAATTCCTACAAATCCAAGGAATTCAGGAATCCAATACCTAATATAATCATCGAGAATCCTTCTTGTGTATGCATCCAAATCAATCGTTGTGAAATGGAAAAACTTGATATTCAGATTCTGATGATACTCGATAAATGCAGTAATTTCCAGCCAATTTGGTTCCAGTTCCAACTCGACACAGACTGTCAAATCGTGTTTCGTTTCGAAGAATTGCCGCTTTTGAACAGGAATCGGAACTAATTGAGGAGATTTTCGGAACGAATAACTCAAAGAAATGAATCTTGAATCAGAATTTTCAGGTTTTGGACATCTGGCAATTGTCTCTGTGAACATTGAAATTTGTCTCGACGAATCGGGAATCGAACGACGATTTTTGTCAAAATAGTGACAGTAAACTGAGGATCTGGAAGAAGAACTGTTGTTCAACTTTCTTAAAAAATCATGATAATAGGATTCTGAATTGAGAGTGTTGAACTCAACAGTTGACTTCTGAATAAAAAAGTTGGGCTTTGCTGCTGTAAATCGGAAAAATAGTGAAATCTTTTTCACAATTTTAGAGTTCTGAACCGCATTATTTTAAAAATTAAAAAGTGAGAACACTGGAATTCGAAAATTGAAAAAGCTAATGAACTGGAAACTATATCTTACCCTTTCAAAAGAACTTTGGATGTTGCTGATGTGATAAAACCATCTTCAAAATCGAACGCCGACAATAATGCTATATTTTTCTTCAATTCGTTATTTTTAATTTAATTTTATTGAATCTATTAATTACCTCTTCCGCTCTACTTCTCATCACTTCTTGATAGTATTTCTTCGCTTTTAGAGACACTTGAATTTCATCTCTCTGGTGACTATGAATCAGTAAAAGCCACAGTAAAGAAATAATAATTAGTGGAGTTAGAATTAAAGCTGAAATATAAGGGACACTCAATTTTCTCATTGTTCTAAAAGAACTAAAAGTGTCTCGAGAATCGAGAAATGTGAGGATGGATAAGCATTTCAGATTTTATCTCACAACGAGACAGGGATTTTAAGCACATAAAAAATGAAACGGACACACAATTACACACCAGAATGAAGAGCGAACAGGCGGGAAATTTGGAAGAAAATGTCTCTTGAAGCAATATCTTAATAATCTCAGTTTTACAAAAAATAAGAAAACAAGAAAATTGTATTTTTTCTCTATTGAAAAAAGAAAAATTCAAAAATTTTTAAAATAATCGTTTCGTTGAGAAGAGAAAAAAAAACAAAACAAAAGAGAGAGCAATTTGAAATGAGACATGATGAGAGAGAAGAGGAAACAGATTTAAAGAAAATAAATTATAGTGCAAAAATGTGAAATGAAGATGGTAAGAAGCACAATTTCAGATGACTTGTGTGCGCAATGGGGAAGTTAAAAACAGTCAATAAATAAATGATAGAGGGGTTATTTCTCAAAATTATGCTAAATTTTGGTATAAAAATCAAAAGAACAAAAAGCACAAGAAGTACAAAGTAGAGGAGGGGATGAGAGTGGGGCACCAGATATGAAAGCGTTATGTCTAAAAGTAATAGCACCAGATGTACATCGTTTTGATTTTGGAACAAAAAAAGAAAAGAAAAAAAGAGAGATGCAAAGTTAGTCATTATTTACAGATCTATTCAGCGAATCCTTGTCGGATGAAGTATGCGAATGATTCGACTGCAAGTCAATAAGATTCTTCTGCAGCTCATTGACAGGCGCCGGTCCCATGTGCACTATATGCATGAAATCCGACGGGGTCGAGATTTGGATGTGACTCCGACGCTCCGAAGCACTTCTGAAAATATGCTAGGATTTTGGTTCGGCATGTGCTGCAAAACGTGGCATACCTATCATCTTTTCCTATAGCCTTGAATGTGAACTTTCGTCGCGTCACTTTGCGTCCATCCGTACTTCCAGATGCCAAATTCACAGGAACGTCTATGGAGTCCTGGTCTTGAAGCACATTTTGAAGGAGCACGAATATTGGTGAATCATTGCATAGGCACATTGAAAGGATTCCATCATTTGATAATGGCTTCGCCGATCTGAAATTTGTTCAAATTATTCCTAGGAACCTGCTAAAACCAACAAATTTGTTTATAACCCGTTAACAATCAATCAAATGATAAGATAACACTGATGTTTCGAATCCAGAAAGCGAATGGATTCGCAAAATGATATAGGTGATGATCATTTTCTCTTTTCACCGCAGGCGCGCGCACGAAGCGCATCGAACTAGGCCAACAACCTAGTTTCTTTGCCTCCTGTTTCTCTCTCGGATCATCAAATCTCGAATCTCCTTTCCGAATTTTACGTTTGATATTCCAAATTCTTAACAGTTTCGCCTGAAATGAAACATCGAGAGGCTTTGGCTCTCGTGGCCTTTGGTCTCTTGGCAGTTTCTATCAGTGAAGCTGGTAATGTATTAGTATGTAGAGATATCAAAGACTGTAATACTTGTGCTGACAGTTATATTCATATTCTTGGCTTCAAAGAAGACTGCAGATGGTGCCTAGAAACAAATACATGTGGTGGACCTATTTCATGTCCTATGGGAAAACCAGTTATCCAGAAAGACCCATTCAAGTGTCCAACTCCAGTAAGTTTTTGCCTCAATCAATATGATTCAACATTTCTTAATTTTTAGTATAAGCCAACAGCTGGTAAACGGTATACCGATGCATTGGGAAGATCTCTATTCGCAATCTCCACTGCAGTTCGAGACCGTAACGTGTCTGAATGTCTCCGAAGTGTTCGACCTGATATTACTTTCTCCCGAACTTATGAAGTCGAGTGCGATGGATCTGGTAACTTGTGCAAGGGAATTATTGCAAAGAGTGAAGAAGCGAAGGCACTTTATGTAGCATACAAGGGAAGTACCGCTGGAAAGCAAGTATTCGCTGAGATGCTCCATGGATTGACCGCACAACTTGGTGCCTGGGAGAAGTTTGAGTCACAGGATGCTGGAGTTATCAACTATTTCCATACCGCTTTCTATCGTCTCTTCATTGACAGTGGAATGGAAGATGATCTTATGGATTTGATGAAGAAACACAAGAATTATAGAATTTGGGTGAGTTTTTTTCTTCTTGCGGACTGTCTCAATTAATGATTTCAGTTGACTGGACACTCTCTCGGAGGATCTCTAGCCTCCATGACCGCCCTCCATCTCGTCAAAAAGAAGGCTGTCGACAAGAACCGTGTACGACTGATCACTTTCGGAGAGCCACGTACCGGAAACATCGCATACGCCAAGGAGATCGAAGAGAATGTACCGTTCAGATATAGAGTTATCAAACGTGGAGATCCAGTACCAAATATGCCTGCTCCACTCAATCCAGCTGTTCTAACAGCAGCTCAGTACAACCGACAGGCGATGCATTATCGATATTTGGTTCATTATGATAACAATATGGCGAAGGGAGATGGATTCAATGTCTGCTCAGTGGCAGATGACCTTGGTTGCCGGAACACAGCACTCAGCAACTTGGCTGACCACACTAGCTATTTCCAAATCGATCAGGATGATTTCATTAGAAATCATTGCCCACGGCATGAGCTTATTTAGTTTTTCGTATAATTATTAATAATTTTGATAATAATAAAAACAAAACCTACCTCAAGTTAATCGTTTGAACCCATTCGGCAAGTGTCACATTGAAAACGTCGACTTCATTTTCAGAGAAAACACACAAGTAGGGCTCATGATATGCGAAATATTTGGCTTGTGTTGGGAACATCACTTCTGGTAGACGAGATCGACGGCCCATTTCGTTGACATACAGACCAATCATATTGAAAACAAGCAAGTATTCATCCGGTGATCCGGGGACGTTTACGATAAGTTTAGCCTCGTATTGAGTTTGTTGGTTCAGGAATTGCAGCGAGGTATCTTCCATGTTGACTAATGCTGAAATTTCTAGTTTAGATTTAGAGAGAATCATGGTAATACTTACAAATATGTTGAAGAACAACGCCGCTTGCATCTCCACCACCAATCGGGGAGGCATCAACTCCGACAAGTGACCATGAACGGAAGCTGTGTGGGAAACCGACGTAGAGACGGCCATTGAAGATTGCAATGGATTGTGGAGTTCCTGGCATAGCAAGATCCTGAAAAACAATTGTTTTTAAACTAAACTCAAATCAATTAATCTTTTTACCTTCCACTTTTTATGCCTTTTCTCAGATCGATCTATCTGGAATATTGTGACACTCTTCTTGAAAGCAACGGCAAAGAGTCCGGATCGACCTGGAGTGTTTGTGCCGACAGCCATCAGATGGCATCCTTTCGTATCATTCACTTTAATCCACTTCAAATCTCTTCCATCTAATGCTGCACTTGGAACTAATCGAACATGACGGTCTTTAGCTGGTCCAACAATCATCATGAGCAATTGTTCTCCTTCGTCGTATTCGACAGTTTCCACACATCGCTGCTTGTTCTCCTTCTCACCACCGACTGGAATCAACACTTGTCGATTGATTTCAACGCAGTAGAGTCCATGATCAGAAAATCCTATCACAATTTTCGATCGATCGATTATTGCACAACACTGTGCTACTCGAATAGATGGGAGAGTTGTCACATCAAACACTTCTTTCACTAGGAATGCTTTGCGGTCCGCCAGTTTTGATCTTCTGAGCAACGTCTTCAATTCACTCAAGGCAACAACCCACTTCCGTTTTTCTTCTTCCGTCTCAGCCATGAACAGAGTATAGAATTTCGACGATGACGAGTATTCCGATGACGAGTTCATGATTTGGGTAGTGGTTACTCGGAAGATCTTTGGAACATCTCCTTTCTGCGCATGAATTACATCGGCTTCACTGACTCCACACACTGTGAAATCTGGATCACGCATATCGAGTACCAATCGAATCTCATTCTTCACGTCTTGCATTTTATTCTGTTTATCAACAGTACAGTCGTAGAGATAGAGTTTGAAGTCACACACAACTACATATGCGGTTTGCCATCCTTTTCGCACACCACCAGTCCTCGGTGTCTTCACAAGTCCTTCATAAGCAGTTCCAACTCCACGAGTTGGATCTATTCCCAGTGGTCGACGTTCTTCTTCTGGTACCGGACATGATTGAGATACTCGTTCAGCACATGACACGTGGCAGGCGTAATGACAGCTTTGGCAGAAGAGACCTTGACGATCGAGTCCGATGAGGATTGATGTACAGTGCCCGCATTTCGTTGGAGTTTTGATTTTCATCCTTTCGAAATTATGACCTCTTTCCATTGCTGATACGGAGACTGGAGAGAAGATGCCACTACCAGTTTTGATTGGTTTCTGTTTATATCTCAAATCATCAACCCGTTTCGGCGCTTGATGGTCATGGAGAAGAATCGCATTTTCGTAAGATGGAGTAGATTGTCTTGAGATCATTTCTTGTCGCATTAAAGATGAATTCGACATCTCGTAGTCGTTTGTCATACTAATCATCAAATCGCCACGACCTACAGTAGAAGAGAAAGCGCTGTCTGTTGAATTATCGATATGTTTCTGTTGTTTGAGCATAGATACTTCTCTCATCAACGAAGCCATTCGTTTTTCAGTATCATCCAACCGAGCGGTGGCAGTGAGGTATTGTTCTTGGGTGTTTTTGAGCTCAGACTTCAGCTTCAACTTGGCATCAATTTCGGCTTGAAGTTGACGTTGCAAGTCTAATCCGTCCTTTCTCGCAACATTATTCATCCTTCGCGATCCCCATCCAGATGGAGTATTTTGGATGTAATTCGAAGTTGTTAATGGCGAATTGTTCTTCAATGACTCGACTTCTCCGGTAATCTTTCTTGTCAAATTCTCCATCTCCTCACGTGTTGCCTTCTCCTCATTCACCCAGTTGAACAGTTCCAAAAGTTGTTGCTCTGTGAGGGCACCACGTGGAAGAGCAGCCATTTGCTGCGAGAGCTTCTCGATTTCATCGCGAAGTCCACGATTCTCGACGTTCATTTGTTCAACGTTATCCTGAAGCATCTTCTGTGCTCGTTCGTAATGAGCCTCCAATTGCTTCATTTCTTGCTCCGATTGAGCCGTATGGGATGCACGCTCTTCTTCCATTCTCTGCTTCAGCTTCTTGATTTCTGCCTCTTTTTCTTCGTTGGCCGATTGTAACGTGGCAATGTTCTTCTTGGCGGCAACGACTTCTTCCGAGAGTTGATCGTCGGGTTGAGCGGATTTACGAGCCTCGCTGGTGACTTCTTCTTGCTCTGAAAATAGATAATATTAACTAGGAAACAGAGAAGAATTGAAGGGGAAGCTGAGAGATTTGCTAGGAAAACAATGATAAAGCTTCGAAAAACCGTTCAAAATATGACTCATAGCTCTGATTGAAATTGAAAAACCAAAACATTACATATTTCATCACATGATATGCTTGTGGTGTTTCCAGAAGATTTTTTTATTTGATACAGCATCGAACTGGAGAAACATGATTCAACCTAGTTTTTCAAACATTATAATTTTAAGAAGCTTCTTTTTATATTAATTATAGAAGTCTAAAATTATCTCAGCATTTTTTTCTGGGAAAAATAGTCACTACTCAATAAATTATATTTGCTAGTGATACGAATGAAGGGCGGTCAAGTACACATCCCCATTCTGTGCATAATAATTGAATGAGAATAATTAGAACGTTTCGACATTTTTTCATTTTCGTTTTGAACAAGAGTGATTTGTGTAAGGATATGATATGTAACGATATTCTTCTGTCTTTAGGTTATTGATAACATACCATTTTTTCTTTCTTTTTATATTTCGATTGATTTGGGTGACTCCAGAGTTAGAAAAGTTGACAAACTCACTCTTAATCAATACAATCTTCTCAGCTTCCACAGTTTTCAGTTTCTCTTCCAGCTCCGCAGCCTGCTTCTTTGCCTTCTCAGACTCTTCATGTAATCGTTTCACCGTATCTTTCTCACTTAGCAAGGCATCTCCAACATCAGTCAACTCTGCTTGCATATCATCTCTTTGTTGTACAACTGTCGCTTTCTCAACCAAAACTTGATCCAAATGATCGTTGATATTATCCAACTCTCTCTGGATTTCGCTTTTCTCCATAACCAACTGTTTGTTTCGTTCTTTCATTTCTTTCAATTTCTTCTCACTTTCCACAACGATTTCATCTTTTGGCTTCTGTTGTTGTTGAGCGACAGCTTCATCTTCCAGTCGTTTATTCAAAATCTGTATTTCATCTTTCAGTTGAGCTATCGTTGCTTCATAGTTTCGGTCCTCGTCAGTCCTTGGATTTTCTGCAACGTGTTGTGCAATAATTATCTGAGCTTCTTTCAGTTTTTGAACCAATTCAGCCTTCTCATTCTCAAGTTCAACCATAAATCCATCGACACTTTTCTCCATTAACTCAGCATCTCCTTGACACCTCTGGGCGATTGCTCGTATTTCATCTGTTAATGAGCGAGCATCTGACAGTAAACTGCCATGTGTGTACGAGAAACCAACAAAGGGGAGATGGTTTCCAGTGAATGCGGCTAGTACTCGAGGTGGTTGAGTTTCCTGAAACTTTTATAACGTTAAAATTATTTTTGAATTCAGAAAACTCACGCATGGAGTGAAATCGTCTTCGCAAACATCGACATCGAAATTCGAAGTATCTTCCGGACTCGAAACTTCTGGTTTATATGGAGGACTTGAATCTCGAATCGTGTTCCAATCAATTCCTTCGAAAAATGGATGAGACTGGAAGTCACTCAAACCATTTCGTCCGAATCGTACATCACTTGAACAGATGAGTTGTCGTATCAGATCTTTGGCTTCCTCTGATACAATCCAATCGATTTCATCATCAGGGAAATCAAGCATGTCTTGATGACTCATAATTTTTCCGTAAGTGTCTACCAGTCGTTCCGAATAGAATGGTGTTGTGCCGTAGAGCATTTCATACCTAAGAAAGATTTGAATTTTCACTTTTATCAGTTTTTGAAACACTTACATGCAAATACCAAGTGACCACCAATCACACTCTTTTCCATATCGGCCTCGACCATCTTCCATGGCTCTTAAAATTTCGGGTGAAATGTAATCAGGGGTTCCAACCGCTACGTTCGACGCTACTGAACCATCGGGAAGTATCCGTAGACAACTTCCAAAATCGGCTAGTCGAATGTGTCCTTGCATATCGAGAAGTACGTTGTCAGGCTTTACATCTCGATGTACATAGCCTAGCCGATGAAGGGAATCGATAGCTAGCACCATTTCAGCAATATAGAATTTCGCCATTGATTCGGGTATGTGATCGACGAATTTTGAGAGAAGTGTGAGCATGTCACCACCAATGTAGTAGTCCATCACGAAGTACTGAAAATATTAAGCAATTAATATTTAATATATATATTTTATTTATTTATTTTATTTGCGAACAATTTTTAAAAAAGTAAAAAATAATCACCAAATTCTTCTCATCTTGAAATGCATAATGCAAATTCGTGATCCACCTTCGATCTCCATACACTAAAACATCGCGTTCTTCTCGAAAACAAGCAGTTTCTGCTCTTTTCACCATTTCCCACTTGTTCAGAATTTTCATCGCGTAAATTTCACCGACTCCGCGCATTCTGACAACGGCTACTTCTCCGAAAGCTCCTTTTCCGATCACTTTGAGAACTTCGAAGTCTTCTCGATTTAGCCGAAGCTTCTTAGCTTTGCCGATAACTGATTTTACTGAAAAAATGAATATTAAACATTCGAATTGGATTGTAAAATTTATTATGTCTGAAGAACAAACCAAAAATGCATTAAATCTTGTAAAAATTAGAATTTTAACTGTCTTCAGATTCTTGCTATTTTTAGAACTTTTTGGTATTTCTATTTGAAAGTTTATGAAAATCTTGGGTTTTGGATTATTTTTTACAAATTTAAATTCAAAAAACGAACCTGATTCTACGAACTCTGCAATACATTTTTCCTTCCTTAACGTGCTGTTGCAACATTCGTCGTATAAGCAGATAAGGGAATCTGAAAGATGTTCGAATCGATTTTCCGTAAAATTTATTCAAGCGACTTACCAATAAGTGTCTCGAATGAAAGTGCTTCAGGCCTCTTGCTGGGACCATCCATATAAATTCCTTCCAGGTCTTTCAGCCGAACCGGCGCCGAATCATCGGGCGGTGGTTCTGCCATTTCTGAAGCGTAGAAGAATAATGAATGAAATATTTTTATTGAAAGAGTTTTCAATAAATAGACGAAGCACGGTTTTTGTTTTGAGAGCATTGTGACGAAATGCGAACAAAACGAAAACAATGATAACGAAAAATAATAAAGCAATTGAAGACGAATGTGATGGTATACCAAGAATGGAAATATGTTTTGATAAGAAATTCAAAACAGTTTACAAAACTATTTTTTTGAAATGGAATAAGGTTAAAAGTGCACTTGAACGGATAGTTGGGAAAAAAAAGAAAAAAGATGAGAAAAGGGGGGCAAGTTGTGGGAAAATTACACTATTTTTCGTCTCTATCCCTCGGTTTCTCCGCTTTGTCCATCCGGACGGACAGCGGCGAAGATCGGTTGATTTGATTAGCTTACGCGTTTCACGTGACACTACGAGTGCGCAAACCGTTCGCAAGGCGTGTTCTCCGTGCGTCCGTTTCGGAGGACTTTGAGGAGGCCAGATGTCACATTGACCCAATGGGAAAGGCTTCGAAGAGAAGGTTTTATTACGCATCTAGTACAAACTTGTGAGTGAAAGCTGGAGGAGGAGGAGTAGGGGATAAGTCATAAAAAACGTGAGGGAGCGGCGGAAAAAACAACAACTAATTGTGATAAGAGGTAGCGGAGAAGTCAGAGTTCAATCGTATTTTTAGATAATTTTTTTTCGGAATTTTCTTATTTTTAGTGAAGGCAGGGAACTAAAGAAAGATATAACAAGATCTTCTCTTACGCAGGTAAAATCCAGAAAAAAAACAGCAAAGTAAATAAATCACACTTGAAATAATGGGATTCAGTTCTACAAGTACTGTAGTCTCAAGTTGAAAAAGCTTTTAAAAAACAAGATTGTCTCTTGAAATGTTGGCATCTATTGCCTATTAATCAATGAACTTCCATTTTTCTGGTTTTCGGAATTCAAGAATCACTCATTCGCCTTTTCCATATTTAGAAAAGCCCAAATTAGTAGCGACAAAAGCAAGCAACATAAGTCTACCTAAACCCATTGTCAGCGTGGAGCGAGGAGGAGTTCGCAGCCAACTACTAAAGTATTTATGTTTACACAAATCGGAACCAATATACATTTCGATGTCGTCGTTCTCCTCTTCTTCTTCTTCTTCCCCTTTTTCCACCATCGTCATCGTCGTCACCCCACTCGGTTTTCGGATGGCTTTGGGTGTGAGGAATGGGCAGTGAACGAAGGAAAAAAAAGAAGATGGAGAAAGACTTTTTGGGACGGAAAAAGGGAAAAGTTGAAATCGAATCCGGGAGAATGGACTCGTAAATTTGGGATGATAACTTTGAAAGATTTTCGTTTTCTTTTTAAAGATAGAATTTTTCTTTAGAAAAAATTAATTTCGAGGAAGATTTCTAGAGAATTTCTTACTGTCATATTAATGAAGCAACCACCATCATCAGGGATTCTGTCATTAAGAATATTGCGAAATGTTTGAAACAAGGGATGACTCAAAAGCTGGCAGCTCACAACAATAACTCTTGGGTCCTCATTTCATTAGTTTCAACATTTTTTCCAAAGAAAATTTCCAACTAAAAAACTGCAACTGTTTCAGAAATAGAATCGAAGAAATAGAAAAAAGCTGTCAAAGAGCAGTAATTCCCTATTTCTAGTTTTGAAAAGTAAATAGTGATTAGTGAGAAGTATAGGGGAGCAGAAGATCAACGCATGTAATCATCAAACATTAGTTTGAACTGATTCGATGCAGTTTGGAGATAAAAATACAGTTCAGAAAAAAAACAGCTTTGGAGGAAAAGTTTCAATTTTGTGAGAGCCGAAAGCTTATGCTCAAGACAAAAGAGATAACACACATGCCGCAAAAATCATATTCAGGAAGTCCTTCGTTCTGACTGGAGTCACCACTAATGTCAATAATCACTAAGCAAACTATAGTACTTACATAAGTGCGCAAATGTGCAGAGAGCATCCCTACCCAACGTCTCTTGCGCCGCAATGAGCAGTTGCTCTGGCGGAGTTGAAACGAAAGAAGAACTGGCCACGGATCGGTCGGTTAGTAGAGGAAGAAGGGGAGAGACGCGGTGAAGTGGTTTGCCGGACGGATGAAATTGTCCAGGAAGAAGGAAGAAGCAACGATGAGAAGGAGGGGGAGGAGTGATAAATATTGCGTGGACAGATGTTCTCGATCTGTATGTATGTGCATACTTTCTGTGAGTGGACAGCCAATGAAAAAGTGTTGAAAAAGAGAGGAAGAGGAATAGAGAATGATGTGAAAAGAGGATTGAGTAACAGGATTTGCATGCTAAATCAGACTGTTTTGTTCTTTCAAATTTCGAATTGGTTGGTTATATTGTTTTTGTTGACAGACTCAGGGAAAGAAGGTGACCGTTTGGTTGAGTTATGAGGTGTGGTCATCTAGAATCTGAACTTCTGTGCAGTAGATTAGGAATACATAACGTTGAAGCAGTGCTCTAAGTTTCAGAGTCTTCCTAAACCTTTTTTAGAGACGTTTTACAGAGATTTGTCAAGAATAAATATCGTGACCCGTGAATTCAACAAATTCACAATTTTGTAGACTGAAAGATTCTGAATACCAAATCATGAGCTCAATTTGCCAAGATTTGATTTTGGGATCTTATCGAAAGATTTCGGAGATCTAGCTCTGGGAAAATGAAAAATCCTTCATCGTGAGAACTACAGTAATCCAACGATGCGTAATTTAAACTCATTCGGGTTACGGTAGGTACCGTAATCTGCTTCTCATTGTTAGCGCAGTCAGTTTTCCTGCATGATTCCTTTCATTGTCTCCCTAATTATCTTTGGTTTTTTCTTCTTCTACAAAAAAAGAGAAACATAAATTTCTATATTATTTATGAGTGCTCCGAAGCAACTATACAACTCTATCGGCTTCTAAAAAAAGAAAAAAAGAGTGATCCGCATCCCGACACAACAAAAACTCCTAGCAACATCCCAGCGAAAAAAAGAAGAAAAAAGAGGAGACCAACATTTTTTTGTGTTGCTTTTTTGTTATACTTCCCACTGACACTAACGACATAAATAGAAAAGAATGCTGACAAAATTCGATTTGTTTTATCTGTTACTTCTGTTTTGTATCAATGGAGGCATTGTTTCTGGATGTATCTGGCCAGAGGTGGATGCCCTTTTCATTCTGGATTCCACACCTCAAGTCACCTCATTTCAACATCGTGCTGAAATTGACTTCTTGAGACAGGTAAGTAAAGATATCTCAAAAAACTAGAATAGTACAAAACTCTTGCCAACGAATAGTTGTGACAAAAAACGACACCTGAGGTGTGCATTTCATCACAAAATATCAAATTTCTAGGTGATGTCCACAATGAAAATGAGCTCGTCGAAAGTTGCGATGGCTCAATTTACTCCATGGTCAAGCGTTGAATGGAGTTTAGCGAATGCATCATATCCAGAATCTCGGGTTCAAGAAGCACCATATTGTCCGTGTGAACAAGATAACTGTCCATCTACTAGTATCAATTCATTGACTAGATCCACTATGAATTCTGCAAATCGAAAATCAGTTCCAGATGTTATTCTAGTAATTTCAAATAGTTATCAGCCATTAGTAGAAGTTGTAAGTTATCGAATCATTTTCTGAAATTCCAAAATCTTTTGTATTACAATTCAGCTCCCAAATGAGCCTCTCATTTCTCCAACATCCCCACTTCACGTCTTCTACATTGTAATCGGATCAAATATGCATGTCTCTCGATTCGAACCATCTGCTCACACAGTTGGTATCAAAGTGACAGATTTTGAACATCTCCCCCATTTGGTTGGACCTTTGTGCCAGAGTGTTAATGGATATATCAAAGGTTGGTAGAGTTTTTTTTTGGTTAGGTACAGTTTGTACCTTCGTACGAGATCTGATTTTCTGACTTTCTTCAAAAAGTTTAGTTTCGTAAGATTTTGAAATAAATAGCCTCCCCCGATCCCCTTATAGTGTTTGGTGTCATCCTTTTTGTGCACCGATTCCATGTGCTCTGCGAGCCCCCGGAGCCCATCTCGTTGTCATGGGTGCCCACGAGCGCAATAGTGAAAAGAGAAGCATTCCTTTTTGACCACCACCACGATACGAATTGTGTATTTGTTCTGCGTTACGTGTTTTTTTCTTTTTTTCGTCAGTCTGACCGACAGTTTTATGCATGAGTAAAATTATTGCTGATGTGTCTTGGTGGAACTTTTTGAACTGGAATTCCACAAGTTGTCATCGTCAAAACGCTGAACAGACAGTGTTTTGGACAGTTCCATGTAAGTTATAGAGATTGTTCTTTTAGTGAGAATAAATTAAAGGAATGAAATGTATCGGGTGGTAACTAACTTTATCTTTCAGGTACATCCACTACTCGATTCGGTCCACTTTGCTGGATCATCATCGGCGCAATCCTATTCTTCGCTATCATTCTCGTTTCACTTCTGGCTTACGCAATCTACACTTACAACGAAGAAAGTGAGTTAATGATATCTTCTGATTTTCAGAAAGAATTATATTCGTATTCAGATCGTCGCTTACGACACCGAATCGCCGAATCCGAACGTCTTCTCAGAAAGCAAAACGAATATTTCACTTCACAACTGCATACAGAAATGCAGAAACAAATTGCAAACGGAGAAAAACATGCAGAAGAAATGAAAAAGCAGCAGGATATGATGCAAAATCAATTCGATCGTCAATTGGATATGGCTTATCAGCAAGGATCGAAAATTCAGATTCTTCCTCCGTTCCTTCAGCCACCTCATCATCACGAACATCATTCAGAAAATACAGGAAAGGAAAGCAACTTGAAAATTCTTAACTCAATGTCTTCTCAATTTTCAGGAAGAGGAAAAAATGATCGAAGAGACTCCGGTATTGCGTCACCAAGAAGTCCGAGAGATGCAGGAGTCCAAGTGACTCCGATTCCAACTCCAATTGATGACAAGAAAGATGGAAGTGAGGAAGATAATGAGTCATCTGGGACGTCTGAAAGTGTTTTCGGATCTTCGGGAAGTGATGTAACTGATAGTACTGAGGAAGATCTAGAGGAGTTGAATAGAACGACACATCTTCCGAGAGATCATCCTGCCAGAAAGCTGCCACCTATTGATTTGATGTTCCTGGTTGACACGTCGAGCAGTATTGGAATTAATAATTTTGATATTGTGAGCTTTTTGAGCTGATAATGATATATTTAATCTCGTTATCTTCAGCAAAAGAACTTCATCTGTGAGATTCTGAAAGACGTGGATATCGCACCTGGAAGATCAAGAATCTCAATGGTCCAGTATGCTCAAGACCCAAGTGTTGTCTTTGGATTCGATCAGTATTATTCATATGAAAGTGTCCGTCGTGGTGTTATGAGACTCTCTTATACAGGAGGTGCTACGATGCTATCCAAGGCGTTGGCTTTCGCCGGCGGAATCATGTATCATGAACAGAATCTGAAGAAAACGACCAAAAGACATCAATTCCTACCCACTCCAAAACATGACAGACTTCAGGTGACTAGTGTACTTTTTCTATTTATTTTTTTCAAAGTCTAATCTTTTTTCAGGTTCTCTGTCTTGTTTCCGACGGCTATTCAGATGACAGTGCCGATAAGGAAAGCGTAAATCTTCACGATCGTCTACATGTCAAGATCTTCGCTGTTGTCACCAGATCATTCAACAAAGACAAGTTGGTACCGATTACTCGATTTGATGGAAGTGTTTTCACTGTTCATCAGAGAGAAAGTGTGGCCATTTGGTTGTGGAGACAACAGAGAATATGGGCTGAACATTATAGTGCATTCATTGAGAAGGAGAAGAAGAGAAGTGCAAGGAGATGATAGTATTTTAAGTGTTTTCTGGATTTTCAGTCTTTCATTTCAACAGTTCTTTCAATAAAGTTTTCACTGGGTTACTAAGTTTATTTCTTTCTGTTTAGAAGTTTTCCGAAACTGACCGACTTCGATGCTGATTGGAACCTGAGTAGAAGAAACATAATAATTTTCAGAAGCCTTTATTGGAACTGTTTTCTACAATCATAACCGGTTGTCTCCTTCCAGGCATTGTCCAAATCGTTCCGTCGCACTTCTCGGTCTCACTATTTATTACCCAACTTTTCTTCGCTACGTCTCAATATTTTATACTTTCATCCTCGTTCTTTTGACTCTTTTCACCCGTTTGTTATCTTTATTCCATTTTTTGAAAAGTGAGAGTCAAGAGGGTTATTTGGAGCTGCAACTGCAAACCCCTCTTATCACTTACTCCCTCTAATTCTCCGATTGTCATGTGGCGGTCTGTCGCGATCATTAAACACGCAAAATAACATAATGACGTGGTGGAAACGTTGCGGTGACTTTCGAAAACTATTCCCACGAGATGATCTTCTTCGAAATATGATAAGAAGAAACTAGTTCTTTTCAGGAATCAAGTGGTCACTAAGTATCCAGCAACTTATCTCTAGTTTGATTTTTATCGAGCTGAAATATTTTAGAGCAAAAAATAGTGTGTTCATCAGAATAAATTTGACAGAATAGAGAAAAGAGTGATCTATGTTATAAGCCCGCCTAGATTCTTGTTATTTACTGTCTTTTTTCATCAATAAGCTGTTACCACGTTTTGACACGTTCATCAATTTTGTGCCTGAAGATCTGAAGAGGTCGTAGATGACCACTATAATCTATGTTCAAGGTGATCTGTTTTATGAGAAGATAAGAAAAACGAGAGAGAGAGATACCGGTTTTACTACGATCGTAAGAAGATGATTATTGAACTCATAGATCTACAGTTTCGTCGATTTTTTCATCTCCGATTAGAAGATTATAACAAGAATCTAAGACCAAAGGTTGGCTCTTTCTCTTGTTTAAAGAATACGGGTCTGCCCACAAAGTCACAGTACAAAATATGGACCGTTATCATCAAAAGTCTTTAGTCTTCTTTTAATTGCGTATTAATTTTTTTTCTGAACCTGCGTCACACACTTTTTTTTGAAGCGCCCTCTCTTTATCACTGGACTCAAATGTGGCCCTAAACCAAAAAAAGTTTATAGTCTTGCGGGAGAGTCATATCATTTTCTGGGAACCAGTGGAGGCTCGTGACCATTCCACAGGCTACATTAGAGGAACCATCAGAAAAAAACATAATCGGATGGAAAATTTCCAAGGTATTAACAGTTACATAGAAGTTTTTGAAGAATCCGGAACCATGCTGGGCGTATAATAACAAAACTGTAGTAGATGGGAATCGGGTTGAGCTATTTCGGGAATCTGGAAATGTAAACACAACTAGGTCAGGGAGAATTGATGATAATTTTGAGTCACTTGAAATTTAAGAGAAAGATGACGTCTCGAGCAGTTACATCATAATTCGTTAGCATTTCCTGTCATTATTAGAACGGTACACGGAGAATCTTAGGCGACGTTCAACTACAGTACCAATACCAGCTGAAAAATGAGGAAGATCCTCTTCAGTTTTAGAGATGACACGATCATTGATGTTCAGATGTTTTCAATTATTTTCTAGGAAAACTGTGCATACTTTTTTCCTTGCGTTCATCCATACCAAAACCAGGAAAGCTCTTCTCCTGGATAACAACTGTCAAGTAGTTCCATCTTTTTTGGGAGTAAACAACTGTTCTTTTGTGTCGAAAAAACAATTTATTTACATACGGGACAGTCCAAGAGTTCAGCTGATTCCATCTTTCTCCATTTTTTTTTCAAAAACAATTTTTTGCTTATCAGCGCTTCCCATTCCCTTTTCCGTGAGCGCGAAAAAAGAGACAACCATACAAAGTTCACTGGCTGATAATGAAGATCTTTCGCGCATCCTGGACACTCACACTATTTTCATTTGAATCCAAATCAAACAAGCATACTTTCGGTGATTCGGTTTTATTGATAACCTTGTTCAGTGCCTCACTCTCTGAGACAGATAAACACTCTCTTGTGTCGCCGCCCATTATCATCAGATTGCGGACTGGTCTCGTGATTTTCAGTCTGTTCGCGACCTGCATATAAGGCCGCGTCCAAACACGGGTACCCGTATTCTTATCAAATAGACACAACTTCACCTATTTCTGACCTTGTCCTATTCAATTGGTCGAGACTCGGAAAGTCCTCAGGCTGCCACGTGGCCTCCGATCATGGCAAATCGGATGCGACGTGTCAGGCGATGGATATTCTGGAGGTCTTGTCTTCCCTTTGTGCACGTCTCCATGTATGTGTAGTTGTTGGTGGGAGTACGATGATCAGTCTTAGAAATAGTTGTAGCTACAGAACTCCCATCAACACAAAATCTAATCTCAATTATTTTTTCCATAGGTCCTTCTCCTTCTTCTCGTAATGAAGACAGATGCACCCAAATGGTCTATGCCAGGACCATTTGTGCCGATGCTCGCTCTCGAATGGAAAGCTGGAATTCAATCCAATTTCCATAACTATCCAAACTTATAAATTCCATTTTCAGATATCCTATTTCCCCAACAAACCAGCGCGAAACTAAGACGATGGGAGTGACTGCAGATCTAAACATGCGGAAAGGCATCCGGGTCGTGCTCAACCCAACACAAGAGTATTTCGATCAGTTCCAGGAGTGGATCTCGGAGACGGAACGCTGGAATTATCGACGCGGAGAATACAAACTCTGGTGCACTGCATTCGAGAAATTCTGGCTGTATATGGCAATTGATGAGGAGAACGATGAGGTGGTCAGTGTTGTTTCATTAGCACTTCAACGTAATTCGGAAGGCAAGATGCTGTATTCGATCGGAAATTACTACTGCGTGCCGGAATGGAGGGGAAAAGGAATCAGTAACAAACTGTTTGTACAGGTCATGAAACATGTAGGAAAAGAGAATTGTACATTGTTTGGAGCCGTCGAGATGTCCCCTCTCTACGCATCACGCTTTAACTTTTCCATCATGAACGAATTCTGGCACAACTTTGCTGATATGGATGCAGCCGATCTTGTCATTCCAGCGATGCCAAACGGGTTTACTTGCAAGGTAATTGAAGTTGGATTTAATTAAAACTTATTGTTTTGTTTTCAGAAAATCGAAGAAAACGACTGGGAGAAATTCCACGAGTACGACGAAACGATCTGTGATCTCGATCGCAGAAAGTATATGAAAACCACAATGACTTTGGCGGCAACTGTATCTCGCCTTGTCCTTAACGAATCCGGAAAGATCGTCGGATTCGGATCCATCAAAATGGCTTTTGGAAACGAGCTCATCCTTGCTCCATTGTATGCTGAATCCCTTGATGCTGCAACTGCTTTGGTAGCCTCCATGATGAAAGGAATTCCGAATCTCCTCTCGTTTACAAGTCTAATTACGATCTACCCAGCCGCCAACAATGACGTGCCACGGTAACAGTTACAGTACCCCCGAACTATCGAAACGTTTCATTTTTCAGCTTGTTATCGTTAATAAGTAATAACAACTTCGATACCCATCAAGCGTATCGTCATCAATTCACCAAGGAAATGATGCACTTCCCACAACATAAAATCTACGGAACCGACGAAGTCTCCCACAGTCCATGCTAATTTATTTTTTGTATTTTGACTGGAAAATCATAGAATGAATATTTAACCACCAATCCTCTTCGTTTCATGTTTTCTTCCAAATTTGCAGATATAAACTATCTCAATAAAGTTTCAACTAGGAAATAAGATTAAATTTTTTGACAAATTAACACCAGGCATAGTGGGCTAAAAAACAATATCTATTGCCAGTTGCTGTTTGCGTTTCGCATAAACAACATGATATGCAATTAAATTTACAATAACATCTGAATAAGGTTATTTATGGCAGGATTACCCAAACCTTAAATTCAGAACTATCAAAAGAATTTTTCTAAGCAATTAGAAATGTCTTTTCGAACTTAAAGAGATCATATAAGAAGGGTCAAATTTCAAAAGTTTTTATTTTCGGCCATAATTCGATAGGTTTTGTGATATTCTGTAGCCAATCCATGTTTTTGCACGATGAGAGGACGCCATAAATTAGCTGTATAATAATACAAGAATTTTTGAAGTTAAAAAGGAAAACCAAATTTACAGTATTTTCCTATAAATTCATTGCTGAGTTTTCTATTTTTGCCGACGTGACCTATTAGTTTGTTAAAAAACTTTATTGAACAGAAAAAAAACAAAGATACTTGAATAAATAAAGAAAAACACGTGAACTACAGAAAATGAACATGTTCAAATTCTGTAGTTTAAGGAGAAAGCCACGTGGACTACAGAAAATAAACATGTTGATTTTCTGTAGTTTAAGAAGAAAAAGACGTGAACTACAGAAAATGAACATGTTTACTTTCTGTAGTTTGAAGAGAAAGCCACGTGGACTACAGAAAATGAACATGTTCAAATGTTTGAATAGAAAACGTTTGAATAGAAAAATGATAAAATTAACCAATTGAATGTCAAAAACCAATATGGTCCGAGTACTATTAAAGTGGAGAGTTGAATCCGGCCATGAAAAGACTATGTAGTGATATGTAAACGTCAAAATGAAAACTAACACAAAATAAAACAACAATTTATTTATGAAAAACATATTCAACGTCTGAAAAACAGTGATGCAGCAATATAAAATCCAGTTACCTGCCAGTGTTTCATTTTGGTGAATGAACACAAATTCACAGATTTGGGATAAAAGAAAAACAAAACTGATTATTTATAGCTAGAAAATGCAGCAGCTTCTTAGATTCGTTTTTTCTCGATTCATGCCTTTACTTCACGATTAGCCAGAGCAATTTTCAATATCAAATGCATATGAACTCTATTCAAATTCTGAAGGCACAGAATTTTTGCAATTCTTAGAAATAAAACAATCCATGTATTATCTTTTTTTTATTCATCTATAATTGTCATCGGTCTTTCTCTTAATTATTCAATTTCAGAATCCTCTGTTGTGCAAGTATTTCCAGTTATCACTTAAAAATACTCTTTGTTAAAAATACTCCAGATTTCAAATTCGCAAAAAGGTAAAGATATTATAAAAACAATATAAATTTTTTCTGGGTCTTCTTTGTGTAGTTGTTCATAAACACTTTTCGTCTAACAAGAAATCGCCGCGAGTAAACGCGCCGGGGACTCATCAGACTCAGATGGTACTAGCATAATATTTATCTACAAAGGAGGTTCCACTGGTAAAAACCGTTTTTCAGGATCCTGCTTGGCTTCAGGCATTATCAGTTAACAACTTTTGGACCTGAAAGAAAGAGAGTCATAGCAAAAAATATTGAACAATTGAGTTCGAAAAAGATTATAGCGTTTTTGGCTCCGTCAATATACGGATAATTTCACAGTAAAATCTATCATTATCTATTCTGAATTTAGAAAAAAGATGGTGCTATTCTCAGATTGGACAAACGCAAGGAACTAAGCTGACAAATGCACTTATCCTTATATTTGAAAGCGCCTACACTTTTGAAATAAAATTTTGAGGTTTCAAAATTGCTGTTATGTAAAATTTTTCTAGTAAAATTTTTGATATAGGTGCTGGCAATCTTGTCATCCCATCAATACCAAACTAGTTTGCTTGTAAAGTAATACCAATCAGATGCTCTGCCAGAAGTTAACTGATTTTACGACACTATTGTCGTTTAGGAAAACGAAACTTCGGCAATTAATAATAGAAAGGCAAATAAATTCTAACCCACTTTTTTCAAGTTGTGGTGACAATTGAAATTTTTGCTCTCTCGGTACTTCTGCACTTATGAACCCAGACATCACACATCGAGTAATTCATAGTATACCCCACACATGATATCACTCCCACTCCACCTACACGCATGTTTGGTCTACTGTTTTATCTTACAACTCTTACATATTCTTCCTCTCCTGACGCCAATCCTCCTCAATTTTCTGAAAATCAGCTCCTCGCCTACACACAATTTCGTCAGTTATCAGTGTTCAAGACACAGTTCAAAACACATACGTGTGCAACATGACTGTATAAAAGAGCAGGAGATAGGTGATACTCCAAGCACTTGATTTCATTCAAAATGCTCTTCTCAACCATTCTACTTCTAACCATTCTTGGTCTAACATCATCGGCAATCACTGGTCCACTATCAACGGATTTTCAGACTTGGTTGAAGAGGTTAGTTGTTTGAAACTAATAGTAAGATTTACTTATAACTGTTTTCTTTTCAGTAACGGATACGGCTCCTATGACTTTGTCCGTAGCGATTATGGAACCAAAGGAAGTTATGGAGGATTCACAACAAAATTCCCAAAATCCACCAAAACCCCTGTTATTTTCTTGCACGGAAACTCGGACAGTGCATTGAAAACCTCTTCAATGGCAACTGGATGGGATAACTCTATCACTTACTTCACATCAAAGGGATACACACAAGCTGAACTATACGCCACTTCATGGCAAGATAACAGTGCAGCAAAAGCCTCAACACGGACTCACAACTGCAAGGATCTGACACGTCTCCGTAAATTCTTTGAAGCTGTTCTCGCATATACTGGAGCCGCCAAAGTGTCAGTTATTAGTCACAGTATGGGAGTTACTCTTGGAAGAAAAGTAGTGAATGGAGGAACAATCACCGCGTCTGATGGAAACTGCGATTTGGGAGATTCTATCCGCGACAAGATCGATGTTTTTGTTGGAATTGCTGGAGCTAACTACGGTCTCTGCAGTTGTGCTGGAACCATCGGACTCTTTGCTGCTACATGTAATAAGAAGAACGGATTCTGGCCAGGAGATTCATGCGGTTCTCATACCTCGGCGTATTGTGGATTGTCAGCCATTCCGTGTAATGGAGTGTCTACATATTCTAACCTCCTCGATTCAATGAACAATTCAAATCTAAAAGATGGATCATATGTGTTCAGTATGTGGAGTAAAGGTAAAAAAATTGTTTAAAGTTTTAGAAAAACTCATAATTCTTTTCAGCCGATGATCTAATTGGAAACAGCGACATCGTATGGGGCCGTCCAACTTCTCTCATCCCATTGAGCGACGGAAAGATCATTTACGATTCGTTCAGTCATATGCAAAGCAAGGAAAACACCGCACCAGATCAATATAAATTGGTTGTTTCGAAAGCTGTATGAAGCTGAAACTTCATGCCAACCGCCATGTCTGTAAATTATCTCCGTCGTTTCTTTTTTGTTCCTTGTGTATCGCTCAAATAAACCCAATAACCCCGTATTAAAAATGTGTGATGTTACAGGATTATAGAATGGAATCGTATGATAAGGAAAGTCTTATTTCTGAAAAGTTTTCGTAGTGTCAGATGCCTTGGGTCAAACGAATTTTATTAGTGACAACGAAATAATTCATTGGGAAATCAAAAAGTTAGTATGCCTCGTCGTGGTAACCAGTCCGTGCTCTCGATTGGATGAACTGAAAAACACGTTTTGGTAAATGAACACGATGACTTTGTATAGTATCTTACTTTCGGTACTTGGTGACCATATCGGTTTCGCAGGAACGTGTGATACTTTGAAATAAAACAAATGAATAGAAGGCAGCAGAGAGCAGCAAACAAGCACAGTCCCATCACATAAATGATGATTGCTTCCTGATACTCATCAGTTCTATAGTCCTTTGAAACCACCAAGATTCGAGCTAACAGAACACCAAAAGCCAGCAAATTCATGAAAATTCCAACAACTAGAGCTGTGAAGTTTGGAACAACAAACACAGGGCGATAATATTTGAAGGATAAAACCAGGATGAGGATAGAGAAAAGCCAGAATGCTCCGAATCCAACATACCAAGCCATTCCAAGCTCAACCCACGACTCACTCCAGATCGTTGCATTGAATTTCAATGTATTATTCTGAAACTTTTTCAAATTTTCAGCTCTTTCAGTAGTAACTAACAGAAGCCGCCATAGCAGTTGCATTGTATTGCGTCTGTGGATAAGCAGTCTGCCATGTTCGATATCGAGACAAAATGAGCCCGGTACTGGATAGAGTCAATAAGAGAACGATCAGCTGAAAATGAAAGTTATGCTTCAAAGTTAGAAAATGGGGATTCTACCTGCAAACTGGTAACAACTCCAGCAGATGTGACAACATTACAACCACAAACTTTGTCAGTTGTCATTTCAGAATTTTCAAGAAAGAGAAATGTCAAGAATAACGACAAAAACGAAAAAAATCTTGGCTAAGGACCAAAATGAGTGTCGAATGGAGACACTGAAGAATTCTTCATGAGCATCCCCATTGTCTTGAAACAAACAAAAAAGATTCCATGGAAACCGGCCACGCATCGTTGAACGTGATGTCCTCCTCCACGTTTTTCCCGGGAAACGAAAAATAACGAAGAACGGAGTTGGAACATGTGGAAACAGTTTATTTCACCGTTTCGGAATGGGATTCTTCGATGATAAGAAGCGAGAAGAAATCAGGAGAAGACAGAATACTGGGTTTTTGACAGATTACTTTGTTAGAAGGTAAATGTTAAAGGTGTGGAGAAAACTCCTTATTCTGTTTCAGTGAAATAACAGATTACTACCGTCTCCGCCTTCTTGTCAACTTTATTTTCGGTCTTCTGATTTCCTCGTCCCTATATCATGCTGGTTGGAAAAATCTGAATTTTGGAGATTTCGATTACACTTATGGGTTAATTGTGAAATGGACCATAATATCCTTTTCCACATATGCTTTTACTGTTAGTCCGGTAAGAGAAAAATATGTTATGTTCAATTATCATAGGCTTCTTTCAGACTTTCCGATGCGCCCTGTTCTGTGTGTTGATTGGTGCTTTTGGAAAACAGGGACAATGTAAGCTTCTCTGAAATGATTCCAGACAACTAACCTTCAATAATTTCCAGATCCTTTTACGATGTTGGTAATGAGTAATCTTCAAGAAGGACCAATCACAAATATGATGACTAATTATGAAACAACGTCTGAAATCGTCATGTGTCATATCGAATTGCAGTCAAAGATTGTGGCAAATCGAGTTGCATTATTAACAGGTCCACTGGAAGAGTTGATTGAAAAACTTATGGGTACGTTGGGAAAGAGATTTCTGGAGATACTTTACTTTTTGTTTTTCAGCCAAAGGAATACGAGCAATGAAAGCAGTTTCTAGAGAGACTCGAGCTCTTATAACACCTTTCATGGAACTATTGAAAAAAGAGAAAACTAAAACTGATAAGAAAATTGAGATAGAAAGAAGTCAGCTGGCAGACATAGAGAAACGAAAAGAGCGAATATTAAAGATGTGGGAGAAATCGATGAATAGAAAACTGACAGAAGACGATGAGATTGCTGATGAGCTGCTTCCAGCAGAAGATATGATTAACAATGTGACAGTTGGAGAGCCTCCGATTTGGAAAAAGTTCAAGACTCCGGTAAGGATAATATTTCGAAAAAGTTCAAATTCACTATTTTCATTCTTCAGCTAGTTCAAAAAATGGCTGACAAAATGGCAAAGAATTGTGAGGAAATGTTCAACAAAGGAATAGATAAATGTAGGAATGTCGCCGGCGAACTTGTGGTAATTAACGAAAATCACTGGCCATTGTTTCAATGTTCCCTTTTCAGACATCCTGTAAAGACGCTATTATCTGGCCGATTGAAGCATTCATTTGTCCAAAATTGAATGTCGAGGGGCTTTGTGACGTCAGTCAGTTTTATCAAACTGATAGAAATGTTATCTTTCAGGCTGTTGAAAGAAAAGTTCAGTCTATGAATATCTGTAAAAACCAATTGGAGGATAGCCACGTGGATCCAACCATTGAGAAGGATATAACTGATGTGATGGAGTTGACAGATCAGCTGGAAGATAATAGCAATATCGAATTACACTCTGTTCGAGTGGAAACTCCACGTGTTGCTATTGAATACAGATTGTCTGATCTGAAAATCAAGATTCGAGCTGCAAATATTTATTTTAAGGTTAGTTGGTTAACCAAAATGACCAATCTTTCAAAATTTGCAGAGCCTTGTCGGAGTATCCAAACAGATATTTCAAGCATTCTTCATCTATTTCGTCTATACAATTTTCCGTGATTCAGTTGGAATGATTCGAAAATATCAAGATGATGTGGCTTTCTCAAACTCATTCGTCACAAAGTCAGCTGGATTATAAGTTTCTTATTGATCCGATTATTATGTTTTGCAGAGAATTCTGGATGATTGATCGCTTTCGAGAGGGTCGAGGACAGACTCATTTGTCTCACTTTTCGAAACAAGAAAAAGTCGAATGGAAGATAATGGAAGTTTTTAGGTAGCAAAATTTCTGAAATTCATTTTTTAGAGTTCTTGCTTTCAGTTTTCCAACAAAAGCGGAAAGATCCAAAGCAATTCGTCCATTTTTCAAATGGTTCGTTCTTGCTCTCACCGTCGCCATTATTTCAATTTTGGACTACTACCTATTCGTTTTCCTAGACTCGGTATGCTTGAAAATTTTGCTTTGATCATCGTTTCACTCATCCTATTTCTAGGTTGTCGAGTCAGCACGGCAGCAGATTAAGCAAAAAGCGAGTGCCCCCGCTGGACTCAACATTACTGGAGACGGAGTGATTGCAGACTTTCTTAAGACTATGACGTCGACGAATGAGACTTTGGAAATTGATCAGGTCTGTGGGAAACTTGAAAAAAATGGATAAGGAGTGAGCATTGATCATTTCAGACCCTTTCCAATGAGCATTGTCTCACGAAACCGTTGTCACCGAATACTGATATTTTGATTTATTGGTTGGGAATTCCATTATTGTTGTCTTTCCTTTTCCAGGTGGGCTCATGAAAAGTGCTTTGGAAATCGAACCAAGTTGGACTAACAAACCAAACAGCAGTGATTCAATTTTATAGTGATTTGGTTAGGTGTAGATTTTGTTTCCCAATTCTTATACAAGTATAAGAGAAGAATTGATCTTTAACAAGAAAAATCAGAGGCAAAGTTTAAAAAATAATTTTCTGGGAAATCTGGAGATTGGAAATGAACTTTTTCAGGTTGTTTTTTCATTTGCAATCCGGCGTATTGTACTCAATTACTTCCTGCCATTTATGTTTCCCAGGAGATCAAGAGTCCGGTTGATACAGTTTTATAATAAAGTAAATGAGAATAATCAAATTATAAACCCTGGAATTTCCGTTTCAGTGTCTGGTGAACCGAGAGAAGCATCGGAAAGAAGCGAGAGCTAGGATCAGATTCATGGTAGATCGTAGAAGAATTGAGACACTACACAAAGGAGAGTTCTCTGCTGGAGGTTCATTCTTGAAGCGGCATATCTTTGAGAGAATTTTCAAGACGTCAAAATGTTTTTTATGCCAAGAAAAGACTCACGCCGCAAAACTTCTGTATTGTTCGGAAGTGAAATGTCAATCATGTTTTTGCAAAGACTGTATTGAGGACAACTTCGGGAAGTGCTATGCATGCATGGTTATAAAGAAAGAAATTACTGATCAGAAATCTAAATTAATGGTAAGAAGACTAGTTGATAATTCTCTCACTTTTTGTTTTTTTCAGGCTCCAGATGAAGTTGACAAGAGGGATAATTTTCTATCGTATGATGAGTTTTTGGAGCGAGTGGAGCATGACAAGAAGGCATGATGTCCTTCATTTTAATAAAAAGTCACAAATAAGAACTATCAAAATGAAATCATAAAACACTTTCAATTCAAATTTCATTATAGTAAAGCTCGTATTCAATAAATGATGAAAGATTAATCCCGTTTGAAAAAAAGCATTTCATATATACCCAACACTATCAAATGATTCCTCGTTTCCAAATGAGCACTTTTTATGAATTCTGACATCAGATACCCGACTTTGTTTGAATCGACGAATTGAAACGGTGCATAGTATGGTCATCAGAAACTTTTTGTAGGGTTTAATAAAGATGAAACTGAAATGTTTGGAATTAGTTTGGAAAGTTTGCCTACGTGACGAACCTTAAAAGAACACTCAATGCGGGGTAGATGGCTACTACGAA
Source organism: Caenorhabditis remanei (assembly GCF_010183535.1). Lineage (NCBI taxonomy): Eukaryota > Metazoa > Nematoda > Chromadorea > Rhabditida > Rhabditidae > Caenorhabditis > Caenorhabditis remanei. The sequence continues at coordinate 7,279,198 of NC_071332.1, forward strand.
AGTGACAAAATGCTTGATTAGCTCGGCAAAAGTATCTGATTCATAACTCATCGCAAATGAGAATATTACAAGAAGCAATGGAACAGAAAGGACAGCAGCGGGAACAAGATTCTGGAAATTCAAAAAGATGTTTTTGAACCACTCACAAACTTACTTGAACCAAAACTAATAGCGTAAGCTGCTTGTGATTCTGATAACTTTTGAAAGACATATTCTTCTTTCGAGTTGCGATTGCTCTCCAAACTAATCGAGATGCGAATAGATTCATGACATAAATTATTGCAAGTCCCGCAAAAACTGAAGAAATGAGTGGAAGAACTTGTGGTTTCCAGATGTCTACGTAAAAGAATACTGTATCTGGTTCGAATGCATAAACTCCTAATGCATGTGTCATATTTTCAGCTGCTACAACATGAAGGAACTCCTGAAATTTAGTGGTGATGTTATTAATGTTTCACTTTTTGTAATTATGAATACATTCTATGCTTTTTGTTACAAAAATCACATTTTTGTTTCATTAGAGTAATCATATAGTGATTAAAAAAAGGATAGAATCGATGTGTCATTCTGTGGGAGGTTAAATGAGTTATTACCAACAAAAAAAACAACAAAAATAAACTAATTTCCTCTCTCAGACTGAAATATACATTTCTGAGACCTCCCTGCTTTTGAATCCCACGGCTACAACGTATTGCTTACCTCATTGGTGCTTCTAGCAAGCCAAAGTGCAATAACTATGACGCCAACAGTTGTACCATTCGCCAGAACGAGAAAGAGAGCACCCCTGAAATAACATTGATTCATAAAATACTTGAAGACATATAACTATACCTCCAGGAATATATTCTTTTCAGAAAGTGATTCCATTGATAAAATATACAAACTCTAATGAAACAGCAGTCATTGATAGATGTGAAAACTGTGATTGCAATTGCAATTGTGACAGATATCTTCAAATTGAATAGGTTGAATAGAGAAGGTCTGGATGTGTTACCGTAAGAAACGCGTGTGTTTCACTGATTCCACCAATTGGACTTCGGACGGCAACTGCAGGTAAAGGACACAAAAGATCTGGAGTGACAAGTATGGCAGTCGAAAGATTGAATAATAAATCGCATATCTGAAAACAATATGTTCTGGAACAGAATTCTTCATAAGTCTCATACCGCCAACTTTAAAAGTACAAATTTATATAATTTCATATCTGCCGTAGACCGTGTCATAATAGTAAAAATAAAGAATATACTGAATACATCGCTTATCAAAATGAGAATCGTGTAGAAAACGGCGTATGCCGGCTCTTCGAGCATTCCGTCTGAGCCAATTTCTTCGACTCGAGACATTTTTTTTCTGGAAACAACGATTGCGTGGGTATGTGTGAGAAAGCAGGTGAGTGATCGAGATTCCGTAGACGACTTCCTAACGGAATTAGAGTCAGAATTGGGTTTTTTCGGTAGTTGGAAGAAAAAGTGTTTTTTTGGAATGAAGATAAAATAGAGGTTTACTTAAGTGTATGAATGAAATGAGTAGAAAATTGAATGGATAGGAGACAGAGGATTAGTAAAAGAGGAGGAGTTACGTATTTCAAATAATTCCACGGAGCAGAGCAAAGGAGAATTCCGTCTTATAAAATTCAAGCTTCTATTATGAATGAGTTTTTTATTTGACAGAGATCAAAGCTTCAAAAAAAAGAAAACACAATGGACCAGTCGGATCAAATAGTTAAACTTTAGATGCTATTTTCTCACGGATAAATCGTAGAAATTAGTTTCGATTCATGAAAAAGTCTTTCTTTGAAAACAAAAAAGGAAGTAATCTTTGTTGATTTTTGCTTTTGAAAGAAGATTTTTGTGTCTGGAAATTCTCTAACAAAGTGTAAAGAGTAAGGTATTCATATTCATTCTCTGTTACGTATACATATCAGAAAAATTTCTTTAGTATCTAGAATAATGAAGACATTTTGAGAACTTTATCAAATATCGAAGATGTAAAGCATGATTTTCATAAATCTGGGCTGAGAAAAAAGGTGCTGCTAATGAGATTCCTTATTTACTCGAAAAGTTCATGAAAAATAGTAAAGTCTTGTTTTCTGAGAACTGATTTCGTTTATTCATTAGCAGAGGAAAAACGCTAGAATACAGCTACGGAACCGAATAACCCATGTTGAACAATACAATTTCCTAATACCTCATAGACTGCAATATTTTGAGTATCCAAAACTCATGACCAATTATTCATCCCTCTGTTTTGATGAGAGAAAAAATAGTCTGGGTGCTTCAATTTTCACTACCAAGCGAGAGACATATTCGATGTGAAGAGATAAAAAACATCTGAAAAACTGATTGACTATAAATAGAGACCGCAACATTTTTTTCAAACTCACTTTTTCATAAAAATTTCCATCCTGACCTGTTCTTCAGGTAAATAAAAGTACATTCCCAATTTTTTTTCCGAAAATATTCACTCTCTCCGAAGTTACAGGACCTTTTAGTCAGCCATGGTTTCTACTGAATTCTCTTGGGCAATTCTTTCGTTTTCTTGACCACGCAAAAAATATTTTCTGTTTTCACGTTCAATCCGTCACATTTTTGCAAAAATTGGGAAAGTCCGAACCAGAAACTCTTTGATTAAAACACCCTCGTGTTACCCACTGAACCAAACAAGCACAAATGTGACGCGGATAATAGGAAAATATATTATTGACGTGATTTTTTGAAATTCAAGAGAATTTTTTGAAAGATTTTTAGCATATTTCGAGATAAAACATCAAATATCTAAAATTCGACAGCACGAAATTTTTTGTTTCCAAGTGCATCTAGTTCGAAATTTTGCGTAGATTCTGAATCCGTCAAAAAACGATGCGTGTTTGACCTCCTTTAACCTGTACTGTCGGGAAAACTGATTTTCTTTCTGAGTCTGTTGTCTTCCGACACAGAGGAAACTACATTTTACGAATCAATGAGATTCAAAATTTTGTGCTCAGATACCTGAAGAGATGTCCAAAAAGAATATGCCAGAAAATATATATGTTATCACAGAAAGTTTTTTGATGTGATGCCTCGCAGTTCAGGTGTCTCTCAAAAAAATTCGACAGCACGAAAATCGAATTTTCTTTCAAAACCTATTCGAGTATGTCCAGAACTATTAGAAACTGTCAAAAAATGATGCGTGTTCGACCTAGAACATCCTAAACGTGACATTTTTCTGAAAAAAGCAAAACGTTTTTTCAGTTTTCTGAGAAAACTAAAAATTTGGGTGAAACGAAAGTGTGTTCATTGAATTCTACGTACTCGATTACATAGAGGTAAAAAGTTTTCATTCTGCTTTAGCGTTCTTGGCTCGCAGGACAGTCCGTCAAACATTTCAATAAGCTCCTCATGACGGCCCAAGAGAAGAAAATGAATAACTCCGCCCACGTTCATTGCGGTCCCTAACTATAAAGCTTACATTTGAATGAGGAAGCGTTCTGCATCACAAACATCTAACTCAATAACTATTCATTTTCAGCTGTTTTTAATTATTTCAGAAATCAGAAAGGCAAAAGGCAAAGGTTAATTGATATTTAACATGCAAGTTATTTTTGAATTCAAAATGCATACATTTTGTGACACCACGTCATTCTTCACAGTACTTACTAGTGAGATTTATTGGGCAATTTTTTTTAAATCTTCCATCTACTTTCACCATACATCTAGCAAACCCTTTTAGCAGCTTCTTATCTGATATTTTTCAAAGTTGGTTGATTCCATAATCTGAATAGTATGCTTGTGTTTCTTGTAGACGTTACAGATAGTTCATCGATTCTTGAGCAACCTTTTCATAGAAAATCTATGACATTTATAGTAATTTTTGTTTCACAAAACCATCTGTTTCATTTTCAATTTATATTTCTAACATGAAGTTTAACTGATTTTTTACTCGCAATACTAGCTACTGATTTTTGAACACTTTGCACCAAACTGCATTCTGTGCGAGCATCAATTTTAGTTTTTTTTTCCAGCACAAATCTGCACAATCCTCCCGATATTTCAAGCTCCCTCTCCCATATTATAAATCACTCAGAAAAAAATGCAGAAGGAAGCGAAACGATGCGGCTGCAAAAGAGTTCAGAACTCTTCTTTTCACTTCTCTTTCTCCTTGGTTCGTTGAAGTCTGCCTACTGTAAAACCACTCTGCTCTAATAATGGTTTTACTTCGGAACCTGATTGTTTTTCTAATGATTGTCGTTAGAATGCTCACAGTACCATGCCCGGACTCATGCATTCGGGACTGCAGACGTCGGGGAGAAGTGAGTTCTTTCGTGTTATTTATTATAGTGTTTGCTCTGCAATTATAACCTTTAGTCATTTTCAATGTGCTGACCTTATTTGTCAAAGTTCAAAATATCGAAACATATATAAAAGAGTTGCGAAAACTAGCCCTGAACAAGGTCCAAGTTTAGCTCTAACCTGGATGTTCAAGTAATAAAAAAGATTTACAAAAAGTGAACTTTTATAGACTTGCCAGATATCCGACCATGATGCTCAAACATGTCGCTGCTATTGCTCCAAAAATGAACTCGCAGCCTTCGCCCTAGTCACGCACACCGATTGTCCCAAGTATTCCTCGTTCCAATAATATATATTCTTGATTGATTTTCTCTGAAATTATGCTTTCATAAATTCACAAATACTCCGCAAGTTATGAATAAATAGTTTTCTAGAAACTGGACTTCGAATGCGATAAAAATCAAATACGACCGGCTACTACTGTTTTTTGACCAGACATTACATCAAGTATTTCCGTCGGCATCGTTCGACGTCTGCGTCTATTTGGATCTCGATTCTTTTGTGAATTGTGTATACTTCGGGAGGGTCACCAATTGATTTTTATTTTTCTCAATGATTTCAAAAGTCTCTGCTGTTCTATTCCTCTTCTCTTCACTCGTATTCGTAATTGCAGACGATGGACATAGCAGAGTGAAACGAATGAAACTTCTGACCGACACGGAGTACTTTATATTTTTTATCAGTTTATGCAAAGGTCTTTTTCAGTTATCGCACTAAACACACAGATGCTTTCTATTCTTCTATTTTTGCACCAGACAATGTTGAAAAATTGTTCATTAGAGAAGCAAATGGTAAACTGATTATTAAAGAACAAGATGAAGCAATATACTTTGATGGGCAAAAATATTATTGGTATGGACTAATGTATTCATTCTGGAAAAGTGAGAGAACATGTCAATATCCAACAGGGCAAGATGCGGAGATGAAAAATGTTAGTGTTTATTGAAACTGAACTAATCAAAACTTTCAAAATTTCAGGTAAGATTCAGTGATGGTTCTTCTGTGAAATCCATAATGTTTGGTTGTTGGACTTGGCAGAGATGTTGTGGAACCGAATGCTGCTTTGAGACTGTGTTGTTCAGTGTCATGTGAGTTTTTTACTTTTTATCTGTGTTGAATTATCCAGATGAATCATTTCAGAGGTCTTATCTTCCTGATAGCAGGGATATATGCAGCACTCTATGCAGCCATCAAATATGTTCAGGAGGCACCACTGACAGAAGTTGGAATTCCGTTGAATGAGAGGAGGAATTTAGAAGCAGATGATGATTAGAATTTTTTTTCAATGGGTTCGTAATATTTTTTAAACAGTTCCAATAATAATAATAAAAATATTGGCTACTTGGTGTTTCATTATCCTTTTTCATCCAATTTTCATAAAACTCCTTTCTAGACTAACGTATTCCAGAAATATTATAAATTAAAACATCTCACTGAAATAGATCAAAAGAGCATAACCTTCTATCGAAGAATCAAACTTCATACTGTAAACATTTTGCCCGTATCAAACTAAAATATAAATCATAATCAGAAGAATAGTTGGCAATTGACTTTTTCAGTCGTAAAAAAGTAATAAATATCATACATCACGACCGGATTGTGACCGTAAATAGCAAGTGGTTATGGTTGAACGGGAGAGCATTGGTTAGAAAAAAACGAAAGTGGTGATAAGGAAAACTAGAGAAGGTATGAAAAGTGAAAGTTGGAAGGTTGAGTTACAAGTTTCAGTATTGCAGCAGCAGACATTGTAGATCTCGTCTCCTTCGGATCGTTCCGCACAACCGTTTCCCTTAAATTTCAGTTTTTGATGAAGGGTTGTAACATTTTAATCAAGTTGTAGTAGTTCAAAACTATAAAAAATAAAATTTCAAGATATAAGGTTGTTATCAAAATGACACTGTCACTTTAGTTGTTCATTATTGAGAATAGTTTTTGAATAAAAGATCTCTCACCCTGCATTCCAGTCCAGCAAAATGTGGCATCAGAGACACAGTGTCACATCCTTTCATAGTGATTTTTGTTACTTCTCCACCAGCAGCAACTGGAAATATTTATAATCATAATTTGAAGATCTTGAATTTGAATTAATAAAGCAACTTACTGAAATGACCGGTGATTTTTTGGCAATACTTGACATCTGGACCACATGGTTCGTGACGTTGACTCTCATGATATTCTTCACCATATAATTGACCTGAACTACGAAATTTGATTTTTATTTATTTTAAATCAGTCAGTTTACCTTCAGTTTCCACGTAACAAACTAAAGGATTATACAATCTTTGTCTCGGTTTCTCGATAACATCAGTGGAGTTTTGTAATGGATTAGATGAAGAGAAAACGACGATTGGGAGTAAGAATAACGAGATGGAAATAGTGGTCATTACGGGGTGAGAAAAGAAGAAATAGAGTCGGTGGAGGCAATGAAAGGTTGTAAATTGATTTTTATGATAAAGCGTGGCTCTCTAGGAAGCACATGATAAGCGTGGCAATTTTTAGAGAAAACGACACTTTCTGATCAGAATCAAGTATCAAGAAAATATCAAAGAAAAGAGAAGAGAAAAGAACCATCGGATAAGGTAGGTCCGAAGTTAAAATGGTCGATCTTGGTTGTGTTCGGTAGGAAATCAGTCCTGGATTTCTTTTTCTTGAAATATCTGTTTTACGTTTCGAAAACTTATTCGTCGGGATGCGACGGGGCGAAAAGTTGTTGGAGGACGGTGGGATGAGATTGGAATTTAATGAAAACGTATTTATTGAACATTTCTGGGAAAGAGCGAAATGCAGTTTCTGAAAGAGTACAAATTATTTATCAATATTTGTGTTTTTTTTCTGATAAAACTCAACTTTTCTCTAAACAAGATCTCTTGAAAAGGAGAGTTTCGCCGTTTTTCCTGAACCTAACAAAATGACGACTTCCCTATCATTCATTCGCTTATCTGAGAGGTTGATACATAAGAACCTTTGGCTCTATTGGCAAAGAATGGTCCCAACCGCAAAGAACGGTCCCAACCGCAAAGAATGGTCCCAACCGCAAAGAATGGTCCCAAAATTTTGGGTGACCCAAATTTCCGAATTACATGGTCCCTGCCGCAAAGAATGGTCCCAACCGCAAAGAATGGTCCCAAAATTTTGGGTGACACAAGTTTCCGAATTGAATGGTCCCAACCGCAAAGAATGGTCCCTCAAAATTGATACGAAAAACGTTTCACCATTCTCTTAGGCTTAGGTTTCTTAGAAATTGGGAAAAAATTGACAAATACGATTAATAATCGGTTTTGTCAATTTTTTCCCAATTTCTAAGAAACCTAAGCCTAAGAGAATGGTGAAACGTTTTTCGTATCAATTTTGAGGGACCATTCTTTGCGGTTGGGACCATTCTTTGCGGTAGGGACCATTCAATTCGGAAACTTGTGTCACCCAAAATTTTGGGACCATTCTTTGCGGTTGGGACCATTCTTTGCGGTAGGGACCATGTAATTCTTTGGGACCGTTCTTTTATTTTTTGGGACCGTTCTTTGCGGTTGGGACCATTCTTTGCCAATAGAGCCGAACCTTTTGATCTCCAGCTTCTCTTTCCTACAATGATTGTTCTTATGCTTTTCGATACCATGGACGAAAGGAGTGATAAATGGTTTTTCCATTACTCATTTTTCCTGTCGACCGGCGGCTGTTGTTGTTTTTCTTCGAAAATGTTGTGTGTCCATCTTTCTCGTAACGGAAAAATAACATTTTTCTTTATTCTCTCAATTCCCAAAATATTTCATCTTTTAGTGAATGCAACATTGCATTTAGACGCAGACTGACAAACGGCGCCTGGCACCCTTTGAACCGTTCACCGACCCTTCGAATATTGGAGAATCGTCTATTTGTTTATTTATTGAAACGAAGGAGCAAGTCAATGACACGTTACATCTGAAATAAAGTAAGATGAAACTTTTAGTTTAGACTGGAGGCGTAGGGTGAGATTTGGATAGATTTATCTCGATATGCTGTTTAAGCTAAATGTTACGGCAATTTCTTTATTTGCACAATAAAATTCGGAACTTTTTTCCATTTGATGCCTGCAGAATTTTCTTGCTGACCTATCATATTTTCTATCTATTCACCGCCGCGTCTTCTTAACACATGCGACCGTTAACACACATAGAACCTCACTGGTCAACTGATGTGACCGCGTTCATTTCAAAATTTATTAGTAGGTCTCTTCATTTTTCAAGCTTTCTCAGAACTCTTTTTTTGTGATTTTTTCTTTGCAAATGAGAGAAACCGCTCAAGGACTCTGTTCGATGCAACATAAATTTTCGGACTAGGAAAGAGTCACCATGGTTTTTTGATTCAGCCTCTTCGAGAAAAAAACTAAAAAAGTATTTTCTACGAGGAGCTTCTCAAGCTTCTTTAGTTTTTTTTTCATCCTGCTTTCATATAATGGTCTCGGATTCTTATTCTATTTCTGTCAATAAATATATAAACTGATTCCAAAAACAATTCTCCCCAAATATCCCAATTTCTCACCCCCAAATAGTTTGAAAGGAGGGAGGCTTAACAGTACCATGTAATGACCGGTTAGAAGATTTGTGAGCTTCCTGTTATGTAAGATGACCCCTAAAACAGTATTATATGAAAGGGTATTGTCAGACCAAAGAACAGAAATCTGTGCTGGACGAGCTCGATTGACCTTTGCATCGTGCACATCCCATGGTATGCATCTGGCGGCTAGAGAGTAGGTGGAAGAAGGAGAGCGCAGGTGTAATATCTGTCGTCATCTTTAGAATAAAGCAAAAGAGAATATATGGCTCCTAAGTGACTAATGGTAATGTCATAAAACTGAGATAGATATGTCATAAAACTGAGATGAGATATGTAAGTATATCGTATTCAATCTCTTCTATATGTTTTCTTTACAAAAACCTTTCAGAGCTTACATTTTGTTAGATTTTACAGATCTCCTAACATATTGGCTTATAATTGGGTAATAATGAGATAAAGGGTTCAAAATGGTTTATCACTTTTTTGTAGTCTTCCCACTCCTGCTATCTATATTGAACATGCATACAGTTTTTCGCCTTCAAACAACATCCCATCCCTTTGAATGTTCTCTCCAAGCGGTGACCAGTTCAACAGCAGAAGACAAAAAACGAGACGCAGGCAACATGTTTACGTGACACGAAGCATTGCTCACTCTAATATTTCGATCTGTTTTTTGATCAAGATGTGTCACTTTACACATGTCCTTTTTCATTTTTATGAGTGAGAAGCCCTGGCTGGCACTAGAATACTCTAGAACCCCGTTGAAGAACCTACGAAACTCTCCAAAATCGTCTACCTAAATTTTCCAAAATGGTCATGATCTTAATTTCTGTACTATAGCACCCGTTGAAGATCCGATGAACTCTCTATAAGAACTGCAGGATCTTAACTTGTTTTAAACTGTGAAGAGCCTAATTCAAGACTACACACGATCCGTTTCTTGGATAAGGTTTCTGCAACAAGAACTACTCATTGGGAATTGTTTTTCTTCTTATTTTTTCTATTTCCATGCCCATCACATCGTTTCCCCACTGTTCTATTTCTTCAAAGATTCCCCTAGTTATCGATTAATACATCATTCCGTGGGGGCGTGCATAACAAGCAGATCGACTGTCTTGTTGCTGGCTGCGCCCCTTTCGTCAAGGGGTATATGAAGGAGGTTCTGTCATGCTCGTCTCTACATTAGTTTGATGGTTGCTTCAACAAACAAGAAACCATTTCTTCTTTTTATTTTCCGTTTTTGCAAGATACTTTTTTTATTTCGCATCGGACTCGGAGAAGGTTTTGTTTCCAACAACATGAAAATTTGATTCTTTCTCTTCTCAGTGCATTGTAGGTGTAGATTTCTGCCCCACGGACGTTTCTAGATCTTATTTGTGAAAACCATTCTACATTTTCTCTGATAAATGAAAGCATCCATTCGAATAAGCTTTGTGTATTCGTGTATCTCTTAATGTGTATCTCTTTTAGAAGTCTCTTTGTGTGCTTCCTCAAAAGAAAAAAAACATGCGGTGTATCTGACTGATAAAAAAGGACTGATGAAATGGCTAAACTTTTGAAAATGAACGCGTCGCAGCCGCCTTGAATGTCCTCCCAAAAAACCGATTGGTGCCTTTTTCTCTCAAGCCCTATCTTCATTTTTTAACTTTCGAATGATCTATCTCGTGAAAAATGTCTGATTTAGAGACAAAACAATTTTCCTCTCCTTCTCATTTGATCTGTTTGATCCTGGGAGCTCCGTAACTCACAAGGTTTTTTCCGATTTGGCACCCATTAGGATACCTAACTGGCAACAACTGCCCCGTCTGAATTAAAGTTTCATCGGTTCTTCCTCTTTGTTTTCATTATATTCAGTCTGCATCTCATCTCGTTTTGAAATGTGAATGTTCTGAGTGAATACTCCACACGATCCTTTTCTTGCATAAAGTTTCTTTAATAAGAACTACTCATCGTAAACTATTTTTCTTGGGTCTTAGGTTTTTGACTTTAACAATCGATAATAAAAAATCGTTTCTCGACTTAAAATACATTTATGTTCTTCTTTTATCCTTCAATCAAGTGGCAGGCATGCCAATAAAACACAAGTCAGAGAAGCTCTAGTTTCTTTCAGTCCCTATAATATTCTACCTTTATCTTGTTGATTCTCGAGAATACCCAACATTTCCCAATTCCTGATAATATTCAATATAGAATTGTTTCAGAACTTCATTCAAACTTGAACCCTAGCTCAAATCGGACAACAAGACAATCATGTCGAATATCTCTGTAGTCGATCGCTCAATGGCGGAATTGAATTTGAACAATTCAACAGCCAAAGAGCTTCCAATCGGAAGAAAGCCGTTGTCTCAGAAACTAGCCAAAGGTGACAGAAAAGGACCCTTTGTCCAACTTGAGACGAACATGAGCAAGATCGGTGAGATAGTTACTTAATTGCCTATTTCTAAAGAGACCATTTTTCAGAGCTCAAGCCAAACGTCTCGATATTCAAATATGCGGTGGAAGTTTTGATGTTCTTCAAGAAAGAAAACGGAGAAGAATTCTCGATTGAGCTCTCTAAGTCGAGAAAGCGTGGTTTCGACCATGAGCACGATAAGAAAACCTGTGTTGTGGTGTACGAGAAGGCTTGCAAGAAAAGCAAAGAACTTAATAGTGGAGGTAACTTTGTCTACGATAGACAAGCATTGCTCTACTCGACGACCAAACTGAAAACCGACGTAAGTAAATTTTGTATCATAAAATGATCTAGAAGAGATTTCGAAATATTCAAAACGTCTGAAGATTTTTCTTTTATATTTATTTTTCCAGCCGCTTTCCATTATCGTCGATGACAAAGACGTTTGCTCTCGTTCAAACTTCATTCGGGCCGAACTGAAGATATCCAAAGTGGCTGATAGCTTCCAAACCACTACGAATGATGTGTCGAAGACGGTTCATAACTGTCCAGCTCTGGCGGACACTACAATCCTTGAGGTTTTGAATTTGATGGCATCGGGTGAAGCACTGAAAGAGTAAGTGCATAAAACTACCTCTTCTCTAACTTTATTTTTTTTATTTCAGTTCCAAAGTGTTAACCATCGGAAACTGCGTGCATTATTTGTATGATGACGCAGGAATCCAGACCCACCCGATGTTCTACGACCAAGGGTTGAAGTCATCCGCCGTGGGAGCAAGCAAGTCAATAAAAACCCTGGAGGGGAGAGAAAAACAGCCATCTCTCTATATGGCGACAGAGTGTGAGTTTCATTCGTTCTCTTATGAATAACGCTTTCTTCATTTGCATTCATTTCAGTGAAAACCACATTGTTCCATCCCGATGACACGAGACTTATTGATCTCCTCAAGTCTTACCCAGGATTCGATTCCAACAAAACTGCAAATAGTTTTTGGGCCACGAATGTCCAGCATTCGCTTCAGGGTAAGCAATTTTGTTTCTCGTCTGGATCATGTAGATAGAAGCTGATGTTCTATTTCGGTTGACTTTTCATGTTTTTTCAATAACATAACGGCACTACTTTCGCAGTCGAAGAAAACAGAGATAATGTCGACTGAAATAGTGTAATACTCTTTCTTTATTTCAGTCTAGCCATTCAGATAGGAGTGAAATCCGGCTCAGAAATTAACACAATATAATATTCAATTGTTTCAGACCTCTTCTGCTTCTTGGACTATGGAAAAAACAAAAATCTGAATGACGACCGTATCACCATTCAAATAGCCAGATTTGGCGACTCCGCCGTGAACCAGAAGTTCGAGTACGAGAACCGAGAAACTGGAGTTTCGAAACCTGTGTCTGTCTTTGAGTACTACAAGATGAAGTACGGAATCACACTCTCTTATCCAAATCTCTTCACGATTGTGGCCAAAGGAAGAGGCGGAAAAAATTCGTATTTCCCTGTGGAGTGTCTTCAACTCTGCAACGGACAGCCGGTCAGAACCAGTCAAATGATTGGGACGGAACAGGCAGATCTGATCAAAGTACGTTTCAAGCAAACTTCCTTTTTCATTTCAAAATCATTATCTTTCAGTACTCTGCCGCGTTACCAGCTCAGCGAAAAGAGAAAACGGATAAGGTCGTCAAAGCGCTCAAATTGGGAACCGACGAGATTGGGCTCATGAGAGTCAATAAACCAGAGACAGTTACTGGTCGTGTATTGGAGAAACCCAAAATCAAGTTTGGTCCTGGTGGAAGAATGGTTGTCAATTGGGAAGATCCGAGACAAAGAGGTGCGGCGACGGACTTCAACATCACCAAGTTCATCGACCCGAAGTCTCTGACAAATTGGGATGTCGTCTTCGATGAAGGGGAACCCAACCCGTAAGTTTTCTAGTTACAAATCAGTTGTTAATGAGAATATATTGAACAGAGTGGCCATCGAAAACCTGATGGAGACAATGAAGATGATGGGAATGCAAGTTGCTCCACCTCGACAATTCTTCATACAGAAGAGCCGTCTTCGAGTAAGAAATCATTTTCTATCAGTCTCCATAAAACAGGTAAACTTTCCAGCCAATCTTCGAGTCAGCAGCCGCGAAGAAAGTTCAACTCCTGCTGTTCATCACCAAGCAGAGAAACAACTACCATCAGGAAATCAAGGCTCTGGAGCAGGAGTTCGATATTTTAACGCAAGATATGAAGTTTGAGACCGCCGTCAAGCTCCCAAGACAACAAAACACAAAGAAAAACATAGTCAACAAGGTATATCATTGAGTTGAAAGAGTAAAAAATTATGCATTCATATTTCAGATCAATGTCAAGCTGGGAGGTCTCAACTACGAGATAGAAAGCCCCGAACTACAGAAGCGCAACAGTCTCATAATAGGATTGGAGACATCCCAGAAAGGGGGATTGGGAGATGTAAGAGTAATCATATTCAATTTTGAAATAAATCTTGAATTCAGGCCCCAATATCGATCGGTTTCTCGGCAAATATGATGGACCACCCTCAGAAGTTCAGCGGTGGATTCGTTTTTGTGAAGCGGTCGAGCGATGCAAGTTCTAAAGTGCTAAAACGGTTATAAATTTGAGTGTTTTAGGTGTATGGCCCAGTACTCCAAAAACTCATCCACCAAATCATCAAGCAAGCACAAAGCAGACGAACTGGAGAGCTCAACCAGATCCTGATCTACATAAGTGGAATCACGGAAGGGCAATATGGAATAATCAACGAGAAGTATTCGATGTTCATCATGGAAGCATGCAGAGCCATCCACCCAAATGCTTTCCGACCGGAAATCATCATCGTCGCCGTTTCCAAAACACACAATACCCGTCTATACAAAAACCACTCAGTAAGAAACTATTGTAAAGAAAAAGTTACGAACAAATAATTTCAGGGTCAGCTCTCCAACGTCGACCCGGGAACTGTTGTGGATGAGGTCATTGTCAGTCCGGTGCTCACGGAATGGTACCTGACCAGTGCCGTGGCAAGACAAGGAACTGCCAAACCCATCAAATACAGTTTGATATTCGCAGTCCTCAAGAATAACCCGCTCACGGCCACTCAGCTTCAAGTAAGAATTAGTTTTGGAAATTTTCAAAGTATTCTCTTTTTCAGAAAATGACCTACGATCTGGCGTTTGGTCATCAAATCGTTTACTCCCCAGTTAGCCTTCCAGTTCCACTCTACTTGGCAGGAGAGTGCAGTACTCGTGGAGCCGCTTTGCTAGCGACGAGAAGGTAAGATTTTTTGCAAACGGAGGTGTTTCGTTGCGTAGTCTGTACGTATTAAGCTAGAGTTTTAAAACAATAACTTGATTGAACTTATGTGGAAAATCTGAACTTTTGATAGATTGAGAACTATTTCTTTCAAATCATGACAAACATAACATTTTTCAGGGCGACTTTCACCAATGGTGAATTCGATATGACTGCCACCAACAACAAGTTGGGATACATTGGAAAGAATCTGTTCAACACACGCTTCAACGCCTAAATCCAACTTCAACGCTCCCACACTCTCAGTTTTCAGCCCACATTGTTTGTTCCCATTGAGATTCCCTCTCATTACCGCCATCCATCTATTCTCTATTTTTCCATCATTCTCACTGATTATTCAAGTGTAAAATCCTCAATTTTTCTCCCAGAACAAGATTTTCAAAAGAAATTGTGCACAATTGAGAATCTCTCGTTTAGTTCAATTGTCCTTTTCTTTTGATCATCTTCTCCTAATTCCTCACATCTTGATTCACACTTCTTAAACAAATTGTCAAGAATGTTTCAATTCTCCTGGGCTCAACTCGAACCTTATCTCTTGATTATCTTTTATCTCCGATTTCCATGCATTTTTTGCTTATCTTCTGATGATTTCCGATTTTTTGGCATTTCTTCAAATCTCTCACGCTCTTCTGTATGTTCTTTTGGTAAAATAAAACTTGTTAATTACTGGAAACAGTTGTTCGTCGTTACACAAAATTAATATTTTTGAATAATTTAAAAGGTCTAAACTGATTGATGTGTATTATCTGACAGGCTCCAATCAAAAACGCATCGTTTAGTAAGTTGCCGATTGTGCAGGGACTTTCCAAGATACAATGACAATCGTAAAACAATTCGAAAGTGTATGATGATTCAGATGTAAAGGTCCCATTTGTACCCATGTAAGTCTGAATGAGACAATTGCTTCCTCCTCTTCGATTCCCTCGTTCCCCTTCTGATGTAAGGGTGGGAATTGTTATTTGGTAGCTGGGTATTCTAAAATGTGTTAAGTACAGAACCTTTGTAATTTGTTTCCAATGTTACATAAAGAATGACATGAAGAAGTATTTGAAATACTGTCATCATGTCATTCGAGAAGAAAAATGAGTTTATAACTGAGTCGAGTTGAAAACAAGACACAGTAATAAAAATTCGATATGAAGTGTGTCATTCTTGATCCGTCTACTTTTGTAGTCTGGTAATCAAAATTCCTATCAGAAACCTAAAGAGTTAGCAGTAGACTGATCCGTCGGAGAATGCTCAGATATTATTTCTGTCAAGTTGTTGACAACTCGATATACTCCTTGCCCTCATATGTTTTCCAGATTCCTCTTCACTAATAATGCCATCGACACATTCAATACGAACACAATGGAGGGGGAATTCGCCCCACACAAAAAAGTATACAAAACGAGCCGAAAACACCTGTCTATTATATATTTTACCCGGTGTGAAACGGAAACGGAAGCCATCGCAACACCCACTTTTCTCACTTTCTCACTCTCGCATTTTTCACTCGCATTTTCAGGTATCGAGGAAAGAAACCAAGTGGGAAAACACCAAGAAGCACCTTTCACGTCTCGTTGTCATGCGATACGAGAAGAGGAAAAGCAGAGAAAGAAGAAAAAAATAAAAACTCATCTGAATACGAAACGAGACAACGTTTATCCATTTATCTCCATCTGAATACAATTTATTCGTGAGGTGAGTAGTTTTTTTTAATTCATTCAAGGAAAAAAAACTAAGAAACCCAGTTTGTTGTTAATAATGTAGTAGCATAATCTATTTTAAAACTAGGTCACCAGACATCAAACATGATTTATTATTGCTCAGAAAGGCTGCAAAGATTAGATGCTGACCAAGATTAGATAGAGTAACATTATGTTCCCATTGAGTACAAATTTACTGTGAGTGACAGAATTATTCCAAACAATTCTTCAACAATGTAAGTTAAACTTTATTTTTAAAAAGCTGAAATTTGCTAGGTTTTAGTAATTGCTTTGATCTTATTAAATATGGGCATGTCTTGAAATAAAAACCAGGCTGGTATGTATAACGATGGCTAACTTTTTCTTTACTGATATTTGATAAAATTCCTCCTATTGGGAGAGTGAACCTATCCGATTTGTTCAAAAAAAATAACTGTGCGGTAACAACAATCAGAAATTGCTGTATTTTATATCTTACCTGTCTTACACCCAACTAAAAACCTGAATATGCATGAAACCTTTGTTCCGCTAATTCTCATTCAGAAAGAATCGGATAAAAAAGTATTCACAAGTGAATCTCATTGACCCCCTTTCTTATTTCCTACCCTTGCGTTTTCGTTTCAATTTCATCAGTTTCTTCTAACTTTTTTACTTCTAATTTTATTTTTTTTTCTGCTATCGTCACGAGATCGCTAATCGAAGCTTTTTCGTTGAATAAGCTTTTGATAAGACCAGTTGTAATGACCTCGAATCTGACTTCTGACTTCGTGACTGATTGAAATTCAATTGAAAATTCCTTTTTACAGTTTCAAGTTCAATCGAAACTTGTTCCGTTTACCAACAAATGGAATCGAAGGGTCAAAAAGATTTTCGATAAACATTTTTCGTGTCGAATCGAGAAAAAAAGGAAAAACTGAATAGGTTGCGACAAAACCACGTAATCCTGCTGCCTTCCTCAATACGAAACCGGTTTCAATGAATATTGTCCGAATGTCTGATCAACGCTAAGATTCCGAATTGTGTTTTTTTCTTAGTGATGTTGCAATCAAGAGAAAGAGAGATCAAAAATTGAAAAGATGAAGGATAAAAGACTGATGGCAGAGACTAGTTTATAGGATTGATTAGCGGACGAGAAGCTGGTTGTTACGAAATATTTATTCTCAAAAATCAAATAGAAGAAGATTTCAAAAGTTGAAAAGTGAAAATTGATAAAAACGGTTAGTTGATCTCAAAGGGTTCGGTTTTTGATGGAAAATTAGGTATCAGGTAACCATAAAAATTAAAAATTAGGAATTAAATTATTATAGATTATGTCTGAAAAATTAAAAATTGAGTGTTGCTCAAGGTGAGATTTATTATTCCAAATCATTAGTTTCATACGGTTGAAGCTGCAATTCTCTGAAAACTCATTTCTAGTGAGATTTATTGCAATCATCGGAGTGAATAATTTGCAATTTCGTTATACTGAAATATTCACAGTTTTAGATTTTCAGAATTGCCTAGCATAGCTCTATTATCGAAACAAACTTTCTTGACATTCGGTGTTTGCGGACCTAATTTCCCGAGCTTAAAAAAAGCCACGCCCTCTTTCCGTTGTCTCGGCTACGATATTAGTCGAACTCCCCGATCTTTTCTGAATATATAGCCGAGACAAGGGAAAGGGGGCGTGGCTTATTTTAAGCGCGGGAACTTGGGTCCGCAAACACCGAATGTCAAGAAAGTTTATTTCGACAATATTAACCCTTGAAATTTTCGAACTTCCACCACCACTAATGGTAAGTGCCATCCAATTGAATTTTCTAGACTCTAAACTTTGAATTCGAAGACACCTCCCATTTTAACACTGTCTTTTCTGTTTTTCTGTTTTCTAGTAATCAAATTTTTCCATTTTCATTCGCATCTTCCCATTTTAATGAGAGAATCCAGAAAGAGAAAACAACACAACAAAAACAAGTTGTTCTTTATCGCAATAAAAAGAAAAGAGTAAAACGAAAAAGTTGGTTATGATTAACCACATTCACTCTGAACACCCAACTGGTTCTCTGCCATAGTCTCCCGACGTTCTCTGCCATCTAAATCCCTTTTTCCTTCTTCTTCGTCTTCTTCACCCTTCTGCTACCTATATCTTCATTGCTACGTCGATCCCCTTCAACTTCTTCATTATTTCACAATACTCTTCTAAAAAGTACTTTGCGTTGATTTTTAAACTTTGAAATTAGTGTGTGTGTGTATCCGCCCTGTATCACTAGTACTAACTAAGTCTAGTCCCATATCGAAAAATAAAATCATCGATCATCTGATCATCTCACCTGTAGGGCAAAGTGACGTTGATTTTTGGATTGTAAAGAAACGAGATTCTCGAAATTTCTTTGAATAGTGGTTTCAGTAAACCAGAGAAATCGTTTTAGAATCAATCAGATTGTCATAAAGGGAAAGAGAACGGGAAAATGAAAGTGTTAAATTAAATGGATTCTGTTCCGTCACCTTTCGATTGTCACCATTTGGAGAATTGAATCTTGCAGAGGTATTGGGTTTAGCATGAGTCCCGAATTAAATCAGGATACTTTTTGTGCGTCACAGACGGTTTGAAAATAAATATATTTCGGAAAATAGTCTGCAGACACAAATAAGTAGAAATATTGTCCAAACGTCTACATTTGAACCTCATCAAAACACAATCAACGAATTGATAAGAACACGAAAAAACACAAGTGTTGATCAAGA
This sequence comes from Caenorhabditis remanei, assembly GCF_010183535.1. Taxonomy (NCBI): domain Eukaryota; kingdom Metazoa; phylum Nematoda; class Chromadorea; order Rhabditida; family Rhabditidae; genus Caenorhabditis; species Caenorhabditis remanei. Next base: position 7,298,184 of record NC_071332.1, read on the forward strand.
CAATTGGGTTTAAAAACAGTCTACGTAATAAATGACGAAACCGTCAGCTGACCCGTAACAATGAGATTAATGAAATATCACAAATCTTTGCGGGATCTTATGCAAATTCTTTTCAAAAAAAGAATCCAAGGACAGCTTCCTCGTTTTTTTCCTTCTCACCTACCTCCTATTTTCCCACTCCTTCTACTTTTTTCCAGTTCTAATTTTTTGACAACGCAACAGAAGCAGAAGCGGCTAATGTCTTCTGCATCTCTTCGAATACTTTCCCTCTCTCACTCAATCTGCCGAAATCAGTCGTTTTCCTCCTCCTTTCGGCATTGTACATTTCTGCTTAAGCCGATGCTAAACACGGTCATCACTATAACTTTAACCTCATTTCTCTGTTTTCTTCTCTCTAAAATTGAGTCTCGTTTGTGACCTGACCCTCATTCAGTCAAAGGTTAATTTTCATTATTTTCCTCACTTCGTCTCAATTTCAAGTCGTGTTCCAGTCTTTAACAGTTCGTGATCTCTGACTATTTTTTACTATTTTGAAGTCCATTAGACTTGTTTCCGACCTATATTTGTGATGGTACTATTGTCATCTTCATGTGTGACAAAATATCAAAACATCACATCATATGTTTCTCGACTTTTCCAATTTTTGAATGAAAAAATAAATAATGACGTGGACCTAGCAACTGGTAATCTGAAAATCTATTTCTGGAAAATATTAAGTCAGTGGGAAGATTTGAGATCACGAGTTTAGGAAATGGTTCCGAATTTAGGAAATACGATTTACAAATATGTTTTCTGATTGAGGGTACAAGTTGTCTTGTTCAGTAATTGGAACTTAGAACTTTAGAACACTTGGTGAATTTTAGAAAATGTCACAGTCCCTATAATACAACCGCTTCCCTAAGTTCTTTCCGAGTTTTTGAATTCTTTTTTTAGGTGAAAAGGCGTGAATAGGTAGAAGTAAAGAGCAAACAATGCCGTTCTATTAGAGAGCTTACGTTACTTTCAACGTTTTTTCAACCTTCTTCAGAAATCCCCTTATTCACAATGATCCCAATAAACTCCTTGAACTATTTCGCCTATCCCACAAGTCTAATAATACGTGTTTTTGCAATATCCCGTAGTTGTTTATTGTGACTAGTCCAAAAGTCAAAACGTGATTTACTTTATTGTCAACCAAAAATTCCAGAGAGATACTGAAAGTAAATAAGAAATTCTAGTTTTATCACTTAGTCATGCTCATATTTTCTCTAATAGACACACCTAACTACATACAGTTTAGCAGAAAACGTATAGTCTGCCAATTTGGTCATTTCAGAAGGAATGCGTGGAGAAATCGTTCACATTATTCGTGAATGTGTGTACTCAGGATAATGTGATAGAAGGGTTTTTCTTGCAAACTTCCCTTCCACGTCATCGCGAAAAAGTTCATTTTATTTGGGAGGTGTCAGGCTACACAAGGTTAGATGATCTCATCTTATCTTTTTTGTGTCTGATGAGAATTCGAAAAAAGGAAATTCCATTTTTGTCACAAACTACAGGTATACTTGTAGTATGCGTTTTTGAAAACCTGTTTACCAGTATAGCCATGATCAGAGATTTCACTTAGAGAGAAATGTAGCCGACGTCTCGAACATTCTATCATTCAACTCTCATCTAATGATCTAAGATTAGTTAGGGGAATCCATAGAAACAATAAAAATTGTAGAACCTTGGAGATGGGCAGAAAATGCACTTCATGATGGCAATAATATGTTGAATGAAAGAAAAGTGATGTAGGTGTGTGCAAAATAGTAAAGGAACATGTGATGATGATAGTAGATTACTTAAAGTAAAATACTACAAAACAAGCGAACGTAGTTTTGTAGCGGAAAAGAAAAAAATAACAACAGACATTTTGCAACTTGGCATTAGGGCATTAGTGGAGAGACATTATCAAAGAATGATTCGGTGTTTACATTTCGGTTGCCAAGAGGGAAAAGATTAATTGGGTGCAGAAGAAGTTGGGTTCGGAATGTTCTGGAACATATGAAAAGATCAGCTTAAAATAAATAAATAAACAAATATGAATAACAATGCAGAAACCCTGATAAATTCCTACCTGTTGAACTACACGTTCTTAGAACAACTTTTCGAATCGAGCCATGTCAGAAATCATTTATCATTTGGAACAGTTTTGGTTCTGAGATTTCTGATTTCTCATCATGAAAATGCTCTTGCTACATTTCCTGGTTTTTCAGAGAACAGGCTCGCCCAGTCTGCCAAGAAAACAAAATGTTTCTTGATAAAATGACCAGGCCAATCATCTTCCACTGTTCTCTGATTGCTACGTTTATTTTTTGAAAGAGGCTTCTTTGATCTTCAAAAAAACTAGAGTTCACGGACCAATCATCACTTTTTTGGTAACAAATGTTTCAAAGGAACACCTGAATTCTGACGTTTTATGCTCTTTTGTTTTTAGTTTAAACTTATCACCTGAGTACTTTATTTATTTTGTTAATTTTTCCACTCTTCCTCGAACGTTATCCTATTTTCGGAATTATGTCATTTGTGTTGTTTTCCTCTTTTATTTTCCTCATTTACATTATCTTGATCCTCACTCGTCATAGCATTTTGTCAAACATTTTCCTATTTTCAAATTGTGTGACCAATCGTGTCTCTCATATCACAAACTATAAAGAAAGTACATATCTAGTATGTATCTCTGTTTTCAAATGTTTGTCTGTAACTGACTCTTCGTCCATCTGTCCATCTGACCTGCAAATCAAAGTCATTCGCTCAAATATTCTGTCTCTCTGTCTCTTATTTGTGTCGAATCATTCATCACCCTTTTTTCCTGTCATTTCAGAAAACATCGGAGACGTTTTTCTTCGTCTTCTCGCTCTCTCTGCGTCTTGTGATCTCTATTCTATCTAGTCCCCGCCCACCTGAAATGTATTTCTCGACGTCTTCGTCATCAAATTTACCAGCCTGGTACTATTTAAAAGGACCGAGAATCGGTGGCGAGAGCCCATTGCCGTTCTATTCGGTTAGAGCAGCTGAAAAACCAATTTCCAATTTTCCAAAATTAAAAGCCAAACAACGAAAAAAATACTATCATTGCAAATTCAAGATGCCGCAATTACTATTCCCGATCCGCAAAGGTAAGTATGGTCTGTTTAATTTATTGAGACTGTAATCAAGAGTTCTTATACTTACTTTTCATTAATTTCAGCCCGTGTTCGCACATCGAGCAACCAAAGCAACATGGGCACTTGCTTCTCAAATTTGAAGTCTGGAAAAGATGATAATTCGGTAAGAACTCTTTTTTGATTTTCAGTAATAATAAAATCTAGACGTCTCCTTAATCTTATAAAATTCTGAATTTAAAAATTTCAGATCGTCAGAGTACAGCAAGGACTTCTCGAAGGTTTCCGTGTCAAAACCCCGAAAGGTGATCTCTGTGACGTCTTCCACGGAATCCCATACGCAGAGCCTCCAGTCGGAAATCTCCGTTTCAAGGTGAAATATTTTCATTGATAAACTAGTTTGACGTCAGCAATAGTTTCTATCACACCTACGGATAGGATGGGCCGAAATAAGAAATTTGCCGAATTCTTCGAAATCATCTAGACAACTTTTTCTCGGTAGTGGTCATCGGAAAGTGACCTTCAACTGTCAAGTGCAGTCGTGTTCCATCATCAGTCATCACACAAACTTTTCTACTAAAGGCTTGATTCTAAACTAAATATTTTTGCAGAAACCACAACCTCCAAAACCGTGGGATGGAATTCGAAAGTGTAACAAGTACCCAAATAGATCAATTCACAAAGAAATGCCATGGGATAAAGCACTGCCGAGAGCAAATCAAAGTGAAGATTGCCTCTATTTGAATGTTTTTGCTCCCAAGATTAGAGAAGACAAGGTGAGTATTTCTTCCGAGATATTTGTCAAACATCCCTTTTGAAATCCACTAAAATCGAGTTCCCGGAAACGAAACATAAATCAATCACTCCGGAATTAATGTTTGATTTTTCAGAAATACCCTGTCTTGTTCTACATTCACGGCGGCGGATATGTGATGGATTCTGCAGAGAGATATACTGCCAAGAACATCTGCAGATTGCTTGTCTCCCGTGAAATCATCGTCGTCACTTGTCACTATCGTCTCGGCTTCCTCGGTTTTCTATCAACCGGAGATGACGTGTGTCCAGGAAACTTTGGATTGTTCGACATGCTTGAAGCGATGAGATGGACCCATGCCAACATCGCTTCTTTCGGTGGTGACCCAGATAACATTACACTTTCTGGACAGTCAGCCGGTGCAGCCGCCGCCGATCTTTTATCGTTTTCTCCACTTGCCAAAGGACTTTTCAATAAGAAAATCGTAATGGGTGGTAATTCATACTGCCATTGGGCAACAACAAGCAAAGCAGAAATCAGGGAGTACTGCAAGAAGTGGGCGAAGCGACTTGGCTGGAAACCGAAAGTGAACTATGCGACGAAGAGAGAGGAGAGTGTCGACATCTTCAACTTTTTCAATGAACTACCCACTTCAAAGTAAGTAATTGAAAGGGAGACACTTTCCGGAAACTATTCAGATTCCAAGGTTGAACTGTTTGTTGGGAAAAAATATACAGTTTTATATTTGATCTATTTTCAGACTCGGCATGACAATGTTCTTCTCGAATACCATCTTCAAAGAGTGTCAACTCCCACTTGCCCCAATTGTCGATGGAGATATTCTTCCCTATAACTTGAAAATTCTTCGAGAAACTCAAGAGCACGTTCCATCTCTTGTCGGTGGAGGAGAATACGAGGCACTCCTTTTCTGTGAGTTTTTTCTCCTTGACACAAAAAATCCGTCCCTCTAAATCCTTTCCGAACAGTAATTGAAGTATTATTCTTTTCCAGGTGCAATCGGTTTGTTACGTGGTACCGAGAAGGAAATCAACAGTGCCATTGACGTATTGTCCAAGAAAAGCGGATTAGCAAGGTCAAAGATTGAGGCGATGACCGAAAAGGTTTACGGAGATTCTCCTGCATTGAGGGCTGATCCGAAAGCCAGAAAATTGTTTTATGTTAATGTAAGACACCAAACAAAAATAACTAAGATCTTATGTGTAATAATTCCGACTTTCAGTTAATCTCCGATGTGTTTGCCAATTACGGAAATTACCGTTTCATGAGAGACTGCCAGAAACGAGGAACCGAATGTTACGGGTACTCGTTCGATCATCAAAGCAAACAAATGTGGGGATGGCTACAACACGTGGTTCCATTCACTGGTGGCACTCACACTTCTGAACTTTCATACCTTTTTGACTGCAATTACATGTCGGCACCACTTGGAATGAACAAGACCGACAAAGTTGTTAGTGGAATGACCGCCGATTACTTCACGAACTTCGTCAAGTTTGGGTGAGTCATTAATTCTTTCTTTCTGATCTTTAGTATTTGAAGTCTTTTAATGGGTCACTTATTCACCAAATCTCTTTAATCATACATGATCAATGACATTTCAGAACACCAAACGGACCGAATTCTCAACTTCCAAAATGGGAACGGATCTCTTCAGACGATGAACATATGCAACTGTTCAGTATCAAACCAGAACCTGAAATGAAGACAACTGTATATGGAGCCAGAATGGAAGTTTATGAAGAGCATGTTGGCATCATTTATGAAGAGAAAGCCACAGCTCCAATATCTCCACGTACTGACTTTGCACCCAGTATTGTCTCCTCTGGAAGTGATAACAGTTTGCATATTCTTGTTAGTTAATTCTCTTTTCATGTACTTTTTTAAAAATGCGTTTTATCTTTTCATGTTTCCCACACCCTTCCCATTGCTCTTTTCCCATTTTTTTCTGTCCGGTTTGTATAGTTTTACTAGCAACTGATCTCAAGACTGCTTTTCAAAATGACACTCGATTTCACACCTTTTTTTTAAAAACTTTATTCTCTGTCAGAACTGATAAATGATGACAATCAAAACTCATTCTTTTTGTTCTATATGATGCAATAGTGGGTTCGGCGAGGGAGGTCAAAAAAGCGGTTCAAGATTTAATATATGTATGGAAACAGAAGACAAGTACAGATTATTCAAATGAGGAAAAACTGAAAAAGAGGAGGGAACTACTGGAAAATTATTTGGTATAAAGTAGCAGACGACTCTTGGTTTTCAGAAAATTATTATTCAATTCAATTTTTATCACTTGACTACTGTAGAATTGTTTATTTAGTTTTGTATCGCTTACCTTGAATTGTTTCAGACCGTTACATAATGACGGCATCAATTGGGTCAACGGTGGACAAAAAGACGGAGGCTGAGTGAGTACAAAGATGTTCAGACTAGGTACAAATTATGAATCCTTCAGATTGTCCGCTGGGAGAATATTGAATGAGAAACAAACGGATTGGAGATCCATGTGGATTTGTATATTTCTACAATTTATAGTGGGAGTTCAAATATCTGTATACTATATGTCAATGTGGCCGTATTTGAGTGGAGTAAGATAACACAGTGATTGTACCGAGAAAAAATAAAAATTACAGCTTGACAAAACTGCAGATGTCGACTTCTTGGGCTGGATTATAGCGGCTTGCAGTATTGGATGTTCTATCGTGAGTCATTTTTATATTTTCAGAACCATATTTAATTATTTCCTTTCAGTCAAATCCAATTTATGGCTTCTGGAATCAAAAAACGATGTCTGTGAAATGGCCGGTTATAACTGGATTTCTGATAGCAGCAGTTGGTCAATTTTGGTATGGACTTCTTACAGCAGCCACTAATGTCAAGTGGTGGATGCTTCTCGCTCGATTCTTGACTGGACTTGGAGTTGGAAACATTGCAGCTCTTCGAGTTTATGCCGCCACTGCATCGACTCCAAAAGACAGAATGAGAGCAATTTCATTTGGAACTGGAGGATTTGTTCTGGGAATCTCATTCGGCCCGGTGATTTCTGTCAGTTCATTTTTTTCTTGCCCAAACTTCAGGTGGCAAGTTCAAATATTTTCAGGCAGTCTTCACACCTCTCGGAGCTCACGGTCTCCGTATCGGTTTCTTCGTTTTCAACATGTATACAGGGGTTGCTTACCTAATGGCTCTGATTTGTTTCCTGTCTTGTTTTGTTATTCATTTCATGTTCAAAGAGAGTTACGCTGGAATCGTAACAAAAGAAGAGAAAGAAAATGATGATTTGATTGTCCCTAAGTTTGATGTTCCCGGAGCAATCATCTGCATCTACTTGTTCATGATTGTCAACATTATTGCAACAAATGTGGAAGTGTAAGCTCCTGAATCAAATTCAGAAACCCAACATCACAGTTTTCAGATTGTCTACTCCATTAACAACTGTATTATACGACTGGAAGGATAGTGATTCTATCCTCTACAATGGTATTACCCTTGCACTAAGTTGCATTGTTTCTGTCACTTTTCACGTGATTCTTGGAACTAGTCGAATCGGAAAAATGTAAATTTGCGAACTCTAAGTGTGTGTATGCACCTTTGATCTATTTTCAGTGACAGGAGAAATCAAATATTGATCGGTATTGTCCTGTTTCTACTTTATCATGTGTTCATGTACCCATGGGGATTCTATTCTGGACCATTGAACTTCTTGCCGGAAGGAATGGAGACTACAGAAATCGGAGGATGTTATGCAGACTACCTCTGGTGTAATGAAACAACGAGAGTACCATTAGCAGTATATCTTTTCTGCTTCATTGTCTTCTTTGGAACATCCTTCCCATTCGTTGAGACTCCTGCTTCAGCTCTTTACTCAGAGATTCTTGGTCCCAGAAAGCAGGGAACAATGCAAGGATTCTTCTCACTTGGAGGCAGCATTGCTCCAGTTATTTCATCCATTTCATCAACGTATGCACTCCATCACTTTGACTTTTCTATTCATTGATTTCTGATTTTCAGAGCGATCTTCAAATATACCGGTTACCGTTATGTCATTGTACTTCAAACAGTGCTACTGCTCGTCGGAGGTGCTCTCATTTTAATCTTTTACAAGAGACTTGTACCGTTAAAAGTGATTAAAAAGTCCGAGGACGAGAAGGTGGAAAACTGAACTGAAAATGGAGAAAACTGTTATAAATTTGTTGTTTTGTTAGTTATTCCTGGTTTCAAATTCATCAATAAAACATATCACCATTAAGTTTTACTTGAATCCTGTTACAGCACAGCACTATTTCAGAACAACGATATTAAAGGGTTTTTCCTAAAAATGATTTCAGTTCCAAGAGAAATAAAATCAAAAACTAAAACCAATAATTCTTCTTCTTTTCTTCAAAATGAAACGCATCGCCGTCGGCTTGTCGCCTAGTTAAAACCACGCACCCAAAGCAGCCGACACCTCCCGGGTTCCGCCGCCTGCTATGTCTCTCATGGGGGCAGACCACGCCCCTTTCTTTCCCGTCCTCTTCTTCTTGAGACGAAGAGAGGCAAAATGGAAAATGAAAAGCCAACGAGAAAAGTTACAATTTTAGAAAAAATAATTTTTCAAATTTTTTTTCTCTTAAAAATTATTTTATTCCCATTTTTCCCCATTTTCCGTTATTTTTTGGCTATAACACGAACAAGGAATACATAGATGTGTTTTGTTATTCGTGACAAAGCACTTTGCTTACAGTTTTTGAAAGATATGTACGTTTTATAGCCAAAAAATAACGGAAATTGGGAAAAATGGGAATTTTTAAGAGAAAAAAAATTTGAAAAATTATTTTTTTTAATTGTAACTTTTTGATGTTGGTTTGTAGAAAAACTCAAGACACGTATTTTGGTACATGTTTCAAAAAATTTGGAGCATTTTTTGATGAGTTATGATTTTTTCCCCGAGGGCACTACTTTTGACTTCTGGAGCTCTAGCACGATACTCAGGAGTTGAGAAGCCAGTTCAACATAATTTTTTCTTTATTTGAGTGTTTTCCAACATTTTTAAATCAAAAACTCAATATCTCCAAGAGAAAAATAAAAAGTTTTTTTTCGAATTTTTAAATCAAGATCAGGAAAAATCGATTATCGAAAAAATCAGTGACGGAAATTTTTCAAAAAACATATTTTCTTATTGCTGAATACTTTGGATTTCTTTCAAAATAAAGTTTATGCAAAACGGACACGATTCAACTTAGTTACACCTAAAAGTATGAAGGGGTGCTCACTTATGCTCGCTACTGTAACTCTGAAAATGATTCGGGTTGACATAAATCTCGAGCGGAATATACACCATTGAGCTGAGTTATGAAGGTTGAAAGAAAACTGTTAGAATGATGGAATATACAGCTCCTAAAAACTGTTTATAGCATTTTCTGCTTTTTAATAGATACAAAATTGAACGATTATTATTAAAAAAATAATAATGATTTTCGAAAACTCTGTAAGTGAGCTGGAAGTGTACTTGAATTAATCAGAAGGCAGTGATTCTAACTTCATAGGCAAATCAGCAGGATTTTCCTATTGTAAATGAAATAATATACAAGGTTTAAAAATAAAATACATTCCCAACTCCACATTATGAGTTTGTTGTGAAATGAGTATTTTGAGTTATTGATAATATAAGAATTATGCAATTCAAAGTATCAGAAACACCGCATTTTGTAGTGATAAAGAAAAGTGACCACACAAAATACTGAAAAACGAGAAGATTATTCAGATGGCGGTGTGGTATAAAACCATTGGAATTCACTACATTTCAGAATTCGTTCTCTACAATTGTTTTGTCTTTTGATAACAAGGAAACAAGAAGGATGACAGTGTCAAACGAGAAGCAGACCGATTGGAGATCCATGTGGATTTGTATATTCTTGCAGTTTGTGGTTGGTGTACAGATCTCTGTGTACTACATGTCAATGTGGCCATATTTGAGTGGAGTGAGTTTTAAATAGGATTGACTGGATTGCAAAAATAATATTTCAGCTGGACAAATCAGCCGATTTCGACTTCCTTGGATGGGTTGTAGCGGCATGCAGTATCGGATGCACTATTGTAAGTCATCCTATTTTTAGGGGTCTAACTTCTAATAAGTTTTTCAGTCAAACCCACTCTATGGCTACTGGAACCAGAAAACTATGTCAGTCAAATGGCCAGTCATCACTGGATTCCTCATTGCAGCAGTCGGTCAAGGATGGTACGGTCTTCTTGGTTTATTCGATAATGTCAAATGGATGATGCTTCTCGCTCGGTTCTTGACCGGACTTGGAGTTGGTAACATCGCTGCTCTTCGAGTTTATGCAGCAATGGCGTCGACTCCAAAAGACAGAATGAGAGCAATTTCATTTGGAACTGGAGGATTTGTGTTGGGATTCTCATTTGGTCCAGTTATTTCTGTGAGTCTTTTCTTATCCAAAGTCATATGAAAGCCATGCATGGATATTTCCAGGCAGTGTTCACTCCATTGGGTGAAGAAGGTATCAGATTAGGAGGATTCGTGTTGAATATGTACACCGTTGTTGCTTACCTCATGGTGTTGCTTTGCATTTTTGGATGTTTCATCATCTATTTCTTCTTCAATGAAAGTTACGTCGGAATAGTGACTAAAGAAGAACAAGAGAAAGATGATGTGACAGTTCCAATGTTTGATATCCCAGCCGCATTGATCTGTATTTACCTGTTTATGATTGTCAACATGACAGCTACGAATATTGAAGTGTAAGTTCCGGATGATTGAGGAATAGTCAGAGTCTCGATGTTTCAGAATGTCTTCCCCACTTACTACAGTTTTATACGATTGGAAGGACAGTGACTCAATCTTTTACAATGGAATTGCATTGGCAATCAGCAGTGCCATTTCAGTGTCATTCAATATTGCTCAAGGAGCAACGCGAATCGGAAAAATGTAAGACGACCTAATATGAACAGAGAAAAAAAACAAACAATCTTCTTTTCATTTAGTGACAAAAGGAAGCAAATGCTCTTCGGTCTCACATTCTTCTTGCTCTATCAGGCATTCATGTTCCCATGGGGTTTCTATTCTGGACCATTGAACTTCCTGCCGAAAGGAATGGAGACTACAGAAGCTGGAGGATGTTACGCAGAATATCTCTGGTGTAATGACACGACTCGTGTTCCAATGCCTATCTACTTTTTCTGTTTTATTGTATTCTTTGGTGTGGCATTTCCATTTGTGGAGACACCGTCTCCAGCTCTCTTCTCTGAGATTTTGGGCCCAAGAAAGCAGGGAACAATGCAAGGATTCTTCTCACTTGGAGGCAGTCTTGCACCAGTTATTGCTTCGATCACATCAACGTGAGTTTTCACATTTTGGACAGAACAACAACGGAACATTTTCGATTTTCAGAGCAATATTCAAGTACACTGGTTACCGTTATGTCATTGTCTTCCAAGCAATTACTCTTCTTGTCGCTGTTCTCTTAATTTTGGTATTTTACAAAAGACTAGTCCCATTAAAAGTGGTCAAGAAGGGCAGCGAATCAACGATCTCAGAAGAAAACTGACATTCACAAATCACGGATTTTGTATTCTTTCATTCATTTTATCGTTAATCTAATTTAATTTCAATAGAATAATATATCTTTTCTATAAATTAAATTCTCAAGTTTTCACAATACAAATCACAGAAAGACGACACAAAAGACACTCGGATAAAATAATAGAGATGAATGAGTCTGAGTAGAAATATAGTAACTGGTTCTGCAGGAAAGACAAAAGACCCCAAAAATTGACGTATTTACAGACATTTAATTGGATGAAGATCGTCCACTTAAGCGATGATCCACTTGTCATTGAACTTCATTACACACGTATTGTATCCACAGTTTGTGGCGCAGCATCTGAGAATTTGGGTTGGGGGTGAGGGATTCGGAATTTCAGTTGAACTCACTTTCTGATATATAATCCACTTCTACAGTCATTATCTGTGTGACACCAGTTGGATCCACGTGTAGCTACACATTTGACACCGAGTTGGAATGGATCTGGGCATTGATCACCAGATGCAGCAGTTGGGGAGAGGGAGTTGAAAACTGGAATAAGATGAATTTAATTTTTTTTAAAAATTTCATTCACTTTATTTACTTCGTTTAAATACTTTCTTTTTTGTTCTCGAGACCACTAAAAACAATTTCGAAAAAACAAGCAAGTCAGAGAACGGAAAATTTGATCTGAAGTCGGTCTTACAATGGCATATCATACACTTCAAAATTCCCCAACCCTACTTTACTGAGTCTCGAAGTGATTAAAAATGTGAATTAATTTCAAACATTTTCAGCAATACATATCCAATACCATTTCCAACTTACCAATACTCCTTCTCGGATGGAAAACCTGTGCTCCAACATGCACACACATATTGTAATTACAGCCAGTTGGACAACACATCGAAGCAGTTGTTGATGCACCACGACAATCCATATCACTGTTACACCTGCAACGACACCCGATTTTTTCTCTGTTTTCTTTTCCTTCTTTTTATTTTTCTCTTTTTCTTTTTCCTCCTTTTCTCTTCCTTCTTCTTCCTTCTTCTTCCTTCTTCTTCTTCTCTTCTTTTCTTCCCCGTTTTTCTTATTTGTCACTTTTCTCTTCATCTCTCATGGGGGTATAGCTCAGTGGCAGCACAGGTAGTTGGCGTGCGGACCGCATGCGGATTCAGTCCCATTTTCCGTCCACATAGAGTCCGCAGCGGAAATTTGGTCCGCTGCGGACTGTATATGGACGTAGCGTGGACTTCGGGAAAAGAGGTGGAAGTGGGCGGCAGACGTCCGCGCGCGGACCGTATATGGGCGCGCTGGCCGCGGCCGCGGCATGCAGCAGCTCTTCCGAACCTCTCGGACTTCTCTCGGATAACGATAATTTTTTAATCATTTATGGAGCGTTTACGTTTCTTTCCCTATTTTTTCGAAAGTTTCGCTTTTCTTTATGTTTTTCTCTATTGAAATTTCTCTTAATTAAATTTTTCGTGAAAAATTCTCTCATTTTACTGTGAATGATCAGAAAAATATTGTGTTTTCAGTCAGTCCGATGGTCCCAAAAAGAGAAGCAGCAGCGACAGCTAATATGGAATCAATTCATCGCTTTTCTCAAAGGTTTGTAATAGTATTCAGCATTTTCTATTAAAAATAAACTTCTTTCAGTGAGGTAATTCGATAAAATTGGCCACTTCCCAAGCACAACACTGTATTTTTCCGGAGGGAGGAACCCATTTTCGAAAGTAAGTTAACTGAACAATTATATTTTATTCCGCAATTAATTGATTTTCTTTTCAGAAATACGAAGGGAAAGCAGAAGTCAACGACTGAAAACTGCTTCTACAACAATTGATTTTCGATGGATTTCAAGGGCAAGACTGCCGGACAAACTTCTGTTTTCTAAGTCTAATTTGCTGTGTTTTCTTCTTATTTTTATCATTTTTAATGTTCCTTCTATCTTTCTTTTAATAAAATAGTAATTTTATCTCAATTCTTCTTTGTTAAATGACAATCTCAACCGGAAAAAAAGTAGGGAGAGGGCTGGCAGTGCGAGCGACTACGTCCGCGCGCGGACTCAAAACGGACCGTATACGGACCACATACAATCCTCTGCGAATTCGTGCTGAGTCCACGCGCGGCCCATATATCGTCCATATTGCGTCCGTGGCGGACTACCTGTGAGAGCATTCGACTGCAGATCGAGAGGTCCCTGGTTCAACTCCGGGTGCCCCCTAGATTCTTTTGTCTTTTTGAAAAAACTTACCAGTTGACACCTCGAACTTTTCTGCAGTTGATGTTCATTGAGGTGACAGAAGGACAGCTGGCTTGATGGGGATTGGTACAACAGGATCCTTGTTCAATTCCATTCGTACAAATTGTTCCAGATTCACATGCAGTGGAAGTCATACATGAATGAAAATAGTTTCGGCAGAGAGGTAGAGTTCCAACGAGATCTAAAACAAATTTTGAGTGTTCTTCTTAAATTTCAGAAAAGGCAAAACTTACTATTTTGAAATGAGTTGAAAACGTTAAACTGTGGATTTACATTATTTCCACTTGGATTATAGCTGCTAAACCTGAAAATCAAAAAATCTTTAAAATGCAACCTTCCAAGATAATCCCAATTACCTAAAATTATTCGATGCCTGATACGTTGACGGATTGACGAATCCGAAATCTCTTTGTGGTTTGATGATATGCCCACATTCTGATTTCGCTACTCCTGAAAAAAAACTATTTTCAATTTATCTGTGGAAAAAATTATTCAAAAATTCGAAACTAAAACTCACCAAGTTTTTCATAATAATCACAAAGCGTCATGTGCTGCGATCCGACAACTGTGATACCAACCAGCAGCAACTGTATCATTCTCTGTAAATGATTTCAGCTAGAATATAGAATTGACTCGAAAATTGAGTCAAAGGAGTTAAGCGAGTAAATGGCAAGTTGTAAATGGTAAATGCGTGAAAAACTTTATGAAAACACACGCGGAGCCATGAGCCTTTGCTCCTCCCACTTTCGCCCTCCTCTGGCGCTTTTGTTCATGTCTGCGTCTCTTCGTCTCGCGCACTCTCTCACTCTTTGGTCATTGAATTGTCTTGTTGTAACTGAGTCGCCAGGAGGGGAGAGACAGACTGGAAACAACATTAAAGACGATCCGGAATACGGGCAACGCGTGGACCCACGTGTGTTTACCGCGCACCTGGCACCCCCGGTTGTGTTATTATTTGTACTGTACTGGAAAGCAAGGGTGCGGTTAAGCAAAATAATCGAGAGTGGATAACTGGAAATGCTGGAACGAGCAGTTCGAGAATTCGGGGTGATGGAGAAAACAAGGGATTGGTTGAGAGGATTCACTGAAACGTGCATATTCATGAGCTGAAGCAGGTGCTCTTTTGGAAAGGAACAGTGGGATAAAACAAACAAAATGGAACTATTGGATAGGACAAAAATAGAGAATTACTGTTTCAAAAGATGGTAATCCAAAGAAAAAATTTGGGTTAAAAAGCTGAAAAATGAAAGAATATGAATTGTGAAGTATTTGAAAGATCAGTAGCGGTAGCAACTCTACATTTGTACGAGATCACAACATCTGGGAAATCTTTTTCACAAAATTTTAGATAAGATATGAAAAGAAAACTGCAACTTTTGAAACCACTTTAAATTTCAGTTACGGAAAACTTTCAGTGAATTTTAGACAGAACAATATGAGTGATTGTTTTGAAGGAAATGGGTTATATATTCCAAAAATGTGAGCATTTCAAGTAATTGTAATTAGAAATCAAATATAGAAGTAATTAGAATCTAATCTAGAACTTAAAGCCACTATAAAAGAAACTGAAATCATGCGTGTCAATTATCAATCAAAATGAAACAATAATTCAAAGTTTCACGGAACGAGGCGGGTCTTCCAACGTGATCCGGCTCATCCCACTAAACAGGTGGTAGCCTGGAAACTTCTACGTCAGCCGGCAAATTGCAAAAATTAATCGTCTTTTCCTTTCTAATACAGACATTTGGATCATAATACGAAAGGTGGCAATAATTGGCCGAAACGCAAACAGCGGCTGAGAAAAAAAGGAGGGGAAAAGAGAAAGAGTGTGGTGCCAATCGGTTTGTTTCCGGTGATATATGCGTCAACTGGTCTTATTGGTGCTCTTTTGCCGCAAATGAGTCGGGACTCGCGCGAGAGGCAACACCGTATCAGAAATGAGGAGTGAGGATACCCTTCACGCGCGATTGAGATTGATAGAAAAAACAGTTGGGCGCTGAGTGATATTAGGATTAAATTGCACTATCAAGTGGGTTTAGGCCGAACGGCCTACTCAGTGATCAGTCTGAGTCAGTCTGAGTAGGGTAGAGACACTTTGTGAACTTGGGATCAAGGTTTTGGAGCTAGAAGGGAAGTTGTTTATTGAAAGTTTGAAGAAATTCCTCCTGAAATTCTACTGTCTTGTCTGATATACTTACAAATTCAACCATCCAATGCCGTTGTTTTCGCCAACTGTGGGTCAGATCTAGGCAGGATTCAGGAATGGTTGCTCCAAAAATCACTATAATTTCTGAGAGTACTTCAGGAAAATTTCATAGAAATTATTAATTTTGATCAACTACAATCTCATAATTCATAATTTTCAGTCAATCCAATAAGTGAATCTGAACATGTAGAGTATCTAACTAGATTCCCAGATGCAGAAATCTCAGCTTTCAACATCAGGCCATCCCTGACATTGATCTATGGATCTTTAAAACTTTTTTCCATTCTCACACACGGGTCGGATTAATCGGAAAGCGGTAATTGATATACAGGAAGCGGCAGCCCGATGTTGCGTGTTTCGTTCTTTCGCACTTTCTCGAGGTGTGAAACGAAAGGAGATCGTATGCGTTGCGGATCAGCAACAACACATGAGCGTTGGGCGCCCGGCAGCTGTATGCAAAGAGCAACAAACACGAAATACAACACATTTTGCGAGTTGCGGTGCCGATAGAGTGAGGAAAATAATGTTGGATTCATGGAGTACAAATAAGAATTTGGAAAGGAATGAAACAAGTGAAACAATTGAAAATTACAGGAAATGGTCTGGTAGAGCTGGTGCAGAGGAGAGGATTGAGGAATGGGAACTGTAGATGATCATTGAACAAAAAACTGAGTTTCGTCTAGAATTCAAGATCGCCGAAAATATAGATGCAAGGGTGATTAGTAGTTTTTGAATTTATGGAATCAACTTGTCAGTAACAAAGAAAATAAATTTTCAGAAATCTTTTAAAAATCCAGTTAACACAATTAGAAATTAAAATTGCAATTCGTTAAATGAAAAAATCGAGTTTCTGGCTCAAAAACTACACAATATTCTCCTGATAAATTGCTCATAGAAGTCAATTAAATGAGCCGACAAGTGGCAGACGACGGCATTTTATGGCACGGAAACATGTAGACCGTAAATGGTTTGTCTTTATGTTGACACACCGACTACGACGCTGCTCGAGACTATTCACGCCTTTTGTGTTCGCGCCCGGGCCTTTATGTGTTCATGATACATTGCAGTCAAGACGGACGTGCTGCCGATGGGTGGAGGGAATGAGGTAGAGATGAATGAATGAAGGAGGACTGGACTCTGAACCTGAACATGGAAGTATGAGTACGTGGAATCAAATAGTCGAGAACAAGTAAACGATCAGAGAGCATACGTGGAAGTGAAGGTTCACGGAGTAGCTGGAATGTATGTTGAAACCTGAGATTCTTATGACTGATATCCAGTTTGGTTCTTTTTGTATTGAGCAAATGTTCATTGAGATCAAAAAACTGTGAAGGTAATTTTCAACTGAAGTAGTCTAATTTTCTCTATCCAGGCGTGGATAAAATGTCAAGATAAGACTTTCACTTTCAGTCTTAAATTGGTTTGGGTTGTGAGCGAAAAATAGGTCGATCAAATGATTCCTTTTCTCTTCCTTCCTTTATTTCTAGCGATTATCGCTGTTAGTATTTGTTTCGCTGCACAATCGTACTTCTCTTACATGAATTCATTAAATTACGCTACGTGCTTTCAGACAAATCTATGTCGATTACACTAACCGTCTTTCTATTTTTCGCGGCCTATTCACACGCAGGTAAGTTAGCTCGCTAAATATTGTTTTTAGCTAAATAGATTTCCACCATTTTTTTCAGAATTCATCATAAGTTACAACAACACTACTTCTGCTTCATCTTCTGCGATCTCCGCACAAAAGCTACTTTCTCTGAACACCAACGAAACGCCGCCCTCTTCACAATTTACTGTCAAGAATGAGTTGGCTAAAATATCTACATCCTGTCTCAACTCCAGAGATTATGAAATGCTAGCAGCAATTTTATGAAACACTGGACAGTACGAACGTTTTCCAGCAGTCTGCTTAGCACCAGCGCAATGAGCATAGGACTGGAAGAGTTACGAAGGGCACTTAATTTTGCACCACAACGTCCATGGAAAACATACAACAGTACGAAGCCCAGTGAAGGCGAACTGGCATCCGCGTCTAACATCGAGGCCCATTTCGATCTGATTGAACCCATTTCCTCGGTACAAAGTCTTGATAACCTATTCTATTTTGAGTTTGAAGAGGTGCATCAGGATGATGAAGGATTAATAGACAGAAAGTCAATTGACCGTATGATAGACAAGTTATTAGCGATTCATGACAAAATTGAAAAAGCAATTTCAGAAATGAGGAGAAACGACTATAAATGTTTTGATTCAGTCAAATAGATCAGGAATTTTATAGATCATTGTAATTGTATTTATTGATATTATGGTCATTATACCAAATAAAAAAGTTTTTTTCTTAATATAAATTATTCTGTGGTCAAGCATCTACTAATCATCCATTTATGTGCATTTTGTCTTCAATTGGTAAGACCAGGACCTAATTGTAAGTTTAAAGCCAAAATGTTCGTACCGCAACTCGACTCCACTAAATGAGGGATTCAGAAATTTATGTACATATCTCAAAAAAGAAAATGCAAGAAGTCATAATTCAGGGTTTACGATCACATAATTTTTATTTCAGAATCTTTGAAAAGACACATCTGAACTTCTTCCATCCAACCTATCGGTTTTCTCTTTTTAACTTTTTCAACTGTGACTTTAGAAGTTGCTCTTTGTCTAATTCCATAGGTCATGTATTCTTTCACTCCATCATCATCATCATCAACAAGAAAAAGTACACATTGTGTTTCAGTGCTCTTTTTTCTTATATTCGTATAGTAGTTGTTTGAGAGTCGTCTAAAAGCGGCAGAGCGCGCGCGCACTGATTAATCTCGGCACGCGGATAAACTAACTAAAAAAGGAGACGACGAAAGGCAACAAGGCCGAAGGTAATGCTGATGAACTTGAAGTCTAGGAGACACTCTAATTGGGGTGATACGAGAAGCTGATGTCTACAATATTTTATCAGTAATTTATCTTTTTATTTTTTGTTTGGTGAAGCTTCCGATTCCTTTTCTGATTTAGTTGAAACGTAGTTATTGAAAGTTTCTCGAGTATTTCAGCCATGAGAATCACAACCTAAGCCATCTCGGGAAATCAAAGATTCTGTCAAGAAGGCGGTAATGTTGTTTCGGATTCTATTACCTTTTTCTTTAAAAAAAGAGAGTGCCAACTTCAATAAGAAACCCCTCAGAAACGTCACAAAGGTCCCCTCGGTCAACTCTGGAAACGCTTCACTTCCATAACTTCCTCAACAAATCATTGAGTTCTTTTCTTTGCTATGTTTTTCTTTTTTATTGGTTTTGAGGATGCCCACTCTCCGATCAGCTGACGCACTGCTTCTTTTTTCATCTTTTTTCTTCCTTGAGTGTCCACCCCAGCTGGTCGTCGTCGGCTGCTCCTTTTCCTTCGTTTTTCCCCTTTTCCAACCATCATCATCATCCCTTTTTCTTATTTCTTTCTTCTTTTCCCATAGAATCTGCGCCCGTCGACCCTGAATGTCGCCGTGCCTTAAAAAGTGGTTGAGTTGAGAGGCCAATGGCCGAAACTGGAAGAGAATAAAAGAAGAAGGACTTCAGAAGAGACTTAGACTGAAATAGAAAAACACCAATGTTTAATAGAAGAGAGACTCAGCAGAGACGTCGGCGAGAAAAAAAAAACGAGAGAATAAACGAAAAATGCACACCGCACATAACATGACAGCACTGGCAGTTTCGAGTCTTCAACTTCGTGTTGACGGGTCGCCTCTTCCAGGAAGGGCCCCCTCTAACTGACTGGACACACACATTTTTCACCTTTCACACCTTTTCAAGTGGACACTCTTTCTTCCACTCTTTTTTTTGTGGAAAACCTTTTCCACTAGAATAAATCTCGAATCTACCGTAATCCAATTTTCTTTTCCTTTTTTTAATAATACGTCAAGGATTTTTATTTTTGTTTTTGTTGATTGTTTTTGGATGTGATAGTAAAATTTTATAGTATATGTCGTATATGAAGCCAATATAGCAAGAATATAGTAAAAAGAATCACTTTCAGTAAAATTCTGAGTAGCTTTGGTTTCCAGTTTCAGATTGAAGTCGTTCATTTTCTGTTTTTGTCACCTGCGCGTTCAAATTAGTTTCATGCGTTTCAAATTCCAATTCCTGTAGTTTTTTGGTGATTTTGTATTCTTGCTTTTTAAAAACTGAAAATCCTAAATCTAAAAATCTATACTACAACAAAATCAGTAAATTGAGTCTTAACTTCCTGAATCTGCACCTGACTACGTAAATCGAGTCTTGCCTTCGTAAATCGACACTTGAAAATTATCAAGACCGCATTCTCGTTTCCATCCGCAACTTTCTTATGAGATAAACTCTCATTATCGGAAAATCGAAAGGTTGTACTTTAATCCCATTTTTTGGATGTCCACTGGCCATCGAAAAACCGAAAATCTAATTAGAATTACAATTGATATTCATAGTGCTTTGTTATCACTGTTTCGCTTTTTTTCATTATTATTGACAGTTTGTCAACGGTCTCTGATGAAATATAATTCATTTCTTCATGAAATTGTTTCTAGAAACATTATTTTTTGGAATTCTTGATAGCTTCCTACAGTATGTCTGTTCATCATTATCATTTTCATAACTTTTTCTTCATAAAACAGTGATTCCTCAGTAAATACTCTAAACCCTTTAAATCATCAAAAAGTAGCCTTCTTTACTCCATGAAACCACTGTCATTCAGTGATTAAATTATCCTCTGATTCACTTTTTACCATTGCTCTCCCTTTTTTCCTAATCTCTTTTCTTCGGTCGATTCCCTCTAATCTCAGCATCGGTCTCCCCAAAGACATGTTCTCGGTCGCCAGGCTCGTTCTTTTTATTTCGTCGTTTTCTTGTGCATGTGTTCCTCGAAGCACTTCTGAAATCCTCTCTGACGCGGCACACAATGGAATGCGAAGGAGGAGAAGAAGCTTGAAAAAGTTTTTGTGTGGACAAAAAACGCGGTCAAACGAGCGGACCCATGAGTCCCGGACTGCCCGGGAGAGATGATTGTAGACGGGAAGTCTAGAGACGCAGCACAAAACAGCTGCTCTGACGATGTGAGTATTATGTGTAACTGATCGAAAACACATGCACAAAATAACGGATGAGCAGGAGGAGAATGGTAAAGCTGAGAAGGCTGAGATCATTCCTCGACTCTCAGAGCAGAAACATCTGGAGAATATGGGTTATGATGATGGGAGAAAAAGAAGAAGAACTTGTCCGAACATGAAAAAATATAAGACCACCTCGAGATTTTACAACACTGATCCAGATGGAAATCCATGTGATTCTGATGGATTTGATGATGGACAAACACATTCAGATAATATAAAGAAAGTGGTTTCTCCGTATGTTTTTTGTTTTCGATATTTCTCTTGAGACGTGGATTAGGAATGACCACTTTCGAATGTTGGATTGGACATCTGAAAGTTTTTATCGATCTGGAAGATTTTGTGATATTAGTGCATGTTTCGTTAGATGTTTCGAGAAACACTTCAGTTTTTCAATAGGGTCATGCTGAGACTTCCTCACGGTCACAAGGACGGTTTTTTAAACTTTGGCCACCGGCTCAAGCTGCTTCGCATTAATACTTCCTCTCATAGTTATTCGAAGATTCAAGGCATCCTAACCTCAGTTCAGTGGAAGATATCGGTGAAATTCCCAATTTTTGCTCATGATTCTATGAGACTGTTAGAAGAATTCAATAGTTATCTTCTATTTTCAACTTTCCTTGATTTTTTCACACTGAAATACTGAAACTTCTGATTTTTTTTTTCTCTCCTCGAGCCGCTTTTCGAAAGTTTCTCTTCTAAACTAGACTGAATTTCTGATTTTTTTTCTCGTTGTGGCTGATGTTGTGGTCACAGAAAGTTCTCCATTCAAACGAAGAAAATCTAAACAAAGAGTGAAAAGACTTTTTTGGTGAATTTTGAATAACTTGGTCACTGCCTCTTTTCGTTATTCTCTTTTTTTGTTTTGAGGTCAGTTGCCACTGAATCATCGTCAACCTGACATACCCATTACATGTCTCCAGAACACCATAAAAATCCTTGAGTCCTTGTCGTCAGAATTTCCCCTTTTCCGTTTCAGACAGCTCTCTTTTTTCCTTTTTTTCCACTACACACGTTTTCCGATGTGTTCGTCTTCTTCTCTTTTTTATATACTAGTGTCACAGACGCGGCGGCGATTGCAAAAACAACACTAAACAACAACAACATAGATAGATGGCAATGGAACCGATCCTAACGGCCAGAAGTGTAGGAGTAGATAGATAGATAGGGGTGGTAGGGGGAGCAGACACACGCAAAAAAACAACATATGACCATGTTGAAAAATGGGTGGCATATAGAGAGAGAACCATCAGCAGAAAAGAAACAACAAGAGCAAAAGTTGTCTGGGTTCTGGAAAAAAAACTTCCAGAGGCTCGAGAGAGAGGAGGAACTAGAAGACGAGACGGTCGGGTTACTGTAGCGAAATATATCCAAAGTATGGCCGAACAGATGGCGCCTTCACCATTGCATATACTGATATCGTAGGATGAGCAAGTCTGGGCCAGATCTTTCCTACATCTTGGTAAGACTAGAATCATGGTCCGATGATTCATCTTTTCCCTGTCCCAAAAATGAAGCTAACTGACCGCAAGTGCATGGAGCTAGTCTTCCAATTCCCTCAAGACGAGGTTCCTGTTACAAACGCCACGTTTGTATACTTTAAACGTGTACCTCCCTCGAGGCTACACGCATTTTATTATTTCTATTTTTCCATTGACCTTGCCTTTTTATCATGCCATGTCAAGGTCAATGTTATCCTGAACTTTCACTGAAAAGCTCAGTTCTGATTTTCCCTCGCTCCACGATTACCGCAATCGCTCGCAGAGGACCTCGCTCGCAGAGGACCTCAAAACCCGGATTGTCCTGTCAAAGTTAGGCCAGAAGGACTACGCGTTGTACACGAACCGATGCTTGCCGAAACTACCGAATGAAATCAGTTACACTGACACCATTAAAAATCTGAAAGCTCTATTCAAATCGACGACGTCAATATTCAGGAAGCGTCAGGAGTTCTTACGAACAGAATTCGGCGGAGGAAGCTTAGAAGAATACACGGGGACAGTTCTTCGAAGATTTGCCACATCAGAGTTCAAAAAGATGACCGACGAGCAAACATGTGCAATGGTATGGATAGCAGGGATGCGGGACCCATCCTATCAAGACATCCGAGCGAGAGCACTGCAAGTCCTCGAGCAAAAGCCTAATCTGACACTTCTGGAGCTGGAAAGTGATGTCAAGCGACTACTGGATATCCGTGCCGACGCGAGAGCTGTGGGAGGATCCGTTACAACGACATCGGACGTGAATGCGGTGCAGAAGTTCCAAAAATCCAAGAAAAACACTCCGGAGAAGAAAGATAGCAAACAACCACCATCTGCATGTTATCGATGTGGAGGGAATCATTGGGTGCGAGATTGTGAACATAAAAAGGTGACATGTAGTTACTGTAAAAAACCAGGTCACTTAGAGAAATGTTGCAGAAACAAGAATCGGGAAAACAAGTCTCCAAAAGTCAAGACGGTCTACATCGGGGCCGCATCGATCGATGGCGCAGAGCGAATCTATCGACAAGTACAAATTAATGGTCATTGTGTGAAAATGCTTCTGGATACCGGTGCCGACATCACGCTGCTCAGTCAAAATGATTGGACTGCCCTGGGAAGACCAAAACTGGAAAAACCCACCATCAAAGTCAAATCTGCCACACACGAGCCGGTGAAAATATTTGGATCCCTCCATTGCAAATACATGATGAATGGAAGACAAGAATCTGGAGTTGCATTCGTATCAAATACAGACACTTTACTCGGAAGAGACTGGATTTCAAAAGATAAAGAGTTGTGGAAGTTCCTTCAAAATTCTGAAAAGATTAACCGCGTCTCTGTCACCGAACCAGCATGCAACTACCTGGGCGGGACAAGGGAACGGTTGATCGAAGCGATTGGAACCAAATACAAGGAAATAATGAAACCAGGACTCGGAAAGTGTACGAAGACCAAAGCAACCCTGACACTGAAGCCAAATGCTAGACCCATATTCCGGAAGGCGCGCCCCGTGACGTATTCTGCTCTTCCAATGGTCTCAACTGAAATCGAACGACTGAATCAAACCGGCGTCATCTCCCCAGTCGACCATTCCGAATGGGCCGCTCCAGTCGTTGCAGTAAAGAAAAAGAATGGTTCCATCAGACTATGCGCTGATTTTTCCACTGGATTAAATGATGCCATTGAGTCAAATAACCATCCGTTGCCCACTGCGGACGATATATTTGCTAAACTAAATGGTGGTAATTTTTTCACGCAAATCGATCTCGCCGAGGCATATTTACAGGTTGAAATGGATCCGGACTCGCAGAAGCTTCTGGTCATCAACACACACCTGGGCCTCTTCACATACAATCGCCTTCCATTCGGAGTCAAGTCAGCACCAGGAATTTTTCAACAAATCATGGATACTATGCTGAATGGCTTGGAAGGAGTGTCCACCTACTTGGATGACATCATTATTTGTGGATCTACCATAGAAGAACACAATGAGAGAGTGCTTAAAGTATTTGGGCGTATTCAAGAGTATGGATTCCGGATCAAGATGGAAAAATGTTCATTCCTTATGGAAGAAATCAAGTTCCTTGGCTTCATTATCAACAAGCAAGGACGACGTCCCGATCCAGAGAAAGTACTACACATCAAGAATATGCCGGAACCCACTAACGTGAGTCAAGTTAAGTCTTTCCTGGGACTTATCCAATTTTATGGGCAATTCGTAAAACAACTTTTCCGATTACGCCAACCCTTGGACAATCTCACTGCCAAAGACACTGATTTCAAATGGACTCTGGAATGCCAAAAGTCATTCGATACAATCAAGGAGATCCTGCAATCGGACCTACTGCTGACTCACTACAATCCCAACTTGCCAATCATTGTGGCTGCGGACGCATCTCAATACGGAATTGGAGCAACCATCTCTCACCGATTTCCGGACGGAACCGAAAAGACCATATATCACATCAGCAAGACTCTGTCAAAAACCCAGCGGAACTACAGTCAGATCGAGAAAGAGGGTTTTGGTCTCATCACCGCCGTCACCAAATTTCACAAATTTATCCACGGGAGAAAATTCACTTTGCGAACCGATCACAAACCGCTACTAACTATATTCGGAGGAAAGAAAGGAGTACCTGTTTACACTGCAAATCGTCTTCAACGGTGGGCTACAATTCTATTGAATTATGATTTCGACATCGAATATATCAACACCAAAGATTTTGGACAAGTGGATGCGCTGTCCAGACTGATTGATGAGCAGAATGCCGAGAAAGCACCAGAAGACTTCGTCATTGCACAAGTGGAGCTGGATCCTGTCGACCAACTTTCCCAAAATCTCTCGTTCCTACCTATAACTGCCAAAACTATTTCATTCCAGACCGGTAAAGACACCCTCCTGACAGATGTTCTCAACTCCTTGAAATCTGGTAAATGGCCCAAAAGTGAAAAGGGAACCGAAATGTGGAACATGTGTAATCGAAAGGACGAATTCTCAATTGTCAACGACTGCATCGTGCTGGGCGAACGAGTAGTGATCCCCACAGTTTTGCGACAAAAGGTCCTGAAGACACTCCACCGTGCCCACCCTGGAATCGTGAGAATGAAAATGTTGGCAAGAAGTTACGTATACTGGCCGGGTATCGACAAAGACATCGAAAAATTGGTCAAATCGTGTGATGAATGTGCCTCCGCCGCCAAGAATCCAGTCAAAAATCTTTTATACTCATGGCCAATTCCAAAGAAGCCATTCGAACGAGTTCATGTTGACTTTGCTGGACCGGTAGACGGTATGTATTATCTTGTTTTTGTAGACTCGTTTTCGAAGTGGCCTGAAGTCTATGCTACAACTTCGACTACCACCGCAGCTACTATCAAGATATTGACAAAAGTTTTCGGACAGTTCGGGAATCCAGAGACTCTAGTCACCGATAATGGTCCTCAGTTCACGTCACAAACGTTCCAAGAGTTTACGGCATCCAATGGTATCACTCATGTTCGCTCTCCACCATATCATCCTCAATCGAATGGTCAAGCCGAGAGATTCGTGGACACTTTGAAACGAGCTTTATGCAAGTTAAGAGGGGAGGGAAACACTGAGACTGCGCTCCAGACCTTCCTTCAGGTTTATCGATCGACTCCATGTGCATCTGTTCCAAATAACCAGTCTCCTGCCGAAGCCTTCATCGGACGTAAAATGAGAACTGTGCTGAACCTGCTCCTGCCACACAAGCCGACTCCCAGCCTAGAGAGAAATTTGGCAATGGAAACGCAGTTCAATTTGCATCATGGAGCACGTGATCGGAGCTTTGAGATAAACGACCAGGTTTATGTTATTGACCGTCGTAGCCCAAATTCTTCCCCATGGGTTTCAGGAGTCATCGAACGTAAACTGGGCCAGACTGTCTACAAAGTCCGAGTGGGAAGTCAACGATGGACAAGACACGCCAATCAACTTCGTCAGCGAACGTCTCCACCGTCTCACTACGATTGGTCAGATTTCCTCGAAATTGAAGACCCTGCTGAAGAGATGCCCAAGTCCGACAAAGCCGATGCCACCACCATTCCAGTACCATCTCCAAGAACGAGCATTCCACCAACCACACCAGTGCCACTCCGCCGCTCTACCAGAAACATCAAACCCGTGCAACCATTCCAAATACAACCAAAGCAGAAAAGATATTAAGTGAACTCGTTGCCTCTCTTACCTCTCTCGCATCCATCTTAAAAAAGGGAGATGTTACAAACGCCACGTTTGTATACTTTAAACGTGTACCTCCCTCGAGGCTACACGCATTTTATTATTTCTATTTTTCCATTGACCTTGCCTTTTTATCATGCCATGTCAAGGTCAATGTTATCCTGAACTTTCACTGAAAAGCTCAGTTCTGATTTTCCCTCGCTCCACGATTACCGCAATAAAGAGTATAACTATAACCCCGTCTTCTACGACATAAAGATGGCGGACACTACAGTTCCCAACTTCTAATATTTTCAAAAAGCACTGATCAGATTGGCTCGGGGAATTCACCCATCTGCTATCCCGAACTTTTACCCAAACATAAAAAGGAACCTACACAAAACAGTAGTGTGCTGAGGAAACACCCGGAAGATGTCATGCATTTTTGATAGTGTCACTGTCTAAAAACTCAGAACCCTCGCCGATCTAAACAACGGCTTGTTTTGTTAATAGACATGTATCTGTTTCTTATTTTTTCGGTGGTGTGGATCTCGGAGTTGGATCAAATCTCAATGACATTTCAATCAGCTGTCTATTGGTTTGTCTTTTTTATTTTCTCTCTTTTTTTCTCGACACGGCATCTGTTTTCGAGTCCCTTCGGTCACATGCATTGAGTCTCCTATGTCCTATCAACAAGAACTGACCGACTCTTCGTCTGTCTTTCCGTTTACTTCGGATGGAAAGGTTTTGAATTTCCGCCTTCTCGAGAGGGACCCCTGGCGCCCGCGGAGAAAAGCTTTGGTGCCCGGGCGGAAAAAAAACTGACGACCGCAGTAGCAGCAGTGGCGCCTTTCGAGCTCACACTCTATTGGTTATAAAAGAAACGCGAACTATACGAAAAGAAGGCGCCGAGAGAGCATATAGGTCGAAGAGATGCAGACAACGGCCAGCCGGGGGCGCCCCGAGCCCACCTCCTGTGTTTTTTCTCGTCGTTCTTTTTTGTGTGTGGTCTCGGCGGCCCTTTTCGCAGCGCCGCGCCTCCGTGGTGCTCCAACATCTTCTTCTTCTTATCCTTCTACTCCGTCGTCGTCGTCTTCAGAAAGCCTTCACTTTGCTGAAGGGCGACTAGGAGAACAAGAACGACGACTATGTTGTGTATGTTGTGGGGATGTGTGTTCTTTTTTCTGTTGGCTACTCATTTTGTCTCATCTTTTTCTTCTTCCATTCATCTTTTCAAGAGCTCCCAAGCTTGCTGCTTCTAGTTTTTACCCTCAGAACTACTGTAATTCTTTTGCCCATCTTCACGCAAGAGGTTTATAAGAGAATCTCAAGTTTAACTTGAGAAAGATCTTGATCTCGATCATCTCATTCAAATTTTTGAAAGAAATCAGTTGATTACTCGGAGAGTCAACTTTAGTTTATTCTAGAGATTTGAAAAGTCTGTGAGATGATACGACTAACGTTAAGACCTCTATCTAGATCTTAGTGGAGCAGTCGCTGAATCATCTGAGTACGGTATCCAACCTCATCTTAGAAACGACGGCTCCAGAAAGAGCCGATCCCAGAAATTTCTTGTGCAAACTCATCTCTGACATTCAGCTTCTGCGTCTGAGATTCTATTTCAAGAGCTGCTCCAGCTCGTAGTCCTCAACTAAGATCATGATCTACTCAACATCGTATTCACTCACCACCTGCCAGTAGTAACCGATTTCTCAGTTTTCATGTTCTTCTCTTTCCTCGAACTCTCTTTTTTTCTCTATCCCATGATCTTGAAGTGAACTGAACCTTTTTTCCAAAATCCGAGCTGTCATGACGTCTCTCGTCAGCCCTGCCCACCCGACCCATGGATCATCATCTTCACGTTTCAAGCATCACGCAGTGCTTTCGTTTTTTTCTTTTTCTCTTTTTAAAATTTCCGATTATCCTGCTGCTATTTCGCTAT
The DNA here is from genome assembly GCF_010183535.1 of Caenorhabditis remanei. Taxonomy (NCBI): domain Eukaryota; kingdom Metazoa; phylum Nematoda; class Chromadorea; order Rhabditida; family Rhabditidae; genus Caenorhabditis; species Caenorhabditis remanei. Next base: position 7,326,807 of record NC_071332.1, read on the forward strand.
ACAAACGAGCAAAGCGAGAGGCCATTCGTTTGTTGCTTCGTGTATATGTCTGGCGGAGTGGTTGTTGGGTGGATCGAGAGAGGAGGGACCATCGAGAAAAAAGAAGAAACTGACAAAAAGTGCAAAAAATGATGGGGTGCTACTGGAAGCGAGAAGAGATGTTTCCTATCAACACCTGATACATTGGGGCGGCTTAGTCGATGGTTGGCAAGAGGCTCGTGGCCAGTTGTTTAGTGTATAGCATGTTTCATGTGTCGGACACTTGATGATTTCCGGATGGTCCTCCTCCTCCTCCCCTTCGTCCATTTTTTCTCTTTTTTCTCTTCTTTTTTTGTTGGTTTTTTCCTTTCTCTTTTTTACTGGAAATTTGATCCTATCGCCTGTGCGCCTAGTCGGTTTTTCGTTTTGTGCCTTCCACGCCTCCAGAAGAAGCTGGCCACAGCAAATTTTTAGTTTACGATAGTATCGCGAAACATGATATCGACGAGGCTCTCGGTGGGCAGCAGCACACGCGGAAAAAAACGGAAAAAAAGAGAGAAAAGCATGCAAAAAGAAGAAAACGACTTGTATGAGCCCGTTGCTCCCCCGTTTTTTGAAGAGTCCGTTGCCACGTGGTGCACAGCAACCGTGAATTTCAGTCACTAGGTCAATTCGAATCTACAGGCTAACTCTTTTCATTTGAATTTCATTTAGCTTTCTTTTGAGGACATAGATGCTCAGTATTTCAATTTTTTTAAGGTATTGTGGTGATCCTTACTGCAACTAGTCATAACTGAAAACCACTTCCGTTCTAACTAGTAAGTGTGTAAATGTCAATCCCAGAGTATTGGCAGGCAGTTCCAGATCATCCAGATTCTTTAGTATTCCAGTTTTGAAGTTTTTCAAATTCAGTTCAGCCGTAACTTTTGTACGAACTCTTCTGGAGAATGTACAGCCTTAAAAAGTCATAGAGCCTCTGCTTGTTCTTATAGCTTTCGCCTGTTCTGTATATATTCCAGACATGAAGATCTAGATATTTTTATTAAATGAGACCCCGGGGATCCCCTCACTCCAGTATCAAACCCATCACTCTTCTTTCGATTCACAAACGTTGACTCCTCTCGTTCGATCAACCTGAACTTTTCTAGATTGATTCTTTCTAACTCTATTCCTCCCTCTTTCCTGAAACATTTCAATTCCTGTCAATCATTTGACAATGTCCATTTATTTCACATAATGTTAACACCAAGTGACCATCTTATCAGTCCTCTTTCACCTCCCTCCGGCGCCTGAAACTGTTGCCCTCTGGCGCCCCATGTGCTTTAATGTTATATGATGTTTGTGCAGTGTCATTTCATTTCAGCGTCATCAACACAGAGTGTTTCAAGTTCCAAATCGTCATCAGATCACTGATAACGACGGTCACTTTCTCCTTTTTTCAACACAGTTTTTTACCTCACTTTCCCTTCTTTTCTTTTCTATTTTGATATGATAAACACCTGAGCCGTGTCTCTTCGGAATTCCAGTTTTTTGTAATATATTCATTTGGAGTGAGTGAATTCACAATACTACACCTGAAAAGAGAAAGTATTTTTTCAGTGAAAATTTTGGAAATCTGACCAGTTCTACCTACTCCGTTTTCACTGTTTTCTTTTTTTTCTATTTTTTCGATTTCATGTTGTCTACCACCACATCACTTCAATCATCTGACCACTCATCCTCTTCGAGACCTTTTGCATTTGCTCCCTTCTTCTTTCTTTTTCTATTTTTGGCATTTCTTTTTTTTACTTTTCTGCCTTCTCTTTTTTCTTCGTGAGAGCCGAGCCCACTGACCACTTGAGGGGCGGAGCTTTTTAAAGAAACATACAAAAAATAAGGAAAAGAAGTGAGATCTTGTTCGGTTACAAGATTCAAAAAGTATATAGTGGGAGGAGGAGTTGAAGCAACAAACTCATGCTCATAGCCAGGAGAGATAGGAGATTCGAAAGGAAGAGTCTAGAGGGGCGTGGAGAGGAGGTCCCTTTTGCTGTGTCCAGTCGTTTGTTTGTTGCATTTAGAGATTGAAGAAGACGAAGAGACGCAGAGTGGGGTGTACTTTTTTTGCTTGCATATACGAAGTAATACTAGAATTTCGAGTTCTAAGTAAAAAAAATGGAAAAATTGAGATTTTAAGGAGGTAGACGAGGCGGGATGTAGGATCAGGAATAGATTTGGAACCTTGGATTCTGAATTATATTGTTGGAATTGAAGATTCGGTATTTGTGGTTCGGGATTTCAAAATTTAGGGTTCAGAACCTTAAAATTATATTTCCTAATTTCAAGGTTTGAAATTCTAGATTCATAGTTTTGAATGCTACATTCTGAAAGTCAATTTTAGGATCCAGAATTCAGAATTCTAAATTCCAAGCACTGTATTCAAGACTTATGATTCAGAACCTCCTTTATAGAATGTTGAATTCCAACATCTGGATTCAGAATTATTTCTAAGCTCTTCGTGAGAGCCGAGTTTTCGAATCTGGATACAAAAACTCAGAATTCAGACTTCAGAAACCTCATTATCGGTGGATTCAGAATTCCGGATCCTCGTTTCTCGATTCTGGAATCTGCATTCGGAACTTCGGACTTTGAGTTTAGTGTTTTTTTTTATTCAAAAGCACGTTTTTTCGAGTTTTCAACTTAAGATACGGAATTTGGGAAAAAAATGTGAAATCCAGGAATGGGTTTATATTGTTTCCGCAAGCTCATCCTGACTCGTTTTCTAAGTTCTAACTACTCGGCTCTCAATTCTGAAATTTCACAGTCTCTATTCTAATATTTCCCTTGTTTTCGACTGTAGATTCTTTAATTCCATTATAATAAATCAACCCAACACATCCGCTAATATCCTCTTCTTCCTCTCATTTCCATTTCTCTTTGTTGCAATTTCCGTGAGAGCGAAAAGACCTAAGAAAAATAAACGAGCATTGAAAAAGAACAAAGACGATGTCTGAGAGAAGAGGGTAATGTGGTGCCCCCTCGGCGTCGAAGTATGTTGCGAGTAGCCGATGAGAGAGTGTGAAAGACATTGAGACGCAGAGATTCGTCTTGGTGGCGTGAAATTGAAAAATGGGTGGAGAAGGAGAAGAAGACTGGGAGGGCAGAAGAAGGACAAACTGACTGACCACGATGAGTACATGTGTTGCATATCAGCTCTCAGTTTCACATGCACTTTGACATTCTTTCACGACACTCGCTCACTCTTTTTTGTTTTATGGATTCTAAGAGTGCGGGAGTGGCGACAGACGTTTCCCAGATGTTACTGTACTGGTCAACTGCACAACATCTGTTACACGCAGTCATTCCTTCATATTACTTCTTTCAAAGTTTTATTCAGATGACTATTTGTGATCAAGTGACCCCTACGAGCCCACTGTCAAAGATGTAAAAACAGCTTTTTTTGAGACTTGATCCATGAAATGACTGAGATTCTTCTTGATGTTCCTGCCTTCTCTTAAAAACTAAAACTCTAAAACTCCTCAAATGCTGAAATTCAAAAATTGATAGTTTCGAGCCGTATTGACTATAATTTTTTCTCCTTTTCCTGCGTCGGCGGTCAGAAAGAAAAGAAGAAGAAGACGTCTTCTTTTTTTCTCCTTTCGACGGAAACCGAGTTATCTCTCAAGTGCGACATCTTTGCATTTTTTACTATTGCTGCCCTCCTCGACGAAGTAAAAGAAGAACGCGTTTGCCACTTTTCAGTGCAAACTCAACTAGTACAACTTTTTTTCTTGTGCCGGTCGAAAACGGAGAAGTTTCTCCATTTCTGTACGCGTCTTCGAGTTGTTTCGTTCTTTTTCTGATTTTGAAAACTTTTTGAAAGAGCTTTGCTGCTTTGGTTGTGGACTGACAATTCTTTATGGCAACTAGAAAAAGCAAAGCTTCTTAGCTACAGTATCCAAAGAGGCGGCAAACCTTGTCAGCCACGTCAGTGGCTGAAGTTTCAGGAAAATTCTAAAAGATCACTTCTATTCGAACATTCTAATCTCTGGCTCAAGTTTATTCAGCTGTTCACTCCCTAACTGATATCTCCCCTATTTCTGACCATTACCTTTTTCTTCTTCTTCTTCGATCCTATTCTGTTTTCCGATCCCCATTCCGCAACAACTTATGTGCCCCTAATTCGTTGTCTCTCGCGCGAAATCGGAATGTACGTTGATGAAAAATTCTGCCAACCCCAAAGTGACCACCACCATCAGTAACTACTAGTTGACTGTCTATTTCGAAAATTTCGCTTTTCCGTCCTTGAACCGCGACGTATGTCCACTCACCTCTCCCTCTCTTTTTTTCTCTTTTTGATTTTTTCTATTTCCACCATCACGCATGACCAATCCCAAAAACTTTTCACAACTTTTCTCGTTGTTGTTTTTCCAGTTGTTTCCAGTCACGAATCTGTATAGTGCCGATCGGCTGAAAATCCAGAAAGAAAAACAAAAAAACTAAAAAGAAACAGCACACATGCTCTTGCTTTCCGGGAGCCATGGAGCTCTGGAGCAGCTCCGAAGCTCTTCGGGGGGCTATCCAATTGCTGCTTTACTATTTTATTTTTCTTTTCTTTTTTCTTTTTTCCGGCTGCCCCGTCGCCGCTCCTCTCTTTCCTCCAGAACAGCAGGCACAACAATCTGAAAAGCGGGAAGCAAAAAACGCCTGCTCCAGCAGCTCAGGCTCTCCCAGCTGCAGTTCTTTTCTTTCACTCAAGCTTCTCTTCCATGCTCACTCACTGCTCCTCGTTTTCGTATAGTTTTGTTAGTGTCCGTCGTCTCGACCAGCGGCGGGCGCGGCGTCGTTGAACACAACGACGCCGCTGTTGTGTTGTGATGGATGGCAAAGTGGAAAAAGAAAAACGAAAAAAAACGAAAAAAGAGTGAGATAGAAAGCAGGAAGAATAGAAAAAGAAAGACGAAGAAAAAAGAAGAACGCCACGCGGATGGGAACCGAATGGAACACCCGGAGCTGTTGGCGAGAACGGGGCGGATAGAAGTAGGAGGAGGAGGAGCCAATGATGCGTCGAAAAACATCAACAACATCAATAGATAGAAGCACAAAAAGGTCCCACCACTAGTTTTTTTTGTTGTGTGAGCATTTTTTATGTCTGGTCCTGGTCGGATTCATTTATTCGGATGTATAGGATGCCGCGACAAAAAAGTACATTGTTGAAATTGATGCTCTTATGGAGAGTCGTGGTGAGCACATGGGGGTGGTCACCTTATGAAAAACATACTCTCGTTCTATGTATTGGGATTCTGGGTGGCTCTGTGAGAGTTGTGGGGCTGGAGTTCTGATGTTTCCTTTCTGATATTTCTTTAGCTTCTTGTTAACTTCTAATCAGCTGTAACAGATTTGAAACTTCTAGAATTTTTCTCATTCTTTAGGATTACGGTCACTACTGAAACTATTTTGATAATCATATAAGTCCTATCCCAGTTATTTGTGCCATCCTGCTTGACTTTCGTCTAGCAACTGAATCTTTAAATCGTATTTGAATCCAACCTCTATGTCTTTCTAGATTGACTGATGTTCATTCGATACTTAAAATTCTATCCACCGTACTCCTTCTATTAAAAAAACTTATGTGCCCTACTGTTTCAGGACATTTTGATCCCAGTTATTTTGGAGCTTTCTGGTTTATCTCGGCTGGATAATCAGAAAGGTTTCAAATTCTAAAACTTTTTCCTTTGGAGAAAACTGCTTAAGAAGACTTGAATGGCCCAGGAGCTTCTAGATTCTTCAAAGCCACAGTTCTAGACATTAACCAACAGATAACCAGTGCTTCCAGCTCTGTCCATATCCAACGATCCGTTTACCAGCCGATCCCCATGTTCACATTCTCTCTATCAACATTATTTTTATCTCAACTGATTCACTGTTCTTCCTCTTTCGGACTTCAGTCACTTTCCCTTGTGCACTTTTGTCCACTCTCCCTCTCATTTCCATTCACTTTCTCTGTAAAAGCTAATGGCGATCGCTTCACTTTCCCCTTTTTGATCCTCGTTTTCGCTGCTTTCACTGAAGCAAAAAATGTTGCAACAAACACACACATATACACGCGCCAAATTCAAAATCGCCATCGTAGAAACCAGTTGTTGCGTAAGGCGCAGACAGTAGCAGTGAGGAAGAGGATGCATTAGAAAAAAACTGAAAGTGCAAGTGGACACCGTCTACCGTGCGGATATGTAATAGCTTGTGGCCAAAGAGAAAGTGAAGCGAAAGTAGCGATGAAAGTGATGGACAAAACTTGGAGGAGAAAGTGGCATTGAAGCCAACGAAAGTGGTCTCTGAAACCAGTCCTTTTTTGAACTTCTGAAAGCTCGAGATTCAGATTTTGATACTCTGAATCTGAAACTTCCAGTAGAAAAAAATCATTGTAGCATCTTTCTGCGGAACATGGCAAACATTCAAAAAAATGAGCAATGCACATTTCTCCGCAAAAGCTCACAAAAGGACAAAGCCTTCAGTACGTCATAGTTGTGTTCATGGAGGTCTCGAACTCAAAGAAACAGATGTTCTGCTGCAGAAACTGAGGATACAGTATACTTTTTGCAAAAAAAAGAAAATTAATGCTCTTGTCGGACGAAAGAACAGAAAAATTGCGTAGTAACCGGTTAGGTGGATTGATGTGATGGCCGGTACTGCAATTTAGGGGCATGATTTTGAGACAGAGACTGCCAACCGGCCGCCCTGAGTTTTCCCCGAAAAAAACACAGTCTCTCTACTTTCACTTTAGTCGTGTTGATCACTCTTTTGTTATTGTTGTTTTTTCTGCTCGCATTACCAGTAAATACTACTCGATTACGGTTTTGGTTCGGGTTTAGTTTTCATTAATATGCAGTATCGAGAATATGTACGTTCCCTGAAAAATATATAGAAAAACTAGGAGAAAAAAGCGACAGTTTTCAGTATTCTCACATATAAATGTTCCGAAATTTTCATTTTTCATTCTGCTATCTTTTCGTTTCTTATCAGTTTACTTTTCTCTGAACGCGGGAGGAGCAGAAGAAGACAACAAAAAAGTAAAATTCTACTACAATATGCTAACTCAGCAGAGCAAAATTGTGGTCAGTTCAACTCGGCTGTTGATAACACTTTTTCTATTCTAAATTAGACTCTGGAATTTTGAGATAGGACTTTCCACTTGACAAGATTCTGATGGTTAGAAGGTGCCAGAATTCCATCCCCGAGTTGGATCCAAGTATGGCATCATATTCCCCAAAACTAGCCATTCCCAACTTTCCACATCTCTTCCCCTTACTTTTCCATCTGTAGTCAGCGCCACCGACGCATCATAATTCTTGATGGCATCCAGTCATCCAATTTCGAATCCTCCTCCTAACGCCGTTCACTTTTTTTCCGTCATTTCTCTTCCTGCCTAGTCTGCCACCGACCATTTTCTCCAATCACGCAACCACTTTCACTTTGATATCCATCCGACTTTCACTGCCGCTGCTTTTGCTTGCGTAATCGTAGTGGCCGGTAGGTGAAAGCTTGAGGAGGAGGAGGGAAAGGAAAAAAACTCGAGGCTTTTGCAGACCATCATGGGATTTTTTATATGGAGAGGTGTTCGCTTTTAAGACTATTTTGAGATTTTTGGTACTGTAGATCCATAGTTACTGTTGTTATGATCGAGTGGAAGTTGGTCATGTGTGGTTACTGTATCTTAGTTACAGGTGTCCAGATATTCTTGTTAAACTACTTTGATAGAACTAGATATTCTGTAATAGAGATTTAACAGAAGTTTGCCTAGGTACGGTAGCTTCAATAATTCTGAATAGCAAACGTCCTGGTATATTTGTTGCGTCTTGACTACTCACCGAAACTGCTTACTCTGTTATCCCAATTCAGTTTTTCAACTCTTATCTGTTCACTCATTTTAAGAATCCTCAGAATCTTCGATATAGCTGCTCTCATCTCTGAAATATTCTTGCTCCCTCAACTATTCGTTCACCCCATCTTCCTCCTTCCTTCCAAAATCTCATACTTTCATTTTCTTAGTTCTTTCAGATTTCGCCTTCTACAGCTGACACAGCTTTTACTTGCCCACCACTCTCACTGCTGAAATCGAAAGGAAAGCCGCAGCTTTCACCAATCATTTTCTACCGTCCACACACATACATCTTCCTTCTTTTTCTCCCTCACTCCCTCCGATGATCGCGTAATACGAATGCCAAGTCGACCAGTCTCCTGTTGTGGAGGGGCTGCATGGTGCCTCATCATCATCTAGTTCTAGATTTCGCTCCTGTGGCCAGCCACTTTCGCCTCACTGCCGTAGTCGTCGTCGCTTGCGTAATCCTTCGTTTGTTACTGTCGCGATATGTATCGTCGACGTCCCACCCATCATCCCCCCCCCACCTTCGCTTTCGTTTTTTCCTGTATCCCATTCACTTTCCGCCAATCCTCACTTCACTTTCTCTGCCCATCGGATGAGATGGATGCTGAGGCTTTCCTTGGTGACGTGAGGCAAACGCCTTCCTGATCGGTGCCACCGTCAGTCGCATCCTGCATCCGCCGAGTTTGGTGAGGTCTTCCTGAATCTTCATATTTTCTATTCTATTCTACCGACTTCTAGGATCTTCAGCCTCTAACTATAAGCGTTCCGATTCTACAGTAATCTTTACTGATCCTTCATTCTTTGCTAGAACTCTTCTTCCAAACCTTCTTTATGTTTTTGAGCTGTGCCTAGCTTTATCTAGAATTGTTCTTAACTTCCTATTTCTCCGTTCTAGAATAATTTTCCGTCTTGTTCAATCTGATTCAATATGCTACAAGAACCTAGAAACGGCTTCTATTTTCAGAACATCAAACCTCATTCCCTCTTATCCTTTCTTCTTAATACTTACCTGCCTCCTAGTCATCCACTTGCCCATTATTTTACAACTGTTTTTCATATAACAACGTTTTCCACCTTCTCACCACCAGCATCACAAACATCTCTTTTTGGTGAAAAGGGGGTATACTGTAATCCATCGGTTCGTCAATAGTACATGATAGAGAGACCGCCGCGCCACTTCTGGCATCCCCAATTCCACCGGACCTGATCTGGGCAGTGAGAGAGTGTGGGGGGATCAGAGGGAGTGATCTAGAGGAAGCTTTCGCTAGGTGATGCATCGGATGAATTGCGCAAGACGACGCTTTCACTGCTTTCGTTTAACGTCTTCTTCATCCTCATCCCGTCCTTCCCTTTCGTTTAGTGTTTTTTTCCCCCTTCTTCTTTTTTCTCCGATCGCTTAACCCAGGCAGCACGTCAAAAGCCAATGACCAGTCGGATAGTTGCCGCATCTATTGCGCAACTTGTGCACACAGAGCTCCCGCGGCCTTCCGCGCGGAAAAAGTCAGGGCGCGAAAGATTAGAGAGCCATCCCGTCCACGTGTAACTGCACACGGCTCACTGTCTGGCCATTTTCTGGTTTTTTGATCCACATGTTACACTGAACTCGACGGAGCCAAATGAGCAAGGTTGAGAAAGTGAGGGATCGTGATATTGGGTAGCATGATACAGTATACCTAGGATTTGAAACTGAGGGACAGTAGAAGGGGATTCGGAAGAGATTGAGCATGCTCCGAGAGCTCAGAGCTGGAGGGTTTCAGATCATTCCAATACCTAATATTGAACCATCTAGACCAAAAACTACATCCCATCCAATCATTTTCATTTCCGTTCCCGTTCCATGACCACTGAGAAGAACCTAACAAAAAACCTTGTCTCTTCCTGTGTCCGTGTGTAAAATACCAGTTACGGTCAAGATGACCAAAAATGACCGTATTGTGTTGTCTCCGGTCTCCTCACTGTTTCTCTCATTCACTCGAGACCACGTCGACCTGAATTTTGAATCAAATCGAATGAATCTCAGGGTGTGTGAGTGAGTGAGTGTTGTATGTGTGTGTGTCCGCCAAAAACTTTTGAGATAGAAATAAGAGTATCCCTTTTCTCTGTCCATCAACTTGTTTTCTTTTCTTCTTCCTAGGACACTATCTACTCACATCTCCTTTTTTTAGATTCTTCCCTAAAATATTTCAACGTTCACATATGACGTTGCAGGAATACAGTTCCAGAGAGAAAAGTGTTCCAAGTATTCCGTGTATACATTGTTACTGTTTTCTTTTTCCTATTTTCTTGATCATCTTCTTCTTCTTCTTTTTTCATCATTTTCTTTTCCAGCAACCCCCCGACGACCATGAAACCGTTCTTCTCTTTTCCCGCCGTCTGAATCTCACTTTCTCTAGTTTTCTCTCGTTTTCTTTCTGCTCCGCTTTTTTGAATATAAAAGCGAAATAATAAAAAGTGACTGTGTGGCTTGTGTGTGTGTGTGTGCTACGTGAGGCCCCTTCTTCCACCGATCACTTTTCTTCTCTCCGCGTCTTCTGGAAGCGCACACAATTCTACACTTCCAGATCGAGGTGGGCGCGGAAAGAAGTGAAAAAAACGGGGCAGTGGAGAACTGTTTGCGCAGCTTTTCGCGTCACTTTCCGTGTGTATGTGAGTGTGTATTCCTGCCATCGTCGGGATAGTGAAGGGACAGAATGAAACCCCCACCACCGAGTCTCTCGGCATCACGCATTTTTTTTCAATGTATGCTCTATGCTCGACGTCACACGGAAATGGGCGGAGCCTAGTTTTTTCTTCCGCGCGGATCGTCTGCCCGGTGCGCGCGGCGCCCAAGCCAGCATGTTTCAACGAGACATGAGTACTTGCACTTTTTTGCAGACACCTAGGGCTTACGCGCCATTCTCCCACACCGCCTCATACTGTCCGGCAAAAAAGGACTCGGTGGGTGGCCAGCTTCTTCCCAATCCATTTTTTTCATCCTCCAATTTTTTCTTCTTCTGTTTCTTCCCTTTCAAGAACCACCTCATTCCTTCATTTCCTTTCAACTCATCATCAGCTCTTTTCAATGATTATTCATCCCTCATTCCATCATTTCGTAACTCTTTCCTATCACTTACCTCACTCATTTTTTGCCTCAACTTCTTATCACTTAAATATTCCATTGTCTTTTGCCTGTCCATTTCGATCAACACCCAAAAAAAGCAACATCTGTAAACGACACACACCGCTTTTAGCATCAACGTTTCTATTTTTAGCATCACGTTTCCAATGCTCTGAAAATATTCGAAACGTTTCCATTGTCTTCTTCGCCGCCGGCGCCGGACGCAGTACTCCTTATCAGTACTGACCATTTTTTACTACGTTGTGATTCTTTCTGTTTCTTTTTTGCTGATTTTTTTGATGCCTGGAGCACAATCAATAGGCTTTGATAACGACTTCATTGCGTAATGTTTCTTGTTTTTCTCTCTCTCATCTTGTCATTCGTTCAGCCGTTCCGTTCTCTCGAATATCACTTATTCCTTTCATTACAGTACACCCGCTACACCATCTACACGTCACGCGCGCGGCAGCTCCATCTTCCTGCGTGTGTCTTCAGAATTACAAACATTGATGTTTTATGTGTCTTGACAATACAGTAATATCTAGAAATCATAAATTCCATTTTCATAACTCTGTTCTCCTTTTTTCAGGACCATATTACTTCAGTTATTGGATACCAAACCATATTTAGAGGGCCGCGATTTTATACGAATTATCCCGGTTGAAAGTGAGAGAAGAAGAGCGACTTCACATGAGTAGTGGACGTTCAAAATCACAGGTGAGTCTGGAATTTCTAGTTCTGAAGTACTGTTAAATAGGGATCTCTGGTATCCTTATCAGTTTTCAAATGGCCGCGTGACCAACTCTTTTTCATCTCTCCCATATCATCCGTTTCTGCAAATTGCGATTCCTTTGTTCCTAGGTTTTGTGGGCGGAGCTTGAAACGTTTTGTTATCAGCGTGACAGTGTCTGGAAGGACAATTGACAAAGAAGTGTGCGTCCAGTTTTTGACATACATCGTTTTATGTGGACCATTCGATATTTCATTATTAGAAAGAGAAACTTTCCTAATTATTGCGAAACATGCATTTTCTGAATCAGATTTTGCTTAGCTCCAGAGTTGTTCAAGTAGGTTTTCTAGGTTCTTCTCACTTTTCCATTCTTTCTAAATCTGAAATTTCGGTACTATGACTCATTCATTAAAAAGTAGACCCCCAAGAAAAAAAAATAAGAAAGTATGACTCGAGTGAACGACAGAGTTTCAAAACGAACAAAAAAGCGTGTCTCTTTTTTTTCGATTCTTTCATTCTTCTCGACCAATCGACCCCGTCTCTTGCCAGAAAAATTTTTTGAAGAGAATATTTGCTCTAGTTATATTGTGGCTCTGATGCCCCGAGTACTGTACACATACACTGTAACCTCGCGCCCTTCCCGCTACGCCCCTCTGCCAAGTCATATGCTCTCTCTATCTCCCTCTATTTCGTTCCCCACAAAGAGCTCATTTTCCACGCAAACTTTTGGCGATCTACCTAACTCTCTCACAGTTTCAAAATCGTTTCAAAAAGTGACCCTCTCCAAATTCTGATACCTATTCAAATACCAACTCTCTACAAAACTCTAAATCATGTTCAATCTACCGGTATAGAGCATAACGCCTGAAGTTTAATGACTGTAACTGATAATTTTCAGACAATAGAAACGTCTTCGGCGGGGCGTCGGCGGAAGAAGGCGAACAGTGAAGTCGATAGTGGAGCAGAAGAGCCGACAGCCACGAGTAGCCACGACGGCAAAAGTGGTTGGTTTCTAGATTCTAAGACTTCTTACCCCTGACCCAAGTGTTTTCAGAATACCGTCTCGATCTGAAGAAGCGTCTCACCACATTTCTAACCAGTAAGTTTCGTTTTCTCCCATTTTTTCCGATTATTTCTCACATTATTATGCATCATGTCATTCCCGTTCGTTTTTTCTCTCTCATCCTTCCTGCCGCACCTTCTTTTTCCTGATATCAATGACTGGACGTTTGAGTGTCTGTGATTACACGTGTGACGTCACACGCGGCGCTTGCGCCAAAAAGTGTCTTCCGCGCGGAAATCGACCGCAAACATTTGATCAGATCGACGACAATGCAAACAGCAGCACAAAAAAACGAGCACAAAGTGTGCCGTACGCAACACTGTGAATGTTCAATTCACGAAAAAAACACATACTATAACAATAAAGACATGGATGTGTCTGCCAAACATGGAGGTGAAAAAATGAGAAAAAACGTCGAGTAGAGCAGTAAAGTTGACATGACGTGACCCAGTTTTCTCCAAGTTTACAGTGTAGATCACCAACCAAAAATCTAGTCTTTTTCCATGAGTCGGGGAGCAGTAGCTTGGGAAGAAACAATATTTGAGTTGGCATGTTTCACCGATTTCCCTCATTTCAGGTAACTCTCAAATGGCATCATCGGACTCTGGGGTTTCTGGAGTTGAATCAACCGTTGAACATGATTTGAGTGAACTGAAAGCATCGGACTCTCCGATGTCTCATGATGGTGCAGACTCGCCCAGACAAGAACTAGATCGAACGGATATTGTAGTTTGTGGTGAATGTCATACGAGTTTTTCGTTGAGCTGCTTTTCCAACTTCATTGAACATAAAGTGAGTTTTGATTCAGAATCATCTAGAAAAATAGGAATGATGTCATTTCGAGTTGTTTATTTGTTTCTTTTTCTCTTTTTTCAGGTGTCAAACTGCGGTGGAAAACTGACCCCATCGGATGACTGTGAAGTGACACCACGCAGTTTCGACCGATCAAGACGGCGAACCTTCAACCCGGCGGCGCTGGTAAGCGAGTTGTTGATTTCAAATTATTTGACCAATATTTGCCCAAAGAGCCTTAGCCTAACTAACAGAAAGACCTCTGGCGCCCCCGGCGCCTCATGACCAAGAGGGTTAGTCCCCTCTATTTCCACGTCTTTTCTTGTTTGTTCTGGACATTGAAAAACTGTCGGACGGCGCGTTGGGGCGAATTGAGGGGCTCTGAAATTCTCCATAGGAGATAGTAGTACCTGTGCAAATAGAGCGACCCTTCTGACAAACTGCTGAAGAGAGTCACTGCCATTGCCATCAACAATTTTTTGGGACACAACAAGAAATGAAAAGGAAAAAACTTGAATAATTTCAGAATCGATGTGGTCGATCAACATCTGCCAATCCTCTTCTTTTGAACTACAACATGGACGTCACGACAGACACAAATGACTTAGGTGAGCATATATTTGAATGACCTTCTAGTACATGCACTTTCCGGACTCCGGCTGGTCTGTCAAGATAGGAAACTTTATAATTCTAAACTATGCGAAACTTCGACTTTCAGTTATTATTTGTCCAGAGGGTTACGGTACTTGAAATCTTTTTTCCACATTTTGCCATCCATCTCTCTTTCCGCTCGTTGTTTACCACAGTGGGGAACCATCGACTTCTTCTCTTTTGCGGCGAGTTGCGTTGGTAGAGGTGATCCCTGCGTGGATTGTGTGGCGTGAAGAGACGGTAGAGTTACCACGTGGCAAAATAGTGTAGAGATCAGTGAGACGCAGCAATGACTATATGTACTGACGAGTGGACCAGTTTTGACCGGCAATTTGAGAAGAATTTGAGGGTTGAGACAGGGGCGCCGCGCACAACGCAACCCAACATTCTGCGACAGACTCTTGAAACTCGGCGCCTTTTCTTTCTTTTTTGTTGTCTCGTACGTGAAAGAGAATGCGAATAGAGAGAAGAGTCAATGAATAGAAAAGTTTGGGGTCGTCAAAGACCGGTCGTTGGCTCTCGGATCTTTCAGAGGTCAGGTTACTCGCTCTCTCCTGTTTAGTTTACTTTCCACGTCATGTGACCGAAAAAAGGATTGGGCTCAATGAGAAAAAAGAGAACAGTAAATGAATATACTCCTTTTCCGAAGAATTAGAGTTTTTGTGTGCACAAGTGAAGTAGAGTAATGGCATCGAAACTCTTTGAGTCCACACACTGACCGCGTAGTGTTTCGTCGGAAATAGCCACGCAATGAGTAATCAAAGTTTATCCAGTTGCCATTGTCATATGAAAGTTTTAGTTTTTGCAAAAGGGGGCAACAGACAATGAGCTCTTATTTTCAGCAAATTCCACAAAGTCATTGACATGTTGTGCTTGCAAAGAACGATTCGGAGATGTGTGGACACTACTGAAGCACAGTTACAATGTACATGGACTTCGAGTATGTCAGGAGACACTTCCAGAATCAGATGTATCAGTAACGTCAACATCTTCGCCCACTTCAAATGATTCTATGCTAATGTCCTCAAGATATAACCATACTGAGTCAACGAGCAAAATCATAAATCCAACTTCCATGAAATCTGATTCAACAATGCTCAACAGTTATTGTTCTGACAGATTAAAAGAATTGGCAACCCGAGCAGGAGAACAAGATCAGAAGCCATGGATGGCTCTTCGAAAGTTGATTCCAAGTGAAGAAACAGAAGAAGAACAAGTCTCTGCATTCACATCAACATCACTTTTGAATACAAGAGCTTCTCAACCACAACTCCCCACTTCTTCGAATCCACAAGGATTCCAATCTTCTGGATCTGTTCCGAATGTTTGGATGCAGCCGTCAATGCTTGCTGCAATGCAGGACTACTATGCTTCGATCCAACAGATGCCGTATCCGATGACGAATAGTACTGCAGTTGCTCTCTTGAATCTTTCCAACAATCTGCAACAACAACAACAACAACAACAGCAGCAGCAGCAACAACAACAACAGCAACAACAACAGCAACAACAAGCAATGGCAGCATCTCAAACAACAGTGGCGACACCTCAACCACAATTGGCACCAACTCCTTTATTTCAGAGTTTGAACCGATTGTAAGATACTAATCGTGAATTTTATCACTCTAACTTTTCTATTTTCAGAAGTACTTCCGATGAGCCCTCTGCATTCACACCAAGACCCGCTTCAGCTGCAATCAGAAGACGTGCTTCCCCAGAAGAAGAGATGACGCCTCCACGGAAAAGTATGAAGATTGAAGAAGACGATCCGCTGATTGTTGTAGATGACTGTGAATTAGCTGAACCAGCAGCAAGAAGACAAAATAATATCAAGAAGGAGAGATGTAACTTTTGCAACAAAGTGTTCACGAATCGTTCCAATCTGATTGTCCATCTTCGATCGCATACTGGAGAGAAGCCCTACAAATGTCAGTTGTGTCCCTATGCTTGTGCTCAGAGCAGTAAACTGACTCGACATATGAGAACTCATGGACAACAAGGGAAAGAGACATACCACTGTTACATCTGTCGAATGCCTTTCTCTGTTCATTCAACATTAGAAAAACATATGAGAAAGTGTGTTGTCAGTACACAAGGAGGTCGACGTGAAGGACCATCACCACCAGGTAATCCTGTTCCATTTATCATCTCTTAGAATCAAAACTTACAGTTTCAGAACGATCAATCCGTCCGTCCCCATCAGCACTTGCAGATGCTACATCCCTTCTTGCTCTCTCCACACCATCCCTTCCAGCCCCTCCTCAGCCACCAACCAGTGCTGTTAGTCAGAGCAATCAGATTGTTCTGAACTGGTTACAAGCATTGAATGCAAGTAACACTACACCCACAGCAACATCAAAAGACGACATGATTGAGGCTGATGAGGATATGGAAGAGACGGAAGCGAGTGAGATGAAGCCACAGAGTCTTTTGGTGAGAGACAAGTTCATTTTCAGTTTGGTTTAGGTTATTTGAAAACAGGGAAACCTTGAATTTATAGACTTTATTTAGAGCCGGAAAAAAGTTAGAGGTGAATCTGAGATTTACAGTGACTCACAACGTTTTACAGTATCTTTCACTCCAATTCAGCTGCTTTCAAATCCAAAAACAATATATTTTTTGATATCTAATCAAACTATATTTTCATCATATTTTCAGCCTGAATCCAACCAAGTGGCAACAGTCGCCAACTAATCACCATCCCTCTCGAATTGTGTCATTCATCTCTACCATCCAGTCAATTCATCTCTCTATCTCGCCAGTCATCAACTCTCATTCTACCTACCTTCCAACTCTTTCAGAATGTATTCAACGTCTTCTAGTCGCTCTCCTCCCCATCTAGCATTTTGTTTCTTTTTTTCAAAAATTTCAGTGTTGTGCTTGTGTTGTCGTCCCGTGTGTATGTTCTTGTGTGTATTTTCCGTATTTTTCACCCAGTGATCCCTTATCGTCCATCCCGTCTAGCTGTTCGTATTTCGCTCCTCCCCGGTGCCAAAACAAAATGCACATTATATCCCTCGTTTTGATTTAAGATTTAATCGCCCTCTCCCACTTGTCGTCTAGTGTTTCATCTGGTTTTCTAAAAACCATCTTTTCGATACCCATAGGACTTTCAACAAACAACATGCAAAATAGCCTTTACATGATTCTTTCGTCTTACTTTTTTGGAATTAGTGAGATTTGTCTTGAATGGAACCTCCAAAAGAGAGAGAGAGAAAGCAAGTGTTCCACTCCAGCCAAATCTCAGTTCTCCCTAGTAATACCTACCCAAACTTTCAGCCTCCCAACTAGATTGTGATTCCCTTCTTCTTCTCCCAGTTCCTCCCTCCCCATCCCAATTGATTTACTGATTTACAGGCAGCTTTAATCTTTAATCTTTCGCAGTGAACTTCATCTACTTTTACTCTTTCTCTAATAATCCATCATTGTCGCATCTCCCTCCTCATCTAAACTCCAATCAATTGTCTTTCTCTCTTCTTTCACTGCTATATTATTCATAATTATTCTTTTCTGGCGTCGTTCCAGTTGTCTTTTGCTGATAACCCCCGGTGAATTCGTTGTACAGACCCTGTTCCCCCCACTCTCCGTCCCCCTTCAACCCGATTAGCTTACCCAATGGAAGTAGTATTTTTTAGTCGAACCGTTAGACTCTCCTGTATACTAACCTATACATATACATATATATACATACGCTCTCTCCCAGAATACTTTCAGATATTCCATTATTTTATTGTCTTCGTCTTCCTTAATATTTTAGTGTATCAATCCGTTTTTAGTTGCTGCCCCGCTTTCGTTTAGATGGTTCACTTCAATGAGATTCTCCTTTTTTCGAAGAGATCATACAAGTGTATACCGTATATCGTTTATTCTTTCTTCGGTTAGCTGGTGTACTTTGAAACTTGTGAAGCTATTTTCCCTCCCTCCCCCTCCCTAACTCTACCCATCTACTCTTTCCAATTGTGTCTCCAAATAAATTGCAAACAATACCAAGTCACTGTTTTCTATTTTGTGGTCAGGGATCACGCTTGGGGTGTCATGAATCGCATCATAAGATCAAGTTTTAATTCAAATATTAACTTTACAAGATTTATTTGACAATATGTTTTTAAAAAAACATGCAGTCGCACACAGAAAATGAAAATGCAATATGTGGAAAGAAGCCAGAAAAATTCCGATAATTTGGAGCGATTTATTTGTTGAAATATTAATACAATAATCCTACCTAAATAGTAGACAAGAACGAATTTTCCTGTTGCAGGAAGGAATGGAGAACATTCGAGTACCTGCCAGAACCGAATATTCTTATTAAATTATTATTTGTCTACGCATTCTCGATACGTTAAGGTTAATCAATCAAAAACAGAATACAAGAAAAGAAATACAATAAATAGAGGAGGGGAAGCCAAGTTAGGAAATGTTAGTATCCGTGTCACTACTGGAGCTTTGATTTATTATTTTGTTCAGCGCTCTTATTTTAGATTTTGATATATTCCATCGGCAGGAGCGGCAATGCCGGGTTTGTAAGAGAGAGTAACCAAAGTAGTTGTTGTGATCAATTTCAATTTCAGCTTTGGGAGTTTAAAGATTGTAGTCATCAAGGCGGTCCGCAGCATTTCGGTCCTCCGAGTCCGTACCACTTGAATGGTTGAATTGAAGTTGTTTTTCTTCTTGAAAGATTTCCACTTGTTTCATGAGGGACCTACGAGTATGAATCAGGAGTGGTATGATGAAACTACCAAATAAGAGAAAAGAGAATGGTCCAGTGAGTATTACTGCAATCAAGAAATTACTGCAATCGATATGTTCAACTTGGACCACTTTATTTATATGCGTGTGGACGTATATAATAGCACAGGCAACGAAAAAGTGAAATATCCAGCCGAGAGTAACACCAGTGCAGCTCTATAAAAATGAAATTTTTCAAGAAATTCAGGCTTTCGGCCAATATTCAATTGGTCCTGACTCAATTGGTACGGCTTGCTCTTTAAATCCCACTACTCTTTTGGTACGTAATTTAGTACATTATTCATTGAGTACGATGGCTCTTTGCGTACCATCACTCTTTAGGTACGGTTTTCGAAATTTAACTTTGGGTTCCTGAATTCTGATTGTGAGTATTTCATTGTGAACCATTTCTTCATAAAAATCCCAGTCGTTTTTGAAATCTAAAATAGATTGATTCAGTATTAAGGTTTTCTTATCTCTTTTGAACTTGCACAATTTTCTGTTTTCGTAATGGAATACTATAATCAAGACTATAAGTTATGCTGAAAAACTGAAAGATTGAACTTGTCTCAAAGAGTTAATTTCCTAAAAACCGTACCCAAAGAGCACTCGTATCCAATGAATAGTGTAATGAATAATGTTACGTACTGAAAGGGTGATGGGGCCCAAAAAGCAAGCCGTATCCATTGACCGTACCGATTGAGAAAACTCACAAGGTCGCAAATTTGCTTTATGACTTTGACAATTCTATCCTTTAATACTTCCATTCCAACAGCATCTGGTATTACTAATTCGTTGGTCATCAAGGGTCTGAATAAAAACATTTATTAAATACAGCTACAGTGACCTGGTTGTATCTTGGGAGTATTACTAGTGTGTACGAGTTTCCTAAAATCTGCTATTGGCTTAAAAGCACGCAATAAAGCCACTGGCTCACAATTTTAGTCATAAAGAGGCGTAGTCCACTATTGAATTTTGAGGAAAGCATTTATTACTGAAAAGTCAATTTTTTGAGGAAAAATTAGAAAATGGTTGAATTTCCAAAATCCAAATTGGTAGCATTCAAGAACGTTAAAAGAAATATCAGGAAATGTCAACATTCTGACGTTTAATGTTTTATTAGAGGAGCCTATTTGAATTGAAAATTGAGAAACTACGGAAACACTCGAAAAACAAGCAAAGGTTGGGTTGTTTCTACCGTAAACAGGACAATAACTTTCTTCTTATATCCTAGAAGCGTATATATAGAAGGTTTCAATTAATCATCGATAAAACTCACTTTAAATCGGTGTACACAAACTTCACTTCGATAAGACCCACAGCAAAAAACGCCAGGCGAAAGGTCAAAAGAAACGCTACTGGAAATGCTGAAATAACAAGAGTGAAGATAGCTGGAAGAGACACAGGTGAGAAAGATGAAATATCAGCAAAAGCAGCGACTGCGATTGGGAAGTAAACTTTATCAATCCACCAGGCGTCGTGAAAAGTTGACTGGAAAAAATGCATTGAAAATGAACAATCTAATTTCAAAATAAATTCACCAAGTCATTCAAAATCTTTTCAAAGTTATCCACAACCCTGGTGTAGTGTTGTCTTTGAGTTGATTTGAGCTCTTCTTTCCTTTTACATTTGTGGAAATCGGAAAGTGAATCGCAAAAGAAGTTATGTTCAAACTGTAGATTCCTCAAAAGCCGTTCATTTCCTCTGGAATACGTGTTTGGTAAAATATCCATCCGTTTAGAAGACAACAGTTCGCAGATATTCTTCTCGTTATCCATGTTTTCTCCGAGTTCTATTTTAGGCTCTGAAAACAAAAGCATCCTGCTGTCCAGTTGATAAAATAATTGTTCTATTTTGAAAACGTGGTTAATTGTGATCAAATAAAGGAAGATTCGCTATTCAACGACTTCTGCAAAATGTCGCTCTGGCAACCGTTCTGCGACGGAGCGCGTTTCCGCGGCCTTCCGCCTCGCACTGCTGTGTGGTCCCCAGTTTTTGCAACTGCGTCACATGATGCAGCTTTGCGTCTCTACTCGTGAAGATAGAGCGCGTTTGTAAAAGCCACATATTCCACTTCGATAACGATGTTCCCAGCTCACTTTTGTGTTTACAAAGAAGCCAGGGCGAATCTTTATGGGTGAATCTCCCTCAGTTGGCTTGAAAAATTGATATAAAGTCTAAATGTTTGTAAGGATTTGATTTGACAATCGGGGACCTGAAGGAAACTTTTTATTCGGCTTCCGTCAGTTGTACGTACTCAAATCTCTTCTCGGGAACACCAAGGCCAGACAGGCATCAAGTTTGGGGTGTTAGGAATCGTATGTGCGATGCTTAATTCAAATATTAAATTTACAAGATTTATTTGACAACATGTAAAAAACATATTCCCGTCGCCTACAGAAAATGAAAATGCAATTGGTTGAGTGAAGCCAGAACAGTCCCGAAAATCTGGAGCGAATGATTTGTTAAAATTTCAATACAATAAACCTAACTAAATAGTAGACAAGAGCGAAACAAATATTTAAAACTAACAGGAGATTTTAGAGGGTCCCCGCAGTAAACCCTGGCTGACATAAAGAAATAAATTGGCTAGAAATGAAATGGGTTGGAGGAAGAAACTAGTTATAAATAAGAACGTGAGTAGATGATCTAAACGAATCCGAAGTTTCTGGCCTTGATAGCCAGTAACAGCTTGGAACGAAGCATGCGTTTTGACGAGTAGACTGGTACATAAATTCGGGAAATACACGTGTTCGCAGTTGGAAGGAAAACATCTTCTTGTGGGCGGAGCATTACACTTGCAGAGCTTTGCCATTTTCCTGTTGCAGGAAGTGATGGAGAACCGGTCCAGAAGAAGACGAGATCCTGAATTTTGTTTTATGTCCCAGTTATTCATTGTACGGTTCTGATTTACCTGTTTCTCTTGTGGAGTAAAAGATTCGATGACCTGCCAGAACCACTGCTTGAAACGATTCAGAGTCTCTTGAGATGCTCGACTCTCATCAAGGAACGAAGTATTCGCTTGTAAGACACTGATGGATACCTAAAAGTTTCAACAAAGTTGATAAATTTTTCGAGAAAATATCATACCGATTCGATTCCGCAAATGATGAGTCTGAGATCTTCTGGTGTCAATCCATCGAGCATGGACTCAGGAATTACATCAAGAACGCCTTCACGAATTGCTTCGAGAGCTGTGATCCGTTTTCCGATGAGAACTCGCTCAGCATACTTGTAAACAAATTCAATCACGTTGTCCTTGTTGACTACGATGGTCTCTCCATTCGGTTTCAGATTGATCAGTGCAGTTTTCTGAAATTTTCGTTATGATTTATTATTCCTTTAAAACAGAAAACTCACTCCACTGGGTGTTTCTTCCATATAAGTGAAGTCGTTATCCAGCGCATCTGATTCTTTGAAATCTGATCTCAAGAGCATTCTGAGGTTATTGAAAAGTGCTGGATCATAGAATCCCAGATCAAGCCAACAAATGGGTTCCTTGAGGATGAATGAGAATACATGTCTAGCAAATCTCATAGGGAAAATGTCGCCTTGAGAGAGGCAGATTCCCATAATTCTTCCAACCGTTCTGAATGCAGCAATTCTCATTGGTGCTCCGTTTCCCATACATGGAACATAACATTCTCCATATGGAGCTTTTTCGAACAGCTTGCCCAACGGGTTTTCGGTTCCCACCAGAGCATTCCATTGATCTTCTTCGGAGCGCGGCTGCTCGCTTTGCATACTGCGGAAAGATTTAGGGTAATCATCGAGTTCGCCTTCAGCACGAAGTTCTGCGAGAATTTGTTGAATGTGTAGACGCATTGTATCGTCGTTTATGACAGCATTGACAAATACTTCAGTTGGAAGCTGACACATGATTCCCATAACTCTTCCAATCGTTTTCTCATCACTCAGGAACCCGGCAGTCCTGAAACATGTTTAAGAAATTTAAAACACTCAAATACCTAGTGGCTTACATCGTGTGGATTTTTCGTAGAGTTACTTCGTGCTCACCCCAATTGAGAGGGGGTACAGGTTGAGATTCAGCGGAGCTGTCTTGCAGCACCCTCTTCGTCCAATTTCCTTCGCCAGTGAAATTTTTAATGTCGAATCGTGGAGCAGCTAGGTTTATTGGGAATGTTTTCAAACGACGGAGATGAGCTCGCAAACGGATCGCTTGTTCTCGACGAGCTTTCCGAAGCGTCTTGCTGACTTCCATATCTGAAAAAAAACATAACTCAAATTGTTTGTAAAGACGAAAGAATTACCATGTTCATAATCGTTTTTCAGGTGAAGTACTGATTGAATCAACGACATTTTTTCATTGGCTGCTCCAGTGTGGAAAGGCGCCATTTCAGACATGCACGATTCAGCGAACGCAGTATAGAAACTACGAGTCACACCGGTTCCCTCTCCTGGTTCGTCAATGAAATGAACACGAAGACGAGTTCCAGCCAGTGGAGTATGCGCCCCATCAGTGCGAATTGATAGCATTCTCTTCACATACAAACTGTGTAGCTGCACCATCGTGTCACGGAATAAACTTCCTTGCTCTCTATGAACGTCGAGTACAATTTCTTTAACAGCGGAGTGTTGTGTTCTGTACTTTTCCGTCGCTGTATTGAACAGTTTGTATTTTGTATCAAAAGTAGCGAGTCGGCGTAACATGATTGAGCTTTCGAACGCGACTTCAGATCCAAGAGCTTCGGTCAATCTGTCGTAGAAGCGGTTTCCGATAGTACTCAACGTTTTATACCACTTCGAGAAGAATAGTTGTTCTCGCTCACAAGAATGTGCGAGAAGTTTTTCTTTGAACTTGGAAACAGAGTCCTCGACACGACCGACATATCCTGGGAATTTCTCGGCTTCAGTGGAGTAGTTTCTGACTTCATCGTCAGGAGTACGATCGTGGTGATAGAAGTCTCTAGTAATACTGATAAACTCTTGTTCCAGCTTCCGGCGATGAGGTACTATTGCAAGACTGACGCCTGGACAACGGTACTCGAATGGACGATCGACAATGTTATAAGTGTACTCTTCTACGGGATCCTGCAAACTCATCTCAGAAGTTATTCTTCAAATATGAAACTTACATTTAAATAGCTTGAGGTTTTTCTCTTGATGTCATCTACATTCGGTTCTCTGAACAATTCTTCTGGTCTTGAATGCATTGTGAGAATTTTGGGACCTCCAACCATCGGACATTCCTCCTCAAACTTCAAACTTTTCATGATGTGATAACGTCCAGAGAGTGTATCCCATGCACCGTCATGAAGGTGTCCTGGCCAACTAAGCGAAGCAGGTCTCATGAAAAATCCAACCATCAAATCGTTGTCGGTTTGTTCGCATTTCTCGCGGAAATGACGCCGTTGACTATCCTCGTAGCTGTCAACTATTCTTTTCAGCTCCTAAACAATAAAACGACTATTTTAAATATGAAAAACTAAAACGAACGATTGGCTTTTCAACGTTGCAATTCAAGAAATGAAAATAAGCGTCAGCCACCAAAGCAACTGGATAGAGCATTTCAATTTCAACATGTGCCAACGCGTCCTTCGCTTCATCTGTAGCCAGTCTTAATAGAGAATGAACATAATTCAAAGCATCTTTTCGGCCTCGTTTATCTTCATTGCCGGGAGATACAGGACGAATCAACGATTTCTCATATGTTTCATTGAACTTTATTTTTGCTTCAGTTGATTCGAAAACTCTGCCCATCCAACGGAACGTCTCCTGGAGAATATCGCCAAAGATACGTTGAGCCTGAAAAATCATGTTATTCGATGAAGAACAATATGAAACTATACCTTTAGTTGAGATCGTTTAGCATTGTCATCGGCCTTCGTGTAAACAGACATCACTGGTCGTGGCATTCTTGAAAGAATATCACAACCAGCTCGAACAAGAACACTGAATGTCAAAGCAAGTTGCTCACGAGCTGTTTCAAGAGATGGAAGTTCAGTATTCTCAGACTTCTTCGAAGAATTGGAATTTGGAGAGGAATCTTGATTTCCAGAAGTAGCGGAACCAGTAGCACCAGTAGCTGCTGCATTTGAATTAGTCGCTGATGATGATTGGGCAGATGGATTACTTTGACTATTTCCACTAGAAGCTGCTCCTGATGAGGCTGTGGAAGGAGCACCAGAAGCACCAGCTCCTGTGTTCGATGCAGAACCTTGAGGGTTTGATGTTTCATCTCTGCGGCCACTTAAAAAGCTTCCACGTGACCCAAAACGATAAGGCAGATATCTTTCCATTCTCTGAAATACGTTCGAATAAGCTCTAAATTTATAAAGAGAAACATACCGATTGTCCAGCAGCTCTGGCTGTCTGACGCCTAGCAGCTTCAAATGCAGCAAGAGATCGATCACGAGCTGCATTGAGAGCAGCAAATGATCCAGAAGCAGGATCTGAAGCTATAATTATTGGTCCAAACGGATTTTATGAGCTCTGAACTTACGCTCAGCAACAGGTCTAGCTACTGAAGGTTCTTGGACCTGAGCTTGAATTTCGGCTTCTTCCATTTGTTGCGCAGCATTTTCTATGGCGAACACAGGTTCCCGAGGTGCAGCTTCTTGCGAATCTGATGAATTATCTTCGTAATCAACCCGACGTGGGGACGGGCTAGCAGGTTCATATTGAGCTTCCATATTCCAAGCCGCATCTTCGTCTCTGTCGTCCACTCTTGGCACTTCTTCGTCGGCAACCACGGCCACCGGTGGTCTTCTAACAATACTCATATCAATTTCCTCATTATCATCTTCTCCATCATTTACATCTGGGTCATCCTGCTCATCTGGATCTGGTGGTCGATCACTATCCTCGTCATCATCATCGTCATCGTCATCATCGTCGTCATCATCATCATTATCGTCGTCGTCGTCATCATCGTTCTCATCATCTGAGCTACTGGACTCGGCTTCAGCATCTCTTTGTTGACCAGTTCTCTCTTCATTGTCTTCATTAGTATCATTAGTCGTGTTTCCGGATAGAAGACGACGTCTACGAGGAGTTGCAACTGTGGCTGCTGAGTCGTGACGAACGCGAACTGTCTCTTGAGATTCAGAAACACGATCGCCAGCAGATCGTTCGTCTTCCATACTTTCACGATTTTCGGATCCATTCTCTCGATCAGTGTCTCGGCGACTAGGCTGAAAAGAAACGAATTAAGATTTGAGTGTAAAACGAGGTGAATGAGAAAGGGTTTTGAACAATTATCCACTTACCCTTCGCACTCTTTTCGATTCAGATTTCGTAGTCACCGACTTTTCTTCTTTTTTCGATTTTTTGAGCACTTCAGAGAATGACAAATCACTGGCGAAATACTTTTCGAGAATATCCATGGGATCATGCGAGTTTCCAGCTAAAGCTGGGTTCACCATCGGTTTGAGCATTCCATCACGTACTGGTTCGAAAACAGCATCGGCTGCGATAGCTAACTGAACAACAGCAAAGGTGGGAAGCTGTTGAAGAACGTACATGATTCTGCCAACCATTGCAACAAAAGATGCCGCTTTTTCTGACAGTTTTGAGTTCTCTTTTTTTCCAATGACAATTGAATGAAAAACTTGATGATAGGATGATTGATTGAAACGATTACGATCATCTCTCGGATCTCTCAAATGTGAAGTATCGTGGGCATCATCGGCAGCCAGGATAGTACTTGGAGCCATTGGAGACACGTTGATGGCCAGAGTGAGTACACGAACTAAACTTCGAACAAAACGGCCAACCCAGTTCTCAATGTCTTTATCCCAATGAGGCTGTTGAGAAGTTCCCGATAGAAGATTCCGCAATGTTAAGATGTACATGTTTGCAAAATCTTTTATGTTTTTGTTCGACAATGCAAACGTTAGTTTGTCGAGATGAGCAGCAGTGCTTTGTAGGACAAAACTAAGCTGAGAAGGAGTGGAGAGCTCAGTTCTAAAAACGTTAAAATATGTACGATTAATTCGCTTATTGCACTCACTGCTTATTCATTCCACATTTTATCGAGTTGATCACCACATTAGGATTTTTGCAACAATGCTCTAATGCATTTCTTGCGAACTTTGGAGGCTGCAAGTTGTGCTCAGGAGTACCAGATGTTTGAGAAGTAGGCATTACGTGGCCTGAAAAAATAGTTCTTGAACTTTTCGATGAAGAAAACATACGATATCTGCTTCGACGCTTCTGTGAGTAAGCCTGCTCACGGGTCTGACGAATAACAGTCCTAGCCAGGAAAAGCATAATGTGCTCATTTCGAGCGTTCGGATATTCATACAGACGGGTATTGTGGAGTAGTTCAACAAGTAAAAAGTTTCTGAGGGGATCGTTGCCATTAACCTAAAAATGGAATAGAGTTCTTCAATTCTATTAACCAAAAATGTTACCAGAGCTTTGCAGCTACTCTTCTCCCAACAATCACAATAGGCAGTTGGCGAAGTGCGTTTCAATCGACAATCATGATTTCGATGACATGTTAAAGCACACTCTGAACAGCAACACAACGATCCAGTAAGTCCACAAGTCTTGCACTCGTAGATGTCTTGATTAATGTGATCTTCCCCAGTCCATGTGAAGGAGCACACATCATTGTAGCAAAGAATGAAAAGAGGCGAATCGTCAGCATTGTGTGTTTCATCTGTGCTGAATCCTGGGAAAATGAACTTCAGCTTCTGTTCCTCAGTCATTCTTTTGAAATTCAGCTTCAGCAAAGTTTTCCAGATTAAATAGGCAGCACCATAAGCTCTCTGGTTTATAGCTGATTGGAAAGGTGTCATTCCGTTCAAATCACGACTAAGAAGAAGTGTTTTAATTGCTGATAATCTGTCTGCTTCATCCAAATAATCTGAAATTAAGGGTTTATTATTCAAGTTAGTAGTCGGTTTGAAGCTGACCAATATGTTCTCCGGCATCCTTATCATAAAACATTGCCGGATGCTTCAAAAGTGTCTCTACAATCTGTAATGCTGACTTCTGTCGAGCCTCTGGAGGTCTGGGAGATCCAAATGGCATTCCAGTTGTCTCCGATCGTACAGTGGTAAACGAGTTATTTCTAGTAAATTCTTCAAACTCTTCCGATTCAGCTCTTCTTTCTTTCCGCTTCTTCACTGGCGTGGCTTGATCTCTCCTTGGTCTGCTTCGGAGAACTCGAGACCATCTACCCTCATCGCTATCTCCAGCATCACCTTGTGGGTTGAATAGTACAGCTTCTTCGGACGAAGGTGCTGGCATAGAGTCTTCATCCATCACAATATCTTGTGGAGGTGGAAGAACGTTCTTTGTTGGGAACAGTTCCGGTGTCGAAGTGTCCGGCATTGCTCTATCATCATCCTCAGAATTCTTAGTAGCAGTAGTCAATCGGATAGCAGCGTGTAAAACGTTAGCGCATAGATCGGAGCTGATTGTGAACAGCTGCTCATTCATAGTTTTCCGGAATTCATCGTTCGTCATAGCATTGGTCACTGAAAAATAAAATAACTTATAATTGGGACTCTGAATTCGAGTTTACTTCTCATTTCGAGCAGTCGATCCAAGAAGAAACTGACACCATCTGCATCACAATAAAGAACCATTTGCATTAATGATGATCCATCTTTGATGAAATGGTTATGCCACGGACGATTGACACCGGGAATGATGAGCATGGAGCCTTGCCATTGAGAATTTTTCTGTAAAGTCAGAATATGAAAACAGATCGCATGTCGCCGAAGATCTACCTCGCATGCTCCTAAAGAAGTAGAACTCGGAGGTCTCCAAGCTGTGGCTATGTGAAGAATTGGCTGTGAATTCATTGCAGGTGGCTCACGGAATCCATTAAGTGCGTCTCGTTGAAGTGGAATAAGTTGTCCAGCAGTATCACGAAGGAACAACGTGCGGGGCTGAAATGGTTGATTGAAAGATGTAAACAAGACGAACTGAGCTGAAACTTACATCTCCAAAGCTAATTAACTTAGGTGGCAATGCTCCCGGAATAGAACGTTCGACCGACGGAAGATAAACGGGAACTCGCCGTCTTGATATGACTTTTCCAGTCGTGCTGACTCTGTACATGTGCATTCCACGTTCGATATGTTTGCTCCTAGCTAATACACGAAGTTCGTTCATGTCCGCAACCATCGAAACAATAGTACGATTAGAGTCAACGTCGAATTTCAGCAGTTCCTTTTGCAAAATGATTGGAGCCCGAGGTGGACACTTATCAACTACTTGCAGATTTTCCATCCGCATCAAACGCGGCTTTTCAGAATCTCCCTCGCTTTGAACTGGATCAACTCTGTGAGGCTGAAAACATAATTACAATAATCATCTAAACTATAAAAATCGTTACCATTCCTTCCATCTCTGGTCTATCACTATAAATACTTTGAAACATCGGTGGTTCAATGGAACTTTGCAAAAATTTGACAGCCACCAGATCCTCGTCAACTAAATGAACTTGCATTAGATCTCTCTTTCGATGTTCATGAATCCATAAAAGATCTTCGACAGGCCATACTTCCACACGACGTCGACCGAACTCTGGGGGAGGCGCAGGACGTGATTCGTCAGAACCTTCGTGTGCTCGTTTCCGTGACAGACCTCCAGGAGGAACGATGCTACTAGCTGATGGTTGTGAAGGCACGGAAGGTTTCAAAGAGGAAACAAATCCTTCGATTTCTAACTCAAAGTCGTACTCGCGAGGTGTCATGGTTCGGAAACGACAATGATCAGTGGCGCTCCAACAATCTTCGAGGAGGATACCAATCTATGATAAAACATTAGCACATATTAAGAATACTTTTTTAATACCATTGGGTTGCTAGAATCGATAAGAGCAGCAACACTTCCAGCCGGATATAGCGGCGCTTTCTTCATTTGGACGTGTTGACCAACTACGAATTCTGTGACATTCGATGTAGAAGGAACTGTTGTAACAGTCGGTTCACCGAATGACACATGCTTCTTTTTATCTTTCTCAGTTTTCTCCTTGTCATAACGAGTACTCTCGAGCAATGGAACAATTCCACTGAAATTACGATTATTTCTGAAAACACCCAAATTATTCT
Source organism: Caenorhabditis remanei (assembly GCF_010183535.1). Classification (NCBI taxonomy): domain Eukaryota; kingdom Metazoa; phylum Nematoda; class Chromadorea; order Rhabditida; family Rhabditidae; genus Caenorhabditis; species Caenorhabditis remanei. The sequence goes on from NC_071332.1 coordinate 7,356,738, forward strand.
TTCGACATACCACCAATGAATGATGCTATCAATTCGAAAAACCGCAAGATGATCACTTGTTACTAGATCTTGAACTTTAATGACAGACTCTTCTGGAACTTTGACGATCGTTTCGGTGGCAAGTGATAATCGAGTTCCTGCACCGTTTTCATCGAGCCAAGTAATCATGTGACCGCACCGGGTGACAACAGCCACTCTTAAATTGCTGGCAGAAATTTGCACAACCGGATCCGCAGTACTTCCGATATTGGTGTGGTTGGGGTACTGTTGATTCTTCACAACGGTCAGTGGTTCATCCGTTCCTACTTGTTCGTCCCATCCCCATGAATAAATCTTTCCGTTCTTGTGAAGAACATACATCTGATAAGTTGTTGCAGCGATGCAAACTACTGGATTAGATTTTCCCGGTTGATCTCCAATTTGGGTATCCATTCTAGAAAATTAAGTCTGATGAAGGATAATTGTTTTAGAAAAAACTACTTTGAGTGCTCTGGGATTCCTTCGCCCTCTTTTCCGCACCACCACTCGACCATATCTGACAGTTGCATACAATTCTTCCAATTTGACTCAGTTTCTTTCTTCTTTTTGTCTTTATCTGTTGACTTTGATTTCTTGCTAGTTGTACTTCCGAAGTGATAGCGTAATTCAGCGCCACGAGATGACAAAGAATCAAGCAAGCGTTCTTCTGCAACTAATCATACCTATGCATTTCTAGTTATTTTCAGCAGAGTGTACCTCTTTCTAGAAAACTTTCAGCAATCGATGAAACTCCACCGCTTGCTCCTGGTGGAACACCTCCTTCCAGTATTTGCAGTAGTTCTTCAGGAATGAGGTGTTCGCCCCCAATTTCCATGCTGTCTTGATCTATAAACATTTACGTAAACTGGTAAACAATTCATTCTCATCACAAACCATCGCCGTCGTCTCTGGAAAGTAAGTTGTTGACTGCTTCGTTGACATTCAGGCCAGTACGTTGAAGTTCTCTGATGATAACATCTCTTGATTTCCCTTGGAGAACTTGCTACAATTACAATTAGTTTATATGTGTAAATGCGCGATATTTTGAACAAACCTGAACATTATTGATGAGTTCTTCGGGAACATTTGTTGCAGGAACACGTGGACTTCCCAAAATATAGCTTCTCGCATCACTGAGACCACCTCTCAGACGATAATAAGCTCTGGAAAAACTTAAACACTAGGCGTTTAGTTCTATTCAGATGTAGCAAATACCTATTTGAAAGCATGACTCTCCGATATTTGGCTTGTCCGGTTGCGGCTCTTAGAGAACTCAAACCACCACTCAATGGAATGACTTCAACTTCACCAGAACCACCGGCACGAGCGTAGACCTCGTGTAATCTGCTGCTGGATTCTCCACGGACTGGTTCAGCTTCTTTAACTTCTCCGCTTTCGATTTGTAAGAGGTGATAAGGGATGCGACAAACATTATCGTCATCGAGCATAATTCCTATGTGTTTCGGACCGAGAACAACTTGTTTGATACGAGAAGGACCGAGAGACTGAATTGCGGGGTTATTGAGAACATTGCCAATATTCTCTTGCTTGAACTGATCAATAATTCTGAAATTTCAAACATTCGAAAAATGACACTTTAAATATATTTCAATTACAAGTCAATTATCGATGAATCTTTCTTTTCATCCCCGACGGCTTCTTGAGCGTACAGTACATGAGTTAGGGTCTCATTTCTTGCGGGAAGCGCCTGTTCTCCTTCTTTGTCTTCTGAGGTAGCACTCATCGCCGGACCTTAACTATTTTTATGAAAAGTTTATCGACAATATTCTGAATATACCTGGTGTTTGACGACGGCCTTTCCGCCCTCTTTTTTTCGTTCTTTTAACCAATGTGGAAGAATGGTTAATAGCCTGTAAAAATCAATACTTTTCATTTCATCGTGGCAGAATGCATCAAGAAAACGGAAAGCAAAACAGAACAAACTGATATCCCTGTCAAAATTTGGTAGATTTTAAAATAGTCTTTCTGTGTAATACACCAATTTTTGTTTTATTTTCGCAATATTTCGTATTAGCCGAATTTATATCGCGAAACGAATAAAACGTTCAGATATTGTTCGCCATTTTGATTTCGAAAGAACTCAGACGTCAACATGCGTACATATTCGAAATCAAACGGAACACATCGATTGGCTACAAGATGATAACGATAAAATAAAGTAAAGTTGCTAGTCAGTGAAAGAGACACGCACGCACGCAACAAACTTTTTCAGAAAATTTGGCGCAACACTTTGAAATTTGTTTCCGACTGAAATTAATTCAATTTACCACTGGCGCAGTGATATATGTTCGAATTCATCACGCGAAATGAAGTTTTCTGACTGGAAGCTGGCGGAATCGAAAAATGAGAGCGACGCGCCACACAGAACACATGAGACTAGTGGTTTGTGTCGCCTGCGTCTCAAATCCTTTTTTCTTTTCATTTCTACGTCTCTTCAGCGGCGGCAGTCTATCGTTTCAGTTGACCGGTCTCGCAGCGACTGTGAAAAAAGGAAAAAGTGCGACCATGAAGTACGGTAAAAAGTTGAGCCAGTAAAAGCCGACAGATGAGCAAATTAGAATATTCGAAATATGAAAGCTTCATTTAAAGACATTTTCAATCGAAAAATAATGTTCAGTCTTTCGAAACTATTCAAAGATTTTTGTTTTTCGTCGTAAAAACGAAGACATATTAATTTGATTTCATCGAGAAAAAACAGAATAAATCAAACTTTTATGAGAAAAAAGTTTTTGAAAACAATTAATTCGAAGAATTCTACACATCATTCATTTAAATCTTGGCCGATTTCTTCTTTCCGTACACCAATTCCTGATATTTGTCACTTTCGCCGTCAAGTTTCTCCAAAAATTGGATCCTTCCTTCATGATAAACATCTCTCATTTCACATGTCGGATAAGAGATATGGAAATGACGTTCCGGACGATCCAAACTGTATTTTTCCCATTCATATGAATATTTATCTTTGCCATTTGGATTTCCATACTTTGCAAAATTTGAGAAAATGGTTGTAGTTTTCTCCATCATTTTCAAATCGTCCTCGGTTGCGTCAAATTTCGAATAGATTCCTTCTCCGAGTAGATAACGAAGTTCTGTGCAGTGTACAGCGGCTGAAAATGCAACTAGATAAATACAGAAAGTTCATTCAGAGGCTTACCTTTGAAAGGAAGCATACCATCCCACATTCCAAATCCTTCTGGATTAGTATAAGCAAATGTATACAAATAAACATCGTTTCCATACTTTGCAGCAGCCTTTGCAGCTTGGAGAACTCCTACATTGAAGAATTCATCTCCCACAGCTTCACATAATTTCTTTTTCATGGCAACTTCATCAGTTTGATCCACGCCACGAGTATAGGTTTCATAGAAAATAGTTTGAGCTTCCTTTGGGTTGCTCACTACATCCCCACCATACAATTCTTCTGAAGTCAAACGCAATCCTTGATCAGCTGGATTGAAGGCAGGATTCATCATTGCCAACATGAGGCCTTCGTACTCATCAACTCCAGTCATCATCTGTTTTTTTGGTGCTTCCCTCCTCAGCTCATCGAGTGGTTTGGGGAAGAAATCTCCATCCAAATTGGGAATAAATGTCAGAAAACCAGAGACTGACTTTTTGAATTTTTTTACATTTCTTAAAGTGTCAGAGGGCATTGATTCGTACCAACTGAGAAGAGCTCTCGAATCTCCACCTTTGAACCCATGGAACGTAGCAAACTCTCTGAAGACCTTGGCTTGATTTTCAGATGTTCTGATGGCAAAGTCGCAGTGAGCAGATCCAGAAATTGGGATGAATCTTTGGAAGAGATCTGAATGAATCATATGAATATATCAGTCCTCTGAAAACAAGAAAAACCTCTGGAGTGTGGACTCAACGACAGCAAATCAGTGCTAGCTCCGCCTGCACTTTGTCCCAGAACAGTCACACAATTTGGATCTCCACCGAAGGAAGATATGTGATTCTGGACCCACTTCAGAGCGAGAGTTTGATCCCACAATCCGAAATTTCCCCTGCATACATCGTCTCCAGTTGTCAAAAAGCCTAAGACACCAAGACGATAGTTGAGAGTGACAACAACAACATCTTTTAGTGGAAGAGTTCTGAAAATGCACAAATTATAAAAAATTATCAGATAATAACGACTGATAACTTTATTTTTAAGGCACAGTTGATGAAACATAGTTTGATGGAAAACAAGAATAAAAAGCTTACCCTGAAAGAGAGTAGGCACAGAAATCAGATGATCCACAGAGTTCGTAGCCACCTCCATGAATGAAAAACATAACCGGTCGACCAGATTTCTAAAATGATACCCATATTTCAGGCTAACCAGAAAAGTTTAGACTCACAAACTCCGCAGATGGAGTACGTGGAGCAAAGACATTCAGAGTGAGACAATTCGCCTCGTCTGGCTCGTCTTTTCTAGGCCCAAGCATCTGAAATATATTTGAAAGTGAACTTGAGTTCTAAGAACTGTTAAACCTCTTCAAAGCCTCCAGTTTGAATAGCAACTGGTCCATATTTGTAGCAGTCTCTGGGCTCCGTCCAGGTATCAACTGGGACTGGTTTCTTGAAACGAAGTTCACCAACAGGTGGCTTGGCGTATGGGATCCCAAGATAACCATCGACGATGACGTCGTTCTGAACTTTCCTTGATAAAAAATCAGGATCTAGATTTGTCAAAAATATAAACTATCCGTATTTGGAATAGTGTGAAGATCATGTCCACTATCCAAAAACCTCATCATTTCTCTCAAACTTACATGTTTGTAAACATTTCCCCGAACCGGTCCACACGTTGCTTTCACCACTTCCACATTCTCCTCCGGTGTCAAATGAGATAAGAAACCTCCCATGACTGAAAATAAATTGAATTGACTGTTAAAGTATTCTCAAAAATGAAATCAACAATTTGAATATGACAGTTCTCTTTTTATACATGTCTAAAGTTGTGAGACATCAACAAGACCTAGAGAAATAGAGAAACAAAGATGGACTACACACAAACACAGAGACGGTCTTTGAAAGGACGCTATGCGCAATGTGGTTTGGTTATAGTGACTACACTTTTCCCATTGATTCCTTCTTTTTTCGAAGGGATTATTTGATGATGAACACATTTACTCAAAAAACTACATAGCACATTGTTTTAGTTGTTTTAATTTGATCATCCAATCGTATCGCTTCAAAAAAAATTGGAGATGTGGAATGTTTGGTGGGCATTGGAACAAATTCTAAGGAACAAATGAATGGAACAATAGTTTGTTGATGTTGATACTTTTTTGCACCGTCAACTTCGTTTTTATAGTTGTCTCTTTTTTCCAAACATTGGGAAATATTGATCACTCGACCCGTAGTTTCTGCCATTCTCGTTCCGCCCCTTTGTGGTTTGAAGTCTTCAATTAATTGTAGGAGATTGCGATTTGGGTTATTCGAGAAACCCGGGAGAACAGAAAAGAAGAGATACGACAAGGTTATTGATCGAGAAGCTAGATTGCTCACTGAGACAAAGAAGAAGATGAGACGCATTCCATGTAAGGAAACGCAGTTCGCATTCCCTGGGAGAGCTGTGAGAACAGAGATTCAAGTAGAGTCTCACATCTTCAAAATCGATTACTGTAGGACACATCTGAAATTCAACTAATAGCTATTGTCAAACCTTCATTAATGTATGAAACGACTGCTCGAAGCCAAAGACTACTCACTTGATCTCTTTTTTGAAACAGATGCAGACTTTTCTGAATTTCTGAGATGTTGTATACCCCGCTAATAGAACATTTGCCACTATCATTTCCTTCTCGCCTCCAAAAAACAGTAAACGAAGACTTATGACGTCTTAGAATTGAGAGTGGGAACCCTTGTAATTTATTCAACGTTTTCTTGTTTTCGCCTTGAAGCCGTCTGGTTCCGACTTCTTCACCACGTGTGAGTTCAAGTTTTTATAGAGTTCTTTTGTTTTAAAAACAAGATAAAAATTGAAAAATACTATAGCTGAAAACGAACAAAAGAGAACAATGAAAACATTACAAGAAAGCTAGAAACAAACCCCGTAAAGGCCCGTTTTGAAAAACACAAATAATAAAATGGCTGTTAGTAAATATTACTCAAAATATTACTCAAGCTACCGGAATTCTAAAAAGAAACAAAGCTATAACCAGTGAGAAATGAAAGATATCTAAACATTAGAGGGTCTCGAGACGAGACGAGTCTCAGCCATAGATCGATCCGTTTCAATTCGAGACATTCGACCACAACGCATTCCTGCTTGAGAGAAATATGATTTTCGTTTGACTTGATCCGTTTGTATCACAGCCTGAAAACCCTCGAATTTAAATCTGTTCAATCCAAAAAAGTTCTGTATAACCTACCTTAATATACATGACAGTCATATGTCTGAACTGTTGGTTACAGAAAAGGAAAACGAAGAATGGGATGGTCGCATTGACAAGCGACGCCAAATTGTTGCCATGGTTCAGGAGACACATCAAGTAGCTGTAGTTGTCACCCTGGAAAAAAGAGAATTTTCAGTAGAAATATTTCCAGCTACTATCCAATTCAGCGTGAAAATAAATATCTATCATTTTTTCGCCAAGCTCATTTAGATTGCATAGAAAACAAAGCGTCATGAATCATCATCCGAGAATAATTAGTTTTTACTGGAACGTGAAAAAAGAGAAAGGAAAAAAGAAAAAGAAGAAATGAAAGCATACCTGTATGGCACTTGCTGAATGGGTCAGAGTAGCTGGTCCTTCGAATACGAGATGAGTTAACGTGGTGGCAACTGTCATCCGGATCACACATTTTCTTCGCTGAGAGAATGTTTCTCCGAGATTCTGAAACAGAAAACGTTGAGATACAGCTTCTAAAAAATGAAGGAATTTTACCTTGAAAGTGAATTTCTTAATAATTAAAAGTGTGCAAACTAGCATTGCAATTGTTGGAATCACAATGGAAACTGCCATCGTTGTAGTCGCATAAAATCTTCGATAGATTTCATAATGCGGATTGTTTCGAGCACGGAAAACTGATTGGAGGAACCAACAAGCAGCATTTTCTTTTTTGAAATTCTGAAACTGATATATAGATGCTGTATAACTAGCTGAAAACTCACTTGAATGTACTGTTTGACTTGTGTGAATTCTTCAACATCTGTCACAATCACGATTGTAAGATGAAGAAGTGTTGCAGCAAATGCAGACAAGATTAGCACAATCCATGTCATTCTGGAACATTTCAATTCCCAAATTTGCAAAATTTTCTGAGCAAAACTCACTTTTTTGTGCAATACTTTCTAAAAATAAATGGTGTCATGATGCACATGACTGTCTCCATTGTGACCATAAGTGTGAGCCATGTTGACATTGTTCCACTTATATTCGAAACCATCATCAGATACGGACGAGATTTCCAGAATAGGGGTTCCAGATAAGAGAGTGGTTGGGCATTTGATGCATGTAGTACCTGGAATAAAAGTATTTATAACTGCTCTTGAGTTAATTGCTATTCTTTCATTTTGTACTTTTGCTCGGGAACAATACAACAAAAACGAGCTGGACGAAGACACTGAGTCTTTAGTTAATTGAATTCTTTCTTGTCTTTTTTGTTCTTTTAACGACATTATTTTCAGCCGAATGTACCTCCAGAATTCGTGAAAACATGAACACCATGTTGGCAATCGCTTTGGCACGGAGAAAGTGGACAGAGCTGGATCCTTCGAAATACGGGAGACCGTAGATCAAAACGTTGAGCATGTTTCCGAAAAAGCAAAGCGTCATCAAGGGAGGTACAGCGTATTGGAGGTATGCTGAAAGAATTCAAATGGTTTTTAGAGCGTCCAAGGTGCGCCAGATGGTTAACAATTTATATCCTGCACTGTACAAAACCTACTTAATTCAGCCCAATCGCAGCCAGATGTGAAATTCATAATGTGTCTATATTCTGGAAGGGCTGAAGGCATCGAACACTTTGCAATTCCTTTTTCTTCTAAACTTTGAATTGTTGCCATTACTCTGAAAAATCAGAAACTTTTAGATTCAAAATTCATGTTTCTATTTTTAGATTCCATATTTTCTGACCGCCGTGCAGATCCAGATATTTTATGAAGTATTCCAAGTTTGTGGGTTGATTTAAAATTCATTTGGAGTGAAAAAGTTTCAGAATACTTTTAGACACTAATAATAAATGAGGGGAATAGAAAGAGGACACCTGGTCGTTGACTTGAGACATTTGAATTTTAGAAAAGATCAAAAGAAGAAGAAGAAGAACTCACTGGACACAGTTGTATGGTTCGAGAACTTTATCGAACTGTTCCACACACATTTGGATTATTTCTGCTGGTTTTGGATCCATTTCTGCTGAAAATAAATATGTGTAGACACAACAAAATATGAAAATTTCAATAAGGAAGACATGAGGAAAGGTCCAGAGTGAAAAAGAGAAGGGAAGAAAAAGGCTAGAAGCGTTTTTGAAGAAGATGGGCGGGGCTTTCTCGGGAGAGAGAAAAGAAGAAGATGGGGAGGAGGAAGAGTTAGAGAGAGTTCAGAATGTATGCAAAAATGTCGTAGATGACCTGATTATTCAACTACGCATCACCCAAACGTCAAGATAGAGAAATGATGTATTGGAGGTAGAAAATAGGAAAGGATAGGTGAGCAGCTGAAAGTTCATTACATCGGAATTTGTGATCAAGGTGTAGTGGTGGTATAAGAAAATGTAGGAGTGAGGGAACATTGCGTGATAATTAGCAGTTTGGACAAGGAGAAGAAATTAAATATTAAAGATCTAAAAGCAGAATTCGTATATTTATGACGACAAGGTGACTACTTGATCCTGAAAAACTAATTGCTTGAGAAAGTTCTTATATAAAACTGGTACTATCCTTTTGGTGGACTTCCAGAAGGTTTATGATTTGGTTAGTTCTAATTTGGAACAGTATCCAGTTCATCTCATTTCCTAAAGGTTGACAACAGATCTCATGAGAATTACACTTGAAAACCATGGTCTAGTTCTTCTATAAACAAACTCTCAAAGGTCATTTTACGAAATTTACAATCTGAAATTGAAAGCAATAAAAAGGGAACGGCAATAACAAAATGAGTAAAGTAAGCCTTCTGAGCATCAGAGAGAAACGACTCAACCACCAAAGGGAAGAGAAAAAATAGTTGAGAAAACTAATTATATGGGTTAATCTATTTGTGGCATCGCCCAACCGCACGTCTTCTTCGTGGCAAAGATGAGAAGACGTGGAAGACGAAGAAGAAGAAGATGAGGGCAAATACAGAAATGAGTAAAGAGTAAAAGCGACAAGAAATGAGTTTCTTTTGGGTTTTGGGCTTTCTGAAATCGAAAATCGGACATCCCTTTGCCTTGGTTTAATTTAGGTTGATTCCGGAGGGATGACGGGATGTAGCTGGTACTAAAGTAGGCGTGCAAAGAGAATTCTGCAGGTGGAAAGTGAAGGAAGAAACGAAAAAACGTTCAAACTACTAGTGGAACACACATTTGTATTCCATTCACTCCTGGCCAGAATGGAAGAAAAAACTGAGCAAAGGTTTGGAAAACCGAAAAGACAGGGTACAGATGAACAAAAGAACATGTCGAGTGTTGGATAGAGATAGATAACAAAGCTCCGCCCCTTTTTTCTATTTGCTCTTTTATTTATTTTTAGGAGAACTATAATCTCTCATCGAACATTTGGTCATCCCTATCTCTCTCTCTCTCTCGAGCAGTGACATTTATAAACTACTCGTCCTTCTTTTTTCTTCTTTTTGGCTTCTAGTACACACAGTGCAACATCTTTATCCTAGCCCCACCTCCACCGGAACTTTAGTTTCCGAATCAATCTTTGAAGGCGTGATTCGACGATTTGAAGGATGTATGATTTCATTGCAGACAAACAAATGTGCGAAAGATCGACAGGGTTCATTCACAAATATTTGTTAAAAAAGAGAGAAGGAACCTCTTCTGCAAAAATGGAACCTCATAAATCTGGAAGCTGGGATCCCTCATTTACGTCACAACACAGAGATCAGACTAAAGGGATAATAAAAAAAGAAGAAAAGATTCTATTTCTGTGTTGCTATGTTTCTACATTAAGATATTTCTGCTAAATGTGTCACTAATCTGCATTAATCTTGACGAGCAACCACCACGTTTTTCACACGTCTTCTAGGCTTTTATGAGTTCAGGATGAACCAAAAATGTTATATTGCTCTTTTCTATCAAAAAAAATTGGGAGCACAAAGAAGAAAGAAAGTGACGATGAATAGAGAAGAGAAGGGACTTGTTTTTCCTTGTTGTTTCCGGGAAAGTCAGTTCTCTTTGAGTGGCCAATGGGTTCCTAGTGGTCAGAATGAATATATTGTCTCGTGACACCTTCGTTCTCACATTCATAGTTTTACAAGTGGGTGGTGCCCCCATGGACAATGAGGAGGACCCCGTGAGTTTCGTCCCTCTGGACCTCTGGAGGAAATAAGAACGGAATTGAGTTTTTGTTGAGTTGAGGAAGATTCAATTGGTGGTCGACGACCACTTCTTTTGGGTCGTTTTTTGGGAGAACGGATCGAACAGCTGTCTCAATTTTAGTTGGAAAAGGAATTGAGATGATGTAAACTTTTCTATGGGAACCAATCTAAATCGAAATTTTGTTCCTCTAAAATGAGCTAGTTTGAACTAAGGAAATGTAAGTGGTTGGATTTGATTTGAATTGCAAGGAAAAAGCAAAAAAGTAATCTGGAAACTAGAGTAGACTTTATTAATTTTAAAACTTAAAAGAAGATATTCAGAGTGAGATACCTTGTGCAAATCATGGGCAAGAACTGGGCAAGTAAATCTACAAAATAAGGAAAGTGGTTGAAAAATAAATGAGTGAATAGTATTTTTCTTGATATCACTTTTTGAATGAAATCTACAATTTAGGTAAGAATTCCATTTTTCACAACAATTAGACATCCTTTTTCTTCTTCCAACTATGAGAAAAACTTTTAAAAAATCCATGAATCAGTCTAATCCGTTACTAGAAGGAAAAACTTTTTTCAGAGTGACATTTTCGAAAATTCAAAAAGTTCAGTTCACCATTCAAAAATGCAAAGTTTCTCATGAGAAGAACTTGAAAGGAAGAACAATCAGCAGACAGATTCTTGAGGAGCCATAAAGCAACGTGTTTCAAAATGAGGTGCAAAGTAGATGGTGACGTTAGAAATGGATGCAAAGATAAAGGACATGGTCCCGTACGACAAGTACAACTGGAACATGTGATTGTTGTCAGAATTCACTGCTTTCATGATGAAACTTGGACAAATTCAGAGAAGATCAAGAACATCGAATGACTCTTGAGTGGTTGTACGATCAAAATTTATTCGCATTTGTTCTTTATTTTCTTTTCCAGATCACTTTAGTGGGGATTCTGCACCCACATACGTATGTACGTATTTCAAATAAAAAATGAGAAAGCTAATCCAGTTGCCACCTCACGCAGAGACACGAATATTTTAATGAAAAATTTGGTGCCGAAATGACATGAAGAAATCCCCCAATCTCGCCCTCATTTCTATTGAATTTGAAGACAAAGATTGCTGAGATCAAATGGGGTAAAAATTATTTCAAGTTTTTCAATAGAAATTTATTTTAAAAATTTGATCATTGATGGTCATAATCAGTCTGATGAATGAGGATGACGATGTCGATCCCACCTGATCTTTTGAAATTTTACTCCCAGAAAAGTACGAATAGAGTGGGGAAAAAGTAAAGTAATCCTAGATGGAGAGGAATTCTGGAGCAGCCGAACTACTGCAAAAAATGTTTCGGCATTCTCTCTTGTTGCAGCCGGTGATTATCTAGCGGCACCCATCTAATCTATGGTTGTCGTCGTGTCGTCTACAAAAAAAAACAAAGAGAAAAAGAACAAGTCATGGAGAATAAGAAACAAGAATAAAGGAGGATGTATGTGTACTTGGACTATGAATAAAATAGGAAAAGAAGAGGATGAGACGGACCTTTTCCTTTCCGAATGCAATCTTTCCTCTGTCCTTTTTCCTCCTTGCACAATGAGTTTGACCGGACCAAGTAGTTGTTGCACACATATTGCACACATCATCGGAATGGGTGTTTTAGAACAAAAATAAATGAAGAAAGGAATGAAAATGACATAGATCTTAGAAATATTTCCGAGCTTGATGAGAATGTAACTTCCAAAGGAACAAAATTATTTCGAGAAGCCATTTTTGGAAATAAATTTTCGAAATATGGATCAGAAAGACACAAATTGTGGAATAATATGTACAAAATTGTTACTAGGAAGTACATTAACTTCAAATACTTTTTCATACTTTGATATTTTCACGTAAATCAGAATCAAAGCATTTGGACGAGGTGATCTAGGTAATAAAACAGATCTGAATAAGACCAATTCGGGGAGATTTTGCTTCTTTTTTTTCAGTTTTTTATCAAATTTTGAATAAAATTTAAAAAATAACATTACTTTTTTGGGAAATAATTACTGGGTATCCTTGTAAAATTCGGGAAAAACGTTTTACTGCAAAATTTGATTGCAGGTTAATTTTTTCAGCAAAATAGACATGTGATCTGGTGCTTCCAATAATATTTTGCAATAGGTTTTGAGAATTCTTTATGGAAACTCGAAAAAGTTTTAGAAAATGCAAAGGAATACCTTCAAACTATTTATTTTCAGATTTCGAATCAGAATTTTCGATTACCTGAACCTATTTCTGTTCGTTCCAATACCTATAAGTTCATGCAGGTGGTTCGGGAAACCAATGGGTTATTCTACAGAACTGGAAGATATTTGGTGCTTTCGAAGCTTGCAACTCGAATGGAAACAATAAAACACTGAGAAACTCGAAAACAACAGCACTATAGAACACCGAAATTTGAAACTCTTCGGGTGGTATTTTATGGGAAAGGCATATATGGAATATAAAAAAGTTCTTGAAATAGATATTCTTTGAGAATGTATCTGGAACACACGCACATATTTTGCGTTCTTCTTTCCTACATTTTCTTCTCCCAAAAAAAATATTTACGCAGGCATCATCACTCGTTCGTGGTAGCAAAAATGAGATTCGATGGATGGATAAGGAGAATGAACTCAAAATAATGGGTTGAAGGAAGAGAAGAAAATGAAGGAGGGGAATATAAAGGGAACAAAAAAACTGAGAACGGATTGTTGTGGAAATTGAAGAAGCGAAAGAATGAAGAAGAGGATTCTGAGCATTTACGACTTGTGACTAATAAATAAATTGAAAAATTCTCAAGACTTACCAGTACATATGTTGCCAAGAATGTCTCATAACATACAACTAAATAATTCATTACGTAATGTAGATAGGTCACATTTTCTATTATGAACATGTAATGGATCCATATGGGTACTTCTTGAATGAATTTTCATGATAATGTCTGAATGAATCATTCGTCTACTACTTTTGGGAACGGGGAATCGTGAATTACTCATGATTGTTCACTCTCATTAAAGAAGTTTGGTATTTTTTGTAGTCTGGATCATCTTTTGATTTGGTTGGTTTGGAAAACTGAACGGTTGGAGAAATGCGAGACACTTGGAAGTGTATTTTATTCTCCATAAACTTTGAAATCTTTTGGAATCCTTTGTGCAAGACGAGATTGTTGTTGTGGAGGCCCGTTTTCCAAAATGTGTTCACTTAGAAATAGACTTTTGCCTTCATTTTGTTCTACGATTAGCAGAAACTAGTCTAGGTGGAAACCTTCATCCACGGTTAAAAAAGCAAACGTGCAGACTCGGAATCTCAGTTGGAGACAATAACCATTTACTCTGACAGGGTCTAAATATTTCCAGTAAACTAATTTTCAATGGAATAAAAACGCAATTTCTGGAATTGAGCCGCCCTGTAGATACCAGAGGCTCTCAAGACTAATAATAAGTCATTGTGTTCAAAAACAACTTTACCAAAGTGAAGAGGGATGGGGGGTTCCCTTCATTTTCTTTCCTTTCTTCTTCTTATTCAGTCGGGTTTTGTTTCCGTGTTATTGGCGTGTTCGCATGGGTAATTATATCAAATTGAAGAGGGGAAAAAACGACTGGAATGAAATGCTTTTTACACGATTGGCTTGCTTCTGCAAAACGTCGACACGCGAGAGCATTACCCAAGAATGAGCTTCAATAATAATAATAAGAGGATGATAACAAATCGAAAAGGCAGGTAGTGCCGGCCAGTCTTCTTAATTAGAAATACCTTTGGGGATTCAAAGAGAGCGAGAAACGGAACTAGACTCTTCTAATTATGTTTTCCAATAAAATCTGAGTTCTTCGGATGTGAGGAGAGAACGGAAACAAGGAAATAGTTCGGGGAAAAAGAAGTTCGAAATAAGAAAATAGTGAACTTAACAATTCATTTTCAGACTTCATTGTGAGGGTCCGTTCGCTCGGAACCTAGAATTTTAGAATATTGTTTTGAAAACAAGTATTTCTTGAATTTGGTATCTCAAACTGCTATTAGAATCTTGAAAATAAAAAGAACTACTTTTTAGTGAGTGAGAACATACAATGGGGACCCCAGAAAGACGCGCCAGAATCTGTTAGAAGCCGACAAAACACAAGACTTTCGAGGATAATCCCCACAGTCATTACCTGAAAGGAACTCACATGTCTCATTTTAATTTATGCGGTATAAAAAGACCAAAAAGTCAAGAGACAAATATCTGGCTACAACTGATACCGACTAATTCTATTATACGTATAAAGCGAGGGTGGAGAAGAAAAAAGTGAGGGCGGATTCTAATTTTCTAATCTCTTGGGGCTTTTGACCAGATACAATCCACTAGTTTTTTGTTGTTTACAAGATTATTTGTTGTCAAATGATGTTGATCTGGAAGATAATCTTTTTAATCACAAGACAAAGAGGAAGAATAAAAAAGTTTAGTAGTAATGGTCACTCTTGGGGGGATAAGTTGAAGGGGATTTGCAAGATCTTACATTTTTTGAAGCTAAGACTCAGATTTATTAAATCTTATTCTCTAAAACTTTCGAAAAAAAGTTTCAGAGAGAGAAATCAGCAATAAATCTAAAAGGAAACGCCCTTCATTTCATTCTTGGAGCTTGATGAATACTAAAATGTACCAATGTGAAAAACAAAATGAAAAGTACTTTTTGTCCGAAATCAAACTCGTAAATTTTCAACAAAAAAACACTTCTAGTCAGGAAAATAACATCACTTTTAGATATTTTTGGTTCATTATTATTGCAGATATATTTTCAAAAGTTATAGCAGGAAAAAATAGGCAAGGTACTTACAAGGGAAGTCTTTGGAGACGCCACTTTCAAACGACCTATAAATTTGGTTATAGGTATTTTCGACCACGGGGAGTCCATTTCTGCAGTCAAAACCTGCTAAATGTCTCTGTGAGCCGAGTTATGAGCTCTTAAACTTTTCATATGGGCAAGCTTTTTCACATGGAATTCCAAATCGGACGTATATACGCCACTGCTCAGTTGAATTTGTGTTCCCTAGCGGTTTACCTGTGTTTGTAAGTTGCAAAAAAGAGAAAATCTAGCGTATACTACTTGTCGATTTGGAATTCCATGTGAAAAAGCTTGCCCATATGAAAAGTTTAAGAGCTCATAACTCGGCTCAGAGAGACATTTAGCAGGTTTTGACTGCAGAAATGGACTCCCCGTGGTCGAAAATACCTATGACCGAATTTATAGGTCGTTTGAAAGTGGCGTCTCCAAAGACTTCCCTTGTTAGTTACATTAAGGAACGGGGACGAAGGATGAGAGGAAAATGTCACGAAAATCAGAAAAAGATCAGAAAAAAGGAGAGAAAAGCAGGGATGAATCCCGAGAACAGAAAAAGAACAGAATGTTTCAAAAATGCTAAATCGAGCAAGCCTCCCTCTGAATTCTCTTTCAGAGATCTTAATGTTTTTTTCACTTTAAAAGTAACATTTCAGATATAAAATGTGATCTGAGGGACCGCCCATTTCCGGCTCAGGACATTCTAAGACTATCACAAGATCTTGTGTTAAAGATCAGTTTATATAGGAATGTACTGTAAGCGTCGTTAGATTCGTTTATCAAAGTTTCTTCATGGAACGCCAGAATTACATTATTCAATCACTTTTATTTCTTTTCTGTTATATTTTTATCTTATTTTTAGCCGTTCTCTGAGAAAAATATATGTACAATTTGATCGAATAAAGTCAATTTATGGAGTGGCGTTCCATTATCATTATAAGAAATGTCCATGGGGGAAACCGATAATTGAGTGGGTTGAAAATGTAAATTTTGGTTATTTTCTTCATTTCTTTTTATATAAGAGGGAAGTGTGACCATTGGTCTTGAATATTTATAAAAGGGACCTATTTTCGGAAAGAAAGACTCTTGGGACAAGCCGGGGGTTTCCATTTAATCTAAAACATTTCTGATTCTTCTTGGAATCCAATTCCAGACTCTGATTCATCTGAGGAAAACCGAAACATCGGCAAATATTTAAGGGTACGCCCATCTCGCAGTCAAGGACGGATACAAACAACAAATGAAATGAGATTTTTGGGAGGCTCAAAATGAATGAGTCGAAATTGAATCGAAGAAAGAGAAGACATCAATGAGCTAGCTTCATTCTAAAGTACGCCAGAAAGCCACGTCACATGAGAGGGTAATGCGGAAGAGTGGACAAGACAGGAGACGTGTTAAATAATGAAGAAGATGTCGACGTTTGGAATAAGAATTCAAAATCAGAATGCGTTGATTACTGAAGTGAATTCAGAAGAGCAGGCCAAGGAAGTAGACGTTTCCCGATCCTCATTTTATACCCGATTTTTCAGAGAAAAACAATCAAAGTAAATGATGTCCGTCACATGAAAAAAATCAAATAGAATTGAATTTCTTTGACAAAAAGTCATGTTTTCGACTGTTCCAATCCATCGTTTTGTCTTGTGTTGGCAGGCATGACACTTGGGAAAATGGGAAAAAAGCGGACAAATATTTTGCAATGTTTCTGTGCTGATTGTTTTCAAAAAGAGCACAAAATTGGAAAATTGGAGTCTTTTAAAGAATTGAATAATCAGAGATTGAAGTTAGAACTTTGGAATTTTGGAAAATTAGAGTTTAGATGAAAGAAATAAAACAACTCAAAAACTACATACATCTTCGATAGAAGAGGCTCAAAATTATGAAGACGAATGAAATAGTTCACTTGCTTTCGTCCATAATTCAATACAATCTTGAGAAAATCCAGAAGGAAGTGAGGGTGTGCTTCTCCAATTGAGAATAAAAAAGGAAATAAAAAGAAAATGAAGAAAGAAGTATAAATGAAAAAATTTGAGGCTAGAGTGTTGTTTCGCTGAAAATTTTTGGTGTTAATGGTACACTTGGGATATTATTCATTGTTTTAATCATTAGGTGCGGGCTCGGTATTTTAATTTTAGTAATCTGCAATTTGGAAAGGTTATGTATTATAGTTTTTTGTTGGTAAAACTGAAGTTGGATGTTGGATATGACTTTTTTTGATAAGACCATTCAGAATCCAGGGTTTTGAAATCCAGGGCTATAGATTAAGGAGCCAAATGTATGGATAGAATATATGCTTGGTGTCCAAATTCAGAAATTATTATGTAACAGTTAGAATCTGAAATTCTAAAACCTACGACTGGAAATTTGAAATCAGGAATATAAATTAAAGTTTCCGATTCTAGAATTTAGCAGTCCTAACACAACTTTTCATATATTGAAATCTGAAATTTCAGCAACATTTTTGACAAGATCACTAATCTAAAATTATCTCTGAAATAGTGATCCAATGAAAGCTGTGATTGATGTCTTAAACCCAGAATCAACTGCTACATATATACATTTTTCTGAGAAAACAACGTTCCAAAATGGGGTAAAATGTGTGATTGACACACACGGAGGTGTTATAAAAATAAGCAGATTGAAGTCAGCTTTCGTCATCCAACACATGCAAAAGAAACATGATAAATATAAACAAAAGAAATAACTGCGGCTTCACTTCTGCTAAAAAAAAACTGGAGAAAACGCAACAAGTAGGAAAAAATTAGTGTGAATCGGTAAGAGTTGTAAATGTAGAAGTATTTGCACGCGGATTTCTGATGATTTATTCACGAATCTTCTAGTTGCTAAGTTTGGAAAAATCTCATAAATCATTTGGATTCAAGTGGATTTCGAAAACTCTTTTGGCATGTTTGGAAAAGTGAAAAATGAGTCTAGCCTCCAGTGTTTGTAACTTTATGACTATGCTCTGCCGAGAGATTAGCTGCTTTCATTTGTAGTTTTAGGCATTTTAAGCTTTTTGGAACAACTCCAATGTCTTCTGTTCAAATACAAAGTGTCCTTTTTTGACGAACATCACATTTCCGGGAAACTTCGAAAAAGAAAAAAGACCACTGACAAAACTTCGACACTTGTCAAATAGAAAAGTGGTATCAAGTTACCGAAAAACAAAAAAAGATGTAGGCCGACTATCGGAACAAATGAAAAGTAAAGAACAAGTAGGTACGCGAAGAAGACTCCAACTGACGTGGCGACCGGATATGTTGCACGGCGCATCGGAACCCGTGAGTAATCTCGGTTAATTGGGACACTCGTGACCACAATGTGCATGCTCACACACGGAGCAATTAAAGATATAAAGGATAAAAGAAATACGGAGCAGCAGAAGAAGAAGGAGCAAAAAGTAGAAATGAAATGCAAAGTATGACGAAAATTGGCATGCGCGGCCATGATGGATCAAGGCTGTTTGGGTGATGATGATGATGTGATGTGGGTGAAATGTTTTTTTGCAGAATAAGTTGAACACGTATTTTAAAGAACACGTTTAGGGTATTTTGTTTATTCAAAGTGTTTTTTGTTGTTTCTCGTTTTGATTTTGATCTGATTCACCAAAAAGATCCAGACAAAGAAGCCGTATTCTGTTCAGAATGAGATCTTTAAAAACTATTATTAAAAAGAATGAAGATGAATCATGACATTCAAGAACATTTGGTTCTTCAAGTTATTTAGTTTTGTTACCAGTTTTCAGAAATTCCAAGTAAGTAACTTCCAATAAAACCTGTCCAGACACATGAAAGAAAAAATGATTTATGTGAATTACGACCGAGAAAATACAGACAGGGAAAACGAAGTTAACTTCACTTTGTTGAAATGAGACGGTGTGGTCCATTACGAGAAACACGAGCGACTGGTTTTCCATGAGCGTATTTTTGAGCAACGGCAGATGACACCTTGTAGACGTTGGCAGCAACGTGAGAGGTGCGGAGATAGACAACCTTTGGCTCTCCTGTCACAGCAACTGGTGATCCATTATCATAACTTCCATCTCCATCATCTCCAGCCAATTTGTATTCTTCTGGATCTTCAGTTACAGCCACTGGGTCTCCATTATCAGACTTGCCATCTCCATCACCCTTGTAGATCACTGATCCAGTAACTGCTACTGGATCTCCGATTCCGTAGGTTGCCTCTCCTTCATCTCCAGCCGATACTTGTGGTGCTCCAGTGATGGAAACTGGATTTCCATTCTTACCATGATCTTCACCATCTTCGTCCAGTCTGATCTTTGGTGGTTCTCCTTCTCCATCACCATCTCCAGTTCCATATCCTCCATCACCGTCTCCATCTCCAGCTCTCTTGTACCATTTGGCGGGTCCATTTTTGTGTTTTCCACCTTTAACATCATCACTTATTGGATATAATTTCACTGGTAGCTTACCGTCTCCACCTGTTCCATAGCCTCCATCATCGTCGCCATCTCCTTTGTAGAGTTTGGCAGGTCCATTCTTCTCGTAAGATACTTGTGGTCTTGCGAGTGAAATCGCAATGAGACCACAGAAGAAAGCAAAGAGAATGATCTTCATTTTGATGAAGTGATAAGGAAATTCGAAACTGAGAACTCTTTTATACTCGGATCGAAAAATTAGAGATCAGTGTGGCAGACAATGTTTTGACGAAAAATGTTTTGTGTTTTTATGATTATGTCTGTTTGATGTGGTTGATAAGCGGTTAAGAAACACGCAGTTCATAAGTGATTGTCAGTCTTTGAAGCAGTTCAAAGACTAGATGATGACGTAGAAAAGAGAAAAAACATGAAGGAGAACTGATAGGAAGATTTTAAACCAATTGAGAGTCAGCGAGTATTGAACTGACAAAAAACAATTCGATGTGTTGCATTCCTATTGGATGAAAATGCACAAAGTACCCGGTTCAACAGAATCAACGAATTCAATTTGTCATGTGAACTTTCAGACGTTATAAATAAATCAAGTTTCGTTTTTTTTTTTCCATGAATATTCAAAGAAATATCTCGATAACAACATACTAAGGTTATTGAACTTTTCAAAAGCACAAGATTTTTTTAAACTGACATTGAACAGAAATTCTCTGTTTCTTGAAAATCACGTCTAGGATGAAAAAACTTAATAAATTTTCAACGTGATCCCTTTCTGAAAACACAACTCCACATTTAGCCACGCTGGCTTCTGCGACGTGTCTTCAATGTTGTTTCCTGATATCATTATTTGACGAAATCTGATAAAACTGTAGAAGAAACATGTTAGCCAGAAGAATTGGTACCCGTCTTTTGCAGACACGTGGACTCTCTAGAATTCAGTTGTCCACTGTAAGTTCATTTAGATTTTATGAACTGTTCAGAAATCGGTATTCTAGACGGCAACTTCATCGATCCTTCGAAAATGTAATACTCCAATGGCGAAGAAAGATTCTCGACAAGTTCATGCAATTCCAGGAACTTCGACTGTTGTTCCAGAACAGGAAATTTCTATCGCAACTATGGTTTCATCGATTTACGATCATGTGAAAAGATGTCGTCCCGAAGATTTCACTGAAGAAGATAAAAAGAAGAAACCTCTGGAGCCACGCACCATTACAAATAGTTATCGCAAAGTAATTTTTATCCTGTTTTTGTTCTAGGCATCCAGCTATCCGGATATCTTTATTTCAGTTCGTGATCCCATTGAGCACTGATATCGAGAAACAAAAAGAATATTTGAGTGCAATGGGAAATGTACGCATTGGGAAGATTCTGGAAGACTTGGATCATATGGCTGTTCACGTGGCGTACATTCATAATTCTGAAAATGGATCTCTTGAGGGACCGATGACATTACCACGTACTATTGTCACTGCATCTGTGAAGAGAATTGATTTTCATAAGTGAGTTAGGAAAGATTCCCATGCTGAACGATAATTTGTGGTTGCAGAGAAGACATTCACTCGTCTAGAGATATTATCATAGATGGACAAGTCACTTATGCTGGAACAAGTAGCATGCAAATCTCGATTCGTCTTTTCCAGAATGATGAGAATGGGAATATGGTTCATATTCTGAAAGCGGACTTTATTATGGTAATTGAGAACATTATGAATTTACATATATACCTGAAAATGTCTAGGTTTCGCGTGATCCGTTGGATGGAACCAAGAAAGTTCGAGTGCATGGACTGGTGGCGAAGACTCCAGATGAGGCGGAGACAATTAATCAAGCAAAGGAACATTTCAAGACGATGAGCAACAAAAATGAGGAGCCAACGAATGACGAATTCAGATTGATTCATCGCATGTACAACAAACTGATTGGCAGAAATATGGTTAATGATATTCCAGTGTTAACTGTCAGTTTATAGAGAATTCGAGTATCTCACAAATTGTTTGTTTTTAAGAATTCTGAAATCTGGATGCACAAAACAAAGCTGTCGGTGACTGAAATCTGTTTCCCCGAATATCAGAATATGTATGGGAAAATTTTTGGTGGATTTTTGATGAGAAAAGCACTCGAATTGGCATACACAAATGCGAAAATGTATTGTAAGGGAAGAGTTGCAATTCGGTCGATGGATCATATCGAGTTTGCAAAAGCCGTTGAAATCGGACATGTCCTTCATTTCGATTCATTCGTCACTTACACGGATGGAAAGTATATTCAAGTGAAAGTAGCCGCATCGATTTCAGATCAGAATAAGTTGCCTGAGCTTGCTAAAATGAACAATCCGACACTTGGACAAGAAGTGAGGAGGAATTTTCTTAGTTTCATATCACTACACCGCTTGAATTTCAGGCTCGTGTCAACACAAATGTCTTCAATTTCACCATGGAAAGTATGGAGAATCCAGATGTGTTGACAGTTGTTCCGAAGCATTACGTCCATGCGACTACGTATCTTGAAGGCCGACGTCTTCTGAATAACACTCTCAAAAGAATTATCAACTGAAGTTCAAGCACTCTTGTAGTTCCTACAAATGTATTCTATTGGTCGATTTCTAGCTACTTAAAATCTCTGAACTGTCAAAAGTATTGTCGAGAAATAAATTTATGATATGAAAAAGAATGACTCAACAATAAAAGGATTTAGAAATTTTCCGAGAAGAGAACAAGGAGAAATGAGAAAAAGAAAAGAGGAGAAAACAATTATAAACTGCGCAAAAAAAGCACATACATTGAAAGAAGTGGTGGAATAAAATCTCTAGAGCTGGCCTAATTTAATGTCTGGTCAAAGCGATATATACAGCAGCGAAGAGAGCAAGGATTGAGAAAGTGATGGAAGATCCTGATCCACCTGGTGGAGTTGGCGACACGTTTGGTCCGACACAGTTGTCAGTGTTACAACAACATCCGGAGAGGCCTCCGTCGATAGAGGCGCACGAATCGGACAGGCCTGAAAAAGGGATTGGGTTAGAGGTATATTCTAAGAAATTCAAAAAATATAGAACTTACTCAAAGCACTGCAAACAGCGGTTGGGTCACAGGTGTAGAGAGTGAGAACATTTCCGGTTCCATTGTATTGAGCAGAGTAGGAGACGGTAGCACACTGTCCGTAACAAGCGGAGAAGGTGTCAGCGGTCACTGCAGCTCCGTTGAGATAGATGGAAGAACGGCAAGCGATTGGGTTCGGGTTTCCGGTTGGCTGAAAATTGACAGAATTCAATTTGATCGCTCTACTTTAAAACTTACTGGAGCAACAACGTTTGTGACGTTAACAGCTGATTCGGTGACGTGGCAGTTGGATCCAGTGGTACAACAGTATCCGGTGATGTCCTTATCGGTGGAGATGCTCTTTCTTTGGTTGTTCAATCCAAGGGACTTGCAAATTGGCTTTGGAACGCAGTGGTATGACTTGTAGAGAACTTTGTTAACAGTGGTCTCGAGAGATCCGCAATATCCGTCGCATGGAACAGTGGCTCCAGCATTGACCTTTCCGTCAGAAGTGTACACTCCGACGTAGCAGTTGAGTGGTCCTGGCCAAGTGTTGGTGTATGGGTTGAGGCATCCATCGGTGTCGCAGCAACATCCGGAAACTCCTGGTTCAATTGTGTGACAAGCGTTGGACATGTTGAGTTGTTGGCAGACAGAAGTTGGGTCACAGGTGTACAAGGTGGCGGTATGGCTCTGTTGCGAGATGTTGGTTGAGATGGTAATTGTAGCGCAGTCTCCGTAACATCCTTGAAGGGTGAGTGGAGTGTATGGGTTTCCGTTGACAATGAGTCCTTGGTAGCAGGCAGTTGGGAAGTCTGGAAGAACTGGTGGTCCTGGAGTAACACTTGGGTCCTTAAGATTGCAGTTATCGGCGTTGTTACAGCAGCAAGCAGTCAACTCTCTGTCGTTCCAAAGTTTAGTGCATCTATCCTTGAGCTCGAGAGTCTTGCAGATATTATCAGCAACGCAATGGTAGGTAGTAACATTGTATCCTCCGACGATTCCAGACAAAGAAGCGCATTGTCCGGTACAGTAGGTCTCGGCTCCAAGGCTCAAAGAGTTAAAGGTGGATTGAAGTCCAACGTAGCACTTAAGTGGGTTTTGTGGAGTACGTGGTGGGTTGACAGTTGGGTCGAGGCAAGCATCAGTAGCACAGCAGCATCCGGAGAGTCCTGGCTCAACAGTTGTGCAGTTGTTGTTCATTCCGAGTTGCCAGCAGGTACTGACTGGATCACAAGTGTAGATGGTGGCGTTGGTCATAGCTCCATTGTACATGGTGGTGAGAGTAGCCGAAGCACACTCTCCTTGACAAGCTTGCCATCCGGCTACAGACACAGGTTGGTTGTTGACAAAGAGTCCAGAGAAGCAAGTGATTGGATAGTCACGGAGATTGGTGACTGGCATCGAGGTGTTGATCTTTCCAGTGAGTCCAGCCAAATCGACGTTACAGTTGTTGTAGTTGTCACAGCAGCATCCGGTAACGTTAAGATCGAGGGGGATGGAGTTACACTCGTCGTAGAGTTCAAGCTGACGGCAGAATTGAGTTGGGACACATCCGAAGATGTTCACTGGGTCTCCATTGACAGTTGCTCCGACAGAAGCGCACTTTCCTGGGCAGGCAATCTCGGATCCGGTGGCCTTTCCTTGAGCGTAGATTCCAGCGAAGCATTTACGGAATCCAGATGGAACGGTCTTGTTCTTGGTTGGATCAAGACAGAGATCGGTGTTACAGCAGCATCCGGTGACTCCTGGTTCTGGGGTGGCACACCAGTTGTTCATGTTGAGTTGTTGGCAGACAGCTGTTGGGTCACAACCGTAGAGGACGGCGGTGTTGGGAACTCCGGCAATGGTGGTGTTCAACGAGATGGAAGCACATTGTCCTTGGCAAGCTCCGAGGGTGATTGGGGTGGAAGGAACTCCATTGACGTAGAGTCCGGTATAGCAAGCGATGGCGTAGTCAACAGTGGTTGGTGGTGGTGGTGGAGTGATTGTGGTGTTGGCAATGTTACAGTTGTTGGCATTGTTACAGCAGCAAGCATTGACTTGGTTGTCATTCCAGACTGTTTTGCAGTTGTCGTACAGCTCGAGAGAGTTACAGATGGAGTTTGGAACACAGTGGTAGGTGTTGACGGTGTATCCGTTGACAATTCCGGAGAGGGATGAGCATTGTCCGTTACAAGCGACTTGGGCTCCGACTTGAATGGCGCTTCCGTTGACTTGGAAGGTGGAGCTGAGACCAGCGTAGCACATGAGTTGGTTTCCTGGAGTACGAGCTGGGTAGACAGTTGGATCAATGCAAGCATTGGTGTTACAGCAACATCCAGTGACTCCGTTCTCAAGAGTGGTACACTTGTTGTTCATCTTCAAGTTTCTGCAGACACGGGATGGATCGCAGGTGTAGAGAGCAGCAGTTCCAACCATTCCATTGAATTGGGAAGTGAGGGACACTGAGACACACTCTCCTTGGCAAGTTTGCCATCCGGCTGAGCTGTAAGCAGATCCGTTGATGAAAAGTCCGGAGTAGCAGGAGATTGGAGCGTCGTTGAGTGGAGTGAGGGGGATGGTGGTGTTGATAACGCCATTGAGATGAGTCAAAGCGACGTTGCAGTTGTCAGCATTGTCACAGCAGCAGGCTCTGAACTCTGGGTAATATGGTTCCATGCGAGCACAGGTATCGTAGAGTTCGAGGGAACGGCAGAGAGTGTGTGGAACACAAGCGAAGAGGGTGACGTTGTCGTTGGCAACACGAGCGTTGACTGAAGCACACTTTCCGTCGCAGAGTTGTTCGGCTCCAGTTTGAAGGCTTGGAACGCTGGTGGAGTAAAGTCCGACATAGCACTTGAGTGGTGGAGTTGGGACAACCTTTCCTCTGTTTGGATCGAGACAAGCATCACTGTCGCAACAGCAAGCGGTGACTCCGGCTTCTGGGGAAGCACAGTTGTTGTGGACTCCGAGTTGGTAGCAGACAGATGATGGATCGCAAGTGTAGAAGGAAGCGGTGTGCAGTTGTCCGTTGATGGTGGCGTTGATGCTGACTGAAGCACATTCTCCGTCGCAAACAGTGAACTCCATTGGGGTCTGGTTGTATCCATCGACGATGAGTCCAGCTGGGCAAGTGATTGGGTACTCCATACGTGGACGTCTTCTTCCTGGAGTGGTGATTGGTGGTGGTCTTGGAGTGATCATGTTCAAGTTGCAGTTTGGTCCGTTGGTACAGCAACATCCGGTGATGGTTCTGTCGTACCAGATGGATTGGCAGGAGTCGTAGACGTACAAGCTGTTGCAGACGTATGTTGGGACACATGCGTAGACGGTAACGTTGGCGCTACCGAGGTTGGAGGTGACGGCGGCGCAGTTTCCTTGACAGTATTGTTCTCCTCCGGCGTTGAAGATGGTGGCTCCGGTAGTATTATAAGAGTAGGCTCCGACGTAGCAGAGGTTTCCATCTCCGTATGGCTTGCGTGGTGGGTTGACAGTTGGATCAAGACAAGCATCGCTATCGCAGCAGCAAGTTTCAACTCCTTGTTCTTGTTGGTGACATCTGTTGGTGGAGTTGAGGGCTCTGCAGAGGTAAGATGGATCACAAGTGTAGAGGGAAGCACTGGTCGAGGCGTTGTTGTAGGTGGTATTCAAGTTGATAGCAACACAGTCTCCCTTGCAAGCAGCCCATCCACCGTCAGAGATTTGGGTGGTTCCGACGAAGATTCCAGAGTAGCAGGCACGTGGACTCTCGTTTGGAGCGACTGGTGGAATGTTGGTGACGTTGACTCCAGATCCAACCAAGTTACAGTTGTCGAAGACATCGCAACATGATGCGGTGATGGCTCTGTCCAAATTGATAGTGTTATTCGAGTTGTCAAGTCCAAGAGAACGGCACATTGATCTTGGAGCACAGTGGAAGGCGGTGACGTAGTCAGATCCGACGATTGAGGCAACTGAGGCACAGTATCCGTCACAGATGACTTCAGCTCCAATGTTAAGTCCTCCCATTTGGGTGTTGATTCCAACGTAACACTTGAGTTGCTTTCCTGGAACACGGTTGTAGGTTGGGTCGATACATTCGTTGGAGTCACAGCAGCAAGCGGTCAAAGAGTTGTCGATGGTTGTGCAGTTGTTACGAAGTCCCATGGAAGCGCAGGCGCTGCTTGGGTCACAGGTGTAGAGGGTGGCGTAGTGAGACATGTTGTTGACGGTTCCTCCGAGAGAAACTGACACGCATTCTCCATCACACATGCGGTAGTAAGGCTGGCTGATGTTCTGTCCGTTGAGGTGAATTCCTTCGTAGCAGACGATTCTTGGATCACGACGAGCTGGGATAGCGGTGACGTTGACATTAGCTGGAGCCAAGCAGTTATCAGAGTCAGAGCAGCAACATCCGTTGACTGGTGGATCGGCTCCTGGGATTTGAGCGCAGTTTCCGTAAGTTCCTCCGAATCCGAGTCCAAAGTAACGGCACATTCCAACTGGGGCGCAATAGTAGACAGTAGCGTTCTTTCCGTTGACAAAAGAGTTCAAGGATCCGCACCATCCGTCACAGAGTTGGTCTCCTCCAGCGTTGTAGCTGTCTTGTGGGATTGAGATTCCAGAATAGCAACGAAGTTGTGGGCGTTGTCCTCCTCTGTTTGGATCGATACAGAGATCATTGTCGCAGCAGCAAGCATTGACTCCTCCGAGAACACTTCCGCAAGAGTTGGAGATTCCGGCTTGTTGGCACATGGTGACTGGATCACAAGTGTAGATGGTGGCATTGTGAACTTGGTTGGCGAATGTGGTGGTGAAGCTAGCAGAAGCACATTCTCCTTGGCAGAGTCCGTAGGCAGAGTTGGTGATTGGAACTCCGTTTACCCAGATTCCTCCGTAGCAGAGAACTGGATATTTGGCGGTGGAGACAGCAGTATTGTTGACACGTCCGAGGATATCTGGGTTGTTGACGTTGCAGTTGTTGTAAGCAGAGCAACAGTAGACCTCAAGCTCATCGTCTTGTGGTGGATTGTAGGTTTGTCCCTCGGTAGAGGCAAGTCCGAATCCGGCGCAGACATCGTATGGCATGCATGTGAAGTAAGAAACCTGTTGTCCGTTGGCGTTGAACTTCAGACGTCCGCAACGTCCTTGGCAGTTCATCTCAGCTCCGAGCCATGTGGATCCGTTGTAGAGACCGACAGCGCATCTGAGTTGTTTGATTGGGTACACTGGTGGAACGACAGTGGGGTCGATACACTTGTCGACGCTGTTACAGGCACATCCAGTGATGAAGGCAGTTGGAACTCCATTGATGTTGCTGGTATCAATGTTCTTGCATTCGTTGTCAAGATTTAATCCGGTGAAGACGTTGACTGGGTCACAGACAAAGACTTCTCCCCAGACAGTAGCTCCGTTGTAGGTGGTACGAATACGGGCGGATCCACATTCTCCAGAGCATTGAGAGAAGGCTCCTCCGTACATGACAACTCCGTTAATGGCAATTCCTTGGTAGCAAGTTTGGTTATTCTTGTTCCATGGAGATGGGGTTGGTGGGGGTTGTATTGGAGAGTATTCTGTACAATCTTGCTTGTAACAACAACATCCTTGGATGTTGGTTCCTGGGAGATTGGTACATTGTTGGGAATTCGGTGCAATATTGGGGATGAGTGCGTCACAGAGTGCTTGTGGCATACAGGCAAAGACACCAACATCAAATCCTTGGTAGACTCCGATCACCTTGGTACAGACGTTTCCTGGAGAGCAAGTGACAGTGTCTCCAGTTCCGAATGCTGGTGATGTGTTGTTTGCCCAGAAACCAACGTAACAGAGGATGTTGCTGAAAAAAGATTGGAATTCCCTTGTTGTCAATTGTTTCGGTCATCATTCGAAATGTACTATCAGTGCAATCTTATCATTTCAGCTAATGCGCCACGTTTTGATTTCCTCAATTTCAACGCCGCGAGCTACTAACTAAACACATTTTATGGCTGCTTGCGTTATTGGCACGTACAGATAAGGAGCGGCCGTCGAAATGTGAAACCAATTATTATATTATCGTTATCAATTTGAATGTGGTTGGCAAATTGAAACACGTAACGCCCTTTTGATTAGAAATGGAACTGGGGCAAAGTATAGTGACACAGTCACACAAAACGTGCTAGAATACGAAAAAAAAAACTATGACATGTTTTTTTGATAATCGGGGTTTGGAAATGAAATATTTTAGATTACGACGAGAGTACGGTAGTTATTGTAACTCCAGATTTTCAAAAGTGGCAAAAGTGGGATGATGATTTCAGAAATTTTTAGACTGGAGCGTAAAAGAAGTTAGGAATTGGCTTTTTTCTCTGGAGACCTTACAGTAGGCTAATCTGTAAGACCTTATCTAGCAAGTTTCAAAACGTTGAAGACGCGCCAGCAATTTGAGATTTTAAATATTAGTAGAGATTCTTATTCTTACTAGTTTTCTAAAATTAGGACAATGTTCTAGATTTTAAAAAATGGTTCCAAAACGATCTAGACGCAGTTCCTATCCTAGACCTTTTGCAACTATTCCTATCAATTCTTCTAGTTATCACAACTCAGCAGCAGACAAAATACACTTATAACAACTATAATTACCTATCAGTTCCTCCAACTCAATGATAACAAAACTCACTTTGGAGCTGTTGGGACGGAGATTGGAGATGGGATGTTCTCCTTCAAGTCGACCTTGTTACATTCGTCTCCCTCACAGAAGCACGATGTCTCAAGCTCACTGCCGGAGCATTCCTGTCCTTGGTTGATGAATGTCATGACCTTATTCTCTTCACATGTCAACAGAACGAGTCCTCCATGATTTGGAGAAGAGACCGTTTGCTTTCTGCACAATCCTTCGCATTCTCTCTGAAAATTTAGAGAATTCAAGAGATGATCACTATGCAAAAGGTGCCCAAAAGGATACAAGTGACTTACCAGTTCAACAGACTTCGACGTGATAACATTTTCCGATACAACTAGATTTCCGACTAAGCAGTTGTGGGTAGCACTAACGAAACTACAACAGCCGGCAAGAGCCAGCAGGAAAATGCCCAAGCGCATCTGAAATAATGAGTATGTATTAGAAGGAGAATAGTTATATGAAGTCATGAAGGAGTTAATGGAAATCTGAAAATGTTTCTTCTCAAAAATGAGAGAAGAAATACGAGTCGACCCGACTGGCGAGATGTAAATTAGATAGAATGAGGCTCTTATAATGAACAGTCAAATTGGTTCTTGGTCGCCAATCGGTCCCCGTTATACGGTAGTTGCCCTCTCTTGATAAGAGCATGAAAATGGGCGGAGCCAGGAGGACGGCCAACTTTTGAAGCAGGACATAGAAATTAGTGATTTCTGCTGCAACGGAGAGATGAAGAAGAGAGGAGAAAAAAGAATTGGAGATGGAATGTAGAGGAATACGTGGAATCAACAAATCGACCAAAAAAAGGAGTGAACGCAAATAATTAGTCATCCGAATTAGAGCTGTAATCTAGTTTTCAGCTATCTCTAACTACCAATTCGTCACTTCATCGAGCCATTAAATTGGAGTGTGGTTTGTACTCGAGGCTCTTCATCTTTTTTATTTCAAAAAAATATCATCGAAGTTGTGAAATCAAAAGAATAGTGGAGTTTTGGTTTGGTTAGAATTAATCATCAAGCAAAGTGGTGTACAGTAATCAAAATACTCTGTAGTTGAAGTTATCTGGAAATAAATCATGACATATCTTATTCTCACGATTTCAGGATTAATCCAGACTGATCTTCCACAATTGCTTCAATTTTTTCAAATTGTGTCAACTCGTTTCCAAATTTCCGACAACAAACTATACTACCGATTCTGCAATTTCCTTCTGAAAGTTGTTCTGCGTCTGGCATTGTTATCAGAACTCAATTACGCAAACCGAATCGACCCGAAAATGGTGTACAATGATGGAATCAAACGATCAAAATTCACATCTGAAAGTTGAAAGTTTTCGTAGTTTAGATCCAGATTACCAGTTAGTTCAAGGAGATTTATCGATTCTACTTGTCTTAGGTTTTTCAATTCATTCATCGTTAACTTTCAAAGAAATTACCCAAGAAGTTTTTTTTTCCAATTGGATCTGGAAACTCGGTTTCGAATAACCAGTTGATTGATAGTCAGAAGAATGATAATCAGAGATGTCTTTGTGGGTTTTTACTATCAGTGTTCTACTTCCAGAGACAACGCGATGTTTTTTAAATATTATCTGTTACTCTTTGTTATTAGTTCACGACTTAATTTGATCTGAATTCAAACTTCGGAGCCTTCACGTCAGTTCAATGATAATGAAAATTTTGATGCAGAACATCTTTTTGGGGTCAGTACAAGACACAGAAGAGTGCATAAATTGGCTTTTTATTTATAGCCAATAGCGAACTCGGAACTGATAACCACGAATCGAATTGGAGTCGATATAAGAGAACTCGCGGTTGTGACTTTGAGTTTTCGTTTCAGAAGATGTTGTTATCGAGCTGTAAAGCGAATATGCATAGAGTTTTGCTGTATGTTCCGAAGTGTTGCTAGTGGTACTGTAGAAACGTAGTTTTCAACTTTGTAGTTGACAAGTAGTTTTAAAACAAAAGTTTCAGAAAGTATTCTTTGTACAATCAAGAAGAAACATAAGTCTTATTATAAAATTCTTCCATAAACTAGTTTCTGTCTAAAATTAGTAAAAGTATTGAATAAAGATGTTTGATGAGGACATCAACGTGTTCGCGACTTTCAAACTTTGTTGATACTTCAGAACATTACTGTGCACATCTATCATCCACTGAACATCTTCAGATGCTTTTTGATATCTTCCAACTTTTTCGTTTTCCGTAGTTTGTATACGTGATTTGTGTTTCTGCCACAATTGTCGTTGTTACATTTTTCTTTTTTCTCTCCATTTCTTCACCATTCGATTTTTACCCAGTTTTCCACGAACCTATAAAACAGCACAACCACGCCGATAACTGTTTGCACGTGTAACTCTTTCCGATAATTAATGGCTGGATACACTGTATCATTGTTATCATTATCAGAGAGAAACGAAACTAATGAATGTAAAAAGTATTCCGAGAATGCGCAACACGATGTGGCAAAGTTTGAGGTTTTTCCGGAAATGTAACGCTAGAAATTTTTGGAGTACACTGTGATTGATTGTTAGGCTAGAACAAAGACGAGATACGAGAATTTGCGAAGAATATATTTGAAGCCTGGCGAAGTTTCCAATGTTGATGTAATGAAGTTTCATCAGTTTCTGAAAACAAAATCCTTTGTTATTCATTTTGATAGTTATGTCCACTCGTTAGAACTCTAGCTCATAGCTCATGAAAATTTTAATAAAGTTTCACGCTTTTCTGGATTTCTAGAACACTATTACTCGAAAATATATCTTAAATAGTCCTAATATACCTTTTAATGTTACAGATAATTAGAATAATCAGAGACTCTCCACTTCAAAAAATTTTCTCTTTTCTATTTCAGGCGGAATCCGATAAAAATTTTACTGATTATTTAATGTAAGTGTTTATGATCTGAAAAGCTATCATTTCGGTTCAAAATGAATATTGTTCTCTTGAAGAATTTTTCAGTGTAGCTTTATGAATCAATTGAAAAACATAAGTGCAAAAAACAACCAATTTTTGAAAGAACAGTACATATATGTAAATGTTGGAAAACTATAGAAAAAATTAAAATTTGTCAAAACTGAAAGAAGGTGTTACTCTAACTATAAGCTTTCAGAAATGTTATAATACAAAAATGATGGATAAACTTCTTACTTGCTAGCAATTTTCTAGATTTCAAATATCTGAAAATTTGGCGAAAATGTGATGTCTTTCAATAATATTAACAGTGTTCACATCTATTCTTCATTATTTCCTTTTCAACCATCAATTTTAGGTCATATACAATATGAATTTCGAACTCGAAAAGTTCTGTAGTTGGACATTCCGATACTGTACCTAAGAGTATCTGTACCTTTGACTCTTCTTCAACATGTTATCATGTGCCGAAGTGCAATCGGCGCCTTTTCTATTTTTGATTCAATTTGAGTTTCAGTCAGGAGCATACACACATATTACCACACCCATTAAAATTTGATTTCTCTCTTTCTCTTCCCAACTGAAAACTAGAGTTTTGTGGTGATCAAGTCAAACAAAAAGTTCTTGTCGTTGGCAAGCCATCGGACAAAGTGCCATGCAATATAATTGATTTATCAGTTAACACAAAATGAAAGAGAGGGACAAAGAGAAGAGAGACGTTATCATTTCAGCAGCAGTAGTCCTTCATCGAAACGTGTAAATTCTATATTTCGGAGCACCGTCGTGGCAAATCAATTACGCCCGACTCCCTCTCTCTCCCCACTTTGGAAATTCCTTTTCTTCCAAGAGAAATTCTTATCAGAGACCATGCCGGAACACGTTGAAATCGAAAAAAGAATAAAGAAGAATAATGCGATTAGAGAAGTCAAACATGGAAGAATTGGATTCATTTATTCAGTTTATCTTCTGATTCAGACGTCCATGCGTAGAACAAAAAGTGTTTGTAGATTTAGCTGGAATCGGATTATAATGAAAGACGAGAAAGAGCAAGGAACAGTATCAAACTTTTCTGGAAGTGGAAAATTTGAATTGAGTTTCAACATTTTTAGATTTTTCAAAAAGGTGAACAGATGAATGTAAAAAATCAATCCAAGGTTGTGAGTATGTATGACACAAAGATTTCGGATTCAGAAACTAAGGTTGGGATTTCCTTAATAAGATATCTGGTTTCAGAACTGAAATGTAGATTCCAGACATCCAACATTTTGGAATTCGAATACAATTATTGCGATTTTAGGAGTCCATTTAATTGGTCAGTGCCTCTGGAACTTGAAAACCTTTTTTCAGAATACACATTATTTAGATTGGATATAAAATTCCGATTCCCAGAGTCTATGTTAAAATTTCAGATTCTCCTTATTCACACTTTCAGAGCCTCCGAATTACCACCTCATCTTACACATTTTGCTACAAATTTTTCAGAATTGTGATATTTTACATAATATTTATTCAATTCGCATTTCTTTTATCATTATTTCATTTTCGTCACCTCACAGCCCGTGCTTTTTAGTACCATTTTCTTTATCATTTTCACGTCGGTGCCATTTCAAAAGGACCATAAAATAAAATCGTAGGCAGACTTGTACGTGCAACTACAAACTACAAAGCGCAGTTTCGAGTGAAACATAGATCCTTTCCAATTCATGGTGAAGATGTGCAATGGAATGTAGAGTGTCAAATGAATACGCATGTTGGCTTCTTTTTGTCGCACCTGAAAACTTTTTATGGCCACTGTGTGTTGTGTTTGCAAATTGATATGGGAAGCAGTCAACGTCAAATACTGATAATTTGCTGGTTTGCCATCGCTTTTTTCATTCCGTGACCATACATCAATTGAAATGGCAATTTGGAGAAAGAGGGAGAAGGGACTGGAAGGACGAGAAATTCTGGAATTATATGGGGGAACTTGAAGAAATTTTTTCAGCTGGAATTTCAAATTTGAATACAATAATAATCTCAGAATGTGTGACGACGTCAGAAATGATAAAATGGTTTGGAAATATTCATATAACTGGTATGCAAGTCAACTTCTTTATTGGTATACTTGACTACTTTTGATTACAAGGTCTTTCTGAAAAGTTATGCTCTGTCCAACTCGAAATTTGAGAATCCAAGAAAAAAGCAAGGTTTCCTTGTAAGCCAATCTTCGTACTTATATTTCACAATATCTCTTATGAAGGGTGTTGCTTCGAATTAAGACAAAATGCCAAAATTAAGAATGTTAAAGATCTGAAACTCTGAAATTACAATGAATATGTTAAAAATTGAGCAGTTGAAGTAAACTTCCTACCACATTCAGCAAAATGAAATCCAGAAAACCAAGTGAAAGCGCCAGCGAGGAAATGGTACTTCCGCCACATCTCAATCGGAGATCTCTCCCTATTCTTTGAAGTTCATAATGCCAATTGGCAATTGAGAAAAAGAAAAATGTCCAATAATGGAAGGTGAGCAAAGAGCAAACAAAACTAGTCGAAGCTCGATTTCCTTCTCGATTTGGTTCTCAGCGCACATTCCGCAGCACTCCTCACTCTCCGATATAATCCTTGTTTTGTCCAATCCGGTCTGTCGGCGTCTTTTATGGAGTGAGGGAAAGTCGACTCTGTTTGTACTTTTGAGTGACGAGAGGATTTTTAGCCGATGAAATTGCTTTTCCTTCTACTTTTCACACCTTATGCAATTTTAGGTTAGTTCCAGCTTGTTGATCTGTTTCTTCTATTTCTCTAACTTTCAGGAGAAAGTCCAGATTTCTGTCCCGAACATCCAGTATATGGTAAAGAACCAGAAGAAGACTGCGCTCAACCATCTGATCCAAACGAACTTCCCAAATCTCCACTTGAGAGATGGTTTACAAAACAAATCTTCGATGACTTATTTCCAAAATCTAATATTGGAGTCGGTCCACATCCATGCTTGCCATATTCTTATGAATCTTTTGTGATTGCTGCCCGATACTTTCCTGAATTTGGAGCAGCTCATCCGAATAAACAATTCAAGGCAGATGAGCATCATAAGAGAGATGTGGCCGCATTCTTTGCTCATGCTCTTCAAGAAACTGGGGAGAATGATGCAAGTGTTTATAAGTGAGTCGAAAAAACCTGTTATCTGAAACCAAATGTTTCTGGAAATTAAAAATAGTTTTGACTTCAGACAGATATCGAAAAAAGAATGACTTCCAAGACATTCAGACACAGCGAACCTCGTAGACACTCAATTCATGAATTAGAAAATTTTAAATGAAACGTTAGATGTTAGTTGAAAAGATATCAGTTTCTGAGAAAAACTTTTTTAAAGTGACTATTCAAAACAAACTTTTCGCAAACCTTTTTCGGTAAGAAATATTTTCTTGACTACCAACTCCCTACATTATTTCAGCAACACCGACCTAACTCTCGAGCAAGCTCACGAATGTTTCTATCGTGGTGGATTCTACAATTGGTTTGAACGAGGACCCAACTCTTCATTCCTTCTTCCAACTGCCCCCGGATTCTCTCCAGCTGATGGTAAACGATGCACCGAAGAAGGAAGATATTGCAAGAGTGATCCAATATTAGATTTCTGGTATCTGTGTAATTCTGATACCGAGACTCATTCGGACACTGATTATCACAAAGGATGCTACTTTGGTCGTGGTGCTCTTCAACTCTCATGGAACTACAATTACGGTCTATTCCAACAATTCTTATTAACAAAAGGTGTAAAAGTGGATCTAATTGAGAATCCAAATCTTGTAATGACTAAAATGGATCCCCCACTCGCAATGATGGCTTCACTGTGGTTTTACATGACTCCCCAACCACCGAAACCTTCGATGCATCAAATTGTGACAGGAGACTGGAAACCGTCATCAAAGAATCGGAGAGCCGGATATCAGGGAGCAATTTTTGGTCCAACAAGTCTTATAATCAATAATGAATGTGGAGGAGAAGACCCAGATGAGCCAGGTGGTCCAGGAGAATCCAGAAGGATTAAAGCATTCAAATGGTTCTGTAAATACTTCAAAGTTCCAGTTGGTTCCGATAGAACTCTCAGTTGTAAAGGTAAACATTTCAAACTAGATGCTGAAATTTCAACTATTCTGTTTCCAGGAATGCTCGATGGTTTCGATGCAGTTCAACACATGTATTCGTGGCATCCCGACTGGGGAAATATGTGGAAATCACAATCATGTGACTGTGCTCCTGCTCCATATGGTGGTCCATTACCATATTATGATCCAAAGATCTATCCTCACGAGTTCACAAAACAGAATGATAGGAATCGATTGAGATGTGTGTACAGTATGTACGAGAGTCCAGAAACATTCCGATTAGATGATGGAAATTCGCCGTGTTTGAAGCATAAACCGAAGATTCGATTGACGAAAACTGGAATAAGAGGATAGCGATTTGAAAAATGGTTTCTATGAAACACATCATAACTTATTGTAAATAAAGTTTCTCAAATATGATTCATCCATTTTTTTTAATTCCCAAGTTCCAATTGACATTACGAACTTCTAACAGAAATTGGAATTTCAAATTGAGATGAAGTGGAAGTATTTTCTGGCGAGCTGTTGGCTGGTAACATTTTATAACTTAATGTGGGTCTAGTTGAGGAATTTCGATTTTTACGCCAGCTCACTATCGTGTTTTTTAAACTTTTATTGCAAAAAATACGTTACCACCGGAAAATGGGTAATAGCTCAAAGATTAAACATTTCTTGGTGTTAATGAAATCCTTTGCAATACAATAGTTTTCTTCTCCAATTTATGAACTATTTTGATAGCGAATTTCGGTCCTTCTACTATCATTGATTTCCTGTTTTTGTCATCGATAAAAGTATTGGAGTCCTCTGGAAACCAGTTATCCTTTACTCCTTTCATCCCGAAATACTCAAAAGTGTCATGTTGAAAGTAGTGCTGAAAGTGATAATCATACAAATTCAAATCATGTTCACAAACCTGAATGAGACGATTTGTATCATTAAAATCAAATTTCGTGTTCATAAGAAAAACTCCTGGCAAATGCTGGAAGTTTTTCATTGGAACCCATGTAAATCCATCGAATACGACTCGTCTACATTGAATTACTTGTGGAAGATTCACGATTGGTCCAATATATGCATGACTCGATTTACAGTTTATAAATTTTATAAACTTTAGGTATTCTGAAAGCACCATGACGCTTGTGACATTCAAGTTCAAATCAACTAACGTGGATGAAGAAATGGCAAGAAACACATCACTTGGTCATGATTTTCGTTGTATTCTATAATAAAGTTTTCAACGAGTAATTGATGATCCAATGAAAACAGCATGATTTTCATCAAACAGCAAACCAGACGAATCCGTTCGAAAGAAACCCATGCAAACTCAGAATCATAGGGACAGAGGAGAGTTACTGTAATCAGAATTCAGTGTGATTGAACTACTCTTTGCAGATAAATTTGAGAATAAGTTTTTCTATGATGAACAACTTAGATCCGAATCCAGAAGTCTGAGATCCTCGACCTTGTTTTTTGAGGCGTTAAAAAACTTCTACTCCAAACTTACATGACACAAACAAAGTTTTTATTCTGATGTTTTTGTTTCGAAAAATCTCCCACAAATGGTTTAATTGTTTCACCACGGTGTTCTCATGTACCCACTCGAATAGGGTCTGGCACAATTCCCACACATAATTATAAATGAGCCCAGCTATATTAGAATACGTCATTGTTTCTCCCTTATCCTCGCAAATTCTAATTCTCAAAGGCTGAGTTGCGATGTGCACAAGTTCAAAATAAAATGGCATAGCATCGACTAGTTTTTTCGTCCGCTTTGAGCATTTTTGTAGAGATAATCTGCAATCGCATCCGTCAAAAGCACATGTTTTTAGTTGAATCACTTACCTCGTTTCATAATCTACAAAATGAAACAGTTTCCGTATTGCAAGATACGGTAGGCCACGGAAAAAGCGCATTTTCGGATATTCGGAATCGATAGGTTTTATGTATGAGGATGTAACAATGAAGGGAACAGTGAACGATCTTTGTTGGATTGGCCTGAGTAAATAGAAGATGTGGGAAATTGCTCAATTAACACCCTTCTTCTACGCAGTAAATTGTAACACATTCATTTCCATACGTTGTACTGGAAAGGATACAGGTCCAAATAAATTTCAATCAAATCGAAATCAAATACGGCACTGTTATTCTTATTTCAAATCCTATGAAACCACTGATCTGAACAGAATCCATTTTACTATCTTTTTATTGATTTTTGTAGTTTTCACACTGCAAACAATTCTTCTAAACGAGGGGCCTTTATTCATTTTCTGCTCAACTCCATCTTGGCATTTTTCCGAATCTGTCATGAAACTTCTACACTTTCCAACTCTTGTCCTGAGAAGCATATTTTCATACGTCTCCCTATCAGAGCTGGTGCTACTTTCCTATTGCTCTGAACGAGTTCGAAATGTGATTGTCTCTATTCAAAAGATTCGATTGAAAAAAGTCCTTAGCATATTGTATTATTTGTATTATATAAAAGTCCTTAGCATATTGTATAAAAAAGTCCTTAGCATATTGTATATCTGTGAAGCACGATTCAAATACGATAAGTGCAAAAGAGATCACATTGTTCAAGGGATTCACACTCATCTCTCCAAATTCTTCGGACCGTCAGTCGACTATCAAGTTGCATTATCCTGTTATGACCTGCCACCACGCCTTGAAAACATCAACTCCACTAAAATTACTATGGGAAACTTTAGTGTACCTACATATCAATTGGAATCCTATTTCAATGCTTCTCCAAACCAGGAATATATGCACACCAATCGAAATTTTTTATGGAAATTAAGCGAGAACTCTGTGGTTTATGGAACTAAACACTTGGAAATCGAATTTTATGGTTATCTCGAATATGAAAACTTACTTCGTTTTGCAGGTAGAAGTCTTATTCTGAAGTCGGCAATTTTGAGTCCTTCTACAATAATTCGGTTTCTGAACGACTGGAAATCTGGTCAAGGATTCCAAAATTTGATATTTCTCTCAACCACTTGTTCTAACCGTCTGGAACAAGAGGAAATCGAGAAAGATGTGGATATTAATGTATCAGAACATAGTCTTGAGCTGGAATGGAAGGAAAGGTTAGTTGAGTAAAAAATAAATTGTAAACTATTAATACATTTTTACAGAGCATTTGTTTCTGTTGCTCAACCTAAGAGATGGATAGACAGAAAGTTAAACTCAGATCAATATTTGATAAGGGACAGAGATGAAGCAGGAGCATCTATAAAGATTAATACCAACGACTTCACATTTATTGTCTGGAGTGCAACCGAAACTCTTAGATGACACGTCACATCAAAATATCTTGGATTTGTTTAGCGATCCGATTGACGAGAGCTGGAGTAAGAGGATCGCATTTGAAGTTTGGTTTCTGTGAAACGCATCCTAACTAATTATAAATAAAAGTATTCGATTACAATTTGATTCATAGAATACTTTCAAACAACACAACAAAAGTTGAATAACAACAAAATCAACAATTAAAAACAAGATCCATTTCTATTCCGGCGTGTTGAACTTCTTCTTTTTCTTCCACTTTTTTCCAATCGACTTCTCAATTCTCTCAATCGAAGCCAACGCTTTCTTCTGCTCCCCAGTGAACTGTGGGTCTTTTGAGATGGTATCAAGAACTGTCATAATCTGAAAATACGATGTTGAAAGAATGAAACACAATAATAAAATATCAAACCTTTTTACTGCAGATTCTTGCGGCAGCAGTGGCAGCTTTACACGCCTGTTCTTTTCCCTTTTCTCCTCTTTGATACTTCCGTTCATTCTCCAGAAGACTGCAAAACACTTGTGCCAAAAAGTTTTTCTCCCATCGATTGAATCGGGCACTCTAGAATAGAATTATAAGAAATGGTACTTTGAGAAATTAACATACTTGAATAATTGAAGTAATCCAAATGTGAAGACCTTCTCTCGTGAATAGATCGTGAGCCACTGATGGCATTTGGACGGCGTTTTGAAGTGTTCGTAGAATCAGAGCTCGACTTTTTCGATCCAACCAGACACTTGCGAATGAACTGAGAAGCAACTTGATACCAGCTCTGTTCTGAAGAACTTGATAGTCGATTGGTTCAAGCATTGCCTCGGAAATCAGTGTCAACACCCATTCTCGTTCTTCGGTGTGGTGTTCTGGAGAGGAGGAGAACAGGAGTTTGTAGAATTCTGGCACCTGGAAATTTTATGAATGTTTTTGTTCCTTATCTTTCAAAAACTTACATTTTGAATATCGAAAATTGGCTTCATACAGAGGAATGCCATAATCTGTGGATAAACATCACTTGATGGATTCAACATGAGTTTGGATACTCTTGCGAAGAAATGGGTGATGACTGAAAATCGATGAATACTCAATCGAAACCCAACAGCAAACTTACTGCTCGAAATTCTGGGAACAGCCGCATCGAAACTATGTTTGAAGATACGAATGAGGTAGAGAATAAGCGCTTTTTCAGTGAAAATCTCTGTATTCAATTCTTGTAAGTGATTCACAAACTTCTGCAGACAAGCAAATGCGAGTGTGCGAACTGAAGAATCTGTGGACGAAGTGCACGAGAAGAGAAGAGCAAGACAGTTGTGCTCGACAAATAGTTTAGAAGTTAGCTGAAATTAAAAGAGATCCAGAATAGTTTCATGAGAATAAATAGAAATACCGATGATGCCGGATGGAGAATCGAGTTGAAAAAGGAAAGAACAAAACGAACATCATAGATTTTCTCGGCGTTTTCTTCTGTCAGCTGAAATTTTTAAATTTTTTGGGAACTTTAGAGATTTTCAAACCGGGCGAACGTGATATTTTGTCGTATTCCAAAGTGTTGCTGCATCGAAGTACGTCTTGATGGCCTAGAAAACATTATTAGCTGTTTTAATATCTCAAAGAGTTTGATTCAAACTAACATCATCCGGAGAGATTCTAACGTGAAGATCCAATCCCATCTTCCTCAAATTCTCATAGTTTTTTGTGGCTTCTGTTCCAAATACTAATGGCTGAAAATCACTCAAATCGGTACCAAACTTCTCGAGAGTCTGCAACACTTGGAAAATTCCAACATCGAGATCACAACACGTGGCCCGATAAGCTGTGAGCAAGCTGGTCAACACTTTCATATCGACATTCCTCACTTTCTCCTGTGCTTCTGTCTGAAATTATTCAAAACTTCCTAATTAAAAATAGATAAAATAAGTTACGTCATCTTTGGCATCATTGAGAAGTGCTACAAGTTCAGAAAGGTATTCTTCAGTTGGAATCCAGTTGTCCTCAGCGATTCTGGCGAGTTTTGAGGTAATCTTCTTTTTTAGACCCATCTATAATTAGTTTTCGCTTAACTTTTATGCTTTGAACGATGAGTCAGGTATTAATTGATGTTTACTGAATAACTTTTCCAAAATCAGGTGTTAAATAATAATTTAATTTATTGGAGAACGCAATAATTGGTGAATGTGAATGAAATAAGTTAAGAAATTTCGGAATGGCAATTAAAAAAGAGATAAATTTAATGGAATGAAATTTGAATAAAAGAGCCTAGTAGATTAGAATAAGAACAAGATGGTTGATAAAACACGAGTGAATTTGATCAGTAACAGAAATACAATTTAAAATAGAACAAAATGATAATTTTATAGAGAAAGGGACGGGTACAGATAAATCGTTTTCTTTGGGGAACGGGGAAAGCTCTTGGTTTCAATTTAATGAGTTAAATTAATCGGTCAGTCGGTGAATCTCTGTGGGATGTTGATAGTTTTTGAAGTTGCATTATTAGAACTCGACACCGTCCCAAAAGTTTTCGGACGATTCGAACTCTTCAGTTTTCTCCGTTTTCGAAGATCCACGTGATCGGTTTACTTTTTGGGCATTCGAACACTGCAATTCTCCTTGGAAAGCCGTCTCCATGTCTTCTTTTTCACTCAGAAGTGAGTCTTGAGGAACATCATCCGGCCTGAAAAGTCACATCAGCTATACTTAGTTTTTCCAAAAATCTTCAAGAGACTACAGCTGCAGTTGTCTGAGTACTACGATGCAAAATTAAAAAATAGGCAATCTTACTCTTCGTACGAAGGATCAATTTGTTGTCGACTTTCGAGACGGAGCATGCTTGATAACCGGAGTGTGCTGACAGTGGAATGACTGAAAACAACAATGTTTTTGATAACTTTCCGAAGAAAATCAAACTCACGATGTTCCAGGTGTCCAGGTAATGCGCATCCCTTGTTCAGCGAATATTTCGAACGGTATCGAATCGTCAGAGTCATCTGTTCATTCAGTTTATACAAACAATTTTATTTCGAACAAAACATACCGTCAAGGTCCGGAACACTCTCCTCTTCTTCGTAATAATTGCATAACTCGAGAAGCTCTTTGTCTCCGTCACGACTCGCCGTTCGATTGTCATCTCTCAAGTTGCTGAAAAAAGAATTTAAAGCTTTATTAACAGTTTTATAACTCACAAGCAAGTTGCGACGAACGTCCATTGTTTGTTTGCCCTCATAACGAATTCAGAAGTTGATAAGGCGTATTCCGTTTTTTGATCTTCGAAGTGAACATTCTGAAATAGGAATTTATTGATTACTAGACAGCTTTGGATGTATTAAACCTCTTCGCTCCAGGATTTCTTTATAAAATTTACCTCTGAGAATAGAGGAAACCAGAGAGAAATAGATCTTCTAATAGTAATCGACCGACTCATCATGATCACGGAGAGAGAAAAGCGACTATCGGAACCTGCCCTACCTCCAAGAGAGCCCCGCAGTGTAGGTCACTATGATGTCATCTAATGCCTGACCTCCATTTGCCCCGCCTTCTTATATTTCCGCCCAATCAATTAGATCATAACAAACCTTTCTCTTTTTTAGCTCTCGTTGCGGAACTGGCGGTGAATCTTTTTGCGAATTTCGAGAAGAAACTCTGGTTGATTGTTTCTTCGAAAATTCATCCATCCTTTAATTTTAGAAATGATTCAAAATCGGAATAGACATTATTTATCAAACCTTTTATTAAAATAAAATGACTAGAGTTTTGTATCCATTGCGGAAGCCGCGAAACCTGCAAATGGAAACGAAATTGACGAGGAGTGAATTCAAATGTAAAGGTCGTCTGTCGGGGTGCGCGATGGTGCTTGGTGGCAATGATGACGTAGGCAAACTGACCAACCATGCACCTTCGGCATAATGGTTCACCCACTGTTCTCTGCGAAGAGGAAGGGTGTTTGAAATTGTTTGCTCGAAGAACAACTGTACAACTCGTGATTTGCAGTAATCGACGTTGGGTGATAACTGGGGGTGTTTTATCACAAGTATTGTCAATTAGAAGTAAAATGTTGTGAAGAAAACAACGGGAATTAGGGGAGCATCTTGAAGAATGATCAGAAGTAAGGAACAAAAAAGTTCATTCGGTTCAAAATCTATAGAAGATCTATTACAAAAAAAGAACAATACACCATTTAAAATCGAGAGGTTAAACTTATTGCTTGATGGCGGCGTTGCGGGCGGCTTGCTCGGCCTTCTTGGCATCACGGGAGGCAATGTATTCAGAATGTTCCTTCTTGACTCCTTCGATAAGCTGGGCCAAAGTTTGTCCTTCAAGAGCAGATTGAACGGCGGAATCGACCTGAAAAAGCGCAGGGTTGAACCAAAAGTTTGAAAGATTCTTGTTTTTTCTAAGAAAGTCTGTTCTTAGACTTATCCCGTTAACGAAACGAATATTTTCGATATATTAGTTCTTTTTTAGTTAGTAGATATGCTTGAATTTTAATAATTTCTTCCTGGAACTAATACTCAAAAAGTAGTTCTCATACTCCGCAGGTCAGAGTGAATTTTAGTTATAATTACGCTTGTTTCATCCTTAAAACATCTGTAAATTTTTGATTAGCTACCTTGGCTGTTTCGAAGTTTGTTGGGAGCTTGGAGACAACATCGGCGCTAGCGAGTTGGAATTTAGTAGCCAATCTGTTGAGTTCTTCTTGGAGAGCCTTCTTGACGGCTGGGTCCGAGTTGGCAAGGTTACCGGCGTTCTTGGCGATCTCCCGGATCTTGGTGACAAAAGTCTGTTGGATCAAGTCCTGGCGGCAAGCCGCGGTGGTCGAGAGGGAGCGGACCGATTGGACTGCGCGGAACATACCTAAAACTGCTTTTAAATTTCAGTTTTGTTTGAAAGAGACGGTAGAAGACGTTCATTAAGTATCAGAAACGGAAAACGGGAACCACTGTAAATACATTTATCGCTTTAATAAAATGACTTTATTAAATATTTACAAGCTAAGAGGAAACAATAAAAATAAACCGACAAAAAAGAAATAGGGTTCATGATAATTATCAATGAAGATTGCGGGCATATTTCTGAAAAAGGGGAAGATGAAAGTAGCAAAATTCGCATTGGGGTGTTTATGTTTTTTCTATAAGGACTATATTAATGAGGGTAATTTTATCATGCGAAAATCGATAGACTAGAGTTGGAATGTTGATTAGAGAATCCAAGAAAAAAATGACTAGCAAATTGTGAAAAATGAAAAAATAGGGCGAGAGAAATAGT
This sequence comes from Caenorhabditis remanei, assembly GCF_010183535.1. Classification (NCBI taxonomy): domain Eukaryota; kingdom Metazoa; phylum Nematoda; class Chromadorea; order Rhabditida; family Rhabditidae; genus Caenorhabditis; species Caenorhabditis remanei. The sequence goes on from NC_071332.1 coordinate 7,401,645, forward strand.
GCGAAAATACGTGAGAGTGAACATTGACCGCACATTTAGTCCGCAAACACTTCTTCTACCGTATACCGTCGCATAAATGTCACCACCACCAACCAGTCTCGATTTTACGCCGAGAAGCGGAAAATGAACTGAAACTATGATTATTTCCGGGTGAAACAGTTAAAAATATTAATAGCGTACTGCGGAAGCATTATACAAACAAGAGTTATTTCTCCAACGGAACAGTGGTTTGGGAGTTATTATCGGTGATTTCGGGATTAACGGACAAAACACTTGTTAGAAATGTCAGGACTTTATTTATGTTTAAAATTAAAGTAACTACTTATTAAACAGTGATCACATGAAAACACTACGAACAAAACAAGAAACAGAGAGCTAGAAAAAAGCAGTTTGATTCACGTATTTTTGCACTACTTAATCATCCTGTCTTGTTTTAGTACATTTCTGCAAAAAGTGGGATAATAACGTAAAGTGAATACTAATGAAGCTGGTGCTGGTATTAATATTAGTAGTTAGTCGGAAAGGGAACGACGGCATACCTGGAACAACATTCCAAACACGAAAGAGGCCATGACGATAGGCAGTGTGGCCACATTGATCAGATTCAGCGAAATGCGTTTTCCTGTCAAACGTCGCATTTGATCTAGCTTCTGTTGATTTAGTGGTGGATATCGAGAACTGAAAACATTCAGATGAACAATAAAATTGTTCTGAACAACTTACGCTTGCAAAGATTCTCCGAAGAATCCTCTATGAAGAACAGACTTCTCATGAGTGAAAGTGTCGAATCCGAACTTTCCACGATAACGTCCCATTCCGGAAACTCCAACACCTCCAAACGGAAGGGTGTCAACTGAAAACAACTTTTATTCGAAAGCTGAATTTCTGAAAAGCTCACCAGTGATATGCATAAGGATATCATTGACTGTAACACCTCCACTGCTAGTTTCATTCAAAAGTCTCTTCACTTTAGCTTCATTTCTCGTGAAGATGTAAGCAGCAAGTGGCTTCTCTCCATCAGCAATATACTCCAAAGATTCCGAGAAAGACTTGACAGTGATGATTGGCAAGACTGGTCCGAAAATTTCATCATGCATGAAAGGATCAGTCTTCTCGACATCCAAGATAGTTGGTGGGATGTAAAGGTCTGCACGATCGCTCTCTCCTCCAAGAAGAACAGCTCCCTGTGTTTTGTCGAGAAGTCCTGTGATACGGCTGTAATTAGAAGTTATTCATCTGGAATTTAGGTTTGCTGACTAACTCGAAATGTCTTTGGTTGATGATTCTTGAGTAATCCTTGCTTGCTTTGATATCTTCCCCATAGAACTCATTGACATATTTGCGGATAGCAGCAACAAGCTGGAAAAAAAGGGGTTTCGTACGTAGTCTAGTGTCGTAGTCTCCCTTATCATGTGTATCGTTTATCAAATAATTTCACTTTGACAAACAAAATTCCAAGTCATCATTGATCATCACAAATCGTTGATCAGAATTGGAATATACAAGAAACTGACCTTCGGCTTGACAGTGCTGTTGACCAGAATGTAGTCTGGTGCGAGACAAGTCTGTCCACAGTTCAGCCATTTACCCCACGCAATACGTTTCGCGGAGATATCGATATCAGCATCATCTTCGACGACGACTGGGCTGGAAATCAGAAAATGTTATACTTAAAAGAAGAAAAAAATGGGTTTAAACCATTTTCCTCCCAATTCCAAAGTGACTGGTGTCAAGTGTTTAGCAGCAGCGGTCATGATGATCTTGGCGACTGGTGGACATCCTGTGTAGAGAATATGATCGAATCTCTCTTTGAGCAAGTCGGTGGTTTCAGGGATTCCTCCGTTCACAACGGCTACGTATTTCGAATCAAAATACTTTGGAATTAGCTTCTCGAAAGTGGCAGCCACGTTTTCAGACAACTCGGATGGTTTGATAACTACGGTATTTCCAGCAGCAAGAGCTGGAACCATTGGAAGAAGAATCATAGAAACTGGATAGTTCCATGGTGAGACAATGAGTACGACTCCTTTTGGATCTTTCTCGATAACTGGCTTATCCAATGCGGTTGTGAATGTCTTTTCAACATGAGTTGGTTTGGCCCATTCATCGATATTTTTTAAGAAGTAGTCGATTTCTCCAATGGTCATTCCGATTTCAAGAATTTCTGTCGATTCGTGACGCTAAAAATAAATTTCTACCAAGGAAACTGGTTAATAATCCCAACTTACTCTTCTCAAATCCTTCCATACTGCCTCGGACAAAGCCTCACGGTTTTCTTCAATAAATTTTTTGAGTCTCAAAAGCTGTTGCTTTCTGAATGGAATCGGCTTCGTCTCTCCTGTACGGAAATACTTGCGTTGAGTTTCAACAAGTTCAGTGAACGCCATTTCTGAAATGAATGAAAATTAAAAGTTTAGAAGAAAAACAGTAAAGGAAGAAGAAGATATGAAGAGTTTCAAGGCAGTTAGTCTGACCTTCAGGGGTCAGCCTGGTTTATATACTGATTGGTTATCGTTATCAATTCCAGCTGCCATCGGTATTTTTATTTTCTCAGTTTCACATCGCGAGATGACGTGAATTCTCGAAGCCAAACGGAAAAGAGAGGCAGGCAAAGCAATCAAAATTTGAAAAAAAATTATATTCGGAGAAGAAGGAAGCGGTCAGAATAATGATGACCACATGACGACGCATCGCGCAAACAAGTAACCAATCACACAGCGCTGCCGAAATATTTTAATCGCGGTTAGCGAAAAAAAAAGTACTGAAAGAAAGTTTTGAAATGTTGAGATTCAACGTGGAATTAGGAGAGTGCAAACTTGATGATGCGAAGAAGACAGACTTCTGAAAGTTTCTCTTGTCAGTGTGTTTTAAAAACAAACATAATTAGATGTTAATATATAGATATATTTAGATGATGTCATTGGCTTTCAGAAGAAGGGTGTTTTCTAAGATGTTTCAGAATACCTTTGTATTCGGAACAACATTGATCATTGGTCAACTAAATGTAAATTTCTACGAATCCGAAGGTCAGCTTCTAGAAACAACTGGACGTGTTTCTTCTTGGAAGCGAACATTGATTAAAACACAGGATATAATAAACAAGACTACAGAGAGATGATACTGACCGATATAGATGAAGGATGTCTCGAGAGGGAAAGAGAAAACTTCAAGGACGAACGAATTTTCTGTTTTTAGAGAATATTTTCGGTAGTTTTTCACAGTTTGTTGTTGTTACAATTCGCAATTCAAGAAAGAGAAGAACGAATGAAAACAGGAAGGAACAAACATGAGAGAAGATAGATGTGGAACTGAAATATCAGGTAACACGTTCTGAAAACGTTGAAATAGAAAATAACCTTTGATTTGACTGCACATGGCATGCACACGGTTTTTATAAAGAACTGATAAGATACTAGAGAAAATATGGAATCGTACCACCTATGGTTATGAGCCTTCTTTCATTTATGTTGGAAGCTCACTTTAATTTTTGTGAGAAATATTTTTTATAATGTGAAATCCCTGATACAAAACTTGAACTTGGTCAGCATATGAAAAATAAAAATATTGTTGAAAGAATCTTGTTTTTCAAACGAAAGCGAACTTGATGAATCAAGTTTTATAGGTGGAACCTGATTCTAACAGGACACAAGATTCTGTGGCAATACCGAGAATACGAGTGTAGCTAGTGACCGAGGCACACATGTACACAACAAATCGTTAACGGGAGAGTTGAGAGAATGAAAAAGAATGACAGAAGGGAGCACGCTAGAGTGTACCTTGGTTAGTTGGGTTAGATATTTGAACAAGAAGAATGACTGTTCCGGCAATAGATTGCAGTCTTCATCTCATGACTGACATTATATATTTATTAGGATGAGATAGGAAAGAAGAAAAAACAATTACAAGTGAATAGACTGAAAAACAAAGTAATCGAATTATGGACCGCACGTTATTTCGTTCTTGGCATCTTGAATACAGGCTGTAGCTCTTCATCATCTTGATCTTCTGGCTCGACTGTGGTATCTTGGAAAATCTTCTTTGGTTGCGTCTTCCGATAAGCTTTGTCAATATACAACGGATTTTCTTCCGCGTCTTTGGCGTGCTTCAAGATACTGGCACGGACATCGGTATCCCGGAGGAACTCAGCATTACGAGCAGTTCCGATCTGTTTAGCCAAATAAGAGTGAAGACTTCCACCACTGGCAGCAACTCGTCCGTTTGCACTCTTTCCATTTATTGGCATATCCGCAGGTTTACGGAATTCAGGACGAAGCTTATTATCTTGCATACGAAGATATTTCTTGATTCTCCATCCGGTGACTTCTTTCTCTTCTCCCTCTTCTCCTCGTGGTTGGAACATTTCCAGGGAAAGTGCTGAAAAATAAAAATGAAGGGATCGTTCAAAATTAAGCGGAGCTTACGTGAAAGTACCATATCCTCGCGAACCACTTCAGACGCCCGATTTCTCTTCAATGGTTTGGTAACACATGACATAACACCACGCTGCGATATCGTCTGATCATAATACACATGAATAGTACCATCAGAAAGTCCGACTATAATTTGATTCAGACGAGGATGCCATTGGATTCGATGACAAGAAATTCCGGGGAAATCGATTTTGTAGACAAGTTCAAACGTCATTGGGTTGAAGAATTGAAGAGTACCAGGGGTGTCTTTATTGGGAGAAGACGTTCCAGTGAACACAACTTCTGCACGAGGCGAGAATCCACAATCGGTACTGCAAAATTGAAAAATTAGTTTCGAAAATGATTTCCATTTGACTCAACCTTTTGAAAGCATTTTCAAGCCCAGTTTTGACTAGGAGGGGCGCTTTTGGATTATCCAAACTCCACATCTTCAAAGTATCGTCAAATCCTCGCGACAACAGTCGTTTGGAGTCCGGAGAGAATGCAATAGAAGTAATAGAACCATTGTGAGCTTTACGAACAAGATAATTGACATTAACCTGGAAAAAAGAGAACATTTAGACATAAAGGAATGAAAAGAGGTTACTTACATATTGTGAACCGTACTTCCAAGCTTGTACTGATCCGTCATCACAACCTGCAGCAATCCATTTTCCATCCGGAGAGTATGTACACACTTGTGGGCTGACACGTTTTCCATGTGCTCCTTTCGTTTTGATAACTTTTCTGTGCTTGTTAATACACTTAGTAATGACCTTATGATCTTCCAAACTCCAAAGGCGTAAACTTCCATCGTCAGAACAAGACAAAAACTCATTTTTGTTGAGAGGATTGAACTCCACGCAATTCACAGTAGCGGTGTGTCCTTTCGTAATGTTCAGATCAACGATGTACTGATCTCCACGAACAGTTTCGGACCACTGCTTGCCGGCACGATCAAGTAGCCGAATGATGGCTTCTCCACTGGCAACTACAAGAGTTTCTCCGTTTGGAGAGAAAGCCAACGAGTTGATGACGTGGCTTTCTGCGGGCAGTAACTCTTTGTCGTGTCTCAACGACATATCCATTTTTTGGAAGTCAAACAACTTCACATAATAATCTAGTCCACCACTAGCAAATCGAACACCAGGTGGTTCCACCCGGAGAGCACTTATAGCTTGTGTACCATGACTAATTTTCGCTTCACACGCAGCCGGGATCAGCTTAATAATTGAAATTGCTTCTGTCTCATCGAAATCGCTATCATCACTGTCCTCTTCATTGTTTCGGGAAGATGATGAGGGACCAGCTTCATCATTCGTCTTTTGAAAACCGGGTGGGAGAGCTGGCATAAAATCTGCAAATTTTATATTCGTTGAGCAAAATCATATTTTAGACATACCATCATCATCATCCGACACAGCCGACGAAGAAACTCCGGATTCTGATGTTGATGAAACCGGTACAGATTGTGGAATATGAGTGGGCTCTTCCGTCTTTGGTGCATTGCTCAACGCCTGCGCCATCATCGCTTGAAGATCGAAAACGCGAGCTTTCTTTTCCGAATTCTTTTTTGAACCAGTTGAGTCTTCCATTGTCTGAAATCAACGATTCGAATTAAACGCAATCTAAATAAACTTTTTGGAGAGAATAAAGGAAAAACTGAGAAGAAGGAATGATTTTAATCGAGAAAAACATTGGAAACTATTGAGAACCTGTTCAAATACGTAAATAAAAAAATTACGAAACTTTGGGGCCGTGGCCGAACTCTCCGTTTCTCTTCCAACGCTGCAAACTTGGACCGTCAAACGGAAAATCGCGCTGAGACCTCGCCTAAAACCGTAATCTTGTAGCTTGGTACCATTTGAATTAATTCCCCATTTTTGTCTTTTTTGAAATTGCTGACGTCATCAAGTATTGATTTTTTACGTTGGTTTCCAATAGGCGGTCTTCAAGTGCTCGTCAAACTATTTTATTAGTAGTTTCATAACATTTGGCAACCACTATTTTCCAAATATAAAAATTCGCGCAATCTTATGTAATATTTCAAATCTCTGTTCATACACATAAAATATCTTTCTTATTTTCACGTTCTCTCTATTTTCTTTTTCTTCCGAGTTCTCTTTGTAAAACTACATTCGTCAATTCTATATTTTTCAGGTGATCAGTGCCTAGTAGCACCAAAAAAATGAGCGCTCCTGCAGCAGGTGCTAACGCCGGAGGCGATGACGCCGCCGATAGAAATGTCGAGATGTGGAAGATCAAGCGGCTCATCAAGAGTTTGGAGCTTGCCAGAGGAAATGGAACATCTATGATTTCTCTCATCATTCCACCAAAAGATCAAGTAGCTCGAATCAACAGAATGTTGGCTGAAGAGTATGGAACCGCCTCGAACATCAAATCGCGAGTGAACAGACTGTCCGTTTTGGGAGCTATCACATCTGTACAACAAAGACTGAAGCTCTACAACAAAGTTCCACCAAACGGGCTTGTAGTTTACTGCGGAACAATCATGACTGACGAAGGTAAAGAAAAGAAGGTCAACATCGATTTCGAGCCTTTCAAGGCAATCAACACTTCCCTCTACCTCTGCGATAATAAGTTCCATACAGAAGCTCTTCAAGGTAACGATTGTTGAGAAACATAATCATCATTGTTTCGATTTCCCAGGTTTGCTTGCTGACGACAACAAATTCGGATTTATCATCATGGACGGAAACGGATGCTTGTTCGGAACACTTCAAGGAAATACTCGGGAAGTTCTTCACAAATTTACCGTCGACTTGCCAAAGAAGCACGGAAGAGGAGGACAATCTGCTGTTCGGTTTGCTCGTCTTCGTAATGAAAAGCGTCACAATTACGTCCGTAAAGTAGCTGAAAATGCCGTCGAGATGTTCATCAAAAACGACAAAGTCACAGTTGCTGGACTCATCCTTGCGGGTAGTGCTGATTTCAAGACTGAACTCGGCCAGTCTGATATGTTCGACCAGAGACTTCAAGCTAAAATGATCAAAACTGTCGATATTGCATATGGAGGTGAAAATGGTTTCAACCAGGCTATTGAGCTGGCTGCCGACACTCTCGCTAGTGTGAAGTTCATTCAAGAGAAGAAACTCATCGGAGGATATTTCGACGAGATCAGTCAAGATACCGGAAAGTACGTTTTCGGAGTGAAAGATACTCTTGCTGCTCTTGAGATGGGAGCTGTCGAAATTCTCATCTGCTGGGAAAATTTGGACATTATTCGATACAAGATGAAGAACTCGAACAATGAGGATATTCTTTTGAATTTGAGACCCGATGAAGAAAAGGACAAAACCAATTTCACAGATAAGGAATCCGGACAGGATATGGAAATCATCGAGACAATGCCTCTGCTGGAGTGGTTCGCAAATAACTATAAGGTACACTACTTTGATCTGAAGATTTTTCTGATTACCCTGTTTTTAGACTTTCGGAGCTGCTCTCGAAATCGTCACAGACAAGTCTCAAGAAGGAGCTCAGTTCGTTCGAGGATTCGGAGGAATTGGAGGACTTCTTCGTTACCGAGTGGATTTGGCACATGTCGATATAGAAGACGAGCTTGACAACATTGACCTTGATGACTATTGATCACGGGCGGCAGTAGTGAGCCATTGGGCGCCATTCTCTTTTCTTTTTTTATTTAAGCTTGTAATTTCTCTCTCTTTTTTCAATCTCTTCATAAACAATCCATCCTCTTATAATGCTAATATTATCTCCCCATCATCATTAATTTCTAATTCCCATATTGCACTTGTTACTACACTTTTCTTATTCCATTTCATCGAGTTGGCGCCCCTTGTCCCTCCCTACTGTCGTTCCGTTTGGTCTGTTGATGCTCTTAGCTCAGCTGGCGAGGCCTTAGAGGTCTGCCGGCATTCTGGAAAAGAAACGTTCCGCTCCCGGAACAATCATGCAATTGACACCATGTATATGAGGACTAAGGTAAGTCAATTTGGTTTATTATTGGTCAACAATCATCTATCACGAGCTTCGTGATCCATAGTTGAATTTTCTTCAAAATCGAAAAAGATTGTGTTCTTGTTACGACACTTGTCATCAACATTAACGTGTGTCGCTACAAAAATCATTTTTCAAACTAGTTTACACAATTGCTTTGATTGCAGGTAGAGGCACGGGCGACCCACAAACACTCGATGACTTCAACCCTTTCGCTTCCTTCGGTGGATGTTTCTACTCGCAATTCCAATGGCATTGTATTGTCGATATAATATTTTCTGTTGTTTTTTTCTTAAAAGTAATATATGGTTTGATTAATCTATAAATTTCGGTGATTGTTCCTCGACTATGTTGATTATGTTATAAAGCATTTAGAGTTATCCTGAGTTATAGAGTTTTGGTGGTTACTTTTCCACGTACAAAGTATTCAATCCTTACAACACTTCGTATCCAAGTGCAAAGTTGAATGAATGATATGGTGTGAGCGAGTCTTATCAGTCGACTTGGAGAAGAAAAAACGTGAAAATCGAGAAATATTGCGAAACTAACCGCCCGAAAATCAGTCTCGTTCTTCTTTTACTTTACACCTAATATCAAAATTTCCTTCTAAAAAAGTAACAATTTTTAGGTAGAACTAGTCGGGAATGGTGGAGAATAACACTCTAATCGTCACGGGGGGTGTCGTCGTCGTTTCTAGTATCGCGATTTACTTATATCTGAAAGCCACGAAAACGTGTCCATTCTCTTCGTGCAAAAAGGTCTGTTAGACTGTTTTCAAACTCATTTAACGTTGATAATTCAGACATCAAAAGTAACTCTTGTCGACGATTCAGTCAAATATGCTTTGCCACTAATTGAAAAGTTTGAAGTCAGCCACGATACCAGAAAGTTCAGATTCGGATTGCCATCGAAAGATCATATTCTTGGACTTCCAATTGGACAACACGTTTATCTTAGTGCCACTGTAAGTTTTGTCGTGTTTTCGATTTTCTCAACAAAGTTGTACTTCAGATTGACGGAAAACTCATCGTTCGCCCCTACACGCCCGTTTCAAGTGATGAAGACAAGGGATTCGTTGATTTGATGATCAAAGTCTACTTCAAGAATACCAATGAAAAGTTCCCAGACGGGGGTAAAATGAGTCAGTATTTGGAGAGTCTAAAAATCGGAGACACCATCAACTTCCGTGGACCACAAGGAAACATTGTCTACAAGGGACACGGAGTGTTCAGTTTGCGTGCCGATAAGAAGTCCGAGCCAAAGACTCGAACCTTCACGAAACTTTCCATGATTGCCGGAGGAACTGGAATCACACCAATGCTTCAAGTCATTGCCGCTATCCTTCGTGACCCAACTGACTCCACACAAATCAGACTTCTGTTCGCTAATCAAACAGAAGATGATATTTTGTGCAGAAAGGAGTTGGATGATCTTGAGGAGAAGCATCCAGCACGTTTCCGTGTTTGGTATACTGTTGACAGACCACCAGCAGTTTGGAAGTACTCATCTGGCTTCATTAACGATAATTTGATCAAAGTATGTTTTTAGCCAGGATTCTGTTGTTTCCAATTATATCTCACATCTTTTTCAAATGAGAAATGTCTTATCTTTCAGGAGAACCTCTTCGGACCGGGAAGCAACTCTGCTGTTCTCATGTGTGGACCACCACCAATGATCAACTTCGCCTGCACTCCAAACCTTGATAAACTCGAATACGACCCATCCAACCGTCTTCTTTTCTAAATGATTTACTTACCTCTGGTCATTACTTACTATCTGTGTTAATTAGTAGATTTATGATTCTAAATCAGTTTTCTGTTTCTCGTGTCAAAAATAAATATATGCTTCCGATTGCTAAAAAAAAAAGTAGAAAGCAACACAGGAAGAAGAAGTATCAAGAAATCGAAAACTCGAATTCTTCTTCCTCGAAATATCCAACTTCCGGAAATAAGCTCACCGAGTCGGAACGGGCTGCACGAAACTCATTCGTGCTCGCAAAATGCCGAACCTTTTGGCGACTGCTTCACAAGTTGCGAATTCTTTATCGAATTTAAAAGCGAAATATATAAAATATCTGGAAACATTATGTTCTGCAAATGGAATCGATATTTCCACTTTGAAAGTGAGTTTTCTTCAATTGGCTCTGAAAAATAAGGGTTTTTAGACGGAAGGAGACTCTCACAAAATACTGGAAATGTATTTTGGAGGGCTTCCAGTTCTTGTTGGTCTCAAATATTTCTCTCATTTATCAACTCTCCGACTCTTCGGGCAACAAATTACTTGTCTGAAACCACTTGGAGAAGTTGCTCCGACTCTTGAAGAGCTATGGGTTTGTGAGGGAGCTGTGAAGGATTTGGCTGGAATTGATCATTGTGTTCGACTCAAAAAGTTGTTTTTATATGATAACTCGATTGAAGATGCCACGTGTCTATCTGCTCTTACTAACCTACAGTATCTCAGTTTGGCAAGCAACAAGCTGAAAAGTCTTACGGTAATTAGCATGAACTGGATTTACAAATTCAGAGAATTTTCAGTTTATTCGAGATCTAAAAGATTTGACTAATCTCTCCCTTGCTGACAATAAAATGAAGGATTCTGGTTAGTTTTATTATTATTTTTCTCATAATCTCTTCCTCTAATTCTACAGTAATGGCCACTGCAATCTGGCCTGAAAACATCCAACACCTAGATTTATCTGCCAATTATTTCTCTTCAAACCGTGCTCTTTTTCCCTTGACAATGCTCTCATCGCTTCGATCCCTTAATATTGATCCAGTAACATCTCAATCTCATGTTGCTCCTAATCTATTCTTCGCCTGGATTGCTCATTCATTCCGGTTCATTGAATCAATAGACGATGACCCCATCACTGAATCATTTGTCTCTACCTTTCGTCCCATGATTGATACAATCTTCGCGGAGAAATTGGCGAAACTAGCAAAAGCAGATGAGAAATATCATAAAGATTTGAGAATGGTTGAGAAACATTCTGGGAAGATTGAGAATCGTTTGGCATGTCTAGCTGAAGCATTGACGGTTTACAAGGATGCAATGCAGACGAAAGATGCGAAAAAGGAGATAGTAAAGAGGGTTCATGAGATATGTGTGAACAATTCGAAAGCTGTAAAAAATATTAAAAGTGAGTGAATTAGATTGGGCCATCAGGGCTAGACTTTTTCCAGAAAACTATACATTACTCTCGGAATACATCCGTTGTCTATCCAAATATCGAATCTCTTGTGATATGGAATCTTGTCAAACATTTCAATTAAGAGAGGGAACTCCTGAAGAAATTTCATTCATAACGCAGACTCTGAATTACGGCTGTTCGATGAAAAATAGTTACGAGGTGAGATTATCTTTTTTTCTTTTATGAGACTGGATTCCAGATAATTGTCAAATCTTGTTCTTTGCTTGGAAATGTCACTAAAAATGAAACAGAACGTCTGTTTATTCTGGAGAAGGATTCAACCGAGAAGCTTTTTGATTTGAGAACTATATTCAATTTACTTGATAGATTCACGAGAAAAGACTACACTAAGCATCCAGTTCGACTTGCCAGAGACTTTGAAGTTATCAAAAAACAAGCAAAAGAGAAAACGACGATCTTCTTTATCCCACTGGTCCTCTCGAAAACAGCAACTTCTCGGGGGGCTTCGAAATTCATTGATGAAGATGGAATGTCTTCTTCGAATGATAATTTGAGTTGGCCTGATATTAGTTTGGTGGCTGTTTTGGCTGTGGAAATACAACCGATCGGGCAGTTGACAACGGATCAATTGAGACATATGGATCTATTTGAAGAATCTTATAATGAGCAATTGAAGAAGTTGAATGAGATGAATATCAAGTTGGATGTGAAAGAAGAGAGACATCGGAGAATTGATGAACCTGCTGAAACTTCGATTGAAGCAGTCAGTAATCAACAATCCAAAATTCGAAAAGTGTCCGATGTCCTTGCAAATATTAGTAATCTCACTGGAAGAGCATGTGATGAGAAGCTACCATTCGATTGGTTTACGATCAGGAATCCTCTGGAGATTGCCCTAGCTTACTTTGATTTCAAGCCAATTAAGGAGATTAGTGATATGATGGTAATTAGGATTTTATTGTTAGGTCATATAAGAAATTAACACCTTTTAGATGAGACTCACTGCTCTGGAACTTTGTGATCAGAAACTAACAAAACTCGCTGGAATCCAGGAACTTGTCAGCCTACAGTACCTGTCACTCCGCAAGAATAAGCTGTCTTCTTTGAAAGTTTGTTTCGTAACAACGCATTCTACTCAAATCATGTATTTTTCAGAAACTGAACCGATTGCCTTGTCTGAAACTTCTCGACGCCTCATTCAATCACATTGCAAAACTGGAACAATTACCAAGCTCTCTGCTTCATCTCGACTTGAGTCACAATAGGTTACAGACATTAAATTTTTGTCAAAGTTTGGGAGTGAGTTATTTGGAAACTGAAAACTCGAATTTCAAAACGAGATTCATTCAGAATGCCCGACATCTCCGTGTACACAGAAACCAGATCAAATCAATGAAAGGTGTGGAATCTTGTGTTCAACTGGAGACTTTGTTTATTAATGATAATCTTTTGAAGGACAAGAACGAGTTGGAGTTACTAAAGGTTTGATGCATATATTGATACACTTCTAGCGATTCTCATAACAACGAAAAATTCCAGACAATGCCAAAACTGACTCACTTGGATATGTCATCAAATCCGTTGAGTGCAGCAGAAGGATACAGGTCGAGAGTTATGCAAGCGGCTCATTATTTGATATCACTGGATAGACAAATCGTAAGGAAACTTCAAGTTTTCAGAGTAAAATGATGAAATTTTCTAGATTCCTTTGGAAGAACGACACGTAAACACTATGAAACAAACTACAAGAGGATTGAGTTTGGAGCTGATTGAAAGAATGTGAGTTCTTAATTTTTGAATTTGATAATTCTTGGTTTCAGATGCCCAGAGTGGAAAAACAAACGGGAGTTGATGATTTGTGATCAAAAAATTGAGCAAATTATTCTGGAAAAAGCACAAATGGAAGAGTAAGTCTACTTCAGAGACTGAGCATATTTAGTTTTCCTTTCAGACTCTCCCATATTCGACTGATTGATCTTTCCAAAAACCGATTATCAAGTGTCCGAGAAATCAGTTCTTTCAACATCACTCATCTGATTCTAAATAATAATTGTTTGAAAACAATTGCAATCACAGATGGACAATCTATTCCACCTTTTCCTTGCTTGGAAAACCTGGATATTTCAAATAATTCTATCAATAATACAACGATACTTCGTCTTGGAATCCCGCTACTTTTAAAACTAAAATTCATCAATTTATCATCAAATGCATTGTCAAGGTTGGAAGATTTCTTGGTTACTGTAGTAGTTACTTAAAGTCATTTCAGATTTGACTGCACTTTGTTCGATACTCCGAATCTTGAATCAATCGACTTGAGTAACAACTCAATAAAAACAATAATCCGTCGACCACTCCGTGCCCTCACGTCTCTCAATCTTCAGAATAACAAACTGACAACACTCACTCCGTTGTCTTGTTCTAACCTGATTTCTCTCGACATTTCAAACAATAAGTGAGTTTCAAGAATCTGAAGACTCATATCTTATATTAAATCCCAGACTAGCTTCATGTGCATCTCTGAAACCTCTTTGTGAATTTAAATCTCTGGAAACATTGGATTGTAGAAATAACTCTGTGACAGAACGGAGAGTTTATGTAGATTTTATAAAAGCAAACGTGCCATCAGTGAAGAGATTGGATGACGAACAGATGAGTAATGAGATTGAAATCACAAAAAGAAGACTCTCCCGAGCGAATGATTTGATATCGATGAGTAGAAGGAGCAGGTATCCCACTAGTTCCATTCCCTAATAATCTTCTATTGTTTCAGCATGGTCACTTCATCAATGCTATCTTGGTTTGAGAGAGAAGAAGGAGAAACGTTGGATAACGTGAAACGAGCATCCAGTTTCTTGGAGCCCAGTGCCGCAGAACCACCATTGAGACCTCGTAGACTGGAACCATTACCAGGCAGACGGAAGGCGAATAGTGAGAGTAATGGATTAATGTTATTGGGAACAAAGTAAGTTGACCACCATCATGAAATTAAATAAAAAGAAGAAGTTTTCAGGGCGGTGCAACACAGAAAGTGAATGGAGTAAAATCTAATTGTGTTGCTTAAAAACTTTTACTTCAAAAAATAAATCGTGATGATGATGATGATATACTGTTGCCTTTTTGATCCTGAATATTCTTTTTCTGTCGAACCAAGTCTCTGAAGTTCAATTCCAGTGTACTTCCTTACAGATAAACGAACAGGAAAAATTGTTACCAGCATTCATTTTCAGTTAATAAATAAGTCGCAGGATCTTAATAAGAATAGTACTTTTCATCTAAAGTACTTGTATTTGTGTTACCATTATAATTACACAGATGACTATTCATTTACAATAAAAATGAAGTTGTGTTCTTCTTTCCTACCGTTAACAGTCTCTTCAGAAGACCTTCATACCTTCAACAAGATGCCATCTACTGCATTCTCCCACAACAGACGAGAGAGTACACTAAAAGAAGAGACGCAGACAACTACGCGTCGGAGTCTCGTTGCCCGAACACAGAGAGTTTATTGACTTTCCTACTGCTTTTTCGAGCTCTTTTTCGCGGAGCTCGTGTTGAGAGCTTCCACATTTCACTGTGATCTTGAGTATAGCTATACGATAAGGAATTTTCTAGTTTAAGTTTTGTTAATAATTAATATTATGTCACTTTATTTGATGCGTTTTGAAAAGAAATAAAAACGGAAACTCAAAAAATTTGTATTTATGCAAACACCTGGGTTTTTTCATGATTTGTATTATTTGTGTGACTTTTTCTCTATCTCTCGAAAATGACGTGTCTTTTGTGCTTTCTTCCTTTATATTTTCTTCTTTCAGAATGACGATATGAAAGTTTTAAAAGGGGTTGCGTTCATCGTTCTCGTCTTTTTCTCCTCCCTTCTCGGAACAGTTTTTCTTCTTTTTCCGTTTATTCCCCTCGCGTGGATTCAACCAAAAACATGGAGAAAGATTGCCGATCGGCTTGTTGGATTCTGGTTGACTTTTCCTTGTGTGAGTTTTTTTTTCTTTTAAGTTTTATTTATAGAAAAAAAATCGCTGCAGCTCTCCGAATTCAGAAGAAAACTGCCGAATGTTTCTAAACATTTCGATTTTTTTCCACAATAAAAGTATTTAGTGTTGTCCATTTTCAAACAGTGTGGTATTTCGAATATAATGTTTTACATTTTCAGGCACTAATCGAATGGGTGTTCGGAGTGAAATTTCGAGTGACTGGAGATCTAATCGAACGAAACGAGCCGGCAATTCTTATTATGAATCATCGAACGAGGCTGGATTGGCTTTTCTCCTGGAATGCGCTCTATAAAATGGATCCCTGGCTGCTCACCTCTGAGAAAATATCACTGAAAGCTCCACTGAAAATGATTCCCGGTGCCGGATGGGCGATGAGCAGTGGATCATACATTTTTCTTGACCGAAATTTCGAAAAAGACAAACCAATTCTGGAGCGAATCGTGAAATATTACGCAGAATCTGACAATAACTATCAGATACTTTTATTCGCAGAAGGAACCGATAAAGGAGAACGAGCGACACAGCTGAGTCATGCGTTCGCTGATAAAAATGGATTACCACGATACGAATATTTATTGCACCCAAGAACCACTGGCTTCAGATTTTTACTAGATATGATGAAAAAAGGTTGGTTTTTAGTTCAATAATTCAAACGATTACATTGAGGATTTGCAGAGAATTATATAA
This sequence comes from Caenorhabditis remanei, assembly GCF_010183535.1. Taxonomy (NCBI): domain Eukaryota; kingdom Metazoa; phylum Nematoda; class Chromadorea; order Rhabditida; family Rhabditidae; genus Caenorhabditis; species Caenorhabditis remanei. The sequence goes on from NC_071332.1 coordinate 7,417,883, forward strand.
AAAACGTTTATGATCTCACAATCGCGTACAGCGGAACTATTGTTGATACAGAGAAGAAGTTACTGGGTGGAGATTTTCCCGATGTAAGTTTTCATTATTTTGGTATTTTTAAAAACAAGATTTCTTTCAGAAAGTTCACTTAGATGTCAAAAAGTATAAACTCGATGAGATTCCGGAAGGAGACGGATGCGAAAAATGGCTCACTGATTTATGGAGTACAAAAGAAAAACGACTAAAAAAATTCTATGAAGAGGAAGAACGGTTAGAAGCGAGTGGAGATCGATTCGAATGGCCGGTAAAATTTTTTATTAGAATTTTGTGTGCGTCATTTTCCAAAATTCCTTTCAACTCGCAAAAATTCACTCATCTGGAAAAATAAATTCACCTTGATAATAATAACACGTGACACATTTGTTGTAGGAGACAACGGGTGGAATCGGATATTATGTGGCGTTCTCCTTTTGGGTTATCGCCACGTTGTTTTGGATCGGTGCCATATACTCTCTGCTATGGGTCAAGGTAAGTAACCGGTTTTTACTATAGACTTCTCCGTTCGATTCCTTTTGATTCGCATGCGATTATTTACTCGTTCGGTCATTTTCATCTCAACTTCTTTTTTTCCAGATCTATGTCACCTGTGCTGTCATATTCTACGTTGGATCACTTCGGTTCTACAATGGAGCTGAATTCGTTTTTCTTCGGTGGTTCGAAGCAAGAAGAGACAATGTAGATAAAACAAAGTAGACAGTGATTGTATTTCTCGTTGTAATACACTGAAGATTGATCACTTCCCTCTCATCGTTGATAACTTTCTCTATTCTAGTCGTTACTTCCCATTGCAAACCCCTCTGATGTAAGCCATCGACATTGTTGCTATTTCTAATTTAATTGTTTTGTTCTCAATGTTTCATGTACAATTTTCATCATTCCACAGATAAAATCTAGTTAACACTATTCCAACATTCATCATTTTCATTTCTCTTATCCAGTTTTTGAATCTGGAGTTTTTAAATACCTAAATTCTTCTTATTCATCTTCATTAATTTATTTATGGTTCAGAATGAGTTCATTAAATGAACCACCAGTTCTTGGAGCTGGGCAACCACTCGGGACTCGACTAAAAGGATGGTTTTTCGCAGCAGCTATGCTTCTTTCTGCATTTTTCGGTTCGTTTATTGTTTCCTTTTTAAAAAAATCATCAATATTTTGTTTTCAGGAGTTCTGTACATTGTCACCCCTCTTGTCGTATTATTATTCTTCAAGCCACGTCTTTGGCGACAGATGCTCGATAGGCTGGTTGGAATTTGGGTGATTATGCCGGGTGCACTGTGCAACTACATCTTCGGAGCTAACATCAGAATCAAAGGAGATTTCATCAAACACGATGAGCCAGCTCTTATCATTATGAATCATCGTACTCGTCTTGATTGGCTGTTCTTCTGGAATGCTCTCTACAAAATGGATCCATGGTTGTGCACATCAGAGAAGATTTCACTGAAAGGGATGCTAAAATACGTGCCAGGAGCCGGGTGGGCAATGCAAGCAGCTTCTTATATCTTCTTGGATAGATCCTTCGATACGGACAAAACAAAATTGGACAATATTCTGAATTATTATGCGGAAACTGAATACAAATATCAGCTCCTTTTGTTCCCAGAAGGAACTGACAAATGTCCGAAAGCAACAGAAAGAAGTCGAGTGTTCGCTGAAAAGAAGGGTCATGTTCACTATCAATACGTGCTCCATCCACGTGTCACTGGCTTCGTGCATATTGTTCAAGAAATGAGAAAAGCGAACAATATCAACTACATCTATGACGTATCCATTGGATTCGGTGATGCTATTGTTCAATCGGAAGTTGATATTGCTGCTCATGGAGCTTGTCCAAAAGAAATCTACTATCAAGTCATCAAATACCCGATCGATAGAATCCCAAAAAGTGACGAAGCTCTCGGCCAATGGCTGATTAATCTTTGGAGAGAAAAGGAAGAGAAACTCAGAAAGTAGGTGTTGGACAATTCATTTCCAATACAATTTCATGATTTTCAGATTCTACGAAATGCCACGTAACATCCGCCAGTTCCCAGATACACCAGATGGAATGGAATATGAACTTGACAACAACACAGACATGGCTCAGAAGTGGCTTATCGGTTTCTGGTGCTTCACTACTATTTTCTGGATGTTCATGTTCTTCGAAGTATCATTCAATATATGGGAACATATCTATTGAATTCATTTCAGAGTGCCTTCATGTTCTACTGGGCTGTAATTGCCTGTATCTTCTACGCAGCTGTACATAAAATCTACGGAGGTCTGGAATTCCTCGCAATGGATCGATTCAACGCATCAAAACAATACGGAGTTGTCGGACAAGACGCTGAAGTTCTCAATACCTGAAATGTATCTAAATACTAGTCCTTTTTTTATTTCAATCGTGTTTCCCCCTCTTGTATCCGTGTATTCAGTGCTTGCCATCTCACTTCTCGTCTATTCTACTACGCATACTTGATCAAATTTCACTGAAATCGATTGTCCACTGATGATTAACAGAAATCAAACACTATGCATGTATTTGAACTGGAAAATTCATGAAGTTTTCAAAAAGAAAAGTGTTCAATTCAGAATCAGTTTTCAGAAAACCATCCTACTCAACAATGAGCATTGCTTTCTCAACTTGTCTTCTCTATTTTTCCGAAAACAAAACATTAAAAAGTCGGGAAGGAAATGATCGCGATGCACATTGAATTCCAAATATTTGCTCATCATGTCTCAATTTCTGTTTTCTTTTATGTTTTTCCCTGTTTTCTTCCCCTTCTTTCTCTACGTTTTTGAATAATTTCTAAAGATTATTTTATCACTTTTCGAAATGGTCAGTAACATCTCCATCTCCTCCCTCCTTTTCTTCTTCCAAATCACACCTTCTCTTCCCCAAAATTGTCGTCTCGTCGACCCTAAACTTTCGTCCGAATGCAACACCAAAGTGTCCGTCGTAATTTGCATTTGAATGCCTCGACTGACCACTTACACTTACAACTAGCTGACTGATGCAAAAACCGTTCTTTTCTTTCCGATTTTTGTGTTAAATTAGTTTTCGAGTGATAAATGAAACTTGCTGAAAATGAGATTCGGGTGACAAGAAAGAAGAAGTGTAGACTAGGCTCGTTTGATATGAATTTTGTTTCGATTCAGTTCTATCGAACTCGGTTTTAGATTGGTAGTGAAACAAAACTGGAATTCTATCAGACTATAATGATCATAACCAAAACTTGAAAAAATGTTTGTTTTAGAGTGAAACATTCAAGCAATGAGTTCTACAGTACTCCTCTACTCTAGGAGCACTATAAGTCTGAAATTATTCCTTTTTCTTGAAGCCTAATCACTTTTTGAAAATAAAATTCGTAATACTCCGTTATTTTGTATCCCATAAAATATAAATATACGTGCTCTTCCTATAGCTACCTGGATCTATTTCTTCTCATTCATTTTATTATGTTCTTCTTTCTTTTATTCGTTTTCTTCTTCTTCTTTTCTCATTATCCCACCATTTTTTGTATGTATGTTCGTTGTTCTGGACAATGGTCAAAAGTAAAACTGGGAAAAGAGAGGAAGAGAGGGCCCATTGCAAATGAAGAGAATTCGAGGTGACAGCCGTTCCTCTTGTCTTCTCCAATAGACCGAAAGGTACTCTTTTCTTTTCTTCAGTGGTCATTTATTTATCAGTGAGTGACACTGACACACTCATTTCTCTCCCTCTTTCTTTCTTAACTCCACCCGATGTGCCGCCGACACAATCACTGCAAAATACATACGTTTTTCTGTTCTCAATTGTTTTACGATAATTACTTTTTGAAATTATGAGAACCAGTTTGCAGGGTTTCTGATGAGTTCAAAAAAGGCTATCCCGGAATTTCTTGAATTGTCATTTTTATACCTTTTTGATGTTCTCTGAGAAATGAGACAAACTGTGAAAGTGTTTCAAGAACACTTGAAACTTCAATGTTTCAATTTTCAAAAAATCCTTCTTTTTATTAGTTTGCCCGAACAAACATAAGAAGTAGATCGAAATTTAACTATTCTATTGTATTCTTGCTGAAACTCTTAATTTTTCCTACTGTGATTGTGGATAAATTGCTATTATCTCTGAGAACTCAGGTGATAAATCGAAAAACCAATTTGGTTTTGATTTGAAAACAACCTGCCAAAAATCTCCCAGTTGCACTTTCTATTAGGTTGGCAAGAAAGTTTTTGTGCATGTTTTGTTTTGAATGCTGTCAGATAAATTACAAGAATCAAAACCAACTCCGCATACCATTTGTTAGATAAACTCTCTGTGATTCTGATAGCAGTCAGGAATTCCCCCCGACGCTTCTCTTCTGCAAGAGAAATGCCTATCTTTATTCTTGACCGACAACTCTTACAGCAATATTTTTATTTCCGCTTTCCATCTAATACCAAAATTTCTAAATTTGTGCAACCAACAGGAAAAGTTTACAAGGATGAATTCTTCTTTTGGCACACTATAAGTAATTAAGTTTCCAACTTTGAGAAATGCGATTTTTCTGTGGTCGAAGTACCACGTACTAAAAGTGCATATGAATAGGATTTGTACATGCTGTGAGATGTAGAAGGAGAGTTTCCATCTCAATGTTCCTGTGAATTATCAATGATAATCACTACTACTTATAACACAATTGGAAACTTTTTGAAATGTGTCGGCAAGAATAAAAAAAGAGACATTGAATAGTCATGTTTTGGCCAAGATCCGCGTTCAGTGAAGGGTAGACCTGCGGCTTCGAATTCTTTCTCCTCTTTCAAACTTCAATCGACCTAACCATTTGGGTATCACTGATAGAGAGTGGGTATTGCCCACAAACTACCCCAGGGAAACTCACCGACTTGGCGTTGATCAAACGCTGGTAGACATCATCAAAAGGGAATCATACCCAAAGAAAATAATGACCCTAATGTGAAGGACCCAACACAACGTATATGATTGGAAAATGTGAAACAATAATCTTCTACTTCTGTTCTTTTTGTGTGCAAAAAATCAAAACTATACGTGAGTCTTCAGCTCCACACGGTCAAAAAGTCTGCCACCTCCAAAATGTTGCATATCCGCTAGTTGCATACCCGACAAAATATTTTCTCACCTATTATTGGAAAATAGGTTTTAATCATGCAAATTAGAGCTCGGACCTTCTTCTAACGAATTACTATAAGTTCGGGGTAATTCAGCGCTCTGCCGCTGAACAGGACTTCGATACTTGAAGTCAAGTCGAAAAATGGGTGGAAGTCTATTTTGCCTCGAAACAACCGGAGATCTGCCAGGACGATATCGGGAACATACCCAGTAAATTGGAGACAGTTGTGGACTAAGATGGTTACTATGTTTGGTATTTGGAATGCTTCCTGTTTGAGTAAAAACAACTTGAGTCATGCACAAAAACTTTCTTGCCAACCTAATATTACAGTCTACAGTAATTGTCTGAGAACCTGAAAACGATGTATATATATTTTTTTTTGAGGTTACTGTAAGATCAGAAAATCTTCAACATTTCAAAAACTATCAGAATATCAAAATTTACACCAGTTAAAAGAATCTGTTCAATAAAAACTTCTGAATCCAAAAAAGGAGCGAACACACTTGATTCCAATAAAAACTACTGTTCAAGACCGTTCCACTTGACCTATTTCTCAGTCCACCACCGTTTGTTCTATCTTGGATTAAAAATCACTGCTAATGGTCAAAAAGTTCAGATTCTGTTTAAGGATTCTGAACTTTTCAACTACTGAAATTTCAGTTTTGCTATACATGAAGTCAGTTATCCATCTAACTTGAATCTCCCTACAAACTAGAATTTCCAGACAAGAATCTGATATTGAAAACACCACCCTCACTCGTGAATATTCCATTTCGCTCTGTCCCCCACTGTGTTCTATTCCCTTCTTCTTCTTCCTTTTTCACGCCATGGCGCCAACCCCCCGCCAAATTCAAATCGTCCTCCCTGTCGACTCTTTGACTGTCTGTTCTCTCTTTCCAATCACACTATTCCTATTTTCATTCCCCAATTCTCCCTACCATTTCGTTTACTCTACTTCAGTATCTTTTCGTTCCGTTCTATTTTGCTTTTTCTTCTTCTTCTTGCCTGCCAAATTCCATTACTCTACAGTCAATTTCACACGTTTCCATCCTTCAGACCACCTATCTTCTTCTTCATTTTTTTCCATTTTTGTAAAAGACCTTTTGATGATTGATATCTCCATTTATCAGTTCCTTTTGTCGGTCCCGTCAAGCTAATTGATTGCCAATCACTGGTGTCGGTGTCACTGACGAAGACAAATCAACGAATTAGCGGAAATAGTTTGAAGGCAGTCTCTGTCTGTGTGATCTGAATTGATTGCAACAAGTCCTTTTTTCTTTCGAAATATCTTGGGGCGACCTAGTTGTAAGGTGCAGGTTCAAATTTCAAAATTTCGGTGATTTAGAGTCCGAAATGTCAGTGAGTTGACACGGGACAGATGTATCTACATTGTCTCAATCTCTATCATATTCAATTGTCTTTTCTCTTGCCGGCACCTTTCAAACAGGTGTCCGAGTACCTGTTGTTACTTCTGGCGGAGAGGGTTCAGATGGATTTATCCCAATCGGATCATGTTGCATAATCGCTTTTATTCAAATTTTGTCAGGCGAGTGTCAAGATTTTTTCCATAATCGTAAACTCAGAATCTGTTTTCAAACTTGAATTCTCATTATTCAAGTTACTGTATAAAGTTTTGCATCTTGATTATTTTGGTGATCAGCCAAAATCTGAGAGCAGATTCAGAATCCCGACGGTTTCACCTTCCCCAACTATCCAATATTGTGGTGACTGCTGCAGTTTATCTGATTCTCCTAACGAGTATCTACATTTTTTCGAGAATTTTCATGAAATCATTTTATACGAAAATATCCTCTGAAAAATAAGAGCATTTGGTTTCAATATTTTTATATCTCTTCCAACTGACACGCAATTTGTCGGACCCTTGTCTCTTTGTCTTTTATCTCTTCGTCTCAAATGTCAAATTTTTGCATTCAGTCCTTTGTGTCTTCTCTCTGTGTTGTCCACTACTGGCGGGGCCACGTTCTTAGATTCTTTTCTTACACTCTTTCCCGGATGATCTCATGCGATTTGATGGAAACCATGAGACATGCGTTTCTGATCCGAATCTCTTTCTCTCTATACAATTGCGGATTGCCACTTTGCGTGATTTGCACTTTTGTTTGTTTTTGCAAAAAAGTGTGGGAAGGTATACGACATTTGTTTTCTTAGGTTGAATCGATTAAAACTCTCTCTTGTTATGGCTTCTGATTTTTGGAAATCGAGCTCATAGACTTTCTCAAGTTAACAATCATTCATTCAAAACAAGACTGCTTCTGAATCCAGTTTTAGAACATTTCTAGCACTGAATACCTGACAGTCCGAACCTCAATACATTTTTGTGCAGATCACCCAATACCCCGACTAGTTGGCTTCCAACCCTACAACTACTACCACTATCCTTTACACGCTCTCATCGGTGCTCATGCTCAAAAGTCGATAGAAAAACAATACCTCTCTCCATCTGATTTCCTTCCCCGCAAAGACTTCTCCTCTCTGCTCCAGCTACCGTTTGCATAAGGTTTAACACGAAAATTGCGCATTTCTCGCGCATGTGCGTGAGTCTATCATGACGAACAGACTGCAAGTGAATCGCCTTTTGAGTTCTTAACTCTTTCTATAGTGTTTTCATCCATCTCCAGAGTAATTTTTGTTCGTTATTTTTCCTAATTTTCCACTTTTCCATTTTGATTTTTTGTCTTTTCACTAATTGAACAATCTGCTAATTACAGCAGCATTTTTCTCTGTTCTAATGGCTTCGAGAGGCGATAAAAATAGTGAATGAGGACGTCCTATTCTTACAACTTGTTCCCCGTTTTCTCATGCTTCTTCATCTTTTTCTCTATTCTTCTGCAGTTGTTTTTTCTTTCTTGGCAGCTGGCCAACTGATTATTGATCAATTTCTGAAGAAAAAAAACCTTTTGATAACTCTAACGGTTTCAGAATAGTTCGATAATTTTTTCTAGAGATATAAAGTTAATAGAGACATATATAGGCACAGAGAAGGATGATAATCGACCTTCTTTCTCTCACTCATCCAATATCAGCCTCTTGACTTCAAAGTTTCATATCTCTTAAAACTGCAGAGCTATCAAAAAGCGATAAATCACAAAAATATAGTTCTAGACTAATAGAATAATACCTTTTACATTTCAAACTCTTATTACCGTATATAGCAGATATCCATGACACATTTTCAAACTTTTCCGTTTAAAAAATCCTACCAGTTCTTACCTGTCGATTCTTGATGTTTACAAAACAAGTCCATGTCTTCTCGGAATAAAAAAAAGTCACAACTCTCAGCACATAATAAAAAGTCACCCATAAACGGGTCCATTTAACGATCTCGTCGCTCGTGATTGCAGCAATCATCAAGTCGCAGTTTTTACGTATTTCCGCGCGACCACCCGGTATTCTACATATTTTGACCGAATAACGGTGGGGCGGAAAAACCGAAAAATCCGAGCTATAAATCCAATATAATCGAGTTTCGATGTGTGTTCACCAAGATAGAAAAACATAGAGATTCCACATGTTGACCACCCATTCAAAATGTCGATTCGATTATGATGGTAATTTCGTATCAATGTCGGAAATGTAATCCCCCTCCAATTCCACCCGGACGACACGAAAAAAGCTGAAGAAGCGAAAGTATAGGAAGCCATCGGTTTGTTGTCTGAATCTGAATCATCTATACTACCGTCATCAAGCCTCGCCCTTCCTCACGGACATCATCAGACGTCTTTATCCGTTTGAAATGAAGCGTAGCACTAGATGACTTTTGCTAATTTTACTGCGTTGTATAATGTCAAATGTATTCATTTTTTGATTCGCTGGAAGTTGAGATTCAGAATTCAAAGACTGCTATTCTCCTCGTTTCATAACTCCCCTTTTGAATTATTCCATCCATCTTATTCCAATAATTATGTTGCTTCTCAACCATCTGTTCCCTCCCTCCCCTCCCATCTTCCCCTATCTCCAACAGTACAAATTCACATGATCACAATTCTCACATTTGAAATAATTTGGCACGGTGCCAACCCAATGTTGCAATGTCTCTTCTCTCTTTTTCTCTATCTTCTCTTCTTCAAAAACTGCCACTATCATTCATTTCTTCAACTGAAAAAATAATAAATCGAATGTGTGTCTCCTGATGGTTCCCACGTCGTCAACATAAACTGTTTGACTTTTTCTTCAAGTCTGCGTCTCTATTCACAAATTATCAATCTTCGTCTTCTTGCCTTTTTTTCTTCTTCGTTTGCCTGGTGTTGACCGCATTTGTCATTTTCCCTTAAAAAAGGCGCCAACTGTTTTCTTTTGTTTCTCTGCTAATATGTACTACCTGACAGTTCAACTAAATAAATCAGGCGTTCCATGTGTCTGAAAGTTTTCAGTCGATACAAAGTGAGTCATTGAGAGAAAGAGAAGCACATTTTTGGGGCGACGGTATGTTGCATTCGCATTATCAAATAAAAACGGTTGATTCTCTTTTTTATTACACTCGGAGCAGATAGTGGTGTCAGCATATTGCAACAGTGCCTCTCAATTGATAGGGCTCTGAATTTTTGAATGTTTCGCGAAGGACAGTTTTGGAATTTTGTAGTTTTTTGAGTTGGGAGTTTTTGAAATGTTATTTTTTCGACATTTGACTCGAAGCAACTTTGAGAGGTTTTAAAGTTGAGATACTCTGATGAATAATTTTTTTTTGAGATTTCACCTCTTATCAATTTTTCCCACTCCCTTTTCATGTCTACTCATTTTGTTGTTTATTCCAATTGACACCCTAACCTTCTCCCACTTAAAACTCCTCTCCAATATCACAACAACCTAGCACTTTAGTGATAAATGAGGTAGACTCTTTGGCCTGCTTTTCCCGCCATCTCAACTCCATTAACTCGGTCCATTATCCCATCGTTTCCACCGTGTTCCATTCACATTTATTGTCCGTTTCCTGTTGCAACAAAACCAATAAATTCAAATAGTGTCGAGCCATGTGCTGGCTGTTGGACATCTTTATTTCTGTTCCGTTATGCTTCGAACATTCGTTTTCAAATATTCTCTTTGTTGAAAGCTAGATTTTTCACTGACCAATTGTTTCATGATATGATTTCTGGCTCCTCCACTTTTCACTTTTTCACACCTTTTCATATCTTCTCTTCTTAATTTTTCCACTTCCAATTCATATTTCAAATCATCTTTTTCTCTCATAATTCATAAAAATATCTCCATCATCATTATCACTTCACCACCCTCAATTTTTATTATTTTATCAGGTGTCGAAACGAAAAGAAAACTGTGAATGACATGATAATCCATCATCATCAAAATGAGCTTTCTCTCTTTCTTTCTCTCATCAGTATTATTGTTTATTAAGGCGGAGACTTTTCTGCGGAGAGACAATCTGAGAGCATCTCACACTCAATATCCCTGCCAATGTTTATCTTTTCAATGTGAACATTTTTGTGGTGGTCTTCGGATGGCGCCCATCCTAGTTTTTCCCTTTTTCTTTGGACTTCGTTAGTAGCCTTTAGTATTTTTTCAAGCTTCTCCTTTTTCAAAAAAAGTTTGCTCTATTCAAAAACCATTTGTTATCAGATCTTCCTGCTCAATTTCGCTGAAAATTTCAATCCTCCGAATTCTTAAGACATACAATTTTTTCTTGTTGACAAGACCAGTTGACCAGTTCAGAAGTTTCAGTGGTCAACAAAAATTCATCTTCAAGAAATCAGCTGACTTCGACCAAATTGTTATTTACGAGGAATTTCACTTTCTAATCTGAAATCTATGTGAATACATTTTATTTTTAGATCTTGCCACTTCTCCATTCACTGCTCTGATTATAATCCCATATTTCATTTCTTAATATTCTCAAACAATTCAACATTTCATTTATCTCATCTACATGTTTTTTCAGATCCGTTTCTCATCCGTGATCATATTGCGCAGATGCGTAATTGATCGTCCACCCACCAGTACAGTATCCCACGTCTGGATACAAACTTCTCGCATTTTTTCTTTTTCTCCTACAGTAACCCGAAAACAGGTTACGAATGGACGTAATGGACTCATTCTCGGAGGTCGAGATGCCCCAGTCGACGAATGATGATTTGTTTAAGGTGAGAATTTATATATTTTTATTTGAAATCTGAAAAAAACAAAACAAAGAGAAGTCTCCAAGGGATAGAGATTAGATATCTATTTAGTTTTCGAAAGGGCATTTCGAAAAATTGAAAAAGTCTCGAGCATTTTCTCGCGCTCAATTGTTTGCAAAAAGCTGTCAAAAAGAGCGATTCAATTTTTCGGAATCCCGAATTCCACGCTATCTCTCTCACCAGACAAGAACGCATTTCTTGGCATCGTTCCAAATTTTTTATCTATTTCCAATCCCCGTCATTTGTTTTTATTTCTCTTCTTCTCCTCCCAATTTGAAATTGTCGCGACCTTGCCGCCGTGCTTCAAAGATTTATAACTGAGGAGTTAGTGTCATTCAAATTCCGCGTCGTTTCATTCGCTTATCGAGTATTTTGATCTTCTTCTTTCTACGCAAATTAGATTGAAAACTGTGGTTATCTGAACGAGAAAAATGGAAGGAGATGAAGGGAGAAAGTGTAAAAACTGTGAATCTGTTTATGTAAAAAAAGGAATGGAGAAGTTCGGCTCTGGGTAAAAAGTTAAAGGGAACGGCGTTGACAAAGAAAATAAAATTTTGACAACAGAAAAGGAAAAATCATAGCTTAGAGATCTAGCTGATGTATTTTTGTATTCTGCAATGCTTTGTTAGCTCAGAAGTTTCGACAGAAATAAGTAATCAAAACCAATTATGATTAGACCGACAGTGCAGAGAATCTAGATTCTCTGACATCTCAGTGTCTCTTCAAACCTAGAAACAGTTATTGAAAAACTGAAAACAAACAAAACAAAGGTTCAAGCCGGATAAATATTTAAAAAAATCTCTGTGACCCTGCTTCATATCCGCATTGTTGACTTTAAAAAGGATAATATCATAAAATATTTATCATCAGTGAAACTTTTGATTGGAATTAGAAACACAATATGAAACCACCTACAGTTTTCCTTGATCTCACAACCAACACTATTTGTTGAGTGACACCTTCCGGTTCTTTTTTGTCTTTTCCCCTAACAATACGGACCCCATTCATTTGCCGGCCGTCAATCTCGTCTCCTTGTATTCTCACATTCCCGTATAGAACTACTAACTTTGTTTGGCAAAAGCTGTGAGTAAGAGACGTAGAATTGACTCCGAGAGAACAGAGAGTGCCCAATACCATAAGTGTTTCCCGAGGTGCGCATCTCGGCAGTGAAGAGCAACTTGGAAAGTTGTCGTTCGAGTGCAAGAAAACGAAGAAGGACTTCCTCTAATACATTTTGCGTGAGATCCAAATATAGTTGATCCATACTTTCTTATTACCTTGAAAGTAATCGGAATCGATCAACGTCTTCACTGTCTTGACTTTTCGTTTTATGGCAAAATGGGCCGCCCGGAAGGTCGAGAAATCATCGTAAATTGGAGTTGAAATTACCAATTTTACAGTCTCACTGAAAGCAAAGAAGAGGTTCTTGGAGGTCGTTAAACTCTTTTATAGGTCTTAGTGAGTTCGCCAAGTTTCAATTTAGATGAAATAGTGGTGCTTAGGTTTTTGCTCTGCTATAAACATAGTGATTAAAAAATGTATGCTGCAATGAATATAGTTGAACTTTGATTGATATTTTTTAATACTCTCAAAGTACACATTTCATATTCGATCTAAATCCAAAAAAGCTTATCCAAAAAAAAACATGTGCAGCTGCGACTAAGTCTTCCACAGCACCTGTGTTCGGTGCCATGTCTCTCTCTCCTTTCCTTTTTTATTTCCCTTCAATCCAGCTGTTAATTTCTCCATTCATCCCATATTCTTCTCTATTTCAGGTCATCGAATCATCGGGCGAGGAAGTGGACATTTTTCTTGAAAACTGCTCCTCACTCTACAATTTAATCCTCGACTCGTTGCACAACCTCACCTCAAAAGTAAGTTGTTTTATTGCCTCGTCACGAAATGGACACAAGTTTTGTTCGGTTGCCATGGCTGGGGGGCCAGAAGGGTAATTAGGTCCAACCCACCAATGGAAAAGGTGTCTTATTTTTTCTCCCAGTTTTCTTGCCGTTTCCATTCTCCTCCAGCTTGATTAATTTCTTTTTCCAAGTTTTGTGATCTAGCCTCAAAGCTCGTTGGAGCAGTTGTTCATTGAGTAGAGAGATAGTTTAGGGGTCATCAATTATCAAAAAGAGAAAGAAACGTTACGTGTCTGTCAATTGAACAGAAAAAGAAGACATTGGTACGAAAATATTACGGCAGGTTCGATGGTGACAGATCACAGAAAAACATGGGTTGAGATGGCTCACAACATTTCTGCAAACCCTTCAATTAGATTCCAAAGACTGCAAGAATCTATTTCTGTTTCAGAAAACTCTGAAGTTTTTCAATCAATCAATTTCTCTCCCACTCCGATAATCTGAGAATCCAAATTCTCAAGTCATTGCTCTTATTTTTCAATGAGATAACAAATGACCACTGCAACTTTTTTTCTCCGTCTCTCATCCCACCATCCCTTCTAGTCTCCCTTTACTCAATTTTTGTGGCAATTGCCGTGAGTTTAGAAGGTCAGTCATTAATCAAATGTAGTTGGAAGATTGTGCAATCCTTCACGATGATCCTCCCAGGAATGTGTTTTCTTTCATCTTCCCAAACCAATCGGTTGGCGGCTAACTTTTTGATTGTGGGAGCAACCAAATGGCACTCATTTCAATTCAATTAGCTCTTCTAAATTATTATTCCAAATAATATCAAATGACAGAGACAGAAAAGTGAGACCTCCCTTGTGAGTGTGCGCGTCTTCCTGCCGTTCCAATTGAAATTGGAGATGATTGGAAGAGTTCGATAGAAGAGAAATTGAAAGTTATTGTTAGGAGTTTCTAACTTTCACACTTCAAAGGGGACCAGTTTAACCCACAACTTTTTGCAAAGTTTTCTGAGGAAGCTGTCCACAAGCTATTCCCACTGGACGACACTTTGTGTGTGATTGACCAGTGTTTGTTAACATTTGAGAAGGGATGTGTTACTCTTCTCCATATTCGAACGAATACCCCTTTCTTGGGGTGAAACCTAATCCCGAACAGACACAGACAGATTTAGAAGATCATTTGTTTCCCCACAAATGGGGCATCGTGTTCCCCTTTTGATATTTGATATTTTATTTGATATTTTATTTAACTATTTAAATATACAGAAAATGTCACTGGAGGTCAGGTACAGTCCCTCACGAGACTAAACCTGAGAAAGGAAACCGGGAATAAGGAATTATAAAATAGGTGTTGGGCAAGGGGGAGGGAGAATAAAGAAAGAAAAAAAAATCAGAATCGTGCAATATTATTTACAAGAAGAGAGTTGAATTCCGATGGGCAAAGGAAATGGGGAACATTAATAGTTAAGGCATTCCAAATAGGTACTACCGTTGAGAAAAAATTAGAGCAATTAGGATTTATACAGATAAGAGACATTGGGCGACGGGAGGAGGAACTTAACCTGACATGGGTCTCAAGACTAGGAAAATATGAGGCGCCGATTATAAGATTGTATAAGAGAAGTAGTTGCGCTTTGAGCCTACGGTGGCGCATAGAAAAGAGGTCAAGTTGGGAGAGGCGATCCGAGTAGGAACAATAAGGTGTGTTACAGCGTTGAAGAATTTTCCGCGAAAAGAATCTGAGAGGAGTTTCGAGCTTGTGGGCTAGTTTAGATGATGGGGGAGGCGAATAAACGACGGAGCAGTATTCAACTAGAGGGAGTACATAAGTTTTGAATAGGAAGATATAAAATTGGGGAGAGTTGGATTTGAAAGATTTCAGTAGTTGTTTTGAACGGAGTAAGGCGAGAGCAACAGCCCGATTAATGTGTCTAGTGAACTTGAGATTAGGTTCTATTAATAAACCTAAATCCCTAACAGAATCAACGGAATCAATGAGGGAACCTCCAATAGTGTACGGGTGAGAAGAGTTTCGAGGTCCGAGACGAAGAAGGGCAGTCTTAGAGTGGGCCAGAGGTAAGGAGTTATCAGAAGCCCAAGACTCTACCAAGTCTATTCCCATTTGAAGTGCTAGAGAATCATGAGAGTAAAGCTTAATAAGTAAAGCTTAATAAGTAAAGCTTAATACTTTTCTTGATCCTTCTTTGGTTAACCTTCTCACGCTCTAAAGAGTTTTCCGTTCTAACTTTTGAGCAAGAGCCTTCTCAAGATTTTAGACACGCTTCTCAGAATCAAAAAGAAAGTTGCCAGTATAGTTTTAACCTGGCAGTCTGCCGTTTCCCGAGACTATGATCACTGAGCATGCTCAGACAAACTTTGAACCTATTCTCCATTTAAGCTTCCCAAAATTTCTCCGTATGAATTACACAATAACATGATCGGATATGAACACACACGCGTGTAGAAGATACAGTAGAAGATGGTGCAGACGATTCTCTCGATGTTTGCGGATTGTTAGTTATACCACCCGAGCATGCTTAGCGACAGGAGCACAAGCGGTACACTTCACGCACTCGATACTACTCGTCTCTTATTCATCCACTCAACATACACTGTACTTCTCGTTTTAGGTTAGGGCATTTCACAAAAACAAATTCTGTTTTCAAGAAGAAATAGAAAAATTGAATCAATCTTTACTTAGGTAATCTGGAAACTTTTGGACGACTCCTCTTCTTTTTTATGGCATTATGTTTTCGTGTTTTGGCAAGACTCTTCTCATTTTAGTACCGCCACATGGCCCTTCATTGCCGTCTCCCATCTGTGATATTGTTGCTCGTTTTACTTTTCATTTCGCTCTGATTCGAAAAGAATCCATTTGGAACCTGTCATCACCAAACTCTTCTCCCTTCCCTTAATCTAAATTAATGAGTTTTGATCGGAGGTTTCCAGAAGTGTGTAATAAAAATAATGATCTGGGCTCTTTATCAACAGGATGAATCGAATCACTCACCACCATTTATCTCTTTCGATTCTCTTTTCTTCTTCTGTCATCCAATTCTTTTGCTTTTCGATTCTTCAGAAGCTACGGAACGATTCGAAACATGTCACATTAGGTATTCATTAGCAAAACGACATGAGACGATACGCAGTCCGTTGGTCTGAGTTGACAATACATATGTATCTATTCCATAGAAAAAAAACTTTGTATTGTTTCACTGAAATGACTCATTCTAGTTTTACTATTTTCTGAAGTACGAACGGTTTGAAAAACTTGAGTAAAGTTGTCATGCTTGAAAACGCTGATTTTAACTTACTAGTTCTCACTTTTGTAGTTAATGTATTTGTGCCATTTTCAACCTCATCTAGCTGTCAAACTCGACCTCGAGACAATAATAATTGGCTGACTATTCTTATCAGTTTAAGCAAATAGTGTTCCTTTTGTTCCGACCTTGATTGTAAGCGTGCTGTTCCAACTTTCTTTGGAAACATTTTATTCTTTTTGGAAGATATTTTAACGTTAATCATACCCACAGTAGGCGAAAACTCCTAACCTCCATAAATCTGACCTCCCCTCATTTTTGTTCTGCTCTCCCATACCACTTCACTCACTTTTTACGCTTCCTTGAGCCGGTTGTTCATTAATTTGGTCATCTTTTCCTCACTTCGTCATCCGAACAGAAAGACGATGAATGAGTTTTTATCGTGGTATGATGAGATTTTGCACATCTGGACCAAACACACAACGACCACCCGTTGTAGGGGTGTCCTGCGCGGAAATTGCACCGGTCTGAAGGGGTTAATAGCTCCGTCTTCTGACAACACATGTGCAATTTTTGGCAGCGACACATTCCGCCTACATACACTGTTTCTTCTTTCTTTGTTTCCGACTTCCTCAATGAGATTTATAAGATTTTTTTTTAACTTTTGTCAAAATCAAGTAATAAAATGTATACATATTAGTTTGTATACCCATAAATAAACATGACTTATAAATCTAAACCCCAAATCCGACAGCCGTCGTTCTATTCCAAATCAACATTTTCTTTTCTCGATTTGTATGCCAATCGGACACATATAATGTGATTAGAATCGAGAAATCGTCAAACAAACTGGGCATTTCTTTCTCAAGTTTTTGAGAATAATTTCTCGAGATCCGGAAAAAAAGAAACTGAGAACATCTGACCTGGATAGTTTTTCTTTGCATTTCTCTGTGCAACGGACCTCTCTCCCTCTCTCGGTCACTCTTTCTTCTTCGAGGGTGGTATTATGTAATATTAGCTACCATTTGACACACCAACGTACCCTGTTGCACACTGTCTTGGAGACTATTCGCATTGTGTTTCACGGTTTTGGTAGTTGCTACTCCTTATGGATCGCCGCGCTGGCTTTTATCTCTTTTTTGTATTGTGCAGATCTTGGTATTCACTTTTCGAGCTATCAACTTTGGATATCTAGAATAGTTTTTGAGATTCGTGAATTTTAAGACGATTGAGGGAGGGTGAGAGCTCAGAGAAACCAGACCTTTTATCTGTTCTGCATTCTCTCCATCTTTCAAAAACTACAAACTTAGAAAAAAAAAATTAAATTTAGGATTCTCGACCATTCGTGTGAATAGGCACATCTTACTCCTCTCGCCTGTCACTCAATCCAATTTTTCTCACAGTTTTTTTCTCGGAGACTAATCGAATTAAGCGATTTGGGTTGATCTTGATCTGCTTGTCACCTTTTCATAGAAAAGAGAAACATCGAGCACTGATAGCCATCATCGAAGAATTACGGCGACGTCTTTAGACCCAATGATGGTGCGAGAACGTATTCATTTATCATCGAGATTATATTCCTTCTTCTTCTCCTTTTGACGTCTTCTTCGGTTATTCTGGAGATCGAGACAGACGATAAACCATAATGAGAAGAAAAGAGGAGAGAAAGCTCATTAGGTATTATGCATTTTATTGTTTGTGGGAAATTAGGAGGAGAAAGATTCAAGATGAGCCTTCGTCTTTTGAAGGATTAATTAAAAGCACAAAAGAAGTATGTGAGAGAGTAAGAAGGACCCACTTGAGCATTTTAGGAACGTCTTTGAACTCGTCCTTTTTATTTCCTACCGCTTCTTCTTCTTCCTCTTATTCTTTTTCTTCTTTTCCTTCTTCGTCTTCTTCAGATTTCCTGCTTCTGTCAAATCGAAAGATTCTCCATAGTTGAATGAGTCGAATGAATGAAATCCTCACCTTTTCCACCCAACTTTCCATTCGATTCGATTTCTTTTTAATCTTATAATCCGACACATGAAACATTTTCCCTTACCTTCGACTTTCGATTCCTTTAACACAATAATTTTCAGACGATATCATGTGAATGTCTCGACGAAATGACATCTACACTTGAAAAATCGGCAAAGAAAATTCTGGCCGAAAGGCCGGAGGCCGAGAATTCGGTAAGTCAAATTTTTGAGGACAAGGGATCAAGGATAGAGTAGAAACTGTAATCAGACTCTTAACTGAACACTCAAAGTTAACATTTTTCCTCAACTCTCCATCATTCCAGGTCCTTCTCCGACTAAACACGATCTGCTGTGCCATGGAGCAGTTGCGTGTCCAACACAACGCAAAACTGATGAGCGGTGCAGAATCAGACACATCCAGTAAGTCTCCTCTTCTCCATCCTTTTTTCAAATCAAACCTGTGCGGACACACCTTTGTTAAGTCAGGTGTCCGTCCACTTTTTACGTTGCGTTCGTTTTCTTATCGCCCGACGGACATGCCGCAACACTGATCGCCGTTTTTTATTCATATTTGAATTCTAGACTTCCGGACTTTTTTTGTTGGAAAGTGTAATTATTGTAGGCTCAGCACGCAGTTCCACGTCATCATCGACGGGTGAGATGCGATCGTGGTTACATGAAGTCGAGAGAAGACTTGAAATAAATGAGAAACGGATTCGAGTGGAGCCAAACTTGACAGTGTTATTAGCTGATCAACAGGTTGGTTTTCGAGATTGTTTTCATGAAAATATTGTTATGGATTCTATAAAATTAGTACTGGTTATCATCTCATCTCATTTTATTGTTTTCATGTAATTTTAAGTTGTCAGTTTGAAGACTGCACCATGAATTCTTCGGCTAAAAAAAACCTTCATTCTAATCTTTATTTAAAGTTCAATTCAATCTAAATATTTGGTTTCGTAGCTGTAACTTGTTTTATATAAGTCTTACAATTAGTTTAGATTAGTTGAGCTTTAGAAGACGTATCTGAAACTGATTGTTCAGATAGAAGACGTCTCTATTTTTTTTTTAGATATAAAACACCGATACCTAGTTGGAGAGAGTATAGAGAAGCTTGAGTGTCTAAATTCTCTCTTTTTCTGTAATTCCACAGTCTTGCTGAATATTGTTAAATCTATGGAACTTGCGGAAATATTCAATGTTATAAACTACAAACGTATAGTTTACGATCCAGTTGATTCAAAATATCAAAACTTTGAAATTTTTTTTCTGAATACCTGACATAATCTCAAAGTTGGCAGTTTTCGATTGGAAATGACAAAAAGTTAGATTAATAATAGAGTTTGATCCCACCTCAAACGGAACAAAGTGACCAAATATTTGTAAACTGTCATTCCTTTTTCATAGAGTTTTCAATAAAAGTCAAAGTTCATCTCTCCATTTTCTCATATTTCCTTATGTTGTAGTAGTAGCCATCGTTGAATTTTTTATCCCCATCCCAAAACTTTTCCTCTCAACTTTTTGTTTTCCTATTGTCCTTTCTTTAGTACTTCTTCTAGTAGTTGTTGAATAATTTCGGAAATTCTCATTGTCAATTCTTGTTCTTTTCCCCTTTTTCCACTCTCCTTCTTCCCTAGATGTCCATCAATTTTGCATCTATCCAATTCGAGTGACCAGTTGCTCTTTTCCCGTCGCCGTGCATTTTCAGATGACGGATTGCCGACATGAGACGGGCGGTCCCAGTCCATTTCTCGTTTGACATTCGTGAGAACCTTTTTATTTTTCCTTTTTCTTGACTTCTTCTTCTTCTTGACCGCTCGTTGGCTATTCCCGTATTCCAAAAAGAAGCGGTTGGGACGCGGCGCTGTGGCGGCAGGTGCGGATTGAAAAGAGTCCCGTTGCGTGTCGCTCAGCGATTCCACGCACTTTTGTTTCCTCTCGACCTTCTCTTCGCCCTCGTTATACTATACCTCTAAACAACAATTAACACTTTTTCGTCCTCCTACACCATGTCATTTTGTCATTTTCGTCTTCCTTCCCTCCCAATTTTTCTCCGGTTCTTTTCCATTCTTCCTGACGTACGACAATCCGTGAATATCATGTTTCATACTCTTACTTCCACAGTTCTTAGTCTTCCGCGCATATTATCTTCTTTGTAGATATCCACCTCTTTCCCGATACAATAATGTTTATATATCAATCAAATACTCTTGAAGATTGACGACTCTGCACTCTCCACTAATTCCGTGCTTTTTCTTCACGTGTTTGTATATATGTTGTACTGTGCAGTGACACAAGAAAACCCTCTACTCTCATCTGTCTTCATCTGTCAAAAGGTTGCCAAGTTTTTATTGAAAATTTTACAGTTTTGTGATGATGAGAAGTTGTTTTGAAAGGTATTTAGTGGAGAGTATCATGACTTATTGTTCGGTTAAAGTTGGCTAGTTTTGAGATTCTGAGAAGTTTTGACGAATAGTTGAAACTGATTCGATAATTTACAGCATTTTTTTAGAAGCTTCCTAGTTCATACATCGAATATGGGATTTCAGATTTACTAGTTTTCCTATATTTTTTTGGAATTTTCTAAAATTCCAGCTCTCTCTCCTTCTAAATATCCCAAGTTTCCAAGAACTTGAAAGATCAGCCCACTCGATCTTCCTCTTTTCTAAACGAGCATCGCCCTCATCCTGTTCGATTTTTGTTCTTTGTGAAAACAAGAACGATCATTCTGTTATTATTATTTCTTTCCAATATTTCCTTATTGTTTCTTTTTTCTTGTTGTCATCCGATTGCCGGATTGTTGTGTAATTCATCCCTCTTCCCGAATGACAACGGCAATGCCGCCGGACGAGACAAACGGTACGCGGATCGTATTATTTCTTCACCCTTTTTGACATCTCTCTTCCGTATTACATGAAGACAACAAGAGAGATGCGCAGCACACTGTTTATTTTTGGAATTATATAATCTACTAGTGCCCCCTCCTCTCACATCATCTTTTGTTACAAATTGTCTTGTTTTCGCCATGCTCAGAACTTTCAACTTTTGAAGACAAGAGAGCTGGTTAATTTGTAGTTGTAGTCTCTCTAAAAGCTCTTCTCTAAATTCAGTTGGTAGCTACAGTAACCCATCTCACTCGCTTCCTGATTTCATTTCTTTTCTCTGAAATAATTTTTCCGCGTCCACGATTCTATTTGTACTTGACATGTCATCTCATTCCTTCCTCTTCCTACCTCACTTTTTTCAACTCCTCTCAACTCTTTCTGACCACAATCCTTCGCAGTTTCGCACTTTTTAGTGTCGTCGCCATCCCGTCACCTCTTTCGTTTCATTTCTTTTGTGTTCAGTAGAAGAAGACGAACCTTCATATTTCTATTATTCTCAAGACGATGAGAGGCCGTTCCGTTATTTCTTTTTCCGCACCACAACCACAATCATCACTTTTTTATTACCGTTCTTCTTTTATATCCCCGTGTGGTATTCTACTAATTCACCATAATCTGTCTTATTACACAGTAAGAACAGAAACATTTAGTTGTTCCAAAATCGTTGACCTAACCTTTCACTTCGAGCCGTCAATGCTTTCCGGTAGCTCGAAACGAAGCACTTGACAAAAAAACCGTTCGATTGGCATAAGGAATAACCACTTGAGTTCGTTTCCTTTATTCTCTTTTCCGATTTGTGATTCTTCTCTTTCTTCTCAGAAAGTCTATCTACCCGGTTCTAACCGATCTCGTTCTTCATTTTACTGCTCGATACATCTGACGTCTTCTTCTTTGTTTTACAACTAGTCATTTACGAAAATTTCCGGTTCTTGTTTCTTTTTCTACTTTTCGATGTTCTTCAATTCAAAAAAGGGTACTTCTACACCGATCGTATCAGAATTCAAATCACTCGCATTGGCGCCAAAGTTCTTTCTTTTTCTCTTTTCCACCTCTCTGTTCGACAATCTAGTTGTCACTGAATGCACTTCTGCAACTGTGAAACTCTCGCAGTTTCCTTTCAATTCTACCTTCCCGAAGTCTTATCGAAAAGATAAGAATGGACGGTTTCAGTTGTTAAGAACGCTTACTACGTCTTTAATGTTTCCAATTTATTGTCATGTTTTTCGATATACCATGTCATCAAGTGAAAGTGAGAGAATTACCTCGTTCTTTTTGAATAGAACACCAAAATAAATAGATTGAAAACAAGAGATTTACTTTTACATACATTCAATCGTTTCTTTTTATGAACTCTTCTTTTTTTCCAATTGGAATCCCACATATTTTTCTCCTTGTTTCCCATAAACTATTTAGGTACTTGTCCTTCGAAAACATCTTTTTCATTTTAGTCGTCACCTCATTTTACGCCCATTCTCTCCCTCTCATTCCCCACATATTTCAAACCATTTGATGTTCGCTTCGACAACTTTTACCTTGAAATTTGCGCGAATTTTGCGGGTGGCCAATTATAAGTTCTTCCGGTGCCTTCTCCACAAGGAGAAAAGAAATCGATCGAAAGATCTTCGGTTGTGTTTTAATCCAATTAGTGCGTAAATTACAGGCTCTCCAACTTGAAATACAACACGAAGGTCAGCTACTGGTCAATCGACTCAACAAACAACTCAAGTAAATTATATTTCTCTTATGACTGATTCAAACTATTTTGATTTTTCAGAGACGATAACGATTCAGACTCACTAGAAGAAGAGAAACGGAAGACGTGTGTCGATGCGATTCGAAAACGGTGGCATACAATATATCTGAACAGTTTGTCACTTGTATGTCGGATAGAGGAGCTCTTGAACCATCAGGTGAGGCAGATCTATATCAGATAGTAGGGTTACTGTAGGTTACTGTAGTCTCCAGAAACGAATTTACTTCGACCCCCATAACCATTTCGAATGAAACGGGTTGGTCTTTTATTTCTTAATTTGAGGCGTTGCCTTTAGCACCACCCTTTCTTTTTCTTATTTTTCCGCGTTCATCAACCTAAATGGGTTCCCAACGGTGTAACAGATTGAGTACCTCTTAGCAAGCTTTATTTTTTCCAGTTTGTTATTATTTGTAAACAGAGAAAAAGTGATTGAGAAGATAGAAAACAACCCTAGTCGATTCGATGTGTTCTCTCTGGCAACACAGAGAGAAGTGATCCATTCTCGAATCGTACAACACTTTTCCTTCCAGTGCCTTTTGTGAGAATGTCGGCCAATCCATAACTATATATTTCTTTTGAAAGTGAGACAGTTCTTTTCTGTTGTTCACGGAAAACGATGCCTAGACGTTTTTCCGAAAAGACCTGAATGACTTTGTGTGTCTGTCATTCAACAGTTTCACTTGCTGAATTATGCAAATCAATTCACTTTTTTCTGGCTATTTTACTATTTCATACGTAGTAACCGATTCATTTCATGTGTAGGTGGCGATGGTTTTACCTACAGATTTTGTGTGTTGGCAGTTTTAGAAAATAGTATTTTTTGGTGAATAGGGGAACAAGACGGGATTCAAAGTAAGAAACTCACTTGAATACTTTCTGAAATTATTCAAATTTTCTGCTGAAATTTTAATTTTTTAATCAATAACTGAATCCATGAAATATCTTCCGAACATCCAAAGTAATTTTTAATTTTTTTCAATTTCTAAACTGACTTTCTTGATTTAAAATTTGACATCGAATTGAAAATTGATACTTCACGTTGATTTGAGTGGTGTAAGGCCTTTTCTTCTGCCTCCTGGCTCAATTTCAATATCATATTCGACATATGAATTCGGTGCCAACAGCTGTGATTCTTTCTTCTTCTCCGAGAGCTTTCAACCCACCTCCGGCTGCCAGTCATCTCGTTATTATTCGCACTTTTTGTCACTCATTATTATATATCTATACTTCCCCTCTCTTTTCTAAGCTTTTGGGTTTCTCAGAATCATTCTCTATATATAATAATTCTCTATTGTGCGACCGAACCCATAGATATTGCACCTGTAGATGCAGGCTGGTTAACCCATATTAATTATAGGTTAGACCTTTCTCTGCTCAATTGGAAACGAATAAATATCGAGCGTCTAGATATGAATTAATCGCGCCCAAATGAACCCCATGATTTCCTAGATTTCGACTCAATTTATTTGTTTACCGAAGCTGGGCATCCGTATGTGTTCTGTTCTCCCCTTCAGGCAGATATTAGAGCCAGCCGACTACATCTCTTCCCCTTGATCTCATTCCGACTGTCATCATAATAATTGGTATGAAAACTATTATACAGAATTGTTAATTGAGTAAGAGTCGGATGATTTCAATGGCAGAATAGAATAGTCGGATTTCGATTCGAAAGTGTCGCTGCTGACCAATCTCTTTTCCCCAATCAAATAGCAATAAATCTTGCGGAACAAGCAGCCACCACCGCTTTTCCCGAATCATTTTATCATTTCTCTTTTGATGTAATTAGGCTTGATGGTTGGTAGTGGTGGTGGTGGTGGTCCAGAAGAGTCTCAGTTGTGTAACCGAGTGTGTAAGAGTGCTTGGAAAAGTGTTTGCATGTGGATTCTTTCTCTTTTACTTCACACGTTCCCTTCCGCCTTCGGGTTTCCAATTTCAATTGTGAAAGTGGAAGGATGGAACTTTTTCATTAGCTCTATGAGTTCTTCAGTGTGAAATAGTTGCATGTTCCGAGTTGCGAACTCTGAGTTTCCATTCTTTATTCAAAGAGCAGTCCCGCACACTTTTTTCTGATTAATCGGGTATTGTGCTCCACCAAACAAATGGCCAAACAGGGACAGTGTTGCGATGTTTGGTGCTGATTCATATTGGTGTCCCTCCACTTTTGGTCCAAACAAGGCTTTCTGTCATTTCTGTCACCCAACCACACCTTCACCTTCCTTTTCTCTACTCTCTATTTTGTTTTTTCCCATTCGAAAAAGCCATTTTCTTCTTTTCCTCTACAATTTTCGTTGTTTGCGCCTGGCATTAACTTTCTTTTTTGCATAGTCTTCGGGGCTTACTACAACAAGAAAAAGACACGCGTATCAAGTACAAGAAGTGTGTGTATTCGATAGTAAACTAGGGTTAAGTTTCCAGTTTCTTTGTACTTTTTCTTTTTGTTTTAAAAAATTGGGAAAAAATAAATAGCATCTGATACTAGTTCCTAAGTTTACTCTTTCTAGTAACTGATTTCAATGAGTAAAGTTTCAACAGTCCCCCACCGATTTCCATTTCCTCGAAACCTTTACAATGTGAAAGTACATTAGCCGTTCGTTTCGCTCTATTTTAGGTTGAGATATAGTTTGCACAGTTGCATGAATCTATGACACGCAAATAGTATCGTGACACACATTTGCGCATATGGCGAGGCTTCGTCAGTCTATTTGTTCGCAAGTGCCTAGGTACAATTACCTATGCATGCGCCAAAAGGGGACAAAGCGCATCTTCTCACGATATTCCACCACCTTTTGTGGTTTTTCCAAATACGCTTTATTTTCCAGCAATCATCGGAAGACTCGGAAAGTGATCCAGATCTTGTCGGACCACCGGTCAAGCGGGCTCGTACACGCACCAGTGGACATCTGACAGCATCTGACACCGAGGAATCTGAAGACGAAGATCGACACAGTCAAACGGAAACAGTGGTCACAGACGAGGATAACGTTCTTCCATTTGCAGAGAGTGAATACGAAAGTATTATGGATGGAAGGTATTTATTTTCCTTCTTCTCAATATCAAGGTCCCCCCAGAAAGCTTCTTCTTCTCCTAACCCATATCTAATGCGCAATTAGAAACGCATCTTCTTCCCATTATGTTATTCAAAAGTCGTTTAATGGTAATAGCTTTGTGACAGTCAGGTGCGTGGCTAAGGATTATCCGGTCCCGTTCTCAGAAAATGAATGTGTTTCTTTTCGGGTGTCACCCCAGCCGATTCGTCTTCTTTTTGCCCTCCGACTCTCATAAATCAGCTATTTTCCTTCATTGAGATTTTCCCTCTTACTATGTATTTCATTTTCCTTTTTGTATTCCAGAGTAACAGTCGACTCGTGCACATCTTCATCTGAAGATCAAATGGTTGAGCAATCATCGAACAAGAAATGGGAAAGTGTCCAACAAGATGTTGGTTACTCAAGTGGCGAGAACTCGATACATGAAGCGTTGAACACGTGTGCCGACCATTTGTAAGTGACCTCAAGAAAGTGTTTCAAAAGTTTGGTGCCCGGTACCAATTACATATGGGTTGGAGGTCAATCTGGAAACCTGACGTAAAACAAATACTCCTACTTTAATTTGTCGAAATCTAGATGTCGTCGTACAAAAAAGTGTTCCTAGTCTTTTCTTGCTTGAAGCTGCCGCATTCCAAAGTTCCATTCAATTAGATTCCTTTATCTGCTAATCTAATCAGCCGCAAAGTTTTAGTGTAATATCTCTTGTATAGACTTCTAAAGCCAGACACGTGTTAGAAGGGGTCAGTGCGCACAAAAGTTGGTGCATCTGTTAGAAGAGAACCGTTGCATTGCAACATGTGTTTGATACATTTTATGATCAGAGGCGGGGCGCGAAAGACCGGCCGAGGCAGACGTTTGTGTTCATTTATTACTTTACTTGACTTGTCGAGATGCTCAGCAAGTTTAGGAGGTAAGATTTAGTATAGATTTAGTATAGTCAATCTCATAGGAAACTAAATAACACTTGTCAAGAATCATGTTCTCCAATCCTCCAAAACATCTCATTGTTTCCAAATGGCTGACCCAATTGAAATGGTTCCCCAACACCTTTTAAGATAAATGACCATCCATATTTTGCGCGCATCCAGTCGCTTCTTATCCGCACGGAAAATAATGAAATAAATCAGTGGACAAGCCAACGGGTCGTTCCTTCGGACAACCTTGAAAGTGATGAGTGGCTCTGCGAGTGATACGTGATATCCCTATACACCCGAATGTCTCACCCGCATACTCATCTCCTCATTGGCTTGCCGCCAAACAAACGCTCGTTTCTTCACAAAACGTCGGGTGGTTTTCTTGTCCGCGTGTGCCCTCTAACCGACAACTTTTAGATTTATTAGTTTCGGGTTACGTCGGAAGCGGATAAATCGTTGTTTTTGTCTTTTGGGACCTCCCTTGTGCCCTGTTTTGGAGGGCGCCTCCTGGCCTTACTATCATTTATAATCTACAACTTTTTGTTTATTCAAAAACTCCACACACTTGATAATCGTTTAGTTTATAAATGAAAACTATACAAGAAACTTGATATTCCTGAAAACGTTTCCCTGATTCCAAACATTTTTTGCAGACTTCCGGAGACCAGTGACATGCGTCGAAAACGTATCGAATGCTCTCCAGTCAAGGCATTCTATAGAACTGTTCAGTTGGAGGATATGTCTGATTTAGAAGTCACAAAAGCCATCAACCACGATATAGATGAAGAACCAAACTTGTCGGATTCGATGTATGTCAATCATGATTCCACATTCTTAACGACACAAAATCTTCCAGAATACGGTAGGCATTGAATTCAAATCTTGCTGAATTAAAATTAAAATTTTCAGACGAAGTGATGGCTCTAATGGATAACGAAGATCTTCCAATGGACATCTCAATGACAGAATCATTCAACACAAAATGGCGTGAAATCCACGGACAAAAGAAGCCGTTGAGACGTGCCTCTCGACCGAGTCGTGAACAAATGGATCTGATTGCCAAGGTTAGATCTTGATTTTAGTCAATTTGTTATACTGTCAACCTACTGGTGTGACGGAATGATGAATGGAAACGGTGTGAGGGGAAGAAAAACGTTTCCGTTTGGGGCTGATTGATCACATCAGTCTTTTTGGTTTGACCTAACCAAAGAATATATTATTCCATTTCCTGTTTATTCCAAAACTCCAATTAGCAAAATATGTTATCTGATATACCAGAAGAGCAGCAGGTGCGGGAAGACAGTTGTAAATCAGCAGATCGTAAACCGTCCATTTGATTTATTGCAGAGCTCGTGCGATGCTTCTTCCGAAGATTCGTCCGAGGGAGAGCACCAAACACAACTGGAGGATGAGCCAGAGATGATGAGTGTGTAAGTATTTTATTTTAGTTTGGATTCTCAAAAAGATTCGGACATACAGTAACCGTTTGTTTCCAGATCATTCAACTCTGCTTCATTTGACACATCTTCCCCATTGAAGCGTCAAAGATCCGCTCGTGGACTCAAAAACGCCTCATTTCTCTACGACAGTCTTGAAATGGATGGATCATTCTGCTCGACTCGTTCCGAAATGCTTCCACCATGCAAGACACGTTCATTGGCGCGTAGAAAACTGAGAGTCCGCAGAATGCCACGTAGCATGAGTGATGGAGAGCAACTGGGTGTTGTGAGCTGCAAACCAGAAGGATTGATGACTCCAATGATTCGTGTGTCTCCTCCATCCACTCCGGTTCGACGACTTCTGCGAAAACTTGACGAACAAATCAGAAATCGGGATAGCGATACGGCTCCAGAGCATAGTGACGCTGCCCAGGCTTACGAGTGGGACGAATACCATGTAAGTATTTATCAATCATAGTTTTTTAAAAGTTTAAATTTTCTGAAGACCGTAAAAACTAGGGTCTTATCACGAGAGACAAGTTGTCAATCTTTTAAAACCACTGTTCAATTTCTCACATCACTCTGATAACACTGATTGTCATTCAAAGCGACACGTTCTAGTTTCCGCTTTTTTCGTTTCGTCTAATTCTGATTTTCAACGAAAATCTAATTTGGCACTTCTTCTTCTTCATTCTCTTTCACTTCATTCTTATTTTCTCTTCTTCTCACTCTAAACGCTTCTTTTTCTAAATCCCCTGAAGAAAAAAAGAAGAAAAATAGAAAACAATTTTGTGGCGTGGCAACGGGAAAGTGTTGCCAGCAAGCACCACTTTCAAAATGTTTCTATATTGACAAATTTTCTCGCAGTTGTATGTTTAAAAGATGAGTATGTTTTGTGCATCCGTCTCTCCCTATCTGATGCCAGAACATTTCTTTCATTTTGTTCTAATAAAATGTTTGGAAACCTCACTTTGAAATCAAATTTTTCAACTGCAGTTAACTTCTCAATTTTGTTTGAAACTTCATCGCTCTAACATTGGAAAACTCTCTCTAAAATTTAAATATCGATGGATCGCAGTTGTAGAAACAGTGTTATTGTAATAGAGATGAATCTCGCACCTACAATCTGATGGTTAGGTGACGACTGTGTCTTTTTCAAAACCAAAAAAAGTAGATCATCATTTCGGAAAGGCAGAACAACAAACACTATTTCGCTTCTCTTTTTGATTCGCATTTTTCCGTTTTCTCCCAATTTCCCATAGCTAATCTATGAAGCCTCATTTGCCGTCTCTCTGTTCCATTCTTATGCAATAATCTGTTTTCGTGTCGCGCACTGACCGGGAGGCTCTCTAATTAAAGGTAGTGAGAAGGACACTTCTCCCCCTTCTTCTCATAAATTCAATATGCCCATCCAGACCCCTTACCAGGTGGCTGTGACCGAATGCATGTGTTCACCTTTTCGCCTCCTCCCCTTTTCAGGAACACATGAATAATAATAAGGGACTGCTGGTCAACTGAGTGCATTCGCATTTCACATTTCACCTCCGCTTCCTCCTCTTTCCTGTAAACATTATTACATTCATTTCCTTGCTTGCGCGGATGACACGTGAAACTGTCAAGTTGATGGCTATTGCTACTCCGATTATTAGAAAAACCACTAATAGGGTACGGTATTTTTGGAATCATGTTTTTGTAATTAGTCTCAATTAAAAATAGAATCCAATTCATTATTCTTTTTCTTCATCTTCTAACTGTTTTCTATTTCCAGCCACCACAAAAAGACGACTCAACAGCCGACCGAAATCATAGTTCAATGGCAGACATCTCTAGCCAACTGATGAATATTGATGATGACTTCGCTGAGCATTTCGGAACTTCAACATCCAGTGCATACCGTCTTATTGAGGAATCGAAATCTCATCTGAGAGTTGTCCAAAAGGCACTTGAAGAGAGTAATGCTGATATTCCACACCTCTCAAACTTCGAGTTAATTGCTCGTTCCAACTTGAGACAAGTCGATGAAGCACTGAAAATTCAATCCGGATACCAGCCATCGTTCCTCGAGACAAGCACTCTTCAAGAGCTTCGTGCTGAATGGGCACAACTTTATGAATCGATTCGCAGCCCATTCGTTCGTATTATGCATCAAGTCAAGAAGTTCGCCGCTACACTTCAAGAAGTTTCGTCGATGGCGTCACTTGGAGACGTGGATATCCGATCGAAAGAAGACGTTATGAAGGCGTTGGATGCTGTGACGGCAATCGAACGACGTCTGAGTTGTGAGAGGCAAGAATTGCGGTGAGTCAGATCAACGTTTATTGTTCTTATTCTTCTTTCGTATTGTGTGCATACAAAAAGAAGAAGAAACGAAAAAATGTTGCTTTTTTCGTTTTTTTCCTTTCTGGTAACCAAAAGCATACTGTTCTATTTTCAGCGATCTACTTGCTTCACCAACTTTCCGTGACGTCGCCAAAGAACTGTCGTGTGAATTCGAAACGGTGTCCGAAGGATACGACGACGCCGTCGATAGAATCGGGAAAATGGCTCATTCATTGTCTCAAGTGAAAGGAGAATGGGATGCATGGAACAGTCGTCAAAATGACATCAGAAGTGCGATGGTTCGAATTGAATCTCATCTGAAAGAAGGGCAAATGGATAATAAAATGATTGCGGAGGAGATGGAATTGTGTCAGGAGAGAATGAATAGTCTCGAGACGATGTGCAATTATTTGACTTCATCGTTGGGATCAATTCAGAATGAATCCAACACGAAAAATCTTCCAGACTTCAAAGCAGAACTCTCGATTTACAGTAATGCATTGGCAAGACTCAAAGACAGGTGAGAATTACCATTAAATATCATTCCCTTAACCTATCGTTATTTTCTTTCAGATTCAACGACATGGTCCGTGTCCCAACTCCACCCACAATCCAATTCCATCCACCAGAGCCACGCCCATCAAAGGGAAGAAGCATGACAACTCAGACAGCTGAAATGGAAACTGAAACTGATGAGGAGACTCCTCTATCAGTTTCAGAAGCTATTTCCTCATCTCGTCTCATCAAATTTACATTTGCTCTTTCTCTTCTATCCGCACTAGCCGCCATCTTCTACTATCACGTGTTTGGAAAACCATTCGGTCCCCATTTGACCTATGTGAACGGACCACCACCAACTTAAATCAGTATTCTATTTGACATCCCCGTTTTGAACTTCTTTTTCTTCTTAAAATGTTGTAATCTCCAACCCGGGTAGGCGCCAAATTAAACCAGTAGATTCGATTTTTTCCCTTTTTGTTTTTTATGAAAACCCTTTTTTTTAATTAAATTTAGAGAAAGTAGTTTATAGAAAGAATACTCAAACTCAACTACTTCATCAAATACCCTACAATTACTTTCGATTATCCGAAAATCTTCCAAACTTTCCCCCAAAAAAATCTCCGTGTTCAGGTATTTTGCCATTAAAAAACTCTCTCTCTCTCTTTTTTTTGTTATTTTTACTTTCTCTCCACTCATATTGAATGACCTGAGACCGTATTTATCTCATTCTCTCATCCACTTAAATCGGTGACTTTCCTGTATATAAGAGTTGAAAAAATGCTATCTTTAATTCTCGTCTGAAAAGAGAATCCAATATTGATATCAGTTATTTTATTTACGAAATCGTTTTTCTTTTTTTTTTCTTTTTTTTTTTGTTCTATGTACGGCTGTTAATAAAAATTAATATATGCCAACTCACAGTTTTATTCTTCAACAATTAAAACATTTGATCCAATTGAAAAAATTAAAATAAAAAAGCAGATCAATTTATCTGTATGGGTTGTAGTTGACTGGTGGTGGTGGAGCTCCGTATGGAGAGAAGTTTGGTTGAATGAAGACTGGAGCAACATAGGAATCAGTTCCGTATGCATTGTATCCAGAGTGTCCGTGGTCGATGTGTCCATCCCAACGACGTTGGAAGTGGAATCCCTCGAAGTGGACCTTGTCGACGTGGACGTCTCCCTTGAGTCCGATGGCTTGGACCGATTGGTATGGATAACGATGTGGGTAGTCAGCGAGGTGGTGTCCGTTGACAGCAATCTGGAAATGTTTCATTGAATTTCAGTTCCAATATATTTCTCAACTTACATGGTAATATCCAGCATGAACCTTGATGGTGAGATGGAAATGCTCGGAGTGGTGGAGTGGGTTTTTGTGGCGGATTTCTGGTCCCCACATTCCATTGAATTGGGAGTTCATAGCAACAATATGCTCATGATGGAAACGGAAGTTGACGTGGAGAACAATGTTTGGTCCGCTCAACAATTCAACAGCGAAATTCTTGTGGTGTCCATGACGGACATGTCCGTGAACCGAGACGGTGGATCCGTCTTGGAGCGGCTCGAAGATGGAAAGAGCGGTTGGGACTCCCTAGAATTAGTAAAGTGAATGAAAACTTCTAAAAAAAAACGTGAAAAATAGAAACTTACAGGGTTGTGATAGGAGTGCATGGTCGGGGAGGAAACTGAGTAAAACCGATACTGAAAACTGAGGGAATGCCACGACTTTTATTCAAACTCTTATCGATATTTCGATGACATCAGGCGAGTTTTATTTGTTTAAAGACTAAGAATCGGTGGGGAGGTATCAGACACATTTCCATACTTGGACTAAAACTGATGGCAAACAAAGAGACATGGAGAGAGAAAGATGGCTGAACTTCACAATTAGTTTCAGAAGGAATGTTGATTTTTCGGAGAGGAAGGAATCGTTCATTATGAAAAAGGATGTGGTAGTAGCACGTGTAGTAACAGTTAATGATTTGATAGGGGAATTTGTTGCAAATTTGAAATGAAGTTTGATAAATCGGAATGGTTTTTGAGCGTTCTCTTGTGCTGCAATCAATGTTTGCGTTCTAGAATTTTTCCATTCTTTCAAAATGTAAGTTTTGAATTCATTGTCCCACATAGATATTTTGTTAATGCATGTTGTTTGATCGCTATGAAAAATTAAGCCTAAGACAGTGTAAGACGAAGAACTTTGAGGAAAGAGGCTTATACTTCCACAGAAGTTTGGAGATAGCTTGGAATCATCGCACATGCTTTGTCATCTTCCATATACTGATTTTTAGAAATTTGTGCCCAAATGAGTTGAATAAAATCAAAGTAAAGAAGCTTCACACTGCGCGGGGACATATCAACTTGTCACCATGAAATGAGATTCACGCCTCAGAGCTGGAACTCCATAATATGACTTTCGAGTTTTGCAATCATTATGACCTAAAGTACTGTAGGATTTTTCTCCAATCCGCGAATTCTATATCCGACACCCATTTGACTATTCATACTTTGTAGTTCTCCTCCACGTGCACCACATCAAAAGTTACGATTTGTTTCGTTGTTTGCACCCCAAAAAATCATCTTCTCTTCATTTTTCTTCTCTGTCTGCACTATTTTCAGTGATGCAATCAAAATGGAGGCATGCTCGTACAATTGTCATTTTGATCGGAAACTTTATTTGACATTTCGGCACAATGCGTGTGACTCACAAACATTTCAAGAACTGATCATGACTCACAAAATCAGATTTCATGAGAGAGAAGATTGTGAGTCATCGTGACAGGAAACAAGGCAAAAATTACAGAAAAAGTAAGTATATGAAATAGATTAGAATGGTAATTGACATGAGTTCAAAATGGTACAATGATAACCGTAAGTGAGAAAAATTTAAACAAAAAGATTGGAGAGTTCATGGAAAGATTCAGCAAGAAGCTTCGCAAATCTTGTTGAATCGGTATTGGCTGCCGAACGGTAGCTGGTGATGTTAGCAAAGATTCCGTGGTTTCCACCGAAACGATAACAGATACCGTATCCATCAGCTGCCACTGCTCCGAAGCAAGCTCCAAGCCAAGTGTTATTTGGATCAGTGTCCTCATCGCATTGGTTTGTTACATTTGGAACCTAAAATATCACAAATAATGACAAATGAAAATGAAGAACAAAAAAGCTTACATGAGAAGTGGAGAGCTTCCATTTCTGTGAGATGTAGTTGTCTAGGAATGGACTTGGAGTTCCAGTTCCTTGTGAGAGAATATAAAGAACGAAGAGATGACGATCGACTCCTTGTCCAACCATACACTTCTTATTCCGGAGAACATGAGTTTCACATGCTTTTTTCAACAGAGCAATTTTTGCGTCTTTCTGAAATTGTTATTTTAAATTCGATAATGTTTTTACTATTACTTACAGATTCATTTTCATTCAACATTGCCTCAACAAATGCACATGAATGATCATTGACTGTTCTCAATGTTTCAGTTCTTGAATTTGCAAAGAATCGAGCAGAAGCTGGCTCGTAAGTGAGCACAAACTTTCCTTGATCTCTATAATTTGCCAGCTGGATAGCCATTTGGATGAATGCATCTGGAGAGACTCCGCACTTCTTTATGCGTCCTTTTCCAAAGTCACGGAATGCCAAAGCAAAGAGATCGAGATCATTCTTAGAGACTTGATGAGCTTCGTAGCATCGAGTGATTTCAGTGAGCATCTGAAAATGTGGAATTATGAAATGTCTCCTCAGTTTGGAAATCAAACCTCCTCATCTGGAACTTCAAAGTTCAACGGAGTTGCGAGCTTCAAAGTTTTTCCCTCATCATTCTTTATGATAGCCATTTTCTCTTGCTCTTCCACAGATTGATACTTCAAAATCTCCAAATCAACATACACAAAGTTCTCCATAATATGATCAAACTCTGCTCCATCAGCAATAGAATGTTCTGTAGTTCCTCCGCAACGAGCATTCTTCGAGCAAATGTAGTTGAGAGACTTGTCCACCCATCGATTAGCTCCATCTCCAGAAAGTGTGTTGGACAGGAAGTTGTTGAGAACTTCTGGTCTCTCGGGGTCATAACCATAGTCATCATCTTCATCAAGAGTCAAAAAGAACACTGCACTTTCGATTTCTTGGAGAATTTTAAAATTTGTCTCGTTTTCAAGGAAGTATTTTTTACGATTCTTGCACCATGAATCTCTCGAATCATGAGTCAATGCAGCAACTTTTCCAATGACTCCATCATCTTTCTCATCACGTGAAATCATTTCGTGGAAGATTCTGAAAAGAAAAGCTCAGTGAATGCAGCTCTATCAAATCTTTCAGCTCTTACTTAGTCAACTGTTCAATATTATAAATGTTATTCTTGTCATCCACCACATGAATCTTATAATACTTTCCACGTAACACCACCACAATATGCTTCTGTACTCCATGAAGTTTCAATTGATCAATCTCTTCTCCTGGCACTCTTGTCACTGCATACATATTCTTGTAGTGTCTAGTACACACCAATCCATCACCGAGCTGTAAATATTGTCATCATAACACATCTTTTGTTATCATAACATTCTCTCATTTTTTAGGGCAAAAATGAAGCGTCGACTAATGATAAGAGAGGACAAAATACAAAAACTAAATGTCTGATCGTAAATCAAGTACAAATGTGAAAAACTTACAGGTTTGTATTGTTGGCGATCCACTGCAAGATGAGACATAACCTCAATCCAGGTGACACGAGCGGCTCGGTGAGCTCTGGTGGCATCTTTGTCTTTCAGCAGATCACAATGAGCAACACTGCTATTAATAAGAAGTGGATATCTTCCATGAAGATACGCATATTTCTGCCAGAATGAGGTGACGTAGTTGTCAGTGAAAAGGGAATAGAGATTTGTGTATCTCTGAAGTGTCTTTCCTTCATTCTCCAAGAAATCTTGAGCCTGTTTAGTAATTGTCTCAAGTTCCTGATCAGAAAGAATATGTCTCATTGAGTCAAGATACTCGGAGATGGTATCCTTGAGTGCAGGTACTGGAAGATTTGGGAGAAGAGTATCACATGATTCCAGGATTGGTGGAGAAATCGAGAGAATGTGACGAACGATCTGAAATTTGAATTTGTGAAAATCTGAATGAAACTTTCTCAAAGAGAACTTACACCCCAAATTTTAGTTTTGAGAGACGGCTTCTTTGGGTTGTCAAACAGGAATCCCTTGTAGGAGAAGTAGAAATACTTGAGAAGTTTTCGAAGTGTGAATACTCCTGCGTAGGTTCCAATTGCAGACACTAACGCTGTTTTGGCAATTTCAGCAGCTTCAGAAGAGAACTTTGGGAGGACGTCAAGAATCGCATTTTCTGGATATTTGTAGTGGAGAGTGGCAGCAAGGGCCACGGTAGTGGCGACGAATGGAAGAGGTTTCACAGGCCAAAGACGGTTTTCGAACCAATTCTGAAATTTTGAAATTTTTTATGGAATTTGTTTGGATTTGGAGAAAGAAACTAAGATAACTGGGAAGCCTGAGCAGAGGTTTTGCTTCATTGTAACGTTTTATTTATGACCCAAAATCATTAACTTTAACTTCTGAGAAATTCAGAATCTGACGACTTCTGCGTAATACCCACTTTGTTCTCAGTCTATTCCTACTATTACCTCTATCTTTTCAATGTTTGTAACTCATTTTAACTGCGTAAACACTCTTCCTAAATCACAACTCAAACAAGTGTTTTTTCCCGTTCGCAATCTATTGAGACGTTGTTTTTGTGTTCTTTTCCAAGAGATACTATTTTGATTTTTAACACTTCAAAACTTGTTTTTTTCTTTTTTCTTTCAGCTACACTTCGTTTCAAAACATGACATCAAAGTTTGTTTCAATTGATGCTAATTTAAAAGTGCAAGCTTTGGTCAAATATCAGATGATCTTATTCGATTGTCTTAGACTTACATAAGTCTTATAAGATGCCTGTTCAAGTGGTGTTGGGAACTTGGTAGGTAGGGGATACGGAGGACGGACGGTCTTCTTGGACGACATCTGCAAAAATAGGGAATTTGAAAAACAGAAATAGAGTTTCCGTTTGATTGAAGGTGTTGAAAAGGGGGAAATAGTGAAATGAACGAATTTAATGTTGATGGAATGGAAACACTTAACTTTATCAACTTAATTTGACCACCTCTCTCGAGGACAATGTTAAAAATCAACTTCAGTTAGACTTTATACCAAAAAATGTTCTCAATGTATTCAAACTCTATTCTAGCTTATTTTGTACTATCGTAATTTCTGATAAAACGGGAATTTTTACTCAAGATAGTAGAGACGATCATGTGCTGCTTGGCGGGCCTTTCAAAGTAAAAAACGAAGTATTTGTACTGATAGAAAATGATCAGATAGGGAGCAGAGAGGGTAGAGTACAAAATTGAGTGTAGTGAGCAGCTGGAGGGGCAAAAAACAAAAATACGTATGTGTTTGTGTTCGAAGTCTAGGAGCAAAAAAAAGAAGAAAAGGGAGAGCTCTTGGCACTCAGATGCATAGAATATGCAGTTTTTTCAATCCGTTTTGTCAATGAAAGGAGACGGAGAGAATAAGGAAGTTGGCATTTTAAGATTACTGAAGCTGTTGGATGAAAAGAGCTGGATCGATGAGCAGAGAAGAAAAAAGACGGAGAAGACTACCTAGAGTGGAGTGTGAAGACCCTGTCTAATCTCGATGGGCCACCAAACCAATCAATAAGGACAACAATAGATGAATAGGAGACGTTGGCGATTAGATGTACGGTGGATACGGTAGCTCAGTAAATAACATTTCGTCCAGGGATTCATACTTCAAATGTTAAATTTTGAAAATTCTATTTGTTCCAATCAACAGACCAACAAAAAATCAAAGTTGACCTTCCTCAAAGTGCATTTAATACGGAGCACTCTTTTCCTTGAATGGTCAAAACGTCGACGAAAACGACGAAAAAATTTACGATAACAGAGGTAGAAATAGCATGGAAAAAGGAATTCGGGAAGAAGGAAATGATAGAGAAACGAAAGTTTTGTGACTGACCTACTATCGGGTCGCCTTCTCGGTGGATAGTAGCGCGCAACCACTTTGAACTCGGTTTTTGTTTGGAACGGGAAGAAAATCGGAGAAAGAAAGAAAGCTAGGAGAGGGTACATCGTAGTCAGGAGATAAATGAAATAATACTGCAGGAAAAGAAGATGAAAAAACACAGGTGGTTTGAAATAGGAGAGGCGAAATGATGGATATGTTGGAGACTACAAAATAGTTAAATTTGATGGAGTCCGCTGAACTTTGATCGTTTGCAAGGAAGAAGCAAATCGTCTGAGCGATTTAGTTGTGGAGATGAAGGGATGTCTCTTAGAAATGATAGAATGTTTTGTTAGACAGTAGACATGCCATAAAAAACACTCGGTTATATTCTGAGAACTGCTGACGATAAGGGATTATAATGAAGCTAATGAGGAACACAAACTTTCGAGACACTGCTGCAGATTACGGTAGGGTGTAGATACCTGTCGGTCCAGATGTCTGTTAGACCGAAAGTTAAGACCATTTCGTTAATTTTCTGTTTTAGATTCCTTTTTTATATATAATTAAGCCCAGTCACGAAGTGCCGAAGACCTGATAGTACTGTAGTTTTCCTCATTTTTCCATAAAACCATGTCTATCTCCCTTCCTCTCTCTCTTCATCTTCAATTGTCCAATTCTTCAAAGCCCCTTTATTCCAGATGCCTCCTTTGGCAGGATCCAGATGCCATCGAAGTTTTTAATTCTCAAATTCCAAGTGAGGCATCATCATCATCATCACATGAAGGAACAATTCGATGATGAGACAAGAGTACTCGTGAGTCACGACAAAACACTTAAAAACACCTCTACCCAAGATATTTTTTGAAGACGTTCATTTTAGAAACACTCATTTCAATTTTGTAGGAAGCGGTGTTTTGAGAAGTATCTTTTCGATGTGTTTTGATCACTTTTGGCGGAAATGTTAGTTTTAATGGAAATGCAAATATATACTAATAAGATTATTTTCAAAGTAGAACTTTAATCCTCAAAAGGATATTCCAATATTATCTGAAAGTGAACGTAACAAAAAATATTTTAAATATCATCGCTGCGAAACCAATTCATAATACGAGCCCGTGCGCCTTTAATACAGTAGACTCTGCTTTTGGGGGTACTCGATTTTAGAACTCGGAAAGATAGAACTGCAACAAAATAAAACTGTAACAATATAGAACTGACAAAAATAAAACTGAACAAAATGGAACTGCGACGAAATAGAACTGAACACAATGGAACTGCTACAAAATAGAACTGCTACAAAATAGAACTCTAGTTCGATCGGAGCGCGTTTGCATTCGTGACTTTTTAGAAGAATTATAACCAGTTTTCGAGGAGAAAAGTCGACTAAAACCACTTATTTTATGAAGATAAAGTCTTTGTCTATTTAATAGTCAACAAAAAACTGTATAAAATTATATTAGATAAGCCCAATAAGCATTTTTAAAACCAGTGGTAGAGTTCTATTTTGTAGCAGTTCTATTTTGTAGCAGTTCCATTTCGTTCAGTTCTATTTCGTGGAGTTCTATTTTGTAACAGTTCTATTGTGTTCAGTTCCACTTTGTAGCAGTTCTATTTTAGTCAGTTATATATTGTTGCAGTTTTATTTTGTCGCAGTTCTATTTTTCCGAGTTCTAAAATCGAGTACCCCCCTGCTTTTTCAGTAAAAACTTTTGCAAACGTCTCTTTTCAAAAATGAATGACGCACATCTTTTCTATTGAATATGCATTTCTGAGAAAAGCTGAAAAGAGTTTCAGCAAAACTTTTGATGTTTGATGTATTTTCCACCCGCATGCTTTCTCTTTTTATGTTGTCATGGTGATTCATTTCAATGTCTTTCGTTCAACGTCGGTTTTCAGAAATGAGACTCCGGCTAAACTCGATATCCGGAAAAACGAAGCTTCCTGACAAAAAGGTATTCTCCTTGGTGTCGACTATTCTTTCGCCTTTACTGGTGCCATGGCAGCGACGACTCGAGACACTTGCCGTTATGGGTTTCATTTTCATGTGGGTAATATTGCCAATTATGGACCTTTGGGTAAGCAAATAAAGTTTTTATTGAATCGCATAGTCGAATTAAAATTTTCAGGTTCCATTTCACATCTTGTTCAATACTCGATGGTGGTTCCTGGTTCCACTCTACGCTATCTGGTTCTACTACGACTTTGACACACCAAGACGGGCGTCACGGAGATGGGTATATTCTAAAATTCTAACTATTGAATTTAAAAGAATATTTTGAAGAACTGGGCCAGGAGGCACGTCTTTTGGAAGTATTTCGCTAGTTACTTCCCACTCCGATTGATCAAAACAGCAGAGCTGTCACCTGATCGCAATTATATCATTGGATCCCATCCGCATGGCATGTTCTCGATCGGAGGATTCATGGCAATGAGCACGAACGCTACTGGCTTTGAAGACAAGTTCCCTGGCATAAAATCTCATATTATGACTTTGAATGGTCAATTTTACTTTCCACTGCGACGCGAATTCGGAATAATGCTTGGTGGTATTGAAGTATCGAAAGAATCACTTGAATACACTCTCACTAAGTGCGGAAAAGGAAGAGCGTGTGCGATTGTTGTTGGTGGAGCAACAGAGGCACTTGATGCGCATCCGAATAAAAATACATTGACGCTGAAACACAGACGTGGTTTCTGCAGATATGCTCTGAAATTTGGGTGAGTTCGGGTAAACTGGGGAGTGACAAAAGCATAACTTCGAAGTTAACTTCTGTATTTCAGAGCAGACCTCGTTCCAATGTATAACTTCGGTGAGAACGATCTCTATGAGCAGTATGACAATCCGAAAGGGTCGAAGTTGAGAGCTGTTCAGGTAGTTTTGTACTAAAATGCTTCATTTTAATCTTCATTATTCCAGGAAAAAATAAAAACGCTATTCGGATTGTGCCCCCCGTTGCTTCGTGGCAGATCAATTTTCAATCAGTACATAATTGGACTTCTTCCATTCCGAAAGCCCGTTACAACGGTTGTTGGAAGACCCATTCGGTAAGTGCACTCCTCGCAAATGATAAGAACGATTGTTATGTATTTCAGAGTTACTCAAACTGACGAACCAACAAATGAACAGGTCGATGAGTTGCATGCGAAGTACTGCGAATCTCTCTACGATCTGTTCGAAGAATACAAACATCTTCATTCTATTCCCCCCGATACTCACCTTATTTTCCAGTAGTACCCTTTCATGATCTTATAGTATATCTATAGTATTTCATATCTTCAAGATCTAACTTTTTCAGATTGTTTTATTGCCAACTTTATACAGTAATTTCCTTGTGAATGAATGCAGTTATTTTTTCTCAATAACAATAGTTGTTGTTGTTGAATTGCATTTCGTTCCTTTGTACAGACGAAAGTTTTCTATTTTTTACGATTTGTGTTTCCTAGCTCTGTTTTAGGAAAAGTTACTCAACATTGTGTCACAAATTATCGGTGATTCCAATATCTTTCGATTGGCATCGAGGGGTTGGACATAGTGTGGTTTGTGTGTGTTTTGTGACAGTTGTTTACTCCAAATCGCAATGGCCGTTGAAAAAAAGAAAACGAAAAAGTTGCGAGAAAAGAGAGAACGTTTGAGAAAATGCTTCATCATTCGGTTGTTTATTTCGAATGTTTCATACGTTTGAGCTTCAGTATCTTCTTTTTTTCGCGAATTCTTCGTTTTATTTTCAAGAATATCGAAAAATTCCAAGTCAAGGACACAAATTTGGTTCGAAAAAATTCGTTCCCCTTATTCAATTTCCGTTTCGTATCTTTCTCAGAATCTCCGGTGTTTCAACGTGTAGTCCATCTGCCAAAAACCGTGCTTTCTGTAGTTATTGTGATGCGCTGAACTAAATTTGAGTCTGGTCTTCGTCATTTTGACTACACTGCTGTTTTCTGTGTGTCTTATCGCTTTTTTTTTCCTATATAATAGCGTGCGCACGGCACAAATAAAATATCATTACTCTCATTTATCTGTTCGGTTACTGATCAGTTCTCTTTTCGTCGATATCACTTGTTTATTTATATCTTAATTCTCTTTTTTCTTCAGATGGGTATTCTCAAACTGATTCTTCTCCCCGTAGCAGTCGGGGTGCTCATCGCCACTGTTTGGAATTTGGTGCCAGAGAAAGAGGTGAGTTTTTTGCTTCATGAAGCTTCATTTCATTTAATTTTCAAAAATCGGTTTAGGTAATCGTCGAAGAGAATAACTTTTATGGCAGTGGAAAGATAAGAGCAGACAACACTGAAATTAAACCATTCAAAGTGAATGTGGATCAGAAAGTTATTGATGTGAGTAACAAAGTTTCAAATATTTACTTCAAATTTAAAGTTATATTTATAGGATCTGAAACATCGTCTGGAAAACGCTCGCATCTCTCACAGTGTTCTGGAAGATTCAGATGACTTCTTCTATGGATTCAATGCTAAACAGCTTCTGGTAAGTTATGCAATTTTTCACATTTGAATTGAAAATTCACTAATTGTGATTTCTAATGAAAGAACCGTATTCATTTCCAGAAACTCCGTGACTATTGGCTTAACAAGTATGACTGGAGAAAACAAGAGGCAATTATCAATCAATTCCCACAATTCACCACTGAAATCGA
This sequence comes from Caenorhabditis remanei, assembly GCF_010183535.1. Lineage (NCBI taxonomy): Eukaryota > Metazoa > Nematoda > Chromadorea > Rhabditida > Rhabditidae > Caenorhabditis > Caenorhabditis remanei. The sequence goes on from NC_071332.1 coordinate 7,460,787, forward strand.
AGGACTTCAAGTGCATTTCCTCCGCGTTCAACCACCAAAGTCTTACAAAATCGTCAAGCCAATTTTGGTTGCCCATGGATGGCCTGGAAACGTCTTCGAATTCTACAAGCTCATCCCAATTCTCACTGATCCAAAGAAGCATGGAATCAATTCGGAATTTGCATTCGAAGTGATTGCTCCATCAATTCCAGGATACGGATGGTCTGAGCAACCGAAGAAAAGTGGATTCTCTCAATTAGCGTGTGCTCGTGTCTTTAAGAAACTGATGGTTCGACTCGGCTTCGACAAGTTCTACTTGCAAGGAGGAGACTGGGGAGCTATCATTACATCTCTCCTCACTAGAGTGTATCCAGAACAGTACGTTTGTCTTTTGTTTTAACATTTCGGCATTGAAAATTATTTTTAGCGTTATCGCTCTCCACTTGAACATGGTGCCAGCAATGCCAGGAGCTAACTTCATGGGAACTTTCTACGACATTCTCGGATGGCTTGTTCCATCTGTATGTATAAAAGAAAATCCACAATATAATTCAAAGCATATTTACAGACTCTCTCTTCCAAAGCACTCCAAAAGAATCACAATCCATTCTCGAAGTTCGGTGTCATGATTGTTGAAACTGGATATATGCATCTTCAAGCTACGAAACCAGATACTGCTGGAACATCTCTGAACGACTCACCAATTGGACTTGCTGCATATATCATCGAAAAGTTCTCCACGTGGACCAATACCGATTATCGAGCTCTTCCGGATGGTGGTCTCAACAAGAGATTCACTAATGACGAGTTGCTCACAATTGTAATGATCTACTGGACAAATGGAAATATCGTTTCCTCGCAGAGATTCTACAGAGAATTCTTCCTCGATAAAAGATGTGAAGACCTTGGAAAGTAAGAATTGTTGGGAGTTTGATTGCAATTTACAAATGTTTCTTTTTTCCAGGAAATACGTATCCACTCCAACTGCTCATGCTAGCGGTCTCAATGAGCTCTATGATCGTACTCCAATTGAAGTTTCACGATACTTGTTCAACATCACTCATTACACTGAAATCGACATGGGACATTTCGCTGCATTCGAAGCTCCAAAACCTGTCGCGGCTTCTGTATTCCAATTTATTAAGGATCTTGAATAGGTTGTCAAAGTTTTATCAAAAATAATTCATATCTTTTATCAAAAATAATTCAAATATATTTACAATAAAAAACATAATAATTACATTTATTCCTTCATCCTCTGATGTTCACTGCCGTCATCAGTGCCCTTCAGAAGGTTGATTGCATGATTCAAGACAGGCTCCAGAATCTCCCAACATTCCTGAAAGAACAATCAATATTTTTGTTCTTTTGGATGATCTAGACTCACTTTGACAGCCTTCACACTTCCTGGCATATTGACGATCAGCGTACTTCCGCGAATTCCGACGATGGCACGAGAAAGAGCAGCCATCGGAGTCTTCTGAAGTGATCCGGTGTGCATTGCAATCTCAAGTCCTGAACAACGACGCTCGACAACTTCTAGTGTTGCCTAAAATAGAAATTTATTATTAGAAGTTTCAATGAATGACGTGGAATGTACTTCTGGAGTGACATCTCGTTTGGAGAATCCGGTTCCTCCAGTCGTGATGATCACGTCTGAAATTGAAATGTTTATTTATTCAACTGATTTATGATATTGAGATTACCTGAGTTTTTACAATTCTCGAGAAGAGCATCTCGAATTGCAGCCACTTCATCTGGCACAACAGTCGGACTTCCCTCATTGACTGTCGCATTGACCCTGCAAGGTGTCTTTGATTTATCATTTAGGGTCTCTTGTCACTGATATGTGGGGTCATCAATCAATCAGGCGGTAATGTTTCGGGCCGGCAGAGAGAAGAAAAAAGAGACATTCCTCTGGCATTTTTTCGAATTGAAATTCTGTGTCAGTGACATTCTACTGTGGAAATCGGAAAGAATTTAATAATAAACTTGTGATGTCAGGAATGAGTCATGAAGATACAGAAATAGAGTTTGGATAAATGGATTAGTAAGAAGACTGACTTTAGTGACTTGTCGACAAGTTCCACAAGTTTCGGTCCACTTTCATCGGCACGTGTTCCAGCATGAGAAGAATCACTCACTGAAAATACAGATGTTGGAAGGAATCTGAGTTCCTTCTGAAGTTGGTCTAGGCAATTCCTTCATTTTCATCTACCAAAGATCTCACAACTTGACTTCTCACCTGTAATCACAGACACTCTCATTTCGCTTTATTCCGTCGTTTTCAGTTCCTTGTTTTCAGTAAATAAAACTGCGTGAAAATTTATAGTTTTGCTGACAGAATTCTGAAAAAATGTTGTGAGAATGAGACGAAAGAATGCGAAGAAGTTACAAAGATCAATTCCCGTTTTTCAAAAATTGTAGACTTTGATTTCAGTGTCAGAGAGAAAGATTTTCTCGAAGAAAACGTTTCGTTGAGAAAAAGAAAAAGATAAAATCGTTTAATCTTTTATTATGAAAAAAAAGAAATAGGACAAGAAATGGACACGGAAATGGGAAAACGACGAATGATCAAAAGTACAATAAGGTGAAGAAAAGAAGAGATCGAAGAAGATTCCTGAGGATGTCAGTTGGCTCCAAGTTCCAAATGTTTAGTTCGACACTTGAACGATTCGGATTGGAACAGCTTCAACTGGAGTGATTGGAATGAAGAGACGTTCCGATCGAGTTGAATCTCTTCTTTTTGGAAATCCAGGAATGACGTCTTCAACATGATCTTTCTCTTCGTCTGATTCAATTATTGCCTGGAAAGAATACAAATTTGAATAAAATCGATCCAGAATTCAGTGGCTCACCCCAGTTTTAGTGTAGCTAATCTTCCTACGAATTCTCTCAATCAAACTCGTTGGTCTGTCCTTTCTTTTCGGACTCTTCACCCTCATCACCACATCGACTGGAGCTTCTTCTCCAGCTGGATTAGCTGATACCTTCTGAAAATCGTCTAGTTGAAAAAACTGAAATTCAGTATCAAATCTCACCACTGTAGTCCGATCTCCTACATTGAGTCCTCTTTTCAGTTCGCTCACTGAAACTGGATGTGCTGAAACCACTCGGATATCTCCTTCTGACAAATATCGCTGACGTGGCTTTCTCTTCTCCGGTCGAACGACGGCTTCTTGCTCCTAAAATCTCAGAATTAATTTTCTAAATGTGAGCGAAAGTAACCCACCATAAAGTTTCTTTTCTCTTCTTTTACCGCATGATTGAGTTCTTGATTTGAAAGCGATGAGAGTCTTGCTCCAGGTGATCTGTTGAATCCGACGAACTCACCGAGCATGTTGGTAAGGGAATTTCTACGCATTCTGAAATATTCTGTCATTCAGAAAACATATAGAACACACTGAAAGAATAACAAAACAGAACTGAAATCAAAAATTCGAAAAAAGAGAAATCGAAATTAAAAACACTATCAATCAGGCGGTGACATATGCTGGCATTGGCCACCTGTATTTTTATGACTGATACTGATACGGAGAAGGAAGGTGGGAGGAGAGAGGCTGGAAAAGGAAAAAAAGAAGAAGGCGTGGGATTCCAATTCTATCACGTGGATCATTTAAGGGTGTCAGAAGAACGAGGAAAACGAGGAAAGGATCAATGAGTAGGTGAGATCATATGATTTTGGTGCTAGAGATGCATTCTGATCTACTCAGCGAATCAAGTTTCATATGGTTTTCCAAAACTTGAATTTCGGAAATAACACATATCCGTAAGATGATTATTTTTGAAGAAAAGAAGGGAAATACCTTCTTGTCTTGTCCGCAAAGTACGAAAATCAGTCTTTCATTTTATACGGTGGTCCAGGCGACCTCCACGACTCGTATCAAATTTCACTATTCATTCTCAAGTCTTTTTCGAATCAAATCAAGCGGCTGTCTGGCGCCAGAAAAGTTGAAACTTGGACTTGAGATAACAAGAAGATTGGACAAGAGAGGATATAAACTTTGATATCAGGTTGACTTCTTCAATCGAAACAAACATTGCGATTTCATACTTTCCACACACACATCACTTCAAATTGAAGAACAATACGAAGGAACGAATGGAAAAGAGGACAAAGAGGAACAAGATGACCGAAGCGTATCGCTTTAATTTGCTTAATAACATGTTTTTTTGTTACCATGCGTCCCAATCTTTTTGACAGAGTGTACAATCTTTTTTAAACAGAGTGTAATTTGTACAGCATAGTTTAATGATCGATTTGAAGGAGAAAGTTCAGCATGAATAGTTTTATATAAGAATGGGAAAATAGTCAAAATAAAGTAAAAACACACGGCAAAATGGGAAGAAAAACGTAATCACCAGTGATTAAAAATACCAAATTCGATTCACAGGAATACTCACAATCATCAATTCATATTACTTTCCAATCAACGCCATAGCTGAGAAGCTGAGGTTCTGGACGTTGTTCATAAGCTCTTTGACAGCGACCGATGCATCTTGGATCATGGTGGCGTCAGTAGTGGCTCCGAGAGGGCGTGGGAAGGGCGCACAAGAGTCTGAATGTCAATAATGAAGTAGAAAATATCATTTGAATCAATCCTCACCGATTTCATAGAGCTGACCGTCCTTATTGACATATGTGATGAAGTGGTAGTCCACATTATCTGGTTGTTCTGTGTCCCCTTCCTCTGCAGTCTCTTCGTGAGCCTCCGCAAGATCAGTGTCTGAAAAAAGTTGTGTTTATAAAGTTAAAAAGTTAAATATGCTTTATACCTTCAGACAACAAATCCGAACGCTCATCTTCCTTGACAAGCTTGGCCTTTGCAAACCATTTAGCGAATTTTCCTTTTCCGAGATTGACACGATTCTCAAGGTTGGCGAGAGAATGGAAAAGGGCGAATGTTCCACAGGCATTTCCAATTTCTTCGCTTTGATTCATGAAGAAAACTCCTTCTGGTCTCTTTCCGTTCTTCTCAACCTCTTCGTATTGCTTCGAGAGAAATGCACGTGCTTCTGCACTTGGAAAACAGAGAATGAGAGCGAGTTGTGGTGTTGGGATAAATTGAAGCATCTCCTGGTCGAATGAGTAGACGTCAACACACTCGAGACCAGTCACTCCGATTTTTTTGAGAAACTGAAATTTTGCGAATAGTTTCTCATCCTATTCACAACCACATTTTTAATATAAGTACTTACTGGATTAATCGTCTCTGGGTTGGATTCCAGCGCTTGCCATCCGCCTTTGCTTTTGGTTGCCATCTTAAAGGATATAATAGTTTCCTGTAAATGTATAATAAGCAATAAAGAATGGAAATCAATTGAAAACCAAAAGTACAACGATCACTAGTTGTTATCAGATAGAAACTTTTATAGATTCCCTGGAAATTATGAATATAACAGACAAAGTATCACAAAAACCACAAAATAGAAATATCTATTATAAACGAGATTAAAATTAGAGTTGGAAAGTTTTTGAAACTTCAAAATGTGAGTGTAGGGGGAATTATTGCTTGACAAGGGCGACAGCAGAAAATCTGATGCTGTCAAGGGTCCCAATCAGATGCTGGCATCCCGCGCCGGAGTTTTGCACAAGATTTTCATCCGTTGCCGGGCCGACTACACGAGCAAATGACTGACGCGAGTCTGAAAACAATTAAACTATTTGGAATGATCGAATAAAGAACGTACCAATTTCATAGAGAGTCCCGTTTTTTCCGACGTAGCACACGAAATGCTGCCCATCTCTGCCATCTGGATTTGAGACAGCCGTTCCATTTCCCGCAGCAGTTTTGTGGATTTTCGCTAGTCCTTTATCTTAAAAATAATATAGAAATTCATGAAAAGTCTGTTGTTTGGCAAGATGAACTCACTGTTGGCAAGAAGATTTGAACGCTCTTCAACACTGACTTTCTTTGCATCTTTGAGCCATTTTGCAAGATGACCATTGCCTACAAATAGAAGATGTTTTTTCCAGCAACAATTGTCATCATGCGGAAAATTTGTAATCGGGCAGAGGAGCGCGATTGCATTGAACGTTAGCGGGAAAGTTGAATTTAAAAAGTACAATTGACAGGGTGATTGTCATTAAAAACATTTCGTACGTTCTTCTAGTTTCAAACGTACCTAGATCAATACGTTCTTCGAGATTGGTAAGCGAGTGGATGAGAGCAAAGCTTCCACAAGCGTTTCCGATTTCCTCGCTTTGTTTCATGAAGAAAATTGACTCCTCCGGTTCTTTCAATTCAGAGTACATTTGTCTAATGTTTTCTCTAACCTGAATAATTTAATGTCATCAATTGAGATTATGTTTTCAAAGCATTTAACCTCTGGGTTATACGGAAAGCACAGAATTACAGCATATTGCTCATTTCCGATGGAATCATCATCGAATCCGACTACATCGACCGCCTTGATGCCACTCACTCCCATGTTTTCGATCATCTGAAAATAGGATAAAATTAAGGGAAATTGAACTACCAACAAACAGTATTGATCAAACTCGGATCGGATGGCAGCGGATTCCATTTCGACTCGACCGGAGCATTAGGTCCTTTGAAGCATGAGAGTCTTTCCATGAGATATGAGAGCATCTTCAGAATGACAGAAGGTTATTCTTTTTCTGTTTGAATGCGAAGAGGCCCGAGAACAAATTTGATCTACATTTTAGTTCCCGCAATCGAAAAACAAAAATAAATTTGTAAGTCTAGAAAGCTACAAAATTTATAGCTTCGACTGACGTACTGACCATAAAATGACGGGCAAAGCGAACTTGTTGTAAATACTAGGAAAATTACGTTGTTCAACTTTTGTGTTAGAATATGCTATTTATCGAAATTTTTTTTCTCCAACGAACCGGACCGGATCGGTCCAACATTTATAAATTTTTATATTTCCTACCGGGATATTGGCAAACAGCTATCTTTGTTTTTTGTTGTCATCTGAAATATTCATGAAATCGAGTAATAGCGTTTGATTTTCATATTTCCAAATAAATTATTGGGAATCGTTTGATAACCGAAGGCATAGCAACTTCCCCTTATTTAATGAATTATTTATAGATATGCGGAGAAGCAATAAATTACAATTTTACAAAGTAGCAAATTACAAAAATCACAGGCTTAAAGCGGGATTAAAGCGGGTCAATTTTTCGGAATGGAAAGATTGGAGAATCGGAAAGAGTTATTGATCGACGAGAGCGATCGCAGAGAAGCTGACATTGTCGAGTTTCTCGATGAGATGTTGACACGCTGCTCCGGCATCCTTCACGAGAGTTTCATCGGAAGTCGTTCCGATTTCACGAGCAAATGGCCGACGGGAATCTGGAAGATATATTATTATTTAAATATATTTTTAAAGATATGCTTACCAATCTCGTAAAGAGTTCCGTTCTTTCCGACGTAGCAGATGAAATGATGCTCGACTTTGCCAGTTGGAGCGGTTTGTCCGCCGGTCGCAGCCGCATCATGAATTCCAGCCAGTTCGGTATCTGAAAATTAATTCTGTTGGAAAAAGAAAATTTTTAAATTTTTCAAGTTGATCTCACTGTTGGCAAGCAGATCCGAGCGTTCCTCAACTCCAACTTTCTTCGCCTCGACGAGCCATTTAGCGAACGAACCATCTCCTATAAGAAAAATTTCAATTCATTTTGGAAATAGCAATTTTAGAATCGGACAGACGGAGTGTTTGCAAAACATGTTTGTCTATTAGTTTTTGTCTATATTATATGATAAACTTCTTTTTTCTCAATTTACCCAAATTGATGCGGCCCTCGAGATTAGCGAGCGAGTGGAAGAGTGCGAAGGTTCCACATGCGTTGGAGATTTTTTGTTTCATGAAGAAAACGGAATCGTCCGCTGGTTTCGCTTGCTCGTAAATCGGCTTCATGATTTCATCGACCTAAATTATTCTGTGTAATCCATGTTCATCTTATCGTGTCATTCTAAAACATCACACCTTCTTGTATTCCGGGAAGCAAAGAAGGACAGCATACTGCGGTTTTCCGATAGATTCGTCTTCGAAGAACAGTACATCGACCGTCTTGACGCCACTCACTCCCATTTTTTCGATCATCTAAAAACGGAGGAGAGAATTAAATTAGATTGAATAGGCGACGACTACGCCGGACGACGAACCGGATTGATGACACTTGGATTGGATTCAAGCGGAGTCCACGATGCGGCCATTTTGAGGCAGAAGAGATGGTTCTGGAAAACTGAACACATATTAAAGAAAAATGAATCTCTTCAGTGGAATGAAACGAGGATATTTCTTTAAAAAATGCATTCACTTCTTATACGATAGTGCACTTTATATATTTCTTCGAGAGCGAATAACGGGAATTCAACTATATAATGATGAGAAGCAGACAATATTCGAATTCTCTAAAATTCACTCAGAGGTTGCTCCAATTTTAATCCGATGTAATATCTCCACGGAGTCTACGTTTTAAAGGAAATTTTCAGTAAAGAAATAAGAACTGCGTTTTATTAATCTTTTTTGAATAAGTAGAGAAATGAGAGGAAGCAAAAGGGGAAAAAGACAAACGGATCAATGCATTGTGAGTGGCGAGAAGCAGCAACGGCGAGAGAAGGCGTGACAACGCCCGGAGCGAACACACACTCACACTCAACCGGCACCGACTGGCTCCCGGCCGCTGGGCACGATGTCGCCTTAATTACGTGTGGTGGCAGAGTCCGAAATGAAATGCGTGAGGGGATGAAAAGCGATGGTGATGAAAACAAAAGAGAAAAAGGGAACCCATAGGAAGAAGTGACTTACATATACATATTTTAGAGGAAGGCAATATTTTAGTTCAACAAGTACTGAATAGGGGGGCTTTGAAGGCAGAGACTGCTGGTTTGGGTAACTATGAAAATAAAACAATTCGTAATTTGGAAATATAAAACTGTAATAACAACAGGCACATGAAAAAAACAATTGGATCTGGGAAATAGTTCAAAATTACTTGGTTTTCTTAGTTTCTTTGGTGTTGTTATTATTTCCATTTTTCTTTGTTGGAGATTCAGTTCCAGAATCCTTCTTGGTGTCCTTCTTCTCAGTCTTCTTTGCTTGTTGTGACTTTCTTGGTCCAGTTGGGAAGACTTGATCAATGATAATGACGATGAACTGAAATTATCATCAATATTTTTCGGTCAGTTAAAAAAAACTCACGAATCCAAGAACACATCCAAGTGCGAGAGTGACTCCAGCGAAGAGACCGTAGCTGGCCCATGATGGAATTCCCTTATCCTCGACAAGATGGTTGTGCAAGTCACGGACAGCCATCGAGAGCTTGAAGAAGACGGCGACGACAGCCATTCTGAAAACAGAATATTCTCAAATATGTTACGAATTGAACAAAGAAACATACTGCTTGGAGTTAGGGTGCTTGTAGTCTGGAACTGGATCGATCACACGGTATTTCTTATCCTCAACGAATGAGATGAAGTCGCTCTTATCACGGGTTCCAGAATACTGACGGAAGACTCCATCCTTGACGCTGAAATAGAAAAACTGTGACTTTCTATTCATATTACTGTGAGTTCGAATTGTTTCGTAAAAACTTACTGATAAATTGTTGGAAGAGCAGTGACGAGGAATCTTCCGGAGAGTCCTGGGTTGACAGTGACATCAACTTCTCCTACTTTGATTCCAAGATCGTCAGACCAGTCGGCGAATGCGTTCCATGCCTTTTGAAGATCCTTGCAAGCTGGGCACCATGGAGCGTGGCTGAAATTGATCAGTTGTTTTGATAAGACTAGCGTTTTATGGGCATAATTATGCATAAGTATTATGCATAAGTAGAAAATCATAGATTTTTCACAATAGCTTTTGGAAACGCAAATGACATATATTTTTCTTTTCTTGAATGCTTCAAAGATAAAATCTTCAAGTACTATACTACAAGTACTATTGAAGCAATGTCTTTCTAATCAAACTTACAATTCGATCATCCACTCTCCTTTCAAAAGGTCTTCCCAGTTTTCTTCATTGAGGAAGATGAGTTTGGAGGATCTAGTCGGTCCGGCGGAAGCACTGGCGACTACAAGTCCGAGCACGGCGAGCAATCGGAGCAGCATTCTGGAAAACAGCTTTTCGAAATATATGAATGATATAAAAGAGAGGGAGAAGGAAGTAAGAGAAGAATGAATAAACATAAAAAGCGGAAGAAAACGATGGAAATGAAAAGAAGCTAAGGAATGGTGTGAAGAGAAGACACAAGAAGAAGATGGACGACGGATGGATATATCTCGGCGGTGTACGGTCGGCAGACACGCACACGCATTATCGCCGTCGCCGCAGTTCGTTTTGCAGTTCGGAAAGAGAAAGAGATGGCTACCGGTTTCTTCTTAAGCCACGTATTACTAGCCAAGATGTACGAGAACAGAGAAAACGATCAAAACATGAAGAGTAGAGAAAAGTAGAACTGTGAAACCCGTATACTCGTTAGTTGTTTGTTTGGAAAGAGTCAGATTATGGTCGCCAAATCCATCTTAAAATGATAATTTTGATTTTTGTAAATAAATTTTTTTGCTCGAGCTCGCAAAAGGAAACGATTTTGGAAAGAAAGAAAATGTTATAATGCTTGCAAGCACGCTTGTGGTAAGTAGTTCACAGTAACCTGAACTTGAAGGAACGTTTCTGTCAAAGCCCATCTTGCGGCATGACCAAGTGAAACAAAAAATAATGAACGTTTCCACTTGAATATTAGGAAAAAAATCGAAAAGGAAGCTTTAAAAATGTTCACAATAAGCTTCTCTTTTTTGTTGAACATTTCAGTATTTCAGAACTGAACTGTAAAAGTCTGCTAATAACATCTTATTCTGCGTAAGCTCGATGTTCTCTTGTAACATGATTGTTACGCTCTCATCAAAAAGAAACTGTGATGAGTACGTACCAAATAAGGAGAGCATGCAATGAAAGGGAGGGGGAAGTCGCATCTTCGCCGCTCAGGGTCAAGGATATCCTCCCATCGTCCGGTTAGGTACGCACATACACACTAAAAACAACTTATCTCTTCTATTGTACAGAAGACACGTCGTACCGATCTGCGATTATCGATCGAGCTTTGTGGATAACTAGGTCTTCCCGACGTTTATTAATGATAGCGTCTGTGATAGCGACCGATTAGAAAAAACAGCGATTTGGGTCAAGCGAAGATGAGAATCAACAATCGGATTTCTCCTCTGTTTGCAAGTAATGCACGTTCCAAAGATAACAGATTTTGTATGAATAAGCTCAGTTTTGGGGAGATAACAAATGTGCAAAGCGGAAATTAAATATGCCGAAAATGTTTTGTAATCTAGGATAACTCTAGCTATTTATAACATCAAATTTTAATAAATCCTATACATAAATTCTGAATATTGTGTTTCATCGATCAGATATAAATCGAAAAAAAAGGAAACACTGACGCTCGGATACAGGTCGTTGTTCAATGCGGAAGGAATAAAATCGACGGATTGCTGGAATGAATGGTCAACATACCGCCCTCTCCCCCCTCATTTCACGACTTCTCGCAATTCTCTCGCCCCTTAAAACCTGCTTTCTATGCAGATGATTTGGCTGCTTTTTTTTTTTCTGCAACACCATATCCTCCACGTCTACAAACTGATTGGCTGAGAAGCCTTCTTGCAATAGATATAGGAGATCAGAACAGAAATGACTAGTTATTGGAAGAAAGAAAACGAATGAAACAATTTGGAATTCGGATGCAATACTTTCATTGTACAATGACTGAATACATTTATAATACGACAAGACACGAACGACCTACTTTTTCTTTACATTATTTAGGAAACATTTGAGGTTAGAAAAAGGGTATTACAAAAGCAAAAAATATTTAGATGTTAGCATCGTCGCAAGCCTTGAGAGCATCATCTCTTTCCTCCTCGAGTTCCTTGGTGGTAGCAGCGATCTTTCCCTTGGCGAAATCGTCAAAGTTGAGTCCTTGAACGATCTTCCATTCACGAGTAGCCCCATCGATGGTGACTGGGAATGAGAAGATGAGTCCTTGTGGGATTCCGTAGGATCCATCTGATGGAACAGCCATCGAGACGTATTGTCCAGCCTTGGTTCCGAAGTGCCAGTCATGGATGTGATCGCAGGCAGCCTTAGCAGCAGACATGGCAGATGAGAGCTTTCTCTTCTCGATGATGACTCCTCCACGTTTTTGGACGGTGGCGATGAATGGTCCTTGAAGGAATGCGTTGTCTCCGACAGCGGAGTAAGCATCGGTCTCAGTTCCGTTCTTGTTGACGGTGGCGTGAGTCACATCTGGGAATTGAGTTCCAGAGTGGTTTCCCCAGATGATAACGTTCTTGACGTCTCCGATGGTGGTTCCTGTCTTAAGAGCAAGTTGAGCGAGGGCACGGTTATGGTCCAAGCGAGTCATGGCAGAGAAGTTCTTGGCTGGAATCTTTCCGGCGGCATATTTGGCAGCGATGAAGGCGTTGGTGTTTGCTGGGTTTCCAACGACGATGATCTGAAATTGAAATTTGTTCAATGGTTTTTATAATTCACGGCTACCTTGGTGGTTGGCTTGGCATACTCAGCAAGAGCTTTTCCCTGAGACTTGAAGATCTTGACGTTGGCGGCAAGAAGATCCTTGCGCTCCATTCCCTCGCGTCTTGGCATTGCTCCAACGAGGAAAGCGTAATCGATTCCAGTGAATGCAGCCTTCTCCTCGGTGACAGCCTCGACGCTGTGAAGAGTTGGGAGAGCACAATCTTGGAGCTCGAAAACAACTCCTTCGAGAACATTGGCGCATTGTGGAACATCGAGGAGGACGAGTTGCACTGGTTGTTCCTTTCCGAAGACGGTTCCGTCGGCGATACGGATTACAATGGAGTATCCGATCTGGCCAGCGGCTCCAGTAACCAAAACGCGAAGTGGGGCAGTCATTCTGAAATTTTTTAAATGAGATAAATATGAAACGTTTCAAAGAAAACGAGAAGTGTGGTTTTTAGTCGTAAAAAAGATTTCAATCGAAGTGTTTCCGAGAAAAGAAGTGCCAACTCGCACGTTTTTAGGCGAGCAAAGATGAAAAAGGAAAAAAAAAGAGACGAGAATCGAGTGGCGCTACAATGAAAACATGCCAAACTGTTGTCTAATCGAGAAAACTGTGAAGATGATAAGATTGGAGAGGTGATTTCCAACGGAGCGCCTCGAGTAGAAAAACCAAACAGAAATAATAAAAAAACAACAAAATAGATGTCCAGCGAGACAAGACGAGCAGAGTAACAGCGAGAGAGTGTGCGCGTGTAAGAGAGTGTTAGCGCCGCCCGTCGTTTTCTCTCGTTTCACTGTCCAAAAAGACTCGCACTCTCAACTTGTAAACAAACCAACCGAATCGACCCTCGAACGTTTTGAATCGATGGAATTTTTTTGAAACGAAAACCATTAAAACATGAAAAATAATGTTGCTTCAGAATTTAAACTCAACAGATTTCGAAAGTCGGAAAGGTTTTTTTTCTAATTTCTAGAAATAAGCTTTGTGACAGAAACTTTGAAAGAAATGGCGGGATAATATTTCGCAGAATGACGATGTTTCGTTGTGTTCTTTATAAAGAGAACAGCACGAAACCAATGAGTGAACGAATACACTAATGGTTGGCCTACCAAACGGTCAACTGTCGAAGGATAAAATCAAAAGAGCAAACAAAGCAACATCTAGATGATTATCGAAGGGGTCTGCCAATGACCCATAGAACAGGTCTGTTGTAAAAAATAAGAGAGAAGAGAACCCAGAGATGACAGAAGAGTTGTTGTTTGTCACGTAAACTGGCTGAGAGAATACTCGCCACAAGAGACGAGGTCTTCACAAAAGAGAAGAAGAAGAGCAAAGCTAGTTGCAAGATTGAGATTTTGGGGAGACGTGGAAAATAGAATTGCGCGGATTCTGAGAACTTTTATAGGAGAAAGAAAAATAAAGGTCACACAAATAAATAGAGTAGAGAACGTGAAAGTTCAAAGAACAAAATCACAAATGACGTGCTGGACATTGATAAGTGTTCAGAGTTTACTAGACATCATTGATCATAGAAAATTGTGTTTCGGTTGGATTAGGGTAACCTGAAACTGTTGTCAGAAGTTTGCTCTATCAGGTTCTGGAAGTTCGGATGAGTTGGCAGTATGATCTGGAAAACAGTTTCTCAGCTTGAACAAAACATCCCAATGCTGGAAAAGAATCCAAATAAACTGAAATAAATCTCAAAACAAATTGTGGACACATCAAACATACATGCAGTGCCTTTCAAATCCACTGATTCATCAAACCGCTCAATAGTTTTCTGACAACCAGCTGGATGAAGCTAGAACATTACAGATCAAGTTTTTATCACTGCCTTCATTGAAATTCAAAGTAATACAATCTACATGATATTATCTAATCGAAGTGTACACCGTTATTCCAGAACAATCCATAAAAGATTGAAATCAACTCATAATTCATTGTTCTTCTGTCATAATCTCAGTTGCCAAGTCTCCTTTCACCCGCTATTGTCTTCCTTTCCAGGAGATACGATATGATTGATTTTGGGTGAACGACCCCCCTCCTGTCCACCCCGCCATAAATATGTATCTCGGACTACAGAAGACAACAGACAACATTCATTCATCCTTGTGTCTTCACGAGCGAGCAGTCTCATTCGTTTTTATTCGTTGCCTTGTTGATTGAGTCTTTAGGACCATCTGAAGACTGCACCGGAATCCTCTTCACATTGTTTTTATTCTCACTAAATTGTATACAAATTAATTAACTACATTCCAGATGTCTCGTCTCATCGTCATTGCCCTTCTCGGGCTATTTGCGAGCCAAGTTCTGGCCATCACCAGTGAGTTTCCAATATTTTTATATGATTTCTTTTTCTTTCTGAACTAGACTTTAGTCTCGTCCAGAAAAAAAACCTACAATAAGTGGTTACCAAGCATTCCTTTTTCTTTCCAGGTTGGTCAGCTGTCTCCACAAATGGAGTCAACACCGTCGGAACCTATGGAACTTCTGTCGGTGGAGCAGGTCTCGGAGGGCCAGGAGTTGGAGGGCCAGGAGTTGGAGGGCCAGGATACGGCGGACCAGGATACGGAGGACCAGGATACGGACCATACGGAAGGTATAAAAAATTCTGTGTTTCCTATTTTGTAAAAAGTATCATTCCCAGATACGGAGGAGGCGGATACGGTGGATACGGAAGATACGGACGTTACGGATACGGAGGATATGGACCAAGACCATTCGGACCACATCATCACCATCACGGACCCCCACCACCTCCACCACCACCATATTATGGAAGACCATTCTAAATGTTCGCGTGACACCATCAATAATATTATCAATATTGTATTTCTCTCTCGAATTTATTCGCCCAATTCTTTGTTATTTTGGCGTCGTTCTGTATGTTTATAAAACAAAATAATTGGTATGCGTTTCAATAAAATTGCACTATTCTTTTCGATCTCAACTATCTGGGTTGTCGTTGTAAAAGGCGAGTTGATTAATGTAAGTAGAATTGGGCAAAGAAACAGAAATCAGTTTCAAAACTGTGGGAGGGTACATTTCAAGAACTTTAAAAAAATTACCAGTTTCTGAATTCATCATAATATCAAATAAAGATTGCGGTTGAAAAAACTTAAATCACGATACTTTTAGTTCAAGTTCATTTCCTATTGAATCTCTCCTACAACTAAAAACTGAAAAGTGTCATTGGACCTGACTTCTAGAAGAGAACGTGTAATTTTTTCCGAAACTCAAAAATGGCAGTTTTTCCTTGCTGGAGATGTGCTAACCAAAAGACTTCAGGCTCCGAATACTCGTCTCGGCTTCCCATCTCGAACTCAATCCGTCGCCAATGCTCTCTATTCAGCCATTGAACTTCCATTGACTGTCTTCCCTCATGAGCAAATGAAAGAAGAAGTGAAGACGATGAAGGAGGTGATATATTTATTTATTGATCGGTTCAATATCTGCATTTTCAGAAAATTCTGGATCAGTCAAAAGAGCAGTTCAAGGCTTTGCATCCAGATGCTCGTTTTGGACATGTGAAACGAAAGAAGCAATTTAGATGGCATAATTTTCCTGAATAATTTTGATACTATACTTGCAACATTCAACAAGATCTTTCAATTCGTTCAATCTCACCAATGAATCTCTCAACTTTTCATTTGTTGTTCACATGCAGTTTTTTTTCTAAATACTTCGGAAAAGAACTGGGACAAACATATAACAATGTTTGCCCTACAATGTTTTGAAAGTGTGAAGCATCTGATGCGGAATTGGTGATACTTCTTCTTCTAACTGATTTATTCTGATTCTAGTTTTTGAATAGATCTAACTTCCTTGTCTTCTTGAACTTCCTTTTAATAATGCCTTTGAACTTGACAGTGATATTTATCAAGACGTTCCTTAATTTCGACTAAAATTTCCCTAAAATTTCTTTCCAGTAATTTGTTTACAGCAGAGTTTTGTTTTGTTTTTCTGGTGATTGTGTTGTAACCCTAATGTTCAAATCAGTGTAGTTTCTCTCCTAATTTGCCACAAATTCCTTGTAATTGACCATTCTTCTCTCTGTCTCAAGCAGCAGTGCATCTTTTTGACGGATTTTTTGGACGCCCTTTGTTTTTTGAATCTGACTCTGGCAAGTGCATATTTCTTTTCTTTTTCTTAAATTAGCTCCCATCTCCTTCTGTATTTAAGCAAGAGCCCGTAGCCAGATCAACAATTGAATGTCTATTTTTGCCGTTTCATTGATCCCTTCTAATCTTTGATAACACTTGTTCCTTCTATTAGTAGTCATTCCTCTTACTTTGTTACCTCTCGGAAAATCACCTCATCAATACCTCCTCCCATTTTTTCTTATCTCTTCCAAGAGCACTGCCGCATTCCGAATTTGTCCACTTCCTGACTCAGCTATCACTCGGAAAAAAACGATAGAAACTGGACACAGAACATGGAAGAGAAAAAAAAACTATGATGATTTGTGGTATTTGCTGGTGGTTCATCAATTCTTGACGAAAAGAGAAGAAAGGCGAGAGAAGTGATGTAAGATGTTAAGTGATCTTTTAGGTGGTATGACGAAAGATCGGAAAGGGAAGACGTCGGAACCAAATGAAAAGATACAAAACACATTAGAAAGCGAGGGATAGAAACAACATTGAGGAAAATATCCCTGTGTCTCTAGGTGTCTGCGTTTCAAATGTTTCTGAAACGATTTCAGAAATATTTCAGGAAAAAAGAAAAGTTGAGGGTGGGGGAAGAGAGAAGAAGATTGGAGGATAATTGAGAGAGCTGGACTGGAATCTATTTTCTTTTCT
The DNA here is from genome assembly GCF_010183535.1 of Caenorhabditis remanei. NCBI lineage: Eukaryota > Metazoa > Nematoda > Chromadorea > Rhabditida > Rhabditidae > Caenorhabditis > Caenorhabditis remanei. The sequence goes on from NC_071332.1 coordinate 7,478,079, forward strand.
TTGTCTTCGTCGATGATCTTTGAAGGCGATGTTCTTCAAAGATGACTTCTAACTGATCAAATACCACTCCTGATACCCTTTTTATTTTTCTTTGAAATTACTTTACAAACAAATGAGATTGTTTTCTTGAATAGGTGTATCCCCGTGTATATATACCGTAAATACTGTATTATAACGGCATGCCGTTATATTTTTCAACTGCCTCCCAGAGAAATTTTGAGGCTTTAAAAACTCATTAAATTTAAACGAAAAACCTTTTTTGGGCATTCTTTTCGTTGATCAAGACGTTATCAATCACGCTGCTTCTAATCAGAAACAATAAAAAACACCGGGATATTCATATTCATGAATTCTGAGTATTGATGGGGTGCCGTTATCATACAGGTGCCGTTCTATTACAGGTGCCGTTATAATACAGTATTTACGGTAGTTTGTTGTAAGACAGTGTCGAATTGCGAACCGCTGCCCAAAATAGAATTTGAAATTACATTTCTCATTCTGAACACTGAAACCTTAATTGGCGAAGGAAGGTTTTTCTTTAAGTTTTTTTTCACAGTCTGAAAAATTACTGTCAGCTGATTTTAGGAGGTAAAAAACATCCGATGACTTTTTTAACAAGAATCTATTCATTTCAAATTCTTCGCCTCCTGTCAAAGAAATCAGCTAAGATCAAAAGTTTTTGTGAGAAAGTGATAGTCGATTGTTAAAAAGAGAATGTTACATCTTGTTTGATTCTACTAGAATATGTAGTTTTCTTCTGTCGTATTGGTTGGAACAATACCTCCCCCCGTTTACTCACAGTTCTGTTATAGTAGTTTTCACCCATCTGATCATCAGCCCACTTTCTCAACATTCCGAATTTTGAATGTTGAAATATTCGTCATCAAATTGACGTTTTTATGTGCCTCTATACTATCGAGACCATACCGATCACGCGGAGCTTCTTCCCGTCTCGCATGGTTTGGAGGCTACAGGTACTGCTATCTGTTGTCTCGGATATATATCATCCAGCTTGTTGATCTCCTTTCTTGTTTTCTCTTCATTCCATTCCATTCACGTTCAATTAATGTGCTTTGCCATCTTTGTTCGCTCCACGCTCCGCCCATCAGGAGCTCCACGACTTTCGTACAAGTTTGCATCGTGTCAACGAAAAAGTCAGGAAGTGGGTGTTATCTAATGCGGAAAAAATAAAAAGAGTCGTGGGGTGTTGCAACATGATAAGCTAAAAAATCAGTAGATAAGGCGGCGACAATCAGTATTCGAGCCCATACTTTGTTCATTTACAAAGGCTCAGTCACACCACCAGTTGCAGTCAACAATGTCATTGATGAACGCTATGGACCTTAGGATTTTAACTCAGGTACGTGGATAAGGAATGGTAGGATCAGGAGTCTGGGCTCATTCTAGAAGGATTATGGACGTAGGGGGATCTATGTGGATTTCTCTGGCTCGGATAAAAGAGTTCCAGCTAGTCGCCAGCAGATGAAATGGTAAAAAATTAGAAATAGGACTCAAATCAACTAGAAACTATGAAAAACGTTCTAGCCCCAAACTCTTTTGTTTGAAGATTCAAGTTTTCCGAGAGAGGGGATCCGTAACCCGACACCGCCTACCTTCTCACTTTGTGTTTCTGTCTGTTTCCATTCACCACCTCCACCCACATTTATCCTTGTTAACTGAAAAGTCCAAATGGAGAAGACGATTATATAGAGAGCGGTGGAGTGCCAGGAGGAGAAGAATGAGAAAATGTCCCGATGAATATCTCCGTTCGAGATCGGCGTCCACATCCACCTCATCTAGAAAGTCGTGTCGTGTTTCTCCTCGCCATGCCTATCCCTCCCTTCCTCATCGGCCTCATTCCATCTATTAAACTTTTATGGTCCTCTTTCTACTTCACTTCCAAAATGAGTAAAGAGAGGGAGCCTACCGGGATTGCTCACGGCTTCGCGCCGCCGGAATAATCAAATTCTCGGGGATAGCACTTCACACCACTATTTTTTGTCACTTCTTGTTTGTGTTTCGTCTGGTCCTTTAGGCTCCACCCACTTCGCCATCCACGTCATCATTTGAGCTTAAATACCTCTCGCATCAGTTCCATATGTTTCAACATCAATCTATTTCTTCCTGCAAAAAAGTCCATCCATTTGTCGCCAAAACATCCATTCTCCCACTGTCTTCTTCTTTTTCTTGCCGTCCCCGTCCATTCCCACTTCTCGTTGGCCATCTCGTTCTCTCTTGAGGCAATCCAATTTTTTGTGTCCATCATCGAACAAGACCGCTGCCATCACCACATTGCTGAAATTCAGATGGCTCTGTTGTATCGTTATCTGTTTCTTATCTCTATCTCTTCCACCGCCCACTGCTTTTCCAGCTTAGGAGAGTCTGGCTCTCTCTTTCTGAAAACCAGAAACTTTTGGATCTATGATTCTTCAACTGTCTTAAGCACTATTTTTTTCTTGTACCATTTTTCAAATTTTAACCAAAATCTTCAAAAGTTGAACCAGGTCAACTATAAACTGTTTCAACTGAAAAACATGATTCTTCGTGACCATTCCATCTGTTTTTGAGCTCACAGTTTTCACAAATTTTCTTGTTTTTTAGCTAGATCATACACCTTCAACCTAGAATACCAAACCAGATACTTATTTTATCAAAAAAAAACCTTAACAAGTTCAAAAGACTCACCTTCTGACCTGAGCTGAACCTAGCTCCACTCTTTTTTGTAATTCCGCTTGCTGTGCGATACCGCCAATTTATGGAGCGATGACTCCAAAAGATTTAAATTCGGCGCTCTGTCTCCCTCTCTCCATTTCCCAACACATCCAACGAAAAGAGGAAAACCCGTTTCGAACACACATATACGAGATAGAAGACGTTGAAAGGCGAGGCGAAGACAGACGCTGATAGGGGATACACGGAGACGACAGACGAAATAGAAGACTGCTACAGGCGGACGGGATGGATCATCATCTATCCCACCGTCGTTTTTCTATGATGGGTGTTCCATCAACTATGTTTAGTTGTTCTGTCTTCTATGTATACACAAACAAAATTAGGTTCCAATTTGTACAGAAAGGTGCTCTTCGACCATTAACATTTTCCATATGTCTTCTTTTCAAAAATCTTAACCTCGTGCTTCCAAAATATTGCACCACCTCAGTTGAAAAATGACTTGGTTCTCGGTGCTCGTCGTGCTCATCCACTTCCTTTTCCCACTTTCATTTCCCAATTTTTGATTCATTTCAGTTCGACACTGCCAGTTTGGAAGAGGACCGCAAGAAGATGTTGTACGGTGAGTCGTCTTCAAACGGTTACATTGATCTTGATCAGCTAAGAGAGAAAAAAAGAAAGAAGCTTCTGCACCTTGCAAAAATATTTATAATAAATACCACAAAGTGCAATAAGAAAAAAAAAGAAAAAAGAAGAGAAAAGCGGCCCGATGGATGATAGTACGACACGGTTCATCGCCGTCTTCTCGCCGCCTCTCGTCCCTTTTTTCAACGTCGCGCCCCTCAATAATCACAATTTATCATCCTCCTCCTCCTACAGTCTCAGTACATTATAGCCCTTCTCCATACTTTTATCTAGGTTTTCATACATCCAGTAGTGAAGATCAGCTGGTAGACGAGTCTCCAGCGGATTTCCAGATTTCTCAAAGCCTAGAATTCTCTTTTTTGTGAACTTTATGATTTATGTCTCTAATTTTTGAAAATAATGCTAGTTGGCTAAACTGGGGGTAGCCTAACAGATACGTGAATGTTCTGTGTTGTAGTCTAGTTGTTTATTTTCCAAAGTTCTGAAGACAACCACAATAATTCATTCATTAATTTCAAAATGTTCCCATCATCTTCCTGAATTGACGGAACTGGTTCTCTGTTCCTCGAGCCTTCTTACCTTTTCTCTTTTCCCAAGTTTACCAATCATCACTGACGTCATCAAAATTAGTCTTCAAAGTTCTTCTTCTTTTTCGTTTCTTTGCTTGTTTCTGCTTCTCCACGCCACTCCAAACACGCAAACACAGCAAAATCGAGTTATCGTCATCCTGAAAAAGTGGTGGTGGTGTTGAGAAGGAGGGGACGACAAAACAAGAAAAATAGGCTCCAGGGCTCCAATATAGAAGAAGGAGAGCTCGTCTTCCAATTGAGGACGACTCTCACTTTGAGCGAAAACGTAGAAGAAAGCACAACGACACAAGATTATGCACTTTCTCGGTCATTCGTTCCCTTCTTTCGTTCAATCCAAACGCTCTCTTCTTGAGTCATTCCATTCCATATCGCTACGTCATTATTTTTACGTTCCACAAGGTATACTGTAGGTGTGTGTGCATGAAGCGAACCGACACAGATTCAATTAGGTGCTCGAAAACTGCAATGCCGCCGTCCCCCCGTCCTACACCCACTCAAAACAAATGTTTTCAGAGGAGCCGATCTCTTTGGAAGAAGCCGCCCTGAACGCGAACGACGTGATGGTGGCACCGAGTCGGAAGTCGTATGTTCACGGCTGTTCGACAGTTCCACTTCTCTTCGAGACAGTCGGAGATCGACTTCGTTCGGCAGTCGATCAGGTTCCCGACAAAGAGTTTCTAATTTTTAAACGAGAGGGAATCAGAAAGACTTACTCGCAAGTCGCCACCGATGTTAGTTGATATTGCAGTCTGTTCTAAGGCTCAACGATACTATTTTCAGGCAGAGAACCTGGCTTGCGGGCTCCTCCACTTGGGATTGAACAAAGGGGATCGTATTGGAATCTGGGGACCAAACACCTATGAGTGGACCACAACTCAATTCGCCACCGCTTTGGCTGGAATGGTTCTTGTCAACATCAACCCATCTTATCAGTCAGAAGAACTTCGATATGCTATCGAAAAAGTAGGAATCAGAGCATTGATCACACCACCTGGATTCAAGAAATCCAACTATTATCAGAGTATTAAGGTAGGCCAAAAAGGAATGAACTGTCTTAAACTGTATATTTTTACAGGATATTCTCCCAGAAGTAACTCTAAAAGAGCCAGGAAAGAGTGGAATCTCCTCCAGAAACTTCTCATGCTTCCAACATTTAATCATGTTTGACGAAGAAGATAAAATCTATCCGTAAGTCATTATTCTCTTTGTAGTTTGTATCGAAAGTTGTACAGTCTGAAATATCTAGAATCGAAAAATCCGAAAAATGCAACTGTGGCTTCGCTCCACAATGTGCGAGCTTCAGCTTCAAATGGTAATTTTGAACTAAACAAACACTACTACCTCATAAAAATTCAACCCCCAATGACTCATGCGAAAGGAAACATAATTTCAGAGGAGCCTGGAAATACACGGACGTCATGAAGATGGGAACAGAAGAAGATCGGCATCATCTCTCAAAGATTGAGAGAGAAACTCAACCAGATGATGCTTTGAATATTCAATACACGAGTGGAACAACTGGACAACCGAAAGGAGCCACTCTCACTCATCACAATGTTCTCAATAATGCATTCTTTGTGGGTCTTCGTGCCGGTTATAGTGAGAAGAAGACAATCATCTGCATTCCAAATCCGCTTTATCACTGTTTCGGATGTGTTATGGGAGTGTTAGCTGCTCTCACTCATCTCCAAACTTGTGTGTTCCCAGCTCCTTCGTTTGATGCTCTTGCTGCTCTTCAAGCCATCCACGAGGAGAAATGTACAGCTCTTTACGGAACACCAACAATGTTCATCGATATGATCAATCATCCAGAATACAATAACTATAATTATGATTCAATCAGAAGTGGCTTCATCGCCGGAGCCCCATGTCCTATCACTCTTTGCCGTCGATTAGTTCAAGATATGCATATGACGGATATGCAAGTATGTTACGGTACAACTGAAACCTCTCCAGTGTCTTTCATGTCAACTCGTGATGATCCGCCAGAGCAAAGAATCAAATCAGTTGGACACATTATGGATCATTTGGAAGCTGCAATTATAGATAAGAGAAATTGCATTGTGCCACGTGGAGTCAAGGGAGAAGTCATTGTTCGTGGATACTCAGTCATGCGTTGTTACTGGAACAGTGAGGAGCAGACGAAGAAGGAAATCACTCAAGACAGATGGTATCACACTGGAGATATTGCAGTTATGCATGATAATGGAACCATTTCAATCGTGGGACGTTCGAAGGATATGATTGTTCGTGGAGGAGAGAATATCTATCCAACTGAAGTAGAGCAGTTCTTGTTCAAGCATCAATCTGTGGAAGATGTTCATGTGAGTTCAACAGACATTATGTTTGTTATCAATGAATTCATATTTCAGATTGTTGGAGTTCCAGACGAAAGATTCGGAGAGGTGGTTTGCGCTTGGGTGAGATTGCACGAGAGTGCCGAAGGTAAAACCACAGAAGAAGATATCAAAGCGTGGTGCAAGGGAAAAGTGAGTTTTCTTTTCTTCAACATCTCTTCTGAGCCTATCCTATTTCCAGATCGCTCACTTCAAAATCCCTCGCTACATTCTCTTCAAGAAGGAGCACGAATTCCCATTGACCGTCACCGGAAAAGTGAAAAAGTTCGAGATTCGTGAGATGTCGAAAATCGAATTGGGTCTTCAACAAGTCGTCTCTCACTTCTCCGAGCTTTAAACGTGTCGTTTCTCCAACTTCCATCGCTTTTCTCGCCTGACACATTCCAATTGCGTGTATATTTCGATTTATCTTCGCATATTCGATACCATCTTTTTCTTCGTTTCCGTTTTCCCCGTCGTCGCCCGCCAATCCTCCCCCCGACCTCCTTTCCACTTTCTCTTTTCCAATAATTTCAGCAGAGTGACTAACGAGTTTTCCAGTTCATGTTTCATTATATGACTACCCCTTTCCTCCCCAAAAAAAGACGGCATCAGTTAGAATAGTGCCTTAGTTTTCCCCCACTTCTCTCTTCATACCGCCCATTGAATATATTTGTTTAAAACTGTCTTCTCCCCCATTTCTTTTTCTGTTTCACAATCATTTATGTTTTTGAAATTTTCGATGCTTTACTCATCTTCCCATCGCTTTCGCTTTTGCGCGAGATAAATAAATCTTTCATTGAACAAGATATGGACAACAATTATTTGTAGGAGAACAGTATGTATTATCCGGACATTGGTCATTAACACATGGGCCAATAGAAGTTCCATACGAGCATCTACAGCATACATTGTTGTCAGTACACATGTATCCAGATCCACATAGATTTCCAGATCTACAGTAACCTCCAGAAGTTTCACGTCCTCCACAAACTGGATTCTGATTTACTGGAGGTCTTGTAGTTGGAGGGAGAGTTGGTTCATAATTTGGAACTCGACAGCATCCATTGACACATCTCCAGTTACTGCGAATCTGCTGGCAGTAGCTGGAAGTGCTGCATGTTGCTGTGTTGCATTGGTTGCAGGTGCTGCAGCCAGAGTTACATTCTGAAAAATTTGAAAGAGGTTTAAGGAAGAAGCCTGCTCGAGGTGCTTGGTTTTGATTTGTTAACCAAGGAATCAGAAAACTCTAGACAAAATCATCTCAAGTTTTCGACAACACTTCACATTTTCACTTGTGTTTTGATGTCTAGAATATTCAACAGAGTAATTCACTGTAATTTCAGAGGTTCGGTATCTTGGAGATCATGACAAGAGAATTTTTTGTATAATGAACAGAGTCAGGAGATGAGCTACACTAGGAATTAGATTTGAAACTTATATTTAAGTGATTGAACATTAACAATCGAAGCAACTTACGTGTCAAACTGAGATATTGGTTTGGAAAGCTTCCACACAAGTAATAAATCTGTCGTTTCGGTCGTGAAAGAGCCACTTCCGTGCTCTCTTCGCTGATACTCTCTGGCCTAACGTTAGCAGAGACAAGTGGAAAAATAACGAGAAGAATTGCCACTTTCATCTTTAGCTCTTTCTCTTTTCGTTTACTTGAACACATAGTTTTAAGTCCTTTTATACCATTTTGCCACCGCGGGCACACTTGTATACCTCTCTTCACTGGTAACTTGTTGTCATTGTTTGCCCTTTGAGTTCAGGACGAGACCACAGTTATGTGTAAGTATAGGTATATTTGAGTTTTTGGGTGGTGTCTGTTGCTCGAAATACTCCTCTCACACTTTTCGTATTTTGTCCGAGATTGTAATTGGGTAAACATATACACAAATAGCTAAAGAAGATCAATGTGGCATCAAGCGAGACGAAGGGAGGATTCCGGAGATTACTCTGGAATGGATTCTCAGACAATCGGAAGTGTATAAATAGAGAATATTTGTTCAATTATATATTTTTTTAATTGAAGAATGACGTGATCGCAAAACACATATTAGGTTCCCAGAGTTGTGTTGGTTTTTCAGTTTTTTGCTCGTTTGAATTTCATGGGGGTAGTCAAAAAAGAGTTTATTCTCTACGAATGTTCTGGATCGGATTGGATTCAGTTGGAATAACAACACTTGCTGAAGTATTTTGGAAGATTTCATGATTCTCAAGAATCCATTTTCCAAGGTTGACTACACATCTGTTCCAGCTAAAACTAATTGTAAGTTTATTGGCAGCTCGCAGAATCGTGAGGGTGAATCTAAACATTTCTTATTGTCTTAAAATAATCAAATTAATTTTAATTCGGTGTGAAATTAAAGTTGACGATTGAACAAAACCTACCTGCTTTAACATTCTGAACTGAAGTCTATGCCTATTGCGAAGCGATATATTCAGGTCATTTCACTCTAATTACTCTCTGATTAAAGTGTCTTCTGCTTCATTTTCTGCTGCCATTCCAACAAAGTCTCTTCGACCGTTTCAATCATCCAAAAAAACGCATTTATTAAGCTATTACCATATTAGCATGAGGGAGAAGAAAAGGCAGGAAAGGGAAGAGAGAAAAGGGCTGAAAATGAATTAAAGAATGGGATCAACTATATCACAGAAGTGTTTGAACTTTCAAAACGGTTCAAAAGTGGTAAGCAATGGGGTTTCTGAAATAATCTAGAAAATATTAGACGAGAGGAGAGAAGAAAAAGGAGAAAGAGATCTCAAATCGGTATGAAAGAAAGACTTGGGAAATGGGTAGTGTGATGTGATAGTGAGAATACAAAACACATGAGAAAATGTAAAGGGAATGAGAAAATACGCTCGCTTTTTTATTATTAATCTTTATAAATCTGTGCCAGTCTCGGTTGAGATCGGGGTCGCTGAGTCATAAACGGTATCGTTGTCCCGTGGCACATTCTGAAGGTGACAGTGACGTTCGAGGGTACCCGCACCACAATCACAGAAGAATCTGTAACTATAGAAATGAGAAGTTGAACTACACAATATGAAACAGTACCTATCAAATCTCACTAATTCTACAGTATGCCCTCGATGGCAGTGTTTGATGCAATTATAGCAGATCGCGTTTCGTTCAGTTGTGTTGCATGTTGTGCATCTGAAATGAATGAAGCGGTAAGTTGGAATAACTAGGAAAGGTGCAGACTAACCTAAAGAAGTTGTGCATAGGAAAACTGTTGTTGCTGCTCACTTTGTACAGGCATTGTCCAGATTTAATCGCTCGTGCAATTGTATCATGGTTGTCGTAGATGTGATTGTTTTTTGAGATGGGATGGACTCCAGTTGCCACGCAAAGTCCTGAAATTGAGTAGTGTTTACGCAATATTTGCTATATTTGGCGAACATGCAGAGATAATCCCGGAATGGAAGTGAATGATTTCATCTTTTTGCCTTTTAATCTCCGATGGTTTAGTGGCTTAATCTAATTTGATAAGCCACATATACGTCAATGATCCCTATTCTTATCCTTTTCTCACCTCCATATTTATTTCTGAACAATTGATTTTCCTCTAGTGTTGCCGTTGCACCATTTGTGATCTCAATCCCTGCTGACTTCCCATCGAACACTCGATTTCTTCGGAGGATCGGATTGGATTCAGTTGAAATGAGAACACCTGCTTGGGCATTTCGGAAGATTTCATTATCCTCGAGAAGACCTTTTCCACGGTTGAAAATACAGACTCCGCCGTCTCTTCCATCATAAATCTTGTTTCTTCGTAGTGTTGGCTCACTGTCAGTCTTGATCCAGACACCGGCCATCGCATTGTCGAAGATTTCATTGTCTGGAAAAATGAAAAAGTTGAGAACCGAAGCCACTTGTTCGGGTACTCACCTTCTAAGCATCCTTTTCCTCCATTATACACCAAAACACCTCCATTCTGACCTCCCCAAATCTTGTTTCGGGTGATCTTTGGGTTGGATCCAGTGCGGATTTGAACGCCAGAATAGAGATGATTGAAGATATCATTTTCTTCTAGGAGACCATGGCCTTGATCGTAGAAGTACACTCCGACCTATAACCATATCAATTAGAAAAATTAGTGTTTCTTCTACTAATTACCTGTTTTCCAGAATGAATCCTATTTTTCCTCAAGATAGGACATGATCCAGTGGTCACCCAGATTCCAGCCAACGTGTTTCCATACACCTCATTCTCCTCAATCAGTCCCTTTCCTTTCTCATGAACATAAATTCCTCCGTGGAGACCATCGTGAATCTTATTCAGTCGTACGATTGGATCGGATTGAGAACGGATCTGAATTCCAGCCAACGCATTTCCATAAATGTTATTTTGTTCGATGAGTCCACGTCCCTCTCCGAATATATAAACACCTCCTTGCTGTCCAGTGAATATCTCATTCTTCCGGATAGTTGGATCAGAATGTGACGTGATCCAGATTCCAGCGTACGCATTCGCATAGATTCGATTCTCCATGAATTGGCCACGTCCCTTCTCATGAACATATATTCCACCAGTATAGCCGTGATGCACTTCACAACGGATCACAACCGGATTCGCCGCATTTTTCACCTCGATACCCGATATCCGATTGGAATGGATATTGCACTTTTCAAAGTACCCCTGGCCATATCTGTAATGACAATGAACTTTTAAAACTATTCAAAAACCAGTGAAAGGAAACTTACTCAAATGTGAACACACCAACATCTTTTCCAGAATGAATTGTACATTTTCTGAAGTAAGGATTCGCATGATTCTTCACCCAGATTCCTGCCAACATGTTTCTAGCAATTTCACAGTGTTCATAGTGTCCTGTTGCGTGATCAGTGATGTAGATTCCGACATTCTCGCAATCCAATACTGTACAGTATTTGAACTGAAATGAGAATAGTCTAATAAAATAACTTTAACAAATATGAACTTACTCTTGGAGCAGCATACTTCTTCACACAAACGGCAGCACCATTGGCAGTTTTCGAAGTGATATCACATCGTTCAATGTATGGACTCGCTTCCTTATCAACCACCAGAATGCAATAGAAATGTGGTACCGGTTGCTGTGCGATTTGTGGTTGTTGAATCGGTTGACGGCTTGATGGATCAGCACGAAACCGGACAGTAATGAATCCAAAGTAGGCATTTGCACTCCCATCAGTAAATGTCAATGTAGTATTTTTACTTCCTTCGAGAATAACTGATGAAGTGATGTCTCTTGCATCACTTGCTCCGATAATTTGTACATCTGTGCAGATAAGAATGGTCTCAATTGGCTCGTGGACTCCAGCATGCAAGAAAATAAGTTTCTCTCTGTATTCATCTTCCTCCAGGAACGCCAGAGCCTTCTCAATCTGATCGAAACACCGATAATTGGTTGCTCGGTAGTTGTGACGTGGCTCTATCATGACGTGTACTCCATGATGCAGTTGACGATGTGACTCCTTCCATGGATTACAATCCCTCCAACGATTCAGTTCCCGGAATTCGAATTTAGCATGTGTCGGGTGGAAAAGTGGAATACGGTAGTCGTATAAACTGATATAGAGCTCTTTCCAAATTTCATTGCTATTTGCAATTTTGTTGAAACGATATGAAACAGAACAACACGCCAGCAATGCTTGGTCAGTGAGTAGTGAGAATACTTTCAGAAGAAGTTCATCAGGAAGTTTATTGATGTGATCTTGTTCATCTAGTTCCATATTTTCCACTTTTACTTCCGGTTTCACTTCTGTCTCGTCATCTTCGATAGAGAAGCTAAAAACACACATTATTTTCTTATTTCATTTTCAGATTGTTTTCCAACTTTTCGCTTTTTGATATCAAAATAATAACTCACTCTTCCCTCGCTGCTCCAGGTGAAAGACACTCTAGCTTGAACTTTTTCATTGTTGGTTGAGGTGTCTCATCAGCTGTTGCAGCTGTGATCGGAAAGCATATATCCTCATCTTTTGTGCAACAAGGCCGGCGTTTTCGGAGGGAATATCTGAAAATATCACACATCAAGGATTAACATTTGAATAAAATGTAAGTTGTTTTAGCTGTGCTTTGCTCTAAAACTGTTCTCAACAACATTATTATTAAATGATGAAATAATTGTTATTGGAATTTAAATGAAATGGAAATAAAAGATAATAAAAAACATAAACTTACGGATAAGTAGCTTGTGCAGAATACAATCCGAGGGTGGGATTGTCGCCTTCATTTCTTCCAGATGGTGAATATCGGATTGATGATATTGACGATCCGCCAGCCGGCTCCAATGACTCAAATGTATGTTGTGGAGGTGAATTTGAATCCTGTGAATAGCTAGGCGACTGCTCAGATGAATCATCCAACACCTGAGTTGGTAGATGATAGTATGGCGACGATGGGGACGACATCTCCTCCGGTCGAATCGACGACGACATCGATGCTTCAGAAGCGACGCACGTCGATGAAACGTTGCTACGAGTTGAGCGACGCGTCACACGTTGATTAGAAGGCGTCGTATTCCGAATAGCTGAAAATAGAGAAATTTAGGGTATTTGTGTTATGAGGGCATTAGGAATTCATTCAAAAGAAGGCTTAGCTCGAGGTGAATAATATATGAGGTCATATGGATTTTTTTTCAGAAATGGGGAGTGTTAAGAGCACATTGGTATTATACTTGCGGTAGATTTAACTCAGTGCTCATTCAGAATGTAACGGTTGAGCTAGAATTCTCATAAATTCGAAAAACCAAGCTAATTAAATTTAAAAATTGCATCGAATTTCAAAAAAGTGTGGTTATATTATGCTATGAAAGTTTTGAAATAGATGAACATAAGAAACATAAAATTTTAAATTTTAAATTTCAAGAAAACTCTTTCATTTATTGTGTTGAATGAGACATTTGCTGAGTTAGTGAGTGCGGAGAGCAAAAGAGAATGGCGGCCCCACGAAAAAGTGTGGAGTAGACGGAGAAGAGACTGGGAGGAAAACGGAGATCGAGAGAGGCGGAAAACGAGGAAAAGAATGACAGAAACGGGACAAAAATGGCCGGTTTCTTGTGTTGAAAGGACGGGGGACGAAACGAAGGGAATGGAAAGATGAAAGGCAACGATGATACTGATGGATGAGAAAAACGAACGGATGGGAATAGTGAACAAGTAGGAAGAACCTGTCTGGAATAAGAACTGAATGACCTCGCAACCAATTGTGTGAGGCTGGAGAAGAGATAAGACGAGTAGGAAGAAGAAAAATGTTGGGAGGCAAAACGAAAAGTCGGTGCACTTTCTGGACAAGCACATTTTTCTCTCACTCATGCGTCACATGAATACTGCACTATCTATATGTCTGCTTAAAATTCCAGAAACATTCATTTTCCGAGAAGGAACTACATTTCTGGGAAACTTGTTTTGTAGAGCTTCTAGGCTAGAATATTGGAAACATGAGTTCCGGGAAAAATTGACTTCAGAGTTTAAAAAAAAGGTAGAAGTCATTAGAAAATGGATGGAAATTCAAAAAAAAGTTGTTTGCTCAAATGAAATGGCATCCGTTGCCAGCAGCTCTCTATTCCTATTTCAGCCATCTCACTGTGCTTAAATACATTTTCATTTCAATTCGAATAAAATAAATATATATCTGTTTCTCGTGCCGATATGAATCCGATTGCTGACGTCTTCAGGAATAAATCGGCATCTCATCTTAATATATAGATATGTATTTCCAAAATCCTAGTATTCTAGAACGAGTAGATGTCGTCGACATGTTTTTGGAAATGAACTCACGGCAAGAAGGGATGAATTATGCTCATCGAAGAAAAAAAAGGAAAAACAGAGACAGAATAACAAGAAACAGGAGTAAAGAAGGCGTTGGAAAAGAAGAAAAAACGGAAAATAAAAAAGTATGTGAATTGGCAAATGGAGGGGAAGAATGAAGAAAGAAGGAAGGGGCTGTATAGACACTGCCGGGTGCGGAAAAAAGGGATGAAGCCGTCGAAAAAGGAAAAGACGAGTAGTTCTGAAAGGACAAGTCACATTGGTTTTTTTCTTTTTTATTAGTAATTCAGGTGAGCCAAAGAAAGAAAGAGGGATCAATAGTGAAACTGTTAACAAGTTGAAAATGCGGAAGTGTTCGGAAAGAGATGAGTGTAAGCATCCACTTTCCACCAAACTATTGTGAATGTGTTTTTCTTTTCGTAAACAGACATGAGGAAGCAAATGAGAAGAGAAAAGAAGGAAAGCAGGAAGTTCTTGGATTGGATAAGCATTGGAAAAATTGGAAAAAGAGAAATAGAGAGGAAGAAGAATGACTGGAAATGATATTGCACTGAGGTGGAATGAAGTTATGCTACTTACACTGAATTGGTTTAGTCTTCAATGATTTTTTTCAGTGAGGAAACGTGACTAACATCAATTGGCTTCAAGTTTTTCCGTCTTATGAATATGAAATTCAAGAGAAAAAATGAGTCAACGAAGAAGATTAGCATGAGAAAACGGGAAAAAAGATATTCCGTTTCGAAATTACTCTCCATCTTTTTTGTGTAGTCAAAAAAGTCTCGAAGACGAAAAATGATACGAATTTGAAATCGGGATCGTAAACTATACAAAGAGACTCTCCTCAGTATGTATGCGAAGTGTGTCATCTGGTCTAGAATTGGGAAAAATTGTTGGACAACAGAGAGAATAATAGAGGAAACTTGAAATTCGCGACCATATGTGAAAAAGAAATGGAAGAATAATATACGGAAACAACAACAAATTGCAGAAGCTCAAACATCGATCAACGTCGAAACGATGGAAATGATCACGTGGTCATTGAAGACAATTCATGGATCGTTACAGACTGGTTCCGAAGATTCATTTGGGGACAAACAAATGAATTACATCACACAAATTTTCACGTAAGAATACGAAATGAAGATGGATGTTCTTCTTCTTCTAGAAGGGGGAATACTGGGAAAAAGATGAATTACACTTGAAAAACAAGGATGGTTTATTTCTTTTAGGGAGACATTTTAGAGGAAATTAGAAAAAAAGAAAAGGAAACGAAGGATAAAAAAGAAATTGGTGGCGGAAGTAAGTCTGGTCGATTTTATATTGTTAAGAAGTGGAACGTAGACCAGACAGCTGGCTGAGAGGAGCTAATATCATCAGCTGAGAGACAACATTATTGTGCAACTGGTGGCATGAGAGGTGTAATGAATGTATATCAAAGATGAACGTGAAGATTCATGATGAGAAGGGTTCAATGACTGACCTATTGACATATTTTATTAGTTAAGATCAAGGAAGAAATAGAAACATTTTGTCTTGTTTTGGAGAGAAGGGGAACTGGAATCAGATGGATTGTGGGAGGAGAGAAAGAGAAAGAGAGAAATAACAATTTGTGAAAACTAAAACAAAGAACCCCTGAAACGCCTCCTGCACTTTTCAAAAAAGCCACGGCCGCCAGACCGTCGTGCCAGCGTTAGTGTGAACACAGAAGTACAACGCGACTGACTTGGTACGTTCCCTCGAATTCTCTGAATTCTCAGTACACTCTCGTCGCTCCCCCGATGCAACCAGGTACCTGGTGTGGGGCGAGATGGCCTCGTAGGAAGAGGACGACGGCGTTGACGAGATTCCTCCCGGAGGTATCGGGAGAGAGGGAACTTTTGAGATGCTGGTGGTGACTGTACGCGCACGCCAAACAGAAGAGAGAGAGGGAGAGAAAAGGGACACATATATACCGTGTCCTCTATGTTCTTGTCTCTGTTTCTCTCTATCTTATTTGGGTCATTGTTTGGATGATGCGCGCATGTCCGTCTGCGCTCTCTTCGATTCATTTCGCGCCTTCATCTTTCATGTCCCAATTCGATATCTGCGCAATGAATAACCAAGGAATAGGATAGTGGAGGAAAATTGAGAATTACACAATGAACATCACGGAGGAAATTATGAAGAGTGCTTCATCCAATGACTTCTCGAGGTAATTTTTTCTTTCAAAATTTTCACGACGAAGCTTGTAAAGCCATAATAAAGATGTTAATGAAGCTAGATTTCGAGGATTCAGAAACGACGACGCCTCTTCAGAATAACATTAAATTTTTCAATGATGAAGACGAAGATGACCTAAAGTTCTCTCATCTAATGCGATAAAGGAATGATGAAATGAAGAAATACGAGAGGAATGTAAGGATAACGAGATGGTTGATCGGATAGATGGCAGAAGTATGTGACGTGGCAGAATCTGGTTATTTCAACTGGAAGAAGAGGGCAGAAATAAAAAGAAGAAGTCATAAAAGTTTATGTTTCGAGGAAGTAGAAGCAACCGAATGGAGGATCGAATCGATGAAATCGTTGAAGATGGATAGCATAGGAATGGTGTTGAAACAGTGTCCAGAAATGGATGAGGAGGGAAAGAAACAGTCCAAAAATAGAAAATTGTGTGGAGGTGGGGAAAAAAGGTGCGTAAACATATATTTCACAAAAGCAGAATCGGTGTTTACAGAAGCGTAGATGTGTTCTTTTCTTCTTCTTTCTGCACGGTATACGTCCATCTAAAAATGCCTTTGGCCAGTTTTTGAATGGCCAGTGCCCGTCGTCACTGTACGATGACAACGACTTCTCTCTTACGAAGAGGATTGGAGAGAGAGAGAATACAGAAACACGGGCAACATGTAGCAAAAGAGGAAAATGAGGGCATGAAGCAGTCATCAGCCATGAATTGAAACTGGATTTGCCCTGTATGAGAAGTGGAGATGGGGCGTGGATCCGTTGTGTCGCAATGAGAAAAGGGGTGAAGAAAAATGGTGGATGATGAAACCAAGAAAAGCACAAAAAAGAGAATGGGGCAGCTCTCTCAATTGGTTTGTGAAAGGAGCAAGCCGTGCCAGGGGGTCACTGTTTGCTCACTTTTTGAGTTATATCAAAGTAGTCGGGGTGTCCTTCTGTTCTTTGAGAATTGGGAGGGGGAGGAAAGATTGAAATTTGACCGTTGCTAGGTGGAAAGGGGGTGGAAAGTAGGACGACCAAAAGAAAATAGGGAACCTGCTTACTCAGAGCTCACGCGGGGTCTAGGAATCCAAACGCTATTCAGACTATGATAATGGAGACTCATTGACTCCCGTGCCACACTCTGGTCACACGTGTTGAGACACAGATATCCTAAAAGTGGTACTGACTGATGTTGATCACATGTGTCCAGAGTCTTGCAGGGTAGTTTTGGAACTAATTACTCATAGAGCATTTCAGAAACCAGAGACCAAGTAATTTCCAATTTTGCACAAAAAGATATTCATCAAAAATTCAGTGACAAACGGAAGAAGAAGAACGAGCAAAACGACGAAATAGAACAGAAAAGGAAATAGAAAAAACCGGAAGTAGTTTCTTTTTTTCGGTAGATTCACTATTTTTGCCCAACTCCACTCAATTCTTTTTGATGACTCTCTGTCTCTATTGAAATGTCTCAAGTTACCTCAAAAGCCTAGATGGGAAAACGAAAAAGAAATGAGCCAACAAACGGTCGGAGCTTATTGTTGCTGTCTGGACTAGGGCCCTTCTCCACATCAAACCAATATATTATTGTTATTCCTGACTGGCATTTTCTTCATTTTCTTCCGCAGAGGTGCGCGGAGACAACACGTGGAGATGGATTGAATGATGACAACGCGCGAAAAAAGAAATGGACCGACGGACGGTCTGCAACGGCAACAACATTAGTCGGTGCCGGGGTGCAACTACTACTCGACCTCTTTCTTGTATTTATTGCCGAAACGATAACAACCTGATCGGTGGTTTATATTTGTTGGGGTCTAAATGTCTCTTCTGTTTGATGGAAGAGAGGACACTGCAGTTCTGATTGAAATTGATGATAATTCATAATAAACAGAGCCATCAGTGTCTAGACATTTTACTTCCTTGACTAGACGGAAGTTAATTCATAATTAGTCGTAGTCCCAGTGGAGCTTCAACCCGGTAAACACATAATACTCGAGAAATTCAACATTCCACCAAAACAATAATAATTAAGACTCTGAAGTTAGAAAAATTCCAAAGAAATAATAACAATGAATATCTCAAAAATTATTGAGACACGTGTTGTTGTTTATTTTTTGTTTGGATGAACAAATTGAGATCACCTAAATATGAAAACGAGAGATCTCTCATCTTCTAACTTTAGGTTGATCTTGTTCAATCTTCAAAGTGTCAAGATCAACACAAACATAGTGCGAAAAAGAGAAGTTATCAGATGCGAAATGGATACATCGGAAAGATAGTAGGTATGTGAATTCCGACATGGGTCAACAGAGGTCACACGATAAGCTTATGAAGAGAAAGATGATCATCGAACACCGCCTTATGTCTATATCAAAACGTCCTACTTATTTCTCTGTGAATCATTTAACTTACCGAATTTCCGTGCTGACGAGGATCCTCTTCTCTGTAGTTTTGGAGAAAGATGGGCGGCTCTCGTGGAAACGAGAGATGGTCGTGAACCCAGAAGCACGTCGTCGGTTGTCGCCTCTTCCGACATCGTTCGATTGCTGGAAAGTAGAGTTTTGGGGGTTATAGGTTTGATGGGAGAGATAACGAAAGTTGCATTCAGAAATCAGAAAATCGAATTTCCAAGTTTTTGATGACCATGCAAAATCAAAGAACAGACTGGAAATGGATGGTCATTGAGGTCTCAATGGGAAGTGAGGATAGTTCAGAATATTTCATGGAGATAGGATGTCACCGAGGTAGAAACTACCGTACTCCAAAAACATGTTGAATAATAAAAATGTTGTCAAATAAAGTTGAAGATCTAGGTTTTTCTAAAGTCTCCTAGTATTTTGTATGTTGCTCTTTTCCCTCTAATCATTGCTGCAAAAAAGAAGAAAAAAGAAAAAGTGATAGTAATGAACCACGATTTGGATGACATTCCCTTCTGCTCTATCTCCTGAATACCCAATAAGTCACGAGAAAACGATTGAAAAGAAAACGACGTGGAAAATGCTTTTATCAGTGTCAAATTCAATGATAAGTTGGGGTCGTTGATAAAAATGTGACGAGCAGAGAAATGGAAATTTGGAGAATTATAGCGGAAAAACTGGAGAAGAAAAAAATACTTTTGGGATGGATACATGGGAAAAAGAAGAAGCTGATGGAGGAAATATATAGAAATAGAAAAGAGGGAGATGAGCTCTTCAAAGGGAAAAGGCGGAATAAAATATATGATTCGCCGTTGATGATGTGGCCAGGATTATTATTTTGAAGACATAGGAAAAGGGGCTCTAGTATATAAATATCAGTCTTTTCTCCGGGGAAGTGACAGGCTAATCTAAAAATGTGATGGATTGAAGAAAAAAAGAAAAAATTTTGGTTAGTTTTGGTAAGGTTAGGTTATTTCTAGCAACAAAAAACCTGGAATGCGGTAACCAATTCATAGCTGAAAAGTGTGAAAGAGAGGGCGTCGGAAAACAGGAAAATATGAAAACTGTACTTTTATCGAACCGTATAATCTAGAACACTGAACAAGTCTGTTCACCGCCATCCATCGTGTCCGATGAAAAGACGAAATGAAACCGGACAGATTTAAATACGAGGAAGGGAGAAGAAAACAGACGAAAAAAGAGTTTCAAATTCACACCACTTTTCGCGGGTTTTTCTCCACACATAAGATGAATATCTCATGTTGGATTGAGGAATTGAAGAAGGGGTCAAGCGTTATTCTATATGTTTCATTTGAAAATTACAAAAAGGGAAGAAGCAGAGGAAGACGAAGGGATGTCCCCCCGGAATTAGAGAGAAATGGGAAAAGATAAGTATCAAAAAGGGCGCGGCGGCCGAATTGTGAGCGGAGCAATCGCGGAACAGTACGTTCCATTCTTCCCCAATTTCCCAATACAATTTCTCTCTTTTCTCAATTCATATTTGCATTTCGGACACGCACGAGGCCCTGCGCTCTCTCTATACTGACCGCACAGATTGTTATTTATTGTCTACTATTTTTGGACGATGCACAAAAGAGCACTGGAACAGAAGAGACCGAAAGAGCGAGGGTGGCGAACTTTGAAACTCGCCGAAACCCGCTGATGTTTCAAGACATTATGACGTAATCAGTGAAAATGACAGTATTGGATTTGTGGGAGGAATGATGAGCAATTCGATGAATGAGAGGAATCTGTGAAGAGTGTAGCCTGATTATTGGAGAAGAATAGTGATGCTTCACAAAAAGTAAAGTAATTTTTTGATAAGTGAAGAGCTACATAAACCACCAGTTAGTTTTATCAGTGCAGTATTTAGATATGAAAGGGTAAATAATAGGAATTCCAAATGAGGGGTGTGGATTTTTATAGGAATTAAAAAAGATTTTTGAAATTTCAGAATAACCTGTTGAGGTGAAACTGTAAATCCAGATTTCAAAAGGTTTTTTTTTCATAGGATCTCCAGAAATAAATTTCCAGTTTTTTTCAGTCAAAAACCGATTTACAAAGACATTTTGAATAATTTTCAAATGTGTTAGTATCTTTCAGAATATTCGTTGTAATTCATTCAGATTCAGGCGAAGAGGTTAGAAAAAATGTACATGGAGCGTACAAAAAGCTAATTTATCATTTTTCAACTGTTCAACTACGATTGTCTGGAAAACAGAACTTTCCTCATCAGTTATATTGATGTGCATATGCAAACATTTCTCCATATTTCTCAAAACGTGATTTTTTGAATTTTCAGCTCGTCCTTGCAAACACATATTCTCTCGCTTTCCAGAAGAACCGAAGTTCAAATATGTACAATACCCAATGATAAATATCTTTCTGCAACTATCAATTGTTATAATGACACAAAACGAAAAAAAAAAGTTGCAAAAGCTGATGTAATCGTGCCAGAAGAAGCAATGAATAGCATCTTCTTCCTCCTCACATCCTCTCTTCAATTCCTCCGTTCGTCTTCCCCATCGTCTGCTTCTCCTTCATCTTAATTGTGTATTTCCTTCAAGTCATGTCCACATATTTTCCTCGCAGAAACCCTCAAACGATTTGCACTTCACATACACACACAAATCTTTTGTGCGATGACTGAGACAACGCGACAATTCGACCTACAAACCGTCCGAATTCATCCTGGAGAGGGAATCGAAAAACGGAAGAGAACCCAACCAGTCGACAAGTTTATAATGAAAGTCAAACACCAAGGGAAAAAATATGATGTTCTGAAAGAGCAAACTGATAAAGAGTGGGCTCATGTACTTGGTTATTGATTAGTTGCAAGCAGCAGAGAGAACCAAATCAGAGAATGTTGTGTAGAGGACTCTATTCCTGACAAAGTCCATAGTTCACTAGACAAAACAAACCAATCAAAGATAGGGAAGGAA
The DNA here is from genome assembly GCF_010183535.1 of Caenorhabditis remanei. Taxonomy (NCBI): domain Eukaryota; kingdom Metazoa; phylum Nematoda; class Chromadorea; order Rhabditida; family Rhabditidae; genus Caenorhabditis; species Caenorhabditis remanei. The sequence continues at coordinate 7,499,642 of NC_071332.1, forward strand.
GAGGAAAATAATAACTATTGAGGCACAAAATGAGAGAGACAATAAACGAGTTGATAACTGTTATGCTGCCATTATTACTGGTTCTGTTACTTTCAAAATACACAAAAAGTGTGGATCTCGAGTTCTATTTGGATACTGTAAGTTAGATTTGGAGTCATTTGGTTTCTTCTGAATTTACAGTTTTTATAGTTTGGAAAATTGGAAAACTTGTTGTCCTTTTCTCAACTCATTGATAACAGTGATAAGGTCGCTCGTACAGTACCGCTCAAAAGAATATTAAGTTTTGTCTTTTTTAGTTGAAAACGCCCAACTTTGAGAGTGTGCCATAGTAAAACTAACTGTCCCACAAAATAACTTCGAACAGACCAAGAGTAGAACTCCATTTTTGTAGTTGACAACTTTTTTGTAAGGACTATCCCTAGTAAGTTACATATCGTCAAAGTAATTTCTCCCTCAAATCGACTAATTTCAGTGCAAAATAGTGCGATTTTTGAGCTGTCGTCTTAAAATGACCATAACTCTCTAGGACAGGTCCGTACAAAAAAGTTGTAAACTACAAAAATAAAGCTCTACTTTTGATCAGTATAATTCGTTAAAAATTTACTTGATTAGGCAATCAATATTACAAACCAAAACTTAATATACATTTGAGCGGTACTTATGTATTTCTGCAAACTGTAAGCAAACCAATAACTCGAGAATACAGTTGTTTATGGAGACCGGATGAATATAGTTCCAATTTTACACGATTCATTAAATTTACAGCCCGAAGTGATAAAATCTTGGGGATACCCAGTAGAAGTCTACAACACAACCACCGAAGATGGTTACATTCTCCAACTCCACCGTATCCCATATGGTCGAGACGATCCGATTCCATCAGCTAACCAACCACCTCGTCCTGTGATTTTCCTTCAACACGGTTTTCTCTGCTCTAGTTTCGATTGGGTCGCCAATTTGCCTCATCAGAGTGCTGGATTTGTGTTCGCTGACGCCGGTTTCGATGTGTGGTTGGGCAATTTCCGCGGCAATACGTACAGTCGAAAACACGTCTCACTGAATCCAGACAGGGATCAACCATTCTGGGATTGGAGGTGAGAATAAGGAAGTTGGACTAATTAAAGAATTTTCTTCTTTTCAGTTGGGATCAAATATCTCAGTACGATTTACCAGCAATGATTGGGAAGGCGTTGGAAATTAGTGGACAGGAATCATTGTATTATACTGGATTCTCAATGGGAACTCTGACAATGTTTGCGAAACTCTCAGTTGATCCTTCCTTCGGTCGTTACGTGAGTCTTCTGGTTTCAAAATTATCCTTCGCATTGAACATTTTTAGATTAAAAAATATTTCGCTCTAGCTCCAGTTGGAACCATTAAACATGCTCGGGGAGTATTTTCTTTTCTTGGAAGACATTTTGGAGCAAATTATAACGATTATGTCAGCAAATATGGGTCAGACGAACTGTTTGGAAGCTCTTGGTTGTTCAAGAAAGTGGTGAAATATACATGTGGATTGTTTGAAACTCTCGAAGAACTCTGCTCTGACATCACTCTTCTTTTTGTTGGAACAGCTAGTGAGAACTGGAATCAGACACGTGTCCCGATATACATGGCACACACCCCAGCTGGCTCTTCTAGTAGTACAATGGCTCATTTGGATCAGATGTTCTCTTATGGTGGAACACCTGCATACGACATGGGAGAGGAGAAGAATCTGAAAATATACGGACAAAAGCTGCCACCTCAATACAATTTTACAAGCATTACGGATGTTGCCATATATCTTTTTTGGAGTGATGATGATTGGCTTTCGACAAAACAAGACCTAAAAGAAACGTTATTTGCGCAATTGAATCCCCAGATCGTTCAGGTAACAATTTCGAATCTCTGATCCATTTCGAATCATTTCATTAGTTTCCGTTACAGGGAAACTACCGGATTTCAAACTACAATCATCTTCATTTCATTTGGGGAACAAACGCAGCAGAAAAAGTTTACAAACGGATAGTTAACATTGTTTCCGATGACTTGAATTAAATTAATAAATTTGTATTTTCTATTTGCAAAAATCAAAAACAATTCGATCAGGATGAGATTCGAACTCACGCGGGGAAACCCCAATGGATTAGCAGTCCATCGCCTTAACCACTCGGCCACCTGATCACGAAATAAACATCGTCTAGTTTGTGTACACATGCAATCTCTCTTTTTCTCTTACTCTATACGACGTCTCTCTCGAACGGGACAAAAAGAGGGGGAGAACCAGTGTATCTGTGCTTATTCGAGTATATATTGAGATTTCATATTGAGATGGTGGATGCTTCGTGAATTCACTATGGGAGGAGTGGCTAGGTGCTTCGCAGGATGCCGCACAGCTTCAACGATACTGTACTCTGCCGTTGAATCGTAAATCCTATGATCTAGATTTGACATAACTGTCAAAAATTAAATTGAAATCAAGAGAAATACTTTAATCGGAGTATATACTTTTTGAAAAAGCTGGAAAAATGTTTACATTCGATCCATTCGTATTAATTATTTCCAAGAATCCCCATCTACTTGTACTCTGAAACTTGGTCCGAGTGTAACAGAGAATAAACTATGTGAAATTGTCCACAAGACAGAATACTAGACTGCTCATAAAAAACATGGAAGATCGTAGACAAAACGTATTCTCTACCAGAAGCCAGTGGATTTCCAAACGGTCTTTCTCTCCTCTGTCTTCATGCATTCCTGAGAAGACGTCGAGGAGGAGCACACCAAAAAGCACTGCCGATTCGAGTGGATAAACCATAAAAACTTGCTCTCGTGGCTTCTTTCTTTTTCTTTTTGTATCCCTGTTCAAACTTCAACTTTTCCCCCTTCTTTTTACTCTTTTCTCATTATCCAAAATGGCACGAAAGGCTGGTGGATCAGCAGCTATCATGTCAGGCCAACCAGTGGTAGTGGTTAAAAAAAGAAGTGTATTCTGGAGACTCCGTCACGTAGGTCATTCATTTCATTTCATTCACGCCAAGATTCAGAATGAACTCCGCTTTTCAGTTGACAAGACAAGGCGGTCTTCACGTTGGATTGATTCTTCTCTGTATTCTGTATGTTCATGTTGGAGCATTATTCTTCATGTATTATGAGAGTCCAGAAGAGGTGAGACTAAATATAATCTTAAATGGAAGTGTGACTTGTTTAAGGAAAGGATCCATCGGAAAAACACAAAAAAGTTTGCCAGTTTAAGGGAGAACTTTCTGAGCAGTGTGGAACGAGTGAAATTAGAAGATGCGTACGATGAACGAAGAGTCAACGAATCCGTGTCGCGATTAATAGATGAGTATTCGAAACACATGTTTCAGCTTTTCAAAAATCCAGTGAGTCTTTTATATATCTTAGTTAAGCTGGGGAACCGTACACAACAACCCCTCATTCTGAAATTTCAGGTAGCCGCCAACATGTTCGACTGCCTCTTCTATGCAAAATCAAACTACACACCTCTCTGGACAACTGACTCTTCTCTTCTCTTCACTGCAACAACTATCATTCCCGTCGGTAAAAAAATCTAATAACGTATTCTGTGATGTCAACATATTCTCTTTTTTTGAAGGATATGGATACATTGCTCCGTTGACATCAACTGGAAGAATTGTTCTCTGTATTTATGCTGCCTTCGGAATCCCTCTTGCTCTTGTCATGATGTCAGATGTTGGCAAGTTTTTTGCGGATGCCTTCGTCAAGTTCTTTCATGAGGTTTTGAGTCTTGTCTGAGGTTTCAGGAGTAATCAATCTTTCAGAATATCACTGCATTCATGGTCGTTCTGATATTTCTTCTAGTAGCATATTCACTGATTGGAGGGATTGCCTATTCGAAAGTAACCGGAGTCTCGATGATAGAAGGGATTTATTTCAGCACTATAACAATATTCACAATTGGGTACGGAGATATCAGGTATCTCTATTGTTCCTGGATATTCTCAAAAGCTATCATTTTCAGTCCGGCAGTTCCTGTCTACGTTGTCATAGTTTTCATAGTTTTTGGAGTGGCTCTAGTAACTATTGCAAGTGAGTTAGTTTCTCAGTTCTTCCCTAATTCAGATTGTTTTTCAGTTGATGTAGTGGCTGCCAATATCATTCATCACATTCATTATATGGGTCGACAAGTTGGAAAAGCAAGAATTATTGCAGACAAAATGCTCAGTGTAAGGAATAGATTAGGCACAAAGTCTCAGATTTTTACAAGTGACATTTCCATTAATTTGTCTCTCGAAAGCTTCAATCAGTTGAACTGCAATATCAATCAAATCATCTTTCACCTGAGTGCATAGGGTTTTGAAGACTTCGAGGTCAGGGATTCTGGCGCAAGCTTTCTGGAAATAGCGGAGTTCAGAATTAAAAGAGAAAATAGAGAAAGAGAACTCACGTCAGCAAACGTTGTCAGATCATTCCTGGTAACCAATTCGATAGCTTTTAGCCGAGTTTCTACAATATTAACTACAAATTGACACCCATTGCAAATTAGAGTCGCGGCTGGGTCATCCTAAAATCTAATTGAACTAATAAAAGTTTAACCCTGAATACTCACATTCAAAAAAATGATTCCTTGTGAGAAAGTAAGAACTAGAACAAGAATAAAAATGGTTCGAATCATTTCTGAAAATGAACTAAAACAAATGCTCTCTGTTCAGTTTTTATGCTGATTTAGTTGTTTTGTTTTCTCCTTTTGTTCAGTTTGTTGAGCTGTTAATCATCTTTTGCTATCAATCATTCCAACTTGAAGGCGGAATGTACCTAATGAAGTCATTACTTGTTTTCAACTTCAAAGTACTGTTTCCGCTCCAATTTGTTTGTTTTGAAGTTAGATCAGAATGTGGCACCTTCAAGGCGCTTTAAGAGTTGAAAGTGACGCTGTGAGGGTTATTGACAAAAGTGTTCACCAATTACAGATTAACTTCCTCTGAAAACTCTATATGAGATAATAATGACTTCATCTCAAAATACTTTTGGATTCTATCTAAATGGAGCAAAACAAGTTAGTGGCAGAAATATAAGAATAAGTTGCATTTTGAAAAGTCGAAACTGATTCAACCTCACGGCTGTAAGCTGTTTTCTGATTGTCCCTCTTGACTTCCCTTGTAACAATTCAAAAGAGAATTCCATTTTTATTCATGAAAAAGTTTCAAATTCATTTAAAATTCTATGGAGCACTTTTTTGGAGAAAAATTCATTGAAATTAACAAATAGATAGCTGATGGCAAGTGGTCGAAGGGTCTGTGTTATTCTTGATAAATTCCAGAAACTTGTTGATTCCATCTATCACGTCGTTCTTTGCCACATCGCATACTAATTTTATAATATCAAGTTGTGGAGCCTTGTTGCAAACGTACTGAAAAAATAAGACTTTCATTGTTTAATATAAGAATTTAACTCACATCTAGCATCTTAACAAGCTGATCATTAGTTATAGACTCAACCAATGCTATATTTTTCTGAATCAATTTAAATCCTTCTTGACATAAATTGCAGAATGTTTTGCAATTGGAAGGTGGTTGAGCTGTTTGTGCAGAACAGATGACCAATAGAGAAGCTAGTAACAAAAAAGAAAAAATAAGTTTCATTTTGAAAATATACAATTTCAAAAGACAGTTTCAGTTCCTCACTCTTTTATACTGCTTTATTGTTTATGATGTTTTTTGAAATGATCGAAACGTCATATGTTATTCATGACGTACAATTTGGTATGATAGTGCAGAAGAGTTTTGGAGACATGCTCGTTTACTTTGAGCTAGTCTTCTGAGAGCAGCCACTAGATCGTCACAAAGAACAATACAGTCAACGATTGGGAATATTCAAGGAGTATGGGAACAGGAGATCTGGAAATTTTATGAAATGGACTGACTAGTGGAAAACTTACATCCACTGAAATTCCCGACTTCTTTTCTGCCAGTTTTTCGAGTTTTCCAAGAGGTTGATCGAGAATATTTAGTCTTTCTTCCCACCATGAACCAAATATAATGCTTTAAAGTCAGTTGAGTTAGTACTAGGTAGAATTTATTCATTAGGGGGAGATGAAAACATTCGAACAATTTTCTCACTCTTTATATTGACAATTTGTGTGCATCATAATAATGGAAGGATAAAAAGAAAATCACTAGACTAACTGAAATTCAAAATTGAACATTTTTGTCACAGGCATTCATGTATCCACATAGAAGACATGGACTTGTTTGGTCCTTGAATCCTTGAATCAAAGTAACAAGAGCGTTGACTAGATTCTCCTGAAGTACTGTACACAAAGCTTTAACAATTGGAATGTCTGTTGGAGCAGCTTGACATACTTTCTGAAAATTACACCGTTTCTAGAATATATCATGTCTCGATCGTTACATTGATTAGGGATCCTAGATTGTTTTGAGTGATTGATTCCAACACGTTGAGTTGAGTTTGAACCAGTGACAATCCAGTATTGCACAGTTCACAGAGTATGGTAGGAGCATTTGGAGAGCTAACAGAAGGAGATACTTGACACTCTACTACTGTAGTTAGAGTAAGAAGAAAAATGAACACGTACTTGAACATTTTTTTCAGTGACGTTCTCATTCTGGAGAACATTTTATATTATACAGATTTTCAAAAATACAGCTAATAAAACAAGTGTGTTTTTGTGGAAATTCTTGTTGAAAACTTCCAATCCTTGTTTTTTCGAAGTAGATACAGCTGAAAAGGTGAATGAACGTCTAGTCAAAACTTCTACATTCTCAATATTTATTTTCAGATGGCCCAGAAGATCAACATCAATCGTGGGTTAGGGCTCGGAATGGCACAACTTGGTGCATTTGCACGAATGGGAATGATGATAAATGTGAGTGTCTGCGTCTCTCGCTCCTCCCCGCTCTCTCGATCTCTCGCCACTGTATACTTTGTTCTATGCGCGTTGTCCTGTTCCGCCGATCGCTACGAACAAAACTTGTTTGATCGTTATCGTTGGCCAGTCTCTCTTCCGAATATCTTTTTCTATACATATATGAACAAATGTGGGGGTATAGCTCAGTGGCAGAGCATTCGACTGCAGATCGAGAGGTCCCTGGTTCAACTCCGGGTGCCCCCTAAAAACTTTTTGAACTTTTTGTTTCAGGTGAGTGCAATGGGAACGACTGGTGGAGGAGATGCACAAGCAAATGGATCAGTTGGTGGAGAAGGTGGCATAGAAATGAGTAGAAAGTCCACGTGGAAAAGCAAAGATGATGAAGGAAAGACAAGAAAGAGTACTGCATTTGAACCGGATCTAGATTTCGACATGATTGATAACAGACATGTGTCAGGTAGGTGTCTGAAATTGTCAACACAAATGTTCGACTAACATGTTTTCAGGTTCTTCACAATACTTGTATGGTTTCGGTTTTGACAACAACGCGTTCGGTTCGATCGATGCGCAAAGTGATGATGATTCAGTGTTTATGTGACAAGTTTCTTGAATGTTTTGAATTCTTTATTGAACTAAAAAAGGAAATAAACACTAAGTATGAAAAAAGCTATTAGGTGGTTGGAAACTCCAGTCGAGAGGTTAGGATCGTCCTCGAAACTTCCATTACAAAAGTCCTGAAATTTGGAAAAAATCATTCATGAAATTGGTAAAAGAAACTACTCACCCTAGAACATGTGCACTTGATTTCTCCTGGAATTGCGTCGTCGCTAGTAATATTTGAGAAGTCGATACTGGAACACAGCGGCTAAAACTTGAAGTTTGAATTTCAGTGGGAAGTCTGAAACTAACCACATTCTGATATGAATCTTCCATTGCTTTTTCCAAACAACCCTTCATCATTGTCGCCTTTTGATCCGGCTTATTCGCATTCTCAATCACCAATCGAATATAACAAGAATTCAAGGATGGACAGATGTAATCGACATAGTCGTCTCAAAAATATATAGTTCGATTCCAAATTTTCCGAGAGAAAAGAGAAGAAGAAGCAGCATACCTTTCACTATTCCGAATTCCGCAACTCCTCCGAAACATTTAATAGAATGAACAATATTGATTGAGAAAGAAAAAAGAAAAAGAAGGGAAAACATGAATATTACTAAAATTTGGAAAGGTTATTGTTATAAAATGTGAAAGTTGTAGTAATAGCTCGGCACAGATTTCAAAGTGAAACCAGATGGATTAACACTTTCACAGTTGAACAAGGTTTTGGAGAGGGAAGTGATCCTGTCTGTTCTTTTATTCTAAATAAATATTTTATCCAATTAAATAGAAGATCTTCATTGTCTCAAAAAAGGCAATGGTTTACCCGAAATTCAATTTCATTTTCAAGATGGTTATCATTTGCACTACATAGCAATGACACGAATACATCCTTTATTCAGAAAGACAAAGAAGATTTCCTGAAGATAAACGGTTTCATTTTGCTGTGTACTGTAGGCCCTGTTGTTCAGGAAAAGGTTTCTAGATATAATTAGAAAACAGATATGATTGCGAATAGAGCGAATACTCCAGCTCTTTTCCCTCGAATTTTTCCACTTCTAGTAGTCGTTGGTGTATTGGTTTTTGTTTTTACAGTGTTAGTTTTCCTGACCAAAATATTTTTAATTTTGTATCTTTCTCTTGTTCCAGATATACAAACAGTGGTTCCTCAAAATACTTGGACAGAGTCAGCTCTCGATTAAAATATCCAATAAATGGAACTGGATTCTCAAAGCAGTTGATTGATTATGATCTTCACGACTACAATGTCAAAACATATAAAGGATATGTAAATATGTATGAATTGAATGAGAAGGTGAGATATTTATTTTATACTTTCACCAGCATAGACTGATGGACAAACCCCACATGTGTTTTATATTAAAGAATGATTAACAAAATTCAATTTCAATTTTCGTTTTAGGTGTTCAAATTATATGGATATGAAATCGAGAAACCAACACTACCAGTTCCAACTCTTCGAATGATAAACGAGCCAACCTGCGAATTAGTTTTCTCGGAATGGCTTCGAGTATCTCAAGAGCCTCAACCGAAGAATCCTCCGAAATATATTCCATCTGGAGAGTCGGACGCATTCCTACTTTTCGGTTACGCTGCTGTGGAAAGCGTATGTAATTTCAGTTTAGGTTATTGAACAGTAAAAACATTTTCAGTGGTACATGAACGATAAGAATTCGTATTTCGGAGAAAAACCGAAAAACTGGGATAAACTTTCTGAGATGATCACATGGCCGAAGGAAAAACTGGCCGAAATAGCTTATGTCACAGAGTCAGGTATTCAATTCTCCGTTTATTTATTATTTTTTTTGTTTTGAATTTTTTTAGAAATTTGACATCAAAAAAACCAATTTTTGTTGCATATTTAGCTTTTAAAGGGGGACTGAAGTATTCCAAAAATCGAGATTTTTGGAATACTTCAGTCCCCCTTAAATTGAATTCTGACGTATGGTCAAAAATTTCGACGTTTTCAAAATGAAACATTCTAAAAATTTAAATCTTCGTTCAAAATTTAGTTCAAAATACTTTTAAATTTCAAACCCTGGTCCGTGAAAATTTTCGTCCTGGCCCGGCCAGTTGCAAGTATGGTTTATTGTGATTGAAAAAGTATCTTCATGGAAATATTCCAATTAGAGAATTAAGGAATCGTAAGATCATATAACAATATCAAAAATTAGGAATTTTTTATTCAGGTGTGCTGATTTTTAATGGTTACTATTTCTTTGTTTATTTGATTATTAGTCACTCATGTTGAATTAAAGTGTGAACTCCCAGATCTCTGAGCAAAACTCAGATTTCTCTCATTAAAAGCAAAAATATGTTAAATTGAAAATTTCAGTATCTGTGTATAATGCTATGGCGTCTCACAGACTTGACGGAATGAGTGGAGTTGTCATCGGAAGTATGCAGCCATGGGTTGAAGTGATGGCACTGAGAAATGGTTTGTTATCAGAACATTCTAATGAGATTATCTTTCTTCAGGTGCGGAGAAAATTCTAACAGTGGAATACAATCGGTTGACAATTCAAGAAGAGTTCAGAGACAGAATGTCTTCAATTCTTCCGGTCGATTTCGTACAAAACTGGCATACGTGAGTTGTCGCTTCTTGATTTGACAAACTATCCACGTTCAGATACGCTGACAAGTTCGATTTCGCTGCCTCATTTTCATCTATCGAACATTCGGGACTCGGGCGGTACGGAGATCCAATGGATCCCATCGGAGACTTGAGAGAGATGCTCAAGATAAAGTGTATTCTGAAAAAAGGAGGTATTATTGAAACAGATAGGAGGGAATCATTAAAGTTCTTATTTTTCAGGATTACTATTCCTCGGTTTTCCATTGGGTACGGATGCAATTCAATACAATGTACACAGAATTTATGGCCCAATTCGTCTTGCAATGATGTTTTATGGATTTGAATGGCTCAGCACATTTTCTGGAGGTCTCGAAAATGCATTTGATCTCAACTCTCAGCGTCTTCATTCTAACGTGAAATTTGGAATGCATCAATATACAATGGTTCTGAAAAAACTGTGATAATAGATAATGTTTTATTGTTTCTTTGAATTTTAGTGTCTCTTTATGAATATCAATTCCTTTGAATCAAATAATTTTTTTCTGTGAAAAGTTTCAAGAGTAAGTTCTCGAGGCAAGTCAATTTTTTTGGATTCTCAGGAAAAGCTGATACAAGAATTAAAAAATATGAGATGATCAGTGATGTTTATTTTCCAACCCAACAAATGTATTCTTCCTTTTGAAACAGTGTGGGTAAACAAAGGCATGTTAGGTTACTATCACCAAATATGTGTTTCGTTTAACAGTTTTCACTTATTCTAAATTTATTTACATTTGTTTGATCATGTTGTAAGGATCAAACAAGTTTGGCTCGAGAAAGAATTGAACTATTCTGAACTTGTTCCCGTTTAATCCGAATATAGGAGAATATAATTTATTTTCTTTAATCATGAAGTTTACCTGATTCACTTCAATCTTACTGCCGTTCATTTTTAATGATTCTTCGACAAAGATGTCATCTCACTCTTGGAGTTTAGGTTTATACTAAACAACATTACTCGACATCTTATCTTATTAGAAATGAAAAGCAAATCCGGACTTCGACAATCAACAAAAACCATTATTATTTTTTTGTATACCAATGAATGAATAAGCTCATTCAAAAAATATCATTCTTCGATCTCCCCACATGATACATATTCATATCAGAAAACCACATTGAGCGCCTCCCATTTCCTCCATCTTTCGTTCTTTGTTGCCCAGTTGCGCAAACAGAATTCACTTCTTTTCAGTAATTCTCTGCTAGTTTTCAAGCAAGGCTAACAATAATGATCAACAGAGCAAATCCGATATTATGTCCTTCTCGATTCTATCCACTTCTTCTTATTATTGGTCTATTTCTTATGTTAGCAACATTGTAAGTTCAGCCTTTGGATCTGAAACCTTGATTCAGTTTTCGTTGTTTTTTTCAGATTAATACAAGACAGAAATGCAGCAAGGAGATTACCAACTGCAGCTCCGATGGGGAAATTGTCGGAAGCATTGAACTTAAATCTTCCAAAAACTGAATTGAGTCTGAAAGAAGTGCGTGTGAAGACACATCGAGGACTTGTTTCATTAGATGAACTGAATGAGAATGTGAGTTTCACAGCGAGAATCAATTTGAATTCTAATAATTTTTGTTCAGGTTTTCAAAAAGTACGGATACGAGATCATCAGTCCAACTGTTCCTGTTCCAACCCTCAAAATGATCAAAGAACCAACATGTGGAGAGGTGAGCTTGTTGGAAGATAAGAGTATCTTTTCAATGAAAAATTATAATACATTCAGATATTTTCCGAATGGCAAAAAATTTCCGAACAACCACAACCAGAGTACCCACCGAAAGAAATTCCAGCTGAGAGAAAAGATGAATTTCTTCTTTACAACTATGCAGCGGTCAATGAGGTTGGTTTCTTTTCAAAAAAACTTTTCCGAGTCATCAATGAATTACTAGTGTTTTAGTGGTATTTCAATGACAAAAACTCGAACGAAGGAGAGAGACCAAGGAACTGGGATAAACTTTCTGAGATGATCACATGGCCGAAAGAAAAACTAGGAGGACAGGCATATGGAACTGATGGGGGTAATCGCAATGAACGTCTCTTCCATTTCTAAAAAAAAAACTATTTCAGTTTCGATGTACAATGCAATGAAATTTCATCGACTGGATGGGAAGAGTGGAGTTGTTATCGGAAGTATGCAGCCATGGGTTGAAGTTTCAGCTCTTGTTCATGGTAACCTCCGTTTTCTTACACAGTTTAATTATTATTTTTCATTTCAGGCGCTGCCAAAGTTCTTACTGTAGAGTATAACAATCTTACGATTCAAGCAGAGTTTAAAGATCGGATGTCTTCTATTCTCCCTATCAATTTTGTAAAGAATTGGGAAACGTGCGTGGGAACTCTTCTATTGTATCAGCGGCTTTGTGTGAAAACTGATGAATAGCGCATGACAAGATACAGTATTGACCGAAAGTCAATACTGAATAAGTCAATGTTATCGTCGACTATGCGAAAATGATATTCGTTTAGCTGCGCTAAAAATGCTTGAATGGATTTTAGACGAAGATGGCGATATGAAACCTCATTGATATATTTCAGATACGCAGGAACATTTGATTTTGCTGCCTCGTTCTCATCTATCGAACACTCTGGATTAGGCAGATATGGAGACCCAATGGATCCGATTGGAGACCTCAGGGAGATGCTCAAGATCAAGTGTATTTTGAAGCCAGGAGGTTTTTTCATTCCATTTTCACTGAACAAGTTTCAAATCTCTAGGTCTCCTATTTCTCGGTTTTCCACTCGGAACGGATGCAATTCAATACAATGCTCACAGAATATATGGCTCAGTTCGTCTTGCAATGATGTTCTATGGGTTCGAATGGCTTGGAACTTTCTCTGGAGACACTGAACAACCCAATGATCTTACTTCTGAACGCCTTCATTCCAAACCCATTTTCGGGCATTCACAAAATACGATTGTTTTAAGGAAGCTTTAAAGTTACTTCTTTCAATCTCTTATTGTTGAATTACAAGTTAATTTTCATTTTTTTGGATTTTAATTTATATGATATGTATATAGAATATGAATTATTGTTTTAACTCCTTGTGCATAATCTCCTGTATTACCGATAACTCAAAGTAGTTGTGGAATCCTAGCAAACTCGAGCAGCAAATTCACCAAGATTTTCGGAATGCATGAACTTTATTTTATATTTTAGGTTCTGGAATGTTGTTAGCGTTCGTCATGAAAAACGCAATCGCAACAAAAAAAATCACGTTGAAAAAATCTTCAACTCTTCTAGAAAACACATTATTTTTAGCAATGCCACGTTTCGCTACGCGGTACCAACGAAATCTGGAAAAAATAATATTTATAGGAAATTGTATTCATTACACTGCATCTCTATCCAAAGTACTCTATAAATACGTTGAATAATGATAAACGGAGTTTATCGGAAGTCTGCTCGATTTTATCCATTTCTTCTCGTTCTTGGTATCTGTTTCATAATAACAACACTGTAAGTTTTGCGAATTCTGAAATTAAAACATACATTTGTTTTAGATATATTCAAAACCAAAAAGCATCTGGATATTTGTCTAAAGTTTCCTCAAGAAACAGAGTGGTTGAAGAACAAGACTCGGTACAACGGAGAGAAAATCTGAAAAAGGTTCTTGCGAAGACTCATAAAGGACTTGTTTCATTAAATGAGCTGAATGAGAATGTGAGTTTTCCAGTCTTCGGGAATCAGAGTTTTTCAATATTGTTTCAGGTTTATAAAAAGTTTGGATACGAGATTACCAGTCCAACTTTACCTGTTCCAACTCTCAAGATGATCAAAGAACCAAAATGTGGAGAGGTGAGTTGAATTTACAATACTCCTTCTTCTGAATGAAAACTTTTTCAGGTGTTCTCCGAATGGCAGAAAATCTCTGAACAACCACAACCAGAATACCCACTGAAAGGAATCCCAGCTGAAAGAAAAGACGAATTCCTTCTTTACAATTACACTGCGGTCAATGAGGTTGATTTCTTGTCCAGAGAGTTAATGACTTTTTATTCATTGAGCAAATGTTTCAGTGGTATATCAATGACAAAAATTCGGAAAAAGGAGAGAAGCCGAGGCTTTGGGATAAATTGTCTGAAATGGTTACATGGCCAAAGGAGAAATTGGGAGGACTAGCCTATGGAACTGATGGAGGTAACGGAACAAATATTAATCGTTAATTCGTATAATTGCTTTTCAGTATCCATTTATAATGCAATGAAGTTTCATCGACTGGATGGAAAGAGTGGAGTTGTCATTGGAAGTATGAAGCCTTGGGTGGAAATTTCAGCTCTTCTTAATGGTAAATATTTATATAGTTTCACGTTAAAATTTTACTTTTTTGTTTCAGGAGCCGCTAAAGTATTGACTGTGGAATACAACGAGCTGAGGATTCAAGATGAGTTCAGAGATCGAATGTCTTCGATCCTTCCCATCAATTTTGTGAAGAATTGGAAAACGTGCGTAAGGGTTTTGTGCCCATGAAGCTTACTCCTTTTCAGATACGCAGGAACATTTGATTTTGCTGTCTCATTCTCATCAATCGAACATTCGGGTCTCGGGCGGTACGGAGATGCAATTGATCCAATCGGAGATATTAGAGAAATGCTCAAGATCAAGTGTATTCTCAAAAAAGGAGGTATTTTCACTACGTTTTGGCTTAACAAGTATAAAACATCTAGGTCTCCTATTCCTTGGTTTTCCACTGGGAACGGATGCAATTCAATACAATGCTCACAGAATATATGGCTCAGTTCGACTTGCGATGATGTTTTATGGATTTGAATGGCTTGGAACTTTCTCTGGAGACACTGAGCAACCCAATGACCTCACTTCCGAACGTCTTCATTCTAAACCTATATTTGGATTCTTTCAAAACACGGTTGTGCTAAGAAGACTGTAGAATTATCTTTTATGTTTTATATCCATCTCCACTTTTCACTTGATGATGTTTTGTGTTTTTAGAGACAAAATATTTCAGTAAACAATTTCCATTTTTACTTTTTCTTGAAGAGTATCCTTGTTTCTATTGTTTCCTTTTTGTGGAACATTAACTCCGATTTATGTCATCTCTTTTTTCTGTTCGGAACCATAAACTCGCCAACCGATACTAAATATTGCTTTCTCTTTTTTCATTTTCTCTCGTTTCCACTCTTTTTTGTTCAACAATGCCACGAATCTACTTTACCTTTTTTCTATTGTTTTGTACTGTTATCATCGTTTTTTATCTGAACAAAGTGTGAGTTGTCAAATAAATTTCAATTAAAAGATAAACTATATTTCAGATATGTTTATGAGAAGATACTAAGTCAAACATCTCTATGGAACACTTATAGCGGCGGGGAGACTCGGACTATTTTCCAAGATCCTAATATCTTTCTCCGTCAAAATGTTAGAACTCATATTGGGGATATCAGTTTTTTGGAATTCAGAGAAGAAGTAAGTATTAAAAGAACAATTTCTATCATTTTGAAAAAAACAATGATATCTTCAGTTGTACAAAAAATACGGGTACGACTTGACAATTCCTACTTATCCATTCGTTACTGTGAAATCGAAATACGTTATGAATTGCACTTGGGTAACTTCAGTTATCAAATATCTTAAAATACTAAAATGGCTTTCAGGAGTTCTCAGATTGGCTGGAGCAGCAAAAAAAGCGGTCCAGTCGCCGACCGAGAGCATACATTCCTGATGGTGAGCAACGAGATTTTCTGATGAATAAATACAGTGGAGTATCTTATGTAAGTGACTGGGACTGCGAACAACACGTATTACTATTCATTCGGGAGAAACGGTCTTATCGGAATTCCAGAAGTATACTGACGACCGAAAAAAACTCAACATAACGTACAAAAGTTGGGACAACATTGCTGACATTGTGACATGGCATGCGAGAGATGTGCTCAGATTGGTAGATAATATGTCAGGAAGTGAGTTTTTGTAGAATTGAACTTATAGAAATTTAAATATTTCAGTTTCTATGCATTATGCAATGAAACACTATTATCTGGCAGGAAAAAGAGGATTAATTTTGGCAAGTGACCACCCAATTGTTGAAGTTCAAGCAATTCAAAATGGTGAGATATCAAGAAGTCAGAACTGCAAAATGAACTGTTTTAATGAACTGTTCAATTCAAAAGATCAGAGACGAGTCCCCATTATCCGTAATTGTTATTTCAGGTGCATCGCGAATCCTGTCTGTCGGGCAAGTGTCTCGTGAAACTAACGATATTTCGTCTCTCTCCCTCACTGAGTTTGCTAACCAGCATGGAAGGTCTGTTTGAGTTTTGATGAATACCAATTATTTGAATTGATCATTATAGATACAGCCAATCTTTTGATTTTGTTGCAACATATGGAACAATCGAGAGTGTTGGTTTGGGGCGATACGGAGATGTTCTCGATGCATTCGGGGATCTTCAAATGATGGCAATGTTGGGTTGTTCACTGAAGAAAGGGGGATTGTTCTTTTTGGGAATTCCGATTGGAAGGGATGCAGTGATTTTCAATCAGAAAAGAATCTATGGACATTCTAGGCTACCTATGTTGATTGCAGGTAAGTCGGTTCAAACTGAAAGACAAATAAGATTTAGATGGGGTGATAATACGCCCGGGACTATAAATGTATATTCAAGTATAACTTAATACCGACTAATTGGGCATTGATATCCTAGATAACTGTTTTGTGATATTTTCAAGTAATTACTGTTTAGCGCTATTTGGGTTTCAGTCAAGACGCTTAGCAGTTCGGTTCATCGTTTTGTATATAAAATCCCAATTCATGTGCAGACCACATGTTTGTCGAAACTGCCAATGAAATGCATTTTTCCAGAATTTGAATGGATTGGAACATTCGGTGAAGACTTCCAAACATCAACTGAGATAACAGGGCCGGAAATCGACAGATTACATAAGTTCGACCATATGAAAAGGACTTTGGTTTTAAGAAAACTCTAAATTCTCGGGTGTATTTTTTGTTTTGTTTTGTTTAAGAAATAAGTTGATAAGCCGGAAAATATTGTTCACATTACAATAAAGTAGATTCTCTCAATAAATTATCTGTAGGTTGTGGAACTTCATCTATCGTAACTGTTCTGATCTACATGTCTCTTCTTTCAGACCATTATTTTATTAAATATAACGTATTGTTTTTCTGCGAATTTGCTTTTTTGTTGTAGTGTTTTTCAGTATTTTCAGTCTTTCTGCAGGTATTTTCATTTCGTTTTAAAAAAGTGAGAAGGCACAGTCCAGACGATCAATTAGATAACGTATTTTACAGGATTTGAATGAAATCCGACGTCTTCAGATGGCTGTGAAACGGAGATAACTAGACCAGAAATGGCGGATTCATTGGATACGGCAGCATCTGGGAAGGTAGTTTAGTTTTGTGAAAACTTTAAATTCATAGGCGTTTTGTTACAAATTTCTCTCTTTTCAATGTGTGAAATCATCAATTAATTTTTTACCCAATTCCGAAAGTAATAAAAAAGAAATGAAGAAAAGAGGGAAGTGATTTTTCGGAAAGATACGGTTCACGACATGAACTGCAGCCAAAAAGTCTTTCAAAAAAGCTTTCTTGTTTCTTGGCAGATTATGCGGAAGATATCTTCATGAAACACAGACAGCCGTCCAATCGTGGCATTTTTCAATGGGAGATATTTCCACAAGGCCTGTGTTCCGCCGCCTGCACAAATAATGCACGTGTCTTTGGAATATGAAATCAATAACTTTCTTCCTGTTTTTATTTACTTTTTCATGATCATGACTTCTGATATTGATAAGACGATCTGTTTAATTTTCATCTCTTTTGATGGGTGCAAAAACATTCTCGTTACTATCTAAACGCCTTTATGTACAGTTTTTGGAGCGTATCCCATATATATTTTTTTTTAAATATTTCTTCCCCGTAATCAGACTGTGTTGTCATACTGTAGCGAGTTATTGCTTAGATAGTGAGATTTCAAACACTTGCTGTTTGTTTCAATAACCATCAATGATGTTTGATACTCTGAGTCCTAATCAGATTGTCGATAAACTATAGCCAACCAGAAAACATCACGTTCAAGCCCAACTAGTGACCACTTCTAGTCTCTGATCCTCTTTTTCTCGATCAACCGAATTGCGCAATCGACTCTCATAAACGAACTCTTCCCGTCTCTATTGAAACCGTAAAACTGGATATCCACTGCTTCTTTTTTTCTTCTTTCCTCGAACCTCTTGTTATACCCGACTGTTTCTGCTTGAAGAATGCAGTATGTCGAAGAATGTTACTCCAAATTCAGAATGTGTCTAAACCTTTGCAAACTACAAAATATTCTGAGGTTGCTTGTCATGGTCTCATTGTTTGGATTTATTTTTATCATTGACTATCAGGTAAAGGTTCGGAAACTTTATGGAATGAGACTATGAAGAGTGTTTTCAGTTGAAAACAAAACAGAGGAAAGACGAATTGAAAGTTCTACGACAGCAGCATTTAGCAGAAGATCCTGAGGTGAGTTCTACACAAATATTTCAAAAATCGTTAGTTGACTTTAAAAATTAAAAATATTTTTCAAAATAGTTTTCCGGATTAAATCTGTTTATTTTAGTCAGTTTAATGAACAACAAGAGTATCCCTTCTTAATACTTTACTATTTTATTAGACAAAGTTGCAGAAGACTTTTAAAATATATTATGTTTATTTTCTAAAGAGAAGCTACCGTTAGACTTTGAAGAAAACATACATTTGTTGGCCCAGAAAATAAATAAAAATTTTTTTTAGGAAGGAAAAACAGTTGGATACGAAATAATAGGCGACGAAATAAAATACAATGTCGTGGAAAAACCTAAAATAGCAATTGTCAGTGTATTACGATCACTGGAACAAACGAAGTTCTATGATATAGCTATCAGTGAGTTCCTTTTTTGCTAAAAATTTATCCTTATTGTTTCGTTCCAGGTACTGTAAAATGTTATGCAAAAATTCAAGGCTATCATTACATTCTTGCAGTGGAGAAGGACTTTGATTGCTACCAGAAAGATGTTGGTCATTAATCCTCTAGATTCAGATAATCATTGATTTTCGTTACAGCAATTTTTCCGTCGCCACTGTATTATTGCGAAGATTCTTCCGAATTTCGACGCCGTCTTATTTCTAGATGCAGATATCGGCGTTGTTTATCCAAAACGACGTATCGAGGAATACATGTTCCAGAACTTTGATGTCATTTTTTACGATCGATTTTATAATTGGGAGATCATGGCAGGCTCTTATCTCGTGATGAATACTCCGTATGCCATCAAGTTCTTGAACGATTTTGCAAATTATGAGACAACGTTACCGGATAGTTTTCATGGAACTGACAATGGAGCACTTCATGTAAGTATTTTTGGATTAGAGATGGAAAATACTGTAAAAAACTGTATTATAACGACGCCTCCTACATGCTCAAAATTCACCACTAGCATTCTCCCGGACATTTTTCATTCTGGTTTAGATCAACGTGATTACAATAGTATTTACAATAGCAAACAGAATGTCTAGAAACGTTTTTCAGGGAACTTTTAGAAATCTCAAAAACTTTAAAACTTTGCTGGGAGGCAGTTGAAAAATACAACGGCATGCCGTTATAATAGAGTTTTTGCGGTAGTTTTGTGAATTCATTTGTTTGATTTCTCGAAGCAAATCCTTAGTGTTCATCTGAGTTAACTTTGGGGTAATAAAAGAAAATTGTTCTTTAAGAACCCGGAATTCGGAAAGAATGTGTGACAATTACAGTAATATCATTACTTTCAGTTCTTCATTGCCGAACGATTCTTTCCGGAAGAAATGTACACAATTGATTTGTGTCGTCAACCATACAAATATTCGCGAGATTTTGACGACGTCTTCACTTATGAAGCATGTCTACGTGGAATTCTCGGCGCAAGAACTGAATTCGATCGTGTCAAAATCTTGAAAAAAGGAACCGGTTGGGCACGTGACAGTTGGATAACCGACGGAGTTTGGAACAAGGAAATCGGAGATTTTATGTTGCATTCGTGGAAAACAAGTCAAATTCAAACTATTCCGAATCGACGGATAAAACCGGTGAAGACATCAATGTACGAGTGGTTCAACCCGCTTATCGGGGCTATTCATCTGGATAAATGTCATCCGAAAAACATGTCTTGGAACTATGATGAACGATTATTGGGAGATTCTGAAGAAATGATGGAGAGCTTGACGGAGTATCGGAATAGAGTTACGAAGCAACAATTCCACTTTTACTATAGAATGAAATCTTTCGTGTGAAGAGGTTTCTGACTTAATTGATTACGGTGTATGTATTTTTCTTAAGAACTACGGGTTAGTTTCTCATGTGTTTCCATTCTTGGTCCCTTTCTAGTTAGAATTGTTTTTTTTTTTGAATAAAAGATTTGAAAACAGAAAATATTGTCAATAGCAACCAAAAGCGAGCAAGAACAAAGGGAATGACATATGTTGGATGACACTTTGTTTGTTTGTAAATTTAAAAATTGCTTTTGGAATCGTATATTTTAGGTGCATTCTGGGAATACATACACTAGTAGATAAAAAAATGTACAAATTGCTACAAAAATTCTGTTTTTCAGGTATTGTTCTGAACTTATGTTCAAAATTCTGGAAATAAAATGAATAGTAAAAACCGGCAAAGATGAGACTACACAGCAAAAATGATGAGTGTATCCGTTATTGAGAAAGTACTTTATCAAGGAGAAGAGACACTGTTTTCGCTTTCAATTAGGTCAGTGTAGACGGAATTGTTTCTCTGTACTTCCTTATTTTGTGAACGTACTTTTTACGATTCTGTCGCTTGTCGTTGCCTAGGTTAAGTTAATAGTTAGTAGTTAGAGTTACTTTAGTAGTTACAGTAAATACTGTATTATAATGGTACCTGTAATAGAACGGCACCTGTATTATAACGGCACCTCTTCTATACTCAGAATTCATGAATATTATTATCCCGGTGTTTTTTCTAGGTTCTTAAGAAGCAGAATGTCCAAAAAGGTTTTTTTGCGTTTAATTTTAGTATCTGAAATCACAAAATTTCTTTCGGATGCAGTTGAAAAATATAACGGCGTGCCGTTATAATGCAGTATTTACGGCAAGTTACGTGTCTAGTAATTCAATTAGGTTCGAATTCAGTTTTTATCTCAACAAGCCAGCGAACAGTATTCATTTCTGTTTATTTTAAGTGTTCGTTGTTTGGGATTTATGGAAATGAAGCCATGGAAATTCCCCGTTCATTTTATGCACTGCAATTTTCGTAAAAATTTCATATCGATTCTCTCAAAAGTCACTCAAGCCACCGCCCTTTTTCAGTACAACTCTAAGTTCTTTGTTTCAAATTGCAACATAACCCATCTTATATACAAACAAACATAATACATTTTCTGTGAGTCACCAATTCTCAAAAGTAACAATTTCTCTCTCACCAACTGGTACAAATATTACAGAACAAGATCGAAATTCCCACAAATTCCCATGGCTCGTAATCCCTCTTCTATATTTATCTAATTGACACAGCTTGGCACAATTCAAAAACGATAGCAGTGACCACCACCAAATTCAGAGTCAGTTGCTGTTGAATGTGCAAATAAAGGAAGAGAGGAAGAATAAATTGAAAATGTCCTCTTGGAAAATGTGAGTTATTCTATTATATTATCACGATTCTTCACATTTTTATCATAAACTTTTTTCAGAAGATACTCATTGGTCCCTGGTGTTGAAAACCGATACAATTACACATTCCTTCTGGTTGCTTTCATTTGTTTCATATATATTTCTATTATTTTCATTTTCGACACGGTGAGTATTGATTGCTAACACACTTTCCTGATAAGAAATATTTTCAGATACCGAGTACGAAAATTGTGTGGAATGCCGATGAAACTGAGCCTGGGCATCTTAAAATAGGAATAGTTATGATTGTGACGAAGGAAACAAAACCAGAGTATTATGAACATGCAATACGTAAAAAGACCAATTGAATTTTGGAAATAACACATTTTTATTTCAGAATCAGTTCGCTGTTATTGCAAAATACATGGTTATGGATTCGTTTTGGCTGTGGATTCAAACTTCAACTGTTCTCATCAAGATGTGAGGTTTTGTTAGTCTGACATTTATTTTGAAATGCATCCTTTTGAACATATTCTTTCAATGATAGCGTTCAGAAATTCTTCCGTCGTCACTGTGCTGCTGCCAAGATTCTCCCGTTATTTGACGCGATCCTATTCCTTGACGCTGACATTGGAATCGTGAATCCAAACCGTAGAATAGAAGAGTACATGGAAAATGACATTGATGTTATATTCTACGATAGATTTTACAATTGGGAAGTTATGGCTGGATCCTATATTGCTAGGAATACTCAGTACGCTGTGGATTTGCTCAATGGTAAGTGTTAGGTCTGCCTCAACTTCAGAAAACATAAAGACATTATTTAGAATTTGCTGATTATGAATTCAAACTACCAAAAAGTTTTCATGGAACAGATAACGGAGCATTGCATGTGAGTTTCATATAAAAAACAAAAAAATATACTGATATTTCAGATTTTCCTCGCTGAAAAGTTGTTTCCACATGCTTCCATTGAGACTGACATCTGCAAAAAAGTGTACGCTAAATCGAACGGTTACGAAGATCTCTTCACATACGAAGCTTGCGTCAGAGCAATTTTCGGAGCTGGAACAGATTTCGGAAAAGTTCGGATAAAGAGAAAAGTGAGTTAGAAATACAATAAAACGAAAATAACATTTCTCTGTCAGGGAACTGGTTGGGCAAGAGACGGATGGCTCACGTCAATGTTATGGCATCCCGATATTGATTTCATGTTCCATGGATGGAAACTCAATCAATTGAAAGAAACCCCATCACATGGTCTGACGTGAGTATAAAATAGTTTTTTTAAAAATTTAATATTGTACAAATCAATTACAGACCAAATCAAATGGGAAGGAGTCAATGGTTCAATCCATTGAGCGGCCCAATTGATTTATCGACATGTAGTCCTCAAAACAAAACTTGGTCATATGATCCACGTCTTCGAGGGAATAAAGAAGATATTTTGAAGAGTCTTCGGAAATTCGAAGAGGAAATCGCAGTGCAACAAGTGAACTCTTATTGTAGAATGACGGAGATGATGCTTCGAAAATAATATTTGACTGTATTATTTGTTTGTACATTTGTAATTTAATAAAATTTTGTTTTTTGAATTTTTTTGAAGGAAAATGAGACTTTGAGATAAATACACAAAAAATCTCGTTTATCTTCCTACATGAAAAAATGAAGATGTTTCTTCCTTAGTTACGAGACCTTGTAGTTGAAAAACGAAACGAAATTATTCATGTTTCTATGTTTTCTTCTTGGAGACTCGAAATGTTGTTGGTCTTTGCTTGTTTCTTTCATTGAGTCCAATATAAAACCATGTTAGACCACAAAACTCATTACCAGAATGATCGCAAATCTATTCAAATTCCACACAAAACATATTTGGGAATATTAGTTGTTTTCACTATCATCTTCTGCTTCTTCTCATATTCACCTATTCCCAGAAGCTCTAGGAACATCACGCAAAAGTTTAATTCAACGAATTATGAAATTCCATCAGAAAGAATAGGGATAGCAGCAGTTATCACAAATGATACTAATATTCAAGCTTATGAAATTGCATTGAGTGGGTGCTGGACTGTTATTTCCATTTTCATATTTTCTCAATTCCAGAGAGTGTAGAATGCTACGCAAAAGTGCAAGGATATTCCTTCATATTGGCAAGAGATTCGGAGTATAAATGCCAGAATAAAGATGTGAGTTTTCAGAATCAAATAGTTCCAACGCATGGGTTTCTAGAAATTCTTCCGCCGTCACTGCGTCGTTTCCAAAATCCTTTCCAACTACAGTACCCTTTTGTTTTTGGATGCTGATATTGGAGTGGTGAATCCGAAAAAGTGAGTCAAGGAAAATAATCTGAAATCTTGTAAAGGCAAGTTCCAGACGAATCGAAGAGTATCTAGATGATAATATTGATATAACATTTTACGACCGTCATTTCAATTTTGAAGTTGCGATGGGATCCTACATACTCAAAAATACTCCATATGCAAAACAGTTTTTTGAAGGTGTGTTCCTTATAAGAACTAGAATATGAATCAGCTTTTCAGAGTTTGCTGCATATGAAAGCAAGCTTCCCAATAGTGTTCACGGGACAGACAACGGAGCTCTGCATGTCAGTTTTCATAATTTATCCTCTTCAGAATTTAGTTCCAGGTTTTTCTAGCTGAAAAGCTATTCCCCCACAAAAAAATAGAGATAGATTGGTGTCGAAAAGCTTATAATCATTCGAAAAACTTCGATGACTTGGCCACATATGAAGTTTGCATTCGAGCAATTCTTGGTGCACACACTGATTTTGGGAAAGTAAGAATAATGAGCAAGGTGAGATTTATTCTCTTTTTTTCAAATTACACCGATCGTTTTAAGGGAACAGGGTGGGTTAGAGATGCATGGTTGACAAGTGGAGTTTGGAGTCCCGATAGAGATTTTATGCTTCATGGATGGAAGACTAAGGAGCTGACAGTGACACCAACTGGAGCCATTAAGGCAACGGAAATGAGTTGGTCCAAGTGGTACAATCCGTTTTCAGGAGAAATTGAGCTGGCGAAGTGCTTTATAGGGTACGAATTTCTATTTTGAATAAGGGATTGCGCATTCTCCTTTTTCAGAAATACAACTTGGTCATACAATGTGAAGTTGATTCAAGACAAACAATCGGTAGACGCTGGACTGATGGAGTATGAGAAAAAAGTTTCGTACAACAGAATCCGACAAATGGGTAAAATATTTGAATTGATGAATAGAGAGACTTGATTATTGAAATAAATATAGTTCATTCATGTACATATTGTCACATTTCAATTACAATTTTTCCTGAAGAATAATATTCTGCCCCTTTGCATGCTCTACAATCCACTTGATAACAAGATCCTTCGAACTTGTTGGTGGCAATTTCACAGTCCACTCCAAGTTGTGATCTTTATTCATTCTGATTCCCTCTTTTGGTTCTGGGACTTCATTTTCATTCGCAGTAGCTGGATCATAAGGAATCGCCACAGGAGACGCCAATTTTACACGAATCTTCTCTTCAGTGCTGCGTGGGACATGATGTTTCACAGTAATAAGAAGAGGCTGACCACTCCTTGTATTCTTCACAGTAACCGTCTGTTCAGTGACAAGTGCGGAGTGTTTTGTGATGTAACCACCTTCTTCGTGGAACTTCTTGGCTGGTTTATACTCAACACGAATTGCAGTGTCGACTCCGAGAGAGCAAGTGAACCTCTCTCCGGGGGAGACGTTTTTCATATAACTCTGAAAATAGATAAATATACTCTACTTATATCATTTCAATAATAATATTCCTCATGTAACAATTGACTTCTTTATGACTCACCTTTGCCACAAAAGCATTGTCCAAGAAGATCGACGTTTCACCTTCTAGGAATGGGAAAACAGAAGTATTCAGAGCAGAAGCGGTCAAGAATGCAGCCGCATTTTTCGATGGAACACTCTCATGAACGAGAGACGGAGTCAGGACAATAGTTCCAATTGTCACTTTATGATCACTAGTTCCGGTCGGAAGATTGGATTTACGAGGGATTTTGAATTCGGTACTCAGTGTATTTTGAGTGACTTCCATTTCTGGCGGAGACATTGTTTCCATTTCTTCATTTTCCTCTTCCATGTAGTCGTCGTGATTTTCCATACCCCTAGCCTCTGGAACAGCTCTTCTCATCATCATACTCTTCTTCATAGATCCCCGTCCCCGAGGACGTGATAGATAGACTGGTCTGTAAAATTGAGCATCAAGTGTTCCAAGCTCTGGAATATGTCCTCCGAGACATGGTTGGGCAGTCGACAAAACAGCTGGAAGTTCGTTCCAATCTTCGCCAGAATGATTATGAAGTTTCCCATAATAAGTGATAGTCATTGATGGTGTTTGAGTATCGACTCGAATATCATACGACGGTTGCCATCCAGTTTGGAACACCTGATAAATCACTTCAAGTTCAACTTCTCCATCTTCAAATGCCTCCAAAGTGATGATAACACAACTGTAAGTTTCAAACTTATGCTTTGTATTTTATGTCTTTAAATCGAAATTTTCAAACTTACTGCGAAATAGTTACTCGAGCAACCTGCAAATTCAACAGTTCCTCGTTGATTTTAGTCGTCATCTCATTAGTTTTTGCAATCTCTTGCTCCTTTTCCCTAAACTTCAATTTCAATGCCTCTGCTTCTGCTTGGTGGAAATCAAACAACTTCTGAAGACCATTCAAAAGTTGTTCATCTATCACAACACTTCCAGATTCTTTCGATGGATTCATCACTCTTCTTCCAATTTCTCCAATTGTTCTATCTAAACCTTCAATAGTTTTCTTCAAAATATCTCTCTGATCTTCATGCATCTTTCTTATTTCCACATACTTCTCTAGCTCTTTTCGCAGATCAACAACCTAAAAACAGTCTGTTAAGTTTTTTCCTTTGCAACACAATTTTTAGCATTAAAAAATAAACCTACTTTTGTAGTGTCTGTGTGAACAGATTCTTTCACTGAAACATCACAAATTGTTGCTTTTCCATGTCCATCCACACGAACAGAATCGCGCTCGAGGCAGGGAGAAAAGTTCTGAAAATCTAGAGGTAAACCACATAATTAGAAAAGTTGCTCACTTTCAGTTGCACTTCATTGATTCCAGCTTTCACCGAAACTGGAACAACTTTCTTAACTTCAGCTCGATCACTGAGAATTGTGACGTTGCTGATTTCTTGGAAACGAATGTCGAACTCATGAATTGTAGCCATCTGAACCGATTGATTAAATATAAAGATCCAAGTGAAGAGGTAATGAAAAATAGAATGAACGCGAGAACAGTTGAGTAAATAAGATTAGGAAAACTAAGCGGAAACAAATTAATATTTTATTTTTTACAATATACATGAGAAATATTAATAACTTAGGGTCTTATCTTCATCTTAGAATCGTTCATGATATTGAACAGTTTCATCTTTTGGATGCTCCACAACGTACTTGACGATCAAGTCTTGTGAGCTATTTGGTGCCAACTTCACAGTCCATTCCAGATTGTTGCTCGAATTGAATTTGGCTCCTTCCGATGGTTCAGCATTCTCTGATTCATTAGTTGCCTTCTCGGCATCATATGGAACTGCTGCTGGAGCAACCAATTTGACACGAATCTTCTCGTCAGTACTACGTGGAACATGATGTTTGATAGTGAGGAGAACTGGTTGTTCACTGCGAGTATTCTTGATTGCAATGGTTTGTTCAGTGACATTGGCAGAGTGTTTCGTGATGTATCCTCCTTCTTCATGATACTTCTTCGCTGGTTTATACTCGACACGAATCGCAGTGTCCACTCCAAGAGAGCAAGTGAACCTCTCTCCAGGGGAAACATTTTTCAAGTGGCTCTGTAATAGAATACCATGAAGTTTTGAATCAGATCCTCTTTGTGATTCTTTTTAGACTTACCTTTGCAACAAACGCATTATTGAGATAGACTGATGAGTCTCCAGCAAGGAATGCGAGTTCAGATGTATTGATTGCAGACGCTGTGAGGAATGCTGCTGCATTTTTGCTTGGAACAGCTTCATGGACGAGTTTTGGGGACAATGTGACGATTCCTACAGTGACTTTGTGATCGCTTGTTCCATGTGGAATTGTTGCATCTCTCAGAATTTTGAATTCCGTGCTCAAAGTATTCTGGGTGACTTCAGAAGCCACTGCCACATTCATCTGCTCCATTGGTGGACCAAGAGTCATACATTGTGGTTGAGGTGCTGATGCTGCTCCGAAAAGTGAAGCTGATCGTGTCTGCATATGCATTACTTGTGGTGGCGATGGGTAGTGGCGAACTCTGAATGTTGCCTCAAGAGTTCCAAGTTCTGGAATTTTTCCTCCGAGACATGGTTGAGCAGTTGAAAGAACCAATGGAGCACCCGTCCAATCTTCTCCGGTGTGTTGTCTGATTTTTCCAAAGTAAGTGATGTTCATTGATGGTTTCTCAGTGTCCACTCTCACATCATAAGATGGAGACCATCCAGCATTATGAACTTGGTAGATCACATCAAGTTCCGCTTCTGTTTCTTCAGTACACTCGAGAGTGATAGTGGCAGCTCTGTAAATATTTTGAAATTTGAAAATGTCAGCTGAGAAAACAGACTGAAGAACTCACTGTGTAACAACGTTGTTATGAAATTTGACTTGAATCAAGTTCAATTCCTGTTCAACTTTTCGAACTTTTTCCTGTTGCTCTCTGTGCTCTTTTTCAATGACTCGAAGTTCTGAAAATCAAAATGTGATGAAATCTGATTGATAAATGTGAGACTCACTCTCTCTATAGCTTTCTGAATTGTTTCCATAGAAATCGAAGAAGTTTTTAAGGCTTGTAAGTGTTCCTTCATTCAAAGAAACCCCTCCTTCCTTTGGAGGATTCACTAATCCTCCTCCAACTGCTCCGAACACTTTATCCAGATTTTCAATGCTTTTTTGGACGACAGTTCCCCGGTCGTCGATGGTTTGAAGGCGTGCTTTCTCTTCTTGGAGTGTTGCTCTCAAAGCAGCCATCTGGAAAGATTACATTATATTTCCTGAATCTTCAATTTCTTAAAATGGTACCTTTGGAGAATCGGATTCTTGTGGAAGAGAAGAAACATTCTTGACAACTACATCATGAATTGTAGCCTTTCCTCTTCCTTCCACTCTCATGGAGCCATGAGTCAAATTATTGCTCAGATTCTGAAATTAATTGTTTCTTTAATTTGTGTGTTGCTTCTAGATCTGAACTCACTTTCAAAACAACTTCATTAACTCCTGATTTCAATGCAACTTTGACGAATCGACGAATTTCAGCTCGATCAGTGAATACTTTCACTTGACTGATATGCTGATCACGAGTTTCGAGCTCATGAATTGTTGGAGTGGCAGTCATTTCTGGAATAGAATCGTTTGAAAATAGGAATTTGGAAGAGTTGGAGAGGAGAGAAAAAGACGGAAATGGATTTAAAAGTTAATAATAATAAAAATTAAATCAGGAAACAGCGTCAAAGAATGAAAGGAAATGGTTTTCAGTTAGACAAATCAGTTTCAGAACGGCAACCCTTTTAGATTACACTTTAGTATTTGATATTATTCACATGGTTCTGATTGTGTTGGAACAAAGTTATGTTCTGAAAAGAGTTGAGTTCATAAAGTTCACCTGCTCGGGATTCTGGAAGAGATCGAATCAAAAACCACTGAAATAGTGAGAAAGTATTCAAGGGTTACTGTATTTAAGATGATGCAATTCTTCTTCAACAACTACCCAAAATTTAACATTCCCAATTCCAGCCTTCTTTTAAATACTGCTCCAAACAAACACCCATGTTCGAAAGTTTTCGAAATACCCTCCAAATCATTTCCTGTGTACGAGGAAGAGGAATGAGTCAAAGGTGTCGTATCTTTTCGAAAATGCATATGATGCAGAAAATGATAGGAAATGGTCAACAGGCACAACAGAAGACAGTCTTATATAGTGGAGACTGGCAAATGTTTCGCAATGTGTTTGTGTCTGACTCATTTCGAAATGGAGACGGAGAGTGGGAAAGGGAGAAAAAGAGAAATTCGTTGAGGTTTCGAAAAACAACAACCAAACATTTTCAAAATGAACTTTCGAGAGGGCACGAGTATTCGATCTGATCCAGATGCCTGGCATGGAAGTGTATTCTAGAAACTTTGATCAGTCTGAAACAGAAGT
Source organism: Caenorhabditis remanei (assembly GCF_010183535.1). NCBI lineage: Eukaryota > Metazoa > Nematoda > Chromadorea > Rhabditida > Rhabditidae > Caenorhabditis > Caenorhabditis remanei. The sequence goes on from NC_071332.1 coordinate 7,529,533, forward strand.
GTAAAACCTACAAAAATAACAAAATATTTCGAAAGAATTTAAAAGTAAAAAGTGAAAAGAGAGATAGGTGATATTTATTGCTGGGTCAACAACTCTAAATGTCAAGGTTAGAAATCGGCAAGCACAGCAAAAAAGAAGAAAACGAAGAAAAAATGATACAATGATATTCAAAAGTTCGCTGACAGAATGGGACTTGAAAACAATTTTACATATAAAACAAAAATTCGGAAAATTTGAGTGAGAAGGCACTGACATGCGAGTAAATCAAATATATAAACAAGTGGAAATGAAAAAGAGAACAACTAAATTGGGTGAGGTGAGAACATGTTGAAAATGGAACAGTTTGTTTATGGAGGGGCTTGTAGTTGGGTTACACCGGTTTTCGTACGAACGAAATACACTTTTTTGGATTGTTGTGGAGCAGTTGTTATTCCGATTCTGTTGGCGGTAGCTGTCATTCTGTAAATGTAAGAACATACAGTATAGGGCAATAAGATACACTATTTCGATATTTTCAGTTCAAAAGTTCGATTTTAAGAGCCATTTTTGTAGTTGACAACTTTTCTGTAAGAATACTACCTAACAAAAACGTGTGAGTTTTGAATAGTCGGGAGTGCTTGTACCAAAAAGTTATCAAATACAAAAATAGAGCTTTACTTTTGATCTGTATGATCCATAAAAAGTTTACTTTATGCTGAAATCAGTGATACCATGAAACACTTTCAAGTTTGAGCATTTTCAACTAAAAATACCAATCATTCTTATATATAAAAGACAATTGGGCGTTGTCTGTCTGTCTGAGGCGCTGTCCGCAACGATTTTGGAAAGAGAAGAGAAACTAAGCCAGCGGGCAAAACCGAACTAGCGTGCTTTGGACACGACCGCCGCTTTAGACCACTTGGCCATGCGGACACATTTGAAAAAGGGTTGCCACGTAAATGAGAAGAGGCCAGCCGACTGAACCGCCGAAGGCGGGGCAGACAGGCTGGTTTTTTATAATATTGCACGCTACTGTAGAAAGCTGGAACTCTTATAAAACTTACGGAGCACGAGCTCTGACGACTTGTAGCACTTTTCCGTTCACTGATCGAACTATTTTCTGTCCGGGAGCAGGAACAGTCCTCACTGCATAATACTTTCTTGTCGAAACAGGAATATGCATCACAGGTGGTTCCGCTTTGGGTTCTACTAACGACGTGGATTCTTGCTTCGGTTCCAAAAGCGCCGGCGCTTTTCGAATCACAACAGGTCTCGAATAAGGGGAGTTATTAGCCAAGTGATACGTTTTTTGTGGCACTGGTCGCGTGGCAACTTTTGCGATTTCCTCCGCCCAACTTCTTCCTGGCGCTGGCGGCAGAGTATATTGTCGGTTTTGAACTGATGATGGTGGAGTAAAGCTGGAATTTCTTACTTTTTTGAAAGAAAACAATAAATAAGTGGTTCTTACATTCGATTTTTACTCAAAGCAGCTTGAGAGAACATTGAGGTTTGAGGTTTTTGGAGAAGTCGTCTTGTGCCATCGTGAATATCATTCGCATCACAAGCGAGTAGAGCTTTCATATCAAGCGGAGTATACCACATATCATCGGCATTAGATACCTCCCTTTTACGTTTCACACATATCGTCTTGCTCATGACGTCTCCTTTCGATCTGAAATTTGATAACTATGGAATTCAAACGGTTTCATAAACACATACCGAAAATCTACAAGCTCGCTCGATGCTTGAAGTAGCATTTTCTGTTTTGAAGGGTCGGTTTGACTTAACGAATTGGTAATAAGTCCGTAATCTCTGAAATAAAATAATTTAATTCAGGAATAACAAAATATAGACAAACCCAAGATAGAAAGCAGCATCGATAGAAAACGCTGGAATCTGGAAGAGCTCTCTGGCGTATTTGTAAAGTCTGGGGAAACGAGTGGCATGACGTGTCCACCAATCCATAACTTCTGATTCAACTCCTGATGTTCTGGCCACATACGCCGAGTACTGTGCCACTTCTTTCTGAAAATTAAACGATGATTTTTCTTTGAAACAGAATACAATAAGACATACATCAACAGTTAGAGCGTCTTGATACGAAGGGAGTCCTGACATCTGACCGAGTTCATTGATTGGAGTTCCTTCTGTAGCTTCACGCAGAGCTGGAAATGATTTTTTAAATGTTTTGTGATGTTCCAAGATAATAAACAACTTACACAAATGACGAGAAATCGCCGACCTAACTCGATTCCATTCGTTAGTGGGAAGGACAGAGTTTCCATGTCGAAGTGGATGTAGAAACAAAGCGAATCGATGAATATCTGATTGTTCGACAAATGGAAGGAGTAACCGATTGAAGAGCATATGAACGGCATCGATGACTTTTTGATTACTTGTTGTGCTGTAAACTTTCAATTGCATTATTTTACAAAGAGAAAGGAAAACTCACATATCCAGTGTAGCGTGCATATCCATAATCGAAGGTATTACATCAGCAATTGTTGCATTCGAATCCACCATCTGAACCATAAATAACGTTTCGAAAGGAATTGCTAAATATAAATCTCACCGTGCTCAAACAAGTTTTGCAATAATTCAATAAACTGTGAAGGTACACCATATTAACGTTATCCTCAACAGCTATATAATTCCCTTGTGATTGCGAATGTGTTTGCGAACGCAAGAAGTCGCTGAATAGCTTATGCTGAAAGTACAATTATTTAGAAAATTTGTTATATTTTCGAAATAGTTTACCATATGCAGGCACTTTGTCAAGAAATCGACTGTTGTAAACCAATGACCATTGTCAATTTCAGGGTACTCTCCGTGAGATCGTTTTCTCACAAGAAATGCTTTGAATCGACCCCAAGTATTCCGATTCGATGGGAGCTTCGTAATGAAACTGCGAATTTTTGCCAACATATCTGAGAAAACGGGGAGTTCAATGAGAGCTTCGGCAAATTTGTTAATGTTCTGCGAGAAGCAAACCATTCTGAAAATAATATTCGATCGAATTCCCCAATTAATGAAAAACATTTTGAATAAAACTTACACTTGTTTGAATGAATTTATAGCTTCCAATGATTCTTCATATTCGGCTTTTCCTGAGACTACTGTGGTTATTGGCGCACGAATATTGGATTCATCCAACGAGTTTTTAATAGCAGATATAATTGATGAAACCATTGGTCTGAAACTATTTTCTCTATTAGCTGAAAAAATGAAATAAGCGTACTGAGTGATTTCAAATTCCCGGAGGTAAATGATTTGCTGCTTCTTATTTTTTTGATAATAATGAACAGTGAATGCCAGATAGTTCTTATTATTATACATCGTCGTGTCGAAACTCACTGTGATCGGTCCTGGATCTGTTCTGATCTTTGCTTTCTGAAATATCAGACAACTATTGCTTTGTTTCAACTAGCGAATTCAATTTACCGTTCTTATCGATGCGAATATCCTGAGATGTTCATAAAGGGTATCAACTGGCGGAAGTGTATACGAGGAATTCATATTGAATACGAGCATTTCGAGATTTCGATCTTTGACACTGCTCAATGGTAGTCCATTTGCAATAAGGAATTTGCACAACTCTTGATCGGCATTCATTCTGGTTAATTCTGTCAGCGGAGAGTAGCTTTTTGGTGCCAACGATCTGAAAATGTGGATTTGAATTAATATTTTCAAGAAATGCAGAAAAAGGAAACTCACGCTCGTCCAGTTTTGATGAAATTTTGGACTAGCATCAAGTGTTGTGCTTCTAAATGGATTCGTATTGGTCGAGTATCCGTATTATTAAAATACTGTTCCGCACACATTCCGCACTCGAGTGACGTTTCTCCACTGATATTGCTGCTCGTTTTCACACAAAATATCATGATTTGTTCATCAGATAACTCGGGAAAACACAAACGAAGATTCGACAAGTCCGTGCCATTCTGTGAATTTTCGCATTGAGAACTAGATGAATAAGAAGCGGTGGATGTTGTAGGTTGACAATCCATTTCATAATTCTTTTGCTGTTCATCTTCCTCATAAGTACTGTAACTTTCCTGCTGCATTTCCAACTCGAGGTCATCGTAATTTACTTCTTCCGCATATTCTTCTTTTGGATCAACCCATAAATTAGAGTTTCGATCTTCTTGATGAACTATTTCTTGCTCTTCTTGTTTAACTTCGAATTCACTTGAACTTGGTGTCGTTGGCTCATATGGCAATTTTTCGACAACTTTTTCATCTTGAACATGCTTTCTACAGATGTATTGTACTTTGTTCTTCTGCACATTGATGAGTTTTAGATTAAATTTCCGAATCCATTTGTTCAACGTAGATGCATTATTTGGTATCTGGATTAGTTCTGCCTTATCAGGCAGTATTCCACACTGACAGCACTGGAATTTCATCTGGAAATAGAGAAAAGTATACAGAGAAAATAAGCGATATTTGAGAAAAGTTGGGCATAAGAAATATATTATTTAATTGAAAAAGGAAATTAAGAGTATAGTTTTTTTCATGAGAAAAATAAAATCTGAGTCTGCAAACACTACGATTAACAATCGCAGACCATCGTATACCGTAGTACGTACAAAATTCGGATGGTCACAGTACTCCAAGACTATTAATACGAAAACTTGCCAGTTTCGGTTCAAAAAGTAGGAAAAATTGGTAGATATTTTTAGATTATACACTTTTTCAATATTGCAATAATAATTTATATAAAAAATCCGTTAAAAAAGGCATGGAAAACAAAGTATTTGCGAAAGTCTGCAAACACTCCGCGGTAGGCATGCAGACAAACGCCTACTGTAGGCAGTTGTATGCAACCGCGATTCATCGATTGTCGTTTGATGAGACATTGAGAACTCAGAATACATGACAGGTGTTGTTCTAAGGCACATTATGTTTTGTATCATGGGTCTTGTCACGAAATAATGGAATACGGCACTTTTAATATTGATTGCAGCCGTGTTTTCAAAAAAGAAGAAACATTTTATGAAAATGAATTAGTGTTTTATGAAGTGTATGATCTTTTGGACAATAATCACCGAATTTTTATCTTATCGAATAATTATTAACAATAAATGATGGGAGAACAAGAAAAATGTATAATTAATTAAAAGTTTTATGTGAAATAGTAATTCACAGGTCTGAAATATCAGAGAGTAAGAACATAGAGAGCTACTGTCATCAACTCAGTTTTTTTCTTTCTAAAATATCTGAAAATATCAAAAATCTATTATTTTAACCTGGAAAACAGCAACAAGGTCTTATTTTAATGGAAAAACTTTCAAAGATAATGGAAATTTCAAATGGTTTGTTCTGAGTTATTGAATGTGTAAAGCTTGGATCTCTCGGTTCGCTTGAAGATTTTTCGATTTTTTTTTCGCTATTTTCAAATACTTTTTGTTTCATCCAGTTCAATTGTATCCCGGTACCTCCAGCCTGTACCAAATATTCCAGTTTAGTGACAGTGTTCTGAAAAATTACTATTACAAATCTTTAAAAAAAAAGCGAAGTATAATATATTTTGAAAGAGCCAATTTTGGCGAAACTGTGCAGTTTTGGTTAAGTTTCATCACCATTAATACCAAAAAAACGTTCAGTTCCCATTTAAATTCAGTACTGTCTGTCCGCCCAGAAAAAGAGATGATATAGTTTTTGGTCGCCAAAAGTATGTTTTGAAAGTTAAAAACATTGCTCTGGAATCGAACCATAAGTTGCCATGACAGTGTGGCTGAAAGCCTATTAATCTCCACAATAGTTGCATTTTTAACTTAGTCAATACTTCCCACCGGAAGTTTGTCTTTAATTCTAGTCAAATGATGTCAATTACTTCCTTCTACTACTTTTGTTCAAAATTTCACAAAATTATTCAAAATCAAAAAATCAAATACCTACCGTACACCTTCCCACCCCCAACTGATTGCAGCGAAATGGAAAAACAAACATCACATCAGATTCTGCTCTTCTGCTCTTCTCGTATTTCCAGCTCGCAGTTTACGTCAGAAATCAGTCACATTGTAAACAAGAATTAGAGAATCAACAGTTCAGCCACATTTTGATATGAGAAGAAGAGGTTTCTGGAATTCTTAGAGTAGTAATTTCAATTCCTAGCGAGAAGAGCTAGGAAGAGAAAAGGAAACGGAAGAATCGAGATGAAGAAGCAGAGAAGTTTTGATAACGAGTTGGAAATCAAGACAGAAAACGAAGTATTGGGAAATTGAAACTGAACTCTGGATAGAAACTACGCAGCAAACCGTAGTTTCCAGAAGATACGTACTATGGATGTGAAGAAGCGAAATGGTTCCACATTGGATATTATGATACAAAGTTTATTAAGAACATGGTTCTCTCCAATAGATATTTTCGAGTTTATAGGATGTTTTACAAGCTACACCGAGGTTAAGGTCTTATGTGGAACCAAATTCAAGCTTCAACAGAATGAAGTTCTGAGATATCTTCTCCCGAAAAAATGGATACTTGTCGGAGAATCGGTGGTCGAATCGATAGGTTTATAAGAAGAACTTTGTAGGTTTCAGATAGTTTGACCTATTAATACATTGATTCTGGCGCAAACATATCCGAAAGATCTTATCCTCGGTACACAAATCAGATAAATTTTAAGCCACAGAGCAACCTATGGATACAAGAGATTCTTCTGAATATTCCTTTTTTTCTTTGGCATGTTCTGTAACAGTTTTTCTGTTTCTCGCTGACCCAAGTATCATTAAGTTTTGATGCAGTAGTCGGAAATGTAAAAATCTTTTCGGAAACATCTGGAATCAAAGTGCGGTGAAAATAATTTTGAATTCAAATCTCGAAACTAATTATCAAGAAGGAATTTGATTCCGGAAATTCATACTGAACTCTGTTTCACCCCCGAGCCTTTCCATATGGGCTAGATTTCGTAAAGGTCGAAACTAATCTTTCAGCACAAAGAAAACGATTTTTTTCAGACGAACTGTAATTAGGTTATTCCAAACCTGAAACATTTTGTGTTAGATGATATCATTTTTATTTTAACTATCTGTTCTTGTTTTGTAGAAAACTTACTTTTGAACTTTACCACCTACTCATTCTGCATTCCTTCACATTTTCATAGTGCAAGCGGAACAATTCATCATCTCACTTAAGTTTGAACGTAGTCCTCATAGTTCAAACCTTCTCTATTTCTGATCATGAGCGCACACACTCTTCCATTTTGACTCCACAGATAACTTCCAGTGAACCATCTCCCTTTCTAAAATTTCTTATCAATCTGCACGAGATCATTGTGCTCAATACTTGGCGCTGCGTCACATGATTTTTCTAATTAGACATTATCTTTGAGAAGGCGTACCTGACACTGCACCTCTTTCTCTACTCTTTCCCGGATTCCATTGATAACAGTTTAAGCAAAATGCTTCAACTGATAAGAGAATTACCTATAAAAGGCGGCGAGAGCGCTTCAGATTCAGCATTTGCTCTACTTTGCTATTTGCTCCATTTCAATCATGGTGAGTTTTTCTTGAAACTTTTCGAGATGGTTTTCTAAATTTGATTTTTCAGAAATTCGTTATCTTTGCTGCTTTGGTGGCCGTCGCCACTGGACTCGTCATCCCAGTTGCTCCAAAGACCCCAGAAGCCATTACCGAGTATGTCAACTCCAAGCAATCTCTCTGGAAGGCCGAGATCCCAAAGGGTCTCTCCATCGAGCAGGTCAAGAAGCGTCTCATGAGAACTGAATTCGTTGCTCCACACACTCCAGATGTTGAGGTTGTTGAGCACGATATTCAGGAGGATACCATTCCAGCTACCTTTGATGCTCGTACCCAATGGCCAAACTGTGTCTCCATCAACAACATTCGTGACCAATCTGACTGTGGATCCTGCTGGGCTTTCGCCGCCGCCGAGGCTGCCTCCGACCGTTTTTGCATTGCTTCCAATGGAGCCGTCAACACTCTCCTCTCCGCTGAAGACGTTCTTTCCTGCTGCTCCAACTGTGGATACGGATGTGATGGAGGATACCCAATCAACGCCTGGAAGTACCTTGTCAAGAGTGGATTCTGTACCGGAGGATCGTACGAAGCCCAATTCGGATGCAAGCCATACTCCCTTGCTCCATGCGGAGAGACCGTCGGAAACGTCACCTGGCCAGACTGCCCAGATGATGGATACAACACCCCAGCCTGCGTCAACAAGTGCACCAACACCAAATACAACACTGCCTACAAGGACGACAAGCACTTCGGATCCACCGCCTACGCCGTCGGAAAGAAGGTTGCACAGATCCAAGCTGAAATCATTGCTCACGGACCAGTCGAGGCTGCCTTCACCGTCTACGAGGACTTCTACCAATACAAGAGCGGAGTCTACGTTCACACCACAGGACAAGAACTCGGAGGACACGCCATCAGAATTCTCGGATGGGGAACTGACAACGGAACTCCATACTGGCTTGTTGCCAACTCATGGAACGTCAACTGGGGAGAGAACGGATACTTCCGTATCATCCGTGGAACCAACGAGTGCGGAATTGAGCATGCCGTTGTTGGAGGAGTTCCAAAAGTTTAAATTTTAAACTCTAAGTGTATTGAACATTTCTTACGTGTATATAGATATGAATAATGAATGATTATGCAATTATATTCTCGTGTTGATCGGGGAAAAGAAAGAGAGAGAGTCTAGTTTAATTGCAAAGTGAAATAAAAGACAAAGAAGAAAGAGAAGATAATTTTGTGCCTTATGATCCAATGATCAATTCCAACGGGTATTGAGAATGTTTCTAGAAAAGAAAATATTAAACGCTATACGCGATTATAGTAATTCAAATGTGTTATCTACTTACAGAACTTTGAAGTCAAAAAAAAAATAGATAACCGTTTTTCGCGGACAGAGGCTTCGAGAATGGAATACATTTCAATGTTTCGTTGATGTTAAAAGTTATTTATTGAGATTGTCGGAGAGCCGGTTTTATCTTGAGAACTGTTTTTTTCTACGGATTTATGCAAGGGTTCAGTGGCAGCTACATCTACCGTAACCCCAAAGAAACTGACCTTCTATCTTTTGTCACAACTTTAAGCTACACAGTTTTTGGATTGCCAACTTGAATTAGCGACACGAATCTACTGTATAGAATTGTTTGCCCATTATGTCAGCCAATTCAACCATCTATTTTCATTTTTCAGGTTACTGCAGATCAGAATCCACGTGAAATACATTTTTTAGATTCCAACAAGCAACTTTGATCCTCTAGTTTCGATCTGCTTCCGATGCTTTCCTAGAACTTTGGGTGCTTCAAATATTTCATTCAATAACTAATAAATACGTTATCAGTTTCTTGCTGACGCAAACTCTTTTTTAATTCTTCTGTGGAATCAAAAAAGATCACAAACTCCATTCGGAAGGAATCAGTATAACTGATAACGCCAAATACAACACACAAAGGAAATAGACAATGAAATATTCTTAAAATATACTTCAATTGTTTGAAAATTCTAAAAATAGTTTTAAACAGCTGATTGGAAGGGTGGACCATATAACCAAGCCTGAACAACATTGGCAACACTGTCTACATTCGACTACACTCTGTATTCTCCAGTCACACAATTTCCAGGAAGATACAGATCACAGTTTGTGCGCAAAGTGACCGCCGGCGAAGAGAACAAACATGAAAAAGTTGGAATTGTGTTGTATTGGCTCATTTTTGTCGCGATCTACAAGCCTTCTTTGCCCAGCTGAGCTTTTTCTAGACCAGCCGTTTTTTTTTCTTTTTTTCGGTGAGTATCAATTGTCTGTTGTGATTGATCTGATTGTCTGTCACTCTGATCAGATGTTCCCATAATGAGTCATTCTCTCGGAAAAAAGAGAAAAAGAGAACAGATATGATACATGTCTAGTTGATAGATCACAGCACTTCCGTACGCCGCTAGTTTGTGATTTTGTGTGTTGTAACCATTTTGGGACAATCGTTGTCAAAATGGTCTTCTTCTCCTTATTTATGATTCATTTAGGAAAATCGGAGAAGAACTTTCCTATGCAAAAAATAAAAACACAACAGTCAAAAAACAAAACTCTTACTCATCAGTAGATGATTGGTAGAAGATCTTGACCAGCGGAATAGATCAAAACAATATTATTAGGTCGTTTTCGCTTATTCGGAAAACGGTTATTCTTAGAAAAGACCGCCGGAAGTTCAAGTTAGACATCGGTGATGGTTTGGTTTTGAGATGTTACGGAGCTGCTAGACTGGAGTTTTAAAAGTCGTGTTTGACATCTTTGAAGATGCTCGGACAAGCTCATAATGACTTTGTAATAGTTCAGAAGTTCAAGTTTCGCCCGTAGTTCTTTGAATAAGAATCCTGCAACATTAAAAAAAAAACAACAAATTGTGCAGAAATGATACACCGTTTTTTTGGATCTTCATGAATTGAGTTTAACGGACCCGTACCCAGAGGAGCCAGTGGTATATTCTGGAATCATGAAGAGATTAAAAAACTTCTCAACTGGAAAAATAGAATTCGTTGTTTTAGCTTAGAAGGCGATCCAGATAGGATGTTAATTTTTAGTGCTACAGTTTGAATAAGTTGCATGGCCAAAACTTACACCAAATTTGAAATCGAGCTTTTTGAATTTTAGACAATTTTTCAAAATTATTCGCAATCAACAGTCAATTATATTTAACTACCAATAATTTTCTACTTTTAATACATCTTTCGAGTCAATATTTCTGTTACTAAGGTATACAACATAAATATTTGCATTATCGAAAACCTTCTTTCAATCTCATCCATCCAAAACTATCACTTACATACCGTAATCCTCCACTAGTCCAAAACGATCAAACAGTCGCCTTTTGCAAGATTTCTCGCAAAAACTCAGCTCATTCAGTTCCTCACTTCTCTCTTGTTTCGCACCATTCTCTTGTCTTGTGAGCACTTTTTCTTGCAAAGGCTACAGCTTAGAGATCAGAATCTTCTCGCTCCGACACAGAAAAGGACGAGGGGAGTGTTCAAACGATCTTGACGTAGTTTCCACTTTTAAACTCATCTTGTTCTATTTTTAGGTGATTAGTGTTCCGCATTTCTTTACTTGGCACATACGCATATAGTACTCAAAAGTCACAAAACGGGAAGCCACGCGACAAAAGAAGAGATTCGTAGTTTCTCGCTACAATGTAAAAGGGAGAAGAGTGACCTGTAAGAGACGGGAGGAAGGGATAGAGGAAAAGAAACAAAAAGAGGGTGCTCTTTGTACTCGAATGTTGTTTGATTCGTTGTTTCGACTGTTTATTTATGTTTGGATAAACATTAAAACTCATTCGAACAGTCGGAAACTTGAAAGAACAACGTCACATGCGATGGGATGGAAGAGTGAATCGAAAGATCACGTGCTTTGTGTTGATAATCAGTCCGCGAACCGTGCTCTTTTGTTTGAGAACAATTAGTTTCAATGCTCTCGAAAATATGACACACTTCCGTGGGAAGAGGCTAATCAAGGAGAAACAAAAACTACAACTCGGACACTTGCGGATACAGTTTATAAATGGATTCTTTTTTGCTCTCCTTGAAAGATTTTTCAAAATTTTTTGTAAATCCGGCATGCGAAAGATACTTTTCTGAGGATATGTTCCTATCCTCCGAGTTAGTAAGAAAACTCATTTTTGACCCATTCTTAATAATTTTTATCGTTTATAAGTCAAATGGCAACTAGAAAAAAACTTTCATCACGATTTGGATTAGACTTTACATATAATTGCTCTTTTCAAAATCTAATTTCACGCCTCTACCCCATTATCTCGCAACTGATCCCTCTGTTTCAGCCGTTTCCGACTCCTTCAGCTGATCAAAGCATAACATATCAATCAATTTCTGATCACTAATCAGAATAGAATTGAATTAATGACAGAATCTAGTTTGACCGTGACCTAGCTGGAACTACAGTAATCAAATTAATACCGTAATCTGAACCAATCGCTGTTCAACTGGAGGTTTGCCTAATACCGTAATGAAAGTGGAAAGCTAGAACAGAAGTGGACCAGAAACGAATTAATGAACTAGAGGACATCCACATGAAAAAAAAAGCTTCAATAGAAATTTACATGAAGATCTTCTTGGAAACTAGAATTCTCATTCAACACCTTTTCTAGTTCACACATCGTTTTAAAGTGTTGTTTGTAGTACTCGAAAATAGTTTCTCCTAAAATTGACTTGAGATGTTTTACATGATGTTGTTTGAATGATTTTCTCGTTAGCCGAATTGTTTTTACCAGAAGACACAATTAACGGGTGAAATCGTAAAAACTAAAAGAACGTATCGGATCAAAGTCGGTAAGGTCTGCAAAGCTCAGTCAGATAAACTGAAATAGAATGATGCATTGTTTGGAAGAACTGTTGTTCATTAGAAATTAGTAATCAATCTTTTAATGACTGTGGGTTCTCTGGAACGACAGGAATGGTCAAAAGTGTTGTTTTTGATTTCATTTTAGAAGCAAGTTCTGTCTTTGGAGTGATTTCGATTAGAATTAACTGTAGTTACAATCATAGCTATTATAATTACCTTGAAGAAGAAGCTGAAAACGGTTCAAAAATTGAATACTCACGAGAAAAGTAACGAGAACAACTAATAAATTTTCTCTTGAAAATAAAAGAACTAATTTTTTAAAAATATATTTATGAATAACTGTCAAATGATGTATAAAATTAGATTCTAGTACAATTTTTTCGCAACTTGAACGAAGGAATCGGATTCAGCGAAGCTTTACTTTATAAACTCAATATGTTGTCTTTCTTTTTTCATTTGTCGAAATCATAAGTTTGTTTTTTATTAATCGAAAGTAATCTTCGACTCTTCGAATACGCAAAATACTAACGAACTTTCAAATTTTTAAATCAAAATATCATCTTGACATTTGTTTTTCTGACACACACAAAAAACTATACTCTCGATAAGGAACGATCACAAAATGTTAACTAGATCAAGAACTAGTAAACCCTCACACTGATACTGATTTAAGAGAAAAATGAAACAATCCGTCCACGGTCATAACATTTTCTCTTTCTTTTTCTCTTTATTCGGGTCTCCATGTCCTATTTCATGAGTCAAGTCAAGTGTCAGCGGCGATAAGAAACATCGGGCCCAAACACATTAGTGAGAATCATCTTGCGGGTCGAGGGCGGGATCTGTCAAAATTTGCAGCATTTGGCAAAGGTTCGATGGTGGCAATGAAGATGCAAAGGATGCAGTCAATCTACAGATGACAGTCAGTGAGAGACGCAGACTAATCAGATGACATTAGCCTTTTGAGAACTATCGGAAGTCCAATTCGGCGAACACGGTCGCGTGTGAAGCAATGCTCGTAGGCCGAGTAACAATTGACAGCTAGAGATTGACAATCTATGAAGAGACGCAGATGCATTTGATAAGACGGACGACAAGAGACAGACATGTTTCGAATTAGGTGGTGAAGATCGGTTGCCTCCGTATAAAAGGTAGCTCACCTATTTTTGATCCGAAATTCAATGTCACTCAGTATTGTCACCGGTTGACAACCTCAGATAATCCTGATTCTATTTTTCAAAATTCAATTCAGTGAACTTACAATTTTTTCTTTCGAGAATTCATGTACTCCTGGGTGCACTTTTCGGATTTAAGATATTTTTGTATTCGTAGTAGTAGTCAGAAGGATTTCTGAAAACGCAAGTGTCTATAGAACATTATTCATTCTGTTTCTGATATTCAAACATCTCTCCTTTCAGTTTTATTTCTTGGTCACTTCTGAAAATCTTCCTATTTCTCCAATACAGTCTAGCCTGAACACTTCAATTCAAATCAGGGTATTCCTGCAGAGATTCCACTTCTCTTCCAGATAATTGACATATGTCATCATTTCTTTTCATCTCTCTCTAAGCTTCATCTTCCATAACTAGACCATCTGTTTTAAGAAGGGCGATTCGATTGTTTGCAAACATTTTCCTATTTTTTCTTCTCCTTTCGATCAGCGTAACGATCAGAGAACACGTCGCCCTGTTTCGTCTAGGCACGTCATCTGAGAGAAGGAGACCGAGGAATATAACGAAAGTGTTTCTCTTTTGATCTTCTTCTCTTCATGCGAAAAAAAATGAACACAAAGTCACAGTGATAAGCTTTGTGATTTGGTCTTATTCCATTACCACTATTTTGACATGTAGGTACGTTTTTAAACTTTTGGCGATAAAATAGGTTCAAAGAATGGCATATTAATAGGTGAACATTTGATCTCTCTCCATCTCATCTATCGTATTTCGCCGTTTCTCTCATGACAATTAGTAGAGATCTATGAGAAAGACAACACCCAAATTTTTCTAGAACTATCAATGTTTTCAGAACCTCAATATGGTACCCGACAAGTCGTGTTTAGTATGCAAAAAAGCTTCAAATGGAATGCATTTCGGTGCTCTCACCTGTCGAGCATGCGCCGCTTTCTTCAGAAGAGCTACCGTACTCAAACTGCAATACAAGTGTAAGCAAGGAAACTCGCAATGCAATATTGATGGACGTGGAAGGTAAATTTGGATTCTGATCTCGATGGAATTCTATTATTTGAACTTTCAGATATGTTTGTCGTCAATGTCGTCTGAAAAAGTGCAAAGCTATCGGAATGAACGAAGAGAGTAAGTATTGAATTATTTGAAACGAATATTTGTATTTTGTATTTTGTAGAAGTCCAGCTGGACTATGATCCGACGTATTCTTTCCGTGGTTTGTTGGAAGATAGTGGAAGTGTTAGTTTGATCATTCTCATCTCTTTTTAATGATGATTTGAGTTTAGGAAGAAGGTTCGACTCCAACTGGAAGTCCAGCTCAATCCGAGTACAGTCCAACTAACTTGAGTCGTAAAAACTCAGTGGAGTCACCGGGAATTGATCCGTCTTTTCTGTTTACATTCTCACCGAAAATTCAGGATAAACCAAATATGATAATTGATTTTAGCAGCTTGGTCAAGAAGGTTGAGACCTGTTTTTCGGTTTGTTAAAATGAGAAAATAATCTCAGAAATAAAATAGTTTGCAGGTCAAAACTTTGAACGATGAATGTGAATTAGAAGTTTTGACAGCGTCTTTGGAGAAGTTCAGGCAAGGACAAAAATCTTCAAGCGATGTCTCGGTGAGTTGTTTCTTAGAAGAACTCTGCAGAATATTTCCTTTTAGTTTCTGGAGAAAGTTGATGTGACGACTACTGTAGAATGGCTGAATGAAAGAATTTACAAATACTCATGCTGGTTTGCTTCCTCCAAATCTTTGATGTCTCTTCCAATGGACCAGAAAATGCAAGTATTCCGATCATCGTGGAACGTAGTTCGCACGTTTGAAAGACTAGAATTATCGATCAAAGTTTTTGAGGAAGATGTCATTAAATCCGGGGTGAGAAATAAAAATTTAATGTATTTTTAGAAAAATTAATAGTTTTCAGTGTATGGTACTAACGGATGATTGTGCAATGAAATGGGACAAAACTTATGTCGATCTCGCCTCTATTACGGAACTTTCAAACCAATACTTTAACAAGTGAGTTCCCGAAGTTACAACCAGATTTTCGATGTATTTGTTACAGATTATTTGAACCATTTATGTGCCGATACATTGATGAAGTAGCCCGACCCCTTCTAGAATTAAAGCCAACTACAGAAGAAGTTGTATTCTGTATGGTTCATCTGATTGGTCTTGATGGTATGTAACTTGTACTTCGGTTCAAGAATTCAAAATATTCTCTCATTCCAGACGCCGAGTTCACACCGGAAACTCGAGAAGCATGTGAGCAAATGAGAGCTGAAATTGCAGATCAAATGCACACTTACTATACGAATCGAACTGATATCAAAATGTACTCTCATCGCCTTCTGATCCTCATGAAACTAGTCAAGTCTATGAAGGTACGTCAACGATATTTTGTAGTTTTCTGATTCTAAAATTATGAATTTTCGCAGAAAATCTCTCGAGATAAATCAAAAATCAAGGAGCTCATCTGGCTATTCGATGTCTACCATGCGGATATTTCAGAGCCATACTTCTTCGAAATGTTCTGAAACTTCTGAATCAATTTGATCCAACACAAGTAACAAGATTTCAAAAAAAAAGGAAACAAATTGCATAACTATTTTTATACGAGTTTTTAAAATACGAGTTGTTTTTTCTTCCGTTACAAATTACATAAAATATTTTTTGATAATGTCGTTGACAAGTACTGATCTTGGAATTTGAAGATGATCTCCGTCGACTGCCAAGAGTTGAATTCTTCCGCTTTCATGAAGTTTTTTTAGTCCAATTCTATCTTCAAGATACAAATCAGTCTCATTCATCGGGAGAATCGTATCGATATCTCCGTCTTTGTAGAAACCAAACCACTGAAACAAATTTCAAGTTTCGACTAAAAATCATTCCGAAAACATACCGAGGATTCCTTCGGAACTACCATATGATCTTGATTGAACTTTACGAGTAACATGTTTTTCAAATTGAGAAGATTTCGTTTGTACGTTGGGTTGTTCTTCTGAACACAAGATTCTTTGACCTATCACCGAAAAAACTAGTCTTATTCTTATCTTATCTTACGTTTTCATTATTAATGTCTGCTAAGAAGATTGATCTTTTCTTGTACTCTTCCGGCTGGTTTGGATCATGCCAATACTGCGCTTGTACTACCCTGAAAAGATGATCGGTCAGAAAGAGAAAATAAAAAGAAAATGAAATAACCTTTTTTGAACAAATGGTAGATACGCCCCCATATCAATAAGACGTCTCATACTATTGCACATTACATTGTCCCCAATACAGTAAGGTGCTCCGAAGACTCCTTGATGCTGTCCACCGATTGATACAAAGTTTTTCATTGGAGGATTTGGACATCTTTCCGCTACTGCTCTCCTGAAAATATTACATTCAGAATAGCGGTTTCATGAAATGAACTTACAAAAACTGGGCCCCTTGCGAGAATCCCATTGCATTGTAACCGTTTTTGAGTTCAGGATCATTTTGAATCTTGATACAAGCCATATAAACAAGCTCATTGACATTTGCAAAGAAGCCATGCTCGATATCTTTAGTGATACTTCCTCCCAATTCAAGACTGTGTACGTACACTCCTGGTACTTCCTCTTGGATCATCTTCTTCACTGATCCCATAGACAACGGATTACAACAACAATCCCCTGGAAACAAAATCAGATATTTATATTCATTATATAGTCTCTATTTTTAGAAAACATACCCATTCCATGCCATATAACCACTGGAACCTGTTTCGTGCCATTTCCAATTGCTACTGACGTGGCAAATAAAAGAGGGAAAATCAAGAGATAGGGGAGTAAAGCTGTCATTCTGTGGAAGAATGAGAGAAGAGTGGAATGGGACCAGATCTAATGGATAGAGGTCACCTGCTTGGCACAGAAGTGATAAGATAAGATAGAGAGCATGAGTGGGGTTATTGATTGGTAGTTAACAAAACAACTGAGTGGTTGGAGGATTTCTAGAAGAATGAATTATGAATGGAATTGTTCAGTGAGAGTGAGAGGTTTCTCCTATTATAATCAGCAAATATATTTTGAAAATATATTCAAAGATTATCATTTCATAATAAAGACTGTAACAAAATCAACAGTTACTACAAATTTCACTAATTTTCCTAATAGAATATTATAAATCCAGACTTAAACGGGCTCACAATTCCTCTAAATTACGTTTGAGCATGCACTTGTGTCTGCAATGAAAAAGTAACTGAAAAAAATAACAGATTCTGATAGTATTGCTAGATTTTAAAATATTTTTTTGGATAACATTAATAAAAGTTGTCGATCAATATATTCAATATGTATTTGTGTACACAGTTTGACAAGCAACACATTTTCTATACTTGTCTGAAATAAAAACAAATTTCACCATGTACCTCGTAAAGGAACAAATGGAAACCTTCCAATACAAATTTAAAATTTTTCATTATGTTCTGCTAACTGCAATATCAAACTCCTGACTTCCAACCACTCTGTGCAAAGATGTCGTGCCAATGCGGAACATTGACAGTATCCGAATCTTCAGATTTCTCCCTGATATTTGTCGTCATTAATCTCCGAGAGCTGTAATGTTTTCAGTTTTCCAAGAAAGACTTAGTACCATCAGCAGATTTGGACGAAAAATCACGTTCGTTTCTTTCCTTGAAAACAACTTATTTTCCTATTCGCTAATCCATATACAGGTGTTAGTTTCTCTACGAAAATATCAGAAAGCCGTTCGATGTATATCAAGGTGTTTTTCAGCTATATGTATTCATCCAAGTGATATCTATTTCACGGAACATTTATGTTCGGGAATTAATTTCTTCAATTTCTATTAAATTATGAGATTTTAGATTCTTCGGAAAACACGACGATACCAACTTGTAATCGAATCAAACTTCTTTTTTTTTTCTCCTTTTCCAAATCTCTTTTCTGTCAATGGTTCCAGTTTCCATCAATTTTTGAATAGGAATCCGTTTCAATTTCATAACATTTTCATTTCAAATGTCTCCAGCTGTTTTTCTTCTCAGTTAACGTCATATTGGTATTCACTCTCTCTTTTTCTCTTTTTTTATGAACATTTCGAATGTTCCGCAAAAAGGCGAAGAAAAAACATGTGAAGTGAGCCGAAATCATGTGATAATCAGCGATTCGAGCGCATGAGAGCACGTATCCATTGACAACATACACTCTCCTTCCACTTGTTATAACATATTTCTTCTCTTTCTTATATTATTCCTCTTTGACGATTGAGAAGGACATGTTTGTACTTTAAGGACAAAGATCTTATGACCAGTATTAATCATAAACTAGAACAACTTATTTGTTTTTATGATCCTGTTTGTTCCAGTAAATAAGATTTAAAAATACAATATGTTTTAGATTCAGAGCACAAGTCAGAATAATATGTTTTTTGTTAGCTTTCTGATTTTGATCCCGTACAAAAGATACATTCTTTTCATATGGGAATAACTATAAATACTGAATGTTAGCTGAAATCGGTTAGCTGTTTCTTAGTTATAGAGAACTTATTCTGCCCTTGAATAGATTGAACTTTTGACTTTACATTCAGAAATGTTTTTGTTTGCCTTTGGAGCTTAAGAATCCTTCTAATTTTAGACGCGAAAGAAGGATCGATGGATCCTTGAACAACCTAGACAAATTCGAATTCAGTAGATGCCTTTCCATTTTCACACCCGATCAGGAATGTTCAATTTCTCAATTTTCTGCTCATTTGAATTCCGAATTCCAATTACATTTTTTGAGATGTGTGGTGTCTTTTCTCTTCAGACGTCGACCAGTTGTGCACCCTCTCAAGTATTCATATATCCGCTATTGTTATTGTCGTTTGAACTTTCTCACCCCACACACACACTGGGCCGTCAGTTCGTTTCCATTTTCAGCCAAACCGAATGTCTGTCTCTTCTTCACGAAGCACTGCTCGACGTCTTCTTGTTTACCACTACTTGTCCTCTATTCCTAGTTTCTTTCCCCCCACACACACACTTTTCTCTCTCAATTTTCTGTCTCTCTCTCTCTACATTTGGTTTTCCCTCGTTTTCAGCCTATATCTCTTTTTTCTGCTTCTGAATCTGTCGCCACGGCGCGCCGAGTCCCCCCTTACACGTCTTCTGGAGTACGTCGTGCTACACAAATTCTCAAGAGAAAGAAGCCAATCAGCAAAGTCGAGGGAAGAAGATGTACTTTTGATTAGAATCGTCTGAACCTTTTATTTCTTTTGCCGATGGATCGTAGAAGCAGCCAATGCTACAGATGTTCAATTCACATTTTTATTTTGTTCTGTTCCAATTTCTGAAAATTTAGTATTCGAGGTGGTTCTTTCGTGTCCCACTATCTGGTTCTTCAGAGTTTCGGAATTCGCATCAGCTCCGATTCGTTGAAACTTTGCTAGACAAGCTTTGTTCTTCCTCCCCGAGACAGATATTTTTCTCATGCAAAACTATAAAAAACTTTCAAACATATCAATACCCCACGACACTCGACAATCCCGTTTGATCCGATTACATTCTTGTCGTTTTTGCAGTATTAACAACTGATTTTCTAATAAATTTAATTTAGGAAAGCTGCGATGTTTGGCTTATCCTGTGCCCGCTACACAAGGTTTTCTCCCGTTTTCGTAGGCTTCGTTGATAATTTCTTTCAGCGTCTTGATTTTGTCTTTTCCCCCTACGTATTTAATGTTTGCTCATGTATCTGATTATATATTCTGCTCTTTTCTTCTGATGCCTTTTCATAAAATGACCACCTCCTCCCCCCTGATCATCTCACCACTCCCTCTACATAATTGAGAATCCACGTCATTTCTCAACATCTGTCGTCTGCAAAAAAGAAAACCCTGTAATTTGTCATTTTCGGTTTCTTTTTACTCTTTTGAGTGAAGTCATGTGAAAAATGGCTTACAAGGAACAATGACATTTCGTTTCAATCAACACCTTTAGTCTCTTTATCTCATGATTTATTTGCCACTTGAATTCACGTGAATCGGATTGCTCTTTCCGTGGCTAATTCCCCAGAAGTCATGTTTCATAGTAGATGATATCTGGAGTTCTCAGAGAAATATGATGAGATTAAAAGTCAGCATTTACTCATGATATGTCATTCTGCAAAAGTTACTGATTAGATGTTATCTACAGAACCTTTTTTGTTTTGTTTTCGAACTAGAGTTTGAAAAACTTTTTGAAGATAAATATGAAAGCGGAGTTTAAAGGGAGGAAGACCTTTCTTATCCACTTTTGAATTCAAAATGTGTCAAAACGCTCAGAACAGATGAAAACTGATCTTTCGGATATGTTAACATTCATAAATGAAGTAGCTAAAAAAACATTTCTGTGAAATTTTTAACCCAAAACCTCTAGTGGATCCTATTCAGGCCCACCTAAACTTATCGGATGTAGTAATCTTAAAATAGATTACAAATCTTCCTATCGAAGTGGTAATAGAGAGCTCAAAAGCCCCACCACCAATCTTTCCAAACAACTCTCAATGCTTTTCAAAAAGACATTGAATAGAATATATTCCAGACTTGTCCCAATGATAATATCTATCTGATTTGAATGATTTCATCCTACTATTCAAGTCAATGTAGACTGCTGTCAACCCTCAAATTTGAGCACCTTGAGCTTTACGTATTCTCCTAATTGCTCGTTTCGAACCAATTCTTGGAATAGTAGAATCAACATAGACCATTTCAATTCTATGTATAAATTTTTGTTTTCTGAATTTTGTTTTGTTCGCTCAATTTCCCTTTTCTACACGACACGTATTTCTTTTATTTAGCACTCATTCGAAGTCTAGTCGTGAATCTTCTAAGAACTCTCTCCATCTCTTTTCTGCAATTCTCGTTCTTTTTTCATTTTCTACTTTTTCTTTTCTTCTCTTTTTTAGCTCCTCCGTCACCAGACTGACCAGCACACATAGCCAGTCTTCTGATATTTCCCCTCTTTCTCTCTCCATCCCCTCCTATCTAGTTGTCAGCAAAGTGCGTGGCGTGGACTCTTCGAGGAGCTGGAACCAAATGAGTGAAACTGTGTGTATGTATCTCATGAGCTCTTTGCTTCTCTCGGCTTCATGCATCTATTTCTGTTTTTGGTTCAAGAAGTTTTGCAAGAAATAAAAGACCCGATCAAAAATTGGCGCCAAATGAAGAAGAAAAGGGAAAAGAAAACGTTGAAAAAGGAATAAGAAGACTGAGAAAAACGGGTAGAAGCGAGCGGTGCGCTCTCTCGACGAATTAATTAGAGATGGGAGCAGAAGAAGGAGAAAAATGAGAGAGAAGGAGAAGAGAGGCTCGTTTGAGCTCTCCCTCCTCCCCTTCCTTAACAGAATCTTTGCAACTTTTTTGTGTGGCTGTTTCTCTTCGGAGTACCTTCTATTATTTCTTCTTTTCCCCCAAGTTGTCATTCAAATGTCATGTCTTTTTGACAAGTTCCGCCTTAAAAAAAAGTTAGAAGGGGAACAGCAGGTGTTTTTTCCTTATTTTGTAACCACCATGAGCAGAAGGTTAAGCCTGGTTTTTTTGGGGAGTAAATAAAGAAAAAGAAAAAGAAATTACATTTTGCTTTTTCTGGATTCATTTCCATTTTCAGGTGGTACCGTATTCTGTTTTTTTCTAGTTTGGATACATTTTCAGACACTTCTGTATCAAATAAGTTTGAATCAAATCAGTCAGTGACACTGTTAGTCCCTATGTCATTGTAATCGCATTTAAGTGGTCCACAGTGTTTTGAACTCCTATTGTCGGTTTATCGAAACTAATTTCCAGAATATAAATCTGTTCTCAAAATATAAATCTAGAATGAAATAACTCCAAATCTTCTAGTATATGTTTTGTATGTCGCTATCTCTATCAAACCTATTTTCCCATGATTTTATATTCATGTTCGTTCCTCTCAACATCCGCCTTGTCATCACCAATCACATGCCGGATTCATAGCTCTTCTCTCTCAATTCCTTATTTTCTTTTTTCTCTAAATATGCCAATATTCTTCATATAACACTCTGTTCAGTCTCTCTCTCTCTTCCGATCTTCCAGTAATCCCTCTCCTGCTCCACTAATCTTCCCTCGACTATTCCATATCTCTTCTCGTGTATTCCTTTTTCTCTTATTTTGTGTCATTTCCTATTTTTGCAGATGCTTCCAATCATTAATTGAGGCAACACTGGGAGGCCAGAATGCGGAAGAAAGGACTGTGGGGGTTGCGTTTTGTCCTGTTCCAATTCGCTCTTGTCAATGCTTTCCTACCGAATGAAACATTCGATGAAACTCAGTATTATGCTCACAGATTTGACATCCGAGAAGCTGGAAATGGAACTGAAACTACATATCTAATAGCAGCAGAATCTGTTAGTGACTAGCCAATTATTACAGTAGTATACCTATTTCTGAGTTTCAGAGAGATGATGCCGTTGAGAAGTTCTCGGTTTTATCTTCAAACTGCTCATTGCTCAGCGGTAAGTCCTTGAGTAGAAAACTGAAAATCTCAAAAACTGATTCAGAAGTGGAAGAATACTCTTGTAAATTAGATGACAAATTCTGCAAATATTACAATTATCCCAACTACAAGACATACAAATTCCAACAAAACGCTTGTGAATGCAATGTGGATTCCTGTGATAGTGAAACTAATTCAACCAAAATGATTCTGTACCCGGGATGTTTTTGTGAACACAGAGGTAATTAATTCAAGCCAATTAAAATTCTTTAATTAAAATTCTTTTCAGAAGAGCAATGCGATTTCCGGACTGATAATTGCCCCCAATGGACGGAACAAAGCGATCATAAAGAATTGAAATTCAAAATTTATCCAGCGAAAACTCTCAGCTATTTTCGTAAGTTCTCCTAGTTCAAATCCGTATTAGTATCCATTTGTTCTTCTTTCAGAAAAGTTCATCCAAGCGGGTTCAGCAACAGCTCTTCTTAACCGAAATAAGATTTCCATGATCAGCAGTTTTCCCTTCCGCCAGAGTGGTTTTAATGTAAGAAGAGAGATTAGATGATCAGGTAGAATTAATCAGTAAAATGATTCCAGTGCTCTCTGAATTTCATGCATCACTTCACTTATCAATCGTCATCTTCTCGACTTGTAGTGAGAGTTTTGCTGAAAAATGGACAGAACAGAACACTTTATGAATACACACACAAACCAATAAAACCCCTGTAAGTGTTTAGAAGACGTTCAAAATATAGAATGAGGAGTCGAGGCCTGAATTCTGGTTACTGTAATTATGCACATGTCACCGAGAATTTTTCAGCTGGGTGCACACGACAGTCGGAATTGGATCCTTCTCTGAACCTTTTCGAGTATCAATCGACTGCGAAACAGGATCAACGAAAAAGAAAAAGACCAAACAGAAAGATAAAGTGTTCGCCTGCGGGCTGGCCAACATACATTTTGATGACTGTATGGGTGAGTGAGAAACGAAAGATACAGACAAATGTCTGCTACATTGACATTTCGTTTTCGTGGTGTATTGCTCAGTGGCAGAGCATTCGACTGCAGATCGAGATCCCTGGTTCAACTCCGGGTGCCCCCTAAATATCTTTTTGGAATTACAGATATTCGGGACCCCGTCGAAAAATGCTCTCGTGGTGATCAGTTCTTATGTTCGACACCTGTGAACACAAAATGTTTGACTGATGCTCAATGTGATTTGAAATCAGACTGTGTTGACGGATCGGATGAAATGGAATGTGGTTAGTTACAGTATCGTTGACTACATATCATTGCAATTTCCTAGGATCCGTGACTGGAACTATGTGTAACTTCGACAGTTCTGATGGATTCTGTGATGGATGGTTACAAACCACTAGAATAATTGGTCCTCAACAGATCAATGATCCGAATTCAGCTACTCCACTGAACAAATTCGATGAACCTCTAAGTTATCTTCTGAGGAAAAGAATGTCTTCACCTTCGACTCTTCGAGAAGCGAGAAGAGGGTCTGGACAGATGCTTGTTTATGATTATGATTCAGTAGCCATGTTGTCAAGGCGAATTTCTGTTCTACAATCACCTGTTTTTCCGAGAACAAATCCACTTGCCTACGATAAAAATAGTCATCTGTTCGAGACGTGCACAGTGAGTAATTATAGAGCATAATTTATCTAAAAAATCTCCATTTTAGCTTCGATTCTTCGTTTGTTCCCGAACCTATCATAAAACTTGGGAAATCGCAATAATCTCAAAAGCTGGAAATCCGTTTGACAGTGGAACCACGACACTTTATGAGGGGACGTATGATCCCACTCATCCTGAAGAGTGAGTTATTAATTCTATTTTTGAAGCAGTCTATAAGTGACTTTCAGCTCTGGATGCCGATGGGAGCGAGTTCTAATCAGGGTTCCCAGACAGAACGCTGGATTCCGGTTGGGTATTTTCGTGAACAACTTCCCGCGTAACGATTTCTTTGCTATCGATGACCTGTCATTCAGTCCAACCTGTTTTGAAAAATGTAATGCTCCTAATGATATTCTAATTCATAACTCGAAAGATTTTCAGCTATCAACCAATCAACATGGGAAATCCCTGACCTCACTGTTTCCACCTGCGGAACATCTGGATCTGATAAACCACTGAGTTGTGGAAGGGATCGAGAACTAGATGGACAGACCGGTCATTTCTTGAAGGAGGATGGAAGTCAAGAATGGACAGTTCCAGTTGAAGGGTTTTATAGAATTGATGCATGTGGAGCAGGTGGAGGGTCAACAAACACTGGAAACGGAGATCCGGGGGATTGTGTCACTCTTCAAGTTGCTTTTAGCCGGTATAACCATGTGTCAAATTCCCATAATTTCAGGTTCATTTAATGGAGAACATTGCTCTTCGAATGATTGTAGGACAAGTTGGTGAGAGCGCATGCTTGACTGAACAAGAAGAAGA
Organism: Caenorhabditis remanei; assembly: GCF_010183535.1. Taxonomy (NCBI): domain Eukaryota; kingdom Metazoa; phylum Nematoda; class Chromadorea; order Rhabditida; family Rhabditidae; genus Caenorhabditis; species Caenorhabditis remanei. Next base: position 7,554,918 of record NC_071332.1, read on the forward strand.
ATTCCGACCAGCTTCATGCTCGAAAATAACTCACAAGGAGCGGCGACACAACGACGGAGGGGCAGGTGGAGGTGGAGCAACTTTAATTAAATTTGAATCCAACCAGTGGAATGTGGTGGTTGGTGGAGGTGCTGGTGCTGGTGCCTCGTGGACGGATTATGGTGATGATGAAGATGATTTTGATAGTGTCGGATACGGTACATCTGTGGTTCCAAATGACTACGACGAAAAATGCAATGTAACGTGTAAATCAATTTCTCATACTGAGTTTTCGGAGGTTAATCTGGAGCGTTGTGAGAATTCTAAAGGTGATCAGCAGACGATTTTCGGTGGATTCGGAGGAGGAGGTAGTTCATGTGGAATGTTAGGTGGAAGTGGAGCAGGTTATCGAGCGGGAAATCCATTTGGAAAAGGAAGAGAACGAAGTGGAACAAGCAATGTGACAGACAACTTTTCAAAAGATGTGATGTATTTTCAATCTAATAAAGTGGAAGAGGGTTACATCAAGATCCGTTAGTAACTTCCTTTATACTCCTGCGATTATTCGTTAGATTTTCAGGATTCTGTAGAAAACAATGCCCCAAACCATCCATATGTCGGTTTAGAAAAGATTACTATGATGAAGAATACTGTGGATGTCCGGATGGTTCTAATTTCACAGATTCTGCAGACTCTTGTGGTAATTTTTGCTTTCTGAAAAAGACTGCTCTCTAATTAATCTATTCCAGCTTGCCCTTTGGCATGCCCAGAATCATCAACATGTCAATATAGAAACTTCACTTTCGAACCATTTTGTCTGTGCAATAATGGAAAGCTTCTGGAAGACATGTCGATCGATTTATGTGGTTAGTTCCTTTCTATGTAGCTCGTCAACCAATTATTGAGAGTTTTCAGAAATAGCGGAGTCTCGCCATTGGTCGTGGTACTTGATGTCAATTGTTGTTTTCGTAGCAGCATTTCTTTCTCCTTTCTTTGCTTACAACTGGAAGAAATCGAGGCAGACATTGAAGAAACAAGAAGTAGCTATGAGAGATTTCATACCAGTAAGTGAAAAATAACAAATGAATCGATTAAAACGATGAATTACGTTGTTTATTTCCAGCCAGAACCTACATATGATGACATTTATTTTGGTCAAACGACTAGGAAAGAAGCTCTGGACAGTCTCGAAACGATTCCTAGAGATGCAATAACAAGAGGAAGAGTTCTCGGGAGAGGAAACTTTGGAGAAGTGTATTATGGAGAGTATAATGGAAGCAAAGTGGCAGTCAAGATGATTTCGAGGACGTTCTCTGCTAGTCAATCTTCACAAGCTGACTTTTATAACGAGGCTCTGTGTATGGGGTAAGTCATTTGTGTATTGTGTTCTTTTTATTAATTTGCTTTACTTTTCAGAACTTTCCAAAATAACAATATAGTTCGTCTCATTGGAATTGACTTTGATTCACAACCGTTTATGATTGCAATCGAGTATATGGAAGGAGGAGATTTGTTGTCTTTTGTCAAAGATTCCCGTCCAAATGTAAGAATAGTTCTCTTAAAATACTGAAAGTAAATGTATCTGTTCCAGCAACATTCTCTGAACCCATTACACTTGGCAATGTCGGATCTTGTCAAACTTTGCTATGATGTGGGGGCTGGTTGTCGATTCCTTGAATCTGTTGGCTATGTTCACAGAGATATTGCTGCTAGAAATATATTACTCTCAACAAGAGGGATGAACAGAGTCGCTAAGATCGCAGACTTTGGAATGGCGAAGGCAATCAGCAATGGGTAAGTGGTAGACAGAGGATTAGTAAGAGATTATATTTCGTTTTGGGACAAGTGAGTGTGCTCCTCAAATATATTTTTTTAAATTCAGGAAATTGAGGGTTTGCAAAAAAAACTCTATTATGACTAACTTTGGAAAAGGATCAAAAGATCAGAGTGTTTATATGCAACAGTCTGAAAATACTAATATATTTCAGTTCCGAGTACTATCGAGTTCATGGAAGAGCAATGCTACCTATCAAGTGGACACCGCCTGAATCATTTATCGATGGTGTCTTCACAACGAAATCTGACGTTTGGAGTTTTGGTATTCTCTGTTGGGAAGTGTTTTCTCTTGGAGTTGTCCCATATCCCAATCGGAGAAACGAAGAAGTTATGCTGATGTTGACGGAAGGTGGTCGTCTGGAATATCCGTATGGAATACCTACAAGAGTTTATCAAATGATGCGTGAATGTTGGAGAACGTCTGCAGACAGTCGACCGACATTCTCTTCGATTGTTGAGACAATTGAGGACATTCTGAAGGATCCTGCTTCCGTTGGAATGGCCTTCCCAATCCACCCAACTGTTCGTGCAAGTTTTGCTCATTCTCAATCAACGCCAGTTTCCGTTGAAACTCCGATGACAGCAATGACAGATGTCTCATTGAATAGCACGTTCACAGATGCATCTACTGTCAAAATGACAACAGCTCAGCAGGATATGCAGGATAGAATCAATTGTAAGTGAAATCTCTTTTATTACATCTAATTTTTTTTCAGTACACGAACTGATGTTAACACGTGAACAACCATACGATTCTGAAATGACTCCATGTATAATTAACACAATTCGCAAAGATCTTGCAAGAGTTCAATATGAAACTACGTTGACTTCAGTTCCTCAACCAGAATATCTTTCTCCGAATAGTATCGACGAATCAGTTCAATTGATTCCAAGTAGTAATACGCTAACCGAGCAAACTCCTCCCACTTCGTTGATTGATCTCAATAGACTTGCAGTACAAAACACGGTATGAGTACTAGACGAATTCCATAAAATCTCATGTTTCATTTTTTCAGGGTCCCGCATTGCATCGACCGGATTCCCTGAACTTCAATGATCCCTACAGTAGTGTTCCGTTGCTTGAAATTCAAACTCGTTGATTCATTTTTTTGTGTTATAATTTATTGTTTTGGGTAATCAACCATATCTGGTCTCCACATTTCTCATCCCATTTATTGATCTCTCTTCCATTTTCGATATGTTTTCATATTCCGACTCATTACATATCCATTGTTTTCGGAACTAAAAACATTCCCCATTTAGGTATCTCATTCCGTTCAGAAGCAGTCTGAATGTTATTGTTGAATAGAAATGGAATAGTTGAGTGAATAAATTTTCTGACTTTCATTCTTCTCTCATTTTTTCAAAAGAAAATATATTTCCAGCACAATGTGACCAATTTCAGGAGTTTTGACTGTGACTAATTTGTTTAGTATTTGATAACAAACCACAGAACACAGGTGTTTCTTGTTTTCAATTAAGTATTCATCTTGTGAAATCTACAGGTATAAAAAGCAATCTGATTAACTTTTTTGCGGTAAATTAACTCATTTCCAAAACATTTTCAGAAATGTGTTCAATTTATGCTCCGATTCTCATTTATTCTCTCCACACCTTCAAAAAATTCGTTGGCAAAAAGTCTCACAATTAGAGCCCTTCGTTTGACAGATCACAAATCTAGCTGATTCACCTTTCATGTCCAAACTCTAGATTCGGTCTAACTATTTTGTCTCGCCCGTCAAAAAAAACATATTTTAGTTGACCATCTTGAGACGTGCGACATGGCAACTAATGATCTCCCCAAGTCACGGTTCGACAATCTTGAACGTGCCAAAGCAACTCCGATGAAAAGAAAAAATGTGATGGTCAATGTTTGTGCTTCTTTCAAAATCAAAAGTTCGTTTTACTCTGGATTACAAAACTTCATGATGTCCCGTAAGAGCATTGAACACATTTTGAGTATTAACATTTGGCAAAGAAACTCAAATAAATAAACTACTCGATATAATTAATCTCAGGATTAGTTTGGAGAATCTATAATAGTGAATCTAAAACTTGCTAACCAGACTATTTATTGATATTCACATATCCCAAATTCCCTGCCTGAATTCTGCTGTTAGAACATCTGAAACTTCTGGAAGATCTCCGATTTTCGAGCCAACATCCAACGGATACATGTGACAATATGTTGTTCCCAGAATTACGTTCTATTGAACTAGTTGACTCCTATTCAATAGTGCTAGATTATTGCAAGTTAAAAATATGTATGATATTCCTCAAGATCCCTCATCCTTTCGCCCTGATTTTTCAATACCATAATCATTATTATTTATCCTGCAAACGTACACCACACACTTGTCAAGAATCCGGTTTGCTCATGATTTTAATTGGAGTAATCTTCTATTCTATTTCTGCGTGAAAATGATGTTGGAGAGGGACTGCAGATCAAAAATTTCCGGAAGATGAGTAATGAGCAACGAACAAAAGAACATGTGCAAAACCCGCCCATCGGTTAGAATGTTGCAAAATGTGAAATTACATTTGAAAAAACTGAAGCTCAGCTAAAATCCGACTGGGTGGCCAACGGCGGTGCATTTGTAACCTCGTAAATTAAATTTGTTTGACAAACCAGACAGTATCGTTCAAATGACTAAACTATTTTTGAAAATGTTTCGAAGTGAAGCAACTCAAAATCTAAATTTCTCATAACCAAGGACTTCAAAGCATTTTTTTCAATATGATTTAGTTTCGAGATCGAGAAGTTTTAGAAATATCTGTCGTTGGAATACAGCAGGGAACACACAACTCACTCTCCAAGATTACTGTACCTATCCTAATAACTGGATCTTCGTATGGCTCTCCTGTTCTTTGCTCTCAATGGTCAGTTTCTGAAACTCTTTTCCTGTGAACAGAACGTGACATGCATCCTCATTTTTATTTTCTCCCTCAAATTCTATAACCCATATTCGTCATTCCAAGTACCCCCGTCTCTTCAACTACCCGTAATTGTTTTTCATGTCTGTCTACTGTACAGTCCCCCGAGCTCCTCTCTTTAAATCAGACATCTTATTTTCTGAGTTTTGATTCACTGATCTTTGTAGTTCCACTTCCTCCCAATCTGATCTATTTCCAATTTCTCTTCAATCAAATCCAGAAATCGATCGATCATTTCACATATGTGGGTGCCTGCACACGAGACTTATAAAAGACTCAAAGTACTTTGAATCTTTAACATTTATTTTCTGCAAATTGAGTTATGATTTGTTCGTTGAACTGAGCCCAAATCCAGGTGTAATCTAAAAATTCTGCATAATTAATGGTTTTCGGTTAGCTTTCGTTTTTGTTCTGATCGCAGGATTTTCATTATTTTTATTCGTTTGTTCTTCTTCACTAGACAGCTAAAACACAATTATTATGCTCATTTCATTATACCATCTTCTTCTTTTTTTTGAAATTTGGTTCCGGTTCCGCATGTGGGTTGTTTTATTCAAAAAACAAAACTGAGATCTCTGACCTGAGTCGAAGTAACGTATATTGCACCTTTGCACATCATTTCCGTCAGTTGGCGTTTTTCAATTTATGAGAAAAAAGATAGATATTATGACATTCGATTCTCAAATTTTTTCTCCGTTTCCTGTTTTTGTTTCCTTCTTGCAAAAAGCTTTTATGTCAGGCTAATTTTTTTGAAATTGGTTCCAAGGTCTCACGCTTGAGAAAACTACGAATAAGCCGAGTGGACTTCCCACAATCCAAGAATCGCACAATTTTTACATGAGGAAATCTAGGAGTCTGAAGATCTGAAAATCGGGCAAACTCGTAAATAAGTACGTAAGCCTTATCGGATTATCTAAAATGTTTGGTAGTGATTAGTCATTTGGAGAGAGAAAAGAAGATATCTTATCTTCGATCAACGTCTCTCATCACGAAATAGATCACTATGAAGCCATTTTTCATCACCAGAAACCACACATGTTCCATTGAAATGTCGCATTTCCAAGTGTCGGCGTGGTGGTAGTAAAATGTAGGATTTCTCGTATTTACTATTTTCACTAAAAGTGAAAATTGTTACTCACTGTCATCCGTTCATAATTTTACGTTCAACAAAACGTCTCTCCTGTACGGTTTCTCGCTGCCCGCCCTGTTTTCTTTTCAAAATATTTTAAGAAGTAGTTTAGTATTATGAGATCTGTCTGATCATCTTTTTGCTCGAATGATTAATTTCAAAGTTTACTGTGATAATACGAAGAAGAAGAAGACCAAAAACCTGATAGCCCTTGATTCGGAGATGACTCTGAAATCAAGCTCTTGAAGTTTTTAATGAATATACATCATTTGGAGGCCCCTTTTTGACCCGGCTGCTAGAAATGCATCTAATCATTTTGAAGATTCTGAGGACTTAGCCGTGTGCATAATTACCGTATTCACACTAATTGACCGGTATATAAACTTGTAAAAGTATTAGTTTTTCAATTCTCCCTTAAATTAAGTTTATCTTTTCAAACATCGCGTCTGAATTTAGTCTACAAAGTCAACACAAAGATATACTACTCGGTTGACACGAGTTCTGGCCACAAAAACTTTTCTAGCTTTCGGAAAACCTTAGTTTAGAAAAAGTTATCGGTTGTCCACACTGATTTTCTGAAAAATTCCAGTTTTCAAGTGGAATCTTTTCATTTTCAGATCTCGAGTGTTTTCTCTCACATTTTCAGCATTCCGCATGTTTTCAAACCTTGAACACAATTGGTCTAGTCTTTCATCTGATTATGTCATATTTCGATTATGCAAATCATCCCACGGTTATCGTCCTCCGAGTACACTCCTTTCTCGTTTTGTATCATTATTCTCTTATATTTTTCCACTGTTTTCACTGGCACAATCTAAATTCTCATTCAGCCTAACGTCCTTGTTTTTCTTCCCGGAATAAAATAACAAAAGACGTCGGCGACACTCCCTGTCTCGCTTAATAAGGTATAGTACACTGGGAAAAACGGAAAGATTACAATTTGTTATGTTGATGGGATCCTCCGGAAAAGTCGCGACGTCTTGAGGTAGTTAGGGATTTATGAATGGAAGTTATTATTGTTTACACACCCTGTCACATATGCGAATACCTTCTACAAATCCAAATAATATCTAAAACGATCATTAAGGTCAATACAGTAGACCATGTTATTCGTAAATTTCGAAGCATATAAAATAGGGTATTTTTCGGATTCACAGTTTGTTATTTCCTTTGAAGAGAAAGTTGTCCATCTGAAAGTCTAATCCATTAATTGACCAACTCTGTGAGGGTCCACCCACTCTGCTCGTTTCCTCAAAAACAGCTACTTTCTTCTTGAAACAAACCACGATGAATGCCAATTGAGGGAAGATTGGCATCATTATATTTATGTCTACGATCATCAATTTTTCCTCAGAAATTGTCTGTAGGAAGGATCTGAGAACACTCAAATTTGTAGATTTCCACGAGCTTCTCACCGACTATAAAACCCAGAGGATTCTCACTCAGCAAACAGAATTCAGATCTCTGTTTGGTCCTTTTCTTATTACTTTCAACTCTTTCTCCATTTTTTTTCTTCTAGTGCTTTCTTTTTCAATTTAAAATTTAGTTCAAATGTGGGGGGCGGTGTCCAAAAAAATATCGTGTATGTGTGTCTTTTTTATTTATTTCTTCTTATTTCTTCATTCTCTTCGTGACACCCCAAACGTTCATGCGGAAATTACGAAAAGGACTCTGGAAAACAACATTCTTTATGTAATTTCCTAATTCTCAAACAGTAAGTTAGAAATTTGGAATGGCACGTAAAAGTAACATTTCGAACTTTTACAAATCTTCATTATTGTTCATTCCTCTAAAGTTCCAAAAACATCAGAAGACTTTTCTAATAAACCAGAAAAGCTGGTGCGTGTACTTCGTTTGATTACTGTAGTTCTATCAGAGCTTATCTGAATTTATTGGAATGCCAAACTGGTGAAAACCTTCACCACCCTTGTAATGTTTATGGTAACCATTTTAAAATAAGCCTAGATTACCTAGAATTCACGCTATAATAAAAAATTGTCCACGCTCTTGGATTCTCGAAATCAGAAGCTAGATTAGATTTCTGACGCCTGTGACCAAACGATAGGCGTCAGAAATCGTATTGTTTCTGTTGGTGCCTGTCCTGAACTGCCTTCAGAGGGGTTGATATACACTCTGGAGACAATCAGAGTACTCGTTGTTGACGAAAGTTCGTTCTCCCAATTGTCCCCTCCTCGATTAATTGTGTTTAGTGTTCCAAAAATCTCCTAATTTTCTTGTTTCTAGAAAATCCCAATCACCTTTTGGATTATGTGCTTTGGTTTTGTTTGTACAGAAAAGTCAAACACAAATTTTAATGGATTCCGATTTATAATCGAATTGGTTGTCGCTCTCCTTGTTTTTAATATTTGAACAATAGTGGAGGTGGTCCCAAATATAAAAAAGGAAATCGTTTCTATTATTATTGCCTTGTTTTTAGGTCAGAATTCACGGTCTTCTATTCTAGAATGTCTTTCTTTCAGTTGTGTCGATTCTAACACCTCTGAATTGTTTTTAGAAGGAAAAAAGCTGAAACTGAACAAAAAATTGTTGACAACTTTTTTGAGGATTCAATGACTTCCTTTTCCGTTTTCTCTTCCCAACTTCTCTTTGGATTCAATCTGTTTTTTTTTCGTTATTCCAAAATCCGTGTGTGTAAAAAAGTATCCTCTTTTTCAAACATCGCTATTCCCCAAGTTGTCTATTGGGTCTCAAATGAAACATTTCTATGATTCATTATTTATTTTAAGCTCTTTCTAGAGTATCTGCTCTAGGTTTGTGTCTATCCATCAGTCTCCTGATATTTTCACCCCATTTTCAGAGTTCATGACATTTGAAACTTCTGATTCTGATTTCCAGAAAAAGAACTGCTCGCATAGTTTCCCTTCTTCTCTTTGCATAGTAGACAAACTCTTTGTTTAGAATCGAACTAGGATATCTCAAATTAGCCTCACTTTGGAAAAGTCACGTCTTTCGAATCTCGAGTGTTTTCCTGAAAAGTTTCTTGTTCCTCTTGTAGATAGAGCCAATAAAATTTTGAACTTTGGAGTGACCGTCTTTTGAGAACTGTGTACTTTCGGACCTTGTTTTCAGAAGGAATTAACAGCAATTCAGACTGCAAAGAAATCATGAAACAATTCAGAGCTACCTGACTTTTAGAAATTAAACCTGCAAGTATAGCTGCCCTTCCAAACGTCTGCTTTCTTATCCGAACTCATTATTATTCTTATCTTGTTTTATTTTCAGAATTCATACAAATTTCAGAATTTTTGTAACATCTTCTTTATAAAGTATGTATCCCACAAAGTACTTACGTTTTATTCTGAATAATTACTCTCCGTCTGGACGGCTTGAATTCATCCTGCAAAAAGTGCAAACTCATCGAACGATTTTATTCCACGCGTTATTTATTAAGAATTGAAATTTGTCTAGCTTCTGCAGACCATTTTCACTGAACATCGTGAGATCAGATTAACAATTGAGATACCATAGTACACGAATAATCCGTCGAAGGTGTTTATAAGCCACTCCCCCATTTTATTTATTTTCTCAGGATTCTTTTGGTTTTTTTGTTTGTGTGATGCTCTCACTCTCTCGTCTTTTTTGGTCGTTTGTTGGTTGTTTCGTTCGTTTCACGGTCCTCATCAATCATTTTCCAGACAAAAATATGGTGTAAGTGGGTAGTTCGTGTCGAGCAATCATTCCAGGAATCGAGGGTCATTTGCAATAAAAAATATTAAAAAGTTCCAGCTGCTTTCCAGATCATCGTTTAATCTCAGTTGTAGTCTAATTTTGGCCTAGCTCTGTAGCGTTTAGAATCAGATCAGATATTCTTTGAAACTGGTTTTTTTCGCTTCGGATGATTCTACTATTTCGGAGTTCTGATGCTTTGTAGGAGACTTTTGGAGCTTATCGTCAATAAATAGTGAATGTCAAATCATTATAGTGGTCTCTGTCCTCAATAACCAAACTAAGTTCCCTGATTTTGAGAGACGTTTTTCGCGATGGGGTCCCGAAACTCTTGTTCGAATGGCTTCAGACCAGAATTGTTGAAATCAAACTGGCCCATCTTTAGTTCGGGTTTAGCAAAGTTCTGAAACCAATCTACTATCTCATTCTTATTCTGACTATCCCAGAACGTGCTTCTAACCAGTTTATTTTGCTGATTAGAAACGAGGGTGGGAGTAACAATTGTACTCATGAAAAGAGAATGGATTTATCACTAATCCAATGCACTCAAAAGTAATATTCTTCTTATATCCGGAAGCTCCAACTTCCTCTCAATAAACAATAGACACTACAATCGAGCATAAACGTGATGAATGAAATTGAGAGAAAAAATATATTCCAACTAAATTGAGAGGACTCTTTGAGAATTGATCTCCATAATTGTCCCCTTGAAGTTATCGTCACTTTTTTCTTGAAAAAGTAGAATATTTAAATTTTAATTCTAGGTTTTGTTTTTATGAGAAGTTTCCCACTATTAATTTATCTTGTTTTTTGATCCACGTGCTTTTTCGATTTCTCAGTAGTGTTTCGTTTTCTAAAAGCAAATTTGTTACCTCTCCGTCAAAAAGAAGACGTCGGAGGTCCTTCGTCCAACCTCTTTTTCTGTTTACCATCCTATTTCATGTCTCTTTTTTCCGGATATAAAATATTTGTTTTGGTTAATCTGAAAAAAAGGACCATTTTATGGTGTTTGTGGTTCAACCTTCCATGTACTTTTTCTGCGTGTTCACTCAAAAGAATTACTCTTTTGAGGAGCAGGAAAACAATGCAGATTCTAAGAAATCTGAGGGGGAACCTCTCGCAGTCATTTATAATTCTCACACCGTTCGAGGTCCTTCCTTCTCATATTCCTTTGATGAGTTCACGTTCGTTTTGAGTTCGAACGTACGGATAAACATAGAATTGATGGATAATACATGATAGTTTGGTGTCTGTTAGAAGTCATGAAATATTCATTTGTTTATACATAAAGTTCACACAAGGCCTAGGATTCCCTGTAATTGGAAAACCTGAGCTTATAAAAAGACGTGAATTTCAAAAATAGAAAGTAATATTCTTGAAGTTGCTGAAAGTCAACTTTTTAAAGTATTTGTTTTTCCCTGGGCAAAAAAAATAGAGTTTAGTTTAATTCATAAAGGAAGTCTGTCACGTTAAAAAACTAACATATTAATTCGGTTAGATCAGAAATTTCCCACGGAGTCTGAACATCACAGAAGCTGTCTCCGTTCTATATTCATCTCTTGTAATCTCCTAGTACGCAGGCTCCACGATGTTTCAATTCTAATAATATAAATGTAGTTCAAATCCTTTTGCTCTAAATCCACAAAAATTTTATGTCATCCCCACCCGGATTAGATATTTTTAAACCTACTTATTCTATATACTTCTACTAAACTTTCGGATGCATTTCGAATTCTTCAATTCCATTGGGATTCCTTACCTTTCCTTTTCATTTTATCAACGGCTCTCATCTCTTTTTCTTCTTTTTTCTTTTTTGCAAAAGAACACGTTCCAAATGTCCTTTCTTACATCATCCCCCAAGTTTAGAAACAATTCATTTCCTTATCCATCTGGAAGCCTTTGATCTCCGTCTGAATGATGCTGGATGTCCTTTAACTTTAGGAGCATTAAGACAACAAGCACCAATTAATTGAAGTTTTTTCTTGACTTGCCCCATCACGTCACAATCCCACCTCATTACTTACATACTTCCGTCCTCCATTTTTCCTACTTGGGCGGTTCTTTTTCTTTTCAATTTTCACCTAATCTTCCAGCTGCTGATCCAATGTTTTCATATAAATACATCCAGCGTTCCCCTTGTTTTTATATCTTCTTATATGCCTCCCCTATTTATTTTTTAGCTTTTTATTATGATCCTTCATTATTTTCTGCATTCTGAATTAATTATGTATAATTAATCTGAATGTTCATTGATGCGAGTTTACGTAGATTCTGCATTTTCAGATTGATCTCTTACTGACACAGAATGGTACTTGACACATCCTGGAATCGAACGACAATAGAATTCGGACATCGGGTTAGTTACTTGAAAAAAAGTTACAGTTAAAGAGAAACTGTATCTAAATCTGAATTCAGATCATAAACTTTCTAAATTCTAGGGAGTAACCCCTGTCCACGTGGCAGCTCTGGTGATGGGAACAATCAATTGTCTTCTCAATGGTCTCATCTGGACAGCATTCCGTCGATCACCACAGTTACTCACGAAACATCATCTTTATCTATTCTACGCATTTGCTATCACCAACTTTTTCACAGGTTTGTTTTGAAAAATTTGTAACTAGAAACACCAGAATGACGTCTGAAATATGTGATCTGTCTCTTGTTTTGTTTCGTTTTAGGGGAATCCTTAATAACATGTGCTCATGTTTTTCAGCTTCCTTGTTTTCTTTTTTATAATCAAATTGTTAATCCGTGATATTTCAGGATTCTTCACAATACCTACATACCTCAATCTGTTTTATCGAAACAATCTTAACTGTCCAAGGTGGTCGATTCTGATCGGATCGAGTTTCGAAATTGGTCTCGACAAGGTCCGGCATATCATAACACTTTCGATAGCTGGGGAGAGGATTCATGCCCTTTTCAGGCCCAGTGAATATTTCTTTCTAGATCACAAAATGGTAGGTTCTCTTTTTTTCGTGAATTGCTGTTAGCATTTCCATATTTCAGATCTCACTGAAAATCTGCGCGTTTGCAGTTGTTTGGGGAGTTCTCGACATGATATTTCTGGTATTCGAAGACGATATTCATATGGTGAGTCTATAAATAATTTCGTAGGAAGAATTATTGAAACATGTGAAATTTGTATTCTAATGTCGGAGACTAAATCCGTTGCGACGTAAAGAACAATTGACAATAGATTAGTTGTAAACAGGTGAAAAGATTGAGGAAATCTAAGAGAATTTATGAATAATCAGAATGTATGAAGTATGAATATTTCTGACATAAATAGGCTACAAAACAGAACAGAAGTCAAGGAAACTTACTAGAATTTGGGGAAAACATAAGCAAAGGGGAACGTGAAGTGAAAAATTCAGAACTTGAACAGAACCCGGAAGGTATTTTGAGCACTTTTTTCATTATTTAAGATACGAATACACTGTGTCACAACATCATCATCCGGTCCTACATTCCATCTGTACTTCCTTCTTTCCACAATCTTTTTCGGAGTGCTACTATCTTTGGCGTACTTCTTGTTTATCTGCAAACTGTTCGTTCTCCGAGAAACCAGAGTTGTCAATGTCAAGAAACGAAGTCGTGAGAACTTCCAACAGGTTCGTGAAATCCGAAATCAGAATGAATTACTCTCATTTCCATTTTTCCAGGTCAACTCTCTGACAGTAATGGTCATTTTGCTAGTAGTGATATTCAATGTTCTGCCTAGTCTTCTCTACTTGTATGACATGATAATTGGAGAAGTTCATTTCATGAAATGGGGTCCAATTGTGACTATCGGTTACCACTGCTACGGATCTCTTTCGTTTTTCTTCTACAATTGTCGACATAGGGAAATTCGAGCGGCTTTGAAGTGAGTCTATACTTACTAAAAATAATTGATATCTATTCTGAAATTTCAGCAAAATCGAGTTCATTCGTGACTTTGTAAACTGCGACAAAACTCCGAAAAGCAATTCAAAAAGCATTGATGCGAGTGGACAGTTTAGCAATATCGTTAAAGGAGTTCCCAACATGGTAAGAGATATTTCATTGATTGATTCCAAATTACTTTTATTTTCATTCAGGTTGTTTCCAAATTTGGTAATTCGAAGCCGTCCATAGTCATCGTTACCGACAGTAATGACAACGAAAGCGAGATATTTCTCTGATTCATATCTGATTCAAACACCACTAAACATGTTTTTTTCTAATATTACAAACACAAATATTTATATTTTCATTTCATTAAATTCTCAAAAAACCCCACCTCAACTGATCTCATTTGTGATTATCTGATTAGTGATTAATTGCCCATATTGACCATTTTCATCGGGTTTACCCTTTCATTTCTTTCCATATCTCGTGTAAAGACTTTTTCAGTCATCTTTTTTTCTCAATAAAAACATTTTTTTTGTCTCTAGTGTGTAAAGTGAAAGGAACAAAAAACGAGAGGCAGGTCATTTGTCTTGTGTCTTTTGGCTACTACTTTCAACTTTTTAATCGATTCTAGAAGTCAGTCATGCGCCGAGAAACTGTTTTACTCGTTCTCTTTGGAATCGTAATTTGTCAAAAGAAGAATCCATGGAATGCTGAAACTGCCGATCAGCGACTTGATGATGTGATAACAAATGAGTTTAAGGTGAGCATTTCAGAAGATTTTTAGTCATAAATTTGAAATTTAGGCGAGAGATGCCGATGGAAACGGGAAGGTTTCACCTAAAGAAATTCGTACTTATTATGAAAACCATCCGGATAAAATGAGCAAAGAAGGGCTCGATTTTATCGATAGAAACTTCAACAAAGAAGGTGCTGCTGTCGATCTGGAAGGTGAATTTTCCTTTTCAATGAAAATTTCTACAAGAGTTATCATTATTTTTCAGGCTACCGAAAGCTGATAAAAGACTGGCTCACAGAAAAGGGAAGCGTCGAGAAGATTCTCGTGGGAGTGTTCGGAAACAACACAAAGCAATTACAATCTCATCATGTTTGGCGTAAAACTACAATCGCGCCATAAATTACTTTCATTTCTCTTACTTTTTTACATACTATGAAACAAGAACAAACCTTACATGCCATAAAAGAAAACACAGACTAGATCCCGAAAAACGATATACGAATATTATGAACACATTATTTTAATGATTATGGATTGTACCAGTCGAGGAAAAGAAGAGTAAAAGTGAGTACAACGATGCAGAATAAGAACCAAACTCGTTGGAAAGCAGAGTTCGTGATCGCTTTGCGAATCCATTCGTTTCCATCTATCAGATTTTCCGATGTGTGTAATGCCAAGTCGTTGATCAAATCAATATCACGCTCTTGATCCATAATCTGAAAATATTGTTTGAAAGCGGATCTCGACACTATTTCAATTACTTTTTCTGAGAAAACTGAAGATAATGACTGAATTTCTGAAATCTGTTGCTCCAATTTCTCAATTTCATCGTCACGATCTGCTTTCACAAATTCTTCTTTGATAATTGCAGTCTGTTGCTGGAATTGTTCAGCAAATTGATCGCCTTGATCACTTTTCCATCTTTCATAACTATCTCGTAGCTGATCTTGTTCTGGTTCAAATCCAGCACGGCGTCTATTTCGAACAGTTTCATTGAACAGAATTGGTGATGCACGATTCTCTTTTGATGGCTCTTGTCTCTGCGGTTTTGGAGCATCGTCAAGCTCCAACTCATCGATTCCATCCCATCCATCGTCTGTCTGAAATTCTTCACGTTTTCCTGTTAGGCTTGTTATATCTTCCACAAGATCGTAATCACGGTCTAAAGATGTTTCTTGCTGTGGTTTGTACTGGAGGCAAGGATGTTTCGTAGACAGTTTTTGAAGCTTGTCAATCAATTTCGCTGAAATTATACGAGGTTACGGGAAGAATGGAATAAATAATGAATTACGACTAAATTCGAGATCCGAATTGTAAAGCAGTTCGTCGAGTCCGGAAAGATACTTGAAAACATGCCCATCTTTCTTCGCTTCCTTCACATCATCAGCCAGCGACCGATTTTTCGCTTGTAGCCGTCTCAAGTGCTCCTTTCTGGAAATTGAAAGAATACTAAATTATTGTGATATATTGTGTTTACTTCAAAAGAGACACAAAATCGACGATTTCTTTCAGATATGTTCTCAATCCCTCTTGAACTCTCGTGAGATGTCCTCTTTCTGTCGCATTTCGCAATCCGTCATTGCTATTCACACGCTGACCGAGCTGATTGATGAACGACTCGAATTGGGATAACTTCTGAAATGAAAAGTATGAGGCAATGCAATGTTCGAGGGCGGATCGAACCTCTTTCACATCAGCATCGAAGCTTTCTCGCTCTTCTGAACTCATTTTTGAGTATGCTGGAGTAGCGAAAATGTAGTCTTGCGAACGTTCTTCAAGCTTTTTACGAAAAATATACATTTCAGTGGCAAGCGGATAGACTACATTAGAAATGTTTGTAAAGGCTGGCGACGGACGGTTTTCATCTCGACGAGAAACTCCTGGCTTTTCATTGTGTCTTCTAATGTGTTTCTGCTCGATTGATGTCGCAAGCGATCTAAATTGCTCCGATCTATCGGAGAACGGGGGGTTTTCCACCGCCATTCTTAAGAAAACATTTCATTTAGAGACAGGTCTGTTTTCGCTTATCAAAAATATAATATAAACTTGACTATCTACAGATATTTATCTATTTCCACCTGTAGATTCGGTTATCAACACCATTTTATTCGCATCTAATGTGAAATTTCCGGGGAGATGAGAAAGCATGACGTTAGTTCAAGAATAAGACAATTCTAGAAAACATACACACGAGCTCGACGGATTACGCGGATAAGCTCATGTGGATGGGGGATAATGCAGCTTATCGCATTTTCAATAAATTAATTTCAGAAATAGAAGATTTCAGCTCAGCCAAAAATATTAGGAAAACAGACAGATTGGATGGGGTGAATGTTGTAGGAAAATATATAATTCAACTATAGTACATTGTAAAGTGAGAAAGTTAAAACGGAGAATAGAATACTCAGCTTCTATGTGTGGGGAAAAACGGATGAAAATGGATGGGCAAAATTGGAAAAGGGAAGTATTTCGGATGAGAGAAATTACAGTTTCGGGGGATCAGAGTCGGGATGAGGTTTTGGTATTTACTTTCCGGCCCACAAAACGATGATGATGATGAGGATGACGACGATGGCGCACATGATGATCATCATCTTGATGTTCTTCCACCAGTATTTACGCTTCAGAGTAGCAGCCGATTTTTCGAATTGCGAGGCACCCTCTTGAAGAGCATCAGCTCGGTCGTCCAATTGCGAGAGTTTCTGATCACGCTCCAAAACCTTCTCCACATTCACCTGAAAGAAAGAGCAAGTTAGAACATTTTTGCTTCAACACTTATATTCAAACTTTTGATCAAAGAATGTTTGAATCAAACGGTGTTTTATAGAAACCATGTTAACATACACTATTTAAGTTTTATAAAATTACCTTCATGATTCCGACGACCTCGTCAACCTGAGCTTGTGTCTGCTGAAGGCGCTTGTTCGATGGTCGTGGTCCTTGACTTCCACCCTGCGCACCGGCATCTCCTTGAGCGTCCATTTCGTTTAGATGTTCTGATCCGGTTTTACAGGCACAGCCCTGGAAGAATAAAAGTTGAGCAAGAGGAAAAGAATGGAAATTACGTTTTGAAATTGAAGATTGGAAGACAGGGAAGAAAAAAACCACGAAGACGGCGACGGCGCGCATTTATGCATGAAAAATTGAGGCGCGGTGAGCAAGCGAATTGAAGAAGAACTAAAGTGCTCTCACTCAAAAAAACGAGGCAAACTCCAAAATAAAATATATCCGTTTCTGCATAATGGGATTATCATTATGCGGTTCGCACGAAGGAAAAAAGAGAAATCGAGATGTTCTGGATTGTGGTAAGTAAGGAAAATGAGGAAAGAGAAAGAAAAACAAAAACCGAACGGGGTCAGATGACGAAGCGATGAGTGTGCGTTGGTCGTTCGGCGTCAATTTTGTTGCGAAATCGGTGAAAACACCGAGGAACCAAAATGCGTACAATACACAAAGAACGACGCACAATCGTCAGAGATTGTCGGCTAATTGTTCTCTCTCACTTTTACGTTGAATTTGAGTTGATAAATAAAAAATGACATGAAACAGAAAACTGGTTTTCATCGCATCGATTGTTCTTTTTTTCCAACTGATCATTGCTTAGTTCACGAGTAGAGAGAAATAACAAAAAATAACTAAAGAAGATGATGACTGGAGGGTAACTTGTATTGAAGAAGACACATTGTGGGACGCATTCCAGACAAATAACGAAGCCACTTTTTATTGCTTTGCAGCCAGAAAATTGTGGGAGGCGAAACTAATAATGGGAGAAAAAAAAAAGAAGGCGAAGAAAGGAAGGAGTCTCCGGCACACGCTTCAGTTCTCCTTTTTTCCTTATTCCTTTTCTTGGCCGATTTCACACAAATGGAGCTAAATCCTTTTGCAGTGAAAAAAGAAAAGCATAGAATACTACGAGGAAGTTTTAAGAAAAAAAATATGGAAGTGTAGTGAAATTCAAGAGAAATTCGTGCCCGAGGCGTATCACTAGTACGAAAAAAGAAAGAAATGACGAGACTTTGAAACAAAAATTTTCGTCGACTCTGCATGTATACGCTCGTATCCACGTCATGGTTGCTCGGATACCCGAAAACTATAAATCCTTCAACGAAATGCCGCAGCGATACATCATTCCGTGTCTCGAGATTCCTATGGACTACCGCGACAGCAACACGAAAAGAGAAACGTTGCATTCGAGAAGGAGAATAAATTTTCAGTTGGCCTTTTTGGTTGGCGGGGGAAAAAGTATAAAAAACAAGAAAGGAATACAAAAAAGAATGGTGAATCATTCTCTCATATCAGCTGATAAAAACAGAAAAATCGTTGAAATATGGTGGGAATGGGAATGAGAATGAGGAAGCGAAAGGAATTGAATGTGGGTTTGATTGTATAAGGAGAAAAATAGAGGAAGAAAAAGAAGAAGAGATGGGTGGGGAGAAAGTAAATAGTGTGACTTTAGAGTAAATGAATAACAACAAAATAAACTTGGGAACAAACTTTTTATAAATAGAGACTATTTTGCTCTGAAACTGTTAGTTTACTTCAAGAAAAGTTTTTGGAATGGAGACGTGTTACGTCAACTTCGAACTGATTCGGTTCAAATCATTGACAATAATCAATTCTAAAAATTTCAAAAGAAGATACTTGGTACTACTCAGAAGCCTCATTGTCCTCCAGAATACTCGAAATCTACATACTGTGGGGTTACTGTATGTATGGAATTGTGTTACTTCTTGTATCGATAGAGACCTCACTCTTTTCAGTCGGCTTTGACAGCAAAAACTATGAAAAAGAAGAGAAATATCGGTCTTCTTCTTTATGTTTTTGTCTGTTGGTTTACTCATTCGATTCTCCCGGGACGACTGCTCGTTCAATTATGATTTTGTTATTTCAAAATTCTAGAAAATAACTCAAAAAGAGACAAAAAAGAATGAAGAAGGCAGATGTAACTGAGGGTTTCCAGCACGAAAAAAGTACTAGTTTGGTACTAGTGAGTCGACAGACACTTCGTGGGTAGAGTCCCCTGGCAAAAGATCGATGAAAATTCGCGCGCTCGCAGAGCCCATGTAGAGAGAAAGAGAGAGCCCATTGCCAGTTGAGGAGCCAAGCAAAACTGAGGACAAGAAACGAGAAAAAGTGAGAGAGAGAAAAAATGGAGAAAAAAGCGGCATGCGCGAAAAACTGAGAAAGAAAAGAGCAGTGGGTGCTTTCGTGGGCTCACGGAGCCGCCGTCGTGGGCCGCGCTGAAGCAGTAGCACAAGGATTATATGAGCAGAAGACGTCGAGGAGTGTGTGCGTATGTAGATGGAAGAAGCACGTCTTCTTCTTCTTTTTTTTTGCCGTTTTCTTCGCGCCGTTGAAGAAAGGAAAGAAGAAGAAAGCCACTACGGGTGAACGTAGCGAGACCAGGAGAAAGAAAGAAGAAAAATGAAAGAAAAACTGAGATCTCAGCTCGAATTTCATTTTTCAGATTTGAAGAGGGGATAGATGGAAGGAGATGAGTAAGACGTTTGATTTATTAGTCTTCTTGAAAAATTCAGAAATAAATTGGATTTTCAAGATTGAAATGTGCTCCGTCGATTACAGTAGCCAAGGTTCTGTCTTGAGAAAAAACACAAACAGAAATGCTGCTCTTCTGTATACAGAGAAAGGGAAGGAAGGGAAATGGAAACAAAAAATACAGTTCTGGAAAGTCAGAGAAAAAAGAGAACACGTGACCCGGAACGTTTGGGAGAATTCAGAGAAAAAGAAAATCGATGTAGACTGTGAAAAAAGAAAAAAAATCACAACCTTATGAAAAGATTACTGTAGTCCAGATAGAAATCAGAATCTTCTGATTATTCAGATTAAAGGTACATATTGTGTTCTGTTAGAGTAATGGAAATGTATTCCTTTTCTGAAATCACGTCACCATATTTCTATTCCTCAACGAGGTGTGAAGCAAAACAAAATGACGAGAGGAAATAAGGTCAGAACGGGGAAAATGAAAAGGAATCCCTTTCCTAATGACATAATCTCACAGGGAATTAGCCACTCGTTAAGACACCTAATCCGTCTGTTAACAGCCTCTCGTTCCTCTCTTATTTTCAGCCGTCCGCCCCAAACGTCCAACTTTCAGAGCCACCCATTAATCGCGCGAGGCGCTGGAAATAAATGAATGCATGAATAAATTGCCATACATAATAAATGAATTAAGTGAGTGTCAACGGCAGTGCTGACAAAAAGAGAAATATATGTTAGGGAGCAAAGAATTACGAAAGGAGACTTGAAGTTGAACAATACAATTAGTAGAAATGAGACAACATATAAATTCGAGGGTGTCGGGAGAAAAAAGTAAAGTGGTCACTCCCGCTCTAACCTATAGCCTCTTCGTGGAAAAAAGGAGAAACCTCCTCCATGAAAAAGACAAAAAACGGAAGAATGACTAGCAGTCAATGTCATTCAAAACGAGCACATATTGTGGAGATGGTGGTGGTTTGGAGGGTAGTGAGGACCAAAAAAAGAGGAAGAAGGAGAGTTGGTCCTTCAGAAAAAAAAGAAGAAGAGATTGTATGAAGAGATGAGAAGAAGAGAGAAATTGGAAACCCGAAACGAAAAGTTTTCCTATTCCAATTGATGAGTGGCCAGTTGAATGAGTTTATAAAATCATAAACAATACGTAGATGTACCTGAACACGTGGGCGATTATTTTCTAGAGACAGAGAACGATTCTCATTAAAGTAGTAAACTTCCTCATAGGCTACTGTTTGTTTCAGAAAGAAAAGTGATTCGTAGAAGGCAATTTCCGGCGGTCGTTTCTTTTTTTATCCAATTATAGCCAGGAAATTGGAAAGTGTGAGAATAAGAAGAAGAAGAAGAAGAAAACAACAGAAGAAAACGAGGAAAACGGGAGCTAATCTATGCAAGAGTATGGAGAAAATATTTGAGTATTCGTATTGGTAGAAGTAAACAGGAGGGAGAGACGATCTGGGGTACGTTTGACGCGTTCGAAGACTGGAATAATAAGTTTTACTCCATGGAATAGGATTTGAAAAGCAGGAAAATAAAAATCAATTTCAAGTTTTACGGGAAAAATTATTATAGTAGTACGGTAAGACAACCTCAACTCAAAAATGTCATAGCCTTCCACAAAAAGTGGATTTCTTTCAGAAGCACAGCCTTCTGGAAAAATGAATTCATGCTAGGCTCAGAGTCTTCCGAAAGCCTACAACTTCTAAAAAACTTGCAGCAAAAGTTGAACTCGGCGAAAGAACAAATTCTTGGAAGTAAAACTGAGAAGGGCATTTCCATATTGTACTCTTCTCATCTCGTTTCCCAGTATCAATTTCATCTTCTTTTTGCTCAAAAAAGGAGGAGGCGGACACTCCCTCCCTCCCACTTTTCTCTTCTCATTTTTCTCTTCCTTGCTTCTAATATTCATATCGTTAGAATATTCGATTAGCAAAAATGTATGTGAGGAGCCGGAATGAAGCAAAAAAAGAAAAAAAAGCGGAGGGGAAACGAGAATGTGCATGTATATCATTGAAATATGAGAAATTTGTGTGTATGTGTGCACGCCTTCTTGACAGAATACGCATATTTCAAATGGCTCTCCGGGGCCCATCTTCCTAAAATTTAGTGTCCTCAAAAAGACGCGTCATTTCGGTTTTTTGTTTTTTTATGGATGGGAACAATATAAAATAGAAAGGGCAATAACAATGGTAACAAGGAAGTGAATAAGAGATTCTAAAGTTTTTGACTGTGAATTTCATGGAAAAGGAAAGACGACGATGATGGAATACGGAGTTCGAAGTCGTGGTGGCTTCTGAGTGATTTCCGGTGACCGACTGTGATGTAGGTGATTGAGCGCTGAAAAAAGAAAGTATTCATTTTCCACTCAAGGACACTTTCGAAGCGAGAAAGCAAAAAATCCATTTCGGACGATTGGCTCCCTTCTAGCCTTTTTCAAGCCGAGAAGAAAACCAATTTCCGGAGCAAGAAGGCCCGAAGCCATTATTGAAAATTGGTGGCTCACGCCTCTCACTCTCACTCTCGAAACCCGACAATCTTCTTCTCAAAAAATGGGACCGACCTTTCTGAGCATTTCGTACATTGCGTTCTCAATTCCTTCGTCCACATTACAAGTCGATTCGTCAAGGAAGGCAATTGTTGGCTCAGCGAGCAGCATTCTAGCAAAACAGAGACGTTGTTGTTCTCCTGGAGAGAGGGTTTCTTGCCTGAAAGTTTGAAAACATTTCTCGTAACCAGAATTGAAGAACTAACCATTCAAAATCAACATTATCATATATACTTCCAACAACTTGAATCAAATGTCCCAACTTCAACTCATTGAGAATTTGAACAATTTCACCTGAACAAGTAATTTGAATTCAATCCGAATCGTCACAAATCTCACCATCTTTTTCAAAATCCTGACCGTTTTTCGCTGCCGGGAAAACAAGTTGCTGCTTCAAAGACAGTCTTCCAACCGGAAAATATGGTCTCTGTGGCAAGAAATAGGCATCTGACTTCTCGTAATGCTTATTCAATGTTCCCTCATGTGGCCACATATCAGCAATCACTCTCATCAAAGAAGTCTTTCCGATTCCACTGTCTCCGGTGATCAACATGGTTCTGTTACGTGGGAGGTTGAATGTCAGATCTGGAAATGTATTTTTAAGTAAAGAGATAATAACAACTTTGATATCAAGAATCCACCTACTAATCCTATCATAATATAATCCAGTTTCTGATTCTAATATGAAGAAAAAATCTGGAAAAACTAACTCTCGATAATGCGGATATTCGAATTTGTTGGTGGACCGAACGACAAATGCTCCGCTTCAATAAGATTTTCATCTCCAGATGTCTTGGTATCAGAGACATCTGAATTACTTCTGAATGCATCGTTCTCAATACCAGTTTGGTAGAGTTTTCCGTTGTCGACGAATTCACTCACTCTGAAAAAACTAGTTAGAAAATTTTTGTGAGTATACTGTACCTCATGATATATCCTCCAAGTTCTGCGATATTCATTGCCAAATCTGTGAGTCTTGTGAAACAATTGATAAGGTAGATGAAATAGAATGCATTCTGAAACAATCGAATTTTATAGCATAGTATATTATTTAGACTAACATTACTGATCTGTCCTGAAAGATCGGCTGGTTTCAAGTTGTCATACATATGGAAAACAAAAAGTGGGAAAAGTTGGAGAATGTAAGACATGCAACCTCCGTAGTAGTCGAAGAAGGATTGGAAGACT
The DNA here is from genome assembly GCF_010183535.1 of Caenorhabditis remanei. Taxonomy (NCBI): domain Eukaryota; kingdom Metazoa; phylum Nematoda; class Chromadorea; order Rhabditida; family Rhabditidae; genus Caenorhabditis; species Caenorhabditis remanei. Next base: position 7,578,336 of record NC_071332.1, read on the forward strand.
GAAACAAATAATGAATGGTTTTTTTCTAAAAAGAAATAGACTCACATTGAGACGGAAATCTCCAACACATAAAAGCAAATAGTCTTCTGAAGAGGACATCGAATGAGAGGTTCGAGAACATATGCTCAAATTCGGCGGATTTGAAGAATGCAGACTCCTCAGCATTGACTCGAACGGAGACATGTTTGTACCTGAAATCTCCCTCAGCCTTCTCAACTCTTGCAGCCCATGGAGTGATTGGACCGATCAGAATTCTGTTGATAATGACTCCAATGGCGAAATAGGCAAAGATCATTCCGAATCCCCATCCTCCAGCACTGAAACAATTCGAGTTACTCTTATAACTTCAGGAGTATCTTACGTATTCCAAACTTTGACTCCATAATATGAGATGATGAATGGAGATAACAGAACGGTTGGAATAATACTGGTTCCCAATAGTTTTGTGAGTTTATCCGCATCTTGTGTGATTCTTTGATCGCTAAAAATGCATAGTTTAGGATGAAATAATAGCTGTTTGATAACTAACGGGTTATCAATTCCTTGGTCGTCAACACCGTTCAACTGGTAATAGAAATTGTTTCTATAGTAGAGTTTATGGAGACATTGAACAAGATTTTTACGTTGTTGGATGTAGAGACACCAAGAGAAAAAGTTCATCAATGCCATTAGCTGAAAACGTTTCATGATTACATACAATCGGAATCAATATCTCACCAAACATAATCCAATGTAACATAAAGATGCTACCCAGAAGATATGCCAGAATTTAGGTTCATCTTTTTCAATTAGTGCCACGTAGAACTTTCCAGGAATCACACCGGTCTTGTAGTTTACGATTTCATCTGAAATTGAAATCATTAAGCTCTTAATTGTCGAATTAAAAAAGAAGAAGAATAAAAGTTGAACGGGTAACTATAGGAACACCAAATGACGTATTACATCTTTCAAATGTTTAGTGTAATGCATCAACGGTATTCCTATAGCTGTTCTCCTCGTTCATCTGAATAAAAGTGACTGACTTCCAACAGAAGCAGCAATTGTGACTGCAGTGAGTCCCAAAGTTAGCCAAGTATTTGAATAGATGAGTGGAAGTAGACGAAAAAGATTGTAGAAGACACGAAAACCAAATTCGAACTTCTTCTCAATCACCTGCAGCTTACCCATTTTATCTGGAAACTTGAGATGTGATATGAAGCGGAGGCGGGGACTGATCATACAATGAACTTTGATGTATGCGGGTGAGATAGTATAGGGAAACAAGATGAAGATGACTGATAAAAAATATGGGAATAAGACGGTAGTGTAAAGAGAACACAATGTGAACGATCGAGAAGTGCTTTTTGCGTTGAGGTGAATGGCTTGATAACGATTTGATAAACTTTTTATGGCATTTTCAGGATTATTTATTATTATTGGAACTTGGAAGAAAGTTTTTGAATTTGAGTTAGCTATTTCTCATTGAAAATCAAGATTTATCGGAGAATTTACCTTTTAATAAATTTAAGATACAGTTTTTTCCAACAAATTAGCTTGATTAATTGAAAATAGCCTAACTCAAGTTCTAATGTGTATCATTTGATTGTCATCATTCCTTTGTTTATTAAAAAATGAAAACTTCAGATTTATCAAGAATAATTTATTTTCGAGTTGAAAAGTTCATCATCTCATAACAGAATTTTTGCTAGGTTAAAATCAGCTACTATCTCATTTATTTTTATTTTTTTTAAACTGATAAAATTGCACCGAAATTGTTACTAAAGCCCCCTTTTATATACTATTAGCATTATGTTTCCAGAACAGAATACAGTTTATGATCAAATTTGAGTTTTGATATGATGAAAGTGTTATCTTGTTACGTTAATCTTTTTCCAATTATTTTCTAGCAAACTTCACATTATAGTTTTCGTTTTGATCATTAGTTTTTCAGAGTTCTGAGTGTTAACCGCTTTCTAGACAAAAAACCAAAACTTATTTCGAGCCATCCCTTATTGATCAACTATCTGATTCACACTGAAGAAACCTTCGACTCTGATTCAGTAAAAGGTCTTATCAACCATCTCAACAAAAATTGCATTTTTCCAGAGCTACTAAAATACTTACATTCATTTGTTGATGTGGACGGTAGGGCGTCAAAATTAGACATGATATAGAACATATGTGGGTCAGAAAAAAATGGCGAAGGATAGACAGAAGTGATAAAGATAAAAGGGGAACATGATTGATGAGAACTACCCGGCGAGAAAATAGAGATGACACGGTCCACACTTGCAAGAAGGGGGAAATTGAAGGTAACGACGGTCTTATTGAAATGAAATTCAAGGAATACAACAATACCACCAAAACAAAAGAACAAAAAAGACCGTGAAATGATCAATCAAAAACTGATAGAAGACAAATGAAAAGACGCTCAATGTACCCCTTTTATGACTCTGGAGATTATATCTTTTAGTAGTTTTATCAGTGGAAAAGTTGATTTATCGGTAGCGATGCTTATCGTACCCGTACGGAGGCATATGAAAAGACACTGAAATTTCCGAAAAATCTTACAGAGCAAGTTGTGAACTGTCACGTTTGCAATTTGGATTATTTTAATGAGATTATAATTAGAATTGTTGTATGTTGTTTGGATTCGGGAATGTTCACAGAGCTGAAAGTTGCAGAATTGTAAACAAGACATTGAAAGAGTAAAACATATTGTTGTAGTGAATATTGTTTCATTGATGTGCTTTAGTTCATTTGCTTACTTTCTATAATTTCTTTTGGAGTACCCATGAAAGCTTTCTTCATTTTCTCACAGAATCGTCTCCGCTTATTGTTACTAAACATTTATAGAGGTTCTTCGAAAACAACTTTTTTGCCGACACAAATCACAAAAAATCAACACATCGGCCGTGGTTTGTGTATGTGTCTAGTCTCTACCGCCAAGGAATATAAAAACAAACGAAACACGACCATGAAATATTTCACTTGAAATGGGTGGTTTTTTGTCTCATCTCACCCCTGAAAGAAACTCTGAAATTCTCGACGCAACCTGCGGTCCCATCCGTGGAAATGTATATAAACATGTGAGTTGTTCAGGGTGAGTGTCTTTTTAATATTATTTTTAATTTTAGGGCGAGAAACTAGTAGATGGATATCTGGGAATACCATTTGCTGAGCCACCAGGAAGATTCGAGAAACCAATTGAAGCAAAGGTTTGGACAGAAGTCAAAGAATGTACAGTATATGGACCTGGATGCCCTCAAAGTGGAGTTTTCGATCAGGTGAGAATCACTGGGAAACTGATAATTTATTTATTTTCTTCAGATGAAAGATCAATTGGGACTGAAATTCAATGAACAAAACTGCCTGTCTCTGAATATTTTTGCACCAAGGAGGAAGTCGAACGAGTTCGTAAGTTCTAAACTTCAACTTTCTGACAATTAAATTGCATTCCAGCCAAGAGGTCTGCCAGTAATGATGAATATATTTGGTGGTGCATTTGAAATGGGTACTTCTGCTGCTTATGATGATTACTCGATTTCTGGAACTCTTCCTCTCAGAGATGTCATTGTTGTGACTGTTAATTATAGAGTCGGAGCTCTTGGATTTTTCACAACAGGAGATGAAATATGCCGTGGGAACTTTGCTCTCTGGGATCAAACTCTTGCTCTCAAATGGATTCAAAAACATATTAAATCTTTTGGAGGAGATCCGAGTAATGTGACAGTTTTTGGATGTAGTGCTGGGGGAGTTTGTGCTGATTTATTGACACTGAGTACTCATTCACAAGGGTTATTCCAAAAGTGTGTAGCTATGTCTGGAACTGCTGATTGTGAGATGGCATGCAGATCAAGCAAGAATCAAGCTCTTATTTTCAGAGAGTTTGCTGTGGCAAATGGATGTAAAGAAACAGGTTAGAAGAAGAACTGAGTGAATAATATCATTACATATATTTTAGACTCTTCGAGTATTCTGAAATGGTATACGGAGCAAAGTATGGAAGTTTTGAATAAACTAAGCTCATTCAAATTCTCGAGATCAGGGTTCATGTCGTGTGCACCAAATCTCGATGGTGATTTCTTCACCAAGCCATTAGAGAAATTGAAAGAAGAAGCTCCCAAGAAGAGTTTTATATTCGGAAGGACTGAATTCGAAGGACTCATAATGGGTGAATCGTCATAGAATTATGAAAATGTTGTTTATTTTCATATTCAGCTATTCCCGATCCTGTTTATTCTCGAATTGGAGACAGCATTCCTTCTGCACTTAAGAAGCTTTACAAATCAGATGTGGTTGAAAAGCCAGAAGACGTTGCCAAGTTTTTGATCGAATCTTATCTCGGAGGAATTGACGAATCAAATGATTCAGTTGCTAAGAAAATGTTTATTGAAGTTAGTTTTATAAAATTTTTTATGGCTACGAGTTAATTACAGTTCCTCGGAGACGCAGTGTACAACGCTGGTATCCTGAACTCCGTGGAATCAGCAGCAGAATCTGGAAACAACGTCTTCTTATATTCATTCGATTTCTGCAATCCAGACGGTTACGGTCCTCTGGGTGATCTTTTAGATTTCAAAGCATCGACACATGGGAATGATTTCCGATATGTGCTTGGAGATGGTGGATATGAGAAGTTCATCCCATCAGAACAAGAAGTCGAAGTAATGAAATTTATGGGAAGAATTTTCTCGAATTTTGCAAAATATGGGTAGGTAGTTCAACACAAGTTCATTGTCGATAATTTTATTTTTCAGAGATCCAAACAATGCAGAAATGAGTCTGAAATGGGAGAAGTACAGTTTGAAATCACCTGGAAGCTATTTCAAGATTGACCATCCGGCATGTCAGATGAAGGACGACTTTTTGAAGGAGCGACTCGGGAAGCTGAGACAAATTAAAAGAAACAAGATTGTAATCGATTTTGAATTTAGTGAATGAAGCGTTCAAATCTATATTTTCCAACTACTAAAAACTTCGAAGCTCAACAGGATTCTGACGCATTCTATACAGTTTTGGTTTTCAAAACAAAACGAGTGCGACGCTAAAAACTGCAACAGTCCTCGCCAGCAAGGAATATTTTTGGTTTTTTAAAACTACGTTTGTGAAATTATTTTAGCGCAAGAAGAACTATGAAATTCGCGCCGCACCGAAACTCAAAAAAATAACTGCAGAGATCAAGAAAACAGGGAACGCTCGACCACAAATATGAGTTTCTAATCCGATCAGAACACTTTTTTATTCTTATTTCCACTATAATCCGTCATGATGGAATACCTGTGTGTCTAGAGATGTCTAGAGTTTTCGTACCGGGTGGTACGAATCAAAAAAAGTACGTCTAATATTGTTTGATGAGCTTATTGACCTTTATATAAACTCAAAACTCAGCGAAACTGAAGACATTTTATTTGATCAAATTGCTCTGATTGGCACGTATTTGATAGAAATGGATGTCAACAGTCGATCAATTTCAGGTCATCAATGAGCATTCGCCTTTAGTTTTCTTTTTTTCTTTTTCCCCATTTCTTTTTGTTTCGATTTTTCCCAATTTCCAGGCGTACCATGGGAGGGCATTTATCTCACTCGGAACGTGAGCAGAACTCGGAGATTCTTGAAGCAACATGTGGTCCGATTAGAGGAAATATTTATAAACATGTAAGTTATTAAGATATTTTTTTTTCTTATTGAAAAATTGATTTTAGGGAGACAAAATAGTTTATGGATACCTCGGAATTCCTTTCGCCAAACCACCAATCGATGATCTTCGTTTCAAGAAACCAGAGCCATTTGGTGTTTGGACTGAACCCAGAGATTGTACTGAGTATGGTCCAAGATGTCCACAGTCTGGCCCGTTTGCTGAAGCTATCCGATTTGAGAAAGAAGATATTGCTGATGAAGGAATCTGTCTGACTGCCAATGTATTCGCTCCGAGATGGGAATCTGATGAGTTTGTGTGTTTCATTCTTGTAGCCTTTACACCCATATTCATGGTATTTCAGAAAAAAGGACGCCCTGTGATGGTCTACATTCATGGCGGTGGTTTTGAGTGTTCGGCTTCAAGAGATTACTGTGATTACTCGATATCTGGAACCCTTCCCTTGAAGGATGTTATTGTGGTCACATTGAATTATCGAATTGGAATTCTTGGTTTCTTCTCCACTGGAGATGAAGTTTGTCCCGGAAACTTCGCGCTGTGGGATCTCACTTTGGGTTTAAAATGGATACGAGATCACATTGAATCATTCGGTGGTGATCCCAATAACGTAACAATTTTTGGGCAGAGTGCAGGTGCGGCACTTGTTGATCTACTTGCGTTGAGTCCACATTCAAGAGGTATCTCTCAGATAAATAACATTTGAAATTAGATCATATCTTTCTTCAGATCTATTCCAACGTGTCATACCAATGTCTGGTGGTGCCCTCTGTGAATATGCAGTTCGTACAGCTGAAAGTCAAGCAGAAGTATGTAAACAGTTTGCTCGTCACTTGGGATATTCTGGAAATGATTCTGAAAGTCTCTTCAACTGGATAAGAGCAAAATCTATAAAAAATATTGAGAAAATGAATGGTTTCAATGTCCCGGCATCAGGAATTCTGGCGTATACTCCTAATTTAGATGGAGATTTCTTCCCCAAGCCGCTGGATGAACTGAGAAAAGAATCTCCGAAAAAGAGTATTATGATGGGATTCACGGAGCATGAAGGTCTCTTTTTTGAGTTCTTGGTTCGTGATCCAACACCCCCTTTCGATACATTGAGAAGAAATGTTGATACGTATTACAAGGAAGATACTGGAAGTGATTTTAAAGAAGTTCGAGAGAAGATTTTCAGTTTTTATACTCGTAATGTTGATAGCGAAGATGAGAAGAAATTGAGAGAAGTGGTTATTGATGTGAGTTGTTATTAGAGAAATTCCGGCAATTGTTGAGCTCCTTTCAGTTTGTCGGAGACGCCCTCTTCACCGCTGGAATCTTCGAGAACGCCAAGTCTTGTCTGAAGCATGAAAATGATGTATGGTTGTATATATTCGATTACTGTGAACCATCTGGATTCGGTCCTCAAGAAGAATTCATGACATTTGTTGCCCCAACTCATTGTACAGACTTGAGATATATTCTGGGAGAAGGATTGTATAGTGACTTCAAGCCAACAGCAGAAGAACTGAAGATGATTAAGAAAATGACAGAAATGTATTCCAATTTCGCCAAATATGGGTAAGCCACTGTTCCGAATCTGATAAAATATTTTTATTTTTGAGCAACCCAAATGAGAAAGGATCCAATGAGTGGGAACGATATTCATCGGAGAAACCTAGAAGACACTTCAGAATCTCGTATCCGCGTGGAGAGATGCGATCGGATTATCACGCGGAGAGAATGCAGTTTTTGGAAAGCATCAGAAAAAATAATAAAAATCTAGAAGCTGTTGTTTATGGTAGATTTTAAACTATTCTGAAATTGTATTTTCTTTAAATCTTCTTATTGTATAAAATTTTCAGAATTTTCAAAATAAAAGCATTATGTTCCAAACTCCCAAACAAACATTGAGTTTCCGTTCGAAAACTCAAAATCAACCACTCAAATAACCACTAGACAGACCTCCCAAGTTAGTGAAATACAAATAGTTTTTCGTTAAGCCAGACTGTTTTTTTTCTTGTTCAGTCGGTTTGATTGTTCACCTAGTTATGTGTTCCTCCCACTTTGTTCCAATATAAAAGAACACTTGTACTAATAGGACAAATCAAAATGGGTGGTCACCTCTCTCATCTCAAACCGGAACACCATACTAATATTTTTCTGGCTTCGTGCGGTCCTGTACGCGGAAATTTGTATCGACACGTAGGTTTTATAGTTTTGGAGCTTTGAAAAAAGGTGTTTCTAGGGAGAGAAAACAGTAGATGGATTCTTGGGAATCCCTTATGCAAAACCACCGGTAGGAGAGTTGAGATTCAAGAAACCGATACTGGCAGATGTTTGGACTGAACCAAGAGACTGCACACAGTATGGTCCACGATGTCCTTCTTCTGGCATGTTCTATGAAAAAATTGATCTGAAAAATCAAGATATACCGGATGAAGCAAATTGTTTGACTCTGAACGTCTTTCGTCCTAATTGGCAGTCTCGAGAATACGTGAGAATTCATTCCGCCGATGAATATTCATTTTTCTTTCTAGATCAAACGCCCTGTGATGGTTTTCATTCATGGAGGTGGATTTGAACTTTGCGCTTCAAAAGATTATTGTGACTATTCATTGACAGGGTAACCTGAAAATATCCTCTTCATTACTATTCTTCTCTTTCAGTACTCTCCCTTTGAAAGACGTTGTTGTAGTTTCCATCAATTATCGTCTCGGAGCATTAGGATTCTTTTCCACTGGAGACAAAGTTTGTCCTGGAAACTTTGCTCTGTGGGATCAAACATTAGCTTTGGAATGGGTTCAAAAACACATAAAATCATTTGGTGGAGACCCAAACAATGTAACTGTTTTCGGACAAAGTGCAGGTGGTGTCAGTGTGGACCTACTTTCGTTGAGTCCTCATTCAAGAGGTTTTCAGATTTCCAATAGAAAAAAACATGATTTTCATTCAGATCTCTTCCATAAAATAATACCAATGTCTGGAAGTGCACACGTTCCTTTCGCAATTCGAACATCTTCAAATCAAGCTGAAGTAGGACTTGAGTACGCGAGAAATAAAGGATTTACGGGATCTGGTACTTTTGTGGGTTCTCATCCACTTTTATCAGAATTTTTTTTAGGATCCTCTGAACTATTTGAGTTTATGAGAAACTTGCCAACTGAGAAACTACTCGAAAGAGCTGGATTCGAGCATTCGGCATCTGGAATGGTGTCTTTTGGACCGAATCTTGATGGAGATTTCTTCCCGAAACCTCTGGATGAATTACGAGAAGAAGCTTCGAAGAAATCAGCACTGATAGGGATGACCGAGCACGAGGGCTTGCTGTTTGGTAAATTACTGTTAAATTTTTTGTTCAAAATTACGAGCGTGTTTGCTTCAGCATTCACTGATCCGAGTTTTACAACTGCTGATGTAGTGTTGAAAAAGAAGATCAAGATGGAGTATAAAGAAGATGTTGTAGACAATCCAGAAGAGATTTGCAAGGAAATATTGGACTATTATATGAACTTCAACAACGAATCCAATGAAAAGAAACTTGTGGCTGTTAGTTATCAGTAGAATTCTGAAAAACTTCTTTATTATAATTATCAGTACACCGGCGACTCAATATTCAATGCGGGAGTTTTATTGGCCGCGGAGAGTTTGGCTGCGCATGGAAATAGTGTATACTTGTATGTCTTTGATTATTGTAACCCAGATGGGTTCGGTCCACTTGGAGGTATACTTCCATTCAAAGGTGCACCAGAAGAAATCAAATAATTTCCTAAGCTTCAAACACTTTCCAGTTCCAACTCATTGTACTGACCTCCGATACATCCTTGGAGAAGGAGTTTACAGTAAATTCGACCCAAATGAGGAAGAGTTGAAGATGATGGATTATATGACTACTGTGTTCACCAACTTTGCCAAATATGGGTAACGCTTTTCATTTTTCGAAATGTTCCATTCCATTTTCAGAAACCCAAACGTCTCTGATTCCACGAAATGGGAAAAATATGAAGTAGATCAAATCAGCAGACATTTCCATATAACATCTCCAGAGAACGAAATGAGAAATGAGTTTCATAGAGGACGATGTCAATTTTCGATGGAGACAAACAAGAGGAACAAGAGTTACCAGAAGATTTTTTTCGACAAAAACATTTGATTGTTCCTTTTTGATTTCTATCTGTTTGTTTTCAAATATATTGTGACCGATTGTGTGTCAATAAACCACAAAGAGGCGGGGCATGGGAAAATAGTGTACTCTTTGATCAGACAACTATTACACAATGTTTGGCAACGGACGGGGGAATCAGTATATAAATTTGAAAAAAAAGAGGTCAAAGATGCCACTTGTTCTCTGATGTTTATTGAATATTATTTTAATTTCTTATCAGTTAATAATTTTAAGAACAAAGTCTTTGACTTTTATATTTTATAGAATGGGTGGATATCTTTCTCATCTAAAAGCTGAACCCCTTCCCGGAGTCCTGAACGCATCTTGTGGTCCTGTCAAAGGAAATTGCTATCGCCATGTAAGCATTTCAAAAGTTGAAAAATTTTCTAATTTTATAATAATCAGGGTGACAAAACTGTGAATGGATACCTTGGAATCCCGTATGCTCAACCTCCAATCGGAAAACTTCGATTCGAGAAACCAGTTCCAGCAGATAATTGGACAGAACCAAGAGACTGTACTCAATACGGACCGAGATGTCCACCATCTGGAGCTGGCCATGAGAGAGGTTTCATTGCCGAAAGAGATGTTCCAGATGAGGAAAAGTGTTTGACTGTGAATGTTTTTGTTCCGGGGTGGGAATCAGAGGAATTTGTGAGTATTAATTTCGAAGTTTAGCTCAGAGATTCTATAAATATTTTCAGAAAAACAAGCGACCTGTTATGGTTTATGTGCACGGAGGCGGATTCGAAGTTTCCTCTTCTAGAGAATTCTGTGACTACTCAATGTCAAGTACTCTTCCAATGAAAGATGTCATTCTGGTCACCCTCAACTACCGTCTTGGAATTCTTGGATTCTTTACAACAGGAGATGAAGTATGCCGTGGAAATTTTGGATTGTGGGATCAAACTCTTGCTCTCAAATGGGTCCAGAAACATATTGTTTCTTTCGGAGGAGACCCAAACAATGTGACACTTTTCGGACAAAGTGCAGGAGGAGCTTGTGTTGATTTACTCACTTTGAGTCCTCATTCTAGAGGTGAGAAGAGTTTTTCACAAAAAAACTTCATTCTTAATTTCAGATTTGTTCCAAAAAATTGTGCCAATGTCTGGCTCTGCATTGTGTGAATTTGCAATTAGAACTGCAAAAAATGAAGCGGAAGTGTTTGATGACATGGTTGCTAAACTTGGTTTCACTGGATCAGGTATGACTCATTTCATTTCTACTTCATAATCACCTATTTAATAATTAAAAATTTTAGGATCGAAAGAAAGATTGGAGTTTATGAGAAACCTTCCATGCAAGAAACTGGTTAGCAAGACTGGTTTCCAGTACAATAAATCTGGATTCATGAGCATGTGCCCTAATTATGACGGAGATTTCTTCCCGAAACCACTAGATGAGCTCAGAAAAGACGCGTCCAAAAGAATCATGATGACTGGAATCGCTGGAAATGAAGGCATTCTTTTTGGTATGGTATTCTCATGACTTATAAATCTCTAATTCTAAAATTTTCAGCATTCAACCATTCCACATACAGCAATTATACCGAACTGTTGCAACAAAAAATTGCGGAAGACTACAAAGAAGATGTCGTGGATGATGTGGAAGGTGTTCGTAAGGAAATTTTTGATTACTACACAAAAGATATTCCAAATGACGATGATACTATGATGAGAAGAGCTGCAGAGTTCGTAGGAGACTCTGTTTTCCATACTGGACAGTTGGCAACTGCTGAAAGTGCAGCAAGGCATGGAGATGAAGTGTGGTTCTATAAATTTGATTACTGTAATCCTGATGGTTTTGGACCGGTGAGAGATGCACTTCCATATGTTGGTCAGTTTATTCAAGTTTATTTTAAAAACATTTTAAAAGTTTCAGCTCCAACTCATGGTATCGAGCTTCGCTACCTCTTCGGAGATGGAATTTTCAGCAAGTTCGAACCAACTGAAGAAGAATTGAAGATGCTTGACAAGCTGACAACTATTTTCTCGAACTTTGCCAAGTATGGAAATCCTAACGAGACTGGCTCCACGAAATGGGAGAAATATGATCTGAATCGTCCTGGAAGGCATTATAGAATCAGTTATCCAGACAGCGGAATGGAAGATGATTATTGTGGTGGGAGATGGAAGTTCCTTGAGGAAATCAGAAAGAAGAATAGATGCTTCCAGGCTAACGTTTATGGAAAGAAAATCTGAATAGTTTTGTAGTACTCTGTAAATAAAATTATTTCTTTTTTTTTTGAGTTTTAGCTTGGTTCACATCCTCTTGATTTATATGGAAAGTCAGTACTGTAATGATTCAACCAACTCTATTTATAAAGTTATAAACACAAGATTAATACAATTGTACAATAAATTGAGGGGAGGGGGGGGGGCTGGTCCAGTTTGCAGAGAAACTACCATGACTAGAGATCACATCGTACGGCTTGAAGGGATTATTCGAGATGGGGAACATGACAGTTCCGAGGTTATAATGAGATTATATAAGTAGAGAAAAAGAAGTGGAAACATTGACTAGAATCACTTTCAGCAAAAAGAAAACATGAGAACGACGCTCTGGAATGTAGACGAAGTACGAAGAAATGCATGTACTGCGGGAAAAAATAATGCTGCGAAATGACGCAAAGAGGAACTTATGGCATGACTAGAATTCACTCAGCAATTGAAAAAAGGGAGATCTGTGACAAGATCAAGAAGATTATCTGATAGGAGATCAATGGGAAAGCCAAAGAAAAGACGAGGTCAACTCGGAAGATACGTGGGATAGAAATGGGATAGACTTGATAATAGTTGACCGGGGATGACTATAATGGTGAATACACGGATGAATTACATTGTAGGGATGACTCTTGAGAGAAGATCTTGAAGAGGTGATCGTTGACACGTTGTTGAGTGCAATTTGAGCATCTTCTTCGAGGGAAACGAGTTGAAGCAGGTGGGACAGGAGACAACGGATTGTGTTGGTGGAGAGGAGGCTCCGAACTCATTACGAGGCTTATGCCAACGACGATGTGATGCCAAATTGGCCGGACACGAGAACACCTGCAAAAACCAAATTGTGTTTCTTTGGAAGCCGGAAGCTGAGAAGACGATGGGACAGCTGGTTGGATTGTAAAGAAGCCGGCTCTCAGCAGGGGGTGTCGATAAACAGAATAAGCAAGGAGACCGACTCGCGAAGAGCACAGGATTACTGTTTTGTCAAGTGGGTACCCGCGGATTAAGACGTTTGTATTCCTATGACGGTACAAGAGTCGTCAGTAAGCGATATTGACAGGTGCATAGAATTGGGTGAGGTACTACATGATTTCTTGAGTACCATCGACTAACGTAACCAGTTCGGATTTGAAATTCAGAATTCTATATGAACAACTATCGTGTGTACCACATCTCGGTTAATCCAATCTCCCCTCTTCCCCTATTTGTGTCGTAATTATCCAAAAAACAAACCTTGTCACAATCGGGACATTTGTATTCCTCGTGCGCAATTCTTGGACATTTGTGTTGTGCCAGCTTGAAGACATCATCGTATTTCACCTTGCACAGCCGGCAGATACAGTCTCCAATGACGTTCGGAATCTCATCGATCTTTTGTCTCGACTCTTCTGTCACCTGAAATGGAATTAATTGTTATGAGATACACGAAGCTTCTCGCTATTGACAGGCGATTGGATAGAAGCCGTATTCTTAATTATTGATGCAACTCACCTCAACATATGCTGCTGTCTCATCCAACATATCCGCTTCCTTTTGGAGTTCCTCCACACATTTCACATCAGTCTCCTTCTGAAAAACAAAAATGAGCATTATATCTCGGTGTCATTAGCCGTAAATCAAGCACACGCTCCATGAGACGGTTGTCACAGAATGCCGCAGGAAAGGGACAAAAGTGGCAGACGGTCGCCAGTCAGCGGGTGGTAATTAACCCTTGAAGCTTTTGCTCCTTCTTTTTTCTGCGCCGCACCGCCCTTCCGTCCCTTCTGTCTTTTTTCTTTCAAAAGAGAGCTCTCATATGCTAATCACGTCTAATTAACGAAATCGGTGCCGAATATTTCACAAAAAGAGAGGAAGAAGCTTAGAAGAAACCGATCAAAGGGCTTACCTTAATGAACATTCCACTGACGGGAGAACTGGTTACAGTATCTTCGTGGAGCTTTCGGAGTTTGGTTTTCTTTGGTTCAGAAGCCAATTGACGTTTTCGGGATGGAGTTACGAGTGATGGATCCTTGAGATCAATGTTCTCCGGGAACAACTGAAAGAGGGAGAGTTTAGGATGTCATGAATGATTGTGCAAAAACTATCTAAAAGACTTGAACTAGATTCATACCTTGAACAGTTTGAAACGACATTGGACGTTATTTCGGTAATTCGGTTTCCACTAGCAATAAAATATCACGAGTCATGACAATCTAACTTACCGTTTGTGGAGTGAACTTCGAACTGAATTGAAGCTGTTGCTGCTGAATCTGGTAGAGAGCTAGCATCTGTTGAACCAAACTGGGATTCCAGAACATTGGCATTGTTGAGAAGTTGGTTTGTGTTGAACAATCATATTCGAATCCCTTATCCAAGTTCTCATCGTTAGATATTGTAGAAGTCGTCGATGGAACGGGACTCGGGTTCGTCGACGATAGTATTGCTTTGACCCAAAAGTCACCCATAGGCACCATGGCCTTCTGAAATTATAATTTAAGAAAACAGTAATGATACGAAGATGAAGAAAACGGGAGGATTACGGTAGATGAGAAATGAAAATCGAGTGTCTCCGACTCTGACCGTCTGGTGTCCTCAATTGACCGTGGCATGTACACACTAACCTCCTTTTATATGGGAAGGCACCAGGCTGGCAGCTGCTGCTCCCGAGTCTCCGCCCAGAAGACACCTCACAGTGAAGAAAGAAGAAGGGAGCGAGCAATTAACATGGAAATTGGGTCGAGATTTTTGGTATTGGGAAGAAATGGAACACCACGTCAGTGCAGTTATCAAATAAATCTGACATCATGGAAATAACATTTTTGAGTGGAAAGGCGAAAAGAAAAAAGTAGATGTGATTTTATGATAATACAGTTGCGTTTAGAATTTAGAAGTTTAGAAGTTTTTTTTTCGTTTAGAAGTTTACCGGAAAGTGATTACCGGTAAGCACACACTGGACAGAAGTAATATAGCAAAATCATTATATTTCACTATTATGGAACAAAAGAGGATTTTAGCTTCGAATAATTAAATTTTATGATCTTTCTATATAGAGAATTGTTACGCAAAAAATATAAAATGGGTGTAGGGTTACTGTAACTACATACGGTACTGTAGATTTTCATGCACTGAACGTCTCCAAATTCTTGAACATCTTCTATTATATTCCGAAAGTTTCACTCCTATTCTCATAAAATTTTTATATTCGAGGTACATAAATCTCAATCTTTTCCTCAATACCACCCAATAAAACTGTTGTAAATGGTCCACCAGGTGTCTCCTATCCATCCACCTAATTGAAGAACAATACGTGTTACGGAACACTTGTATAACTCCACACGTAATATGAAGGCGTCAATTAGAAGACGTTCATTCCCTCTTCTTCTTTCAATCGCCCAAATTGTTTACCACTTGTTGCAAGCTCTCGCTCCTTTTCTCTCGAGTCAATCACTTTCCTGTATTGGGTGGCAACCGGCGGAGACGAGGCAGGTGTCTCCTGGTGTCTCTTGGGACGAGCCGCCCGTGTTTGGAAGTGCTTATGATGACCAAGAAGAAGAAGAGCATAAATTAAAAAGTGAAGAGTGCATTAGCAGGGACACGGCGCCGATGGGACGATGACACCCGAATGTGACGGTGCCAGGAACGCGTTCGGGTGTTCCGATTTGTCGCCATGACGATGGGGAGCGAGACGAAAAATGGACAGGTTAGATGGAAAATTCTCTCAGGATGCTCCCATTAGGAAGACGGAAGGGATCGGGGATGGAAAATTCTGAAATTTTTGAGATGCTAGTTTGGAACACAGATCCAATTCATCATGATCTAATTTATTATCTGAAACTCCACATTGCTTCCACATTACCATTCATCTACCGTCTGTCAGCTGTCCTTCCCTTTCTATGCCCAATTAGTCGCATGTTGATGAATACCTAAGAGATAATCAATCAGTCAGCATGTCGTGCCCATGCAGCCGGCCCCCCGCACCTAGACCATCTGTACGTTCCCTTGGCAAACACCCGTATCATTTCGATTTGCATATACTGTACTACTTGCATCTGTCGTCTTGTCTGTCGTCGCAAGAATAACAAATCGACGGAATGGGTGGGTGCCATCCTTCATTCATCGAAATCGACACCTGTTCGAGAATCGGTAACGTGCCAATTAGCACTTGGAAAAGTGTAGGTTATCCGAAAGAAGACAGATGCAGTCCATGCCCTTCGGTGAGCTCGGGTCAATCCCATCCAATTACTGTAAGCCCAAGGGATCAGTGACGATAAGGAGGCAGGTTGTGAAGTGTGACAAAAGAAGCGGAAGAGAAGACTGGTAACGTAAACAACAAATCTGCAACGATTTTGATTTTAAATGCATTTGAGAGCACCAATAGACCAAGAGAGCACCGAAATGAAGTGTCAATCAAAAATCCTCCGGAAGAGTGGAGAAACTGGAGGTGTGTTTGTGCATTGAAGAGCTTCTGGGGACCTGCTGCCACACATGCGTACCCGGGAGACAAACAATGAATAATAGATGACGAAATGGGGTACCGAGATATATGGGTGACATGTTCTAGCTTATAATATTGTTACATGCTTCCCCAACAACCTGTCCGGTAGGCATCACCACCTTCTGTTGACAGAATTTTCACATATTTCATTCAGGTCTTGAGAAGCATTTCGAGGGATTCTCATTTTTCAGAGACTTCACTGTCCTACCGTTAATGCTTCCAAATTATGACAAATTCTGAATGAATTGTTTGCTTGACATGAAGATTCACACTACTAAGTAATGGTTATTGTTCATGAAGACACGAGTTTCATAATCCGAAACGAAATTAGTTGTTTGAATGAAGTTCTTAAAGAGTTGATAGTCTTCCAATTAGTTGGAATGCGGATTAAAGGAACAGTGTCCGCCATCTCGCGCACCACTTTTCATTTCGTCCGCATCTGTCCAGAGCTGTCAGCATTCATTCCCTAAATCCCCTAACCAAAGGGATTTTCATGGTAAATTTGGGGACCCTAAACGGAAGGAAAACAGCTGGAATGGATAAGTGTGGTGACCGGGTCATTGGAAGCCACCTGCTCGGGTGCACAGTGCGCGAAACTGAATGCCTTTCCCCTCAATTATGCTGAATAGTGCCAGTGGTGTCTGCATTGGTATTATGGGGGTGAGGTAATTAAGTGGACAAGGGATAAGTGGTCATGTTATGGGTCAAACACACACACAAACGAGACTGATACACATTGAGGAGAGGAGGGGCAGGTGTTCGTTTTAGGTGGATGAATGACGGGACAAACTGGGTCACTTCCGATCGAGATCAGTTCAGATTATGGTCAGAGGTGGAGGGACCTGCTTCTATCACTCGTATATCGAATTTTAGTCCTGCAAAACATGTAGCTGGATGAATATCAAAACTGAGTCCATGTCACGAACAAATTGAGATCAAATTCATACGATCGTATTATAGCACTATTTGGATTTGAAGTTTGCCAAGAACGAGTGTCCTAAGTATATCTGTAATGTGAGAAGTTGCAATCAAATACATTTCAATTTAATTACTTCATTGAATCTTTAAATTCAACATGTAGACAGTTGATCCAAGAACATTTCCCAAAAGTATCTACTTTTTCTGAAAATATATAACTATCCATCAATCAAATTCGTTCCAGTTCCTTCTCTTTTTTTCCCAACACTCATATATTTTGAAATCCAGATATCGGCTTCAACTAATGAACCCTCAACAAATATGAGAAATTGTGTTCATTTCAAATATGAGAAATTGTGTTCATTTCATACCCCAAAACGTCCAGTTTTTATGAGCGTATTTCCTGTGCTTGCCGCATTTCGAAAGAAAGTGACAGTTTGTATTGGTGCCAGTGATCGAGTAGATAAATGAAGGGGGTGGGTGAGGAATAAAAAGAAGAAGGAAGACATGCAAATGTCATGGTATGGCGAATTGGACGAGAAGAAAAAGAAGAAGAAGACCGAGTCGAAAAGCAGATGTTTTAGTGGCCGAAGCGGGCAGATGGACACGTTTATGCCTCAAGAGAGATGTGCTCGAACCAATAATGTGTTCATTGAGAAAAAGGGAACGGATGAGAGGAAAACAAACGGCAGTGAATACTCGTAATCAGTTGGAATACAAGTGGGAAGGGGGGAAAGAGATTGATATAAAGAGTCTGGAAATGTAGACTCTGGAATCACAAAATGCAGTCATATAATGACTATAGTTGGGGAAGTAAAATATAGAATTGAAGCATAAAACAAATCATAACAAGAACAAATTATTAATTAGGCTTCTTCTTTATTAACTTCATATTTGATCGTCTTTTCATTAGCCTCTGCCATGGTATACTCGGCTGGTTTATCGGTGAAAACGCAGAGAGCAAGAGTGTTCGCCTGGAAAATTTTCATCAGATTCAGCAAAAAGCATCCCAAAAAAACACTTACCGTAACCATGATTCCTCCAAGAATACACAAGACAATTCTCCATTGTACTGGACTGTCTTCGTTCTTGACAATAGCAGCCACCAATGCAGGTCCAGTGATCAATGCGACTGATTTCATCCATTGAATTGTTGAAATGACGACGTGGGCGAATTGTCTGGAAGTTGAATATTGTATAAAAGTTCAAATTCATATTTTTTAAATACCTGGTATGAAGAGTTGCACATTTGTAGAATCCGGCCACGTTCAATGACAAGCAGCAGAAAATAAATGAGAAAAGAACGACGGAAACATAGTGGTATGATTGAGGAATGAAGCCGAGGAGACCAATCAGAAAACCAACGAGACCGACTGAAACTGTGTTGAAGAAGAGCATTTTGCCACGCTCGGAGAAACATCTAAAATCAAGAAAGTAAATATTTCAGCTGATCAAAAAAACTACTGTACTCACTTTGCCTTGTCACTGATAATTCCTCCGACTAGTTTGAGTGGGAGAGGGAAAAAGACAGAAAGTGCAAGAAGGAATCCAGTTTCGGCAACACTGAACTTCAGAATTCTATTGAAAAATATTGGTGCGTAGGTGTGCAAGAAGACAATGATCGACATTTCAGCGAACGCATTCAACCAGACACAAAGAACGATTGGTGATGTGAGAAGTTTCTGAAAATAAATGATAAAAAATTTAGAATGTTTGGAGGATTCTTACTTTGTAAGGAACATCAACATTCTTAGTGTTCAAATGCTGTTCCGATTTGTTCTTCTGAATTTTTCGAAGTTCTACAGAAGACACTCGACTCGACTTCTGTGGATCATCAGTGTATACGATAGCCCACAGAATGAAGAAGACAAAGCCCATTGCGGCATGAGCATAAAATGCGGTACGCCATCCGAACCCTTCACAGATCTGTATTCAAAATTATTTATTGTTATTCCCTAAACTGCTAAACTGACCACTCCTGATATAGCGTTTGTCAAAACAGATGAGAAGTTGGTGAAAGATGTCAAGGCTCCGAGGAAGATTGCCGTTTCAGAAAGAGGTGCCCATCTGACAGTCAGCAGACCGATCGCCGCGAAGTCTGCAGCAAAAGCAAGACCCTGCAAGAGATAATGGAGGTCATATCACTTATAATCAGTTGTCAAATAATCAATGAGAAAATAACACAAACCTGACAGAAGCGTGCGACGAGAAGTGCGTGAAAAGAGGTTTGCGCGGCCAGTGGGATCAAAGTTGTCGCGATGACCGAGACTATTCCGGCTATGAAGAATGTCCATCTGAATATTACTCATGTTTGTTCTCTTTTTGTGGCTGTTCTATCATTCTTGCGTTAGGAAAGTTTTCACACTTTCATAAATGTTTTTTGGATAAAATTACCTTCCTCCAAACCGGACAAACACATAGTTTACCGGAAAAGTGCCCATAATTGTACCGGCTGCCACTGCCCACATTATATATTTTTTTTCATTTGGAGTATAATCGAACAAACTGACAGGAGAGGTCTGAAATCATATCTGAGGGTTAAGAGTTCTTATTTTCAGATTCAAGATTCTCACCTCATTTCCCCGGTCATCTCTCGTAAAACTCATATCATTTTTCATACAAATAAATGTAAAGTTCATGACAACATAGTTGGAACAAACGGATACAAGACATAAAAAGCCAACGAATACAACGAGAACTCGATATTTGTTGGAGAGAAGGCTCATATTGTTGTATCTGAATATGAATATTGGTATGGAATGAATGGATAACACCGTTTATATGTTCTCGCTGGAATCATATTATATGGAAAAATGGGGGTGGAGTTTGAATGATGAGTCAGTGAAAAGAAGAGAGAACAGATGGAGACTAAACATGGAAAATAAGAGAGAGAAACATGAGAGAAGGTTCAATAAGATCTGAATATTGTTCTGGAAATTCATTCAGGAATCAATTCGGTAAGAAATAGGAACTTTGGGAATTAAAATAATTCGACCTTGAGAAGTTATGTGTTCTGAAGCGTTGAATTTCAGATCATTGAATTAGGAAGAACGAACAAAAAGTCAAAAAACAAAAAGTGATGTTCTCATTATTTCTTGTGTGAATGATGACGACGGTTCAGTTGACTAACTAAATACAATTTGAAGAAAAGTGATCAGACTAAACGAAATGAAGTCAATGAAGGAAAAGGAAGGGAAGTGAACAGTTTATAAGAGTCAGCTCCACAGGTGCAGATTTCAGAAATTCTGGAAGAGATGCTTGAAATCAATTAATTGAACTTTTTCCGGCAAATTATTGGGAATTTGATTCAAAAGGAATTGGGACTGAATAAAATACTTTATCTGAAGTTAAAATGGTTGTATTTATTTTTCGATAGTCAAAAATGAACAGTAACGATCCGAAGTTGTTTTATTGAATTTGAATCAAAAGAAGACAGAAAGTCTCGACCCGCAATGATCTATCATTTCCATTGTCTCCACCTCCTCCTACTCCTCTTTCTATATATTTTGATGACATGATAATTTGTAAAGAACAAGTCTTTGACTCTCTCTCACCAATTCAAAGATATCTGTTTCGCGAAAAAAATCACGGCGTCATAGATCAGAATGTTCGGCGAACTGGGATTACAAATCAGAAAGAGAGAGGTTGTTCTCCCGGAAAGGTCAAAAAAGATGGAGAACTGATGTGAGTATCCACCAGAAAATGACCAGATGGAAGAGTCGTGAGAAACACTAATCTGTTTGTTCCATTGATACAAAACTGTCTTTGCTTTTCACTGTTTTTGTAGGTTTTTCTGTTTGTTTGATTCTTTTTGATTCTTTTTGACGAACGTCCAAAAAACATATAATGGTATTTTCCAATTCATTCCTGTCACCAAAAGTTCAGGGTGACTTTTAAAAATGATTCAGGTTGAACGTTGTTTGATTTTCACAGGGTTTCATCATTTCATCATTCGAAAAGTTTTTGATGTTCAAAAACGATTATCCAACAATGAACATGCAGGGTAATTGGATGCTGGCGGACGAGAATTCATGACAATTTTTGATCCGTCAGTAAACTTTTTCGTTTCTTTGTTTTATTGGTGAGCTGAATTGTGGTGATGTGAGTTTATTAACTGGTTCGCTTTGGATATCAGCTTGGTTGGTCAAACTGTCTAGGTTTATCTCATTTGACTGACTCTGACGAATACTTTTGAGGAATCAAGCAACTTAAAATTTCTTGCATTTTCATTAACTCTCAAAATATCGCCTTGTTATAAATCATATGATCAATATATTGAATAATTATTTATAGAAATGATTGAAATGACAATTATACAATATTAGTAGGATTTTCAAAAATTAGTAGGACATTTCAAGATTTAGTAGGACTTGTGTAATGTACATGGTGATCATCAAAGGTTTAGTGAGCAGCAGCAGTTCCCTGATGAGAATGAGTCAAGTCACCGCATTGTTTCTGATCAGCACAGTGACAATTGGCACATTTGCAGTCTCCTTTGCATCCAGCTGGACAGCATTTCTTCTCACTTGCCTCCTCACAACAGAACTTCTCACAACATTTGTCACCGGAGCATTCACATTTGTCTCCACATTTGCAGTGCTTGTTTTTACAGTCTGAAATAGGAATTTATATTTATAATAATTTGGAATTATGATTTTGGAACTGTTGATCCAAGAACCTCAATACATTCATTACACTTTATGGTATTCTGGAAACAAAATCTACATCATAAATTGCTCAATTTTTATGGAGATTCCTCTAATCAAACAATAAAGCAATATGATCTTGAATCTAAGGAATAACTAGATCAGCAGAAAAATCTAGAATTCAAAAAAATAATTTTTTAAATTAGAACTCACCACACTTACAACCCATGATTCTTTGTTTCAGCCGAAATGAGCTACCTCCTCTTTATTTTGCTGCCTTTTTATTCTTTTTTCTCTAGTTGTTTACCATTCATATTTGATAAAAAGGGGTGGTCTGTCACAATGTACAAATTGGAGATCATAAGATTTTGAGAGGCCAAATAACAATTACGTGTGCGCATTTGCTCGTTGGTCCTGAGCTCTCCTACGCTCTCCTTCTATTTTTTAATCCCTCATGCGTGTTTTTGTTTGTTTTCGAACGTTTAGTAGAGTATAGCAAAGGTTTTTCTATTCCCATCTAAGTTCTAGTTTCTGCTTTTATCAGTTAATGACCATGCAACATCTCAAGTACCGTTGAGTTGAGGGTTGTGACGTTTCTAGCACAACATTCAACACGTGTTTCGTTCCGTTCTGAATTAAATAATATGTTTTATTCAAACAAGAAAAACGGAGATAAGGAAAGAATTATAGATCGGAATTTAGTAGGGTGGGGAAGGTCGAAAGTTCCATTATCAGAATCATTTCTTCTGCTCGCTCTTCTCGGTTTTTCCTCCGCAGCACGACTTCTTCTCTTCTTCACAACAACACTTATCGGTTGTGCATTTACAGTTTTCCCCGCAGGAGCAGTTTTTGCAGGCTGAAAATATATTTGGTTCGGAAACTTCCCAATTGATTAAATCCAGTGTTTCGGGATGAGAAAATATTACAAATATTAAAAAGTACCAACTTGCGCAGATGTCACAAATGTGTTTATGATTTGTACCGGAAAGTCGTGGATTTTTTCTAGTCAAGACGATTCAGAGAGTTTCTGATGGGAAATGAACGGATAAGTTATCACATAGACCAGTTGGACGCTATCTCATTATTTAGCTCTCATACTCCTTATTTTCAGCAACATCTCACTGAAAACGCTATAGCTTGAAGAGCTCTTTAACATTTAACGATAGTCCCAGAAAAATCATCTTCAGACAATTTCACCTATCGGACTTCGAACCTTTGATAAATAATTATATAAGTTTCCTTGTTCTATTTTCGTCTCAGCAGATGAGTACTGATTAAAAAAATCACGTTTTTACTACTGATACAGTTTATAATGACCTTATTGTTGCCGTTGGAACAATACGAATAAAAATGCTTTCGACGTTTTCCTCCAGGAATGGCAACTTTAATTTCATTTTGTATAAAGCAAGAAGGTTAGATAGTTTGAAGTCACCGTGATCGAAACTGGGAAGCTCGGATGTTTTGTGAATTTCCTACGTTTCAATTCAGAATATTCGAGATTCTATACGAATAAGAAAACTAACCACATGGACACGGCATGACGATTCGAAACGAAGATGAATGAATGAGAAGTGAATGAAGGATTCAATGAAGAGAATTCTCAGAAACGACCAGTTTTGTGGGTGGAAAGATATTTTGTCCAATTGAGAAAACATGATTTAATTGTATGCTTCTCAGTCTCTCTGCCTCTTCCCACAATTTTCAAGCTTTTAGGGTTTGATCTATCTATATAATTGAAAACAATGGATGACATTTATATTTATGGCAATTTGATGGGGGGAGAGAGGGCAAAATAAATCCAAATGATCAAGAAATACTCTATGGACAGACAACTGGGAGGAAATGGAAAGAAGGAGGAGGAGGACAATAGTTAAAGCTGGAGAGCTTCGCAAAACAGAAAAAAAAACAAAATTAGAGTAAATTTGCAGCTAAAGAGAACTGATAAAGATGTCATGTCAACATTTCATTGTCATCAGTAACCGTTTTTGTGTTGCCATTTGAATCGAACACTGGCACCGCCACTTTGCTGAAAATGGATTAGATGCAATACTTGAATAAACGAAACACACAACTTTATAGACATTTATAGACATGGACAAGACACTGGACACATAAACAAAAACGACAAAACAAAACACTAGACACATATACTACAGACGGACATATATTTCCACTTACTGAGAGCGTTCTTTGAGACAAATATATGGGAAAGAGAAGATTGATCCGTTCTTATCCGGGAAATAACGGACGGCAGCGGTGTATCTGTGAGTCTTCGAACGAGATTCGATATCAATCATTGAGAACATTATGAAGATTGTGTAACCAGCGAGACCAGCGAGCAAATGGAACAGTGCATGGAGGTAAGGGGTTCCTACGATGATTTTGATTCAGATAAATATATTTTCTCAGGAAACTAACCGAGATAAAGCCAGAAATCACAGAGAAGACGATCAGCAAACCAGAAGGAAAACGCAACTCCCCAAAGAGCAAGAATTCTACTTGGGAAGGACTCGATGTCTGGAATTCCAGACCTGAAAATAAAAAGATTATATTGAAGTCTCTGTTCGATAGTTTTTACTGTTTTCCTTCGTATCGGATCACAACAGCTGCTGGGATGGAGAAGAGCATCAGAGCAATCGCATTGAGATTTGGTTCCAAGAAGCAGAGAGCAGAAACGGCAGCAGTCACAATAAGTACAACCCAGCGAACCAGAGTTCTGAAAGAACAAACAAATGAAAGGGTTACTGTACCGTCTGAACTCACAATCGTTTTGAGAATCGTTCCGGGAACCACTTCATGACTGGAATATAAACAACAAGGAAGACAGTAATGATCCAGACCAAAGACAATTCATCAACCAGTTGTCCTGCAAAAAGTACAGTAGTTGCAACACCTGATGATCAGAGTGACCAACCGAACAAATTGAGAGTGGCATGATAGTATGTTGATGCTAATCCATTGAATGTTAACAGTAGCTGAGGGAAGATAAGACCGCCGTTCACGTCATGAAGATATCTTCGGAGAAGCATTATGTTCACAAGAGGGAGGACGATAATTGGGAGGTTTGTACACTGGAAAATTTTTATTTATTGGAAATTGAGAGTTAAATTTAAATCGATGCTCTTTTTTTCTCAAGATGAAAAGAGAATGAAAATGTTCCACCAGCAAAGATCGTCTGTGTTTTGAAAACATTTAACACAATCAGAACTCTCGGAACTGTTCAACATCTCTGGATTCTGTGATCTTTTTGTGTCTAATTGATTCATAGAATTCTCCGCTCTCTACGAGTTATCCTAATAGGAAGCCAAACTTATCAAATCTCAAAATTTTCAAAACACGAGATTAATCATTCCAGAATTCTCAATTTTCTATGCCAAACAAGACTATCAAAGAACATTTCTTCTTGTGTACTTTCTTCTCTAAAACTCACTGTATTTGCAAACTCTGCGACATACGGTAGCGTCTGATATTTGTAGGCACTTTCACACCACGCATGACCTGATTCGTACTCAAACCATCTACTTATGCTTGAGCTTTCCATTCTGAAAAGTTATAGAACTGTGATGTGTTACAAAAAGAAAAAAAAGAAGAAGAACAAATGAAATTACAAAGAACGACATAACCAAATGACCTGTCATAAAAGAAAAGAAAACGAAGAAGAACCTGATTTAACTGGTACAAAGAAGAGAAGAAAGAGAAAGAACAAGGTGACAAATTTCACGAGATTGCACTTGCCAGATGTAGGAGAATTGATATGGGTGACCACGATGATTGTATGATCGGAAGGAAGAAAATTGAAAAAAATGGAAATTGAAAAAGAAGCACGAGGTGGGAGGAGTGAGCTATCATATGTCCTGGCGAGAGGTTTCTATGGCGAAAAGTAATTTCCGATGTGAAAAGTGAAAGAGGGCGGAGCTGCCCGTCTCCTTCTTCTTCAGCACAAAACTTTTAGTCATCATCTTCGTAAAGGTGGCGGGGACGCAAAAGATGGAGTGTGTTGACACGGGAGCCCCTCCTCGAAACACTGAACGAACTAGTGTATTTGTGTAGCCTCATCGGGGGGAAGAAGTGAGCACATGTCAATACACAAATTCATACAGTCGAGAAAAGAGTGGTTACTTTGAGCTAAAGGAAAACACGTGCCGTTTTACAGAGCATTTAGGAAGACTGGATTGGTGCTCAACTACAGTATACTTGGTAATATGGCCAAGATGCTGGATATGTGCGGAGCCGAGAATGGATAACAGACAGAACTGAAGATTTTGGAAAAGTGGAAGGCGGTAGATGGTACTATTTACTTCGTCAATTGCTGAACAGATATGCATTGATTCAGACTTACTGAAAACTACAAAAATACGATTCTCATTTTTAGGAGCTTAAAGCTGGTCCGTAATGATTGCCTTTCTGAGAATTTAGATGCATTTAGAACTACTTTTTTCGAATTCAAAACTCATTTCGAGCCTATAAAATAAGGCACCGTAGTTTTATAACCCCAAATTCCAAGTTAGCGACCATAAACTAGTCTAATGACACAAAAGAATTCGTGTAGACACCGGAAGAAACACTTTGCTTTTTCTAGTCTATCCACCAATTTAGAGAATGTGTGTTGTCAAAAATTAATGAGCGACTCGAGTCGGAAAGGGCTTCCGTTTAGCTCATCTTTTGTGCTTTTTGAATACAAACTACACATTTTTGGAAGGAAGAAATGAAAAATGAATAAGGAAGAACTCGAAAAGATTGGGGACTACTGTAGTTCAGAATAGATGAGAAGATGAGATTGAGAATAAATTGAAGAATTGGAAAAGGAAGAAGAATAAGAACAAATGCAAAATAAAGTGGGACGCATAAAATTGATGACTTTTGAATTGAAGCTCTTCCTAGGATTTCCTATTTCAAAATCAGAAGGATACACAAAATTTGGGATCTCTGCTCATTTTATGTTCATTTTGTGTCAAAAAGTCACAAAAAGCATAGAGTTCGTTTTGGTGACCTCCGAGAGAAACACTGTGAACACAAGACTTTACGAGAGAGATTTATGTTTAGCTACGCGCTACAAACTACACTTCATTCACATATGCTCTTGTTATGTTTCATTAAATCACGTTATGAAGATTCTGATATCATTTTTCGGAACTTGATTTATGAACAAACGAATTCATAAGAATAAAAATGTTTTCTTAAAATAGTAATTTCTTACACGGAATTGTAACAAAAGAGAACAATGGATAGAATGGAAGTTGCAAGTTCTATCGTGAGAAATTTATTTGTGAATGCATGTTTTTAATTAGACAATTAGATATCTTTGTGTGGATTACTGTATGTTTGAGTACAATATTTGAAGGGTTACTGTAGTTGGAGTCTCCAGTCCAGAACACCCCCAAATAGATTTTAAAAAATGACCCGAATCAATAAATATCTGCTGCCATTTGCTAGATTTATTTCCAAAAAAATGATGATAAAGTGAGAAGATCTATGACAACTATCTATCATAACCCTATGAGGTCTATTGCGGGTAAAAAGAGTGAAATGAAGACGTAATAGAAAGAGAGATACATCACCTTCGGAAACAGAAACAGAAAACAAGAAAAATATTCGGTATGTGGCAACCGCAAAAGAGTGAAAGTTCCTTCAGATCACGGCAGGAAATGGATGGAAGGAGGTGTCTGAAGAAATGAATGAGCTGGTTGCAGATGAATGAGAAATGCATTCTTTTGTAGTACGAGTAGGTGTTGAGATACTACTTCCTCAGGAATAATTCAGAACCAATTGGTACTGGATTGAATGGTGATAAAGAAGAAAAGAAAAAGAAAAGATGTAGAATATGAACGGAGGGAAAAAGGACTGGAAGAGAGATTCAGAACGATAGAGGAATGAGGATTGATGAATGTAGAAATAGTATTGATAGAGGGATGCAGGTAGATCTAGAGGTATTGAAGCGGTGGATCTGTTTGAAATTACAGTAACCTCAAAATACGTCGGCTCAGAGCTTTTACGTTTTATAGAATGAAACTATTTATTTATTTTAAAGTTATTCTAGACAAAAAGTGTAATTTGTTCTTGTGTGATTTCTGAAAATGTGATTTCTACTTGCTTTGGGAGCAGTCTACAAGCTTGGCCAACAAGAGAATCGTGGTCTCAGATACACAATATATGCTGACTTGCATGAAAGAATGAAACATGTGTTCAGAATTTCAAAATTTCATAATGCCCCTCCCATTTATAAGAGGACAAGCGATCAGTTGATTGTTTAAAACAACAGAGAAAAAGTCCGCTGAAAAACAATAATCATGAGTCAGCAAGAAGATATTTTTCTGATCTGATAAACTAAATACAGAAAATTGCGATCCACTTCAGTCAAATAAATACCTGGAACTACTCGAGATACAATCGTACGAAACAGTTTGTACCAACCTACACAATTCGACAAAATCTATGTATCTTGTTTCTGACCGAAGATGATTCAAATCAGCCGAACGTTCCGGATTTGTCAAAAACTGAATGACGTATCGAATAACCGTCTGGCGAGGAAAAACAAACACATGTCTGGGGTATAGCTGAAGTGAAAATTGGGTAAGAAATGCATTCCGCGAACAACAAACTATCACGAGGAGAGACAACTTCAGGGTCCCCTCAGTCTCGCACTTGAATTGGTAATGAGTGACTGGTTTCATTGGAAAACAATACAGTCTCAGGAGAAGGAACAAAAGTACTTTTGAATTGTATCTTTGTGTTCTTGCCGACCTTCTTCTCCTTATTCCTCCTCCTTCTTTTCGCCTTTTCGAGACAAAACAATAAAAGAAGGAGTAATTCAGAAGACGTCCACACAACTGCCCTTTTCCAGGTCACTCTCTTCTCAACCACCTAAACTTGTTTCATCCGGTTCCAGCCTGATGCCATTTGGCATCTTCGCAACAGACAACCAAGAAATATGGCAAAAGCAAAAAAAGACAACGAAGATAAGAAGAAGAAGAAGAAGACTAAGAAGCTGTTGGCTTCATGGCCACCACAAAAATGAAAGATTGCAAAAGAAGAAGAAGAAGGGGAAGAAGCTGATGGCGCCAGAAGCGTAAACGATTTTGCGAGGGCGACAGTGTTACGACATACGCATCAGTGAAACATTATCCCAACCAATGCGAACGTCTTCTTTGTCATCACTCTGCCATTGTACATTGGCAAAAAGACTATTTGTAAGAGAGAATTTACGTTCGGACAATACTTTTATTAACTCACAATGTACTGAATTGATGTGACGAAATGGGCGACCGCGTCGGAAGCGCCCCAGATATACCGGTTCAAGATGGTTGAATTGTTCTGTAATCTCCCAATTGAGGTCAACTAATTTGTCCTTGTGAGAGTC
The DNA here is from genome assembly GCF_010183535.1 of Caenorhabditis remanei. Lineage (NCBI taxonomy): Eukaryota > Metazoa > Nematoda > Chromadorea > Rhabditida > Rhabditidae > Caenorhabditis > Caenorhabditis remanei. The sequence continues at coordinate 7,607,729 of NC_071332.1, forward strand.
TTAAAACCATTCTCGATGTATTCAAAACTGTCCATCGTCCTGTCAAAGATCACGTTTAATCACAACTTCAGGTTCTACGATAGTTTCAAGACAAACGGCATGGTTTTTAGTCTTGTAATTACCTCACTTTATAGCCTCATCTTCTGTTCTCGACAGTGTGTAAGATGAGGTCGGCGTATATTACTGAAACTTCTTATCAACAGCTACGAATGAGGAAGATTTCTGAAAAGTGATGGGCCACGATAGTGTCTGAGCCCTTGGCTCCTTTATTTAAAAACATTAAAGACATGAAAGCATTGTACAAGAGAGTGAATGAGAGAGATAGGTTTTGTCAATTATTACAGAACCAGGCGAGTAAAGAATGATAGAAATGATTATTCAACATGAATACATTGAATTAGTTATACATTGAATCGATGAGCTTATTCGTCTGTGCTGGATGACTCAAGAGAAGATGAAGAATCGTTTCGATGGTAGACGACGGCGTATGCCCGATCAATTAAGCGTTGCCAACGTGTTCGTTCTCCTTCTCCGAATTTCTGGTCTTCGAGACGTTCGCCGTTGGTTTCTGTAAAAATTCATTGAAAGACCAATAAGTTGAGAACAGAACTTACTTTCATCTAATTCTTGCTCAAGAAAGCGTAATGCGCTGATGAACCCGTTGAGGACTTTATGAACAATCTTGATATTTCGTTTGAATGATCCCAACGTCCATTCGTCTGTTCCAAGAATATCGATAAAGTGAGTGATTACAGTTGAATATGGTTGCGCAATAACATCATATTTATCGAGGAGAATCGTAATATCTGCATAGAAATTTTCGAGTTCTGTGAAAGAAAGAACACCGGTAGACTGCACATCAAGTACACGAAACCAATATTCCGAAGTTTGCAATTCATCGGTACCAATTATGGCAAACAGCAACCACATCATCTCAATATCATCCAAATAGTCACCGTCTGTTCGTCGTACCAGATTCTTGGTGAAAAGCCTATCGATTATTGAAGGTGGCATTCCTTTTTCTGCGCAGAAGGTACCAACAGTTTTCCTGTCGTATTTCCAGTCCTCGCTAAGCTGTTGTAGCTCTTCAGTGCAGAGTTGGGCGGTACCCTCCATGTAGAAGTCATCGTTTGCATATTGAGCGTATTTGATGACATCTTCTTTTCTCTCGACAGGTATCGTTCCGCTCCATGTTCGACAAGCAGCCCATAGAATTCTCTCGGTTACCTGAAAAATAAACACTCAGAAAGAATTCATGATTCTTATCATTACCACTTTCGCATAAATTTCAGCTTCTTCTTTCGAGGAATCGGTGTATCTCATCTTGTTGGCGACAATCGCAGCGCGGAGTTCTTCACGAGTGATTCTCTCTGACGTTGTCTTATTCTTGAAAGCGAGCAAATCGACAAACTCCAATGCTGTGTGAACAGAACAAGATGATGTTGTGCTGTCATCACCGCTTTTTGATTCATGGCTAAAATTAAACTCACTCTTTGAGAAGTTCAAATCGTTCAAAGTTAACATACATATGCATTTCATCGATTCCTGTAAGAATACAAGAAGCGATATTTCCAGTGGAATCATCAGAAGACGATGTCCATGATTGATCTGTGTCAGGAACACGCATTTTTGTCAGCTTCGGCGACGATGTGGCGATTGGAGAAAACGGTATCTGTAACAAAAGTAAGAATCAGATTTCACGAAAATGTGTACAGAACTCACTGAAGGAAACTTCAAATCTGCGATAGTCTTCAGTTTCATTTTATCCTCCATTGTTCGACAGCCAATGAGACGGAACACGAACTCTGCTACTGTTCGCTTTCAAAAGAAATCGAAGTGCCAAGTCTTCTGTGTTCGCGAGGAGGTACAGTACACCAGCCTTTCGCGCCGAAACGTGCGAGAACATTTCCTCAATGCGCCTTGAATTATTTTTTCATGTCAGTGTACGATCTTTTAATGCGCGTGAAGTTTCATGCACTACAAATCGTTTACCATTCATAAAACGATATTTATGTTGAAATACAAAGATCCAACAAGAAAACTCAACCAACAAAGACTGCAATAGTTCCTGTTCTCCGTAGTTTAATTTATTAATGTTCATTAAAATGAGATGCAAGATAAAGTTACGAATGTAAGTCGAGTACAAGTGAGATGATAAAGAATATAAGAGATTTTGTATAGTTCGAGAATCAAAGTGATATCAATAAGGAATGGGGCTGGCAGATTCATTGACGTACTGGGTGAACTCATTTCCATAACTGAGACAAACATGCATTAAGGCTTCCGCATCTTGTTGTGCATAGTGAGCACTGTATTCCCCTCCGACGAGTTGCTCGTAGAGTAATGGCAAATTGAATTTGTTATTTCCATGCTTGTAAGTCCATCCACCATTTCCAGTTCTCACGAATCCGTCTTTTCGAATACGCTTCTTGATAGCAACTGAAAACTTATCCCAGTCGAGAATTTGAGCAGGATGATCGCTTTCGAGTGTGTTTCTTGAGAAAGTTGGTTTTGTTGAATCTTCGATTGTTGTTGGATCATTGGAGTCAGCTATGACGATTCTATCGTCTTCATCTTCTTCTTCAGATTTCGAAGGAACTGAATCTTGACTATATTTCGTAACAGATAACTCTAGATCTAACTCACTTTTCGGGAACTTGACATATTTGCACACAGTCACCAACTCCTTGACAATCGTATCTTCCACTTTTTTTGCCATCCAATAGCTATCAATGAAGTACACGTCGGATGGAATCCCATAATCTTCCAACAAACCATTCCGTTGGAGTTCGGCGTAAATGACACGTAGATCGTATTTGATAGCATTATGGCCAACTGAAACAAGAGTTTTAGAATTGCACAGCTTTAGAATACTCACTCAATACGGCTGGTTTTTGAAGAGTATTGAAGAACTGGATGACTCCCGGCCACTCTTCTTTGAATGAGTTATTTCTTTGGCAATTCTTCTTCGAATGCACAAGTACTCCTGCAAATTATGATTTATAAATTCATGTTTTGTGAACTTTCAACACACCTTTTCTGTCAGACATTCGGAATCTTTCATAAGTTCCCCACTCTCCTTCCGTCATTAGAATCGGATTGATTTGCCTCGTGTGAGTGTTCATTGGAACGTATTTTGCCACTGATATCTCATTTTCAGGATTATCTTCATTCCACTTCAAGGTTTTCAGTCGTTCTGCCTTCAAATCATCAAAAGTTTCACTAGAAATCGCCATGAAGCTCATTTCTGTGATGTGTGGCAATTCATCTTTTCGGGCTGAAAGAAACAATTTTTCAAAGTAACTGAGAAGAAAAAAAATTACTTTCTAGGCACAACTGATCAAGAAGTTTGTAGTGTTCTTCCGGTTTTTCAAACGGTCGAGATGGCAAATTTCGAGTGTCGTCATTCTTAATAAGTCCAGTACATTCCAGATCGAAGAAAATGTAAGTTTTGATGAAACTGTGGGAGCTGAAAATTAAATTATTTATTTGTCGATTGAGTAAGTTGTCAACCTTCTTTTCTGTATTTGCTTCGTCGGACTTGCTTTCAGAAGAAGACTGGGCCCACGTTTCTTTTCCGATGGTGTTGTTTCATTGACAGCCCATGGGGCTATTTTCGAGGGAGTCGTGTTTGGAGTGAATTCTCCAGGCCTTTTCTGAATTTTTTTTCTTAATTTTGACTTTTATCACTTTGTGACGAAACTTACCAACATTCTCAACGTTCTACCCAAATTAATGATTCTGAAATAAGTTCATCTGCTTATCTATTCGATGTCTGCCAGTGTGTTAACGTCATATATAGGTATTGTAATCAAAAGAATGAAATTTATGACTATGTTAGTAGAAAAGAAATGTGAAAAGGTAGTTTTTGAATTTTATTTTAAGAAAATCGAAACTAATTTTGAAGAATCTCGCTCAAAAAAAAAAGGGACAGTCGAAGTAACAGAATAATAGGCTAGAAGCGATACATCGTACCTAACATTACGGTTGATTACTATACTTTGAATTATCAAATGACGAAAAAGGGACTGTGTGAAAGCGGCAAAAAATAACCGAGAAGAAATGAATGAGACGAAAAAAAAAGAAGAAATTTAAAGGTTCATGAACATGACTCTTGGATCCTCGACGGCTGTCTTGATCTTCTTGAGGAAGGTGACTGCCTCTCTTCCATCGATCAATCTGTGGTCGTAGGTCAGAGCGATTTGCATGATTGGTCGAATCTCTGGCTGAAAATAAAGGAAGGTTAATGATAGCATTATGCACGCTTTCTGATTAATTCTGGATTAGAGCTTTTCAGTCACTTTATGTATTTCGAAACAAACATACTTTTCCGTTGACTGGGACAACACGATCGAACACTCCGTGCATTCCGAGGATAGCACTTTGTGGTGGATTGATAATTGGGGTTCCAAACATCGAACCGAAAACGCCTCCATTAGAAATGGTGAATGTTCCTCCTTCCATATCTTCAACAGCCAACTTTCCGTCACGAGCTTTGACTCCAAGATTGGCAAGTTCCAGCTCAATTTGTGCGTAGTTCATGCTTTCGACGTTTCTCAAAACTGGAACGACGAGTCCTTTTGGAGTGGCAACAGCAACGGAAATATCGACAAAGTGACGGTAAACAATCTCGTTCTCATCAAGAACTGCATTGACAACTGGTGATTCTTGAAGAGCATAAGCGGCTGCGCGAACAAATGGAGACATCATTCCTAGTTTAACTCCGTGCTTTGCAACAAACTCCTTTTGATAAGTCTTTCTCATCTCAATAAGGCTGCTGAAAATAAATTAATGTTTAGAATACTGGAAAAAAATCAAGTTGACCTCATATCGATCTCGTTGAATGTGGTGAGCATAGCATAGGTGTTTTGAGCATCCTTCAGTCTTTGAGCAATGCGCATGCGCATTCTATTCGCTTTCACACGAACCTCATCACGAGCTCCAGTGATTGCGTGCGATGGGTCGACTCCCTTTGGAACAACGACACGGGTGACTGGGACGGCTCCAACTGGAGTCGAAGAAGATGGTGTTGATGGTGGACGGGCTACTGGAGGAGCGGACTTTGGAATTTCTCCAGCAGCTGGTTTTGGTGGAGATGGAGATGACTGAGGTGGTGGTGATGGGGATGATGATTGAGATGGGGTTGGAGCTGGGGCAGCTGGAGAAGCAGCAGCAGCTGGTTTGGATTCTTCCTTGGCTGGCTAAAAATAATATCTTTCCCACATGTTCAATAATAACAAAAACTTACAGCTGCACCACCACCCTCTCCTGGTTGGAGTTTATAAAGCTTCTGCTTAGCCGTAACTTTGGCTCCATCTTCAACCAACAATTCCACGATAGTTCCGGCTTGTGGTGCTGGAACTTCGACGGAAGTCTTATCAGTTTCGATTTCAGCGACGAGCTCATCCTCATTAACGTGATCTCCTTTTTGTTTGAGCCATCTAATGTCTCCTTCAGAAATTGATTCGGCGAAAGCTGGTCCATCGACAGTGATGACGTCGCTCACTGATAAATATTATGTAAAATAATTTTTCCCAAAAGAAAAACTTACTTCTGATGACACTCATGTGGAAGTTAGCGGTAGAGTTGATCCGCACATTTTGGACGAGTGGTTCCAAGAGATTTGTCTTGGCTGAAACGTAAACGTTTAAAAAGAAATCTCACTATTTCAAAAATTACCTTGGAGGGTTGGTTGAATAGAAGAAGCAGCGGTGGCACCCTAAAACTTCATTTGAATATGATAAATAAAAACATCTTCAATTTTTCTCACTTGTCTCGCTGTTCTCGAAAGGAACCGCTGAACTGATACTGCACGTCGTCCGAGCATTTTTGGTTACCCTGGAAATGTTTAAATGATGATTTAACTTGATTAACGATAATTAATATTGACTTCAATGCGAAATCTATAAGTATAGCAAGTTTGAGCCTGATTGCAACAATTCGAGAAGTGGGCGTGGTCGGACGGGCGCTAGTTTGCAATGAGCGCACGCGCTTTTCGCAACACCATCGCACGCTTCTTGTGAATTACTAATTTTGCCGATGATCAATTTCTTCATCAATTCTCAACCACGTGGTAATAAATAAATGAAACAACAAAAAGATAACGAAACCAGTTCGAGGCGGTGAGCGACATGATAGGCAGCAAGTACACAGAGGATAGGAAAAAAATCGATAATAAGTAATTTTATTCGAGATTTTTGATTCTTGAGAAAAACCAGCAACGATAAAATTCAGACTGAAAACATATTTGAGTAAACGTATTTTTAAGTGTTACAAGTTATTTGATTAAACACTGAAGTCGCGGAATGGTGCTCCTGACTTTTTCTGGTAGTCGCGGATTGGCGACACTGGCCTTTGAACGTTCACCACTGATGAGACCGAAGGTCTGTAGGCAGGAACGGAGACTGTTGATTGTGGAGCAGCGTAGCTGTATGGACTTGAAGCTGAAGAGTTTATTTCATAAAACTGCAGACGAAACGATTCTACTTACCGAACCCGGGGTAAAATTGAGTCCTGGCCATTTGAAATACTGGTTTTGGAGGGTTTACTGAAATAAGATATTTAATTGAAAAACAAAAAGCCGAACCTACATTTGTGATTTTGAAATCCTTGAAGCAAACTTTGATAAAATGTTGGATCTGCTGAGTTAGCGATGTGAATAGCTTGTGCGAATCCAGATATATCTACTTTGTCGAGTAACTCATCGAGTACTGCATCAATACTTTTCGGACCTGATTCGACATTGATTCCTTGATGAGCTGCTAATCTAGCTCGAAGATCTCTATCCCAATCAGTGAATCGAGTGACTCCTTCGTTGTACTCTATCGACCCGCGTTGCAGTCTGTAATGTCAAAGTTTTGATTATTATATTCAAAAGAATCGGAACATTTAAACTTACGCATTCGCGTTTTTCCATTTTTGAAAGTTTGTCGCATTATCGGCAATTTGTTTTTCCAGTTCAGCAATTGCAACATAATCCTTAAAATTGCAATTATTAATCGAAATATGAAATATTCAAAGAAACAGGTTCAATATTGTTGATATCTGAGAACGGGCGCCTTCCAACCTACCTTTTTATCGGCCATGTTCAAAACGATCAAAAAATGAGAAAACTTAACGAAAACTGAACGATTTCGAAAAAAGTAGAGGTTTTATCGTTTTGGAACACTGGACTACTCAAAGCGCTGAGCTGGTTGAGAGGCGACTTTGTCAAATTTTTTTTCGACCACAATCAAGCAGCGGAGCTTCGTAACGCGCCTTGTTTAGCTGAATGGCAAGCAGGCCGCAACCAAGTGCATGAAGTGGTATGAAGAAAGAACGGAAGCAAATATATGTATTGTAACTTTCAGAATAAAATTGAGATATTATGTACCGCAAAAAATGGGTCTCGCAATGAAAATTTCAAGATAGAAAATGTTCCTTTAACCCTGCAACGGTGATTAATTAAAGGAAGGGAGCGAGTCTTGTACACGTTTTACTATTTAAACACAGTCTTTGAGCATGGGTGAATATGTTCCTGAAATATTCGATCTCAAAACTTCACGAAACTTCACGAAATTGTCCGCGTCTACACAGAAACTCTACATTTTCTCTAGATTTTGTCCCCTTCATTGATGAACTCTGTTTTCTGCTTTCCTACAAGTTTGCAGTCCAGACAAACATGCTATTTAACACGTGGAAAAATCGTGAAAACACGTGGTAAAATCGTCTCTTTCCTCAATATTATGAATTCAATTTTTTCTGTGCATGAGAAGACCGCGCCGCACACACGCGGCGGCCACGCCCATTTTTTGCGACAGTGTTCAAAAATGGAACGCAGCGTTCACTACGATTCCTGAAACTTGTTTCTACTCATTCTTTCTTTCCTTATTCTGAGAACTGGGTTCTAATTCATAACGGTGATCTTGGACATTGACTTAGTCTCATTCAAACTGTTGTTAATTAATTGTGAATGAGATTGAGGATATGAGCCCAGAGGGTCCCGCATATGATAGTTTCCAATCCTCTCCTAGTTTCCCAACAGGCTAATAGTCATAAAACAGTTCTTATTTTTCTTGTTCTTAGGATTGGGTTCTAATTCTTAACGTTGATCTTGGACATTGACTTAGTCTCACTCAAATGAAAACATAATTATTTTAATTGGGAATGAGATTGACGATATGAGCCCAGAGGGTCTCGCATATGATAGTTTCCAATCCTCATAGTTTCCCAATCGGCTAATAACCATAGAACAGTTCTTCATTTTCTTTCTCTTCTTTTCCTGAACAAAACTGCAAACACGTTTTATTTAGTATGATCAGATAGAGTAATACTGCCGCGCTATCAAGTGGTGACGGGTCTCTTATGAAACATTTTGTCCCTTAACTCTTCTGCGGCCCCTTCGACAACGTTAATTTGAATAGAAGAGTTTGCTTTCAACGGTCCTTGTTCTACATGATCTTCTTGACAGAGAACTTTCTTTCTGAACACACTATTCAATCGGAGTTTGACGAATGGATCTCTGAAATTTATTTGTTACTTGTCAATATCTGAAATGGAACTTACACAAACAGCAATATAACATAAGCCATGTTATTTATTTGTTTCCAAAGATCACTTGAACCATTTTCATTTCCAAAAACTATGAGAATCACGTTCAAAGTGAGGTATCCAACAGCATTGATTGTAGAGATTACTGTAGCCCAGCATAGATTTTTGTCGGATCTTTTTACTGTTTTTTTTCTTGTGAAAATACCAATAATTATAAAAAATGAGCAAATGCACTGAGTGATAATGATGATAAAATACGCAAACATTTTTGAAAGAGAGAGCCATTCGGAATAGTTTTTTGATTTATGTGTAAAACCAGAAAACCCTTTCACGAGATACGTCTCTGAGAATAAAACACTCCAAAATACTGCGAAGGGAGCCAGTAATGTGAACATTATACAAAGACGAAGTCGTTTGGCAGACCAAAAAGAAAATTTCAGTGGATAAATGACACAGATAGTACGGGTTATAAACATAAATGCATGAGAGATAAACTTGGAGAGTTGGATATATTCAGATATCCAGAAAACGTTTAGTAAGTATGAGGGTCCGGGAAACATTCTGTCTAGTATTAGAGACAAAAATGACAGATATTCTGTTGAGATATTCAGAATTAATAGAAAAAATATGGAAAGAGAGTTCTGAAAAATTGTGATATCAATTATTGAGTCTTGTTATAAAAGCTTACCAGTAAACTTTCTAATAAGAACAGTGAGTAAAACGAGTTGAGGCGTCGATTCTTCTGATACAGCTTTCTGATAACAAAGATGATTCGTAGATTAAATAATAAAGTGAGTACCAGAATGAAACATTGGAGTAAATATAATGGGAGATCCACGGAGCCAACATGTTTCATCATTGAGAATGAAACTTCTTCTCTGTCCGAGATTTTGAATACTCAGTTTCTAGACTCTGGATCACACGCAACATGGCGAATTCGTATTCTAAATTTCGAAAATAGATACAGAATTCTTCGAAAATAAGGTCCAGACTAATAAAAATGTCATTTTAATGTGTCTAGAAATCCCTTCGATTAGTTTTAATCAGTCCCAAAGAGAACCAGATAACTTTCGAGATAAAAACCACGTCATAAAACTATTTATTTGATAGTAATGTTCTTATTTTGGTGAACTTAATAAACACGTGTCCGAGTTTTTTCATTTTATGCTCTGACACTATTTTCTTGTAAGAACTGGAGTTGCTGTGATAACTCGGTCAGTTTAGAAGCAAACACGTAATTAATGAATGCAAATGGTAGGCAGTAAACATATGAAAGAAATTGTGTGAATGGATTTTTGATATATGCAAAATGAGGTCAGATATTTCAAAGTTATTGAAAAAGGCGGGAGTTTTCAGTTGATTTTTCAACAATTTATAACTCAAAAATTACCCAGCAAAAAAAAACAAAAAATTATTGGTGGGTTCATAACACGTTTTCGATCAAAACTATGTGACAGTTTTCCGAGATTTGCCCTGCTTCTCGAGAAAATGGATGACCACTTCATTCAATGTACAAAAAATCCCTCAAGTGCGAATTTTCAGTAGTTTTTCATTTTTCGTGATATTCCACGATTGATGACGTCATGTTCCTAAAGTCGTCCTAGAATGCTGTATACGAGAACTAAACAACACCTTTCCAGGAAAATAAATGAAAAGAACCAGAACGTTTAACACACATGTAGGTTGACATGGAAAAACAAAAGCAAGATAAAATTAATACATGTTTTTCTTTAAATTATTACCACGGTGGCCACTTTGGGTTCGTTGACTTTTACACATGGAAGAAATCGAAAAAGAACGGCCGTGGAGAAGCGAACTTTTGAGTTGAAAATGAGAAGAATAAGCGGATTGAGTCCCATGTCAATTACACCTGAGAATGTTGAGAAATGTCATGTGGCTGAATTATGAAAGTACAATACTAACCAACGATATTCATTGCAATAACTGCCAACACACTGTCATTTCCAACTTTTGGGGCGGTATAAAAGATGAAAGATCTTTACTAATAATATTCAACAGATCCGTTTGTGTATTTGTTTGTTGCCAGCCATAACTCCCTTCGTAGTGGGCCGTTTTTCATGAAACCTGGATAGATGTATTGGAAATGTGTCTTAGTTGATGCCCGAATTTTTCTTTTTTCGAAAAAGTTGATTTTGACGTCTTCTGGAGACGATACCGATTTCAACGGTAAATAGCGTTGATTAGGGTGTGTCCCGACAGGGTGGTAGAAAGCTCAAAATATCAAGTTAATACTACTGACTCGCTGTTTCTTGACTGCATTCTCGAAATCGGCGAGCCGCGCTCTGTATGGTGTAGCGGTCTACGCAGATGACCCTTACACATGGGGTGGTGAGTTCGTTCCCGCCATGTCAGAAACGTTTTTTGGTTTTTTGCTTTGATAAGAACATGACAGCCAGTATACGAAAGTTAAAATATCTTTGTTATTGTCGAGATTTAGTGGGAAAAAAAAGTTACGTGGGTTAAATTAATTTGACACTGTCAACACCGCTACCGGAGTTGAGCGAAATGCCGTTTTTGAAATGCCGGAAAGCGGAATAAAAAACTTTGGGCCAAAAGCGGAAGGCAGAAGGCGGAATCCCACAAACATCGAGTCAGAAACTGATGGCAGTTATGACTTTTGTCCGCAACGTCATGGGGGAGTCAAAACATAAAAAAAACATACTTCATTATTACACAGGAAATTCAAATTACAGAAAATTCAAATTCCTAACTAGGGTATTGACTTCCATATGCGTTTAGAACTCTCTATAAGTTTGCACCCTGATCGTTTCGAAGGAGGGGCATCGCCGCCGATCAGTCAAAATTCAAAAAAAAACTTTCAAGAAGGGAAAAAAGAAGAGTTACCAAATTTCATTTTTTCTGTAGGATCATTTTAAAATAGTTCGTGTAAAAATAGTTACAGTAAAGGTAAAGTAAAAAGCCAGTAAAAGAAAGAAGAACTGAGGAAGACTTTTTCTCTGTTACGTTTCCTAAGATTCGGGATTTCCATTCAATGGTGTTAAAACTGATTGCTTTATCTTGCCATACTTAGAGGAGGGAGGCGGCATCGCCGCCAAACAGTCAGAAAAGTCAACAATTGATATCAGAAATGATTTCTCGCTTTTTGAAGTGGGAAAAAAATAAAAGTTTTTATGTTCCAGTTCTTCATTGAGATTATTTTGAAATAAGGAAAACATAAGAAGAAAGTTCAGATTGATAAACTTGAAAACGTCTCATTCTAAATTCCTTTCCATCGAGATAGAAAAAGTCATTGAGAAATTTTGTAAAAAGTAGTCAGGAAAGGATAGATATTTCAATTGTTTCCTGTCGGAACGGACTGCTCAGTTAACAAAAACTACCAATAAGTGAAGAAAAGATTTAAATGACCCAGAAGGAGAAAAGAATTTTGATGGCCCGACTGTCTGAATCATTTAGGAAGCGCCGCAGGCGCTGTAAAACTGAGAAGGGTGGTGCAGAGAAGGAGGTTGAGCAGCCGTAGGCTGCGTCAACCGACTGGTGCTAGATATTGAGCAGAACACACAAGAAGATATTGGACTGCCTGATTAACTATGATATTCTCGGTCACTGGGAGATCAAACGACCTACCAGTTTGACATCGAATGCTGTGAAAGTTTTAGATCTTCCATCATTATGTGCCTTTTTCCAATAGATATTCAAAATCATGAGACCATACATTATACACATTAGAATAGGGAGAACTTGACCAGCATAAAAGTTCACATCAATGAAACTGATTCCAACTGAATATTATAAATAGAAAAAGGATCCGGAATATTTGTATAACTTACACCAAACATTGCAACTAGAACAGCTATATGTGTATCTGATGGACCACCGATTGAATCTTTTTATACACCCGTGAAATGTGGTATTAACGACTGTATAAATACAAAGAATCCAGGGAATATATAGAGTTATCTGGAGTACAACATTTTCAGGTTTACTCGGGGCGAACTTACAATTTGAACAGCCTTCAGATGATTCCGGAATATATCGAAAACTATACAAGACCGATAAATTGAGAACCCGAAGTTGGCTAGAAGATATACAATGAAACTGAGTGTATTTGGTAGTGATAGGATGATCAGGAGGTTGTCATCTCTGGAAAATGAAAAAGGTCCAAAACAGACACCAATGGGCTGGAAAGTTTGCGATTCATAATAATATATTGAGTTTTCTGGGGTTTCTTCTCTAATTAGGGAATTTTAAACATCTTCGAAGAATGGTTTGACTACGTCAAAATGATCCCAATGAACATTTCTGACTCATTTTTGCCGCAAACAATGACCCGACTTTCAAAAGTTAATTGTTTTCATTAGAGAAGTTTCAGCAACATTTTGTTTCCAGACTCACTGCAAATATTGACAATAATTAAAGGAACATGGGATCGACACGAAGAAATTAACGCTCGTGTAAATTGTTCCAGCGAGTATCATACTAAGAACGAATTGAGTGAACGGCTGTGTTCGGAATGAACTCCAACTATGCAGTAGTGCAACAATAACTGTGACATTCAGAAAAATTGATATAAGTGAAAATGTGAGAATAGTGGATCCAATTATAATTCGATCTGTCTGTTCCATTATTTTCGATGAATTGGCAAAGCAGACAGAAGCCTGGTCGGGTAGTATAAATAATGAAGGGGCGGAGTCTGACATCTGCAAACTAGTTAGTATTGTTTGTTGTACTTGTATTCTTGTGACACGTGAATTCTTAGAAAGATACGTTTTAGTTTGTGTGTAGGGGCAAGGTTCAAAATTTCAAGTTTCAAAAAAAAGAAGATCTGTTATAAAAATATTAAGGGGAATCATGTTCCGATGGAATCAAACCAAAAATGTTAACTATTAGAATAGAAGAAAGTAATATAAGAAATGTGGTCTTCAAGAAAAGAACCATCTTAACTTTCTCAAGTGGAACGACTAAAAATATTTTGCAAATAGTTCACGTCTGAATCAGAAATGAAGAACAGTGAATATTCCGAAAAGATAATCAAAAAATGAAATTATCCGAAAAAGAGTACATCAGGTCTGAAAAAATGTTCTTGCGTGTCAGGGCCTAATTGAAGACGTAACTAAACCAAAACGCTTGGTAATATGGTCCCCCTCGCAATTATAAACCAAACTCATGATTGATGAATGGTAAACTTGGAATTTATTTAGGAGTTTTCGTGTTTCAATTGTACAAAAACAAACAATCAATGCAAAAAAGGTATTTATGTTCCAGGAAACTCTTCCGAAAGCAAGTATTTTGGTTTTTCCGAGAATGCCCTGATTATTTCAGTGCTCTAATCAAAGCCTTTTTAAGTTGAATCACAAAAAAGTTAGGAAAGACAATTGAAAAAGAGAACAAATCAGCTCCAGAATTATTTTCTTCCGTGTCTTTGTGTCTGTGTTCCACTGGTTTGACGACGTTCAACATAATCAAATTGTTAACTTCAATAACGACATGCACAGCTGATTGATCAGAAGTGATATCAGGAATACAGAAAAATGAGACGTGGTAAGAAAAAAACAGAGAACTTGAAATTAAACTTGTTGACAGCTTCCAAATACTGATAAAGGAACCAGCAATGGGAACATTATACAAAAACGAAGTCGTTTGGCGGACTAAAAAGAAAATTTCAGTGGATAAATGACTCAGATAGTACGGTTTATATACATAAATGCATGAGAGATAAACTTGGAGAGTTGGATATATTTAGATATGAAAAAAACGTTTAGTAAGTATGAGGAACTGGAAAATATTTTTTCTAATATTGGAGACAAAAATGACAGATATTCTGCCGGTCTACTCAGAATTAATAGAAAAAATGTGGAAAAAGAGTTCTGAAAAATTGTGATATCAATTATTGAGTCCTGTTACTGAAGGCCTACACTATTAAAAAGTCATTTTTATGTGTCTAGAAATCCATTCGATTCGTTTTAAACAGTCTCAAAGAGAACAAACTTTCGAGATAAAAACCACGTCATGAAACAATTTATTTGATAGTAATGTTCTTATTTTGGTGAACTCAATGTGTTCTCCATAGTATTATTTTGGGAGAATGCATCCACTCGAAGTCTCACATTCAGACACAACATTATGACGGGTGGGCTGAAAATAGGAGATTTGAAGACACACTTTTGAGATGAACCACTTACCAAACCACTAGAATATCAAATGAAAATGCTGACAGAGCTCTCCAGAACTCGAACATTTCCAGCGATGAAGCATGAGATTGATGGAAATAAATCTCCATTGAAAGAGCGAAAACATAGAAAATACTCATACAGATTGCAGATGCTGTGAGAGACTGCTCAGTGTGCTTGTTTTCAGATCTAGTCCTCGACACACAAATCATACAGATTAGGGAACAAATGCATACGGTTACAATGGTGATGAAAGATATGATAACAGAGAAATTAGGTACGGTAATCTGAATTTTTTATAAGAGGAACCTTCTCAACAATAACTCACCCAATGAAATGTCATTTTGCTCTCATGAATAAATCCTCCTTGAAATGGAATAAACTGACTCTCCGATAGAAAAGCTGTCCAGACTCCAATGAAAGGGCTGAGAAAGGAGAACATGATGACATGAGGTATAACACATTTCTGAATCTGCAAACAAACC
This sequence comes from Caenorhabditis remanei, assembly GCF_010183535.1. Lineage (NCBI taxonomy): Eukaryota > Metazoa > Nematoda > Chromadorea > Rhabditida > Rhabditidae > Caenorhabditis > Caenorhabditis remanei. The sequence continues at coordinate 7,622,892 of NC_071332.1, forward strand.
AAATTTTAGAAGGTCCCTATGAAAAAAACACACCGTTCCAACAGACATTGGGCATATAACACAATTGGCTCTGTTAACTATCATGAAACAGAAAATGAGACACTTGACAAACTTGAAATATTGTTCGATGAATAGTAGGGAAATGAATTGAGTCGGTTCGGGATACTGTTTCAGAGCCCAGGGACAGAGTGGTGGAATGTAGTTGAAGATTCGGATCAGACCAACGTTCATCAATATTATGAATATGCTCTGAAACGATTTATCTGGTATTTTGAATTTCTTGTTTGCAGCTGTGACAGTCGTGCTCTAAAGTTGATCCTCAAAGCCGACGCCTATCAAAGGAACCCGATTTCTACAAGTATGCGAAACTGATACAAACCAGAATTGAATCCACATAATATAGCTGCAAAAATGGGAATTTCGAGTAGACATTCCATTTTCTGTGCAAAATTTTGAGAACAGAGACATGGAAGAATAGTCCAAGAAAAAAGTAAACAACTTGAATTCCGTATTTTAAAATTTCGAGATTTGTGTAGAATCCTGGATGACATCTCAACATTATTACGTCTGAAAAAACGGAAAAATCAATTGAAAAACACATGCAAAGGGGGGAAAAACAAATTTGTATTCTTTTCTCGTTCGATGGAATTTGTTGACGAAACCACCACATGAGTTAGAAGAGAAAAGGAAAAAAGTTAATAGGGAAAAGAAATTGAGAAAGTAAATAAGAAAGCTCCAAAGGGAACAGAGGAATAAATTCAGAAAAGGCTTCATGAGAAATGAAGAAAAGGAGAAGGGAGACGTCATATCCGGACACAATGGCTTCTTTTGGAAACCGATCCGCCGAGCGTTTATGCTTTTGAAAAGGTGTGTAATCAGGCGAGGATTGAGATGAAAGATTTTGAAGAAGGGAAAGAGAGGAGCAAAATTTCCATTTGTAGTTTTAGATTTAAGCTTATTTTTATAGGTATACTTTCACATCTAATTGACGCAAGAGGAAAGATTTCTCGAACAGATTTCTGAAATGCAGGTGATTTTTTGTTTATCCAGATTTCTAAACACTAATGAAGGTCAAAAGAGAAGTAACCTAGATATATCAAAGTTTAAAGTTTATTCTTTTGTGTTTTCCTGGTTACACTCCCACGCGTTCTAGGGTTGGATTTTTTTTAAATAAAAACAACCTTTCATCAATTCTATATGTTAGTGAATTGCCATAGTTGTTTTTTTGAAAGTTCTCAATAGTGGTTCAGTTTTCAGAAGTACTCTTTATTGGGTTTATTACTACTAGAACTAAACAACACCTTTCCAGGAAAGTAAACGAAAAGAACCAGAACATTTAACACACGTGTAGGTTGACAAGGAAAAAACAAAAACAAGATAAAACTAATACGTGCTTTTTCTTTGAAATATTGTCACGGTGGCCAATCTGGGTTGGTTGACACGTACACATGGAAGAAATCGAAAAAGAACGGCCGTGGAGAAGCGTACTTTTGAGTTAAAAATGAGCAGAATAAGCGGATTGAGTCCCATGTCAATTACGCCTGAGAATGTATGTCATGTGAATGAATGATGAAATTGAACCACTAACCGATGATATTCATTGCAATCACTGCTAACACACTGCCATTTCCAACTTTTGGGACGATATAGAAGAGGAAAGATGCTAAATATTGAACAGAACACACAATGAGATATTGGATTGCCTGATTAACTATGATATTCTGGGTCACTGGGAGATCAAACGACCTACCAGTTTGACATCGAATGCCGTGAACTTTTTAGATCTTCCATCATTGTGTGTCTTTTTCCAATAGATATTCAAAATCATGAGGCCATACATTATACACATCAGAATAGGGAGAACTTGGCCAGCATAAAAATTCACATCAATGAAACTGATTCCAACTGCAAATTATTAATAGAAAAAGGATTCGAAATATTTGTATAACTTACACCAAACATTGCAACTAGAACAGTTGTATGTGTACCCGATGGACCACCGATTGAATCTTTTTATACACCCACGAGATGTGGTATCAACGACTGTGTAAATGGACAAAATCCAGGGAAGATATAGAGTTACCTGAAGTACTCTACATATTTTCAGGTACTCAGTGGGGACTTACGATTTGAACAGCTCTCAGATGATTCCGGAGTATATCGAAAACTATACAAGACCGATAGATTGAGAATCCGAAGTTGGCTAGAAGATATGCAAAAAAACTGAGTGTATTTGGTAGCGATAGGATGATCAGGAGGTTGTCATCTCTGGAAAATGAAAAAGGTTCAAAACAGAAACCAATGGGCTGAAAAGTTTGTGATTCATAATAATATATAGAGTTTTCGGTTTTTTTTTCTAATTAGGGATTTTTAGATATCTTCGAAGAATGGTTTGACTACGTCAAAATGATCCCAATGAACATTTCTGACTCATTTTTGCCGTAAACAATGACGAGACTTTCAAAAGTAAATTGTTTTCATTAGAGTAGCTTCAGCAACATTTTGTTTCCAGACTCACTTTAAATATTGACAATAGTTGAAGGAACATGGGATAGACACGAAGAAATTAACGCTCGTGTAAATTGTTCCAGCAAGTATCATACTAAGAACAAATTGAATGAACGGCTGTCTTCGGAATGAACTCCAATTATGCAGTAGTGCAACAGTAACAGTGATATTCAGAAAAATTGATATAAGTGAGAATGTAAGAATAGTGGATCCAATAATAATTCGATTCGTCTGTTCCATTTTTTTCGATGAATTGGCAAAGCAGACAGAAGCCTGGTCGGGTAGTATAAATAATGAAGGGGCGGAGTATGACATCTGCAAACTAGTCAGTATTGTTACTTGTACCTTTATTCTTGTGACACGTGAATTCTTAGAAAAATACGTTGTAGTTTGTGTGTAGGGGCTAGGTTCAAAATTTCAAGCTTCAAAAAAAAAGAAGATCTGTTATAAAATATTGGGGAGAATTTTGTTCCAATGGAATCAAACCAAAAACTTTAGCTATTAGATTAGAAGAAAGTAATAAAAGGAAATGTGGTCTTCGAGGACATAGAAGAACAGAATCTTCTAATTTTCTCAAGTGGAACGACTAAAAATAGTTTGCAAATAGTTTTCAAAGTTCCACTTGGTTTATTCTTTTCAGATCATAGGAATAGAACTCAAAACAATTATTCAAAAGAGTCAACCGTTACCACAAAGTTTCATAAAGGGTATTCTAGAAACTGGATAACGCCCAGGAGCACATGTTCGAAGTTTTATAGAATTTTCAGTTTTCACTGAAAACCATTGTCAAAAAACTGCTGAATCAATCAACGCTGTGTCTGAATCAGAGATGAAGAGAAATGAACACGCCGAAAAGAAAATCAAAAAATGAAATTATCCAAAAAAAAGTGCATCAGGTCTGAAAAATGTTCTTGCGTGTCAGATAATTTTTAGATTTTCTTTTTGATTCAGAGTAAGCGGCCATGAAGAAGAAAAAGAGAAATGAAAAGAAGAAGGAACATCTAGATGATATTTGAGTTGACGTGATTGATCAGTAGGTCATAATCAAGCAGACTGTGAATCCCTGGAGAATCAACATTCCATAATTCAAAGCGAAATATCAAAAAATTAAACGGAAAACAACGAAATAGTAGAAAGAATGAAGGTTGCTTCAATTCTATAGATCAGACCTCGTTGTCTGGGAGGCCTAATTGAAGACGTAACTAGATCAAAACGCTTGGTAATAAGTTCCCTCTCCACGCAAATATGAATCTGACTCATGATTGATGAATGAAAAAATTGAAATTTATTTAGGAGTTTTCGTGTTTCAGTTATACAAAATCAAACAATCAATTCAGAAAAATAAAGACCTGTTCCAGGAAACTCATTCGGAAGCAAGCATTTTTTGAATTTTCCGAGAATGCCCTGATGATGCCAACGCTCTAATCAAAGCCTTTTCAAGTTGAATCCCAAAAAAAGTTTGAAAAGATATTTGAAAAAAGAGAACAAATCAGCTCCAGAATTATTTTCTTCCTTGTCTTTGTGTCTGTGTTCCTCTGGTTTGACGACGGTCAGCATAATCAAATTGGTAACTTGAAAAACGACTCGCACAGCTGATTGATCAGAAGTGATATCAGGAACACTGAAAAATGAGACATGGTAAGTCAAATTGAATTTAAATTTAACCTGTTGACAGGTTTCATACCATGTCTTACTACTTTAGTCCACCCAGCAGTTTTATGTGTTTTGATCTATCCTGGTCTGCAGTACATGATCATTTTTCTGATCCATACTCATTAATCATAGCAAATTACACCTGCCTTTTTAGTTCCTAGTTCTACATCCTTCATCTTTTGTCAAAAAGAATTGCGGCCATCGAGTTGACATTCGATTCGTAACTCCCATAAATGTCGCCGATAGACTCGGAAGCTCCATCTCGTTTCCGTCTCGAGCCCCCGCTGATACTTTACTCAGTTTCTTGTTTATTGCACTTTCAGAAAGCGGCTCATCCCTCCCCTCTTTTTTTCTATCCCTCCAGTTTCCATATCTTTCGTCCAGAGTTTATGGCGCTCGTTTTGGGGGTCCTCCGCCAACGGAAAAATGGGTGAGTGGTGGGGCCGGGAGCACTGCAAAGTGACATACACGCTCCCAGAATTTCAATTGTCTTCTCTTCTTTTTGCTGTTGCATGGCAAAAGAAGTAGAAGAAATACGGCTCCATGGAGTAAAAAGGAATAGAGAAGGGAGAAAAGAAAGGAAGCCCGTATTTTGACAAATGTGCGTTCGTTTGTCAAAAAGTTCCTTTTTACGAAAATTTGCACTCTTTCTTCTTTTTGTTGTCAGTTTTTTGAGTTGGGTCAAGAGCTTGGGGTTTCCTGACATAATAAATGCATGAAGTTCGTTTGCTGAGCTGTGTTCATTAATTCTTAATTTTCTTGTTTTTCGAAAAAGCTGGCTCTCGCAGGAAGTGGTAAACATCAAGTTTCTGGAAGACTGTTTTCTGGTTTCTCAATTTTTGTCAAAGAGATCTTGACTGAAAAAAGAGTTTTCTTAAAATTTCCAGTAAATCTAGATTAGATTTACTGGAAATTTTAAGCTTTATGCTTTTTCAGCTGTTATTTTTGCTGTAGTATATTCACCTGCTCGTTTTCAGGAGGATCGGCTGTTAAACTTGGTCAAATTTTGAGTTTTAAGAATTTACATTCGAATTTTAATATTTATCAAAGATAGATTTTAAAAAGCCGCGTTATATCAATTCTCTTGCAAAATCTCTCTGAATGACCATCAAACTATAAAAAGTGTTTTGAAATATGACATCAATTGCTGTTTAACCTAATCCTTCTCTCTTTCCATATCCAAATCAAATCCTCTTCCATGTCAATCAACCCTTCCAGACATTGCCCGTCTTCCTTTTCTTCTCACATTCTTGATCCCATTATTCCTAACGAGTCCCTTGAGCTCTTCCACTCTCTTTTCTCTTTTCTTCTTCTTCAAATCCAAGTCAACTCAAATTTCTTTAGTTCATTTCATCCTCCAGTTCGGATTGAGTTAATCTGATAATCTATCTCCCCGGTGAAAGAGTATCTAATGAAATACTGTTATTCCAACTGAATGCATGTTCTCTTCTCTCGATCCCAGATCTCTCTCCGGAGACCACTTCATTATTTGTCGCCCACACGTCCATCTCGTCTCATTTTGCTTATTTTCTCCCTTGTCTTCGTCTCTTCTTTTTTATCCATTTTGACAGCTTCTATTTCCTTTTTTCTTTTTCGCCAATATGTCAAAATATTTGTTAAATAACTCCTCCATTTTATCAGTTATACCCACGATACGATGGCTAGAATTCGGCCAAAAACAAAAAATACAAATCCCTCAAGGATTTATTTGTATATTTAGTAAGAAGACTTATTCTATTTCTCTTCAGCTCAAGTCACATTTATCTTCTTTAGCTTTCGATTTTCATTTGAGGAAAATTCTTTTTTTGTAAAGAAAAATAAAAAGTTCATGAGAAAGTGAAAAATGGGAACTTCCTCAAAACCTAATCCATTTTTCTTTCATAGTTTCATTGAAAGTCACTCATTCATATAATCTGGTATGGTCATGTCGCATGTGAAAAGGATTGAAATTTCGACAGATTACATTTGCTTGATGAATAGTATTGTAAATACAAATGTAGCAAAGTTGCGTCAGCTGGTTCCTTGCCAATTCGCATTTTTGCTAGATGTGTTATCCAGCTTCTTAACTTCTTGCAATTTTCTGGCTTTCCACCTTGTTAACACCGGAAACGAGAATATTAGCTTTTTCTAGACCTTGCACACGTCAACAACTGCTTCGAAAACATAACTAAAAAGGTGATAAGCCAACTAGCTCTTGTTTTCTTTTTTCTTCACTTTATTTCTCTCCACTGCCTTTTTTTTACTATTTGTTTCTTTTTTTCACAACAGACCTCCCCCTTTCCTTCTTTTTTCTTTCTGTTTCCGTCCGCCTGTGTTGTTAATACTCAATTAACCAGAGTCTCTCTTTTCCTTCTTTTTGTTGTCTTTTTATTCTGTTCAACTATAGAAAAAGTGCGTCAGAATCATTGTGAACGAAGTCAGATGAGAGAGAGGAACCAGATTGCTCACACCTGCTTGCTCATGTATTTCTATTAGTTATTTTGGACGGATGAGAAAACATCTTCTCGTTTCGTTTCCTCTCCGTATTTTTTTCTATTTATAATTTATGTGAAACGAAAGAGAGCGAAAAACGTACGTTTTAGTCGTTTTGCAATGCAAAAAATAATCGAGACTCATCTATCTCCTCCCCCGTTTCGTTTCTTTTCTATTGCTTTTTATTCCCCCATCCCATCCCCGTTAATTAAAGTCGTCTCGACACATTTTGCCCTTCCTCCCTCACCACAAAACTCACATTTTATATTTTCAGAGCGTTTTTCAGTGAAGGGGGTATGACATCGGTGGTTTCTTCTTCAGAACATGTGATTATTATTGTATTGTGGAAATATCGGTTGAGTTTGTATCGTTGGAAACGGAGAGATGATGTCAAGATTATCGTTGTGGCACCTCCACGGATGCTCGTTGATGAGACCAAGTGAGTCATTTCTGAATGTACAGAACGGTTTTTTTAAAGGAGAGAAGCAAAAAGAGAACCGGAAGTTTTCAGATCTACCCATTCATTATAAAAGTCTGCAAAACTATAATTTCAGTGTCGATGTCTACTATCAAGTCGAACCGCCAATTCGCGATCACGACCACTGTCTCTTGATGCATAAAGTCCGCGAACTTTGTTCAATTTTCTCGTCAAAAAACCCGAAATTAGTTGTCTTCGAGAGATCTTTACAACGTCCAATTGCACAAATTCGACGAGATATGGAAGTGGATGGATTCAAACCGGAACAACTTTTACATTTCATGCATGCAGAAGAGGCGATTACAATGAGAAATGGATTAGCTGCAATCAGTTTGAGACAATGCTCTTTATCCGGAACACCACAACCGGACACGTGGGCAGAGGCTGTTAGAAATCAGGTAACTAGTTTTGATAGCAGAAAAATGTTGAAATCACAATTTTAGATCGGTGGATTTCCAGCAGTCGTTCGGCCTCTCCGTCATCACTGTGCCCATTCCGTTGGTTTCATCAGAAACGAGAATGAGTTCAAGAATTGGTTCAGAGTCAGTTCCTAACTTCTTGTTTTCTGTACACTGATTAGTTTAGTTTCAGCGAAACTCAAGTGTTCACCGTAACGAACATTATGTTGTACAAGAATACGTGGATGATGGACATGAATTCAATGCAGTTTGCTCTTCAACTGAAGGAATTCTTGGATGTATTTCAGCAATCGAGACACATCGTTCTGTTTTAGAATGCATTCAGAACCAACAATCATATGCTTTGGAGTATCTTTCAGCCAATCAGACAAGGGATATTTTTCCTGGATTAGAATCGTTTTGTATTCAGGTAACAGAACAAAAAATAATACAAAAACAAATTTATTATTTAGGTAATCAAAAGTGTATTCCCTAGTTCCTATCTCGGTCTGATCTTCATCCGTGGGTATTACAAAGATCACAACGAAATATTCTTCCTCGGATTTGGTCTTGAGCCTGATAGTGAAACAGCCAGACATCTCTATGCACTTCCTCAGAGTTGTCCGTGGGAAGTTTTAGCATTGACGGCGCAACTTGGACCTCAACCTGAAGACGTGAGACTATTTGTAATACATCATTCAAATTCGAAATATATTTTTTCAGTCCACGAACGTCGACAACAACTATCACTTGGTGATCAATTTTCCATCTGCCGAAGGAGTTTTGATACATCAAACTAATATCTTGAGAAGGTAAATGCTCCTTTTTTAACTCCCATATAAGTTTATGTTGTTTTTTCCAGAGAAAGTAACATGCGAGTCTCTTGGAAAAGTGCTGAAAGTGCTGAAATGAAGGATAGTGATCACCTAGATGACAATGTACTTCAAGTGTTTCTTTGGAATTCAAATAGAACTAAACTACTTGCCGACTGCAATGATATCATGAGATCAACTGACATCACTATTGACAGAAATGCATTAAACGAAAGACATAGTTTGTGTCGGAAGAATGTGGCAAAGTTAACTGCAAAGGAGCTCGTCAGAAGCTGCACGACAACCGACTAACAGTGATTTTTGAGAGTTCCTATCGAGTTGCTCAATCCTCTAAAATTGAAAGAAATGTGATTTTAAAAGACTATAAAAAGTGATCTCCGATCCGACTTAATATTTCTATTTTATTATTTACGAAAATAAAGCCTATGAAAATGTGATTTATTGCACAAATACAAAATAAATTAAATAAATTAAAATGATCGGAATCACTGGATAAGGGAGTGAAGGAAAGCGAAGCAAGTGACATCATCATTTCCAGATTCACAGAACAATTGAGTGTTTGCAAGATAAGAGAAGTCGTGTGCAGAACAGATGACGTCGAAGAGTCCACCAATTTCTTCGGCAGCGGCCTTCTGGATCTTTCTTTTCGATGTTGAAGGATTATCATCAACGTTGGATTCAATGATTCTACGAAGACGATCATCATTGCATTTGTCATTGAGTGGAGGAGCTTGACGGCGGACTGGTTGACGATATCCATCTAGAAATTATTCTGATTGGCTTGATAGAACAATGGCGAATACGTACTGTTTGGCTCGGACTCAAAAACTTTCTCAACCTTGTTCTGTAGAATTGGTGGTGGTGGCTCATCAGTAACCCTCTCTTGATCATTTCTTGCTTCCTCTGGATTCTTTTGGACTGGTGCTGGGTTCTCGTTAACGATCGCCTCTGGATTCTCGAGTTCGACGTATCTGAAATTCGATCAATATTAAATACTCCTGACGTTATAAAGCTTACGTTTCACTTGGAAGAGTTGCTGGACGGAGAGTAGTGGCATCTTGGACTGGAATCTGTTGCTGTGGTGGTGGTGGCGGCGGTGGCGGTGGCGGTGGTGGAGGTGGTGGAGGTGGAGCTTCCACATATTGTGGTCCTTGATTGTACTGCACCGGTGGTGGTGGTTGAACTGGATTGTTGATTCCAACCAAAGTCTCTTGTCCATTAGTTGGTGGAGCGACTGCTGGTGGCAGAAGTGGGGCTCCTGTGACGCCAGGTGGAGACCCTGGAAGTGGAGCCAAAGTGAATGGAGCGAGAGTCTGAAAAATAAGTTGAATGTTTCAGATTGATAAGATGAAACTACTTGGAATTGTTGTGGTGCTAATGTTGGCAGAGTTGGGAGTCCACCAAACATGTTACATGGTTGAGCAGCAGGACATGGAGCCTGTGGAGGACAGTTGAAATTGATTGGGGAAGGACATTGCACTGAATATACAAAATTTTGTGAGTTTGAAATTTTCCAATATAAAATCAGATAGCAACGGAAGTAAATCATACTTACTTCCAACTTGTCCATTCGGGCAGTGACACATCGGCGGTGACGCCTGCACAGAAGTCAGGAGAACAACGACAAAAAGCCAACTCCTCGTCATGTTGATATCTCGATAGCTATGCCAACTTGCCACTTGATATACCCATTTCCCTAAGCGACTGGTTACGAAACTACCAGTTTTATCGTTATCATGCCGCCACTGCGACTGCCGGTTTGTGGGTATGTGTCTGTATGTAACATCAGAGTGACAAAGTTGCTAATTTGTTTATTTATCGACAGAGAAAGATGACAGAATAAGAGATACTCGATTCGGAAAGAAAATGACCAGTTATGGAGGATCGGGGGATGGGTTTATCGGTTTAGTTTTGCCTCATCCTCTTCCTTTTCTTTGAGATTTCTATTTTGAAACAACTGCTCTCGGATATCAATGATGTCGCTTGAGCTATCATTCTCATTTGAACTCTTCTCTGATTGAGAAGTTGGTTTGTATGCGAGACAAGTGATATCATTTAAGGTAACTTCACAGTACGAAGTTGCTTCTACATAATAAGAGAAATGTCCTCTCGCACAGATCACATCGAAGTTGGCACCGAATTCCCGTGTTGCTCGTTCCGAAATCACCATTTTCGAAGTGCTGAGGCTCGGTGTTATTGCCTGAAACGAATTTTCGTTGAAATCTAACTCCTAAATCTGAAATTTACATCTTGCATAATCTGTTGTAATCCATCATCATTACACTTCTCACTCAATATTTCCACTTCTCTTGTTCTCGATACTTTTGAAACTTTTGAGTTATGAGAATGCAATCGAACTCGGTTTCTTGATGTCTTCTGCTCGTTTTCCTGTCTCGGCAGGTGATGTGCTGATGACGTGATGTCCAGAGCTGTAGGCGCTTGTTTTTCAGAAGTTAGGGAAGGAGAATCGTTGACCTGGTGAAAAATAAAAGAATGAGATTTTTGAATGATCACTTACAGTTGGTGGCTCAGGAATGGGCATTGGTGGACTTGGCAATGGGATGATGGCTGCTAGAGCGATTGGAAACAGGAACAAAATGGAGAAGTTTTTGGACAACATGTTGAGGACACTGAACATTTAAAAAGTATGAACAGCTTTTATATCCATTTTTAAGAGAATAATTTGCAAGCAAAACAAAATAAATTCAACAAAAAACAACATTTTTGTATGTAGTTGGTTGTTTCTAATCGCATTAGAATGTTTATTTTAAATCGAATTAGGTGTGAACTCATTGTAACAACCAGAAGCTTCAATTGACATTAATGGTGTTAAATTGATTTTTATTATAGCAACATGAAAGTCACATTTTGGAAAGTGTGAAGGTAAACAAACAGGAAGAATAAAACAGATGAACAACGATGAGATTGGATTTCATTTTGGGATGAAAATGAAAGAGAATGAAGAAGAAGTTTTGGAGCAGTATGAGTTGGAAGAGAGAAGAAAAACGGGAAAATAAGAAGCCGGCTGGCAATTACCATAATTATTTATTCTGATGAGTTTCTTTTTTGGCAAGAATTTGTAAAGAGAAGCTATTCATCATTATTCTTCATTTCAGGATACACTCGAAAGTTGATTTGATTTTTCTTCAAAATTTGGGTGATGAAAAGAAAAAATGTGTATTTTGTCCTGCCGAAACTATAAATATTTCAGAACGACCTTCTTTTTATTCTTTTGTCTTCAAACACCTCGAGCTCAAAAAAGGGAGAAAAATAGAAGTGTAAATATCATCAAAACTTGGAGAAAACTGCAAGAAGAGAGTGAAATATAACTTAGCCGTAGGCGATAATTTTTAATTTTCAACGAAGGAAAAACAGGTGAAGATGAAAATGGATTGGAAATAAGAAGAGATTTGTCATATTTTTAGAGAAAGGGTTTTCAGGGAATTAACTTTTTGATAACTTAACTTTGAAAAATACCGTCAGATGAGAATATAAATTATATAGATAAAATAGAATGAAAATCTCAATGTTCTTCTTTCTTTTCAAAAATAACATTGAGATGGAGTGGTTGATAAAAATGTGGTTGAAATATTAGGAAGTAAGCTAACGGTCAGGGAGTTCATCAAGCTGAAAACATAATCTTTTAATAATGAAATCGTACAATTTTTCAGGTATTTCTAGTTCAACATATTTTCTGGAACTTGTTGAACTTTCAGAATTCTGTTTGAACGTTAGGAATTCTTCTTCAGAACTATCATGAACAGGAGAGAAAGATTACTAGTTAGAGCACTACCCAATTTTAGAAATTCGAGGTGAAAATCATTATCCATTTCTCAGGAACATATCGAAACTACGCGGATCGGAGTAAAGGAATTTATCCAAAACTTTTACTGATGTAATATTCAAAAAGTCGGCGACAAGTGATTACTGAAGATAAAATAACATAATCTTACAAGACAGCTTACAAGTAACTTTATAAATGTCAGTTCTTGTGTTTTCTATCCTCCTAATGAAAAAACAGAAGGATTTTCTTAAAAAGCATATGAAAAACGTTTCGATACGACTATTGAGTTTCAGCGATTCAACGGCACCAGAGTCACAACATACCGTGAGAATTGTTATGTCTTGTGATACTTGTGATATGGAAACATAGCTCCTACACGGGCGTCATCGATGGCTCCGGAAACAATACGACCGCAGACGAGTTCCTGTTTTCTTTCGTTCCCCCGTTCCAACTATTATTATTTTTCACTCATTTTCTCCAGTTCCCATTCATTCATCATGGCAACCTTCCCGGAAATCCGAAATGGAAACATGAATTCAGAAGGCATCAAAATGTATTCCCATTATGTAATAAGTGAGACTAATGCCATTTCGAGAGTCTACCCAAAAGATACTATCTTCGTTCCCTCTCGAATTAATGTCCTCTGTTATCTTCATGTTCATCGCTGCTTTTCCTCTCATTCTTGTCTCCTTCTCGTCAACTACTCGAAAATGGCATAATCTGCGAAATTTATGCAACGCAATGGGCGGGGGGCGGTTCCGTCGCCCTCCTTTGGCACTCCAGGGACGTTGTGTTAACTTGTGCTCTCGAATTAGTTTGCGTATGAACTTCCCTTTTCGTAGTACACATATTGTGGAAAAGAAGAAGAAGATGCACTTCTGATTTATTATACATCTCAGCTGTGCTTGCTCGCCTTGTTCTTTACGTTTAAGAATTCTTGCGGTGTCGTGAACTTGCGTTTCCAACACTCACTATTCCTTTTCATTAAAATATGCACCATGTTTACAAAATTTTTTGGTAGATGAAAACCAAAAAAGTACTGGTCTGCCAAACTAAATAGCTACGAGTGTTTCGGTTCCTGGTCGATGCACCATCCTGTGGTAACCACTTTATAAAACTAGAAAAACCCGAACAACCTCTGTAATCGTTCGTTTCATGTTCGGTTCACCAATAAAAAAACTCCTTCTACATATTCCATCACTTTTCATTTCCTGCCCTCTGATTCATTTCACAATTTGGTCGACGGTTACATAACTGTCACAATTGCATCCAACTAGAACATACGTTAGCCCCCGCCATCCAACCAGTTTTTTGAAGAATACAAGACCCCCTTCCAGTGTGGTGTGGCCCATTGTTTCAAATAACAAGTAGAAGACGTAGATGGCGACGAATAAGACGGTGATGCTTCTTATCTTTTACTGAAATCTCGACTGGAAGGTCACCTGTTGGAAGGCGGCAGCTTCTGCATGCTTGCCATTCGACCTTCCATTTTACGGTTTTTCAAATTCTTTCTGTTTTCTGTAATCCGGCAGGTTTTTGAATCACGAAAGAGTAATTCTTTGTTCCTCTCTCGCCATCTCTCAATTAGTTCCTCTACTTTTCTGATGTCATCTATTTTCTGTTCATTCGTCTTTTTTGGCTTTTTACTTCAGAACTTCCCAGTTATAGCTGTTAAGCATCGGACGAATTTGGAAGCTTTTTCACTACTTTTCGAAATTTTTCGCGGTTTTGCGATAGTCAGAAATTAAAGAGAGACAGAGGAAGAAAAGAGGATTTAGTAAGAGATTGAGACTGATAAAGCAGAAAACACACCGCCACCAGATGATGATTGTTTTCTGTTTCGCAATTGTAAGTGAAAGTGCGCGACAGGTTTACTGCATGAGATCTACCTCTTTCTCTCATTTTTTCCATCTATTCTCGTCTCTTGTTCGAATGGCATCATGTACTCATTTCTGTCTTTTTACTTCCCTTTTTCCATGCGAGACCATTCGATTTTAATTGATGGGAATATGGAATACATTACCCTCTTAGTGAGAACAATCGAGAGTGCTTTTTTGTTTTTTGATCAGAATTCAGATCGTTCTTTTTCTATTTCTGGATGTTTTCAGAGGTATTGTCACTAGAGAAAAGGTGTGGCGGTTTTTCAAAACGTATACATTTTTTCTATTTGTGATAGTTTTGCTAGTTTTGCTAGAAAAAATAGTACAGTTTTGAATCATCGCCATTTTTGTTGTCCTAAAAAACTTTGTCGATCAAGAAAAGTAAACAAAAGAAACAGAAAAATAGTAAGGTTTAGTAGATCACAATGATCACATGGTACCAACCAAAAATTGTTGAAAATATGTTGCAATTAAACAAAACTTGTTTGGAATTCGGTTGACCCACTCGAAACACTTGCCTGTGTTTCATTTTTCAATCTTTTCTTGCTAGAAGCCTAATTCTTGTTTTTGGTTTCGAAAAATAAAGTGGTATGGTATCAATCTGAATATTTTATTGATCCGTATATGGAAATTGAATAATTACATTAATTTGATTGACTTAATCTTTTTTTCTATTCTCTTAAGTTTTTAAAGTTGATTTTTTCCCAAAGTCAGTTTAGTTAGAGCTAGATAATAATGACCACGAAAGAAACTACTTTGGTTAGATTTGCCAGTTCTGAAATTGTCACATAACCCTAAATTTTACCACTTCCAGTCAAAACAACCTACTTTTTTCATGGTTTTAGAATCCAAAAATTAATAGAACGTCGTCCAATTGATTCAGTCCAGAAATCACAATCCGCCTACTCTAAAGTACAGAAGTAATCGCTATTCAACTTCTTCATCGTTCTTTTGTATTCATTCTCTTCATATATCTGAAAGTAATGTTGTTTTTGTTGAACAGTTCGTTTGTACGCGTCTGTCAGATCAGTAGTCGGCATCGACATTCAGCCAGAAATTTTCATAAATTCGAAAGTCATGTGTATGTGAGTGTGTACATAGTTGGTGTGATCTTTCACTACTATTTGCGTTGCCAAATACGAATACCGCAGTAGAAAAGAGAGGAAAACAGACGGACTGTACCCACAATGGTTTTTCAATTTCAACTCTTCAATCTCTTTTCCCGTTATGCAAATCACTTGTGTTCTAGTGTATTTATATTCCCAGGGTTCAAGAGAAATGAACCTATATCATGAACATTTACACTCATCTTCTCCCATTTCGCAAAGAAAAGACCGCTAATGGAATCGAGAAAATGGAAAGCCGTTTTCGATGAGGTCTAATCACCTTTTTGCTGTTCGGATGTGACGAACTTCCCTCTTTTTTCTTCTTTGTCGGCGTCCACATCCTTCTTTTGTCGCTTCGGATCTTGTTTTTGTGCACTTTTTTGTTCACTTGTTTTTGGATGATCACTCCTTATCAATTGTCTAGCACTCCGTCTTATTATTCAATTTATAAATTATCATTAAGAAATTTTTAACCGAGGATGACAGTTTGTTACATTTTTTTATGTTTTCAATTATGGAATCATATTTTATAAGTGAATCTATATAGTAAGATATTTTTCATATTATGTTTCAGAGCTCATCCGCTAATGCATTTCGTCTCCATTTTTCAAATCTGTTTCCTTTATTTCATGTTTCGTCATGGTTTTAACTTTGAGAATTCAGCAATCATTTCGAGTCACCCAAGTTGTACTCTATCTAGGTTCTTGTTGATGTATAAATTTATTGAACAACTTTACGGTTTTCCGCTTTATCGATAAGTTTCGTTGATCGTTTCCGCTTGAAGTTTTAAAAAACAACCCCCCGCAACTTCCATCTGAACTCGATTCATTTCCTCCTCAATCTTGAATTCGAACGTCACGAATCGATCCTCTTACCAGTCACTCTGTAAACTTTCAACTCGATTTTGTTCATTCGATTCAATGGGCGCGATTTGACCTAAACCATTCCCATAGTGTCTTCCACCTCATCAACTTCAACCTTCTGTCCCTCATCGTTTTCTCCCATTTTCCTCCTATTCAATCACAAAACAATTGACATTGACAGTAGGCAGTAGTAGCAGAATAAAACGAAGAAAAAGAAGGCAAAAGGCAAATGAAAACCGTCAGCGCGGGGGACCCAACCTAACAAAACACAAAAAAGTGCTGGCTGCCTTGCCTGTACTTGGTTTTTTTTTCAACCTCTCTTTCCGTATTTCCCGCGTGTGCGTTCAGAGGCGCATCTCGTTTACCGTCTAGCTTTGCGTCACCGTTTGACGGGGCGCCGCCGACTGTTGCACAGTACTAATCGGATAGAATGAGAGTATCAACCTCCCTGGAATAGAGAACACAACGATGGCACAAACGTGTCAAATTGTAACCGGATATTAGGTAGAGTTGAGAATGAAAACTGAAAAAATCAGATCGTTCAGATCATTTAATTTTGTATACAGTAGCGAGCATAAGTGAGCACCCCTTTACACTTTCATGTGTAACTCAGCTGAATCGTGTCCGTTTTGCATAAACTTTTTTTTGAAATGTAGCTGAAATATCCAGTAGTAAGAACATAAGTTTTTTGAAAAAGTTTTGGTTTTGATTTTTTTCGATAATTGATTTTTCCTGATTGTGATTTAAAAATTCGAAAAAAAACTTTTTATTTTTCTCTTGGAGTTATTCAGTTTTTTATGTCAAAATGATGGAAAATGCTGAAATATGCAAAAAATTATGTTGAATTGACTTCTGAAACCCTGAGCATCGTGCCAGAGCTCCAGAAGTCAAATGTAGTGTCCTCAAGAAACTCATCACAACTCACCAAAAATTGCTTCAAATCAGTCAAAACATGTACCAAAAGATGTGTCTTGAGTTTTTCTACAAATCAACATCAAAAAGTAATAATTTTAGAAAAAATAATTTTTCAAGTTTTTTTCGCGAAAAAATTATTTTATTCCCATTTTTGATATTTTTTGGGTATAATACGAACAAGAAATACAGCCATAGGTTTTATTATGTGCGAAAAGACAATTTGCATAAAGTTTTTGGAAAGTATGTTCATTTTATAGTCAGAAAATATCAAAAATTGAGAAAAAATGGGAATAAAATAATTTTTTCGCGAAAAAAACTTGAAAAATTATTTTTTCTAAAATTATCACTTTTTGATGTTGATTTGTAGAAAAACTCAAGACACATCTTTTGGTACATGTTTTGACTGATTTGAAGCAATTTTTGGTGAGTTATGATAATTTTCTTGAGGACACTACATTTGACTTCTGGAGCTCTGGCACGATGCTCAGGGTTTCAGAAGTCAATTCAACATAATTTTTTGCATATTTCAGCATTTTCCATCATTTTGACATAAAAAACTGAATAACTCCAAGAGAAAAATAAAAAGTTTTTTTTCGAATTTTTAAATCACAATCAGGAAAAATCAATTATCGAAAAAAATCAAAACCAAAACTTTTTCAAAAAACTTATGTTCTTACTACTGGATATTTCAGCTATCTTTCAAAAAAAAGTTTATGCAAAACGGACACGATTCAGCTGAGTTACACATGAAAGTGTAAAGGGGTGCTCACTTATGCTCGCTACTGTATCTAGCTCCTCCATCTAGCTCTTTGATGCCAGATAATTGAATGTTGAGGGCTATGGAGCGAAGGTGAATCGGATGACATCTGGAACTAGGACATACTCATACTGAGCAACTTGATTTACTACTCTTTCACAGTTGTCATACATAAGCAATTCATTATGTTGTGTACGTACTACAACTATGTTTATTTTTTTTTTGCTGTCCTCTCTTCCCTCAACCAACCAACACGAACACATTTTTCTTCTCTCTCACTTCTTTTTCTGGCCATATGTATGTAATTATAATCTGGGCGCCGCCTGTCTCTTCCTCTTTTTTTCTTCCTGAAACCTCCTTTTGTTTTGTTCTCTTCATCCCGAAATACCTACTTCTTCTTCATCTTTTTTCTTATCTATTCCCACAAGTTGGCACCTAATGGCAGCGGAACCAAAAGATGAGTGGACTACACAAGCACTTATCACTTTTCCATGAGCTGAGCTTCCCGAAACAATTTCCATTCACTCTCTCTCTCTCTCACTCATAAGCGAACATGCCAAGCAGTCCGCCCCAAACGACGCGGAGCCCGTCAAGATGCGCGCAATAGGTGCAAACAGCGGCTCTCGCGCCCTTCCGAGTGGCGAGCTATTCATTTCAATTTGGCAAGATCTTTTTGGAAACTCAATGGGCAGATTTGGAACGAGGATATGTTCCTGTTCGGGTGTGTGATGCCTAACCCTGTATGGTCACCCGGATCGGATCAGGATATTTGAGACTAGACTTTCCTTTCTCCTTTCCTTTGCTCTTTTCATTCTTTGTGCTCTCAGAACCTAATTCCATTTTTCTGTTTCTGGAGCCCTGATGATTGACTACTTCCTCAATGTTTCCATGACTTCCTTAGACATCTAGAATATAGAAAGTGAAATTGTTTCCGTTGTTCAGTGTAACATATAAAGAATTATGGAAGAATTTATTGTAGTTTCGTTGTATGATATCATCTGAATTTTTTTCATTTGATTAATAGACAAGGAAGAAGATTTAAAGTCCCCAAAATTAATTCATTTTTGGCTCTTGCTGCAAAACGTAAAAAAAATTGACCTGACATCGTTGAATTCATAAAAGAGCAAACATAATGGAGCTCCTCCTTT
Organism: Caenorhabditis remanei; assembly: GCF_010183535.1. Lineage (NCBI taxonomy): Eukaryota > Metazoa > Nematoda > Chromadorea > Rhabditida > Rhabditidae > Caenorhabditis > Caenorhabditis remanei. The sequence goes on from NC_071332.1 coordinate 7,641,687, forward strand.
TTATTTGAAACAAAGAGCTCGGAACCAGTGGTCCGTGCTTCCAAACCTCTCAAACACCTACATCAAACCCACTTTTTCATTTTCATGTGCTTCCATCTGGTTTTGCTCGCTCTGTTTCTTTGCCTCACAGAAATAAAACTTCCAAGTGGAAGAAGGATTTGCTCATTTAATTTATCCCAAAGTATCCAATTGAGAAACAACGAAACCTTCATATATAGAATATGAAGGGGGGAGGGGTCTTCTATATGTAACCTAATACTATTTGTTTTCAATATATCCAATGTACTGCCCTAATATATACCTTCAAGTATGTCTCGGTATTACGAGGTGAGCGGTTCGGCGGTTCATATATGAAAAAAGAGAAGGGTTAAGGTCACATGGATCTAGAACTATTCTGCATACATTAACAGAATGTGTTCTGTTCCGGCCGTTAACATTTCAACTTGTTCAATTTATTGTTTGTTCCTCATTCTACCTTTTATGTTTGCCCTACAAGTTCACAGTGATTTTCAAAAATTCTTTATATATCTGATGGCCTTCACCTACAATTTTTTAGAAATAAAATCTAAAAAATGTATCTAGATAGTCCCGGTGTCAATACGTTCCGGTGGAGCGCTCTTTTAAAAAAAACTGACCGAGAACGATGGCGGTGGTGACCAAATCCGATAATAAACCGAAACCATCGGTGCGATGCCCCTGCCTAAACCCCCGTCTATGATGCTTTCAAATCGCCTTTTCGTGCTTCAGAACTCGTTGTCCTTTCTCTTTGATTTGCCTTCTTCTCTGACTATCTGCGTTTCTGATTCCTCTAACGATCTGTGTTTTTGAATATGGTCATTTCGTAAATATGATTATCACATTTGTCATATTATCTCAGTCATTTATTACACTTATCCAAGACTTACTTTTCCTTTCTTTTCTCATTCAGTTACAAGATGATAAACGTTTTGATTGATGGCAGTTCAATGTATCGTGAAACTATCAAGATGTTTTTTGTGTTCTCTTATCAGCCGTCAGAAGCAGAACACAGATGATGTTTGTAAATTTTCACTTTCTTCTAAATCGGTTTCGTTCTGACTCACGTATCTGTATTCTATAGATGATTTCCCAGTACGCAAATTTTACTTACAGATAATAGAATAAAAAATTTTTGGTTGTATCACGGTTACCGTGAAAACGCCCATGCCTTTCCATTAACTCTTCTAGATACAATTCCATCAGGAAAGCAACTGTACATTCTGTTGTACCTAATGCAAACTGACTCGAAAACAAGTACATTCTCGAAACCCAATACCACATTTTCTCTCATCTCTTCCGCGCCCATTCTTCCCTGTCTGCGTCTCTTCATCTCCTGTACTCTCTCCTTCATTACAGCTTGTATCATCTAGTTCACTTTCGCTTATTAGCACTGTTTGCCTGACACCCTTTCGCCCCTCTTTTCTTCTTGTTCGCACTTTTCCCCTTCGTCTGAAAGTAAGTCTTTTCAGCTAGGTTTCAATTCAACAAGGAGAATAAGTCTGTTCATATGTGAGACTCGATGATCAACTCGCTGCTCGTCTATTCTTTGATCCCGATTACCTTAATTGTAGCAGCTGAAACTGAAAATGCGACTAGTGGTGAGTTGAAAATATCTATATTAGTTGTCTGGCCAGTTGTTGATCAGAAAATAAAGGTGAAAGAGAAAAGTGGAATCTGAAAATTGAAAGCAATGAATGGATTTAGAGTTGAAATATGCAGAACTGGAATTGAAATCCGCATATTTAGTACTAACGTTGGGAACTGTTTCTACGCACTTTAAGCCGAACCCAGTTGTAATGATTTATTTAGAGCCTCTGTTAATCATTATATATAAAAGACAATTCGGCGTTGTCTGAGGCACTGTCCGCAGCGGTTTTGGAAAGAGAAGAGAAACTGGGCCAGTGGGCAAAACCGAACTAGCGTGCTTCGGACAGCGACAGCCGCTTTGGACCACTCGGCCATGCGGACACATTCGAAAGTCAATGACCACGTGAATGAAGAGAGACCAGCCGGCTCAACCGCCGAAGGCGGGGGAGACAGGCTGGTCAAGATATAAAATCAGTTCACTGAACGCTCGCAGGTCATTCAAAGTCTTACTTGTTTTTCTGAAACAGTCAGCAAAAGGCTTTTGAGCGTTTTCGAGTTTCAATACTAATAATCTTGAGATCAGACCGGTGATTTTTCTTGAACTGATAGCACTGTCGTTTTGAGATTTCGATCAGAACAAACTTCAAGTTAAATCCACTTTCTTGCTTCTTCCAGTTTTGAAAATTTTGTCACCAGGACTCAATTTAACCAGAATTACTAGGATTCACAACTTTTACAAGACTTTGATACTTCAGTTTTTTGGTTTCCGTTATTTCAGAACATCCGAATAGAGAATACAAACTTTATAAGTATCCTATCCATTCTGCCGTTTCTTTAGCATCCGCCAAACCATCAAAGACCGTTTTTTTCTATTCATTCTCTTTTGAATGTAGTTCAATCAAAACTTCATCGATATTAATCTTATTCTGCTGCTTTTTGTGAATCACGGTTGCGCAACGAATCGCGAGATGCGCCGGGAGAGAGACACGCAATCACAAAGAGGGCAAGCCGAGGGCGATTCGCACAATAGGACCAGTTCTTGCAGATAGACACACTTTTTTTCTTTTTTTTCGCAGAATTTTATTCAATACCCTTAATTCGAAAACGGCCAGTATTATTCACATGTGACTGATCAAGGCAATGAGAATCTGAATTATTAAGAAGAAATATACAGTGAAACATAGGAATTTAAGGGGCCTACTGTAGTTACAAACCGAAAAATCGGAATATTTTCAGCTGAATTTCTCCTACCAACCAGACGAACACCTCCATCGAAACCCCAACACGGAGTTGACTTCCTCGGACCTCTTTGGTTATCAAGAACATATAAAATAACATGTTGTCGAAGAGGAACTCCAGTTGCAGAGAATCCACATTTAGTGAGCAATTGGACTGAAACTGCATCCGATTATGCAGTTGATGAGAAACTCATTGGAACAGAACAAGACGATCACTGTCGTGTGTTCCAGGTATGCATTGATTGAATTAGTACTAGTTTCCATTTGATCTGGAAATTGATCTTTGTAACTTTGGCTTTCCTTTTGAGATGAATGTTACACATTGTATCATGAGATTTTTTGTTTGACCGATCACACAATACTAGGAAGTAAATCATCTAGCTTTTTAACAGTAAATAAAAATACCAGCCCGTTTTCAAGAATAAAATAATTTTCAGGGAACATTCTTGCTTTCCGCAGCTGCTCTATACAACTCCACATTCATCAGTTATGGAGTTCAGTGCAAATGTCCAGATGCGGAAGAACAACAGCTGGATCAGCACTGTCGACAACTTCCAGCGTGTCAAAATGGTGGATACCGTAGTCAATCTATGGGAAGAAGATGCTCTTGTCCTCAACCATATTTTGGAGAATATTGCGAAAAACTCTGCGACCAAGGACAGGTGCTAGTTGGAATTGACGGCCACAACTACTGTAGTTGTCTTCCATTTTATCAAGGAGAGACATGTTCAGATCTTGTTTGTTTGAATGGAGGGCATGAATTCAGAGGTAGATGCAGTTGTCCGCATAACTTTGTTGGGTATCATTGTGAAATTGATACAAATAAAACGAAATCCAACTCGAGGTACACGAAGTACGGACCACAATCCAGTTCTGAGGTGAGTCGTTTTGATTTGAAATTTAGAACGTACCGAATTGTAACACTCTGTGTTTTCAAAACTTCAAACTTCCAAATTCAAAAAAGTTGATATTGTTTTCAGAACGGTGAACTGTTTAGCAGAGACATCTCGGGTACCGTGTTCAGTCTCGTCATGATTGTCGTACTCGTCGTTTCAATGTATTTACTAATGAAGCATCGGATGCAGGTATCAACTTTTTCCTGTGAATATTTGAAAAATCATTTCGTAATTGTCTAGGTACAATCACAATATACATCATCGCGAAGAGAAGAAATGAATCGAGCAGCACAGATTTATGGAATTGGTAATTGATTAGTTGCTTTCAAATGTAAAATTGCACATTCAGAACGAGGAGGTGCCGGAGCTACTACGATAAGTAGGGATGATATTAGAATATTACCATTTGTGGCTGCAGGCATTCAACCACCACCTCCGTATGCAGTTTCTAGAGCAACACGAAGAGAAACACTCCCACCATTACCATCATATGAAGATGCTACAAAGGATACTGTAATCGGGTTAGTATTTATTGAAAATAACTTTTCTGTAAAGTTTTTTGATGATATTAGCAAGGTCCATGAGCTCGTTTTGAAGTTTACGCCTTACCTTAGTCTAAGGGCGTACTACGTTGTTTCATATTTTTTTATTGAGGTCCTCAACAATAACATCAACAATCATTTCATTCATTTTTCAGACCTGCTGCCACAGTGATAGAAATGCAGCCAACATCCACTACGGATACTTCAACTCCAATCTCCTCATCTACCCAAGAAACACCTCGATTACCCGAATCAGGTCCTCCAGACATCCCATCCAGCTCATCTCCCCCACCTCCATTCGAATCCGAACCTCCAACTATTCAACGAAACGTGTCAACGAGACGAAGTCTATAGTTATTCAATTCAATTTTTGTACATTCTAGGTCATCTTGTACATCTTCTTACTTACTTTAAGGCAGATTCTAGACTGCCCTCAGGACCTGTGCCCTTAAAAACGGTACAAATCAAAACAACATTGCTCAGTATTTCTTTTAATAACATCACTGCTCTCACTGTCATCTCGGTTATTTTCGAATGTCCCAAGACCTTTTATCACTTTTTCCTCCTCTTGGCTCATCACTTTTCTTCCGGGTACTTTCTCGAATTTCTAGTTTTTCTTTGTTTCGGTCGTCTAGTTTTTTCTTGTTTGTATCTAATTGTCAATATCAGTTTTTCTCAATAAAACTGTACAAATCATAATTGTTCTTTTTTCTCGGTTCGAATCAACAGATTTATGGAGTCATAAAACGAAAAACAGAACAAAAAACGAGAGAATACTGGCGCCTGTAAATCGTTTTTTGTGAGTGGATGGAAGAGCGGAGCCTCACTCAGATAAGCTGTCCGTTAAACATTGTTCGACAGAAACGACAATGAGAAAGAGCAAATTTACAGTGTGATGATGAGCCTTCACCACTCAGATCATCGCATTTTCTCGTTTTCTAATTATTTGATTTTAGAGTTTCCGATTTTATCGAATCATGCTTAATGATGAAGATTGAATTCGTTTCATGAAAAGAAGGGAACTGGACAGATTTGGTAGTATTACATGATTTTTCTAAAACTCTCTTTTAAACTTTAGATCATTTTGGGCTCAATTGATTGCCTCATTACTCCACTTTTCTTCTGAAACTATTGTTAACAGACTCTCCCCAGGCAATGGGTGGTAATAGGCCAGAGCCAATCGCATAAATTAAAAAAAAGAGATATCTGCAGGCAAGAAAGTCGGTTCAACCCTTCCAAGTTAGACATTCTTTCTTTCCTCTTTTTTGCACATTCCTTCTTTTGCAGAGCTCCATTTATCATCCAACTAAAACACAATCGTTCCTTTTCGTTTTTTCTCACATTGTTTCTTTCCTCCCACGCGGCCAAAAACAATGCCTACTTGTACATATGTATGTCAGTTCGCAGCCAGTTTTCTCTCTTATTCTATCTTCTTGCTCGTCGTCGGCGTGCCCGTGCACCTATCAGCTAATCAGATCATCTGAAGAGTAAATACAAAGAATATACGTATGAACCCGTTTGTGCTTGTTTGAAGGCGACAAGGGACAAAAGCACATTTGCGTGAATATGAAGAGTAGGTCGGCTGGAAATATAAATCTAGTTAGTGATGTTTTGTGGGTTGCAGTATAAAAACTATGGAATGTATTGTTCGCTGAACTTCTATAAGTAAACAATACATAAGTTGTCTGAAACAACTTCAGGTCATCCGTTCAATTTTCGATGTGTAGCTGAGATATATGCCGAAATGTAATTGGTTTGTAAATTTAAAGACCTCTGAGCCTACCAGGACAAAAATTGAAAGCTTGGATCACATAAATCTAGTCAGATTCTCTGAAATTGATACAGCAGATTTTTAGATCTAGATCTTCCATTCCGTTTTCTAAATTTACAACCATGAAAAATAAACGTGAAAGCATTTCAAAATTCTTTCGATCTTCGGCCGTCAGTCTAGATATCTTGGTTTTCTATCATATACCAGTCCATATCACAGCAATACTAAAACCCTTTAATAGAATATTTCGAATATTTCAAACAACAGGTTATTATGAATTATGTTGCCTGGTTCAAGATACTATCATCTATTTTTGGAATACACGTTGTGTTCTTCATCAATCCCGACACAACACCCCTCATATACCTATCATCAATCTTACCACACATCTGCTGTTTTTAGAAACTTTCCCCCTCCATCTTCTCAATTCGTCGCCATTTTCTTTCTTTTCATTTTCTTCCTTCTTCACTTTTTTGGTTCATACCTTCCGCATCTATCCCCAGGTTTTCCGCGCACTTGGCGCCATAATGGTGTCTGTATCCAGATTAGGTTAATACCTCATTTTCTCTTTTTTGTCGCCTCGTTCCGCGTACATCATAACTTTTCAATTAAGTGATGACAAAGAGATGAACCGCCTTTTTATGTTCTCATGTTCCTTTTTCGTGTTTATTACCCATGCCGCCTTTCTCTTTCATTGTCTCTTTTGTACTCAATGGACCGTTTCGAAAGTCTCACACTAATTTACTATCCTTTTTTCCTCCGGCATGGATTCGCTCATTTCTGAATAGTTTCTTATCTACTTGCCTCTTCTTTGGATTGATGTCATGTGTCTGAGTATTTGTGTAATAATTTCACGGTGCGTTCGACCACCACCATAACAAAATGTAATGGTTACCGTTATAACTGGAATCTACAGTATTCTTTCGAATGGCACCTCAATAAAGTCGAAATTTAGAAAATTCTGAATTGTACTGTACGCATCGGCTCTTTTCTGCAAAACCATTTTAAAATTGTGGCTACTTTTGCTTGTTTCTGCAGAAATTTTGACACATTTTTGAGACATTCCAAGCAGTTTTTCGTAGGCGGGGAGGACGGTTTGCGGCACTTAAAAACATCGAGGACAATTCTACTAGGAGCCACTTTTTCCTTGAAACTCGCACGTTTTCACCGAAATTGTTTCTTTTTGCCGATTGAGTTTTGTTTTGTTGACGTCTAGAATTTCAGAAGATTCTTCTAGAATCACTACATTTCTAGGAGGTTCTATTCATACCTTCTGTAGCTCCTCCATCAGAACTTCCAGCAGAATTTTGAACTTCTAGAAGCTACTGGAATCATCACTCTATTAGTCACGTGACTTTTCGATTGGCTCGGTGCCAATTGGATCGCTTTCTGATATCTTCGAGATGACCCTTCTCCTCCTTCTTGTTTCGTCACAAATGACGGCACTGGAGCCATTGAAGAGGACACTACCTCCGACACGTGTCCAGAAGAAGGGGTTGCAAAATGAATTATTAGTCGGGGAGAGCAGAAACAGAGCAGCAGTGGAAGAAGATTCGATCAACGCAACGAAGTTTGCACCGCGTCCGATCTATGCTTCGTTTCCCAACCTGTTGCGTTTTTCGCGTTTTCCTCTCCCATCAAATCCGTTTCCTACGGTGCTCCACCAAGTACACAGGTTCATTCAAAAAGCCTCTTTATCTTATACACTATTTTTGTCGGAGAAACAAGACGACGACGACGACACAACGACGATGCAGTCGGGAGGAAAAGCAAGAAGCGAAAGAGAAGTAAGAGAAAAAGAAAAGAAAAAGCATCGGGCGCGACTGTTGGGGCCACATTCAGCAACATTAATCAAACGGCGAATCTGGCGGGCTCTTCTTCATCCTCTCCCGTTTTCCGTGATATTCCTATCGTTCAAGCCGAGCCGCCCTCAAGTCGGCCGTCTCCATCTCTTTTTCTCACCCTAGGGCACCACCGCCGCCGATTTTTATCACTCGATTGATATCAAATCTCAATTTTTGATAAAATGAAGAGTTCAAAATTTCACTTTACGATGTGTCGTCTTACACTTTCTGGTATAGGTCATTTTTCATTGCGATTACAATGGGATGTGTGCGAAGACAGATAGGGGTGTTACAGTAAGACAATCATCATCATTTGTTGCAATTTGTTGACAGTTTCTAAGATTGTTTCTAGATTTTTCGAGTGTTGATTTTCCCCACTTTTTCACTTAGCAAGACTTCATCAAGAGAGAAACTTCTAGACTTTTGTAGCACAGACTACAGAATTTCGGTTCCTTGATCCTCCATGTTCTCAAAACTTGTTGAACACGTGGTGCTCCTAGAGGACAGAGATATCAATCTCAGTATCTCAGAAACTGATCGATTTCAAGTTTAGTGAGCATCGAGCAAAAGTTCAAGAGGTTACCGTCTTCGTATTTTGCTGCCATTTTTTTCTGCGTGGTAGAGAACACCCATCATTGGTTTCCTAATGGCGACAGATGTTCATTCATGCCACAGATGTTCGTCTGGACTCCTCCCCCACTCCCAGATACTGTAACTCTTGGAAACTATCTGTATATGTTTCGAAACCTTCCACATGTGTAATTTTCCATCTTCGTACAAAATATGAGTAGTCAAGTCGAAGTCACATAAGCCGACATCTGTTCCACCTGCACCCAAAGTGGTATTATGACTCATTTGACCTTTTTGTCTCCATTTTTCCGAACAATGCCTGTCCAGACCTTCTTCTCCCACCAAAACCACCATGTGACAATGCTCGAGTCGTCCGTGGCTCCATTCGACATGAACAAGACAACCACGTTTTTGTTTGTGTATCCATTTTCTTATGTCTCTGTCGCATCTAAGCATCTATCATGAGAAACGACCGGAGTCCCAACTCTTTTTTCTCCGATCATCTAATCTAGTGGAACACCCCTCTTCGGATCGATTTATTATCCCAAACGCATGTGTTTCTTTTCCCTTTTTGCTTTTTTTGGCGCTCTCTGATCCCGGAAATCACGACCAAATGTGTCTGATGAAGATGGATCTGTGGTGATCGGAAGCACATTGCAAACACATGCACAAGTTCGAATCGATCTGTCTATTTCGGGAGGATTGTCTGAAAACTTCTGGAGACTCAAACAGTATGCTTCTTTTTTGAAATGTTGTTTTCCCTTTCTCGTGTACACAAATCTGTTCGCCACGACCACGACTCGTTGGTCTGTTTTCTTTGTTTCTTTTCTCTCATTTCTCTCGTTTGTAACTTTTTCCTTAATTTGAGTTCTCTGAATTAGAACATACTCAATCCGTGAGCTTAATACTACTAGTAGATGTAATCCATCAGCATCTTGTTTACAGTTTTTTTTCTAGTTGTGCTACTGGAAGAATTTTGAAAAGTACACTGTACTCTCTTAGCAGTCTTCAATATTCATTCTATAAATAGTCTTCATAATTCTAAAAATAAATTGTCTCTTGATCTACATGCCGTCATAGCTCATTCTTCCAGACCCACTCACTTCTAAACTTAGCTTCTTCTCTCTCTTCTTTTTCTTTGTCTCATCATTCTGACGCGTGTTTTTTGAAATTTGAATTCCGGTACAACTCTCTAAAATCTCTTTTCTTATTGTCCCCTTCATTATTATCCGTCTCCCATGACCTCGTTGCTCTTCGTTTATTGTCGGATTGATATCAAATTACCAGAAGTTTTTGTGGCATACGTCAATCGTCTGACATGCATAGCAAATGCACAAAAAATGCGAACAAGTATAAAAAGTGGGATGGCACATCTGTCCTTTCCGAAACAAAAAAACTATACTTCGTTTATTCTAATCTCACGTCACTTTTTTGTGTTAGTTTCAAAGCAAAGTGAAAGTAGTTGGGGGAGTGCCTTGATTCAATTTCAATTTGTTTCGGAACCGCCTCCAAACAATTGCAAAAACTTTGTGTATCTCGAAAGGAGACCCATCTGTGGGAGGATAGAGTCCTCGATCGGAGGCGGAATTAGGCCTTTTTTCCAATTTCGTACAGCTCATTTTCTACTTTTTTCGGAACATAATGAATAAAAACCCCAAAAAGGGCGGTGCTAAACAAGTAAAGTGCAACACTATAAAAACTCGTCACTGGTGTGACATTTAGAAGGTTTTTTTATGGGAGAATACGGTGCACTGATACTTTTTTGGGATTCGTTGAGTCTTCTTTTGAAATAAATGTCAACTTTTCATTAGTTTCATTCTGAAAATTTATATTCCGATCCTTGAAAGGCTCATATTATTCTTACTTTATGTTATTGTTACCTTGCATATCCCATCGAACCGTTACTGTATTTTTAATGTATCCCTTCATCTTCTTCTTCAATTCGATCTTCTGTTCATTTTTCTTTTTCGCTCATTAAAAATAGTTGACCTACTTCTTAACTCAATTATCTCTAATCAAATAGATCCCGTTCTTTTTCTTTTCTTATGTTTCGAGTCTCTCCTTCAGATTCTAATTATACATCTATTCAATTCATATCCCTCGCTATACACATATTGACCTTTTCCACTACGTCTTCATTTTCTACAGTACTCTTTTCCCTCGAAATGGCGCCAGAGTGTCGTTTCCGAAACCTTCGAATCCCATTTACAGTAACCTATCCTTACGACCTTTTTTGAGAGAGACGTCCGAAGACCTTCAGTGACGTTTTGTGTCGTGTTTTCGATTTTCGGCCAGCTGAGACACTAGAAGTAATTTGAGAGAAATTGTCGAAAAAGACGTGAGCAAGTAGAGATTTAGTGATGGATATATCATGACTGTTTGTTTACTTTTTTCCCGATGAACATCGTCACTTTTTGTTGTAAAAATGAACATTGTTCGGATGAGTTTAGACTGTTTAGTTAGGGGTCGGATAGATCAGATTCGAATCAAAACAGAATTTGGGTAAAGATATCTGGGATCTCGCTCCAATGATGATATTGATTTTAGAGAGAGAGATCAGAGACTCAGACATAGAAACAGAGGCGCAGCTATTGTGAGTAACTCCGTAGTTAGGAAAATTTCGATTAGTTACATACGTTTAAAATAAAAGAATTGTTCAAAACTTAACTTATGAAAAACACAAACCTGATCTTCAAAACGTTCCAAATAAAGTTGACGTCGGCACGGAACCAGGTACTGAGATCCAAGGATATTTGTATTCGAAAGGCGCAAGCATCTGAAAACTATCAGGCTCTACACATATATCTGAGCAGCTTTGAAGTCGCCGCCATCTTCGTATCGAATATCATATCAGGGTCGGAGTGAGAAGAAAACATTCTTGAAGAAGAGAAGAAGAAGCAACTTCTTGCTGTCCTGTGAAGACCAACCGGTTGACACTCATGTGATGATGAGCTTCTCGTTCTTCTTTTACTCGAAAGTTTCACATTCCATTCCATTCCTAGTTTTTATTCAGCCTCTTTTTTACCGAGCTCCGTTCACGGAATCCTCCTTCAGTTCTTCTTTTTTCTATTGGCTACTCCCTCGTTTTGACCATACTTTTTTTGGTATTGAGTCTCGTTGCAAATGTTTACCAACCAAATCTGCAACTCTTCGAAGCTTCTTTCCCATAGCTCGAAGTGCCGACGAGAGCAACCTTGCACGATCCCCCGGGTGCAATTCATCATTAGTGCTCTGGAACTTTTTTACTCGGGTTGAGGAGAGCAGAGGCAAAACTTATCATAACCAAAAACGCCTTCTCTTCTTTGGCGCCGCACCGCCCCTCGTCTTTGTGCCTCCCCAAAAATTGTTGCGATTTTCCAATTCTCTTGCCAACAAAAAACGCCTGTTCCCAAAATAGACAAGAGTCACTCTGTCGCTTTACCAACTCAAAATAATAGCCAATTTCTGAATGATTCCTCGCCCTTTCCTCCCAACCATTTCTCACAGAAATTCGATTCTCTTTTTTACTCTTTCAATCTTTTTCATTGTTGCCTTCTCTTCTTTTGGAGCTATTGTTTTTCACACCCACTTGAAATGAAATGCTGTGGGTGTTCCTGTTCCTCCCACTCAATCGTCACATTCATATTTCCTTTTCCGGCAGATGCTTCGGCTTCTTATATGGGTGACAAGTAGACGACACATTTCAGAAATCTGTCCGTTGCACACTTTTTGCAACATTTCTTTTTTTGGATTTCTGAACTGGTTGTTCCGTTTTGCCCTTTTCTGTTTTGTGTTTCATTGCTCTGCTGTATCACTTCCGTCCCTGTGAGCAGGGTTCTTTTCTCTGATCATTCAATAAAATAAGGTATAATCATTTTTTGCGTTTTCCAGTACAATGAGATTTGTAAAGCCTCTCGAATAAAAATCCCAGTTTCAAGATGTTCCTGATCATTTCTTAATCTCTCGTTGATTCATCCGTAACATCTCTATTCTATATCCAACTATTTTCAGCCTGATTATGCGCTAAACAAGAGGAGAGTCGTCATCGGCGAGCCAATATAGAAGTCCTTGTCCCCTGTTCCCCTTTCCCTTTGTCCGTACTGTTTCAACATCCCCTACGATATGTCCAGTGGCTGCCTGATGCGCCCAACTCAACTATGAACGACTCTGTGCGGACAACTACAACGATTTCAAGCACAAAATCACTTGTTCTCCGCTTCCAACTGTCCGCCATTCTCCACCTCCTCCTCCTCTCCTTCACTCCAATCATCATGTCTGTAACTGCTGAAAATCACAATCAACAGATGAATCGAGCAGAGTCACACAGTTTACGACGCGGTATGCTTCGTAAACTTGGACTCGAGCACGTTCCAGTTCAGACTGGACCGAGTATAGATGTTCCACAGCATATGTGGGACATTTATGATGATGAAAATGATGTCGACTGGGTCAGACATTATTATCCGAAGGTAGTCATTCTGTTTGAACCTTTAAAGTAATCAAGATTATTTTTCAGGAGATCATTGAAGATAACGATGGATTCATTTTGTCTTATAACCTTTCATTGGCAGCACGAAACGCCCACAATGAAGAAGTCCATAAGGCAATTTTAAAAGTGAGTTTTTCGTTGTCTATTCTGACAGTAACTGACTCTATGACTTCCAGCTTCGTTTACGACGCAACAACAAAGCGAGGAGGTCCGGCAATTTTTCTATTTATTTCTTCGAAGATGATATGGTTAGTCTTTGACTTGAAAACATTAGCATTGAAACAAAAACTTTCAGAACAACGATCGGTTTCAAATCGAATCTCGATCCGTCGATAATCTAACCGATTGGATTGATTTCGATGTGACCGCTGCGTTCTCAAGACGGACAGACCGTATCAGTTTCTTTGTCGAATTGCCGGAAGATGTGGAGATTGAAGAGACACAGAGCAGCTCACTGAGTTCATTACCATACGCAAGAGCTCGGAGTGCGCCGCTTATTGTGTTCAGTGACCTGTCCGAACCGTCAAGTGTAAGGCGGAAACGGAGTGCACAAACAGGCAACAGCGAACGAAAAAATCGAAAGAAGGTAACACAGTTTATCAGAAATATTCATTCTACATTCTGAATTTCAGGGTAGAAAACATCATAATAATGAGGCGGAGAGTAACCTCTGCCGAAGAACAGATCTCTATGTGGATTTTGACGATCTGGGCTGGCAAGACTGGATTATGGCACCAAGTGAGTATCCGCAACATTTTCTGGAAAAAATATTTTCGAGAAAAAAACGCAAACTGAACTTTTGAAATTGAGAGAAACGTGTCAAATTACAGAGGGCTACGATGCGTATCAGTGCCAAGGTTCCTGTCCAAATCCAATGCCAGCTCATTTGAATGCAACTAACCACGCTATTATTCAATCACTTTTACACTCTTTAAAACCTGATGAAGTGAGTTTTTATATATTCGGAACGTATTCATTTCTTTTCTTTCAAGGTACCACCACCATGCTGTGTGCCTACTGAAACGAGCCCTCTTTCGATTCTCTACATGGATGTAGATAAAGTGTAAGTTCAATGGAATCCAGGGAAACTAAATCTCATGAATCATCTATTTTCAGAATAGTGATAAGAGAGTATGCCGACATGCGGGTTGATTCATGCGGGTGCCGGTGATACCTGCTTCTTCTACGTCGTCGCACATTACCACTTTTTGTCTTTTCCTCCAGTCCGTCCCCCCAATTAATTCCCTATTTACTAACTCATTTTTTTTTCTGTTTTTGGTGCAATGTGTAACGGGTACAACCTTCTCTCTCACCGACAACCGTTTTTCCTTCTTGTTTTCTTCTCTTCTTCCCCGATGTTTGTCCTTGTCTCTGTGATTTTTGTTTCCAAATGTTCCTTTTCTCCCCCCTCACGAGCTCTTCTGAAGACGGACACCCACTTTTCATCCCTTTCTCACCTTGTTTTGATTTTCCTTTCTCTTTTTATTTGTTCCAGTTCCAAACCTCTCTCTCTCTTCTCACTCTCATCATTTTTCACTCGATTAGAATTGAATGTTCAAAACAACAAGAATTCAAATGAATTGATCTCATCGTTCTTTTTTGTGTCTGTATGCACTGATCCATGTCTTCTTTTTTTAGTTTTTAAATGAATATTTTGATAATGACAAACGAGTTTACTGACAAAATGAGGAGAACAAAACGAAATTGATAATTTGTAAAATTATGAAAGCAAGGATTTCGAATCGACGGTATGCATTGTGCCATAGTTTTCTGAAAAAGTAAAAGCCGACTCAATACTGGAAATAGGCGAATTACCTTCTCCATTCCGCAGAAGAGTGTAAGTTCAACACTTCATTGAAAGTGGACATGGTGTATTTCACTTCAGCCTGAAATAGGCAGATGCGTCTTATTTTATAAATCACTGTGACTAGTTTCCTTTTAAAACCTCACCAAACACATATCGAAATTTGCGATTCTTGGACTTCTCATCGACTCGGCTCTTGCAGAATCCAACGCTGCGTTACATCTGAAAATCTATAATTATTTCTATGTTCTCAAACTAATTCTTACTTCGATCTCTCTGTGTCCAAACTAAATTGGTCACTTGGTGATGGAAACATTGGTGGAGTTGGATCAGATTCTAATGGGCAACATCTCAGATGGAAGATCAGAAATGGAAGAAGTTGGTGGAGTATTTCAATGAGCGCACCGAGTAATAGGAGAGATAGCAATTGATAATCTGTAATTATGGTAATTGGTGGTATGAAAACAAAACGGGCCACTCACTGAAACTATTCAAAGATCCAGATTTCGGTCCTTGACTTGCAGAAACGACACTGATAAGTAACCCGCAACACAAGAAGAACCCCTGAACACTCATTTTCTCTGTTGATTGACAATTCTTGTAAGAAAAAACCCACCGACACAGAAGACTTTTGAACTATTCTAGAGACTGGGAAATATTCGAAAATCATAGCCACATTGACAAGAAACATGAGGAACATTGATACTCGAAGGGACGTTGATGGTCTTCGAGTTACACGAAATTCAAAAATAGCTTGCTCAAATGATTCGTTTTTATGAACAACCCATTGAACAAACGCTTTTGAAATTTCAAAGTGCCAATGTGAGTTTGACTGGAAACAGAAGAATACAATAGCTTAGGTTTATCTGAATCAAACCTTTTCTTGTGCGGTTGAGACAAAATGCGGGTTTAGTGTTAACTGAGATGAGTTTCTCGTGATGGAAGTAAACCGTAGTTGAAATAGATGAGCATCGTTCGGAAAAGCAGAAAAGTCCAGGAGTTTTTCAGATTGAACAGAAGCTGAACGACTTGATCGAACATTCTGAATTTGATTCTCTCTAGTGATAATGCTTTTTGATATTTGGGTGCTCGCTCTGAAAATGGTATCAAGTGTGAGTTGAAAATAATCAATATGTTACAGGTTCTCTGTGATGATTCCAAATGCATCCAATTCATTCCACGATGTTAGCTCTCGACTTCTTGGAACTTTCCCTCGTTTCGTTTCCCATTCAAAACATAATTCAAATGAAATTTCAATCAAGGATTGTTCTTCATTCTGGAAACTATTGATATAGTACCGGAATATTTCGAGCAACTCAGAGTTTACTTACCAAATTGATAAGCTTCTGGCGCTCTAAAATCAGAAGAATATCAACTCGTCCGGTTGTATTTTCAGCTTGAACAAAATTAAAAGTTAGAAAAAATAAGGACCACCACATGATGAGTTGTGTGGCAATGAATGTGTCACTGACAGAGAAAAATATAGAATTTCATTTGGGTGTGCTCCTGTTGGAGGAGGAAGAACGTCTTTTTGCTAACCAAAATTGGCGTATGCCATGTGTAAGAGTATCAAATGACAATGACAACATTGAAAAATAAAGAGGAAGAGACGAGACTAAAGGTAAAATCGATGTGAATTTTTGATCAAGGGCTGTACAAAGAATTATATTGCTTCGTAGAGTGGCTTCAAAGAATTCAGCATCCTTTTACAGTGGTCGTGATCCGGGAATGCTTCGAGTGCTCTTTCGATCAATCTACGACATTCGTGGTATTTTCCTTGAGCAGCACAGACAAGAGCCAAGTTATAGTTTCCTTCGAACATCAGAGGATTTTTGGATATTGCTGAAACGAACAAAGAACGAGCTTCATCAGTTCTACCTGTAAATTAGCAGAGCTCAAACAATGCAATCCCTAACTTATCTCACCCTCCCGATGTCTCAAAATTCCCAAATTCACGAGCGATTCACTGTGGTCTGGATCGTGGGTAAGAGCAAGACGATAAGCTCTGGCTGCTGAGGGCAAATCTCCAACATCGACCATGACTTGTCCGATATTATACCAAACGTCCGCTGCAACGTCTTCAGTCATAGTGGCCTGTGCTCTGTAACAGAACTTCTAAGTTTTAAGATTGGAATTCATTGTTTCACCTTATAATAGAAGACAATGCGAAATCAAATTGCTGTGCTGCAAGACAACACAATCCGATATTCATGAATAACTCAGGTGACGATACACCCATTTGAAGAATTCTTCTGTAGT
This sequence comes from Caenorhabditis remanei, assembly GCF_010183535.1. Lineage (NCBI taxonomy): Eukaryota > Metazoa > Nematoda > Chromadorea > Rhabditida > Rhabditidae > Caenorhabditis > Caenorhabditis remanei. Next base: position 7,658,684 of record NC_071332.1, read on the forward strand.
ATCTCAATGCAATTTCTGGTTTTCCTCCATAATAGTACGTAGTTGCAACACATGCAATTGCCTGAAATCGGATTTTAAATTGACTCTTTCTAATAAAGGTACTCACTTCAATATTGTTCGATTGAGCATCGAGAACTCTTTTATAAAAGTTTATAGATAATTCATACTCCCCCAGTGCCTCCTGAACACGCGCCATTCCTGTAAGCATTGTGACGTCTTCTGAAAAAGCGTCGAGTCCTTCTGCATAGGTTCTCAAAGCTGCCATTGGTTGATCTACACGATTGTACGTCTGAGATAAATCGATCATATCAGGAACTTAAAGAATCCCTTACTTTTGCCAAGAGTGCAAACGTTTCAATCAACTTCCGTTGTTGCAAGGAGGATTGCAACTGCTTTGTGGCGTCTTGAAGCATTCCGAGTCTGAAAAATATATTTTCATATTCCGTGGGAAAAGGAAATTACTCACCTTAAGTAGCATTTCGCTAGTTGATTCTTCCAATAATAGTCCTCAAACTCTGCTGCTTTTGAAGCGATTCCAGCGATTTCATGGGCGACTTTTATGTCGTTTACAAAATAGAAAACGTATTCAAAGAGCTGTCGGTTCACTTGCGGATCGGCTGCATACTTTGGAAGTTTAAGTCGTGCCAAATTGACAAACTCTCCGTCTGCTCCAGCTGCCATCGATGCCTGAATAATTTTCAGTTTTCCAGTTTCACTACCATTAACGTACTGTTCCAAGTCTCATATTTCTTGCAGAAGTACTGCTTACTGCTCTAGCAGTTTTTGCAGTTCTTGCAGTTCTAATTGCTTGATCCATTGATCCTGATTTAAAAGCACTTTGTGGACGAACCACCCCAGATAGAGGACGGCCAGCGTTGGTTGAAGGTCTGGAATGTTTTGTTCAAAGTTAAAAGCGAAGGAATAGATAACCTTAAAATGGGATTGATTCCTTTTGCAGTTGTTTTTGGTCTCTGAAAACTTGTTCCTGGTCTTGCACTTGGAGCAATCACATTCTGATCTAAAAAGGTTTCAGCCAATCCCATATCTTCATTTTCCAGTTCATCTACATATGTTGAATCGGATAAACATTGTAATTTCAGAGCCCATGTTGCCTGAAAATTAATAAGTTCTTCTCTTCTTTTTCATTTCTTTCATCATTCTCGATCCCCTTTCTTCAATAAGAGAGAAAGAAAGAAGAAAGTGAAGAATCTATTTCGTCTCGCCTACACAATATTACACTGATTCTTCTTCACTCGAGCACATACACACATGTACACATCGATCCGTTTGATTTTTCACTTTTTCTTCTTAGTTTTTTCTGCTGTGAGGGTGAGGGGAAAAGTGCAAATCAATACCTGATCCAATGGATTTTTGCGGAGAAGATTCGTACAGACAACTTCTGCTTCGGGTAGACGATTCTCACGGAATAGACGACAGGCTTTGATGAAACCAGTGAATTCGATTACAGGGTCATCACTCATTTCGAAAAAAGAATGAATAAATGAAAGGAAGAAATCGAAATACGATGACGAGGAGGCCTGAGGTGAAGTTGCTATGGAGACGAAGCACGCATGGAAGAGAGCATGGAGAGGAAGGGGAGTGCGTTGTGAAAGAACAAAAAAAATGTGGGGGCACAAGAAGGTTGTTCTAAACACAAGTTAATTCCAAAGTACTGAATGAATTGAAAAAAAAACTAAGAAGTTGCGCATAACGAACTTGAAGATATACGACAACCACGTGTGAACCTTGTATTCAGGGTTCTCAGCAGATATATGTTCTATAACAACATATTTATGTCTCCCCAGACAGCAGATGTTCTTCTGTAGTAATTTTAGTAAGCGTTTGAACTCGTATAAGCTGCTTGATACAGTGCAATTAGCTACTGGCTATAGAGCCTGCTCTGTAATGTCTTTCTAGCTCCGGTGCCGGGTCCAGTCATTTGAAGTAAGTCTGAACCCCGGATCTCATGCTCGAATGCTTTGCTTCTTCAGACTCTGCCTTTTTCTTCTCAAATCTTCTCAAATTAACAATTCAATGCAATCAGATTCATTGTTCTATTCTCGGTCAAAACTAGATTGAAAGTTAACGGGATTGGCAAGGCTCATAGTTTTATTATGGTACAATCTCAAAAAATTGCAAGATTTCAAAAAATAAAATTCAAAAAGAGAAAAAGAGGAAAAATATAAAAAAGCGTGTGGTGTTGTTTTTGGGGGAAAAGAGATGATGGTTTTGGATGGATTGGAAGGATGGAATTACCACATACGACGGACATACTCTCCGCGAACGTCACGTGGAGTACCGAAGGCAGTCATACCGGTCTGAAAATAATGTTTATATGAAATGATTCAGACACTTTATATTTTACCTGGTTAGCATGTTCAGCCTCCTTCTGTCCAGTCCAGAATGGAACATCTGGTCGGCGGGCGATATCAGCTGGCAGGTCTTCATGAGAATCGTCAGTGAATGGAGTGTACACCTGTCTTGGCTGTCCAAATCCAGTCTTTCCGGCTTGAGACTCAAGGAAGTTAACTCCCATTTGGTATGGGATCATTCCCTGTGATCTCTGGTCTTGAGCTTGCATGAAGGCGACGGTGTTGTTACGGAAGGCTCCGAATCCGGTCATACCGGCTTGCGAAGCTCCCTCCTTCCATCCGGATGTCTGTCTTGAAAGGGTTCCTTCGTCGTGTGGCATGTCTCCGCGAACTTCGTCCTTGTATCTGAAAATGAGCAGGTATTTGTCACAAAATGATAGAATAGAGAACTTACTTGGTGATGTTGTGACGTGGCATACCGAATCCAGTCATACCAGCTTGGTTGGCAAACTTGTTGGTTCCCATCTGGAGGTGGATGAATCCTTGGGAGTCACGATCCTGGTCGTTGGTCCGTCTTACTAAAAATAACATCAATGTTACAGGCAAACTACTCATTCAAAATCCTCACCATCAACAATACGTGGCATTCCGATTCCGGTCATTCCAGCTTGAGAGGCAAGTTTGTTGGTTCCAGATTGAAGTGGCACGATTCCATCGGAAGCGCGAGCCTTCTCTTCTGGAACTTCTGAAGCTCCTCCGGTTCCCTTGGTCTTGTAGTTGACATCACGAACAGCTCCGAAGCCTATAAGTAAGAAAAGTTACTAAACTGTACTCGAAAATGTTATCTGTTTACCGGTCTGTCCCTTTTGGGAGGCGAACTTGTTGGTACCGGATTGAAGCCATGTGGATCCCTTGAGGTTGGCGATCTTCTTCTCGTCGGTAATCTCAGCCAAGTTATCGGATTTGACCTTGTCGATGACGTCACGAGGAACTCCGAATCCGGTCATTCCCTTCTGGGAAGCATACTTGTTGGATCCAGCTTGAATTGGGATGATTCCCTCGGATCTCATCAACTTTTCCTTGGTGTGGATGGTTGATGGCTTTCCAGAAGAGTAGTTCTGTTGCCTGAAATGTGAATTCTCTACTATTTTCTCCATTTGGTTCAATGTCTTACTTTCTCAAAACACTCTGTGGAATGCTTGGAGTGAAGTTGACTTGTCTTCCTGGCGTCGGGCTCTTGAGCGACGCTGGTGGAGCAGCGGCTCTTGGAGAAGCAGCGGCCGGAGCCGGAGCCTCTTCAGCCTCTGGCTCTTCAGCCTGTTAAAATTAAACGTGTTAAAGATGGATTTTATGATGCTATGAACTTTGATTAAACTAAAGTTCATTCCCATCGGAACTTCAACTATTCTCATCTATTGTCAAACTAGAAAATCTTCAACGCGTTGAATGAATGGCGTCAAAGATGAGTTGTGTAATACGGGAAGTGAAAATAGTAGGTAAGAGAAAGAGAGTTTTGGGACGCAGTTTGGGGAGCTCTCCCACTTTACAACTATGCCATCGGAAGAATGACAAAAGGCATCGAATGTTTGGGAAGAAGTTGGAACTTGGGAGCTAGATGATCAGAGTTGGTTGGAACATAAATAACTTGAATTGAAAGTGCAGAAGACGAGAGTAAAAGTAAATATTTTGGCTTGAATGATAAAAGATTTAGAGTTAAAGAAATGGACGATTCTGGGAAGATAGTTTTAACTCATAACTGAGCTGCTGAGATTAAGATTTTTGAAATCCTTTCAAAAAGATTAGCAAACTAAGATCACCAAGGAAATCGGATGAAAAAATGTTCAGTATACCTATACGGGGCAAAATATATATGAACAAATCAAAATTTCTAGAGCGATTTAAGACGGAAAGATCGAAAAAGGAAGTTCAAAAATTACCTCTGGCTCTTGGTTCTCATCGGCGACTGGCTCGTCCTCCTCTACCTCCTCCTCGTCTTCATACTCGTCTTCGACGTCAGACATGGTTGAAAATGCGATGTAGTAGGGATACGAGACCTAAACACGTCCCAGAATGAGGGCCAACTTGGGGGGTGCCTTCCGCCGATCGCTCAAAGTTAGTAGGCGGAGTCTGCCACATCCTTCCCGACGACAACGGCGGGAAGCAAGAGAAAAGATATCGAAATCGAGAGAGACGTCGCCCACAACCAACCAGGAGGCATCTTCCCGAATGTAATATTCTTAGAATCTCTTGACTTCTCGGCGTGTTTCGTCGTCACTTCCCGACTCTTCGTCTCCGACTGAAGTGTAATGTTTCGACTCAATGGGATCGAGGAAGAGAAGAAGAAGAAGCGCCGGGAAGGAAAGAGCTACCGTCGGCAGATGAATGTGGTTCGGGGGCAGCAGACGTGGCATGAAGAAAAGAGGAGCAAAACAAACGAAAGAAAAAGAAAAAGGATGAGAGAGAGAATGATAGAAAAGTGATAATCTAGGAGAGAGACGATTTCAGATCTAGTGAGAACAGATGCCAACTTGATGGAATGCATTGGGATTTGTTTGAGGAAGGTACATGAAAGAGGAAAGGGGAATCCCCCAAGAAATTGAACATAGACATGTTGAATTCAGGTTGTAATATCCTCGAGTTGATTTGAAGTGTGTGGAAGGCCTTGAGTATGGAGTGAATGCTTAAAATGTGCTGAAACTAATGTACTTCCTCACGGTCAGTTTCAATTGAAACTTCAGACTATTCGATAAACTTTAGGAAAATCTGAAAAAGTACGTATAACTTTCCAAATCTGAAATTGTGTCATATACATAGTCTCGCATGAAGTCATTATAACGATGTTCAGACTCGGGAAATTGCAGCAGCGGGTACTTTTATAAGCACTAACTCCCATAGGTATGTAATCAATCCTCAAAGCAGTTTGAGTGTCTGGTTACTGTGGTTATGTGTTTTATCAAGATGTCTTCTTTTCCTTTTTCTTCTTATTCTTCATGTTTTTGCTGTGCCCCCTCCAATGATCACAACCCGATCCCTTCGTTGTCACTTAAGCCTTCTTGCTTTTCTCTTCTCATTTTTTGAGAGATCTTCTCTTTCTTCTTCATCTTTTCTATTGTACAACAACGCGACTAAAACATGTGCATTCAATTTCTTTGTCAGCCGCAAAACGAGGCAATTTTTATTGGGATAACGTATCGTAAATCGAAAAAAGTGAGGGTGGAAGAAGAAGTGAAGAGCAGAAATGAGTTATGTAGTAATGGAAAATGAGCAGTTTCGAAATGAGCACGAGATTCTGAAGTCATCCGACAATTGAAGACAACGTGTGTACTTTGTTACCCCGTTCCGGTCTGCTACACGTCAAGAAACATACTACTGAAATGTTGAACTTTAACATTTCGAAATTGAAAACTTATGTTACCCCAAGACAGCTGCGCTTTCATTGTATCACGAAATGGCTTGTTGGAGAGCAGGTGGATGAGAGTGGATGCGGATCCATGGCAAATGGCAAAGATAAGAGATGCTGGGATGATCACTGAAAGAAAAACTATGATGAATGTAGATAGTACAACAAATTATAATGCTTGAGACACTAGAGAACTATAATATCTTTTCATTCGAAGCATCTGTTACTTCCCATTAGAAGGCTGATGCCAAACTTTTTAAAAGTAAAAACCCACCGGGATTTGTAATAGTGTTAGCCACTCCCGCGAAGAAAACAATGAATGGCATGATGATACAAATGAGAACCACAGCAACCTGAAAAATTATGAAAATGACAATCAGAACTCTTTTTCTCAAAAAATAATATGCTTCATCAAATTCTCAGAAGAGTTACTTATCCTACCTGATAGAGAATAGTTCTCAAATAAGCTCGCTGTGCTTTTATCACTTTCTCTGATAGTGAATGTCTCGTTTTGTGAAGAATAATGAAGCATATTGATGGTAGAAGAATGCAGAGTAGAATGTAAAAACCAATACAAAACGTTCCTGCCATTAAAAATGTGGGGATATTTGGGTTCTTTGGGGATGAAACCATGTACTTCTCCGACCAAAAAACACTTGGAATCGGCCGTATATTCTGCAAATATTCTAATCAAGTTGACATAGTTGTTTCCCGTTTTAGACTTTTAACCTCACTCACCACATAAATGAAATTCTTTGCTTCCATTTGATCTTCCATTGTCAAAAGTATGAAGTTAACCGAACAAACAGCACCGACATACATGAACACCGTGCTGAATATGCCAAATCGAATAACATGAGTATAATAGCGAAATGACATTGGAATGATTATTTTCATGCGATAAAACGTGATATGAGTAAGAATTGCCGCGTTGACTTGGACTGCCAAGAACATTCCATAGAGTTGAATGAATGGATGGACTCCGAGCATTGATAGAATTCCATCCGCATAGATTCCAACTATTGGAAGGAAAACCATAGGACGGAATAGCTGGAATCCGTAGAATTCTTCACATAGACATCTGAAATTCAAATGATTTTCAGCTTCAAAATATTGATACTCACCCCAGAATATGTGCTGTCAAAATGATAGTATAATGCCTCTGAAAATTGGGACTTCTCTTGATAATACAATAAATTGCTTCAGCATAAATAGGAATAGTAACAATAGGAATACATTTCATGACAATCATATAAACTGAATAAATATGATCCTGGTCCTTCATGTTCACATCAACGGACTCCATTTTCTAGCCAAATGGACATTTCACTCACTTTTTATATCATGGCAGCTGTCAGCCCATTTTGCAGTAATCAACTTTCCTTTCATGAAATAGGCAAGCACCAACTCGTGTCATTCTTCAATTTTATTAAACTAGTCTTCAGATCCTGATTCAACAATATGTTCATATAACGTCTGTGATGGGATTTGTGCTTTGTAGCGTGGGTGATAATTCATATTGAGACTACAAAATTAGGAACCGATACTGATTGGGAGTCAGATATTTTTTGATCTCTTAGGTTGTTTGTGCATGTTACACTCGAGTAGCCTGCAAACATATTTTGATTGATAGCAAAACTGAATTTAGCTTTTTTAGAGTAGCTAAAAAGAGAGAGATGAAATCAAACTTACAAGAATTCAAATGTGAAAAAAATACTACCCGATGTGGTTTGTTTGCCAGAATCATCACGAAAGTAGCAGCAGCTCCGTGGATCATTGCAAGAATAATGGAGACAGAAACAAGAACTTAAAATAACAAAATATTTTGGTTTGTCAGACATTACACAAATCCTACCAGGACTGTTAATCCTCATCTCCAGACCAACAATAAACGTGGCAAACGGCAACAATAAGAAAGCAACAATAATGAAAACCTGCATGAAATAAGGTTTCCTTTGGCTTTCTTGACAATTCCTACCTGAAACACTAACGCTTTTATATATTGTTTCTGTGCTTGGACAACGTGCATCGACAAAAGACCTTTCATTCGATTGAGAATTTGAAATGCTGCAGTTGGAATTGCAATGCATGCAGCAATATATGATACTAAACTGATGCCACATAGTTTTAAAAATAAGGCAAATCTGAGATTACTTCCACTGGTGACAATGTAATTATCAGACCAGAACTTATTGGGAACATTTCCATCTAGCCATCTGGACCAGTGATGTTTCGCAACATCTTGATTCTCTACTAGAAGTATAAAATTGCTGAGAGAAGCAACAGATAAAAAGTATGTTGCATACACGAAGACAGTTCCGAGTTTTATAGATTCTCTGTAGAATCGAAAAGTGAGTGGAAGGATACTTTTCAATCGAAGAACTAATAAATGAATCATTGTACAGGCATTGATTTGATAGAGGAAAAATAGGATAATGAGTTGAATGAACGTGGAAAAATTATAGTATCCCAGTAAACCGGAGGAGTAGAGACCGACAACTGGTAGAATAACAACGGGACGCATGAAAAAGAAACCAAATATTTCTCCTATTATACTTCTGAAATTAAACAATTATATTTTGACATAAAACCTATATTTATCAAATTGCTTACAAGAAAACATGAGATTTCAAAACAGACAAATAATGAATAGATACCTTCCACATATACTGGAAGTGTTAGAATAGGTAATATCAATGTTGTAATGAGATATTTCTCAATTACAGAATCTTGATATTGATAAAACGAAAGGTTGAAGCTCTTTTCCATGGAACGATTCAGTGAAGTTTCAGAGACTCGATTTCAAGCAACTTTTCTAGTGGCACTAGCTCCAGTAATGGAAAATTGATTAGTGGAGTCGAAACATAATTGAATTTCGAAGTGAGGGGGTCAGATTGATGTTTTTTGGGTACAATGATGGAAAGATGTTTGGAAAAAAACAAACTTCAGGGCGGTGATTGTTGTTTGGAGTTCGTAAGTTAATAAAGGGTTCATGGTACACTGGGGTCTTTGACTGTCAGAGAACAATTAATCAAAGAAAAAAAAATTTGGAAAAATAAAGTGATGTTGAGAAGATGAGTTACGAGAAGTAGGTCAGAGGCATTGTGAAAGTTGGAAACTTCGTTGAGTCCCCGCAATATCAGAGTGGAATTAATCAGTTGATCCTTGTAGATTTCTGGAAATCGTCGTTCTTACGCGGATGATAGTAGAGTGCTGATGTTTTTATCTTGTCTGCTGAATTATCCAGTAGCTTGAGCTTTTTTAATAACATTTTTAATAAATTTACTATTGTGATGTTCTTCTTCCCAACTTCAGAAACTCTCTAGTTTGACATTCAATAGCCACATGACAATCACTCATTCCAATTTTTAATTTAAAAAAAAACTATCCGGTGTGAATTATGAATCAAGCCATCGTGACAAAAACAAACCCGTTCGTGGGATTCTTCTTTTCAATTCCTCAGAAACTGATACTTGGAATTGATCTCTTACTATTCATAACTCACATAATAGGGTCAAGACTCAAGTGGGTGAATCTTGACTCTCCGTAAATCGAATCAAATCTTTGGACGTCCCCTTTTCTTCTCACTGACCTACTAATAATAAATGGCCAAAAGTGAGACGAGGAAGTCGTCTAAAAAGAGAAGAAAAACGAGTCGAGAATCAAACACACTCACTCCCCGTTTTTGAATTCTCACTCCGTATCGTCACGTATATAATACATCTGAAGACGACTGGCAGCAAGCCCTTCCTGTTTTTCGATTTAGTATGAAGTCTCTATTATTCTGTGAGTTGTAACACAAAAAAGACCAAAAGGTCTCAGTCTTGAGTTTAACGGAAGACTGCATTCCTTCCCTCTTCTTCTCTTAAAAATGAATATTTCAAAGAGAAGTTTCAACCTGGGATTCCTCTTCAGGTGTCACGTAAGCATAGTTCATTAGATCCAGTTTCAGCTGTCTCGGAGAGATTTCCAGTCTGTTCAAACATCTCTGAAAACTTGTTTCCTTATGATGTTTTTGATTTCGAACGAAACCTATGATCCGCTTCTTGTTGATTGAAAGTTTCTAAAAAACATAGCGTTTCATCTTCTATTCTCGAGATCGCTATAACTACCGTAGTCAGAAACATAAGATCTTGTTTACCATCTCAAAAGCATATTATTAGTTATGTATCACAAACTCTTCTACAGTAACATTTTGGAACGTTTCAGACTAGACTTCAATAACAATTAGATGTGCCAGAAAATTAGCAGAAAATGTCAATTTTTCAAACCACAAATATCAATACATAATTATACCTTTTCCAATTGTTTTCAAGTTTGTTTTTTCTTTTTGATACTCGGAGAAGGTCATTTTTTGATTCTAAACTACAGTTGAATCTATATTCTCTTCGTAGTACAAAGAATTATTCAAATGATTTGAAACTTGAGCTCTACCAGGATGTAATCTGATCATAAAAATCTGGAAGTTTCTTTTTTTGACATTTAGATTTTCCATCGTTGCTCGCCCACTAGATTGATAGGATTAAAAATATATAAATATGAAATAAAAGTCATAAAAACTCAGAAAATGATGTCAAGGTGTTTCAGATGGAATCAAACCCTGATTTTTCTCTAAAACTGGATATTCAAAGTGATCATAGTCTACTGAACTCCAGTCTAGATCTCTTTTTTGAATAGGAGAGTATGTCTGCCCTTGAATACTTTCTATCCAACCCATTTCCACTTAACCATCCGGTCCCTTCTCACTCGTTTTTCCGTTCGATCCGTTATTATTCGACACATAGTTGTGCACATGCCCCCCCACCCGACTCTTTTTTCTGTCCATTTGCATCTTTCAGGCCTCCCTCTCTTTCCGACAAACCGCTTCTTCTTCTTTTCCTTCTTTATCGCATTCAGAAGAGTCCGCCTCCGTACGGAGGACTCTCTCTCTCACAAAACTTTCCTTTTTCCTACCACCATCCAAACATCATTGATGGTGGGTGGATCTGAAAAGCTGCTTTTTGTTTTGTTTTGGGTCTCTTTAATGTTCGATTCTTTATTATCTTCAGGCTTCTTATCTTTTATTGGAGTACTCACATCATTTTCATTTTCCTAATTTCAAAATTCTAATCCTGCAAAATTCAGTTCCTCCCTGAATCAAGTCATTCAATCATCCCAACAAAATTAACAGGAATGGATTGAACCATCTACTATGGACACAGTTTACCCGATATATTCATCGTTGGTGAGTGAATTCTCTTTGTTTAGATTTTGATCCTAAATCCATAACTCTGAATCTAAGATTTCTCAGAAATGTTTAAAATTAATTGCACCTGCTCTGCTACGAAAAGTCCATCCGATCTCTGTATCCTTTATTATTCTGTAGGCGGGAAAAACTAGAAACAAGATGAATTGAGACGGAGGGTTTCCGGTTGAAAAGATGAAAAAGAGCACACGATTCATAGAAAATGAAGAAGTTGATGACGTGTCTTCATTCCAGGAAGAGTGCACTGCAGAATGCGGATCTCTTGTATCTTACTGTACCGGTCACATGCCAAATCTTGTGTGTCAACTCAATTTCGTCGCGTTTCTAGCTGTCATATTTTTTGCAATTTTCACAGGTTTGTTATTTTTCTCACTGTTGAATCAATCTGAATCAGAATCAGAAACTAATCAGAAATCTCAACAAAACACAGTCAAAATCCCACGGTGTTCGTTATCTGGATTTAAGAAAACAGTATCACGTCATGAAGCTAACATAGCTCAAAAAACAACCCGATTAGAGAGATAATAGTGATCTGAATATCTTCTTTCCTTATTTTCCAGATCCAAAAAGATTCAATTGAGAAGCAATATAGTGCAAAAAAAGCGGCAATGGCTGTCATTAATAATCGGATTTATTAAAAAAGGGTACAGACCAGAGATGAGTCTTCATTCATAAAAATAGAAATGTACATGGCTTCTCCTTCTTTTCTCTCGTTTTCTTGCCACCCGGAGTCTAAAAAGAAGAAGAATTCAAGCGAGATTACTGTAGCTGAGACTTCAAGTCTCAATTAGAAAAGACGGAAGAAGTCGGTCCGATGTTTGTTCGTTTTTCGTGTGTTCCTTCGTTTCGGCGGAAAGAAGAGTAATTGCAGACGGAACTTCGTTTTTGTTTGTTTTAGTTCGTCACAGCTCTTCTCTTGATGAATAAGCGATGAACGGAGAAGGATAATCCGGTGTGGATAGAATAGATTTCCAGGGGTTTTCTATTCCCAAATTGACGTAGAAAACAGAATGAGGAAAACTTGTCTCGTCTACTTCCAGGCTTCTCTGACGAAGCTAACAACCATTTTTTCAAAACAGTAAAGATTCGAGGATCTGAAAAACAGTTGGAAACCTAAAAATCACCGAATTTTTTTTTAATTTTGGAAATTTACTGCTAGATATTCTTAGCCGTATCCTAATCATCATTATGAAACTGAGATTTTGTATTAGAATTCCTAATTAATCATTCTCATGAAACTTTCAGGACTCCTAATTTTGAACGTTTCCTTCGAAGATAAAAATCAATTTAAAGTCTTGAAAACGAGAGTGCAAACTTCAAAAGCTGCAGTTAAGAACTCTAAACATGGCACCAATCCGATTTCAATCTTAAAATCATATTTTTATTTTAGGTATCTTCATTCCCGTATCGTGCCTTTTCTGCTGGGTCAGCGGAGGCTGTCGCCGCTCGAAATCTCGTCGTTTATCATTCTTCCAAAATCTCTCGAGTCGCCGGAGAAGTCGAAGTAGACGTGGCACCGGAAACGATGAAGAGAGAAGTAGTTTGTACCCTTCGTCCCCGCCGACTCTTCAAATCCGTAAGTTTTTTTCTATCTTCTTCTTTCACTTTTTCTCCTTTTCGATTATCATCAAAAACCAAAAACTTCAAAATTCACTCAACTTTTCAGCAGCTGCTCAAAAGTGCCGACAGCCATCGTCTTTCTCTCTTCCCGCTGTATCTCACGACGTCATTCTTGAAGAGAGCGAATCTTCTGATCATGAATGGAAAAAGGCTAAAAGGTGTCGAAAGATAACATTTGACCTCTCAATGACTCATCGGGATAGTGACCTCTCGCATCTGTGATAATTGCTTGGAATTGAACTGAAACGGGTTGTTCTCTGAATGAATTGATTTTTCCATTTTGCAATAGTTTTTGAAAAATCATTTGGCTGTAAAAGAAAGCTCTTTATGAAGTGAGAGCAGAACAAGAATGCAAAAATAACTGCTAAACAGTAAAAGTAAAATACAAACTGGAAAAATGATATGACACATTCAATGTTGCAAGCAAGGTTAATCGGGGAAAGTGTGAGATGATCCCATTTTAAAGAGCGTGCTAGTGTTGAGTGTGTGTGTGAGATGGCAAAATAGGCGGCAATGCTGTGAGCATTCCTACAAAATATCACCGGGTCGACATAAAAAAGATTACAGGGAATTGGCAATTTAGGCAAGAATCATTTGACAGAGACAACAAATGTCGCTGTACAAGAAGATTCCGTAAAGCTATTTAACGGGGGAAAATCATTTGGTAGGAGTGAGAAAAGGTGATATTGGTGGGAGAATGCAAAACACGCAGTTAGTTAAATGAGTGTTGGAAGCCGTTACATTCACTCAATGTGCTGATGGTCCTCTGCTTGGCGAAGCCAATTTTCCATGGAATGATGTCGATCCTTCGTAGAGTGAGGCAAGGAGATCTGGGCTGCAGTTGGGTGTCCATTGGAGCTCTTCATCTGAAATTATATCTCATTAGAATAGATCTGCAATGTTCTAGGAAATACCTGAAGCTGGCTCGCTTTCCGACGATCTCATCCCTGAACCAGACGAAGTCACAGACGGAGGTCTTTTCTGGCTGGCACTGTTGTTGGCAGATCCGTAATGGTTGGAAGTGTCGAGAAGAGCAGTAATCTGATCGTGAAGATGGTTAGGGAACATCGAGTTCTGCTCAACATCTGACAACTCGTGGTTTGTGGAATCCTTGCTGCGACACGACGTGTTCTGTCCATGCATACACATGAGTAGACTGTTCTCCGTTGTTGGTTCACCATTCTTGCAGAAATAGTCACCAGCTGATGACAACTTCAGCTCACTGTGTTTCATACAGCGAAGCGGTGCTTGCTTGAAGTTGAGCTCAGCAAACGGAGATCTGGAGGAGCTTTGTGTGAAACGAGTCGCATCCTGGAAAGGTGCCATCATGAACCCGGCTGCTGGAAACCTTGACGAGTTTTCATCGTTGTGAAAGAAGGGAAGATGGTTATTCGGCTCGGTTCGCCATTGATTGTGTGGAGCACGAAGGTCGACACACAACTTCGGAGGGGGTAGAAGTTCATTTTGTGGATTATTGATGAGCTTCCTTCTGGTTGGAGTTGCTCTTCTGACCTCTATTATTCTCCCTTGAACGTGAGATTCGTGAAGAGCAGCGCGTGCTCTTTCACATGATTCGATTGAATCGAGGGTTACAAAACCAAACCCTTTTGACCCACGGTCGTTTGTGACAATTTCCACGCTGAGAACTCTGCCGTATCTGAAAAATGAGCAGTTTGTTGGACGACGTGGCGAAGTGGACTCTTACGTGAAGAACATTGCAGCCAGATCTTGCTCTCGGAATGAGAACGGTATGTTGCTGACATATATTCTGAAAAATAAACATGATGTAAAGTAGCTTACAATAAAATCTACCTGTTATCAGTGAACGAATCCGGTTCGCGAGTTTTCGGTTTGACCGATATTGGCATCGTGAACACTGGTTCTTTGTGATTCGCGTTGCACATGGTGTTCATGAGTTGTGATCTGAAAAGAAAGGCAAATTAGAAATGAGAAGAAAGACAAAAAGAAAGGCAGAAAAGCAGACGGGAAATCACTTTAGGACACTTACAGGTCTGATGCTCCTGGACCGAAGTTAGTATGTGATGACTGCGTGTTTTGCATTCTGAAAACAACAAATTGATATTTTGAAGACTACAAAAGGAAAGAAGACTCGAAGAGTATCAAAAAATAGGAAACATGTCAGGTTCCACAGAAAAGTGATTGGAAAGCAGAAAGTTTGAAAAGAACGGAGAAGAATGAGTAAATTCTATGAAAATGACTACTTTCGTGAGGCAAATGACATAACGAAGCGAGAGAAAGAGGAAGTTTCCCGCCATTTTTGTAATACAAATTTCGCGGAAACCGACAATTTTCATTAGATCAAAAGCATTAAGATCAAAACTTTTAAAATCAAAATGCATGTCTAAAAAACATATTTTGAGCTTTTCCGGTTAGCTATCTACGTATTAAAGATTTTAGTTTTTTTATAGGATGTTTCTCCATGGAGCAACAGAAACCTATAATTCTTTTAGGCCAAGCTAAAAAATAACTTTAAACTCGCGCTTCATTCAGAAACTCCGCCTTCGCAACGTGGGCACGCGGTTTTTGCAAAAGTGTGCGCAGAGTTGACTTTTTTATTCTTTTCGTTGTTCTCACACAACAATATTTTTAATGCATTTGTTCTTTTATAAATTGGTTTTTTCTTCACTTTTACTGCTTTTAGTTTTGATTTTCTACTTTCAGACACTTTGCAAAAATGTTGTAAAAATGGCCCTGCGAAGAAAGTTCACTTTCGAGCTACCTGAAGATAGCTATTGGAACGAATCCGACTCGAATTCATCTGGGCTCTTCGATGATTTACAATCAAAACAAGTGAGTTTTCCATATTTTAATTCAGCGTGACCACACTCAAATAAGAAATAAAATATACAATGGGATAGCATATTCACGTGGCGCTGAATATTCACAAATTACCTATTCATGTGTTTATCACGTAAATTAAAGCTTCAAGCTCGAGCAGCCGTCGACAATCTGTTTGGTGGCGATGAGACTCCGAAGCCGTATGTTCCGTCACAGAATCCAACACCAGTTCCGGGAAGTGTAGCTCCACCACAAATCGATGTGAGAGCTGCCGCAGCTTCTGACAAAACAAATATCCGATTAACAGAGTGAGTTGTATTTTCGAAGATTTCTTTCAATTTTAAATGTTTAAAATTTTCAGCACTTCGCCGAAGGCGTCAGGAAAAATTGTCGATGATTTTCTGAACATGAAATTCGCAGATAACGTGAAACATGCGCCGATTCTGCAATCTGCGCCGTCTGTTGTATCTGAAGCGAGTGCAAGTAGTTTACCAAGTGAAGCACAGAGACTGGATTTGGATTATAATCGATTGAGGCAAGAGCATCGAAAACTGAAAGACCAACACGAAGTTTTGCGTCACGAAAGGTTCCAACCGCTGACAATAGAGTCAAGTATCAAAAGAATGCTTCAAGGACATATAGTACCACTCGACTGCTATAGATCACTTCGAGACAAGACTTTGCTCCTGAAACAAGCAGTTTCAACATGCGACAGTAACACTATTTTTAAAGTAAGTTTTTTTTCTTATTCTGTAATTTCTTATTCATAATTTTAGATCGTGATATTTTTGGAAAGGACGCTCAAAGAAAATATCTTCTTCAAAATCATGGATGATCAGAAAAGTGCTTGCAGAGTCTATACACGGCATCTGCAAATTACCAGCAACTGGGAAAAGATGAACAAGTTTCTGAGGTTTTTACTATATATCTACATTTTTATATCATAAATTTCCAGAGGAGTTGGCCAATATCAACATGCATCAGTCATCGAGTTCGAATCGACACGTAAATACAAAAAGAATCCAGACAAACGAGTTCCTCTGTTGCGAACAATGTTGCATGGCAGTTTCTCAATTCCAGAAATGAAGTTCGAAGCGAGACAGGTGGAGACGTTGATGAGAAATTATGAGATACAGTTGCAGATGGAGGTAAGCAATATATTTTTGATTGAGTGAAAGCAAAAAAAACGTTTAACTAACTTTTTAAAGAAAATGGATGCTGGTGGTAAAGGAGAGCATTTCCGCAAGTTCCCGAAGACGACTTCACTTATCGGATTGCCAGCTTTATCGACACTTTACTATTCGGCTATGTACCACTTTGATGACTCGTCGGTGAGTATGATTACGTCATTTAATTTATATATAAAAGTTAATTTCAGACATCATCAGCTTCTCTTCCTTCCGTTCAAACCCTCATTCGGTTCAACGATCGCCTTGCTCTTCAAACCATCGTTTCCGCGTTGACAAGACAAAGCCGGTGGCCTGATATTGACAAGCTTCTCCAGCCGAAAACAATTACGATGACCTTCAGTGCTGCAAAAAGTAATTTTTACATGAAGAAAGTTTTCTAGTTTTTATTCTTACAGGTGTGTTCAAAGGGAAGAAATCAACAAGCAAATGGGGTGTCTCCATCAACAATCACAATTTGCTAACCATTATACGGCGATCTCATCCTTCTCCGCCGACTGATGTAAGGCATTATTATCAAAAAGATTTCATCGAATGTGTTCATATTTCAGTTCATCTATCGCATTTTGAAAGGCGAAAATGATGCACAAGAACGTCTCCGATTGGCTCTTCTCTTCGATGCACCGGAAATGGTGATTGAGTGTATGACACAGAAAGGAGATCGGATATCGTTGGCGTCCTATACAAAATCATTGAAACCAAATTCGGTTGAATCGTTTAAGGCGGTTGCTGCTCTCAATAATCCTTCTATTAAATGGAAGTGATCCATCTGAGTCCTCAGCTATGTACATTTTCCTAATTTATTGTTTTCTGTTTGAATATTTCCATCATGATTATCATAATAATTCTCCCATGATCCTGTAAAATAATACATTTATAATCAAATTTTACAAGGGAAGTCTTTGGAGACACCACTTTCAAATGACCTGTAAATTTGGTCAAAAGTACTTTCGACTATGCAGATTCCATTTCTGCAGAGGAAACCTGCTAAATGTCTCTGACGGCCGAGTTATGAGCTCTCAAATTTTTCATACAGTTAAGCTTTTTCACATGTAATTCCAAATCGGCTGTATATACGCCACCGGTCGGTTCCATTTGTGTTCCCCAGCGGTTTATCTGTGCTCGTTCGTTGAAAAAATGAAATTATCTTGCGTATACTACTTGTCGATTTGGAACTCCACGTGAAAAAGCTTAACCATATGAAAAGTTTGAGAGCTCATAACTCGGTTTGCAGAAACATTTAGCAGGTTTTGACTGCAGAAACGGATTCCTCGTGGTCGCAAATACCTGCAACCAAATTTATAGATCGTTGGAAAGTGGCGTCTCCAGAGACTTCCCTTGTTAGTGCTTCATTTCACTTGGCTCTCACCTCGGTTGTCTAGTTATTTTAGTGCATTTTCCCTCATTTCTTTCGTTTCTTTGTAAAATAAAAACTTGCCGGTAAACCGTTCCATATGTTGGGTCTTTCTAACAGTTCATTTCGAAAGTTCTTCTCTTGCCGAGATGAAAGAAAACACGCCGAGATGAAAAAAAGTGAGTTGGAACTTGAATCAAGTGATTATGGTGATGATTTTTAGAAAATGAAGCTTAATTCCAAAAAGAAAAGCTACACATCCACTGAAAAAGCTTAGAAATTACACTAAATAACAGTAATTCAAACTTTGCAATTACTGTTATCTAGACCACCAAGTTTTACCCGTTTGGGACACACATGGTTAGGATTTTGATCCCAGAAGCACCTAGAATGTCTTCTTATCTCTAGTTATAAGAGCTATTAACAAACATAGGATTTCATACGATTTCTTGTGTATATTCCTAACTGTAGCTTATAAGACGTGGCTCGAAAGGTTTCTGCCGAGTATTTCCATCTTTGAAGTCCAACAATAACCTTACCTCATTTCATCATTTCTTTCTGTAAACTATAATGTTCAAAATATCTTATTTTCATGTGCAGGACTTGTCAGCTGAGCATGACAGTGCACAGAGAGACACCTTCGTTGCAGACATTCAAGTTACTTGTGAATGAGTTAGAACTGAACATCAATCACTTGGTTAGGCTCTTATCGTATTGGACTTGGTGATCATGTTTCAATTCAGGAAAAGTTTCACGATATCTGGATTGTCGATAAAGTATTCTATAAAAATCTAAATTTATTACAGTAACTCGCGCCAACTTTAAGCACAGACAATAAATAAATATAATAACTGTATCGAGTATTTCGGAGGAATGTCTCACTCCAATTTCTTTCGTTTCTTTGTAAAATAAAAACTTGCTAGTAAACCGTTCCACGTGTTGTTCATTTTCAACAGTTCATTTCGAAAGTTCTTCTCTAGCCGAAATGTTAGAAAACACAGTGAGTTGGAGCTTGAATCAATTGATTATGGTGTTCATTTTTAGAAAAAGAAGTTCAATTCCAAAAAGAAAAGCTCCACTTCCCCTGAAAAAGTGTCGAATGGAAGACAAACTTCCAGTACCCTTTCGAAGTGAGTACTGATCTTCTGTGTGAAAACGAAAAACTGAAATTTCAGACTACTTCGTACGCAGACGCCTACTACCGTCATCTCGGTCTTCATGCTCGCCACTGCTGCCCTCACTACTCTTCTCCTTGCAATTTTCCCTGTTTTCGATCCGATTTTTTCTAGTTAAAAGCATAAATAACATGATTTATATTATTCACAATGGGTGCAAAAGAAAGAAAAGAAGCTCGCTTAGAAAGTGAATTTGAAGATGAAAACGAGAAAAATGTTCCTAGAGGGCACTTTTTGGTATTGTGATAGAATAAGGCGGTTTGGGAAGAAGACAAACGATTCAGGGATAGGCATTGAAGAAAGGGCAGAGATCATCAAATTGACATATCTTACAGGAAAGGGTGTTGACTTTTTGTGTTTTTTGTTAAAATTTGGTTTACAATTATGCAAAAACAAAGCGAACTAGAATATAATTGATTCAAGTAGAGGCAGAATGCTGAATACATGAGTAAGAACCCGGAAATTGAAAGATGGATGTTAGTTGAATACTGGGGTTTTTCAAAATTATTAAAGAATGGGAGTGTCCGAGTGGCCCATGAGCAAACTAATGTCACAAGTGTCCCCAGCGTTCCGAGCTGTCATTTGTTGTGATCGTAGAATGATTACTCTGCAAAAAAGTTTTTTGATACGAAATGTTTCAATAAAAACTCACCTATCATCACCGATTACTCGATACAATCTCGACACATCACAGAGATCTTGAGTATTCAAGTTAGTCTTCAAATCTCTCCCCTGAACTCCATTCGCATGAAATGCTAAAATTGTTCCATCGACAACATGTAGATATTCAATGTGGAAGTTGAAAGTGAATATTGATGGTTTCGGTCTTTCGAATCCTCCTAAGTCTGTTAAAACCACCTTGTTCCGATACGAGAAGCATAGAGTATTTCTGTCGATTTGATGCATATTTCCAACTTCAAGCATCTCATCGTCTGCTAGACTTTCGAAGGAAGAATTGAATCCATCGCTGAGTTCTGAGTTTCTAGTCGACGAGCAGAAATTAATCATGTTAAATTGATATTCGGATGATCCAGACATCCTTCCGACACCTATGCATAGTTCAGGGAAATCCGAAGCTCGAGAGTTGACGAGGGAAAAGGGACGAATCGGGAATCGTATATCTTCTCGCAATGGCTCACTTCTCACTAACACAAATTGATTCATCGGCTTGTACCATTGGAATAGATGAACTGTCTTCGGAACTGCACAACACAAGAAGAGCGCATTCGAGTGAGCACCTTCTCCTTGTTTTACTGTACATTGAAGAGCTCCACGTGTCTCCGGCATTCGTACAGTTATCGCCAGTCGCTTCGGAACGTATTTCTCAGGAATTTTATTGAGATTTTTACTCATTTTCAGTGTCAAATTCTTCTGTGTCAAGGCTATAAGATCGTGTCGATATAAATATGGAGTGTTTCCTTGAATTGCAGTGAGTCGATCCGAGTAGACGAACATCCAAGAGCAACGCCGGTGGTGAATCTTTGTGAGATTTCCATCGGGCAGGCAATTTGTGTCGAATGAGTAGATTCCTTGTTCCGTTCCGAAAAGAAGTAAGTGAGCACCTGTCAATGGATGAACCCATGAAGCAGCACAGTTCACTTTCAGATCAGTTCCGTCCATAATTTTTGAGAAGCACGCTCCCATTGGAACTTTTGGAGTAATGGGCATTCCGAAGAACGTCGACATACTATCTTCACTTGGTGTCGAAGCAATTGACGTTGAACTGAACCGATTTTCGGCACCAGAAGCAGCAGCTTTCTGAGCCGCCCTCAACGTTCGTGGTGGTGCTCTTGGTGCTCTAATAGTCTCGTCTTCGTCATGTATCACTCCATTTCCAGAACCACAATGAAGAAGTGCGTCTCCTCCGACGACATCAGGTAACAAAGGCATATCTTTAGCTGGAAGTGTTCTTTCCGAGTGATATCCTCGATTTAGCCCTCTTGGAGTGGCTGTGGGAGTTTTTCGATCAGTTTCTGATGAGGTAGAATTCGGTGAAGATGTTAAGTTCTCAAGACATCTTGCATCAAGTCTCAACCCATTTAGATGAGATGGAAGACCTATTCTAATCGGGGCGGCATCTGGAGTCAGAAGTGGCGGAGCATCGTCCATATCTGATTCTTCTTCAGTCAAATCATCAACAGTCTTCGACATACGATCATATACATCTGTCGGTGCTCCGTTCACTTTATCCAATAAGTCTCTCGTCATTCTAGCGGAAAGTGATCCAAGGACAAATGGATGTGTTGTCAGAAGCTTCTCAGGGGAGGGTCTCTTTTTTGGGTTTTTTGTGAGACATTGTCGTACGAAATCATGAAATAATGGAGACCACCGATGTTTGTCTTTCAGATGAGGCGGTTTGTATCCACTTTTTGTCATCAGATAGAGTACTTGCATTGGATGAAGATCGAAAAGGGGAGGCTGACATTCTCCCAGCTCAATAGCAGTGATTCCTGTTGCCCAGACATCACATTGCATTCCGTAGCCACCTCGCTTCTCGACACAAGCAACTTCTGGCGCCATCCTGAATAGAAATTCAATGTGATGTGCTCAAATTTAATAGTCAAGCTTACCAATAAGGAGTACCAATAAACGATTTTCTCTTTCCGATAGTTGCAGTGATCTGTGCTGCAACTCCAAAATCTGCTAGTTTTACATCACCACTGGAAGAGAGAAGTATGTTGGCTCCTTTGATATCCCGATGAATCTAAATCCCGGACTTTTATTAAATTTCAAACGATTTTGAACTAACTTTTCCCATATTATGCAGATAATTAAGTCCTCGTAGAGTTTCTCGACAAACGAACGCGATTTGAAGTTCTGACAGAGGCCCGGTTACTGAAAATCAGTCAATCTTTGAATTTAAAATCTTTATCGAGTACTTACAGTGATAAATATCTTGCAGACTCCCACCACCACAGTATTCCATGACAATCCATAATCGATCTCTGAAATATATCTGATTCGAGTTTTCAATGCATTCTAAAAGCAACAAACCTTCTGATATAACTCCCAAAGTAAGCAATGATATTTGGATGTGAGCATTCTCTGATAACCATTATTTCTTGTTGAATAACTGCAAAATTGTCGCCTGCTTCCAGTTTTACTACCTTCACAGCCGCCAGCGTGTCGCTTCTAAAAACAATTATAGTTTATTCAAATTCAAGACTAAATTGATTTTACCTGATATCCCTCGCCTTATAGACTTCTCCATAAGTACCCGAACCGACACGCTGCAGCAATTCATAATCATCCGCCGGGTTAGATCGTTTGATCACATCTGCACTCATTACCCCTGCAAAAATAGAGTTTAAAAGAAAAGAGAGAGAGAAAATTATTCAAAGGAGAGCAATGTGTCGAAATGAGAAAAATTATCAATTGGACAAAACGAGACGAGAGAAAAACACAAACAAGGATGAGCGGCTGACCAGGAAAAGGAAAACAGAGGTAAACAAAAAATCAGTGGGCGTTCTGGCATTAACGGAATCGTATTGGAGACTATCCCAACTATATTTGAATTAGTTTCGTGCTTTGAACAGGTCAGTGATTATTACAAAACCAAAACAAGGAACATTTATATTTGAAATAAAGGACTTTGGCTCATCAGCGCGTTGCATGTGCAGCAAATTGTTGGAGAAATGGTTCATTTCAATTGTTCGGTTTATTTTTAAAAAAAAGTTTTATTAATTCTATTTTTCGATCACATCTTTATGAAAATTTGACAAATCTGAAAAAAAAAACACCAAGAAAAATGGTAAAGTTGTCGTCAGTTATTGGGCACTGTCCGCATTGTCGAGTTACTGTATCAAATTGGCGGAAGTTTAAAATCCAAAAGACCAGATTACAGTAACCCAATCTTCAATTCAGATTCTCTGATGTCTCACGATTCTTCCTCAGAATCTATTCCTTGAATACATAAATCTCTTCTTCGTTTAATTTAGGCCAACCAGTAGCCGCCCGTCCATCAACCGTTGCTCCCCTCGGTTTTTTTAATTTCCTTCTCGACGCCCGGTCTTATTCATCTCTTAGCTGTGTGGTGAATTGATGTATATATGTGTGAGAGCAGAACGCGTGCCACTTCTTTTTTCTCTTTCATTCGAAACAAAACCAGGCATTCTGATGCAATCGATGTACACAATCCGTCTAATGACACAGAGAAACACACAAAAACTCTACTCCCCATTCAGTGAACCTTCGCCTTTATTTCTCGTTTTTGGAGGTTCACAACCAGCATACAGAATCGAGAATATTGAAAGTGCGAAGACACAGATCGAGAAGCATCGAGTATGGAGGAGCCTCGAGAGCATCGACGACTTTAACCGGTAGACGCAGACAATCGTAAGTCACAGTCGGAGTAAAAAGACAGTGAAAGCGCCGAGACAACGACTACGGCGTCGGTGTGCTATCCCCTCTTCGGCTCCTCTTCTTCTTTTCACCATTCGGAGCGTTGCTCCTTTTCTTGCCACCACGTCTGAAGCTCCGACCTCCCCGCGGTGTCTTTCCTAAAATAATGATGAGGAGAGAAAAGAAAGAGAGCACCGCGAGTGTTGTTGTTGTCCTTAGTGGGCGCTAGAAGACGAGAGAAGTGGGTGGAAGAAGAAGGCAAGAAGAAGGACATCTCGATTCCACACATTCTTCCTTCCTTCCACTCCGGATTACGCATTTTGCTCTTTTTTTGGAACTCTTGACCTCTCGGCCATTTCTCATCATTCTTTTCTCACAGGTACCGAGTGGAGGCTTACTGTAGCTGACTTGCTTGCTGGAGATGGACGCTAGAGTCCCGAGGAATAATGCGTGAGTTAGAGACGAAGAACACTATGGTGTGTCTAGAACTGCGGCTCCTTCTAGAGCAATAGCGTTTTCATCAGTTATATATAGTAGTGTAATGAGCAAAATAGGAGTTGAGCTGAGAAATTTAGCGACCCAGGGTTACTGTAACAGAACTTTTGAGTTTCAGGGAGAGACGTGTACGCCCAAAACTCGCATATCGCCCAAGAAAGCCATATCTCAACCCACCACCACCATCCCAAATGGATATCATCCGCCAACATGTATTGAATACAATGTATGTCTTGGATAGGAACTACCGTAGTCCTAAAACATAGTTTCCAGGCATGAGCAAGCTGAGGCTCACGAGAGAGAAATTGCAAAGAGGCAATTGATTGAAGCTATGCAGGGGGAAACCCGTTTAATTAAGTAAGAAAAATATAGTCAGCAGAAGAATCATCACAAGTTTCAGACCAAAGAAGGTTCGTAGAAAGTACCAGATGGCTGCCTGGCGATCAATTGATGACGATGGAAAGCCAATCGAGAACGGAGATTTCACACCGGCAACGGCTCGTGACTTGGCAAAACTGGTGCCAGTCGATCAATCAGCAATTGTGATTTGCAATCCGGAAAAGGCGATTTGCAGAATCAAGTGAGTCTCAAATATACTTCGAATGTATCCCTATGGTAACTAAAAGCTTCAGGTTGAAGAAGCCAGAAGAGAAAATCGAGACGGTTGCTAAGCCACGCTACTCCACTCCGAGTCATACTATCCTTTTCACCAAAAAGTACGACAAAGCGAGTGATCTGGACAAAGTTCTGGAGGAGTTGTATCCGTAAGAGAATTTATTTTTGAATCGATTGAGCTATGTTCATCTATTCATCTAACTGTAATTGAGTTTTTTTTCTTTGAGACCACTTCTACACATTGAAATGTGTTACTCTTTATTCAAATCTATCTATCCTCACGTATATCAACTCTAGTTACGTCATCTAAGTAGTAAGAAATGTCAGATTTACTTTCGCGAAATTGTTGGATTCTGACTTCTCGTACTATCTGAACATCTGAATATTATTCAACAAAATTACTCATTTATTTCTAAAATCTATTCAACATCGATTAGTTTCTCTTATTCTTTTCTATTTTACAGATCCATTCAGACTGAAACTTTCCCTTCAATCTTACTGTAGTCTATTTTCCTCTTTTCCCTCTCAACACTAAGATTTGCTTCCAAAGCCTCAAGATTTCTCTGTCAACCTCTTCTAAATTCATCAATAAACTCCGTATTTCGAAATGATTCGTATCTAAGAACATAGCCAAAAAGTCGTAGACTCACCAGATTAGAAAAAAGAGAATGAGTTTCCCATTCGAAATGAGACATCTGGTGAAATGTGACTGAGAGAATGAAAAAAGAAAACAAAGAAGAGTCTTTTTCATGCACGAAAAACATTGCTAATTTCAAATCGAGTGTATGAAACGGAACGATGAAAACCACATTGAAAGACTGACGAATCGAGAGGAGAAGAAGTGAGTGAAAAGAGAGAGAGGGAGAACTATTTGCATAAGACTGCTACAGTCTCAACTAAATAAAACAATTTTTGTGAAAAGTATTTCACACAAACTACAAAAAACTAAGAAAAATGGAACGTAGTTGACAAAATGAGTACGGAAGAAGAAGGCGAAGGAATCAAAAGTGAGTTGTGACCAGTCAGACAACGGCAGCTGTCTCGGGAGCAAAATACAGCAGAACGTGTCCGTTTTCATTTCGAAAATTGTTTTGAGAACGAGAAAAGAACGAGACTTTGTTGCTGAATGTGACAACCTTTTCAATACGAATCTCACCGTCTCGAATACGAAAAAACAGAAAGAGAAGATCGTGACGTGGAATTGAGAGTTTTCTTGCAAAAAGGACAAAAGGGTGCAATTTCCCACGAGAACTGGACATGAGTGGAAATGAAGAAAAGAGGAAAAGAAGAAGGACGATTGCTGCTTTTTCTTCTTTCTCTGGCAACGATCGTTTGATCTACCCGTTGTTATTGTTATTTTTAACTACTACAACTATGAAGAAAAACGAGAGAAATGAGGAAGGAATGTGGTAAAAACTAGTGATTTATGTGTGACGTGGCGTCTAGATCATTGTGGAGAGATAGAGATAGATCGGTATGAACTTAAGTTCCAATTCCTTAGATTTTTGAATAACAAAACCGAATTAGAAGAGTCAAATGATGCTTCAATCATCTCATTCGACACTTATCCCAGTAGACTCACGACCTAATAGGGTATTTTTGATAAACTCATCACTCTTCCTTCTATTTCTGTAAATTATTGAAAAAAGTTAAGAAATTACAAATTGAGCAAAGCAGAAACGTGCAAAAACTGAAGCATATGCCTAAAAACAAAAGAAAAAGGATGCTATGACTATCCATAAACAGAAAAAGATGAATCAGTCGACACAAAGTGAATCAGCAAATGTTGATAATAAACAGACAATAACGTTGTGTGAATAGAATACGAAAGCTTTCTCTCTTCCCAATAAAATTGTGAAATGTTTGGGAAAAAGGTCGTTGCAAAAAGCAAAGAGTATGAAAATAGAAGTTCTGGTATCACATGAATTCGTCTCTTTTTGTGTGAACCAAAAGCCACAGAAAGAAGAAAAATAAGGGAAAAGTTATCCGGGAAAGTTGTATTTCGCACTGGTATTGTTAGTCATTGGCGGGTTAGTGTGTGTGCACTCTCCTACTATCTGCGTCTCTTCTTTTTCTTATTCTATCCTACATTCTCTTTTAATGTTCAATGTGGAAAGAGTGAAAGGAACGGGTGGAGACGGAGAGAAATGCGCGTTGCTGGTCGAATATGTGGTAGCCGGACGGACGGGAATGCTGGAGATGGAGGAGGAAGAAGAAGGCAACGCGTGTCCAACTAACTAGTCTTTTCGCAACGAACAATTGATTTGGTCTCTAGTGGTAACTCTGGTATATCACCTGTTTTAATGGAATCCCTCTGAATTTCTGGAATGAAAATTACTGAACTGTTTTTTTTTCAGATGTGATTCGTTTTAAATCATCTCTATACAAATTATGGTTACTAAAAATCTTTCAGGTTTCAAGTTGTCTATTTTAATAGAAATTTTGAGATTTCAGATTCCTGGATTTCCAACATTCTAAATATATATTCTTTTCAATTTTCAAATTTCCCAAGTTAAATTTAAAACTTCTTCTCCAGATTTTTCTATCAAGAATGCCTATTCTAACCATGATTTTCAATCTACAACTCTGTCGCCTGGATTTTCGAATGAACTTTTGAACTACCTAAGTACCGTAATCCTATCTATCCCAATTCCAAATTATTAGTTGTCGTTTTTCAGAACCTTCAAGTCAAAAGTATAGGAAAAATTCAAAAAACATTACAAAACTAAGATAATTCTAGCTTTGAAAATCCCCAGAACAAGATTGAATAAATGCAGAGAAGACATCACCATGATTGACAAAGAGAAGAATAGAAAATTGCAAGTTTTCTAAAATAGTAAAGCGCAGTAGTGTGGCCCGTGAAATCGCTTTCTCGCCGCGTCGAAAAAACTACAAAATCGCGGATGTTTACGAGTTGAATTGGTACGAGCGCCTCGTAAATATCTTGCAAAGATTTACTTCCGAAGGGTCACAAGATTGTGTGTACTTCGTTTCACATAAATTTACGAGACAACTTTTTATCAAGTTTTTAAGGACAGGAAGGCATGTGTTCTCGGGAGAAATAACCTTCTTTGCTGCATGGAAACAAAAATTGAGAGGGTGAATGAAATTGTGTGGTCATCTAAAAAATTTTGAATCTGAAACTTGATATTAACCCATCTTTGAATCCCTTATATGATCGAAAAGTACCTATTTTTTCTCAAAATCTGCAAAGTTAATCTATTAATTTCTTGATAATTCTGATCCAAGTGGAACTCCATAGTTTTCACTGACGAAAACATGACTTTTATTTCAGAAAACAATATTTTCTAAAAGAAATTATAGATCTCAACCTCCAGTTGAATCATATAATTAAAAATGAATCCTATGATTAAAGTTTAATAAAACATCTCTAGCAATCATAGATCTGCTGTGCTCTGAGATCAAATGAGATCAATTTCATAAAGGGGCTTGAGATCAGAAAAAGGTAAAATTAATTCTTCTTCTCTGTAAACTGCAGATAACTCTAAACACGCAAATCGAAATATCGAAAAAAATTTACAATAACTGAAAAACACATATTGTAAGGAATGGTCTTCTAAGTTCAGTTGTCTGACAACATCATCTGTGAAATTAATAAACAGTTTATTGCTTTTCAGCTCCAAGATAGTCATAAAGAGGGAAAACGTTTTTTCTCGGAGGTGAATTGCCCCATAAGATCATTCGGATTTGGAACCACCCATTCATCAAGAATTAAATAGTTTTAACTGCAAATAAAATGCATAAGAATATTTATTGAATCGTTTTCAAGAAAATGTTTTTCAGAAAATTGAGTAATTGGGTTATCGACGAAGACAATTTACGTTATCGGCGAAGACAATACTACCTGCTGTACAGCGACTGTTGAGCTTTTCTGTAATTAGTTTTAATGTAAGCAAAAAAACAGTTTCAAAGTTACCATGTAAATTTTATCCGTGATGTATCTTGGCAAAAGCAAACGAGCAAATAACTTTCGGAATTTAGCGGAGAGAGTGCTGTAGATTACGAAGCTTGTGGTTGTGTTGAGAACTGATAAGATATTGAAAAAAATTGTCAAATTTTGGAAGTAGCTGAAAGTTTCAAGAGATTCAATCTTCTTCTCTTTTTGTCATACTTAATATAATCAATAATAAAAAGAGCCCCAATGAAATTGAATATTCTTTGCGGAAACTCAATCACCAGAAACACAACCCGTTTCAAACTGGATGAACCGAGAAGAACGGTCGATTTTTTCCCTGTAAGCAAGAAATTGATATCAGGTTTTAAAATGGCTTTACTGATTGTAGTTTCGGTTATGTAATGTGCTTTTCTTCCCTTCGCGGATCCTTCTTAATAGTAATAAAATCATCAATAACATCAGTATACATGGAGCGATCTGATAATGAGAAATAGAAATCTAGTTGTTTTCAGAGGAACAACTAACTTTGAAACAGAATCCATTTAAAAACAAAGAAAACTTCATAAATGCACAACCATTCGCAACTGAGAAAGTAGAAATTTCTATATAGATACCGTTCTTTTCATTTCTGAAATACTGTCATCAATACATGATCGGGCATTTACAACATACTCACTCTCTTATTTCATTTAAAAAAATTAAAAAAAAACTTGCTGTGATGAACACTGGAAAACAAACAATTCCGGCAACGCGTAATGCATGTTTAGGAGATTTCCATCGATCTCTGAATCCCTTTCTAACCAGTCTCAAGCAGAGTACAAAATAGTTAAAATCCAACCTATTTTTATCCGAGAAATTCAGAGACATAACTCTACAAAAAGCCAGTCCAACACCAAGATACAGTGAAGAAGCATGGAAGCAAATCGCTAAATAATCAACTGTAATTCGAGTGTATGCCGTTATGAAAGAAGAATAGTTACTGTAAGTTGTTTTTGTTAAACATTCATTTTGGAAAAAAAAACTTACATAGAAGTTCCGAGAAAAAGCTGAGTGACTCCTGTCAATGAGCACCCGAAATCGCACAAAGCAATTAGCATCATGGTGATGTTAACTCCAGAGTTTCTCATTTCTTTATGAGAAAGAACTACCACAATGAGAATATTTGCAAATATAGCAAAAACAACTATAGGGGTAAGTAAATAATAATGATATGGACGGTAGGATCTGGTTAAATAAGTTTCAGAAAAGATAGACTCAATCGAGAACTTACTGAACTATAGTAGTAATGAATATAGATACAGCACTGTTTTCAGCTTCATTGGTACCAGGTTCTGGTAATGCTTCAGTAAATTGGGTACACTTATATTCGGACGCCATTCTACTACGTTAGTATTGAAATTTTGAAACTTTGTTATTTTCAAATTATGTGAGCGGGTAAAATGGTTTAACACATGAATCAGTTAAAAGATTGGGCTTACAAAAAATTTGGCAAGATAATGTTCGAAAATTGTGTATAATTCTAAAAAATATTGTTTACGGGTTCAAGAATGAAGTTCAAGAATGAATCAAGTGAACCAACTGGCTCTTGTTGTGGAAAGAGATCAAAAAACTAATTGTGGGGTAGTGCGTGCAGAACCAATACTTTCTGGGAAAGTATCATAGTAATCTATGCTGGAATCAAGTTTTGTGACGCCTTTGATCTCAATGTTCAGTCAATTTTCAAAGGGTGTTAAAGTGATTGGTTCACCTGCACCTTTTTACTTCTGGAATAGGCATTTCCTTGTTGGGTAAAATAAACATATTTTTGGACCTCCATCTATTTTTTTTCAAATGAGAATAAATAAAATATTTTACTCAGAATCTAGAAAAAAAAATTCGCAATCCAACAAAGTACTGTAGTTGAAAAAAAAACAGAGTTTTCAAACACGTCACTTTAACATTTTCCGGACTGTTCCCATTCAGCTTATACAGTTCGTGAAGAATGTGGTATTGACTGAACTGCAACGGTCGTTCGATTCTGAAGTTTTCAGAATGTGCAAAATGTTTGGCTGAAAAACCCACCTTGTATATTCTCTCTGAAACGGATCGTGGTAAAAAAAGTTGAGTGAATAGTTTCCGAAATTTTGCAGACAATGCACTGTATATTATGAAACTTGTAGTTGTGTTGAAGAAAGCAAGAATATTCATAAAAATGGATAAAGTTTGGAGATAACTGAAAGAGAAGTCTGAAGACAGATTCAACTAACAAGATGTCTCACTTGATATAATCTATGATAGCAAATCCACCAATAATACTGAATACTCCTTGTGGTGACTCAGTGACTAGGAACACCACCAGTACAAACTGGATGAATCGAGAAGATCGGTCGATTTTCTCTCTGAAAATTTATGTTAAGGATTATTATTCAGAAGGCAAATCTTACTTTTTATCACTTCGATTATGAGTTGAGCTCTGTTTTCCTTTATCAATCTGTCGCAGGAGGAATACAGAAAACATCAGCATTGATACGCAAGGTAAAATCTGAAATTCTTCTTTGGAGTTCTAACTGATATACACGGATCTACCTTGAAACAAAATCCGCTTGCCATAAGGGTTAATTTAATGTACAAACACTCGTTGAGCACCGATAAATCTGAAATGTCGAGATAGATACCATCTTCTTCTGTTCTGAAATGTGTTTTCCGTGAAAGCTCTCACACTGGCATCAAAGAACTCACTCTTTGACTGCATTGATGAAAAGAACAAAAGTTGCAATAATAAAAACAGGAGAGCACAAAACACATGCGACACGCAATGCATATTTTGGAGATTGCCAACGATCTCTGTAATCTTTTTATAATTATCTTTTGAGATCTGCATAAAACACACCGATTTTTGTTGGAAAAATTGAGAGACATGACTCTACAAAAGGCCATCCCAACAGCAAGATAAAGGGAGGAAGCATGGAAAACAACTGACAAATAATCTACAGTAATCTGACTATATGCAGTGAGATATGAAGAGTAATTACTGAAAATTGCAACAGTTATTTTCGATGGAAGACCGAAGCCTACTCTGAATAGTTTCTGAGAAACAACTGAGCTAGTCCGGTGACGGAACATCCGAAGTCACAAAGAGCAATCAACATCATTGTAACATTGACACCAGATCGTCTCATTTCTTTATGAGACAAAACTATAACAATAAAAATATTCGCGAAAAATGCAAAAACAACAATAGAAGTGAGTAAATAATAATGATACGGACGGTAAAGTCTGAAAAGATAAACTCACTCGTTTATTTTCAAATTACTTACTTGACTACGGTAGTGATAAACCATGGTACTGTACTGTTACTAGCTTCATCGGTACCAGGTTCTGGAAACGGTTCCGTGAATTGAGTGCAGTTATATTCACTTGCCATTTATCAGTTTCGGTCGTTTGATTCTGTCAACTTATTGATTATTAGATTAAGTAAACGGGTGTGCGAAAAAGGAAACAAATGAATGTGTTACTCAATTTGATACGGAAGCAATCCGATATTGGAAAAAGATCAACTTTTCCTGATTCCAGAAAACACTGAAACAAACTGATAATTTGGTTTTGAGATCAAACAACTAAAACATAACGGTTAATTGTGGGGTAATGCGTGTGTAGAAACCACGGTTTCTCCAAAATTCCTAGTAAACTGACACGAATATTTTTAATAATCATGTTCGGTGACGCATTGGAACTCAAATTTCAGCCAACTTTCATGGCGGTTTTCAATATTGGTTCACCTGCATTAGTTTACATCTAAAAAATGACATTTCCTGGTTGCTGAATTAGAAAAAAAACATTTTCTCACACTTCTTACATCAAGAGTCATGCAGAAACAAACGGAAACAATAATTGTTTTTCAGGAAAAAAGAACTTTGGATCTGAAATTGCAGAGTTGTTTTTGAGAAAAGAACAATTGACTTCGAGTAAGGACATTTTCAATTTCTAAATAAAGGAACTTTTAACTTTTAACACTGTAGCATGCATCATTGTTTCAGTCTGAAAACCTCATGATCCATTCAAAAAATCTCATTCGTTCGCTCACTGATTTTATCCTGCGTTGAACAACTTCTGGAATAAATAGTTCCACAAAAACTTCCCGAAAGTGGGAAGACATGATACAGTTAATAATAAACGAAGTTGATGAATTGGCCACATCCAGAACCTCTATTAAACTGACAGTATCGGAGCGATCAATCTGAAATCAGTGAACTGTTTTTTGGGTCGTTTAAGGAAAATCTGAGAAAACTCACATGAAATAGTCCCTCATGTACAAATAATTGAAAATGAGAAGTTCATTTAAATCATCTGTAAACATTATTTATGTAACACATTGATTCAATAGTCTTAACTAGATCTTCAGGAACAATAGCTTGTCTTACTGCGTGAAAAGTTAACATAGAGAAGGTGAACAATTTACTGCGAGTTGAAGGTTTCTGAATCTCATTAGTCCATGTTATCTTGGTTGAGTAGCCTTTCCTGGTCGTTTACTCTGATAAATCTTAGCGCATCTCATCTCTTTTTCATTGTCTTCGATGGCATTAAAAAGGCGCGACGCAACAGTGAGTGTGAACAAGGAAGAAATGAATGTGAATTCTCATATCTTGGGTCTGTGTGTTTATAGATCTTCCGGTTCCAAAACAGTCTACCAAAATATAATTCGGAAGGGAGCCCAGCACTCGAAAAAAGAAGTTTTTCAAATACTTATCGGCGCCTGTAGATCTGAGCGAAATGTTAGCTTAATATATTTACCATTAACAAACATTAGCTTCTAGGAGTATATTCAGCACAGCACTTTCTGGGTTTCTCGTACTCACTAGTCAGTCAGTCAAGAAAATGAGAGTTTCATACAGTGATGCCGCAACAGGTCATGTGTGGCAATTGTACATATACAGTAGCGAGCATAAGTGAGTACCCCTAGGTACTTTTATGTGTAACTCAGCTGAATCATGTCCGTTTTGCCTAAACTTTTTTTTTGAAATGAAGTCAAAATATTCAGCAATACGAATATATGTTTTTTGAAAAATTCCGATCACTGATTTTTTCGATAATCGATTTTTCCTGATCTTGATTTGAAAATCCGAAAAAAAACTTTTTATTTTTCTCTTGGAGTTATTGAGTTTTTTGTTTCGAAATGTTGGAAAATGATCAGATAAACAAAAAAATATGTTGAATTGGTTTCTCAACTCCTGAGCATCGTGCTAGAGCTCCAGAAGTCAAAAGTAGTGTCCTCGGAAAAATCTTTATAACTCATCAAAAAAGGTTTCAAATTAGCAAAAACATGCACCAAAAGACGTGTCTTGTGTTTTTCTACAAACCAACAACAAAAAATTACAGATTAAGAAAAAATAATTTTTCTAATTTTTTTCACTAAAAAATTTTTTAATTCCTATTTTTCTCAATTTCTGGTATTTTCTGACTACAGCACGAACAAGGAACACATAAATGTGTTTTATTATGTGTGATAAAGAATCTTGCATGCAGTTTTTAAAAGTTATGTTTGTTTTTCATTCAGAAAATACCAGAAATTGAGAAAAAAAAAATTTTTTTAGTGAAAAAAATTAGAAAAATTTTTTTTTCTTAATCTGTAATTTTTTGATATCGGTTTGTAGAAAAACAGAAGACACGTCTTTTGGTGCATGTTTTGGGCTAATTTGAAACCTTTTCTGATGAGTTATGAAGATTTTTCCGAGGGCACTACTTTTGACTTCTGGAGCACTAGCACGATGCTCAGGAGTTGAGAAGCCAATTCAACATAATTTTTTGTTCATTTGATCATTTTCCAACATTTCGAAACAAAAAACTCAATAACTCCAAGAGATAAATAAAAAGTTTTTTTTCGGATTTTCAAATCAAGATCAGGAAAAATCGATTATCGAAAAAATCAGTGATGGAAATTTTTCAAAAAACATATATTCGTATTGCTGAATATTTTGGCTTCCTTTCAAAAAAAAGGTTAGGCAAAACGGACATGGTTCAGCTGAGTTACACATAAAAGTACCTAGGGGTACTCACTTATGCTCGCTACTGTAACCTGTGATATTATCCCTCTGCATCGTTTCTTGAAGGGCTAAACAATTACTCCACTTTTATGTTCTTGTTATTCTCCATCCCTCCTCTCTGTATGACGTATCAAAGTTAGCAAAACTTTGTACAAATGCTTTTCGGTCTTTTTGAACTTGGGCATTTGAAGAAACTCATAAGGATTTACCATTTTCCGCCTGGGAACATTTTATGTCATTTCACTCATTGTTCGAAGTCTCAGCAAGGTGTACCCGGTGATAAATTCGTTGACTTGTTTTCAACTGAAGTTCTTAATATAAATACCAATTCAAATATTTCAGATACAAGTTGCTTGCTGAATATGCTAGATGCCGAACACAGCCGTAGAAATATCCACGTACCATTATCCTTCCAACAAGAAACAGATTACACTTCACTCGTCACCCGGCTAGATGAAGCAGTAAATAACTTGGTTTGTTTTTCTTCTATTGGCAACTTCTGTTTGTAATTTTTCAATTTAGAAGCAGTTTCACGGTTTATGGATATTCGACAAAGTTGTTCTCACAATGGCAGTGGCTAGTTCTGCATATATATCTTTTTTCTCACCGTCAGGTAGTCCACAAGCAATGGTGGCGATCGGAATCTGCTCATTTCTGGTTTTGATGTACTACATGAACTGCAAGTTCATAAAATGGATTATGAGCATTTTCCATGTTTGGTTGCTTCTCAAAGAAACAGAGTGAGTTTTTTGGTCCGAAAATCTGAATTTCTAGCAGATACCCTAAAAAAGACTGACAAAATTAACCGTAAACTAATCCTCTGCTACTTTCGTACATGGTCGAGAATACACTAAAGTTTCTACCTGCTTCTGACGCTGATTTTCATGGCGAAAAATATATATTTTCTTGGAGGTACATACAATTTCACTATTTTGGTCATATCTTTTTTCAAGTTTATTGGATCGAACTGAAACTTTGAGAAGGCGTTCATTGCTATTTTCTGGTAGATTTGACGAGGTAGATGTACTCTCAAAATAGATGTGCTCTCAAAGTTTGATCTAGATTCAATTAATTTTTTAGTTTTACTATGACACACTCTCAAAGTTTGCGTTTTCAACTGAAAAAGGCGAAACTTAATATACTTTTGAGCGGTTCTGTATATATAGATATTGTTAAATTTTTTTAAAGAAAACTTCTCATATTTGTTGAAAAATTTTAGTAATTATGATATTAGCTGAAAAGAAAAATAGAAAAGGGAGTATGAACCTGGAAAAATATGGAATTTAGGCTATTGATAACTGGTGATGAATGCATATTAGACAACTCACGGATGAAAGAGTTAAGAGAACAAGTTTTGGCCATCACAAAACGATATAAAGCCCTGGTGAGTTATTTCAATTTCAAAAATCTGCATGAGTTTTCTAAAGTTGTGAACTAGAATTTTCACTTGATGTTTTTACAGAGTTTCAAGAATTTTGACATTGGAATGGTATACTACGCTTGTTATTTCTTTGCCACTTTATACCTGAGGGAATACAAAAGAATAGGGAAGAGCAGTGAACAGTATGATCTTAATATGGAGCTGACTGTATCATTAATGTCTCTCTTACTGGGTATTGGCGTTCAGTCATCATATATCTTCATACTAATATGGCTGATCAAAAAACAGAATAAGTACTCACAAAGATATGGTTCCACGGAGCTGCTAGAAGTTTGAAAAAAAAAATTTCGTGAGTTTTAAATTTTTTCACAATTTTAAAACACTTCTGTACGTTCCAATTTTTACTCTGAGATTTCAGATTTCTTCTATAAAAACAGGAGATTTGGATCATTTTCCAAAATCTATTCTTTACTAATGCTAAGTGGGACGTTTGGCTACATTTTAACTACAAACTCACGCGGATGGTTCTATCTGAATGGCTGCATCTCTTTTTAAATTTTGTAATGCTAATTTTTTGAATGAACTTCAGCGAAAACTTCAAGTAAATTCAAAACAGTGCGGTATTTCAAACTAATTTCCAATATACAAAAAAACAATTATACCAGAAATTTAAAAAGTTACTCAGCTTTCTGGCTTGATTTTCCCTATAATAAATGTATAATAAATGTCACTCAAAATATAATAAATTTCACTCAAAATATCTCATTCGTTTGCTCACTGATTTCATCCCTCAAACGCTGAAAAAATCAAAATCTTGCTCTGACACCCACCTGGAAGAAGTGATTGCCTAAGAATAAAGAAACCTCAAAGCTTGCTCTGGCATTGTCCTCAGGCTCAGCACCCTGGAAGTGGCGGATTCCTTAAAACAGAGACACGCAGAAGCTTGCTTGCACTTTTTTCCTAAATTTTAAGCAAGCTCCTGGATGTCTCTGTTTTAAGGAATCCGCCACTTCCAGGGTGCTGAGCCTGAGGACTATGTCAGAGCAAGCTTTAAGGGTTATTTGTTTTTAGGTAATCACTATTTCTAATTGTCAGAGCAAGCTTTAGGTTTTTTTCAGTGTTCAAGGGACGTCTAAACATTATTTAAGACGACGTTTAATTGTTTTTTGGGACGGCAAATTATTTAAAACCAAATTTCGGGATTTCAAAGGACGTCTCAATAATTCATGGAACGTCTAAACGTTTTTTGGGACGTCTAAATGTTTTTTGGGACGTCTAAACATTTTCGGCATATTTGGGATCCGAAAGGATGTTTGAATGTTTCATGGGACACCCTAGTTTTTCAAGGGACGTCTAAGTGTTTTTTGGGATGTTCAAGTTTTCAAAGGATATCTAAACTGGAATAGAGCGTTACCTCATTTTTATCTAATAAGTGGCGTGGCCTTAAGTATACTCTCGTCATCTCTACGGTTCTTTAGCGAACTCTTCGGTCTTCTTGCTTCCACAATCGAGAACGCATATTCTCCTGAATTTTGTCTTATATGAGAATAAAGTGATCTTCGTATTCGTTCCTTCCGGTGTGCATGGGAGCGTGAATACTTCTTCTCCACAATCCACGTCTGCCATCGTTGCCGCATGCTTGGAACTGCACCTGATATCCACTTGTGTCCCACTTTCACAGCTGTAGCACCCAACTGCATGGGATGTTGTTGCGTGCCTGGTGTCTGTCGACTTTATTACTTTGGTTTGCCATAACTTATTGATCTTCAAAATAACTGTCGTTAAGATAACATTTTCTGTCTGTGCCATTATTTTCTCTTCATCGGTTTCGAATCGCCAGATTCCTTTTTGTACTGGCAATCTTCGATCCTCTTTTTGAAATAATGAATTGTGTGAAAGGCCATTCGACCTCTTTTGGTCGTTGGTCCCTTTCTTTTTCTATCGCCCGGGTCTCGGTCACTCTTGTGGCTCTGCCGTCTTGCGGGAGGTCAAATGAGTGAGAGGGACGAGGGAGGAAAAGGCACGCAGAGCCACACCCACGAGTATTCTATTCTATTTCATTAGTAAGACTTAGCATCTGTCCGGAGAGAGGTCGGTCCATCTGGACCTCTCTCCGCTTACTCAATAAAATGGATCGATTCATAGTCAATGTTTTCTATATCTTATAGGAAAGATATTGGCAAAATATCTGTCCTATAACAATTGACTTCACCATCTTCACAGTAGAAATTCATGACTGTTTCTGCTGGAGAACATGTACACTTTTCATGTAATGTACAATTTCCTGTTGTTCCCTGACACTGTATAAACGGTGTCATTATCCCTCTGCATCGTCTCCTCAAGAGCTAAGAAATTACTCCTCCTTTCTGTTCTTGTTATTCTCGATCTCTCTCCTCTTCAATACATTTCAAAGTTAGCAAAATTTTGTACAAAGCTTTTCAAACTTTTTAAACTTGCGCGTTCTGAAGAAACTCATCAAGCCATTTTTTCTTACCATTTTCCGTCTGGGAACATTTTATGTCATTTCACTCATAGTTCAAAGTATCAGCAAAGGGTACCCGCTGAAGATTTCTTTGACTTTCAACTGAAGTTCTTAATATAAATACCAATTCAAATATTTCAGATACAAGTTGTTTGCTGAACATGGGAGATGCCAAACAGAGCTGTAGAAATAGCCACGTACCATTATCCTCCAAACAGGAAAAGGATTACACTTCACTCGTTAACCAGCTAGATGAAGCAGTAAATAACTTGGTTTGTTTTTTTTCCTATTTTTTTTTCCTGGCAACTTCTGTTTGTAATTTTTCAATTTAGAAAGAGTTTCACAACTTTTGGATATTTGACAAGGTTTGTCTCACATTGGCAGTGGCTGCATCGGCCTATGTATCTTTTTTCTCACCGTTATGTAGTCCACAAGCTATCGTGGCGATCGCAATCTACTCATTTCTGGTTATGATGTTCTACACGACCTTCAAGTTCACAAAATGGATTAAGAACAGTTGCCATTTTTGGATGCTTCTCAAAGAAACACAGTGAATTTTTTTGTCCGAAAATCTGAATTTCTAGCAGAGACCCTATAATAAGACTGACGGAATTAGCGGTAAATTAGTTCTCGGCTACTTTCGTAAATGGTTCAGAATACACTAAAGTTTCTACCTGCTTCTGACGCAAATTTTCATGAATAATATTCTCTCGGAGGAACAGTAACGCGCACTAAGGGATGCAATTTCATTACAGCTTAAAAAAATTTATTTGGATCGAAGTTTGAGAATACGTTTATTGATGTTTTCTGGTTGAATGTGGCAACGAACTTCTATAAAAAAAACACGTTTCACAAGTTTTTTTTGAACATTTTTTCAAAAATATTGAAAGTTTGAGAAATATCGTACCTGCGCTTCGACGAAATTTACGAAAATACGAAATGTGAGATTCAATATTTTGCACAAGGTTTCAAACCTTTTTTAGAACAGAGAACATGCTTCATTTTGATTCTTGTTATTTGTCTGACAGCATTCAAAAGAAATCATGATCCAACATTTTCTTGCTATCCTAATATTTTACCCGGTTGCCCCTTATTTCGTTATACTCTTTGTATGAACCTGGAAAAATATGGAATTTAGGCTATTGATAACTGGTGATGAATGCATACTGGACAACTCACGGATGAAAGAGTTAAGAGAACAAGTTTTGGCCATCACAAAACGATATAAAGCACTGGTGAGTTATTTCTATTTCAAAAATCTGCATGAGTTTTCTATAAGATGTGAACAGTTCTCTTGAGGTTTCACTTGATGTTTTTACAGAGTTTGTCGAGTATGTATGATGGATGGACATACTACGGTTTATTGAACTTGGCCGCTTCATACCTGAGGGAAAAGAAAAGAACAGGGAGCAGAATTGAACAGTATGATCTTAATATGGTGGTGCTTGCATCATTCGCCGTTTTCTTACTGGGTTTTGTCGTTCAAATACTTCATCTTTTCACACTAATATGGCTGACCATAAAACAGAAGAAGTACTCACAAAGATATGGTTCCACGGAGCTGCAACAAGTTTGAGAAAGATTTCGTGAATTTTAAATTTCTTTACAATTTTAAAACCCTTTCGTTCCATTTTTTAGACTGCAGATTTCTTCTATAAAACATAATTTTGAATGATTTTCCAAAAACCCACGAGGGTGGTTCTATCTGAATGGCTGCATCTCTTTTTAAAATGTTGTAATACTAATTTTTTGAATGAACTTTAAAAGTCAAAACTGAATTTGAAACAAATTGTGTTTATTAAGTCTAAAATTGCATTATATTCCAAACTATTGCCAGGCACATCGTAGATTTTTTGTATACGCTACCACTGTAACATGCATCATTGTTTCAGTCTGAAAACCTCATGGTTCATTCAAAACATCTAACGTATCACTAATATACACGTATGTATCATAAATTCCATTTCATAAACTCCAATACCACGACCACGTTACCCGCATCTCCTCTATTGTAAACTCTTTATCATTGTACCACTTCAATCATAATTATTCTGAATTACACTCGGTTGTATTTGATTTAATTCTCATTTTCACGATTCTTTAACCGTATTTCAAAATAAAATAAAATGAAATAAATATTGAACTGAAAATATCTCTTAATCAGTAATTATGGACAAATTATTGATATGAAAGCACGCCAATTGTCCCCTCGAAAGTGATAGGAGAGCAGACTGCAGGAACTGCAATATTCTATGTGAATGAATCATCAAACTAGTGT
This sequence comes from Caenorhabditis remanei, assembly GCF_010183535.1. Classification (NCBI taxonomy): domain Eukaryota; kingdom Metazoa; phylum Nematoda; class Chromadorea; order Rhabditida; family Rhabditidae; genus Caenorhabditis; species Caenorhabditis remanei. The sequence goes on from NC_071332.1 coordinate 7,699,304, forward strand.
AATTCCTGATTAAGGTATCTTCAGAACACATAGTTTCCAAAGCCCAACAAATTAAATAGAACAGTTGGATCAAAGTTCTATTGGTTGAATTAAAATATGATCATTTGGAATTCCAGAAGCCGAGAGATTGACTTCTTATTCCCATTATTCAAAAACAACTTGTCTGGGAACAATCTTGTTTTGATTGAAAGTACCTAGTTTATGTCTTCTAGGACAGTGTTCTAGATGAACAAGGAGTGTTCCTCCCGTGGTAAATCAGCTGTTATTATGCTAAAAATATCAGTAAATATGGACAAATTAATGATATGAAAACATACAAACTGTCGCCTCGGAACAACTGAATACAGTTCATTTAAATGAAAGAAGAACATACTGCAGAAACTGCAATATTCTTTGTGAGTGAATCAGCAGATTTGTGTAATCCTGATAAAAATGTATTCAGATCACATACCTAGTTTCCAAGACCCTACAAATTTAATAGAACAGTTGGACGTGCTTTCAAAAATTCTGTAGATTGAATTAAAATATGATCAGTTTTTGTGATGCCATAATAATAGGGTAATTTTTATTGAAAAGGAAGATACAAGTAAAAAAATTGAATGAAACATTACTTCTTTGCAACTCTCTTATTAGCTGAAATTGCAGAAATCCGGATAGCACCCTTCTGAAAACAATGCGTTGAACTTGCAGAATTTTCTTCTTACTTTAGAAAAATTAAATCGACGTAGTAGTACTTCTGGAACGAATAGCCTTACAAAAACTGTCCTGAATTGAGATGAAATAGCACAGTAAATTATGAATGATGTTGATGCATATGCAACATCCGCAGCCTGTATTAGTTCTGATATAATTGGAGCAATAATTCTGGATTGAAAAATGGAGTCTTCAGAAAACTTTTTTTAATCTCACAAATAATAGTCCAACATGTAAATTGAATGGAAAACCAGTATCATAACTTGAGGCATATTAACTATCAGAAACATGATCAGAATAGCCTTCAACATTCGTGAAGAATTATCAATGTTTGACCTGAATCTGGTGTTTTAGTGTTTCAACGGTCAAAAGGGGGATCCGATCAACAACTATCAGTAATGGAATTCGCTTTCTATCCCCCTAACCTGTACTCACGATTTTGTTGAACGCATCGTTTTCCTTCGAGATTCTTCCAAAGATTTTAGTTTGTAAATAATCAGCAGAAAAAATATAAAGTTAAGAATGCATGGAACAAACTGAAAAAGATTGTTTACAAATAGAAAATGCATCACAAATCAAACCAAAAATATAATGCCAAAAAACAATAAGGTAGATCGAAAAGTGATACATTCATCCTCAAGGTAACTATTAGATATCGTGAAAGAGTATTCTTCTGGGTTGTATCTGAAACTTTAATTGCTTCAGAAAATTGGTCAAATGAAATTACTTTGTAACGGAATACATTGGAATGATTGCACTACATAGAAGTCCTACAGTAATCCAAAGTACTGAAGAAATAACAAGAGAATACTTTCGGCCGTTCCACTTAACACTGGAATAATTTAACGATTGCTGTTTTTTTTCTAAAAAAAGTTCAAAAGCTACTATTACCTGTTTGTAGTGGCTCTTTTTGTGATAAAACAATAAAGAACAGAATGTTAGAGAATAAGTCGAAAAAAGTGAAAAACACGAGAAAATATATATGGAAACCCGAGTAGAATCTGTAAAATAACACTTTATTACTATTGAAAACCAATGGTATTCACTTGAAAATATGAAATACGATGTTCAATGGGAACACGCTAAGAGAGTCGCTAGTGAACAAACTGCCCGCTTGACAATCATAAATACTTGGTTTATCTGACATCCTGTTCGCTTTAACAACTTGAAATGGATGTTTTCTGTGTGAATTTAAGTTTTTATCCACAATAAGCAAGTCAGCTAACAAGCTTGTTTTTAAAAAGGTCGTTCCGTATAATGGGAAGAAATAACATGTTTATGAAAAACAATAAGTGTTCCTTCCGTGGAAAACAACTGTGAAAGGTGTTTTAGATTCTGAACCAATTCGTCATAAGAACAAAAAATGTTATTTTTCTGATTATTCTAAGATCACTTTAGAAAGTTCTTCCCTCGTTACGATTTAAATGAATCAGATATGGTAGAAATGTAGTCGTCAAATGGCTTCAATTATAACCTAAAATAACATTCGATCTGGTACGCCTCTGGTAAAAAAATAACAGAACAGGAGGGTCGGGTTAATCTACAGTACCCCCCAAAAGGTTGTCGACTTTGGCTGTTTTTAGTTGAAAATGACCAAGTTTGAGAGTGTGTCATGGTAGTACTGATTGTCCCATCAGATATATTTCTAATGAATTATACAGATCAAAGGTAGATCTTCATTTTTGAAATTGACAACTTTTTTGTACGGTCACCCCCTAGAGAGTTATTGTCATTTTCAGACGACAGCTCAAATATCGCGCTATTTTGCACTGAAATTGGTCGATTTGAGGGAGAAATTACTTTGTCGATATGTAACTTACTAGGGAGTGTCCCTACAGAAAAGTTATCAACTACAAAAATAAAGATCTACCTTTGTTCTGTATTGTTTATACAAAATTTTCGTTGTGGGAGAATCAGTATTATCATGTCACACTCTCAAAGTTGGTCATTTTCAACTGAAAACAGCCACAGTTGATAACCTTTGGGCGGTACTGTATTTGGTAACTTTTTATAGCAACCAGAAAACAGCGAACGGGTGAAAAGCCAGAGTGGCAACTATTGCTCTGTTTTTTGTTGTACGAATTATAAATATTTATTAACACGTTTTTCAAGTAAACGAAAAAAAACACGTTAAGAACTTATGACCATGCAGCTTTTCTTGTAGATTCCACGGTTGTAACTTGCATTGTTCGGGCCTGAAACAAATAATTAATTCCTTTTGTCAATTTACGTTGTCCGTTACCGAATAAATTCTACGTTGAATACCTCCAGGTACAAAAATTCTGACAAAAACCTCTCGAAAATGAGATGAAATAACACAGTAAATGATGAATGATGCTGAGGCATTTGCTGCATCGAGTGCTTTTAAAAACTCGGTTGATAATGGAGCAATTAACCTAAGTCAATTCACTATTCTCTGGTTTGTCGATTTGTGCAAATTACAGATAGTAGTCCAATAAGAACAATGAATTGAAAATAACAAGCAGAGCTTGTGGGGTCTTCACAAAAAGAAACATGATCAGAACAACTTTCAACATTCGGGAAGAATTATCGGTGTTAGATCTGAAAAGTTCGAAACAAGAGCGATGTTAATCATTATTTAGAAAGTCAAAAGTTAAAGTTAAAAGTTAAAAGTCTCATAATATATTTAAAAAAAGTGTTTTTGTTCAACTCACGTTTTCATCAAACTCATTATTCTCTTCCGACGAGCTTTGAATTCTTCAAGCTTACATAAAATCATAAAGAAGAATACAAAGTTGAGAGCACATGGAACGAACTGAAAACTGTATAGTCTTAGGTAATAATCGGCCAATCCATTTATCACTGGAAAAAACATCTAAGAATGTAACGAAACTCGGCTTGTAGATGATTTATCTACATCATCGATGGATTTCTCAAACCAAGCAAAACTTTTCGGAATTCTTTTTCAGTTACCTATTTGTAGTGTAGAAAGCCATAACTCGACAGAATGCCATTTCCACCACAAGAAAATCAGCCATCGCTGTCAAATACAACTCTAGATAGGATTGAATTCTCAAAAAAACCACTTGAATGTAAGTTTGCATGTAGCCGTTAGTTTCATCAAAAACTTCTTCAATTAGTTTGAGAACAACATTACTCAAATCAGCACGGGCTCTGAAACAGAACTAATTAGTGATGAGATCGTAGGATTCAGTTTATTAATTGTTTACTGTTCAATTGCTGCAATTTTCACACTGTTGATTTCCTAGTTGGGTATCTAAAGTTACTATTATGCCAAAAGAACAGATCACTCTAATTAACTAACCCATAATACTCATTTCACTTTTCAATTTCTCAATTTCTTCTTTCAATTTCTTCTCTTCCAACTCATAATTCTCTCTATGAATCTTGAATTTTCTATCTGATTCTTTCATCTGTTCATCCAACATTTCCTCCACCCGTGCCGTCTGAAATTGCTTGTTCTCTGCTCCCTCTTCACTATATTTCTCTCTTACCTCTTCGTCTTTTTCCTCTACCAATTTTTTCAGATAACTAATCACATCGTTCGATTCAAAAGTCAAATTTGTCAACTGATTCTCGGTCGCCTCATTTGTTACTATCAACTCCGCAATTTTCTCCTGTTCTTCTTTCATTTTGAGTGGTCTCAACAGTCAGAAAACTCACTTGTAATAGCTCAAGTTGCTCATCCAGTGGTTTCTCCTCTGATTCTTGACGTTGTTTTGAAATCATAGCTAGTAGGTTAGTAGTACGAATTAGAAATGAAACGACTCCCAGCAGTTTCATATAGTGATTCAGTCACCCGTACATAATCGTTTTCCGGTGAGAATTTATATTTTACGTTCGAGAATATGTGTTTTACCACTCGTAACTATACGTTCAATTGAGTTAGTTTTCTCGTTTTTTGTCTTTTACCTGTTAAATTGAACGTTTCTATAAACGTTTTCGTTCCGAATTAGATTACTGTTGTGTTTATTCTAATTTGAAATCCCTCCAAAAAATCATTGTAGGATGAAGAGAGAAGTAGTTTGTACCCTTCGTCCCCGCCGACTCTTCAAATCCGTAAGTTTTTTTCTATCTTCTTCTTTCACTTTTTCTTCTTTTCGATTATCATCAAAAACCAAAAACTTCGAAATTCACTCAACTTTTCAGCAGCCGCTCAAAAGTGCCGACAGCCATCGTCTTTCTCTCTTCCCGCTGTATCTCACGACGTCTTGAAGAGAGCGAATCTTCTGATCATGAATGGAAAAAGGCTAAAAGGTGGAGGGGACCATTTGGCTGTGAAAGAAATCTCTTTATGAAGTGAGAGCAGAACAAGAATGCAAAAATAACTGCTACATATTCCAGTTACGAATGTATAGAAGGCAAGGGCTTGACTTATTATTCCCATTATTCAAAAACAACTTGTCGGGAACAATCTTGTTTTGATTGAAAGTACCTAGTTTATGTCTTCTAGGACAGTGTTCTAGGTGAACAAGGAGTGTTCCTTCCGGGAAAAAATCAGCTGTTTCTTCATATTGAACTAAAAATATCTCTTAATCAGTAATTATGGACAAATTATTGATATGAAAACACGCCGATTGTCCCCTCGAAAGTGATAGGAGAGCAGACTGCAGGAACTGCAATTTTCTTTGAGAATGAATCGTCAAATTTATGTATTCATGATAAAAAATATTTTCAGATCACATACTTTTCAACACCCAAAAAATTAAATAGAACAGTTGGATGTGCTTTCAAAATTTCTGTCGATTGAATTAAAATATGATCACGGTTGTTGGGGTTCCATAACAATTGGGTAAAGTTTATTGAAAAGTAAGATACAAATGAAAAGGAATTAAATGAAACATTATTTCTCTGCAACTCTCTTATTAGCTGAAATTGCAGAAATCCGGATAACGCCCTTCTGAAAACAATGAGTTGAACTTGCAAAATTCTCTTCTTACTTTGGAAAAATTAAATCGACGTAGTAGTACTTCTGGAACGAATAGCCTTACAAAAACTGTCCTGAATTGAGATGAAATAGCACAGTAAATTATGAATGATTTTGATGAAAGCAAAGCTTTTGTATTCTATTAGTTTGTTGCCAACCAGAAAACAAAAATAAACGTATTCTCAAACTTCGATCCAAATAAATTTTTTAAAGCTGTAAAAGCTGTAATGAAAAGCTGTAATGACTTACTGCGCGTTACTGTACCTCCAAGAGAATATTTTTTCGTCATGAAAGTTTGCGTCAGAAGCAGGTAGAAACTTTAGAGTATTCTGGACCATCAACGAAAGTAGACGAGAACCCCTTATAGGGTCACTGCTAGAAATTCAGATTTTCGGACAAAGAAACTCACTTTGTTTCTTTGAGATCTACCACTTTTAGCAAACAACTTGTATCTGAAATATTTGAATTGGTATTTATGATAATAACTTTAGTTGGCTCTATTCCAGTTTAGACGTCCTTTAAAAACTCAAACGTCCCAAAAACACTTAAACTACCTTTCAAACTCTAACTTTTTTAAAACGTCGTTTCAAATGTTTTGACGTCCCAAAAAACGTTTAAGCGTCCCATAAAATGTATAGACGTCCCTCGAACGCTGAAAAAACCTAAAGCTTGCTCTGACACCTGGAAGTAATGATTACCTAAGAATATAGAAACCTCAAAGCTTGCTCTGGCATTGTCCTCAGGCTCAGCACCCTGGAAGTGGCGGATTCCTTAAAACAGAGACGCGTAGAAGCTTGCTTGCACTTTTTTCCTAAATTTAAAGCGAGCTCCTGGATGTCTCTGTTTTGAGACGTTTAATTGTTTTTGGGACATCTAATTATTTAAAACAAAAATTTGGGATTTCAAGGGACGTCTCAATATTTTATGGAACGTCTAAACTTTTTTGGGACGTCTAAACATTTTCGGCATATTTGGGTTCCGAAAGGATGTTTGAATGTTTCATAGGACGCCCTAGTGTTTTTTGGGAAGAAGGAAGTGAAAAAAGGCCCGGAAGAAGGAAGAAGGAAGTCGAAGGAAGGGATTCCGCACAGCTCTGGTGACAGGTGTCTGCCGACTTTATTACTTTGGTTTGCCATAACTTATTGATCTTCAAAATAACTGTCGTTGAGATAGAATTTCCTGGCCGTGCCATTATTTTCTCTTCATCGGTTTCGAATCGCCAGATTCCTTTTTGTACTGGCAATCTTCGATCCTCTTTTTTAATAATGAATTATGTGAAAGGCCATTCGACCTCTTCTTGTCGTTGGTCCCTTTCTTATTCTGTCGCCCGAGTCTCCGTCACTCTTGTGGCTCTGCCGTCTTGCGGGTGGTCACATAAGTGAGAGGGACGAGGGAGGAAAAGGCACGCAGAGGCACACCCACGAGTATTCTATTCTATTTCATTAGTAAGACTGAACATCTGGCCGGAGAGAGGTCGGTCCATCTGGACCTCTCTCCGCCTACTCAATAAAATGGATCGATTCATATTCAATGTTTTCTATATCTTATAGGAAAGATATGGGCAAAATATCTGTCCTATAACAATTGACTTCACCATCTTCACAGTAGCAATTCATGACTGTTTCTGCTGGAGAACATGTACACTTTTCATGTAATGTACAATTTCCTGTTGTTTCCTGACACTGTATAAACGGTGTCATTATCCCTCTGCATCGTCTAATCAAGAGCTAGGAAATTACTCCTCCTTTCTGTTCTTGTTATTCTCGATCTCTCTACTCTTCAATACATTTCAAAGTTAGCAAAATTTGGTACAAAGCTTTTCAAACTTTGTAAACTTGCGCGTTCTGAAAAAACTCATGAAGCCATTTTTTCTTACCATTTTCCGCCTGGGAATATTTTATGGCATTTCACTCATAGTTCAAAGTTTCAGGGGTACCCGCTGAAAATTTCTTTGACTTGTTTTCAACTGAAATTCTTAATATAAATACCAATTCAAATATTTCAGATACAAGTTGCTTGCTGAACATGGGAGATGCCAATCAGAGCTGTAGAAATAGCCACGTACCATTATCCTCCAAACAGGAAAAGGATTACACTTCACTCGTTAACCAGCTAGATGATGTAGTAAATAACATGGTTTGTTTCTTCTATTGGCAACTTCTGTTTCTATTTTTTCAATTTAGAAGCAGTTTCACGACTTTTGGATATTTGACAAGGTTTGTCTCACATTGGCAGTGGCTGCATCGGCCTATATCTCTTTTTTCTCACCGTTATGTAGTCCACAAGCTATCGTGGCGATCGCAATCTACTCATTTCTGGTTATGACGTTCTACACGACGTTCAAGTTCGCAAAATGGATTAATAATAGTTTCCATTTTTGGATGCTTCTCAAAGAAACACAGTGAGCTTTTTTGCCCGAAAATCTGAATTTCTAGCAGAGACCCTATAATAAGACTAACGGAATTAGCGGTAAATTAGTTCTCGGCTACTTTCGTAAATGGTCCAGAATACACTAAAGTTTCTACCTGCTGCTGACGCAAATTTTCATGACGAAAAATATATTCTCTTGGAGGTACAGTAACGTGCAGTAAGGTATACAATTTCATTATAACTTAAAAAAATTTATTTGGATCGAAGTTTGAGAATACGTTTATTGCTGTTTTCTGGTTGAATGTGGCAACGAACTTCAATAAAAAAACACGTTTCACAAGTTTTTTTGAACATTTTTTCAAAAATATTGAAAGTTTGAGAAATATCGTACCTGCGCTTCGACGAAATTTACGAAAATACGAAATGTGAGATTCAATATTTTGCACAAGGTTTCAAACCTTTTTTCATGCATAGAACAGAGAACATGCTTCAATTTGATTCATGTTATTTGTCTGACAGCATTCAAAAGAAATCATGATCCAACATTTTCTTGCTATCCTAATATTTTACCCGGTTGCCCCTTATTTCGTTATACTCTTTGTATGAACCTGGAAAATATGGAATTTAGGCTATTGATAACTGGCGATGAATGCATACTGGACAACTCACGGATGAAAGAGTTAAGGGAACAAGTTTTGGCGATCACAAAACGATATAAAGCACTGGTGAGTTATTTCTATTTCAAAAATCTGCATGAGTTTTCTAAAAGCTGTGAACAGTTCTCTTGAGGTTTCACTTGATGTTTTTGCAGAATTTCTCGAGATTGTATAATGGATGGGCATACTACTGTTTATTGAACTTAGCCGCTTTATACCTGAAGAAATACAAAAGAACAGGGCAGAGCAGTGAACAGTATGATCTTAATATGGTGGTGTCTGCATCATTCGTCGTTTTCTTACTGGGTCTTGTCGTTCAATCAACTTATCTTTTCACACTAATATGGCTAGCCATAAAACAGGATAAGTACTCACAAAGATATGGTTCCACGGAGCTGCAACAAGTTTGAGAAAGATTTCGTGAATTTTAAATTTCTTTACAATTTTAAAACCCTTACGTTACATTTTTTATATTGCAAATTTCTTCTATAAAACATAATTTTGGATGATTTTCCAAAACCCATCCTCTACGAATGCTAAGTGGGACATTTTGCTTCATTTTAAGTACAAAACCCACGAGGGTGGTTCTATCTGAATGGCTGCATCTTTTTTTTAAATGTTGTAATACTAATTTTTTGAATGAAAACTTTAAAAGTCAAAACTGAATTTGAAACAAATTGTGTTTATTAAGTCTAGTTGTTCTTGAGAAGAGAAAGTTGACTTCGAGTAAATACATTATTGATTTCTGAATATATGTAGGAATTTTAAAAGTAAAATCTGAATTTGAAGCAATTATTAAGTCTAAAATTTCGTTATATTCCGAATTATTGCCAGGCACATCGTAGATTTTTTGTATACGCTACCACTGTAACATGCATCATTGTTTCAGTCTGAAAACCGCATGGTTCATTCAAAAAATCTAACGTATCACTAATATACACGTATGTATCATAAATCCCATTTCATAAACTCCAATACCACGACCACGTTACCCGCATCTCCTCTATTGTAAACTCTTTATCATTGTACCACTTCAATCATAATTATTCTGAATTACACTCGGTTGTATTTGATTTAATTCTCATTTTCACGATTCTTTAACCGTATTTCAAAATAAAATAAAATGAAATAAATATTGAACTGAAAATATCTCTTAATCAGTAATTATGGACAAATTATTGATATGAAAGCACGCCAATTGTCCCCTCGAAAGTGATAGGAGAGCAGACTGCAGGAACTGCAATATTCTATGTGAATGAATCATCAAATTTATGTAATTCCTGATAAAAATATTTTCAGATCACATACTTTTCAACACCCAAAAAATTAAATAGAACAGTTGGATGTGCTTTCAAAATTTCTGTCGATTGAATTAAAATATGATCATTTGGAATTCCATAACAACAGGATAAATTTTATTGAAAAGTAAAATACAAATCATAAGTAAAAAGGAATTGAATGAAACATTACTTCTTTGCAACTCTCTTATTAGCTGAAATTGCAGAAATCCTGATAATACCCTTCTGAAAACAATGAGTTGAACTTGCAGAATTCTCTTCTTACTTTACCTTGAGGACGAATGTATCACTTTTCGATCTACTTTGTTGTTTTTTGGAATTATATTTTTGGTTTGATTTGTGATGCATTTTCTATTTGTAAACAATCTTTTTCAGTTTGTTCCATGCATTCTTAACTTTATATTTTTTCTGATGATTATATATAAACTAAAATCTTTGGAAAAATCTCGAAGGAAAACGATGCGTTCAACAAAATCGTGAGTACAGGTTACTCAGGGGATAGAAAGCGAATTCCATTACTGATAGTTGTTGATCGGATCCCCCTTTTGACCGTTGAAACATAAAAACTCTGGATTCAGGTCAAACATTGATAATTCTTCACTGATAGTTAATATGCCTCAAGTTATGTTGGTTTTTTATTCATTTTTTATGTTGGACTATTACTTGTAAGATTAAAAAAGTTTTCTGAAGACTCCATTTTTGAATTCAGATTTATTGCTCCAATCATACTAATACAGGCTGCGGATGTTGCATATGCATCAACATCATTCATAATTTACTGTGCTATTTTATCTCAATTCAGGAAAGTGTTTGTAAGACTATTCGTCCCAGAAGTTTTTTTTCTTCAGAACCTGTATAAGCTCTGAAAGTATCGGAGCGATCAATGTGAAAAAGAAGAGACGCAGATAGTAGGAGAGTGCACACACTAATTTACCGCTAATTCCGTCAGTCTTATTATAGGGTCTCTGCAAGAAATTCAGATTTTCGGACAAAAAAAACTCACTTTGTTTCTTTGAGATCTACCACTTTTAGCAAACAACTTGTATCTGAAATATTTGAATTGGTATTTATGATAAGAAATTTAGTTGGCTCTATTCCAGTTTAGATGTCCTTTAAAAACTCAAACGTCCCAAAAACACTTAAACTACCTTTCAAACTCTAACTTTTTTAAAACGTCGTTTCAAATGTTTAGACGTCCCAAAAAACATTGGCTCTGTTCCAAAATCGGAGGCCCATAAAAAAATCGGAGGCCCATGGCAGAATCGGAGGCCCATGGCAGAATCGGAGGCCCATGGTAGATAGAGAATGTCATCGTTTATAAATGATGAAAAACTCCCTTATAAGCATCTGAAGTAGTGCAGAAATCTGAAAACCATGTTGTCATGATGCGCAAAGCTGATTTTTGGCGGGTTAGTGGGGCTATGAATTATGGTTCTTCAACTTTGACTAAAACTACGAGAGTTAAACCTACTAAAACTCCTAGTTATACAACTAAAAAACCACAGAGTAAACTTACTACTACTACTAAGAATTCCATAATTCATAGCCCCACTAACCCGCCCACAAGATCAAGACGTTACAACCCCACAACGACAAATAAAACGAAAACATCCTCTTCGGGTTTCAAATCCCCTACAACTCCGAAGCCTCCAAAACTTCCAAAGATGCCCAAGGCACCCAAAGTACAAACTGGCAAAGGCGGATAGTTGCTTCCCATTTTTTTCCTTTAACAATTATTCACATAAATATGTCACTTTCTTCGGGTAAATAAATGTGTTGAAAAAGATCTGTTATAATTAGCAATGAATGAAAAAAAAATAAAAATCAGCTTTGCGCATCATGTAGTTACAACATGGTTTTCAGATTTCTGCACTACTTCAGATGCTTATAAGGGAGTTTTTCATCATTTATAAACGATGACATTCTCTATCTACCATGGGCCTCCGATTCTGCCATGGGCCTCCGATTCTGCTACGGGCCTCTTATTTTTTTATGGGCCTCCGATTTTTTTACGGGCCTCCGATTCTGCCATGGGCCTCCGATTCTGCCATGGGCCTCCGATTTTTTTATGGGCCTCCGATTTTGGAACAGAGCCAAAACATTTATGTTACAAACGCCACGTTTGTATATTTTAAACGTGTACCTTCCTCAAGGTTACACGCATTTTACTATTTCTATTTTTCCATTGACCTTGCCTTTTTATCATGCTATGTCAAGGTCAATGTTATTCTGAACTTTCACTGAAAAGCTCAGTTCTGATTGTCCCTCGTTCCACGATTACCGCTTCTCAATAAAGAGTAATTATAACCCCGTCTTCTACGACATAAGGATGACGGATGTTACAACTGGCGATCAGATAAAGCAACTCACTGAGCAAATCAACGCTCTAGTAGGAGTCGTAAGTACTCTAGCAAAAAATCAAGCCCAACTCCGAAATTCCGGTAACACCGAAGCCTCAACCACCACCACCAATGACTCAAAAATGTTCGACTCAATCTGCGCCCGAATCCCAATGTTCGTCTATGATGCAGAAGAAGAGAAGACATTCGATAACTGGTACACACGGTATGAGGAAGTCATCATAAAGGATGGAGCATCGCTTGCAGAGGACCTCAAAACCCGGATTATCCTGTCCAAATTATGCCAGAAGGACTACGCGTTGTATACGAACCGATGCTTGCCGAAACTACCGAATGAAATCAGTTACACCGACACAATCAAAAGTCTGAAAACTCTGTTCAAATCGACGACGTCAATATTCAGAAAGCGTCAGGAATTCTTACGAACAGAATTCGGCGGAGGAAGCTTAGAAGAATACACTGGGACAGTTCTTCGAAGATTTGCCACATCAGAGTTCAAAAAAATGACCGACGAGCAAACATGTGCAATGGTATGGATAGCTGGGATGCGGGACCCATCCTATCAGGACATCCGAGCAAGAGCACTCCAAGTTCTCGAGCAAAAGCCTAACCTGACACTTCTGGAGCTGGAAAGTGATGTCAAGCGACTACTGGATATCCGTGCCGACGCGAGAGCTGTGGGAGGATCCGTTGCAACGACATCGGACGTGAATGCGGTGCAGAAGTTCCAAAAATCCAAGAAAAACACTCCGGAGAAGAAAGATAGCAAACAACCACCATCTGCATGTTATCGATGTGGAGGGAATCATTGGGTGCGAGATTGTGAACATAAAAAGGTGACATGTAGTTATTGTAAAAAACCAGGTCACTTAGAGAAATGTTGCAGAAGCAAGAATCGGGAAAACAAGTCTCCAAAAGTCAAGACGGTCTACATCGGGGCCGCATCGATCGATGGCGCAGAGCGAATCTATCGACAAGTACAAATTAATGGTCATTGTGTGAAAATGCTTCTGGATACCGGTGCCGACATCACGCTGCTCAGTCGAAATGATTGGACTACTCTGGGAAGACCAAAACTGGAAAAACCAGCCATCAAAGTCAAATCTGCCACACACGAGCCGGTGAAAATATTCGGATCCCTCCATTGCAAATACATGATGAATGGAAGACAAGAATCTGGAGTGGCATACGTATCAAATACAGACACTTTACTCGGAAGAGACTGGATTTCAAAAGATAAAGAGTTGTGGAAGTTCCTGCAAACCCCTGAAAAGATTAACCGCGTCTCTGTCACCGAATCAGCATGCAACTACCTGGGCGGGACAAGGGAACGGTTGATCGAAGCGATTGGAACCAAATACAAAGAAATAATGAAACCAGGATTCGGAAAGTGTACGAAGACCAAAGCAACCCTGACACTGAAGCCAAATGCTAGACCCATATTCCGGAAGGCACGCCCCGTGACGTATTCTGCTCTTCCAATGGTCTCACGGAAATCGAACGATTGAATCAAACCGGCGTCATTTCCCCAGTCGACCATTCCGAATGGGCCGCTCCAGTCGTTGCAGTAAAGAAAAAGAATGGTTCCATCAGACTATGCGCTGATTTTTCCACTGGATTAAATGATGCCATTGAGTCGAATAACTATCCGTTGCCCACCTCGGACGACATATTTGCTAAGCTAAATGGTGGTAATTTTTTCACGCAAATCGATCTCGCCGAAGCATATTTACAGGTTGAAATGGATCCGGACTCGCAGAAGCTTCTGGTAATCAACACACACCTGGGCCTCTTCACATACAATCGCCTCCCATTCGGAGTCAAGTCAGCACCAGGAATTTTTCAACAAATCATGGATACTATGCTGAATGGCTTGGAAGGAGTGTCCACTTGCTTGGATGACATCATTATTTGTGGATCTACCATAGCAGAACACAATGAGAGAGTGCTTAAAGTATTTGGGCGTATTCAAGAGTATGGATTCCGGATCAAGATGGAAAAATGTTCATTCCTTATGGAAGAAATCAAGTTCCTTGGCTTCATTATCAACAAGCAAGGACGACGTCCCGATCCAGAGAAAGTTCGTCACATCAAGAATATGCCGGAACCCACTAACGTGAGTCAAGTTAAGTCTTTCCTGGGACTTATCCAATTTTATGGGCAATTCGTAAAACAACTTTTCCGATTACGCCAACCCTTGGACAATCTCACTGCCCAAGATACTGATTTCAAATGGACTCTGGAATGCCAAAAGTCATTTGATACAATCAAGGAGATCCTGCAATCGGACCTACTGCTGACTCACTACAATCCCAACTTGCCAATCATCGTGGCTGCGGACGCATCTCAATACGGAATTGGAGCAACCATCTCTCACCGATGTCCGGATGGAACCGAAAAGACCATATACCACATCAGCAAGACTCTGTCAAAAACCCAGCGGAACTACAGTCAGATCGAGAAAGAGGGTTTTGGTCTCATCACCGCCGTCACCAAATTTCACAAATTTATCCACGGGAGAAAATTCACTTTGCGAACCGATCACAAACCGCTACTAACTATATTCGGAGGAAAGAAAGGAGTACCTGTTTACACTGCAAATCGTCTTCAACGATGGGCTACAATTCTATTGAATTATGATTTCGACATCGAATATATCAACACCAAAGATTTTGGACAAGTGGATGCGCTGTCCAGACTGATTGATGAGCTGAATGCCGAGAAAGCACCAGAAGACTTCGTTATTGCACAAGTGGACCTGGATCCTGTCGACCAATTGCCCCAAAATCTCTCGTTCCTACCTATAACTGCCAAAACTATTTCATTCCAGACCGGTAAAGACACCCTCCTGACAGATGTCCTCAACTCCTTGAAATCTGGTAAATGGCCCAAAAGTGAAAAAGGAACCGAAATGTGGAACATGTGTAATCGGAAGGACGAATTCTCAATTGTCAACGACTGCATCGTGCTGGACGAACGAGTAGTGATCCCCACAGTTTTGCGACAAAAGGTCCTGAAGACACTCCACCGTGCCCACCCTGGAATCGTGAGAATGAAAATGTTGGCAAGAAGTTACGTATACTGGCCGGGTATCGACAAAGACATCGAAAAATTGGTCAAATCGTGTGATGAATGTGCCTCCGCCGCCAAGAATCCAGTAAAAAATCTTTTATACTCATGGCCAATTCCAAAGAAACCATTCGAACGAGTTCATGTTGACTTTGCTGGACCGGTAGACGGTATGTATTATCTTGTTTTTGTAGACTCGTTTTCGAATTGGCCTGAAGTCTATGCTACAACTTCGACTACCACCGCAGCTACTATCAAGATATTGACAAAAGTTTTCGGACAGTTCGGGAATCCAGAGACTCTAGTCACCGATAATGGTCCTCAGTTCACGTCACAAACGTTCCAAGAGTTTACGGCATCCAATGGTATCACTCATGTTCGCTCTCCACCATATCATCCTCAATCGAATGGTCAAGCCGAGAGATTCGTGGACACTTTGAAACGAGCTTTATGCAAGTTAAGAGGGGAGGGAAACACTGAGACTGCGCTCCAGACCTTCCTTCAGGTTTATCGATCAACTCCATGTGCATCTGTTCCAAATAACCAGTCTCCTGCCGAAGCCTTCATCGGACGTAAAATGAGAACTGTGCTGAACCTGCTCCTGCCACACAAGCCGACTCCCAACCTAGAGAGAAATTTGGCAATGGAAACGCAGTTCAATTTGCACCATGGAGCACGTGATCGGAGTTTTGAAATAAACGACCAGGTTTATGTTATTGACCGTCGTAGCCCAAATTCTTCCCCATGGGTTTCAGGAGTCATCGAACGTAAACTGGGCCAGACTGTCTACAAAGTCCGTGTTGGAAGTCAGCGATGGACAAGACACGCCAATCAACTTCGTCAGCGAACGTCTCCACCGTCTCACTACGATTGGTCAGATTTCCTCGAAATTGAAGACCCCGCTGAAGAGATGCCCAAGTCCGACAAAGTCGATGCCACCGCCATTCCAGTACCATCTCCAAGAACGAGCATTCCATCAACCACACCAGTGCCACTCCGCCGCTCTACCAGAAACATCAAACCCGTGCAACCATTCCAAATACAACCAAAGCAGAAAAGATATTAAGTGAACTCGTTGCCTCTCTTACCTCTCTCGCATCCATCTTAAAAAAAGGGAGATGTTACAAACGCCACGTTTGTATATTTTAAACGTGTACCTTCCTCAAGGTTACACGCATTTTACTATTTCTATTTTTCCATTGACCTTGCCTTTTTATCATGCTACCAGCCTGGCTGCTGCGCCTTCGGCGCTTCATCAGGCTGGTCTCTCCTCATTCACGTGGCCACCTTCTCTCAAACGTGCCCTCATGGCCGAATGGTTCAAGGCGGTGGTCGCTGCCCAAAGAGCGCAAGTTCGGCTTTGGGCCCGACCGCCTTTCTTTCTCATTTCTCAAAATTTGCGGACATTGGGACAGATGGACAGACTCCACATGCGTTTTATATATAAGAATGATGTCAAGGTCAATGTTATTCTGAACTTTCACTGAAAAGCTCAGTTCTGATTTTCCCTCGTTCCACGATTACCGCTTCTCAATAAAGAGTAATTATAACCCGTCTTCTACGTCATAAGGATGACGGATGTTACAATTTAAGCGTCCCATAAAATGTTTAGACGTCCCTCGAACGCTGAAGAAACCAAAATCTTGCTCTGACACCTGGAAGTATTGATTGCCTAAGAATAAAGAAACCTCAAAGCTTGTGGCATTGTCCTCAGGCTCAGGACGCTGGAAGTGGCGAATTCCTTAAAACAGAGACACGCAGAAGCTTCGTTGCACTTTTTCCTAAATTTTAGGCAAGCTCCTGGATGTCTCTGTTTTAAGGAATCCGCCACTTCCAGGGTGCTGAGCCTGAGGACTATGCCAGAGCAAGCTTAAAGGTTTCTTTATTCTTAGGCAATCACTTCTTCCAGGTGTCAGAGCAAGCTTTAGGATTTTTCAGTGTTCAAGGGACGTCTAAACATTATTTAAGACGTTTAATTGTTTTTGGGACATCTAATTATTTAAAACAAAAATTTGGGATTTCAAGGGACGTCTCAATATTTTATGGAACGTCTAAACGTTTTTTGGGACGTCTAAACATTTTCGGCATATTTGGGATCCGAAAGGATGTTTGAATGTTTCATAGGACGCCCTAGTGTTTGAAGGGACGTCTAAGAGTTTTTTGGGATTTTCAAGTTTTCAAAGGACATCTAAACTGGAATAGAGCGTTACCTAATCTTCTTCCTACTAATGGAATAGTTCTGTCTGTCCGTCCGACGCTTCTCCCTAAATAACTTTTTTCTCTCTGAACCATTTCAAAAGATGTTTTGAGGTAAACCCATGAACCTCCGAGCGCTTCAATTTTTTGGATCCCAGGTACCAGATTACTGTAGGATTACTGTAGCTACCGTAACCCAAAAAATGAAAAAGGGTTCCAAACAGAACGAGGAGAGACCAAACTTGGGTGGTAACAACCTCGGCCCCTCACTATGAGACCCAAAAAAAATTGGGCCGGTTACTGTAGGATTACGGTAGTTACAAAGTTTTGAACATTTACAGTCAAACCTGAATATCTTGAAAGGTTCAGATCCCCACTGATCGAGTACGTTAATAAATTTGTTAACTCTGTATTCCCGTACTTTTCTTTGGAACACTTTGCGTATTTTCCACTGCCATACCCCTGAAGGGGTACTGTAGCTACAGTTACCCAAAAATCGGGAAAGGGGGTTCCAACTGAAAATACTGGACCAAGACTTTGGCAGTGACACCCTTGGCACCTTAAGACAATACTTCAAAAAAGTTGATCCAGTTTGGCCGCAACCTCCAGAAATTTCGAAAAGATTCCAGATAGTTCCAGAAACTTCTAGAAACTTCCAGTAACATCTGGAAACTTTCAGAAAGTTTCAGAAGTTTATATGTCCTGAAAATTCCAGACTTCCCATAGCCTTCCAGAATCTTCCAGAAAATTCGAGAAAATTCCGAAGGCTTCCAGAGGATCCGGAACTATCTAGATTTTTCCAGAATTTTCTAGAAACTTCCGGAAACTTCAGAAATACTTCCGATTTTAAAATATAAATATATAGGAATCTTCCAGAAACTTTTAGAAAAACTTAATTTAGGCGGAAAATCAAACTTTTGAATTTCGGCGGGAATTCAAATATTCTGGAATTTTCTAGAAACTTCTAGAAAACTTTTGAATTTTGGCGGGAATTCAAATATTCTGGAATCTTCTAGAATCTTCTAGAAAACTTTTGAATTTCGGCGGGAATTCAAACATTCTGGAATCTTCTAGAAACAGAAACTTCCTGAAAAACTTTTATATTTTGGCGGGCTTTCAAACGTTTTTTGGGACTTCTGAATGTTTTTTGGAACGCTTAAACAATTGAAAGGACGGGTAAGTGTTTAAAGGGAAAATTCTTTTTTTTTAAGGACATCTAAACTGGGATAGAGCCAAAAGATCTTAATCGGGAAATAGAATATAGAGAATCAACCAACAAAGCTGATTAGAAGATAAACTCTTTCGAAGAAATGTAAAGAAATGTAATAGACGTCCCAAAATCGTCTCACTTTTGAGTTTTCAGCAGCGTCGCTGCGACTTTATATCAAGTACGTCAAAAAGATGTTTCTAGACGCTTTAGTTTTGGTTTTTTGACAACGGGTATGTAGAGGGAATCTAAAGTTTTCCCTGAGAACCCCGGAACGTCGAGAATAATTCTTTTGAAGTTTTGAGGTGTGACCGCCATATTTGTGAAGCTGTCATAGGGCCGACCAAAGAAGGTCGAGGCCTGATTTACAGCAAGAAAGTATATCGCGTGCTATGCGGCTCAACCAAGACGAAATCATGAAGAAACAGTCAATAAAGTTGAAAAAAAGAGTCGAACTTTCGAGGGAACATCCAAAATGCCTTTTTTTGAAAAGTTTGGATATTTGCGTGACTGTAGTGTTGGAGAAAGTCAAACGAAGTAAAAGGGTTATATATTCATATGGAAATGTTTGGTTTTGTGAGAAAAGTTGTATTGTTTTTCGGTCTTCACTTAAAGCTTTTTTAATAGTCGAGTCAAATTAAATCCAGCGAAAATCGCGGCGTAGCCGCGAATTTTCTGCTGGTTTTTATCTAATAAGTGGCGTGGCCGGAAGTATACTTTCGTCTTGAATTTTGTCTCATGTGAGAAGAAAGTGATCTTCGTATTCGTTCCTTCCGGTGTGCATGGGAGCGTGAATACTTCTTCTCCACAATTCTCTCCACAAACTTCTCCACAGTCTGCCATCGTTGCCGCATGCTTGGAACTGCACCTGATATCCACTTGTGTCCCACTTTCACAGCTGTAGCACCCAGCTGCATGGGATGTTGCTGCGTGACAGGTGTCTGCCGACTTTATTACTTTGGTTTGCCATAACTTATTGATCTTCAAAATAACTGTCGTTAAGATAGAATTTCCTGGCCGTGCCATTATTTTCTCTTCATCGGTTTCGAATCGCCAGATTCCTTTTTTGTACTGGCAATCTTTGATGCTCTTTTTGAAATAATGAATTATGTGATTCGAACTCTTCTGGTCGTTGGTCCCTTTCTTATTCTATCGCCCGGGTCTCGGTCACTCTTGTGGCTCTGCCGTCTTGCGGGAGGTCAAATGAGTGAGAGGGACGAGGGAGGAAAAGGCACGCAGAGCCACACCCACGAGTATTCTACAAGCCATTTTTTCTTACCATTTTCCGCCTTTGAACATTTCATGTCATTTCACTCATAGTTCGAAGTTTCAGCAAGGGGTACCCGCTGAAAATTTCTTTGACTTGTTTTGAACTGAAATTCTTAATATAAATACCAATTCAAATATTTCAGATACAAGTTGCTTGCTGAACATGGGAGATGCCAAACAGAGCTGTAGAAATAGCCACGTACCATTATCCTCCAAACATGAAAAGGATTACACTTCACTCGTTAACCAGCTAGATGAAGCAGTAAATAACTTGGTTTGTTTTTTTTCTATTGACAACTTCTTTTTGTAATTTTTCAATTTAGAAAGAGTTTCACGACTTTTGGATATTTGACAAGGTTTGTCTCACATTGGCAGTGGCTGCATCGGCCTTTATCTCTTTTTTCTCACCGTTACGAAGTCCACAAGCTATCGTGGCGATCGCAATCTACTCATTTCTGGTTATGATGTTCTACACGCACTTCCACCACCTTCTTTCCCAATGGGGCGTAGGTATGGCTGGGCCAAAAAAAGTGGGCGGGGCTTAAAAATGTGTCGATTTTTTGTTTTTCACTTTTGCCAGTGTAACTTCGTTCAAACTTTATATTTTTTGATAATTTTTTTTTTAGCTGCTTAGCTAATAACTTTTTCTTGCTTTTTGTCAAATTGCATATTTCTGGAGTCAAGAAGAGCCGAGTTATGCACCAAATTCGGCGAAAAAAACGACAAAAAATGTCCGAATTTTTGTCCGCAACTTGAGCCATTAATAACTTTTCCGATTCTCGATGAAAATTTGATTATATTTTTTTAAAAGATAGGAATTTTTCGGGGCAACCTTTTATTAAGAACCCCCTTTTTGAGATTCTATACTTCCAAACGAGTTATAATCGATAGAATGGAGTCACCTTATTATTTTGAGAGAATTTTCGGTTTTTTGATTTTTCGGTTTTTTTGGTTCACCTCGATTATCTCGAGTTCTACCCGATATTTTTTCATATAACTTGGTAACCAGACGTAAAATTAGACGAGAAATCACTTTTTTACGTCAAATTCATAATTTGAATCACCACCCGTCCGGTACGGCCGGTGGACTGCAGAAAAACGAAAAAAAAACGCCTTGCTGTAGTCGGCCTCCCCGGACATTTTTGGCTGTCCTGAAAAATTTTTGTACTAAAGTTGTTCTGATTTTTTGATATGTTGGTCAAATCGGAATTATCTAATGGAATATCAAGTTTCAGCCAAAACGGTCCAGTGGGAGCTGAGCTGTGGAGAAAACGTGTTTTTCGCTTATATCGCTTAGCTCTGGAGTGTCTTCAGTCTGGCTAATATGGTTTTTTGATATGTGTTAGCCAGGAAAATTATCTAGGGGGAGAAAAAAACAGATTTGAAAAATATTGATTTTGACCCGAGTTATAGGGTCTCAAACTTTGAAGAACAATTTGAAAGGAGACGACCGGTCGAGTCGAAGCAAGCGTGCCTCTTCCCACCACCTATACGCCATCTGGGTGGCTACACACCAGCGAGTGTGTGGCTCAGTGGCAGTGTTGCGGTGCGTCGCTGGGGAGGTTTTTGGTTCGAGTTTCTGTCTGGTCTAACTTTTTGTTTTTTTTTAACTCGGCTCAAAATTGTCGTAGAACCTTCATTTTACTACCATTCGAAAGCTAATGAAATTCTGTTTGCTTGAGTCACATAAAATCAAAAAACGCTCATAACTTGCTTCAAAATGGTCGTAGCGATCTGATTCAAAGCTTGCTGAGCACTGCGCAAGGGGCGAAGCCCCTTCTAGCGGAGCCCGCCGGGAGGCGGGGGACGCTAGTCCACCACCTTCTTTCCCAATGGGTAGTAGGTATGGCTGGGCCAAAAAAAGGGGGCGGGGCTTAAGCGCGTGTAGATAATTTTGTTTTTCACTTTTGCCAGTGTAACTTTGTTCAAACTTTATATTTTCAATAATTTTTTTTTAGCTGCTTAGCTAATAACTTTTTCTTACTCTTTGCCAAATTCAAAATATCTGGAGTCAAAAAGAGCAGAGTTATGCTCCAAATTCGGCGAAAAAAACGACTAAAAATGTCCAAATTTTTGTCCCCTTTTTGAATCATTAATAACTTTCCCAATTCTCGATGAAATTTTGATTTTATTTTTTTAATCGATAGCAAATTTTAGGCCAATTTTTTTATTAAGAACCCCCTTTTTGAGATTCCATACTTCTAAACGAGTTATAATCGATTGAATGGAGGCACCTTTTTATTTTGATAGAATTTTCGATTTTTTGATTTTTCGGTTTTTTTGCTTCACCTCGATTATCTCGAGTTCTACCCGATATTTTTTCATATAACTTGGCAACTAGACGTAAAATTAGACGAGAAATCACTTTTTTACGTCAAATTCATAATTTGAATCACCCCCCGTCCGGTACGGCCGGTGGACTGCAGAAAACCAGAAAAAACGCCTTGCTGTAGTCGGCCTACACCGGACTGTTTTGGCTGTCCTGAAAATTTTTTGTACTAAAGTTGTTCTGATTTTTTGATATGTTGGTCAAATCGGAATTATCTAATGGAATATCAAGTTTCAGCCAAAACGGTCCAGTGGGAGCTGAGCTGTGGAGAAAACGTGTTTTTCGCTTATATCGCTTAGCTCTGGAGTGTCTTCTGTCCGGCTAATATGGTTTTTTGATATGTGTTAGCCAAGAAAATTATCTAGGGGGAGAAAAAGACAGATTTGAAAAATATTGATTTTGACCCGAGTTATACGGCCCCAAACTTTGGAGAACATTTTCGAAAGGAGACGACTGGTCGAGTCGAAGCAAGCGTGCGTCTTCCCACCACTTAAACGCCGTCTGGGTGGAGACACACCAGCGAGTGTGTGGCTCAGTGGTAGTGTTGTTGTGCGTCGCTGGGGAGGTTTTTGGTTCGAGTTTCTGGCTGGTCTAATTTTTTGTTTTTTTTTTAACTCGGCTCAAAATTGTCGTAGAACCTTCATTTTACTACCATTCGAAAGCTAATGAAATTCTGTTTGCTTGGGTCACATAAAATAGAAAAACGCTCATAACTTGCTTCAAAATGGTCGTAGCGATCTGATTCAAAGCTTGCTGAGCACTGCGCAAGGGGCGAAGCCCCTTCTAGCGGAGCCCGCCGGGAGGCGGGGGACGCTAGTCAAGTTCACAAAATGGATTAAGAATAATTTCCATGTTTGGATGCTTCTCAAAGAAACACAGTGAGTTTTTTTGTCCGAAAATCTGAATTTCTAGCAGAGACCCTATAATAAGACTGACGGAATTAGCGGTAAATTAGTTCTCGGCTACTTTCGTAAATGGTCCAGAATACACTAAAGTTTCTACCTGCTGCTGACGCAAATTTTCATGAATAATATTCTCTCGGAGGAACAGTAACGCGCAGTAAGGGATACAATTTCATAATAACTTTAAAAATTATTTGGATCGAAGTTTGAGAATACGTTTATTGATGTTTTCTGGTTGAATGTGGCAACGAACTTCAATAAAAAAACACGTTTCACAAGTTTTTTTGAACATTTTTTCAAAAATATTGAAAGTTTGAGAAATATCATACCTGCGCTTCGACGAAAATTACGAAAATACGAAATGTGAGATTCCATATTTTGCACAAGGTTTCAAACATTTTTCCATGCATAGAACAGAGAACATGCTTCAATTTGATTCATGTTATTTGTCTGACAGCATTCAAAAAAATCTTGATCCAAAATTGTCTTGCTATCCTAATATTTTACCCGGTTGCCCCTTATTTCGTTATACTCTTTGTATGCACCTGGAATAATATGGAATTTAGGAAATTGATAACTGGTGATGAATGCATATTAGACAACTCACGGATGAAAGAGTTAAGGGAACAAGTTTTGGCGATCACAAAACGATATAAAGCACTGGTGAGTTATTTCTATCTAAAAAATCTGCATGAGTTTTCTAAAAGCTGTGAACAGTTCTCTAGAGGGCTCACTTGATGTTTTTACAGAGTTTCATGAGTGTGTATAATGGAATGATATACTACGCTGGTTTGAACTTTTTCGCTTTATATCTGAGGAAATACAAAAGAACCGGGAGCGCAATTGAACACTTTGATCTTAATATTGAGCTTTCTGCATCATTCACGTTTCTCTTAATGAGTAATGCCGTTCAGTTATCTTATATTTTCACAAAAATATGGCTGGATATAAAACAGAAGGAGTACTCACAAAGAAATGGTTCCACGGAGCTGCAACAAGTTTGAGAAATATTTCGTGAGTTTTAACTTTCTTCTCAATTTTAAAACCCTAACGATCCATTTTTTAGATTGCAGATTTCTTCGACTTTGGATGATTTTCCAAAATCCGTTCTCTACGAATGCTAAGTGGGACATTTGGCTACATTTTAAGTACAAAACCCCACGCGGGTGGTTCTATCTGAATGGCTCCATCTCTTTTTAAAATGTTGTAATACTAATTTTTTGAATGAAAATTTTAAAAGTCAAAACTGAATTTGAAACAAAGTGTGTTTATTAAGTCTAAAATTTCATTATATTCCGAATTATTGCCAGGCAACCCGTAGATTTTTTGTAGAAGCTACCACTGTAACATGCATCATTGTTTCAGTCTGAAAACCTCATGGTTCATTCAAAAAATCTCAATCGTTTGCTCACTGATTTCATCCTGCGTTGAACAATTTCTGGAACAAATAGTCTCACAAAAACTTCTCGAAAATGAGAAGACATTGTACAGTAAAAAATGAAAGATGTGGATGAATTTGCCACATCAAGAACCTCCACGAACTGTGTTGTTATCGGAGCAATCAATCTGAATTGGGCTGTCAGTTTTTGGGTTGGTTAAGAGTACCTACATGTAATAGTCAATCATGAACAAAGAATTAAAGATGAGAAGTAGAGCTTGAGGGGTTTTCACGAACAAAAACATAATCAGAATAGCTTGTAACATCCGGGAAGAGTTATCAATTGACGATTTCATTGACTTTATTGTTTTCCTGCGATGAGCTTCAAACTTCTTCAATTGCCACAAGATCATAATGAAGAATATGAGATTCAAACAACATGGAATCAGCTGAAAGTAATTTTTAGCAAAATCTCAGAAAGTACCACCAGAAACCCCAAATCCGACACCAAAAAATAAAACGGTGGATCGAAAAATGATGCATTTGTTCTCAATGTAATTGTCCGATATTGTCATTAAGTACCTTTCAGAGTATTCACTTCTGAAAAAGAAAGCGAGAATTTTTTATGAAGAATCTGTTATACTTTTTTACAACTGTCATTGGTATAATCGGACCACAAGTTATTCCAACGAAAATCCAAAGAATCGTAGAGATGACGAGAGTATACTTCCGGCCACGCCACTTATCACTGAAAAATTAGGAAAGATTTTCATAAAACGGAAATATTTAATGAAAAGTAAAGAGTTCTGGATACCTTTATTCTGTGACAAACAGATGGAAACTAACCAATCTCTGGTGTACAAAGCCATCACTCGACAAAAAGCCATTTCGACCACCAGAAAATCACTCATAGCCGTTAAATACACCTCGACATAGTTTTCGATTCTGTTGTAGACTGCTTCGACATAAGTTTTCTCATAACCATTGACTCGTTCGAATATTGCTTTGATTAATCTGACAATGACATTACTAGAATTACAAAATGCAATCATAATCATAGCCAAGTTGATCCCAGAGTTGCGAAGCTCTTTTTGCGATAAAACAATAATAAAAAACGTATTTGTGAAAAAATCCAAAACTGTGAAAAATATGAGGAAGTATACATGAAAACCCAAGTAGAATCTGTAAGAGAAAAGATTCAGAATTGGTTTTCATTTAATGGCAAAACTCAGAAATCGCATAAAAAATAGTCAGAGGAAAAATATTTCGGAAGTAGTAATCATAGAACAGCAAGCTTTCTTGACATTCCCAAATATCCGGTCCAGTTGATTCATTAGACATATTCCAGTTATGAATGTATAGAAGGCAAGGGCTTGACTTATTATTCCCATTATTCAAAAACAACTTGTCGGGAACAATCTTGTTTTGATTGAAAGTACCTAGTTTATGTCTTCTAGGACAGTGTTCTAGATGAACAAGGAGTGTTCCTTCCGGGGAAAAATCAGCTGTTATTATGCTAAAAATATCTCTTAATCAGTAAATATGGACAAATTAATGATATGAAAACATACAAACTGTCCCCTCGGAACAACTGAATACAGTTCATTTAAATGAAAGAAGAACATACTGCAGAAACTGCAATATTCTTTGTGAGTGAATCAGCAGATTTGTGTAATCCTGATAAAAATGTATTCAGATCACATACCTAGTTTCCAAAACCCTACAAATTTAATAGAACAGTTGGACGTGCTTTCAAAAATTCTGTAGATTGAATTAAAATATGATCAGTTTTTGTGATGCCATAATAATAGAGTAGTTTTTATTGAAAAGGAAGATACAAAATTGAATGAAAAATTACTTCTTTGCAACTTTCTTATTAGCTGAAATCGCAGAAATCCGGATAACACCCTTCTGAAAACAATGCGTTGAACTTGCAGAATTTTCTTCTTACTTTAGAAAAATTAAATCGACGTAGTAGTACTTCTGGAACGAATAGCCTTACAAAAACTGTCCTGAATTGAGATGAAATAGCACAGTAAATTATGAATGATGTTGATGCATATGCAACATCCGCAGCCTGTATTAGTTCTGATATAATTGGAGCAATAACTCTGAATTCAAAAATGGAGTCTTCAGAAAACTTTTTTAAATCTTACAAATAATAGTCCAACATGTAAATTGAATGGAAAACCAGTATCATAACTTGAGGCATATTAACTATCAGAAACATGATCAGAATAGCCTTCAACATTCGTGAAGAATTATCAATGTTTGACCTGAATCTGGTGTTTTATTGTTTCAACGGTCAAACGGGGGATCCGTTTAACAACTATCAGTAATGGAATTCGCTTTCTATCCTCTGTGTAACCTGTACTCACGATTTTGTTGAACGCATCGTTTTCCTTCGAGATTCTTCCAAAGATTTTAGTTTGTAAATAATCAGCAGAAAAAATATAAAGTTAAGAATGCATGGAACAAACTGAAAAAGATTGTTTACAATTACAATAGAAAATGCATCACAAATCAAACCAAAAATATAATGCCAAAAAGCAATAAGGTAGATCGAAAAGTGATACATTCATCCTCAAGGTAACTATTAGATATCGTGAAAGAGTATTCTTCTGGGTTGTATCTGAAACTTTAGTTGCTTCAGAAAATCGGTCAAATGAAATTACTTTGTAACGGAATACATTGGAATAATTGCACTACATAGAAGTCCTACAGTAATCCAAAGTACTGAAGAAATAACAAGAGAATACTTTCGGCCGTTCCACTTATCACTGAAAAATTAACGTTTGCTGTTTTTTTTATAAAAGAAGTTCAAAATCTACTATTACCTGTGTGTAGTGTAGAGAGCCATGACTCGGCAAAATGCCATTTCTACGACTAGGCAAATAGCCATCGATGACAAATACAGTTTTAAATAAGCATAAATTCTTTTGTAGAAAGCTTTGAAATATGGCTTTTCAGAACCAGTAATCCGATCAAACATTTCTTCGATTAGTTTCATGACGACGTTATTAAAATTACAAAACGCAATCATCATCATTGTCAGATTGAACCCAGAATTACGAAGCTCTTTTTGTGATAAAACAATAAAGAACAGAATGTTAGAAAACAAGTCAAAAAAAGAGAAAAACACGAGAAAATATATATGGAAACCAGAGTAGAATCTGTAAAATAACTCTTTATTATAATTTTTAAAAACCAATGGTATTCACTTGAAAATATGAAATACGAT
Source organism: Caenorhabditis remanei (assembly GCF_010183535.1). Taxonomy (NCBI): domain Eukaryota; kingdom Metazoa; phylum Nematoda; class Chromadorea; order Rhabditida; family Rhabditidae; genus Caenorhabditis; species Caenorhabditis remanei. The sequence continues at coordinate 7,727,181 of NC_071332.1, forward strand.
GTTCAATGGGAAAGTGCTAAGAGGGTTGCCAGTGAACAAACTTTCTCCTTGACAATCATAAATACTTGGTTTATCTGACATATGATCCTGTTCGATTCAACAACTCGAATTAGTTGTTTTTTGTGTGAATTTAAGTTTTTATCCACAATAAGAAAGTCAGCTTATTATTTGAAAAGGTCGTTCCATATAATAGGCGGAAATGAAAAACATGTTTGTGGAAAATAATAAGTGTTCGTACCGTAGAAAACAACTGTGAAAGGTGTGTTAGTTTATGGACCAATACGTCATAAAAATGATTCGTTTCTGATATTTCTAAGATCACTTTTGAAAATTTTTTCCTCGTTACAAGTTCAATGATCTATACACTTTCAAACCAGATAATAAGTTGAGAGACGAAAGAAATATAGTTGTCAAATGGCTTCGATTATAACCTCCGATATCATTCGATCTGGAACGCCTGTGGTAAAGAAAATAACAGAACCGGAGGGTCGAGTTGATTTATTTGATATTTTTTTATAGCAACCAGAAGACAGCGGACGGATGAAAAGCCAAAGTGGCAACTTTTGTTCCATTTTGTTGTACGAATTATACATATTTATTAACACCTTTTTCAAGTTAAATAAATGTTAAGAACTTATGACCATGTAGCTTTTCCTGTAGATTTCACTGCTGTAACTTGGATTGTCCGGGCCTCAAACTAATTATTTATTTTTTTTGTCAAGTTAAGCTGTCAGTTACCGAATGAATTCTACGTTGAATACCTCCAGGTACAAAAATTCTGACAAAAACATTTCGAAATTGAGATGAAATAACACAATAAATGATGAATGATGCTGAGGCATTTGCAGAATCGAGTGCTTTCAAAATCTCGGTTGATAATGGAGCGATTAACCTAAGTCAATTCACAATTATCTGATTTGCCGATTTGTGAAAATTACAGATAGTAGTCCAATAAGAACAATGAATTGAAAATAAGAGGCATAGCTTGTGGAGTCTTCACAAGTAAAAACATGATCAGAACAACTTTCAACATTCGGGAAGGATTTTCGATGTTAGATCTGAAACATTTGAAATATGAACGATTTTACTCACTATTTAAAAAGTCAAAAGTTAAATTTAAAAATTAAAAGTCTCGTAATATATTTTAAAGTGTTTTTCTCCAACTCATGTTTTCATCAAACTCATTATTCTCCTCCGGCGAGCTTTGAATTCTTCAAGCTTCCATAAAATCATGAAGAAGAATACAAAGTTGAGAGTACATGGAACGAACTGAAAACTGTATAGTCTTAGGTAATCTATTTTATTGCAATCCGAACCCCAAATACAATACCAAAGAAGAAAAGTGTATATCGAAGGATTATATGTACACTTGTTTTCAAGATAACCAGTCGATATTTTCAGACCATATAGTTCTGAGTATTTCTGAGAATATCTGGAATATTAGGTGAAGAAATTATTAATTTGAACATAAATTACTTTTCAATAGTCATCATCGGAATAACTGCACTACTGATAATTCCTACACTGATCCAAAGAATTGCTGCAATGACGAGAGAACATTTGCGGCCGGTCCATTTAACACTGGAAAAACATCTAAGAATATAACGAAACTCGGCTTGTAGATGATTTATCTACATCATAATTAGATTTTTCAAATCAAGCGAATTTTTTCGGAAGTCTTTTTCAGTTACCTATTTGTGGTGTAGAATGCCATAACTCGACAGAATGCCATTTCCACCACAAGAAAATCAGCCATCGCTGTCAAATACAACTCTAGATAGGATTGAACTCTCAAAAAATCACTAGAATGTAAGATTGCTTGAAGCTGTTAGTTTCATCAAAAACTTCTTCAATTAGTTTGAGAACAACACTCAAAGAGTTACAAAAGGCAATCATCATCATTGTCAAATTGAACCCAGAATTTCGTAGTTCTTTTTGCAATAGAACTATGATGAAAAATGAGTTGGAAAAGAAATCGAGAAAAGTGAAAAATCCAAGAATGTAGACATGAATATTGGAATAAAATCTGTAAGAAATTTTTGAAAAAATTATGTTCTAGAATGTGTTGAGAAACTCAAAAATTATCCAAAGGGTGTTTCCACTGTCAATATCACCAGCATAGTATTCCTTGAAAAGAAGATCGTCTTGGCAATCCAAAATAGTTGGCTCTTCCGACATATCCTCAGTTACGAGATTCAAGCTTAATGTAAAAATAGCCTATTTATATCGGAAACAATTGTCTGGTACACTTATTTTGATTAAAATGATATCGTTTCCTGAATTGAGTAGGACACGTAATTAAAGTGTTCAAAGAGAACAAAATATATATGTTCAGATTCAGACAAAAATTCAGCTGTTGTCACACGACAGTGGGTAAAAAGGATAATTTTTTCAATTGACAAAAACAGGAAAAAAGATTAACCTGTTATTTTAGATTGGAAAGAGAGGAACATCACAAGCTCTTGCTGTGTTCCGACCAGTGCATTTGCCACTGAAAACAACCATCTCAGCTAATTTTCAAAGTTATTTTTTCGCCTTGCTCAACACTTAACACATAGTAAACGTTACGATATACACGAAGAAGATGATACCTGAACGGAACTCTCTGAATCACTCTCATACTACCAATCTTTGGTGAATATTGTCATAACTCGACAAAATTTGAGTACACACGTACTTGCCATTCGCTCAAAAACGTTGCCCAAAAATAAGAAAAATACAGCCAACGCCTCTAATCTGATCGAAAATTCTCTGAGTGAAAGATGCTCATGGATGAAAAGTTTGAAAGAACGTGTAACTGAAAAAAAGACCTTGAAAAAACAAAATCACAAAACAATTTCATCGTAGTTTTCTGAATTCTTATCATGTTACTGTTTTCTCGACATTCAAATTTATCCTTATTGAATGATCGTTGAGTCTAAACACAAAATACCACCCCCAAGGCCGCTTGTTCGCCTTTCGTTAACTGTTTTCTTCCGCTTCCTTGTTGGAAAACCACAGTGACAGTAATGGTGTGAATAGAGATAATGAAGAGGAACAGAGAAATCTAATTTGAAAAACTGTTCATCTGAACTAATTGGGTTTAGGAAAAACGTAAACTTTACTACTTTTCTGTCTTCTACAGTCCTAGTTTTCAGTTATTCATTTCTAGGTATTCTCTTTCAATTCCGTTAGGAGGAGCTAAATTATAAGGAAGGTAACGAGAATCTCCGCGAGATGACCTCGGAAGTAATGTATCAGACTGTATAAAACGAAAACCGGGATGAGAGAAAGGCATACTTCATCCAATACGATGAGTACCAGCACCTTCGTCACTGTGGCTTCGGCCGTCTCCGGTCTTGCTGTTCTCGGATGTCTTTTCACCGTTGGAATGATCTTCAATGATATCAATTCCTTTTACGATGAGAAGATCGAAGAGCTCAACGAGTTCAAGGGACTCGAACAACATGCCTGGAAGTCAATGATTCCATCCACTCGCCCAGTCAATGCTGAATCTTTCCTTCTTGGCCGTAACAAGAGACAAGCTCAATGCAACTGCGGAGCTCAATCCCATGGATGCCCAGCTGGACCACCAGGACCACCAGGACACCCAGGAGCCCAAGGAGAGCCAGGACTTCCAGGAATTGCAGGACAACCAGGATCTGGAGCCAGAGTCAACCCAGCAACAGGACGCGACAGCTTCTGCATCACTTGCCCAGCTGGACCACCAGGACCGGCCGGAGCTCCAGGAGCACCAGGAGCACCAGGAAACTCCGGAGCCCCAGGACAAGACTCATTCGGAGGAGGTCAAGGACCAGCTGGACCACCAGGACCAGCCGGAGATGCCGGAGCACCAGGAAATGCTGGAGCCCCAGGAGCACCAGGAAACCCAGGGCGTGGAGGACAACGCAGTCGTGGACTTCCAGGACCATCAGGAGCCCCAGGACCACAAGGACCAGCTGGACGACCAGGACAACCAGGGCAATCTGGAGGATCCGGAGCACCAGGACAAGCCGGAGCCCCAGGAGCCCCAGGACAACCAGGACAAGCCGGAGCTCCTGGAACCCCAGGAGCCCCAGGAAACAGCGGAGCTCCAGGAGGAGATGCCGGTAAGATAACTGCTACAATGATAGTGTTCAGTTTCATTAATTTTCCTCTATTTCAGCATACTGTCCATGTCCAGCTCGTTCTGCTGCTATGGCTGCTCGCAAGCGTGTTGTCAAGGTTGCTCGTTCCCGTGCTGCTGTTGCCAAGCGTCGTGTCGTCAAGCGCGTTCGCGTCCAAAAGGCCTAAATCCTCGGGTTCGATTAATAATCTCAATAATAAACCATCAAGCATCCAATTTTTTCGTTTGCAATAAGGTCATCATGATTAATTCAATGAGAAGACAGATACTATCTCTCAAAACCGAAATAAGAGATTGAAGTGTGTCTTTTTACAATCATAAGACTCAATCTCTCCTTCAGTTCTCTTTTCTCAACAGTTGTTTGGTCATCAGACGGTTTCAAGGTCTTCATTCGTCCTCTTCAGCAACCGAACACGGAAATTGGTAGCGTACACTGATTGAAAATTCCGAAAAAAGAAATCAAAAAAGTAGTACACTTCTTTTGATTCCTCCAACAATTACACAATCTCTCGGTTTCATCTTCAACTGTCAAGTTCACCTTTATATAAAAACAACGAATTGGAAAAAAGAAAGAAAACCGTTTTGTCCGTTTTGAAATTCTATAAAAGGCAAGACAGGAAATGGGAAAAGACACACATCATCGAGTCAAAACGATGAGTGCAAGTACTCTTGTGACCGTGGCTTCGGCTGCATCTGGTATTGCTATTGTTGTTTGTGTATTCACTGTTGGAATGATCTTTAATGATATCAACTCATTTTATGATGAGAAGATTGGAGAGCTTCAAGAGTTCAAAGGATACGAACAAGTCGCTTGGCAAGCAATGATTCCAACTACTCGTCCATCATCTGGATCTTCTTTCCTTATGGGAAGAAACAAGAGACAAGCCGAGTGCAACTGCGGGGCTCAATCCCGTGGATGTCCAGCTGGACCACCAGGACCACCAGGACAACCAGGAGCTCGTGGAGAGCCAGGACTTCCAGGAATTGCCGGACAACCAGGATCTGGAGCCAGAATCAACCCAGCTACCGGAAAGCCAGGATTCTGTATCACTTGCCCAGCCGGAGCTCCAGGACCAGCTGGACCACCGGGAGCCCCAGGACCAAAGGGAAATAACGGACAACCTGGAGCTCCAGCTCAGTCTGGAGGACGTGGACCACCAGGGCCACGTGGACCAGCTGGAGATGCCGGATCACCAGGACAACCTGGACACCCAGGATCTCCAGGAAACCCAGGACGTGGAGGACAACGTAGTCGTGGAACTCCAGGAGCCGCTGGAAGACCAGGACCACAAGGACCAGCTGGAGGACCAGGACAACCAGGAAGATCCGGAGGAGCTGGAACTCCAGGACCACAAGGACCACCAGGACCAAATGGACAACCAGGTCGTCCAGGAAACGATGGTACACCAGGAGCTCCAGGAAACAACGGAACTCCAGGAGGGGATGCAGGTTAGAAAAATTGTACGATTTATTTTCAAACTTAAAAATTGTTTTCAGCCTACTGCCCATGTCCAGCTCGCTCAGCTGCTGTTGTTGCTCGTTCCAGAGTTGCAGCTCGTTCAAAAGTCGCTGCTCGTTCTCGCGTCGTGGCTCGTTCCCGTGTTGTTGCTCGTAGTCGTGCAGCTGCCAAGCGTCGTGTTGCCGTCAGAAGACATCGCGTCCAAAAGGCTGTTGCTGCCTAAATTACTTCTCCAGTTTTAATAAATGCTTCTTTCGCTTTGTTCGACACACATTTTTAAAAATGGGGAGAAACAGTTTATAGAAGTTATCAACAAAATTTTCCACTGAAAATTGAGTTCAAAATTAGTAATTGGAAAAGTGTTTATCTTTTGATTATGTAATATCGAACAAATCTGGTTTGACAACTGCAATTGACATTTTTTATATTAAGTTTGGGGCAAAATCATAATTTCCATGTAATTATGATATCGATACATCCCCAAAAGATGGAAAACCGATTATATTAGCTCACATGAATCCTATTCAAAGACAATGGAACGGCATTTTCTTGATGCGGAAGATTAGAATAAAAAAGGTAACATAAGATCACAATTAGAGAATATACTAAACAAATTTGTAAAACAGGTGATCGATACTTAAGCAAATGTTTTCTGCATTACGTGATAAGTTCACAAACGTTATCTTGAATATATCCTATGTTGCAACAAGGGTTTTTCAAAAGCTCTAACTTTAATGTTTCAGATGCATTCGTTAATTTGTCCCGATTTGGTGATAAATTAATAATATAATAATTTAGACAATAATTTGAAAACAAAGTTAGGTTTCTTCTGTAGAAGTTGATTGAAACACGTGTTTCTGTTATTGCCGCATTGTTTAATTTGATCATTTCCACAACATCAGAACACTGGAAACTCTAATTATTCGATAAACACGGTGAGCATATTTCTGAAAGTTAATGGCACCTTGTTTCACTTCAAGCTTGTATCTTCGTATTCTGTAAGGAAATGTTTTAATCCAACTATGTTATAACATTAGTAAAAATAGATAATCGGCACAGGGCTACAAAATGTTATCTTCAACTATAAAGTTGGTAGTCAGAATTTTTCCCCATTATTCTATGTTTTTGAAATCGAATTCTATCTGTTCCTTCTCTTCTTTCTCTTACGAAACCCGAGAACCGCGTTGACGATTCTCAAACGATCCCATTAGTTCAGTTCATGTCTTTTTTTTCTGGAGGCGTTGCCCTTTTTGCATCGTTATTTCGCTTCCTTGTTAAACTGGTTTTGAAATTATTGAACACAAGACAGGCACTGATAAGAGTCCGAGTCTCTTATTTTTCCACACTATTACCTTGGTTACCTGGAAACCGGGAAATTCGTATAAAAGAGAAACCCGGTCACCGGTAAACTCACTCTCATCTCTAAAGATGAGTGCAAGTACTCTTGTGACTGTGGCTTCGGCTGCATCTGGTATTGCTATTGTTGTTTGTGTATTCACTGTTGGAATGATCTTCAATGACATCAACTCATTTTATGATGAGAAGATTGGAGAGCTTCAGGAGTTCAAAGGATACGAACAAGTCGCTTGGAAAGCAATGATTCCAACTACTCGTCCATCATCTGGATCTTCTTTCCTTATGGGAAGAAACAAGAGACAAGCCGAGTGTAACTGCGGGGCTCAATCCCGTGGATGTCCAGCTGGACCACCAGGACCACCAGGACAACCAGGAGCTCGTGGAGAGCCAGGACTTCCAGGAATTGCCGGACAACCAGGATCTGGAGCCCGAATCAACCCAGCTACCGGAAAACCAGGATTCTGTATCACTTGCCCAGCCGGAGCTCCAGGACCAGCTGGACCACCAGGAGCTCCAGGACCAAAGGGAAATAACGGACAACCTGGAGCTCCAGCTCAGTCTGGAGGACGTGGACCACCAGGGCCACGTGGACCAGCTGGAGATGCCGGTTCACCAGGACAACCAGGACACCCAGGGTCTCCAGGAAACCCAGGACGTGGAGGACAACGTAGCCGTGGAACTCCAGGAGCCGCTGGAAGACCAGGACCACAAGGACCAGCTGGAGGACCAGGACAACCAGGAAGATCTGGAGGAGCTGGAACTCCAGGACCACAAGGACCACCAGGACCAAATGGACAACCAGGACGTCCAGGAAACGATGGAACACCAGGAGCACCAGGAAACAACGGAGCTCCAGGAGGAGATGCCGGTGAGTTAATATTTTCAATTCAGGTTTATAATTCTCTGATTTTTCAGCATACTGCCCATGCCCAGCCCGTTCCGCTGTCATGGCCTCCCGTGTTGCTGTCAACCGTCACGTCGCCGTCAACCGCAACGTTGCTCGCAACCGTGTCGTTGCCCGCCACCGTATCGCAGCTCGTCGCCGTGTTGCCGTTCAACGCAGAGCCCGTGTCCACGCGCAAGCTATTTAGAGAGTTATCACTTTTTAATAAAGATTCAGCATTCACAAGTGTTTTATTTTATTTTACAATCGGAATTCTAGAAATGATCAAAGCTAAATGAGCGAATACAGCATTCCGATTCTCTTTGATAACTTCATCAAGCAGTCCCTCTTCACTAGACAAAACATCCTGAAAGAAAAGAGTTTTCTGTTGATTTTAGAACTTCCCTACCTTGAAGAACACTTTCAACTCTTCTATTTTCTTATTCTGCGCTTGATGTGCATCAATGGTTGACTTCCTAGTTTGCTGTTCTTTCAGAAGTTGATTTTCTAATTGTGACATCATCTTCTGACATTTCTCAGCATTCTGCAATGCGTCGTCGAGCTGAAATCCGGTTGTAGAATTCAATGAAATACGAGAGTGCCTGTTCACCTTTGAGTTCAAATCATTCTCAATTTGTACGTATTTTTCAAGAGTACTCTTCCGTTTGTTTTCAGATTCCTCCAGTCTTCGCTTACTGTCTTTCAAAGCCTTCTCAGTCTGAAAAATGGATGATCGCATAAAGAAATATTATAAATGACTCACAGTTTGTCCACTTTTCTCCAATAAACTTCTCAACTTCAGATTCTCTTCTTCTCTTTCCTGAGTTTTCTCCATTTCTCTTTCTAATTCTGTCTGCTTTTCCTCGTTGAGCTGTTCCATTCGTAGAACTTCTTGTTTCTTTTTTGTCAGTTCTAACTCCAAATGTTCTATCACTTGATTATTCATCAATGTGTGTCCTTTGCTCTCGAGACTCGCTTCTACTCTAATTTCAGCAACAGCTTGTTCGAATTCTGCACTCAAATCAGCACGGGCTCTGAAACAAAATTAATTAGTGATGAGATCCTAGGATTCGGTTTTGTAATTGTTACTGTTCAATTGCTGCAATTTTCACACTCCGTTCCTCTGCTTCTTTTCTTCGAATCGTCTCTTCTTGTTGGTCTACAACTGATTGCAAAGAGTTTAATTTTGCACCCATTTCAATGATTTCCAGTTCAATTCTATGTTGATTTCCTAGTTGAGTATCTGAAGTTTTAATTATGCCCAAAGAACAGATCAATCTAATTAACTAACCCATAATACTCATTTCACTTTTCAATTTCTCAATTTCTTCTTTCAATTTCTTCTCTTCCAACTCATAATTCTCTCTATGAATCTTGAATTTTCTATCTGATTCTTTCATCCGCTCATCCAACATTTCCTCAAGCCGTGCCGTCTGAAATTGCTCGTTCTCTGCTCACTTTTCACTATATTTCTCTCTTACCTCTTCGTCTTTTTCCTCTACCAATTTTTTCAGATAACTAATCACATCGTTCGATTCAAATGTCAAATTTGTCAACTGATTCTCAGTCGCCTCATTCGTGACTATCAACTCCGCGATTTTCTCCTGTTCTTCTTTCATTTTGAGTGTTCTCAACAGTCAAAAAACTCACTTGTAATAGCTCAAGTTGCTCATCCAGTGGTTTCTCCTCTGATTCTTGACGCTGTTTTGGAATCATAGGTAGTAGATTAGTAGTACGAATTAGTAATGAAATGACTCTAAGCAGTTTCAAATAGTTATTCAGCCAACCGTACATAATCGTTTTCCGGTGAGAATTTATATTTTACGTTCGAGAAGGTGTGTTAAATTTTTACCACTTGTAACTATTCGTTCAATTGAGTTAGTTTTCTTGTTTTTTGTCTTTAATCTGTTAAATTGAACGTTTCTATAAACGTTTTTGTTCCGAATTAGATTACTGTTGTGTTTATTCTAATTTGAAGTCCCTCCAAAAAAGCATTGTAGATTTACGGTAAACTGAGCGCGGTCCGTCATTTCGGAGTGTCGTAATCAGGCCAAATTTATTTTTTTTTTGCAATACACGCGTGTATAGGTTTTCCTTCTAATTTAACTTCATTTATGCTCAAATTCCTTCAGAATAATTACATAAAATAAATATATAATTTATTCAGGCAGCGTTATGTTTGTTCACTGTATTTTATTGTAATAAAAGTTGGATGTAAAGAAATGTGCTTGCAAAGCACTTTTGGAAACATTACTAACAACCATATACTTTCATTCGAGTTTCTGTCAGAATTCCGATACAATCCATTTTATTTTCATGATATGTTTCTTCTCTCAACCCGCAAACTTGACTGATAAGACGGGGCTGTAGTATCACTCCATTCTACCCTCTCATTTTTTTCGTGTGGCGTGATTCTGTTTTGTTGCCTTTCTGTACAACATGTTCTTTGCAATCACTGTTTTTCTTTCAGGGTAACAATGAGTGTTCAATTATATCTTGTCACCTACAATGTTCTCCAAATTTTGGGGTAAGTTTGGAAGGTAGAAAAAAGTGAAACAACATGTTTTAATTTTCAGATGGTCAGTCGTGCTGGTGAAAACAGTCCTTGGTCTTCTCAATGGACTCACATGGCCACAGCTCTACGAGTCAGTGGAATTCGAGCTGAAGATTTTCCAGACCGCTGCTATTCTTGAGGTTTGTTTTCAAATAAACATTTTGAATGATGAAGAAAGTGTTTTTAAAACAGTTGTTCATTCAGCCTTACTCAAATTTTAACGAATAAAAATACTGGTTTTCAGGTAATCCACGCCGTCATCGGACTCGTTCGTTCCCCAGTTGGAACAACAGCAATGCAAGTTACCTCTCGCGTTGTCCTTGTATGGCCAATTCTTCATTTGTGCTCAACAGTGAGTTGAATCGAAACATTCGTTTTATTCGTAAACGAACGTTCTGATTTTTCAGGCTCGATACAGCGTTGGAGTTCCACTTCTTCTCGTCGCCTGGTCTGTTACCGAAGTGATCCGATACTCGTTCTATGCTCTCAGCGTCCTGAAGCAACCAATCCCTTACTTCCTCCTCTGGCTTAGGTAAATTAGAGTTTAAAAATAATCATTGAAAAATAAATAATTTTTTCAGATACACTCTCTTCTACGTTCTTTACCCAATGGGAGTCTCTGGAGAGCTTCTCACTTTGTTCGCGTCGTTGAAGGAAGTTGACGAGAAGAAGATTCTCACTCTCGAAATGCCAAACCGCCTCAATATGGGAATCTCCTTCTGGTGGGTACTCATCATCGCCGCTCTCACCTACATTCCTGGATTCCCACAACTCTACTTCTACATGATTGGACAGAGAAAGAAGGTGCTCGGAGGAGGAAACAAGAAGAAACAATAAACGTGTATTTGTATGCAGGCAATAATGTATTTTTTAGATTAATTATAACAAAAAGCATCTTTATTCATAAATTATTCCCCGTATATCCGAAAAAAGCACCCGGAAAATCACGATGGTGGCGTCATTTGAGCAAGAGCTTCTGCTTTCGCTAAATAATTTTGGTATAGGTAATAACACCAATATATAAGATTAAGTAGGCAAAAAGATAATGGAAATGCCTTTCTGCAGAATTTGTCGACATTTTGCGCCGTCCATTTCGTATTTTCATCGTCGTCATCGGCCAGTAATCCTGGAAATTCTGAATTGAAATATAATCAAGAGAAGATAATTTTTTAAAAATTGGAATACCGAATTGAGCGAGTGCATGTAAAGATTCAAACATGTTATTTGCCTGGCGAGATATTGAGATTTTGTGGGAAGCAGTACCGTTCTGTGAAGATCGAGAAATGGAGTAAAAAACTATGAATATGGAAATTTCTTACCGAAAACGGCTCATCATAATTACTTCTCAAATCACTGTCCGCTGCATTCGTATTCGTCATCGTCGTTGCACCATAATTGTTCTTCTTTTTATCCTTTTTCCTGGAAAATACTTCAGAATAAGCTTTAAAAAAAACGATTGAATTCACCTCTGCAGAGCGGCAACTCTTTCTTTTTTCTTCTCTGCTTGACGTTCTTTCCTCCTCATGTTATTCTCACTCTCTAGATAACAAACGAATGCCACCTCAATCATTGTCAAAAATATGAAACTGAAAAAATTCTAAATTGAAAATTAGTGCCGTTTAAAATTATCTCTTACGCTGTTGTGAGAACCATATAAACATCAATTGATTTGACGTAACCAACTCTTGGAAGATTCTTCGCAACGTTTCCATACTGAAATAAAAAAGTATAGATCACACATCAGTGATGATAGTATAGTTTCAGACCTGAAATGTAAGAGCCATCAGGGAACTGACACCGAGCGTAATTCTCGCTGGCAATGCTTTCAGATCAATCCAAAAACTGACAAATGAAAGGAAAACAGATGAATATGTGGGAATATACATTTGAAGGATATAGAATCCGTAGGCACGGGAGAATGTGAGTGAGACGGTAAGCTGGAATGCAAAGACAAGATAGTTGAATATTTCAGGGAGTGTTCAAACCTGATCCCACTGTCCTGCTGCATATTCAAAACTATTTTTGGTCCATTGTAATCCGTATAAAGTGAAATCAGATAATTTTGATTTGGCAATCGAAAACACTGGTTGCCATTCTCGCCAATTTAGTTTCACTTTGGCAGCGTTGTATGCATAACTTTCGATTATAAGCTCACAGTTCTGAAATTATAAACATGTAAAATTTCATCTCTTAAAACTCGATTCACCATAACATCCATTGGAAACAAAACCAGATCAACCATACACGGAGACTGGACTTGAAGACGATAATTGACCCATACAGTACCATTCGGGTAGATCATCAAAAAGATATTTGGAGTTGGCGACGAATGGATTTCTGTCTTCTTTGAGTTCACGAAACAGACATTCGGGGTCCATAATTTCTCTACCATCTGAAAAAACTGTTTTTGCTCATACTATGTCGACTAAATTTACAGAATATCCAAGTGTAAGATTCTGAAGACAAGTAGTGATATGATCGAATCGTAGACGTGGATCGTGCCATATTTGACTGAACAATAGATCTAAAGTGAAGCTGGCTGAAATCTCGGACACTTGAGCGATATTCTGAATTCCGAATTCTATGGATACAACTGTCGCCGACGTCTTCAAAGGGACGGTGTTCTTGTTGTAGTTATCATCAAATAACCTTCTCAAGACAAGTTGTGATATCGTGTCATTCGCTGGCTCACTGCAAAGTTCGTTTTGACATGACTGATTTTTGCGACTTTTGCTATTCTTTTCGGTTTTATGAGTATTTTATTGGTTTCCACTAAACACCTCGTGCACGATAAGAGAGTGTCACATTCTATTCTAATTTTGATTCAATTTCTTTATGATTTTTTTCTCTATCGTCTGTTATTTTCTTGCTACTTTTGGTGTGGTCAACGGTGATTGTGCTCCAGGAGATGTGAAGAATACACAAGAAAATTGTGTTCATGTTGAGAATTTAGCTTCGTAAGTTTCAGAAATCTTCAGAAGAACTAAAAGATGATTTAAGAACTTGGCAAGAAGCGGAAAACTTCTGTGTTGCCCATAATGGACATTTGGCTTCAGTCCACAATGCTTTCGATATGACATCGTTGAGAAGTGAGTCAATATTTTAGCTATTGTCACATTGTTTAATTCTAGAAGTTGCTGGAATTTGCACTAACTTTTGGTTAGGAGGTCAATGTCAGGCAGGAAGCAATTGTAAATGGGTTGATGGAACAGATTTCGATTATAAAAACTTCAGAAACGGAAATCAAGGATCAGATAATTGTGTGGTTGCAGACACCAAATCTGGTATGACTTTGCAATAATAAAGGATCTGACTATTCGAATTTCAGGAACCTGGTCTACTCAACCATGTACGGCCACTAGCTGCATTGCATGTGAAATAAAAGGAGCAATGCAAGACTGTCAAGATTGGATGAAGGCCGGTTATACAGAGTTAGTTTCAGAGATCTGATAATGACTTTTTATTCGAATTTCAGTTCCGGAAAGTACACAATTCTAGTGAATGGAAAGGAAACGGAAGTTTGGTGTGACATGCAAACATATGGAGGAGGATGGATTCTTTTTCAAAAGTAAGCATTTTTTATTGAATATAAATTGAAGAAAGGAGACTCAATTAATGTCTACTAGTGAGAAACAGGTTCTTTGTCCATTCTATGAATCTTGTTTCAGTCGACTCGACGATAGTGAAAGCTATTGGGACCGAAAATGGGACGAATACAAAAATGGATTCGGAGATACTGATGAAAATGTGAATTTCTGGTTGGGAAACGAGGCTTTGTATACGTTGACAAATAACAAACACGTGACTTTGAGAGTTGAGATGTATGGAGATAGAACTCCAAACTCTAAAAATGCAACAGACTTCTGGTTTGGTCACTATTTCGAGTTCAAGGTAACAAAACTAGAATGCCTTCAAATTCACTTTTTCTTGGTTCAGGTAGGCCCAGAAACTCAAAACTATCCACTTGTAAATCTCGAAATGGATTGGGCGCATCCGATTGGAAATGCATCAACTGCTTGGTATGACCTGACTTGTTCAATTGGATCCCCATTCTCTACAGTTGACAATATCCACGACCCCGTAAAGGAATGCGTGACGAAATTCCAGATGGGGTGAGTTCATTTTCCTATTTTTGTTTTTCCTTTCTACCACTCCTTTCTAATTTCCGTTCCTTTTTCTTAGCGGCTGGTGGTTGAAAAATTGTGCCCTTTCGACTCTCAACGGGGCGTATACACCGAAAGATTGGAATAATGGATATGGTAAGAGAGCTTACTCTTTTTGCAAGAAAATGGGTGGATAAGATGAATGTCCAATACACATATTCCATTATTTCAGGAATGTTCTGGATCTGGGATGGAAGCGATACTATCTTGCATCCACGAAAGACTCGCATGTTGCTCAGAAATACTGTTGTTTGAGAGAATGTAAACCGCTTCTGATTTCGATAAAAAGAACTAAATAAAGCCAATAAAAAAACTTACTCGCACTGCATCCAATCGTAATTATCTATCGGAGTCGGGGTCTCCGGAAGTGTTGAGATGGCATTTCCGAGTCCCCAGATTAATGTGAAAAGGTTTAGTCGTTCAGCGAGTCCCGTAACGTTCGTCATTACAACATCTGCAACTAAGAAGTTGTTTCAGAAAAATTTAAGAAGAGAAACGCATTAATTGAAAAAAAAATGGAGAGACAAAAGAACAAAAGAAAAGTGTGTTTTTGACTGGAAAAGTTTGAAAACCAGACTCCTTATTTCTTTATTTCTTTTTGCAAAAATTATCTTTTCTTTCGATTGTCGTCTAGCATTGGAATCTGGCGACAAATTCAATTAGTAATACATATATTCACAGCATAATTCAAACTCGAATGTGTCTTTTATTTCGATTGAGGAAATTCCTCCCGCTTCTGGACGAGAAAATCCAAAGAGTACACAAAAGAAAGTGCAAGAAGAAGGTTCCAAAAAAAAAATAGACGACGCTCATGTGGATCCTCTCCAAATGTGATGAAAACTTTTTGATACACATTTAGTGGCCAAATGCTTGTAAACAAAAGCGGTTGATGATTGAGAGCTGGATGGTGGTTTTGAGATGAGATGAAGAGTGTTGTATGTATGCTTTTTAAAAAATTGAGGCTTTCCGGATGATGAGGAAGGAGTAGTAGAAGAAGGAGAAGAAGAAGGAGGAGGTCCACTGATGACGAAGAGTGGACCGGAGTTTTTTCGGAGAAGGAGAAGAAGAAGACGATGGAGTGGACCGAATATGTAATAACGTGGCAGTCAGATAATAACGTTATGGCTGATTTAAAGAAACTGAATAATGAAGAGAAGGAAGAGTGTTGAGAGAGCGAAGAATTGATCTTTTTGTGTTGAAGCTGTCAGAATCAGAGGCGGACGACTACACCAGCCAATTAAGAAGGACTCCTGAGAGAGAAGAGTGAGCACTGTTTGTATTTAAAAATACCTCTTCTCATTTCACTTTTTTTGTTTTTTGAAATAGAGAGAGAGGTTCGTGTTTTTCAATCGTGTCTTTCTTTTCTTCTTCTTTTTCTGGTCAAACGGGTCTAGTCACATAAATCAGAACAATGAAGAAGACAGGAGAGGGCAGCGGTCTCTATGAATTTTGAATCTCAAAAAATATACGTCTTTTTGTTGTTTTTTTATTAAAGAACGTGCGTCATACATCTGATCTGACAGTGGAATGTATTCAAATTTCAATGCTTAATAATGAACAGTGTCAACTTATCTAGAAAATGATAACAACATTTCTGAAACCCAGAAAACAGGGAGGTTTCCAAAAGAGAGGAGACATGCTCTTGACGGACCCATCATCGGAGAAATGTGCGCTTCTGGAGCACATCGCCCCGCGCACAAATTCACCTCGACATTATAATAAGATGCAGATTTTTTCTCCATTCGCTCGGGGACTGGGCGTCGAGATGATGTTGAGCAGAAATTTGATTGTTTGAGGGACAAAGAAAATAGTGTACAGTATGATGGAGGATTAGAGAATGTACTCATCTCTTCGATTGACTTTTTTGGAAATGACAAAGAAAAGGATTTAGATGAAGCTGATGGATTTTTTGCTGAATTTAAATTATACGACACCCACACACCAAGCATCTGAAAAGGTTAGGCTTCAGCTATTGGAAAACGTACAAAAACAAGAATATAGAAAATGGAGATGTGGACGTATGGAAATGACCGAAATTTGGGTTTGCTGACTTGAAAAAAGAAGGGGGAGATGGATCTGATACTCGGAATTTATACCAATTTAGAAAATGTGTACTTAAGAGTTTTGGAAAATGCTGGAAAAGCAGATGTTCCTGTGGGAATTAATACATAATTTGTACTCCTGTTTCATATTAACGAGGATTGCGACTTCAAATTATCTCTACAATAAAAAAAAATAAACAAAAAAAATTCCCGGCTCCCGTTTCAAAAATTTTATAAACGACCTTTCTAAATGACACTAACACATCGTAAATATTCATGAGATGGCTATTATTGAGAAGAGTATGTTTTCAAATTCTAAAATTCTCAAAAACTAAAAACCAGATGTACTGTTGAGACAGATATCCACTATATGTGAAAAGAAGTAAAATATAATTGTCGTCGTTTGCACCTTCCTAAAAACTCAAAATAACTGAAAAATAAGTACTCCAGTTTTTCGAGAGCACTTCATCAGTTTTCACACTATTTAGTTCCACATCATTCATCTGTTTGTTATTTACATGTTCCTCAATACCCGGAAGCTCTTGTTATTTTATTGTTCTTTCGATAAATGCTTCGGTTTGTACTTTCTCACGTCAAAAATAACTATTTTTCAAAATATTTTGCTCGCTAGAGTTTTCCAGTTTTAAAGGGGACTGCGGTATTCCAAAAATCGAGATTTTTTAATATGGATCGACTTAGAATTTTGTAGAAAAGAGAAAAGTCTCTCTTACCGTGAAGATTTGCCTTATTTTCAAAGTAAAATTCTCTCGCCATGAACATGAAAAAATTTTGAAATATAAGGCAAATCTTCACGGCGAAAGGCCCTTTTTGACACTTGGAGGCCTCATAACTCGTTTCAGACGAATTTTCGGACCTGGCACCAAGAGACTGTTCTCTTTTCTACAAAGTCGTGAGTTGATCCATATAAAAAATCTCGATTTTTGGAATACCACAGTCCCCCTTTAAATATGAAAAGGAAAGATAAAGGTAATGGCGAGCTAGAGCGGTCAATAAAAGATTGAAGGAATCTCTTGATATTACAATAGATTCAACATTTCGATTGGACTCAACAAAAATAAGCTATATATGTAAACTTCAGAACAGTCCAAGGAGCAATATCTGCCAAAGTGTTAATGTTATTCCAACATAATAGGTTACCCACTATATAGGAATGTTAAAACTCTGTTTTCTTTGGCTGACCTTTCTAAGTTCTCCTCCAAAGTCGTTCGCATTTCTTCAGTTTATCCCTCGTTTCTCGGTTTCATATTTGACGTTTCTGAGGTGGCGCTGGTTCGCTGAAAAAACTTCAGACAGGACATCACACTGAAACGAAAATCTTACCTTCATTATTTTGATCTTAATACTAGGTTTGAGTCTCAGAGTGGTTTTAGGATTAGAAAATAGGACACATTTTTCTTATTTATATTTTCCAAGACTTCCTGTTTTCAAAGACTTTGACAGGATGGAATCAGACTTTGACAGGATGGAATCATATTTGCTACTTTTTAAAATAGCTAGAAGGTCGAAACAATTCGGGAGTTCTTACAACCGTACCCCACTGAAACTATAACCCCGTTCGTGTGAATAAAAATCCGAAATCAGCAGGTTGCATGAAATTATGAGTAGAGTAATTTCCTTTCAAGAAATGCCTTGGGTCTTCAAATTTCGTAAAACAGGACGATAAGAGAAACAATCTGTTTAGTGTGTGCCATGTAACCGATTTTAGACGAGATTTGAATCAGTTTTTCTAATTTTAATAAAAACGTGCACGGTATAATATATTTTGCTTCAAAACCGATTCTTACTTACTAGACCTGTTTTTAAAATCCAACTTTCACATGTTTTAAATAGTTTCGCCGGTCATCTATTTCAGTTTCTCAAATTAATAGGCTTAGAAAACTTTCTCTTTTGCTCTTTTTGAATTTCCGTCAAGATCTACTGAAGTTTTAATACCAGTATAATTTGTTAATTTTTAACGTAGAACCAATCTTGAGACTTGAAAAAAGACTGATCTTAAAATAATAAAACGATCCCGGGTCACGGGCAACGATTTTTCGACAACAGATATCCTAATATTCATGTATTTCCAAAACTCAATAAATTTAGTTTCAACAGATAGCTGTCTTTCTTCGTAGTCCATGATATTTAGTTATTTTGAAGCCGGTCCTTAAACGGTTGTTGCTCATCATTCACCTTCAAGTTGTCTTTGAAAAAAATTCTGAAATATTGACAAATCTCGTGGTTATCGAAAATGTTCTGCTATCCTTTGTTTCATTCAGACATCCAAAGACGTTGAAAGGGTAGGTTTATCGTGAAACTTCTGTACTAAGAAGAGATCGCGTCTAGTGAAAGTCTCAATGTCATCTGAATAGTTTCCAACATCCGTCGTCTTTTTTCAAGTCTCACGCTTGGTTCTACGCCAAAAATTCACAAATCACACTAGTAATAAAGCTTCAGTAGATCTTGACATAAATTCAAAAGAACAAAAGGAAAAGTTCGAATTGGGTTGAGTTGGTGGAAGATTTAAACGAAAGGATACCATCTTGGCACTACGTAAAGATATCAAAAAGTTGCCCAATTTTATCTGAAAACTAAAAAATTGAAAATATAAAAGTTATAAAAAATTTAAAACACTGATAGTTCAGCAGGTTTCTCTACTTCTATTCCTAAATTACACCTGGCCTTACAATTTCGTCTCGTCTATCACTCGGCGCTTTTTCTAGTAGAAATAATTTTCAAAAAAAATCGTTTTTTTTAAATACTATTAGAAAAATATAGGAGATATAGTCATCTTGATACATGTCTTCTCATGAATGTCTTTGAGAATGAATCTTCTGGATGTTTCGCAAATATTTCGTTTCACCATCACCATTTCAGTACAAAAAGTTTTGCCAATTATTTGTGTCATAAGTACAGTGTCATTAGTACCGTGTAACAAGGGTCGAGTTATTCCTCTTCCCTTGTTATTAAAGACAACTCCAATTACTCTCCAAACTGCGAACTGACCACCCCCACCCGGATGGGTATTGACTACAGAAACTTTATTTCTAGAATGAGATCGAGTCTTGTGAAAGACCAAATGTCATCCGAATAGCTTTTCCAATATCCGAAGATATATAATCAGCTAGGTTTGAAGCTTTTGTACTGAGAAGCGATCGAGTCTAATGAAAGTCTCAATGGCATCCGATAGCCTATCATCGTCAAATGGACAATGAGTAGGCAAGATATCAAGCTTCTTTACTAGAGTGAGATCGAGTCTTGTAAAAGACTAAATGTCACCCGAATAACCCACAACATCCGAAGATGTCGACCTCTTCGGATGCTTGTTATAAGTAGGTTTGAAGTTTCGGACCTGAGAAGCGATCGAGTCTAATGAAAGTCTCAATGGCATCCGATAAGCCTTGCAACGTCCGAAGACGTTGGAGGCACAAAGTCACCCAACCGGAGGAGAATGATACAGTCAGTCTTTGAAAGAATGATTGACCGTCATCTATTGTATTTCCTCCACTCAATAATCACGTAACATATTTCCAAAGAATATCTGCATTTTGGAACTGTCTGCTCAGAATAGGATAATTTTGGAGCCTTGCTTTACTTTTTGAACACTTTGGAAAGAGCTTTTGCTTAACAATTTTAGATATTCTACAAAATTTCTGTGTTTTTCAAGCGGCTTTGGTTCAGTTTTTCAAACGAAAGTAAATGTTTTCAGTAAGAGCAAGTGTGACTTTTATTTTATTTTTTATGATAATTTATCAGCAGTTTTAGAATATAAATGGCTTGATAAAACCGAAAAGCTTCAAAATATTCCTGTTCTGAGCAGACAAAGTTGTTTAGAGATCCAGATAATCTTTGGAAATATGAATTCAAAAATTGATTGGACTATTGAGTGGTATTTTCGGATTATTGAGTGGAGTGAGTGAATGAAACAGTGCTAATGACACAGATATTTGGCAAAAGTTTTGTACTGAAATGGTGATGGTGAAACAAAATTTTTTGTTTCCGAAACATCCAGAATATTCATTTTCAAAGACACGTCATTCATTCATGGAAAGACATGCTTCATGACGACTATATCTCCTATATTTTTCAATAAGCTTTAAAAAAGATTTTGTAAAAGCTGAATCAGAGCTAACAAAGTTAAGATTAAGATTAAGATTTCATAAGGAAAACATTCAAGATTTCAAAAATTGAAATCCTGCCGAGTGATTGCGAAACAAAATTGTAAGACTCAGGTTTCATAACAACTTATTAACCTACTTTAGGAGCAAAACTCTTACAAATTTAGGCTGGAGAAAAGTTAAACTGTGATACAAAAGAGGATAGTTTAAAACATCATGCCGCCCCATTAAGGTTTAGTTGAAAATTCCAGGAAATCGTTATTTTTTAAACATAGACAACTAGATTTGTTTCTTTTTCATTTTCTAATCACACTTGCTCCTACACTGAACCAAAGCAACGCTATGTACCTGCACACAGATCCAGTACTCCAATCCTCGTTTGATCTCCCTTCCCACGAATCCGAACAATCCAATGATGACACAAGAAATCCTCCGAGTCGACAGAGAGAGAGAGTCAAACCGATTGGTCATTGTGAAATCTGAAACTCGTTTGATGGAGTATATAGGAGAGAAAAGTAGAGTATGGCAAAGGGTCAGTAGGATATGGAGACACGTGGAGGTCGAGAAATAACCCATTTTCGACGTTCTCGTGGAATTAAATTTGGAGTTTTTTGGAAACTAGCCAGGTGGACCATGAAATTTTTCGAATGGAATAAACTACAAGAATGAAATTGCAATATAATTTAAGCAAAACCCGATTTTCCTGGGAAAGTAGTCAAAAATTAAAAACAACTCTAAAGAGATCCGAACCCCAGACTATTCGCGCACGGGTGCAAAACTAGCAACGACTGCGCCACGCGGGCGGGAAAACCGACCACAACTCCAAGACTATTATAACAGTGACACCCCAACAAAGCCACCCTCGCCCTACTCACCTCAAAAATCCTCATGAATTCCTCCGCGTCTTGATTTTCAGTTTCCATTGAGGGCCGATTCCTCCGAGATGGTGAAGCGGGAGAGTGGAATGAATGGAGATGACTTCCAAAAATCGAAAAACTGAGAATAGTTGACACGTGGAACATGTGGCAGGCTGAATGTGGCAGTAAACAAAGTACAGTAACTCCCGAGATCAGGTCACGTGAAAAAGAAACACGTTTTCTTATTTTCGGCGTTAATTTTTCAATGTCACGTTGAAATTATTTCTTTCGACACGGTCTCCAACACAGCGAACAAGAACAGCAAGAAACGTGAAGCCGATTTTTTCACGTTTTAATTCAATTATTTTATTTTTTGCACTGAAAATGCAGTGTTTTCTGGTTTTTAGACGTCACAATGTACATATAAAAAAAGTTTCTATCCATCAGAATTGTGGAAAATTAAATGATCTATCTATTGAACCAAAAAAGTGAATCTTGGTGAGAAATTGACTATTTTGATACAGAAAAACCGATTTTCAGAAAAACGAGATTATCTGCCATTTTGACCAATTTTTTTCTGACAATTGTAACAGTTTCAAAGCAAGTACATTATGTCCAATTTTTATTAGAAAATGTTTTCTGCCAAAAAAGTTATACTTGAAAATCGGTTTTTTTGGCTTATTAGATAGATAATTTAATTTCCCACAATTCTGATGAATGGAACTTTTTTTCATCTATTGCGACGTTTGAAAACCTGAAAATACTGCATTTTTAGAGAGAAAAATAGAATAATTGAATTAAAACGTGAAAAAATCGGCTCCACGACAGTGTAACCGAAAGCACATACTTTTTCTGGTCTTGATTCGTCTTCGGTAGAGAGCACTACTCATTTTTCCAAAACAAAAGATAACATCAACCGTGAAATTCTTTATTGAATGGAAGCTGGACCAATTGCATCTAGAGTGTAAAAATAAACTCGTATTACTATTTAGGATAGGTAGAATTGCTAAAGTACCCGTAATCAAGCAGGTAATGGTGGGTGTGACAAGATTTCTCGTTCACAACATAAGGAATTTACTCACTAAAAACTGATAATTTAGCAACTACCGAATCCGGTGCTTCAATTCGAAACAGTTTTGGCAGAAAGAAGACGTTTCTGCGGTCAGAAATGAGAATGGTTTCTTTTTCTTAACCATAAACAATCTTTGGTCAACTTAGAACAGAAACCCATCTGGTCACTTCCGAACTGTTCCGAATTAGAAGTAAGGCAAAGAAGTTGATTGAGGAATATTGGATTTTGTTGTTCATAGAACAAATTACTACTGGATTTCTCAAGATTAAATCATTCCCGTATCTTTCAGATTCTCTTGAACGACTGTATCAATCACAGTGTTGATAATTATTTGAACTTGATCCGAGATCGCACAAGTCTCATGACAATACCTAAAAGTGTCAATCGTTAGTACAATATCCAATAGTTAGTGAAACTTACATTCTCTTTCTGAAGCTCGCGTGAATTCCTTCTCTGAATTGCCTTCTGAAGAATTTTGAGCCTTCTTCAACAGTATTGGGACCTGGAACAAAAATATAAAATCTAAAAATCTTGAACGCCATGCACCTTCAAACTTGGGAAAAAAATCTTTGATTTGAACAGTTTTGACTTTTTCTCGGAAAATATCAATTTTATTGAGGAAGAGAATAACGGCAGACTTGTGGAAAAACTTTCCATTGAAGACGCTCCAAAATAGTGTAATTGCTTCTTTCATACGATTCTGAATCAGAACAAAAAATGAAATTGAAATTGAAACTTCGTGCTGTCTCCTAGCACTTACAACATCAGGATCTTCAACTAGACGCTGGTCGAATTCACTGATTGCAGCGACGAATAGAACTGCATGAGAGTCATCAAAATAGTGGTACCACTGCAAATTTCACAATCATTCAAAGACTCAACTCTTCCCTGAATCTCACTTTTTTCCTCTCCGACCGTTGTCCTCCACAATCCGCCACACATAGTTTGATATTTTTCAGTATCACATCAGCAGTGACAACTCCACTTGTCGGTACTCGGATATGAACGATGTCTTGATTATTCGGTTCGAAACCTGGCATTTTAATTCGATCTATGTTTTCGAAGAAGCTGGAAAGCATCAATTTAGAACACGCCATTTCCTTCTGTTTTTTGTTCTGTCTGTCTTTTTCCTTCCCAGAAATTAACGAGAAATAGTGATGATCACCTAGGGACTGAAATGACTCAAGAGTTTGCAGATTCTCACAGAGTTCAATCGTACAACCACTGATTCACCTAGCAAGATTACTCAAAACTTGATAATATTCTAAAATACGCGAAATTCAGTTTTCTACGAAAACACCGAAGTCTTTTAGAACTACAAAAAAAACAACTACTGAGAAACCTGGAATCATCAAAACTTACTATCCAGCACTGTCCGTCAAATGGAACTTGTTCCTGTTTCCATACGCTTCTTGAATTGCCTTATGGTTCCAGAATGTTTTCAGAGTATCCGCTAACTCGGGTTTCATCTGACCATCTTGTATCACAGATAGCTTCAGCTCTTCACACATCACAATATACTTCTGAAACCATTCGAAAAATTCAAAGACAGCAACGAGCACCAATGCTCACCTTGATCTCTTCTTCAGTTATCTCAAAGTAATGCTCTCTCGAATAGTCTAAAAGCATCTCTGAGAATTCGAACAAGTTCCTCAAAATTAGTATTTTCCTTTCCTGTAGTTCAGATTTTGTGTATGTTCCGCTCATTGCTCTGAAAACAAATTGACGTATCAGATAATGGGATCCTAAAATTTCCATCAATTATCTCATTTTGTTTTCGCTCGAACATGTTTGTTTACTATGCGGAACTCATGTGAGTGAAAATTCACGTGGTGAACAAAAAGAGGAATAATTGAAAGATATAAAAACACGCGAAAGCGTCTCAACTTATAGGAGATCTCCCTACAGACGTACCTGATTTGCTTCATGACCGTACTCTTTCCACTTTCTCCCGGTCCAATAAGAAGTACTGACTGCTCGAGCATTGTAGTTTTCTTCTTCTCCAGTGTTTTCTCGATATCTCTGAAAACATAAGAACTCACAGTCAATAATCAAACCTTCCGAATGCGTACCTGTTCACTTTGATCTGATCCTTCAACTCATCACTAACCATCAAAGATTCACACATCCCCATAGCTTAACTCGTATGTTTCTGGAAATCAGACAACTAAAAACAATAAACTTTGAGATAAATGTTATAATTGAAGGTTTCAAAAGTTTCAGTAAACATGAATATTGATCAGTATCCAAAATACACTTTCTAGTGATGTGAATTTTAGACATAGACTGGAGTTGAAAAATATGTCTAAAATATTTTATGAAGGGACAATAACCTGCTCTTGAATATAGAAAGGTAACGGAGAATCGGTTTTAAGTGGAAACGAATTCAAAAATAGAGTTTCAAATGAATAGTATTTTCGAAGGGACTTCACAAAATTGAAAACCCATCAAAGACATTTTCGATGAAAAACATCTGTCCAAACGAAACTGTGCCGCACGCACCTCTCTTCGAAGCCCCGCCTTTTCAGAATTCTTGGAAGCGGAGGCGGAGCTTCGATACCAGGTACCACTCGATTGCGACCACCCAAACTATTTATACATGAGCTGATGAAACATTGACTTTAAAAGGGGTAAAATGCGCAGAGTTTTTCACAACTTGTATTAATAACATCGCTTTCCTATGTATTTTAAATATGGGGACCGCGATTATATTGGGTCTTTTGTTACCACAAGAATATGTATTGTTTACTATCTTTCTGAACCCGATAGGAAGCATGTCCAATCTGATTACAAACCCAGGCGGGAGCTGGAAAATGTTGCTGAAACAACAACGGAGGTCTGCTTTGTGTTAAAGTAAGCAACACATAAAGTCTAATCAGACATAAGAACATTTGAAATCTTGTCGAAATATGAGCAAGCAGAATGAAAAGAATGATAGAATTGGGGGATTGAGTAGAGAAAAAGAGGTAAAGAGCGGAGCCAGGAAAGTTATGATTATGTAGGAGACGGAAGAGCTTGGTGATGACTAGTGGCGGTCTTCTCGTCGTTTCCGTGGAGACATTCTAATTTTTGGGTGAAGAACAGAAAAAGGAAACAAGAAAATAAATAAGAAAAGAAACTGACTGGAAGGAGAACTTTCAGAAGAACAATCACGAAGCATGAGTGGAAAGAGGCAGTTGTTTGAGCGTGGGAAAGACAAGATATCGGGGAGAAAAAGAGAAAGATAATGAGATTGTTGGGGTGTGTCTGCGCATAGATGTAAGAGTTAGATAGCAATCATCTGAAAAATAAAAAATGGAAATTCTCAAGAGAATGTCCGTTTCCATGGAAGTGAAAACCCTTAGAATATTGATAATCAGGTATAAAAAAAGAACCTGATGAAACTGTAAACAGAATTAGATAGGGGAGAAGATATTAGATAAAGACTGCACCGTACATAAGAAGACAACGGAAACTAGTTATATTGGGCACAACCCAAACTAAACAGAAAGAACGGAATACATGATTTCAAGTCAGAACCAATGAGGGCAAATATTCTTCCTGATCTTCTGAAAATCCATGGAAGACTCCAAATTCCTGAATGATCCATCACTCTAAATAGATTTCCTTCTAGACATTCAATGTAGTTCTTTGTGTTTTATAGCTATCTGAAATTCGAGGAATTGTATTCCCAATTGTAGATAAAATGTAATAACTAAAATCTTCTGCAATATCTAATAGTGCATATTACAAAATAAGAAAACCAAAAGGACAAGTTTCCCTGAAATACCTGTTTGTGAGAATAAGTAGTTCAGGGTAGTTTTCATAAAACGATAGCAAGGGGCATACACAAAAACTGTCACGTCATTGATTTTTCGCCTCGAAATGTGAAACTTCTTGTTTATGTCCGATTATTACAGACTTCGTAATGTTATGCTTACAATCTTTTTGCATTCTAGCCGAGATCTTTTTGAATAACGCGGAAGGAATTGGAGTCTGACAAAACGCTATGAGAAAGTTTACTTTAATTTTATACCGACTCACCCTTAACAAATGCTCACAAAGCGCCAGAAGATCGAAAGGCATAATAACCTTGCTCAAACCTCTCAGGGAATCCGTGGCTATTTTATAAGTGAATCAGGCTTTTTTTTTGCAGAAAGGCAATATTTCAATAGTAAGTAGACAATGTAATGCATTCTAGTTTTGGAATGCTGTCAAAATATAGTTTGATATTAAAAGCGAGGGACTTGACGAGAGAATAGAAATATCTCCTACAACTCTCCTACCTTTCAAGTGAATTGTGCAAGAATATTATACGAAGAAGAATCAGAAAAGTCCAAAATTATTGTCTCAATTTACCCAATTACAGAACAATTCATTCCTGTGACTCGCTTTTGTCTATTCCACAATTGAAACTAATCAAGTTGTAAAAATTGAGTGCAATTTGGTTTTTTTTTGTGAAAATAACAAAGAGCTTATATGAACACTGAGCTCGTGACGTCTGATCAGAGCATTAGACCAAGACAAGACAAAAAAAGTGAGTAAGAAGAGTAAAAAAGGAGAGTGCGCAGTTTAATACGGAGAGCTAGATAGAAATCAAGTTACACGAAAACCACATTTAGATAAACCTTCTAGTAAATTTTTGAATGAATAATTTTTCAAATTCTTGATTATTGGAATGGATAAGAGTGGGTGAGAGAGAAAAAAAAACAATTAGCGAAAGAAAACTGACAACTTGTTTTCAGAATTTTTCCCCTATGATTTCGGTTTTGAGAATGGGAAGAGAAGAAAAAAGGAAAAAAGAAAGAAAATTAATCTTTAAAAATTATTGGAACCGTTCAGATCATTCGGTACCCGAGTATAGAACAAGATTACAATAAAGTCAAAGTAACCAGAAACCAGGTGGAAAAGCACACAATGTGGTCTAAAGTATTTCTATAAATGGAAACAACTACTTGCCAAGAGAAACAATAATTTATTTTGTGGTTTTTGCGATTTCAAAATACTAGCTATAAGCTATAATGGAAGCTCATAATATTTTCTGACACACCATAAAATGAGAAAAAAAGGAGAGGATTTTGAGAAACACCTGTCAGACACAAGAACAAATGGAAATATTTTCACACAGATGTTTGTGAGACTTGTGAGAAATCAAAAACGCAAACATGTATCATTTGGGAGTGCAACAACTCACATGGAATTCAGACGGTAACAACACAATTCTGGAAGTACGCAGTGTTTTGAGGAAGTGTTTAGACGAACAGAAAGAGCTGGTCAACGATCTTGAATACGTGACTACAAGACACGATCACTGCTCTCGAAATATATTTGATTACTTACACTTTTGAGGTTGCTGCAGAACATTTTATGCTGCTCACTTTCTAAGTTTTCGTAGATAGCGTTTTTAAATTTTTCGAATGAAATTGTTCTTGTATTACTTGGAAACTCCTTTATCATGAGATTTGAATTACAACATTTTATGATTTTTGAACTATCTAATTGGTTCGAGTCCAAACGTCCTTCTCCAATTCCTTTTCATTATCGGATGAGATATGAAATAACATTAGGATTCTACGAAACATGTCATGAATAATTCCTTCTGTTCATCCCAAATTCTTTTCAGCGGCAACCATCAATTTCATTTTTCGACATCGCCTGTGACGCCTAAATCTGGAATCGTCCATTCCCCGGGTCATAGTCCGATTCGGCCAGCATTCAGATATCGAAGCGTATTGTCAATCCATCTTGCCTTCTCTAAATGGTGCTCCGGAAACGCCGGTTTCCCTTTTTCGGGTGTCCTTTTTCAATCGGGAACCCTTTTTGGAAGAGATACTGACGTCTTCTCTTCTTCTCTTCAAGTTTCATTTCTTGTTTCATTCAGTTTTCTTCTTTTGAAATTAGCCGAATTTCAACAAGACGTCATTCCTTCTTTTTTACGTTTTCCTCCTTTTTCTTGCAAAGTAACGAAAGCATGTGCATCAAATAAAGCATCTAATGACCAGAAATAGACCGCTCAATGTCTGAATGACCAAGGCTCAAATGTTAAAATACCTTCGGTTAAAATGTTTTCTAAAATGCAAATAAAGGAGAAGTTATTGTCTCCAAAAACTAGTTTTATTAAAACGGATCGGGTATAATTCAGTTTGAAATTCGAATAAAAAAGGAGTGAATCATACATGTTTTTGTTCAGAAAATGATGTCTTTTTGATAAAAATAATTGACAGTTTCTGAGGAGTGAAAAACTTTCAAGTGATGGTCCAACCGGAACAGCTGATTCAGACAACCCACAATTGAGCATCGTCTTGACAGCTTGAAGTTTTCTTTTCGTATTTCGAGCTTTTGATTAGAAAATTGTAGATTCCGGTTAGGAACACTTAAAACAGTCATTTTACTGAAAAATTTCAGATTCTTTACTATTAATTTCTTTCAGAATTACCATTTCAATCTCGTTGTTTGTCACTCGACACATTCAAAATTTGAAAAACAAATCACAAAGTTTATATTTTTCTTCTCTTTTTCCGACCATTTTCTCTCTCATTTGTCTCTTCCCTGTCCGTTCGAAAGGTATTGATATTATTATTATTATTGTTGCCATCCTGACTGCCAACCATTTGACAAGCTCGTGTTTCCCGTCCGTCATTCGGCACATTTCCGTCGGGTTCTTCGTCCATCGGACCAGTCACTCTGTCACGCTGACAAGTACACTCACGGGTAGTCTCAGTTATTTCTTCTATCTACATTTCATACCGAATTTGAAACATGGCCATCGAGAGACAGCCACTCGATACATCATTTGAATAGAGGGACTTTAGTTTACATCCTTCTCATCATAGAACTTGACCAACTAGTTAACTTTGAAATTACTTTGTAGGTTGACTACGAGCCGCCAAAACATTGTTATTTCCTTTGATCTCATATTTTGCAGAAGTTGACAAAAGAAACCAACTCAGGTCAAAAGTTAGGTGCAACAAAAGATTGACCTGAAGGGACCTTTTTGAATGTTACATAATTTAATTGACTCTTTTAAAATGGTTTTGCACGTTTTCTTTTTAAAAAAAGAAGCGATTAGAAGCACTCGGGTCCATCGCAGCTGAAACTAGTGAATGCATAAAACCATTTTCTGTGCTTTTCATCTCGGTTTCCGATCAGACTTCTCTTTTTTCTATCGTCACCTCATCTCCCTTTTTATGACCCTTCCCATTCATTATCCCTTCTATTTTCATCATGTTTTTTTACCCAATTGAGTTTTTTTCTCCTCTTTTTTCCAAAAATCCGTCTGCTTCTTCAGCAACGGATACCACAATACCACACAAGTTTCCGTTCTTTAGGGTGCCACCAGAAATTTCTGAAAGACCCTAAATTGCGTGTTATCGTTGAGAGAAGAGGGAGGCCTTCTTTTCCAGGAGAAGAGAAGAAACGAGATTCGAGATTTTGACAGCGACTAGCGCAAAAAACCACAATGATATCATCTCGAACTCTATCTCTGGATGGGCGGCCATCAACACTGATTCACTTCCATTCTCTTCGAGATTTGTTCTTTTTTCTCTTCTCTGCAAGCAAAAATGACTACTGTAACTACGTCACCAAAAGGTTATTTACATTCACCCTAGTGACGAACACCCACAATTATACCTCGTCATGAAGAGAGATAAAAATAGAAAAACTCTCTTTTATTTTAATTCATTTTGGTAACCAGACAGCAAATCATTGAAGCGTATAATTGCTCTCCATTAGTGATTAGAATGAAATATCACTAGTTCTCTGACGTGAGGATTTCAGTCAGAAACAGATATTCATAGACGAACAAATTGTAATCTAGAAGAAAAAGAGAGAGAAAAAATTGCTGCGAAGAAATTATTTCCGAATCATAAACAATTTTATGATTGCGAATGTTCGAGAGTTTTACAAGTCTCCATATGTTCCTCACTTTTTCCTAACCGCAACCACTCTATCAATATAATCACTAATAGATCTTATTTTGATTATTTTGTATTCTTGTTTCTCATTTCTCATTTATTTGCTCTTCCATTGATATCTTCCTCATGTTCGACCACCTGCTATATCATTCAAATTCTCTCCAATCCCTATGATATTTCGATTGTTTCGTCACGAACATCACGGACTTGTTATCGGATGCTGAAAACACAGAGAAAAAAGAACAATCATTGAGAATGATTGGCAATTATTTCCAGAGTTTTAGTTCTTCCTCCGATTCTTGATCACTTTGATTTGAGATCACACTTCTTTTTTGCCCCCGAATAGTTGCAATGCACTCTTTGAACACTATAATTCTGCCGAGCCGCCATGGTTTGCGTTGCCGGAATTCTTTGAGTATCCGTGAAAAATGACGATGAATGTGGGAATGATTGAGACTACTCATAAGATTCTCAATTGATGAAGATGTCTGATTTCCGTCTTTTCTTTTATTTCCTTTCAGTTCTTTAGTCTAAAGTTGGTCTTTTTATTCTAAATTTGGATCTTTCTGTTCAGACTAATCGACCAAAACCATTGATATCAGAATGTATTAAAGTCTGAAGAATCTTCCGGATCCAATTCGAAGGTTGATTCTTTTAGTTCTGAAATCTCTGAAATGACACCAATCTCCCTTCGACATCCCACTTCTTGTAACAGGTGTTTTTCTCTAAAGAATCTAGTTTTCAGGCACATGTGGGTAGGTCAAACTCTTTTCATTTACTTATTTTCAAACCTATCTCTAAATGAGAAAAATGAAAATGAAACCACCATTTCCCATCATATTTCCCCAAAAGTTCTTGTTTTTATGTGTTCGAGATCCTGTTGAATTTTCTCTTTTCGATACTCCTTCTTGTCATTTTCAGACCCATTTTCTTTTCCCTTTTTATTTTTCCGTATTTTTCTTTCCACTCCCCCAAACGCACCTACCAAAAATGTCGCCCTTTTCGTTTCTTCTGTTGTTGGGTCCTTTCTTCTCTGAAAATAGTCATATAGTGGTGGTCCACAGTTGACGTCCAGAGTCCCATCTGGATGTATTCGTATTTTGTTGTGCTATCAAATTCTTCAAAATGGAGAATTTGAGAAAAAGGAACGGAAGGCGAAAATATGTTTTCAAATAAAATTTTTTGATTATTCAAAATCTACCATGTAGTAAATTAAAGAATACGCTGAAGGGGAAGTAAAAATTGATGAATTGAAGATTTTTCTTCAAAAGAGATGGACTCTTTCATCGGTCTGCCTGGGTGCAATTTTTCAGTTCACTACTAAAAAAAATTTCAGAACTAATTCAAGAGGTCCAATTTTTGTCTACTGGGGTTTTTTACTATCAAATTTTATATTTTGGTATTGATTCTACGTTCATAACATTTTGAAGATCTTGATCAAAATCCCGTCCAGTTCTTGATGGGATTTTACATTAGGTATTTTCTCCGAACCTTAGAAATTTAACTTGAAAACGACCCAAAACTTTTTTTGGTGTGTCGTCTTTGATACTAGCAGCCTAGTCGAACCTCAACGTATGCAGAGAGCCTGAGCGAAGACTGAGGGAGCCAGCTCTAAGTCAGGCTAACAAAATCTGTGAACTTTCTATAGGATAAAAACTGAAAATGTCAAAAAGCCAAGAATTCTGAAATTTCTTTCTCCTCTCCCACACTTTTCTCTAACTTCAACCACCGCCTTTTGTTTTTCTGCGATACTCTCTTGCTCCATTTCGACTCAACCCCAAAATGTCTAATCCTAGAGACCCATAAATGATGACCAGCACTGCGTTTTTCTAATAACTATAATTCACTTTCTTCTTCCAGAATGTGTTTTCTTTTCGTACATATTTACTACTTTAGCCCTTCTTCTTACTTCTTTCTCTTCTTCTGATTCCGTTCATAATTCTTTCTTCTGAAAAATAAATCAACTTTCACACGTGGCTTATCCCGTCACCTCACGACGCACTTTTCACTCGCTCCGTTCTTCACTCGCTTCCCCCTTTTCAATCCGTATTTCTATTCAACTTCCGACTGAATCCATTTGCCCTCCGGAAATACGCTATAAAACGTAGAAAAGAGAGGAAGTTTCATCGTCAGATTTTTGGAAAGTGACGTTTCGAAACTTCAAAAAACTGTTTACATTTCGGACAGTGAGCTTCCAACAATGTCCATTTCAAACGTTTTTCAATTTATTCAGACCGAAAATTCACTTATAACCTTTGGGTTTTTCTCTCATTGTTGTCGAATAATTGTTCCCAAAATGGACCACCAAAAAAGGTACTGCATCCGAGAATAATAGCAATTTACGTCCGCATATTGTTCCGCATTCAACCAAAATTTCCTTATTTTTCTCCGAAATCCGTTGCTCCTAGTTCTACTAAAAGACAACTGCTATCGGAATCCATTCCCAATTTTTCAAATGAAATATGTTCTTGTCCTTTTCCAGCCTATTGTGTCCATCATTTTCTTCTTCTTTCTTCTTTCTGTCTGTCTCATTACGAGACTCATATGGTCGAAAAGCTCTTCAAAAAGTGCCACATCATATCGCTGCATTCATGTTTATTTTTTCACAATTCCTTGTTTTTATCTGGCTGGAATTCCGAAATTCTTTCTGTGTGTTAATTCTTGTTTTTATTACAACTCGTGAGAACTTCTTCGCAATTAGAAACATTCCAAGATGGCATCACGTCAGAAGATAAATCGTTGTGTTGTTCCCCGGAGACTGGAAGGTGTCAAATTTCGATGAAGTTGTCATGGTGCCCTTTTGTTTCTCATATAAGCGACCAACTACTTTTTCGTCATATGTTTTGACGTTTCATTAAGAGTTTTTATGCTTTTCGAGTTACGGATCAATGCAATGATGTTTGTAGTTTGCTGGTAATGCGTAATTTCGGAAGTAAGTTTTTGTGAAATTTTTGAAATTATGTGTTTGAATATTTTGACCTGTAATTAATAATGACAAACAAGATTCGTCTCATTTTTCACTCAATTTTCAAACGGCACCTACGGAATCGAGCATAACAAACGACAAATGACTTTCCGAATCTTGCTGAGGTCTCTTCCCCCTTGCAGAAGTGCATTCGTCTTGTTCGAAACCTCACTTCATGAAAACTTGGAGAGTAGGTCAAGAAAACTTCGAGAACAAAAATACATGTTTTTCGATTCAAAGTCATTCTTCTTACTCATTCTAAGAAGAGCCAGAGCGAAGGTTCCTGAGCTAGAAAAAGAATAAGCCTTTTCTACATGGCACCATCCGGAAAGGATTTTCTCGAAAGTGTGATTCATGCATCTCGTCTGACCTAGTCTATCAAAAAGTCGGGGTACGCATTTTCCCATGGACCATGAAACATTCATCAGTAGGTCTTCGTCAATTATCTACTTTTTTGTTTACCTTCTCTCTTTCTATCTCTTCTCACAATTCAATAATTACGTACTCTATATCTTTTTTCTCTTACTTCCTCCGACCTCATTATAATTATAGTCGTCGCAACATTTCGCACATCCACGTGAAGTGATTCACAGTTAGCCGAAAGCTTCTTCTATTTTTTCTCTCCATCTTCTCCTTTTCTTTCACTGATGCGGACTCGACAATTAGCATCATTGACCCACCTTCGCAGTGCCTGAAATTGCATTCTTCTGCAGTTACTTGTTGTCTTTCGTCACTCCCCAATGTTCATTTCAGCTCTTTTTGCAGAAAAATGAAAAATCTTTTTGCGGAACGGAAATGCTCCGGGGGAGTTGAATGTAGCACATATTTCCTGATATCTCCTTTTGGAATCACAGATTCATCCGGCACTTTAAAATCATTTGATACGTCATTCTCACTTATCACTCATTAGAAAGGAAACTGGTTTGAAATTATATGGAGAACCAAAATAGAAATGCTTCTCTTTCCTTCAAAGTAGGTTCACTTCATTCCCAGTGTCTCTGAAATTGATGCATCTGATCTAGAAACTAGAAAGAGTAGATTCTCATTCAATATAAAGAGGGAAGCTCTAATTTCTGATCATTTCAAATGATGCGTGCTTATTAAAATTTAAGATTGCTCGAATAGTTCTATAGAACTTTCGGAAAAAATATATGAATAGACGATTTTTCCACAAATTGGTCTATACTGGATCAGGAACAAGACTTATTTAATTGAGATTCTTGGAAACTTTCAAGTGTTAGACCTCAACGTTTGATCTGATCGAACTATTCTCTGGATCTGAGACTTACCTTGTTGTTTGTTTATTCAATATGACCCAATCAAAGTAACCTGTAATTTTTCTGAAAACATCAGATGTTTTCGGAAACATTATGCCCCACTAGACTCTATGACTTTCCTTAGAAATTAGTTGGAACATTCATACATATTCCCATGTGACAATGACTCCAAATTATGCGGTTTTGC
The DNA here is from genome assembly GCF_010183535.1 of Caenorhabditis remanei. Classification (NCBI taxonomy): domain Eukaryota; kingdom Metazoa; phylum Nematoda; class Chromadorea; order Rhabditida; family Rhabditidae; genus Caenorhabditis; species Caenorhabditis remanei. The sequence goes on from NC_071332.1 coordinate 7,762,114, forward strand.
CCTATACCTTTCTCTTTTTTTTCTCGTAGATCATTCACTCTACATTTTATTTTTTGTTGCATTTTTGTTTATGCCTCTCTACGCATATAAATATATAAGACGGTTGAAATTTCAAAAGTTCAGAAAGTTGAAGAAAATTTTCAAAAATCCAAAATTTTTTGGACCTCTCCAATTAATACTGAGCAGATATATTAAAATATAAAAAATGGACAGAAGAACGGGGGCAGATTTTCCAAGTTTAAAATTCTGGACCAACATTGAGGGGCAGATTTTCCAAGTTTGAAATTCTGGACAAAATTTGAAGATCTGAAAAAAAGAAAAATTTCACGTGAAGTTTATTTTGGAGCAGATTTTTCAATTTGAAAAATCTGGACAGAAAAATTAAATTTTGTTATTTTTGCCGTGAGTTCCAACTCATCCGTTTTTCGTGGAAGTTGAAAACTGAAACTTTTGGATCGGGCGGTGTGTTGAGAAGCTGAAAAAATGTAAATCTTCTGCTTCTGAAATATAAAATATCTCATTCAACACCGAGCTGCAAATATTATTAATTTTTGAACAGAACCGAAACAGTAGCAACAAAATCTTTCAAAATTTACAGAACACTTGATTAGACTTCAAGTGTTTTGAGAATTCAGCATTTTCTTCTTCTTTTTCGTTTTTCAAAAAAATTAATAATATTTGCAGCTCGGTGTTGAATGAGATATTTTATATTTCAGAAGCAGAAGATTTACATTTTTTCAGCTTCTCAACACACCGCCCGATCCAAAAGTTTCAGTTTTCAACTTCCACGAAAAACGGATGAGTTGGAACTCACGGCAAAAATATCAAAATTTATTTTTTCTGTCCAGATTTTTCAAATTGAAAAATCTGCTCCAAAATAAACTTCACGTGAAATTTTTCTTTTTTTCAGATCTTCAAATTTTGTCCAGAATTTCAAACTTGGAAAATCTGCCCCTCAATGTTGGTCCAGAATTTTAAACTTGGAAAATCTGCCCCCGTTCTTCTGTCCCTTTTTTATATTTTAATATAAATGCTCAGTATTAATTGGAGAGGTCCAAAAAATTTTGGATTTTTGAAAATTTTCTTCAACTTTCTGAACTTTTGAAATTTCAACCGTCTTATATGGTGATCAAAATTGGTTACCATTACAGTAATCCGTTTCCAAAGAAAAGTGCAAGAGACAGAAGATCACGTGGAGAGAGACTGAAAGAGCCTCCGCGCCATATTCCATTCGTAGTCTTGATGAATGCGTGGACTTCATCTGCGATCAGAAATTCCTCGGATACTCACGTAGTACAGCCTACATACTTATACTTTGTTTCTCTTTTTTTGAATGATCAATTTAGGTTTTCACCAGATAATCTGTTCGTTTTTCTATCACTCATGTGATTGGTTTCCTCCCGTAACAAGTCGATTCTACTCAAACTGATCGGAGGTTTTGTGTAGTTCAATATTTTCAGTCAGAAAAAAATAACCGCCTGTTTTTTCCTTTTTCCTTTTTGGCGTAATTTGATAGATATTCAAGAAGAAGTACACATCATAACAAAACGGAAAAATAAGATGATTCAATTCGATTCAAAAGTTGGACAAGGCTTTTATTTGGAACACTTGTTTTCTCGATTTGACTAGGGAACTTCGGTACGAACTCACTGAACTCTTGAAATCTCGAATCTTCGAAGGTGTTTTCTGAAACAAAACAAGAAGAAAGAAGCAATCAAAAACGAAGAAAAAGAGAACATTGAGATATTTCATGTTATCTGATTTCAAACGAACCCAATTATATAGTCATTTGTCTCTCCGTCTATACCGCTGATTTGTTTGTATTCATAACAGCAATTCCATACATTCCCCTCCTCTCTTCTGCTCTCACATCATCATATCCACCAATTCATGATTCATCCCTCTCTTTCTTTGCCTTTCCCACCTCTTCTTCTACAGCCCCAAAAATTTCACGTGATAAAACAACTAGAGAGTAACATGGGAAAAAATGGGTCTTATAGACACTAGTTGGTCTTTTCTCTGATCCGGTCATAATCGGTTTGTCATATTCCGGAGTGGTGTGTTCCCAGAAGAGTTTCAACAAAAATCAGGAAGAGATACAAACAAAAATATTGTCAAAACCAGACTGAAATTGTATATAATAGCTTGTTTATCGCAACCTGGTCAAGTACATTTACATCTGCATTTCAATTGTATTCCATTCTTTTTTTCCCTTCTCCGCCTTCTTCTTCTTCACGACTTCTGTTCTTCTGTCTAGTTTCTTTGCTCTTTGAATTAGCTCCGATTTTCTTCGTTTCCTTCCTTTTCGTTATTTTCCAGTCTAGCATCTTTTCACATTCATTTTCATTTTTATATTTATTTTTCAGAACATGGAAAGTCAGCAGTTGATGGCATGTGCCATCCTTGTCATCGTGCTGGTAGGAATTTTTGGAAACACACTTTCGTTTATTTTGTTCAGTAGACCGCACATGCGATCATCATCTGTGAGTTTTTAAAAATTGTTTATAAAAGTTCAAAAAGAATGATCTCTAAAAAAAGAGAGTGAAGTTATAACTTTTCAGGTAAATGTACTTCTATGCGCCCTGTCACTCTTCGATTTCTCGCTTCTCACCCTCTCCATTCCAATTTTTGTAATCCCAAACCTCGATCTGTGGGCCGACGATCGATCGTTATCAACATACATGGCCTATATTCTGAAAATGATCTACCCAATCAATTTGATGATGCAGACATGTTCAGTCTACATCATGGTCATGATCACTTTGGAACGATGGGTTGCTGTGTGCCGTCCTTTACAAGTCCGAGTGTGGTGCACTCCTCGAAAATCACGAAATGCCATTCTCGTCATCATCGTCTCGGCTTTCCTCTACAATTTCGTTAGGTTTTTCGAGTACCGATTTGTATCCACGGAGACTGGAGCGATTTATGAAAAGTGGTTACGAGATCCCGGAACTCATAGGTGGGAAACTGAAATAAGAAAAAGAAGCAGAAATCATAAAGTTCATTTCTCAGGTGGTACTATGTGGGATACTACACAATCATGTACATTGTCACACACTTCCTGGTGCCCTTCTCAGTGATGGCGTTTGCCAATGGACATGTCATTGTGGCGATGTGCAAACTGAGTAAAACAAGACAAATGCTCACGAGACAGGTAAGCAGAATGGGTGATCAGATGTTCAACGAGGCATCTATTTTCAGCAACAACGAGAGCAGTCGACGACAGTTATGCTACTAATCGTCACATTTGTTTTTGCCATTTGCAACACTCTTCCATTTCTTCTAAACGTCTCCGAGAGCATTTTTCCGACATTGTTCCAAGACGAGGTTTGAATAATTCATTGTGATTGCGTGTGGTGTCTCGTCCAGTCGGTTTATCTGCTACAAAACAACCTCGCGACGTTGATTTCTCGTGACTTTATATGTCAACAAAACAATTCTGAAATTTGTTGCAGAGCACGAGGGGATTGGCATATTGGCTGAATGATCTTTCAAACCTTCTCGTCGTTCTCAATTCTGGAACCACCTTCATCATCTACTTCACGTTCTCAGAAAAGTACAGACAGACGTTGATTTTCATTTTGAAGTAAGAAATCAGAAGATGGGGGAAAGCACGGACTAATACCTCTTTTTGTAGGAACGGATGTTGTGCCACCGTCAGTGACTACAACAACTATACAGCAATGTCTAGAACAGCATCGATGAGAATATCTAGTGAGACGGGCGGTCAGATACAAAGACAAGGTTCCAGAATGAGCAATAGCAGGTTTGTTGACTAGAAGAAGAGATGAAAAAGGTTTATAATGAAGTTATTCTAGTTATAGAAAGCCAATTCTGAACGCGCATCTATCCGAGGTAAAAACGAAAACTTGAAAAATAATAAAAGTAATAACTAACTTATTTGCACGAGCTTATCAAATATTTCGTTCCGTCCAAAGAAATCGCAACTTGCATTCGAATACTAATTTTCAGAGGAATGCGCTAACTTCTCCTCTATATGTCTCGCATGATTAAAAAAAACTACTGTAATTAACAAATTGATTATTTCAGCCGCTCATCGGACGTCCTACTCAAACCAATTTACATGCAGAAAAGAAGCGAGCGCTTCTCGTCGGAATACAACGAACGAACTTGCAAGTGAGTCTAGTTGGGATTGAAATACTGGAATTATAAAATGAGTTTCAGACACCTTGCTCCTTTCGAAGACTACAAATTACCAAGATTGCCGAACGAGAAGAGGAAGAAGAAACTGCATAAGTGAGTTTTTATTTTTTAGAATTGTATTCTGAAAGTTCTATGAAGAAGAAATGTTTTTTAATAAGAAAAAGAATATGAGATATTTTCTGATCAGCTGAATAAATTTTCAAAACATTTTTTTATCAACGCTACAGAAAAAGTAGTGAGCTCGTTTATTGTATACGGAAATATTATCAATCAGACCATCTCTTGGCTTTTCAAAATTTAGAAATTTCCAGAATCTCTAACTCATATTTCAAATTTTGAATCTAATATCTAATCTTGAATCAAAAGTTGGGTCGAACTTCATTTTTTAACATGTTAATCTCTTCGTTTTTTGCAGAATGTCAGCCGTGGAGCATCGTGGTATGCCTGAAATCACAATCACATTCAGTGAGGATACACCCGATGGAGAACCCGATTCTCCGTGTCAGCCGTGCTAGTATCATCTCTTCACTTGTAGTTTTTCACTTAATTGTTCAATTGTTTCATCTTTTTTTAATAACGCCAATTTCCTATGTACCGATCTTGAATTCGCTTTCCACGAGAATTATTCCAAATTCGAAATACCAAATAACGGGTACTCATTCCTCTTTTTCTCTTCTTTTTCTCATTTTTTGTCCGCCAGACAAGCATAAATGTGTATATATTTTGTAGTGTCGGTGAGAATAAAGTTTCGAGAGCCATTGCCAATGTCCATGAAAGTGCGAGACCAAATGACTCCAGGGAGCAATGAATTTTCAAGTGTCACACAAAAGCGACGGACATTCCAAGTTTCGGGGTCCCCTCTTCTTTTTGTCTATGACTTTTTGCCGCCTCAATTTTCATTCCAAACGTATTGAGTTCAAAAATCCTAGATCCAACAAATAGGTCTGATTGTGATGTGTTTCGGTCTCAGGAACTCCGAATTTCAGAGCTCATTCCTTGCTACCGTATACCACATCTACATCTTCCACTCCAAAACCAAAATTTTAGATGATAATTGCCAACCATTGAAGGATTGACCAGCTATAGAAAATTGCATGGTCCTCCAACCCATTGACCTCCAATATTCTCCCTCCGATTTTCTGGCTCATTGAAACCAGATTGACCAGTGGGTATTACCGACTATTGACATGGCCGCTCATCTCGCCGGCCCGGATTAGTCTTTTCTGCAAATCCCGCATCTGTTTCTATCGAACAGACAACCAGTTCCTCTTTGTATATACTTCATCATCCACTCTCTTGGTCACTTTTTTTCAGAAACTCTTTCTCTCGACTTTTTCAAAAACGTCAACAACCGCCAACATAAAATGTGATTCATATGGTACTTGTTTAGTTAGCAAAGTGACTGGCAAACATTCGAAAAGTTTATGAAATCCATCCATCCCTCGACGGCACTATGCTGTACTATTGCACTTCCTGCGTCTCCATCTCCTGTCACTTCGTTTTGAAGCACTGATCGACAAGGGGGATCTCTCAATTTCTCACCTGCTCATCTCTTCATTCCATTTATCTCTTTACAATTTGTCCGATTCTATTCTTTTGTGTATTAAAACCTCCAACTTGTCCGTTTTGTTTTTAGCGTTTGCCAACTTTTGTTCTAGGTTTTGAATGTTTTGTTCTTCGTGCAGGATCTTGGCTATAGGGAATATGCAAGTATTTTCTGTTGTTTTGGAAAGTTAGCTTCCTATGAGTCATAAACTGAACTCATCTATCTTTTGCTCTACTCGAGAAATTCCAATAGTTTCATTCGATTCGTGGATCATGGATCGATCTGGATATTTTCGCACGAGTTGGGCTCCAGCTCCTGATGTTGGTACATCGTCGAAGATGTATACTGTAATCTCATTACGAACCGTCGAGCTGTCTCGTACCCGTTTAAATTCTGAGAATCACGACAGTCAAAAGTAGATTTCATCTAGATGTCTCACAACTTTAAAATGTGGTCAGAACTGTTCATGCAGAACCAAAAACGAAATTTTTAGACTGAGAAACCAAGGTTTTATCTGTTGCGTTCTTTCAACCATTTTCTTAGTCTCAAATCTCTTAACTATTTATTGAATCTTTTCACATTCCAACTTGTCCAGTTTCTTTGATAAGTGTTTGAGCTTCAGAGAGTGCACATGCAACTTTTCTTCGCATCAGTCAGTGTATTTGTATATTTGCTTAATTCTCCACAATTCCCAAATTCATCCGTCGTCTCCCTTTCTTTTCTTCCCACCAATTCAAAAAATCAATCCAAGCTCTTTCTCAAAACATCATCTTCCGTTGTGATGCGGGGTAGTCGTGGTCATCTTCTATATATCCTAACCACCGAAATAAACGATGAGAAGAGACCCATTTTCTCAATTGCCTCCGTCTGTTGTCTCTGCGTTCAGGCCGTTATTTCTCAGTTCAAAAGTCTCGATTACCAGTGAAACCTTATACTTTTTCGAGGCGAGTGCAGTCACCCCGAAGAAGAAAATGTACGGAAAGGAGGACACACGAAAAACAGAAAGGACTGACTCCTATTTCTGTTTTAATTATAGTACGCATGGTTTTTGTTTATTGGTGGACACTTTTTTGGCAGCTGAGTACTCATAAACAAATCTTGACTTTTTTCATTTTCAGTTCACTGAAAAGAAGGCATCCCCTGCTGTTTATTATTTTGTACTTGTTGTTTTTTGTTTGTTACTACAAATAGTATCAACACACAACATCTTTCTTTTCTCTTTCATTCTATCTCTCTTCCAATTTCGGTATGCGGTCGGAAACGTCAAGGTCGCCCCTCCCACGTCTCCCATCACTTCAATTTCCAACCGAACAACAAAAAATCGATCATCATCTACATCAACATGGCTGTCCGTCAGTCCATGCGCCCCGTCGCGGTTTCGGTTTCACATCGTTACATAATAGCGGGTTGGCAGATTGTCGACAATGCCTTTGTAGAGAAGAGAAAGAGAGCTGAATGTATTGTGTCGCGAAACCAATATATGGGGCAGCGCCATCAGTAAAAGGGGACAAAAAATTGGGAGAAGGAGGAGAAGAAACAGCAAAAGAGACATTTTTGCGACGAAGCATAGTCTGTTTGTTGCGCAAGCGTAGCTCCTTCTCTCTCTCAATCTCTTCAATGTTTCATTTCTATGTTGATTGTTGATTCAATCCGACAGCAACTGAAGCCGCAGAAACTATCCGAATACATTGCAAAATGACTTTATTGATCTAATTGTCTTCAGTAGGTAAACATTAATTTGGTTCATCAGAGAATCTAATTACTTTGAACAGTTTCGAAATGAGATTGAATCATCGGTTCAAGAAATTTGATGTTCCTGTGGTTGTCTAGGTGAATTTTTTGTTGAATTGGTTCTGAAGATGTTTGGTTTTTTTCTAAATTTTGACATCGTTTCTCAGTGTAGAATTTCTTTGGTATCTGATTTCAGCCTCATGTTTTTGCCTCTGCTTTCACCTCATTGGGTACTGTCCGTTTTCATCTTTGATTTTTATATTTCACAATGGAGACATGAGTAATGATTTATCTTTTTCTGAAATCGGTTTACTTTGTAAAGAAAAAGTGAAAGAAGAAGTAGGTAGTCACATTCTGAACTCATTGAGTGACATAACACTGGACGTCTCCAGGGACATTTGTCTTCTTCTTCTTCTTCCTCCAAAATCCCGAAATTTCTTCCTTATTTTCCGTTTCCTTTTTCTTATTCTCCTATTCTCCGATTCCAATTTATACCGAGTGTTAGGTCGATCGCCCTCTCGTGTTCCCCATCTATTTCTTTCTGCCTCCTCATCATCAAATGTGTTTGTACAATACATACATACAATACAGTATGTGTTTGCTCGTCCGTCTCTTTCTCCTCCATTTATATTCTGTGTACGTGTATTACTTGTTTCATTTCGTCTTCTACTACTGATTTAAAGCTCCCCGCATACGTATACTTATACCCATTGCCCCCCTTCATCACCATTCCATCAAAAAAAATGAATGGCAGAAAAGAAGAAAGAGTGGGCTGGTGGCATTGTCGAATCGAATTAGGCACGAAGGGCGCGAGCGATGAGACGCACGAGCCAGCCATGGCCCAAAAAGGACTGGTCCTGTCTGATGTTTTCACGCCTTTCCTTTCAGAACCATTTCCACCACTTTTTTCAAAAAAACCTGTTGTGATTTTTCTCTTTCGCAACTTTTATTTGTGCTGAACCAACTACAATATGACCTACCAATGACGGCAATTAGGAACGTTAGCATAGTTAGAAATAGATTAATCTGGTAGGGACAAGTCAGGGTCTTTTGCAGGAAAAGAATAGCATCATTCGGTTTAGATGGGTCTGGGAACCTTGTGGAACTGAGCTTCTGGAGGAAGCCCCCACATTTTGTTTTATTTTTGAATGTCGATCGAAAATGATTGCCGATTTGTGATTGATCTTGTCTGTCAATTTCCAATTCAATCGTTTGTTTATTTTTTGGACTAACAGCTGTTCTATCTCTGATAAAAGATTTCAATCATCAAAAACTCTATTTTCCTCTTTTTTCATTCCGAAAATTCCAAGAATAGGTTAGATACATCTTACTCATGTCATCTTATCGTTTTAATCCTTTTGACTTCGGAGCATACAGATGGTCTTCAGTTGTCAACTCAGAAATTAATTCGAACACAACATCAATTAATCTCTTCTTTACCCGCAATCATAAACCACCAGACCAGTAGCATCTGTAAAGTGCGCGACCTTCTAACCCCCTCTCTTTCTGCCCGCTTTCGAAATAGTGAAGCGTTCGAAGAGGGCATCATCCTGCGTCTGTGGTACACAAAGCACTCTTTTCACCACCCGGGGGCCCCTTTTTCTCTCTACAATCGATCGGATGTGTGCCAACCCTGCATCTTTTGCGCGCACCAACGGTCCTCTACCGCTTTCTGGGTCTCTTACAATGCCGCGGTGACTTCTTTCCACATCATTCCATCTCCGTCTCCGTCACCGCATCCGTCCCGTCGTTTAGCCAATCCTCCTCTTCCTCTTACTCCTCCGCCTAGTTTTTCGCTTTTTCCTCTCGATTTCAATTCCAGCACGTCGGTTTTTTTCTCGTTCTCGTTGTCTCTCATCGTTCTCTTTTTGATATTGTTTTCTTGTTGTTCTTTGTGACGGAAAGGGAGTGAAAAGAAGTAGAAAATAGACGCGCATCCACTTGCCGTCAGCAAGATGTTGCCTTTACCCGAAATGACGCGTGTTTTCTTTTTTGCCATTCGAAAAGTTGAGCTGTAAACATGCGAAATTCTGATCCTAACATTGTTGTTTCTCACAACTTCTTTTCTGCAGCTATATTCTTCGTGCCAGTCTCTACTAAATTTTGCAGAAAGATCTGGATTCTGCTAAAATATCTGGATCTTCCCTATTTCAGCAAACTTTCAATCCCTTTCTTCAAAATTTTTCAAAACTGAATCACTGGATTCTCAGACGTCACTAATAAGTCTATACATGTTTCACCACTTTATGGATTTATGAATATGGATACACCAGCTTCTAATCCCCCTTTCCTCTAATGTAATCTCTTTTTGCTCGCTTCTCATTCGTTTTTCTTTTCTCTTTTTATCGGCTGCTCCCACTCGACACTCATTTGGGCCACAAGGACTTGAGGGACCCATGTGTATGTTCGAGTTGTGGGGCTCTATGTGTGTGTTTGAGTGCGCCCCTCTTCTCCGCAGTTGTCGAGGGCCCCAGCCGGGCGGTTGGCCACTGCCCCTTCTCCCGCTTCTTCTTCTTCTTTTCCTCCACCTCCAACCACTGGGTGCCCTTCCCTCTAAAACCAGCCGGGGGACACAGCATTGCACCCTTGCTCCATTTATTCGATTCCTTCCCTATTTCTGTTTGTGTCTTCGCCCATTACTTGATGTGTTTTCATTGTTTCCTAAACTTTTCCTCTTTTTCCTCTTCATTTTGTTTTTCTCGTTGGCAAATAGGGGGAGCCAAAGGGTCCTCCTACTAATTGGCAATGCTCTACGCCCAGTTCCCCCATTCTTCTATACTTCTCAGTTTTTTGTTGTTTTTTGTCGCCTTCTCTTGTCTTCCCATGTTATGTCTTTTCCTCTTCCTCTCATTCGCTATTTCCGTCAACTCGCCAATTCATAAGCCTAGTGGCTTAAAATGAATGTGAGGTTTTCCTCCGTTTTCTCGCCTTTTTTTCTTAGATTTCTTTGCTCAGAAATGAACCTTTGACACGTTTTCATATATCTCAGTTTTTCAGCAAAATTTCGGCGGGACTTGCAACGGCGCGAAACGACGTCGGCAATATGGCCCAGGTGAGAATTTAAAATTTATGAGAATTCGGAGAAAAATACGAAAAATAAATGCAAAAACTGTACAATTCTAAACCAAAGAAGAAGTAAAAATTGAATAATATTATTTTCAAAAAAAACAGAAATTGTATAGAACTACAACCTGGGAATTGAATTCCAAAAATATACTCAAATTCGAACAGAAATAGTTCCATATCCAGAACAAATCAAGCAATAGAAATATATTCAAGAATTTATTCTACACAAAAACAACATTTCAATTACTTGATTCAAAATATTTCAGGTCGACGTCAATTCCAGCGCCTATACCCAAGAAGAGGACTATGATGACAACTCGTCCGCCCGTCTATTCGAACGTTCCCGTATTAAAGCACTAGCAGGCGAGTACAACTTCTCCCTTTCTGAATCCATTAGTCTCGTCTAAAACCTATAAAAATCTTTTATGACTTTGGCTATAGTACGTTAGCCATTTTTTTCGAGTATTTGGTCCCTTGGCTCTCCCATTTCGAATTGAAGAGCTACTCACCCGCAATCTTTGAATAGTAAAAACACAGAAAACCAAAATGAATTAAATTTTGTTTTACTTTACTTGATTATTTTCTTTTTTGTGCCATTCTAATTTCTCCCACTCCCCCTAGTGATGTTTCGCTTCTTATCACACCGTTCTTCTCTAGAAAAAACTGATAACTAGGGGGAAAAGTGTCGACATGCCGTCAACATATTATCTAGAAATCAATAGAAACTCTGATAGAAAACCTGCAAACAAACAGTCTTTTACACTTTTCCTTCTGGCATGTCGTCCGTTGATGACGAGAACCATCCGGCGGTTGAAATAGACCTTCCGGATGAATATGAAAGTGCTTCTGACTGTGAGCAGGCCCACGAATGTAACTATCTCGGGGATATTCTCAAAGCTAAAAAATCACTGAAAAAGACAAGAGAATCTGTGAGTCCTGGTGTCTATCCTGGCTCAGCTGGTGCTCTTTCTTCTCTTTCGGAACGTCATGTTGATGAGAACAAAGCTCCAGTTAGTGCAGAGGTTTTTGATTCTCTCTGTGGTCGTAAAACTGTAAATTCCGTCGATTTGAGATTCAGAGGATTGCGAGGTTTGTACTTTTCAAAATCTGAAATATTTCACATTAAATATTTTTATTGCTCATTTCAAATTGTTCAGTCATTAAAATTTCTAGATCTTTAGAAGGGTTTCAATCTATATGAGTCACCATTCTAACCAAAATTTATTTTCAGATGAACGTGAATTTGTGCAGAAGAAGACGTTCACAAAATGGGTCAACTCTCACTTGGTTCGAGTCAGCTGCAAAGTACAAGTATGTTTCTCTCTTTCTCTGGAATTGTTTCTGGAAATTCATAATTCACTTTTCAGGACCTCTACATGGATATGCGAGACGGAAAAATGCTCCTCCGACTCCTTGCAGTTCTCTCTGGTGAACGCCTGGTAAGTCAAATTTTATTTCTTTTTTCTCTTCAAAAACTTCCTTATTTTGTCTTTTTTCGCTTGAAGACGTTGCAAAAAAGAAGAGCTCATCGTTTCTCTTTTTCTTTCTTGCACCAAAAAAATCAATGAAAAGAAGCGAGAGCCAACGAAAAAAAAAACTTGGTCTATCCATTCTGCAAAGAAGCGTTTGCATTCTTCCGGAAGAGATAGACTGACCCAGTAGAAGACTAATTGAATAAAAAAGAAAACGAATCGAATCAAAAACATTTTTCATTTTCAGCCGAAGCCGACACCGGGAAAAATGCGTATTCACTGTCTTGAAAACGTGGAAAAAGGTCTGCAATTCCTGCGCAACCAGCACGTGCATCTCGAAAACTTGGGGTCACACGATATCGTTGATGGAAACTCACGCCTCACCCTGGGTCTCATCTGGACGATCATCCTTCGATTCCAGATTCAAGACATCACTTTCGAAGACGCTGACAATCACGAAACACGTTCAGCAAAGGAGGCTCTGTTGTTGTGGTGCCAGATGAAAACAGCTGGATATCCAAATGTTAATGTTAAAAACTTCTCAACTAGTTGGAGAGATGGTCTTGCATTCAATGCACTTATTCATAAACATAGAAGTGATCTCGTCGATTATGATAATCTCCAGAAATCGAATGCTCTTTACAATTTGCAATCTGCTTTCGACACCGCAGAAAACCAATTGGGTCTGGCCAAGTTCCTCGATGCCGAAGATGTGAACGTTGATCAGCCTGATGAGAAATCAATCATCACTTATGTAGTTACTTATTACCATTATTTCAACAAACTGAAACAAGATAACATCCAAGGAAAACGTATCGGAAAAGTGATCAATGAGTTGATGGAGAATGACAAAATGATCAACCGATACGAGACACTTTCCTCCGATTTGCTCGAGTGGATTCATGCCAAGATCCAACTTCTGAATGATCGTCATTTTGAGAACAATTTGGATGGAGTTCAGAAGCAACTCACAGAGTTCAACGACTACCGTACTCAAGAGAAACCACCAAAGTTCGATGAAAAAGGAGAACTCGAAGTACTTCTGTTCACTCTTCAATCAGCGATGCGTGCCAACAATCAGAGACCTTTTGTGCCGAGAGAAGGAAAACTGATTGCTGATATCAATCGAGTAAGTTCTTTAAAAATCTTTTAAAATGGAACCTATTTCAAATCTCATTTTCCAATTTTGTAGGCATGGCAATCACTCGAAAAAGCCGAACACGAACGTGAGCTTGCTCTGAAGGAAGAACTCATCCGCCAGGAGAAACTCGAACAACTCGCTGCCCGATTCAACAGAAAGGCTGAGATGCGTGAGACTTGGCTCACTGAGAATCAACGTCTCGTCAGTCAAGACAACTTCGGAAACGATTTGTCGTCCGTCGAAGCTGCCACCAAGAAGCACGAAGCCATCGAAACCGACATCTTCGCCTACGAGGAACGTGTTCAAGCCGTCGTCGCCGTTGCTGGTGAACTTGAAGCTGAGAACTACCACGATCAAGCCAAGATCAACGAGAGAAAGGAGAATGTTCTCAAGCTCTGGAACTATCTTTTCCAACTTCTTTTGGCTCGCAGAGTTCGTTTGGAGCTGTCGATGGCTATTCAAAAGATCTTCCACGACATGCTTCTCACCCTCGACCTTATGGACGATATCAAGAGCAGACTTTTGAGCGAAGACCTCGGAGCCCATCTCATGGACGTTGAAGACTTGCTTCAGAAGCATGCACTCCTCGAGTCCGATATCAATATCATCGGAGAGAGAGTCAACAATTCCATTGCTCAATCTCAACGATTCCGTAATGAAGAAGGACCAGACGGAAGTGGATACAAACCAGTTGAGCCGGGAACCATTGATGAGAGATGTGACACTCTTCAACAACGTTACAAGGAGCTTCTTGATCTTGCTGCTGAACGAAAACGTCGTCTCGAAGACAACAAGAGACTCTGCCAGTTCTGGTGGGATGTTGCTGAGCTCGAGCATGGAATCAAGGAACAAGAACAAGTTCTCTCCTCGAACGATACCGGACGCGACATTGTCACCGTCTCTCATTTGTTGGCCAAGCATAAGAACGCTGAGAACAATCTTCGTGACTTGGAGAAGTATCTCGACCGTCTCGATGTCTCTGGAAAGGAATTGCAAGATGAGAATATTCCAGGAAGTGACAACATTCCTCCAAGACTCGCCGAGATCCGTGATTACATCAACAAGCTCAAGGAACTCTCAAAAGCTCGCAAAGAACGTCTTGCCGGTGGAGTCGAATACTACCAATTCTTCACTGATGCTGATGATGTTGACCGTTACTTGTACGACACTCTCCGCGTTATGTCATCTGAAGACGTCGGAAAGGACGAAGGAACTGTTCAACTTCTGCTCAAGAAACACGATGACGTTACCGACGAGTTGCAAAACTTCGACCAACACATCAAGGTTCTTCACGCCAAGGCGGAGTCTCTTCCACAAGAAGCAAGAGAGCATCCAGACATCAGACAGCGTTTGGATACTACTCTCCGACAGAAGGCAGAACTCGAGAATCTTGCCCAACTCCGCAAGCAAAGACTCATCGATGCTCTTTCCCTCTACAAGTTGTACTCTGATGCTGATTCAGTTGAATCCTGGATCGATGAGAAGGGAAAACTTCTTGCTACATTGGTCCCAGGCCGCGACATCGAAGAGGTTGAGATCATGAAGCACAGATTCGATACTCTTGAGCAAGACATGAAGAACCAAGAGGCGAAGGTCGCCAACGTCAACGATTTGGCTCGCCAATTATTGAATGTGGAACATCCAAACTCGGACGACATCTTGCATCGACAGAACAAACTCAATGCTCGTTGGGCTCAACTTCGCGATATGGTCGATCAAAAGAGAAACGAACTCGAGAGAGCACACCGTCTCGAAACTTTCCGTATCGACTGCCAAGAAACTGTCACCTGGATCGAGGACAAGACCCGTGTTCTCGAGGATTCGGATGCGTTGACCAACGATCTCTCAGGAGTTATGAAGCTCCAGAGAAGATTGTCGATGATGGAACGCGATTTGGGAGCAATTCAAGCAAAACTCGATTCGCTCCACAAAGAAGCCGATGACATTGAAAGAGAGAGACCACAAGAAGCTCAAGCCATCAGAGAAGATATCAAGAGAATCCATCAAGTCTGGGATATCCTCAACAAGAAGGTTCGCGAGCACGAGGCTAAACTCGATGAAGCTGGAGATCTTCAACGCTTCCTCCGTGATTTGGATCACTTCCAAGCTTGGCTCACTGCTACTCAGAGACAAGTCGCTTCAGAAGAAGAACCACAATCATTGGCTGAAGCTGAACAACTTCTCAACCAACACGCTGCTATCCGTGAAGAAATTGATGGATACGCTGAGGATTACAAGAAGATGCGTGCTATGGGAGATCGTGTTACTCAAGATCAAACCGACCCACAGTACATGTTCCTCCGTCAACGTCTCGCTGGACTTCAAGAGGGATGGGAAGAGTTGCAACGCATGTGGGACAACCGACAACACTTGCTCTCACAAGGACTCAACCTTCAAATGTTCCTTCGCGATGCCAAGCAAGCCGAGGTTATGCTCTCCCAACAAGAAAACTATCTTGCCAAGGACGACGTTCCACAATCATTGGAGCAAGCCGAGAACCAACTCAAGAGACACCAAGACTTCATCACCACCATGGATGCCAACGACGAGAAGATCCGTGCCGTTGGAATGTTCGGAGATCAACTCTGCCAAGATGGTCACTACGCCGCTGATAAAATCCACAAGAAGGCTAGAAACATTGACGAACGTCGTGGAGCTAACCGTGAGAAGGCTCAAGACGTACTCAAGAAGTTGAAGGATGCTCTATCCCTCCAACAATTCTTGTCGGATTGCGATGAGTTGAGAGAATGGATCGAGGAGAAGATGATTCGTGCTCAAGACGAGACTTACAGAGATGCCAAGACCATTACTTCCAAGTTCGTCAGACATCAAGCATTCCAATCCGAGCTTGCTGCTAACAAGGAACGTCTCGATCAACTCAAGCACGCCGCCATCAACCTCGGAGACGATAAGCCAGAGTACCACGGAACCATTGATCCACAAATTGAAGAGCTCGCTACTCAATGGGATGAATTGGAGAAGACCACCGAGGAGAAGGGACAGAAGTTGTTCGATGCTAACCGTCAACAATTGTACGTTCAAAGCATTGCTGACATGAAGGAGTGGGCCACCCAATTGGAGAATGAGATGACTCGTGAAGACCAACCAGGAGATCTCACCACTGTCAACGTGGCTATGCAGAAACAACATTTGATCGAGACCGAGATGATCAAGAAGGCTCAACACATCGATCAATTGATGGAGATGGAACCACAACTCGAAGAGCTTCATCCAGAAGAGCTCGAAAACATCAGAGCTCACCGTTTGGCTGTTCAGGAACAACTCCAACGTCTTCAAGCTCCATTGGACGATCGCCGCAAGGCTTTGGAGAGAAAGAAGGCTGCATTCCAATTCGGACGCGATGTTGATGATGAGAAATTGTGGATTTCTGAGAGACTTGCTCTTGCTAGAGCTCAAAATCTTGGAGAAAGTCTTCCAGATTGCCACCGTCTCCAGAAGAACCTCAACCTTCTTTCGAGCGAAATCGATAACCACGAGCCATGGATCAACCAGATCTGCAACAACGGTCAAGAACTGATCGACGAAGGACATGCCAATGGACCAGCATTCGAGAAGAAGATTCAAGAACTGCGTAGTGCTTGGCAAGAGTTGAAGGACGCTGTCCAAGACAGAAAGAAGGATCTTGGAGAGAGTGAGAAGGCTCATCAATTCTTGTACGACTGCGGAGAGGCTGAAGCCTGGATGAGTGAACAAGAATTGTACATGATGCAAGACGAAAGAGGAAAAGACGAGTTCTCAACCAAGAACCAAATCAAGAAACACGAACGTCTTCAAGCTGACATCGACAAGTTCGCTGACACCATCCGTGCTCTTGCCAACAAAGCTCACAAGTTTGTTGAAGAGAACTCACCACTCACCGAACAAATCACTGTCCGTCAAGCTCAAATCGAGAAACTCTACGCTGGACTCCAAGATCTATCAAAGGAGCGCAGAAAAAGACTCGAAGAGACTTTGGAACTCTATGCTCTCCATCGCGAAATCGACGATCTTCTTCAATGGATCGCCGACAAGGAAGTTGTTGCTGGAAGTCAAGAGAATGGACAAGACTACGAACATGTTCAAATGCTTCAAGAACGATTCCAACAATTCGCTCGTGATACTGAGAACATCGGATCCGAACGTGTTGCCAATGCTAACGACGGATGCGACTCTCTTATTGCTCACGGACACACTGACGCTCCAACCATCGCTTTGTGGAAGGATTCGTTGAATGAGGCCTGGGAGAATCTACTTGAGTTGATGGACACTCGTGCTCAGATTCTCGAAGCCTCTCGACTTCTTCACAAGTTCTACCACGACTGTCGTGATTGCTTGTCTAGAATCATGGAGAAGACTCATGCCATGCCAGAAGATCTTGGACGTGACTCAAGTAGTGTCGGAGCTTTATCCAGAAAACATCAGAACTATCTCAAGGATATTGCTGCCATCGGAGAACAAGTGGCTCAAATCGAAAGAGATGCTGCTGAGCTCAGAGATGGATACGCTGGAGACAAGGCTTTGGATATCGGTTCTCGCGAAAGCGAAGTCGTCAAAGCATGGAGACATCTCCGTGGACTCTGTGATGCTCGTACATCCCGTCTTATGGATACTTCTGATCTATTCAAGTTCATGAATATGGTCCGTGATCTATTGTTGTGGATGGATGAGGTGAAGAGAGAAATGAACTCACAAGAACGACCAAAGGATGTGTCTGGTGTTGAACTTCTCATGAACAATCATCAATCACTCAAGGCTGAAATTGATGCTCGTGAAGAGAACTTCAATGCTTGCATCTCGTTGGGAAGAGATTTGCTCAACAGAAAACATTATGCTTCGAGCGAAATCGAGAAGAAATTGATCAAACTGACAACCGAAAGAGCCGAAATGATGCGCAGATGGGAAGATCGTTGGGAATATTTGCAGCTCAGTAAGTTTCTTTTTTCTACATTTCAACTCAAAATACTCATTTTAACTGTTTTCAGTCTTGGAAGTGTACCAATTCGCCCGCGACGCTGCTGTCGCCGAATCTTGGCTCTTCGCCCAAGAGCCATATCTCATTTCGAGGGAATACGGTAGAAACCTCGAAGAAACCATCAAACTCATCAAGAAGCACGAGGCGTTCGAGAAATCGGCACTCGCACAGGAAGAACGATTCTTGGCACTCGAGAAATTGACAACGGTACGTGAGAAATGAGAGACGACAGATAGGCAGGGGAAGTGAGGCCAGCGGGCAAGTAAACACAATGTAGAGGGCATCTAGGAACGCGCGCGTGGCGCAGTCGGGTAACGCTGTGCACGCTGTTTGCGTGTCGGGAGTTCGACTCCCCGCGCTGGCCTCAATGATGATCCACCTAGCTCACTCATACATATCCCTGGTGATAACTTTATTCCGCATCTTAGAGACCATTTTATAAAACTTTTCTTAATTATCCAATTATTCAGTTCGAGTTGAAAGAGAGTCAACACCGCGAGGAAGAGGCTTCAAAGCGACGAGGACCAGCCCACATTGGCAGTCCTTCCAGGTCGACACCAGCCGCCGAAACATCTTTCGGCGCCCAGGATGATGGTGAGTGGATTTTTAATATGTATTCATACTTGGTTGTGTGTATATTCATTAACCAACATTCCTTGGTGTGTTGTGTTCGTTCTCACCCGTTTGGTGCTTTGTTTCAGACGCCGACATAACCCACAGCAGTTTGGAGAGTCACCGAAAATCGTCACATGGTCAGAGTTGTTTTCTTGTTTCATTTACCCTAATCCAATCAAAAGAGTTTGTATCCTCTATGTTTTTGACACCTATATAATCCATTTTGATGTTGTTTAGTAGTCGTTTTGTATCGTGCCGTATTTTTGCAGAGAAACGATTGGCACACTCCGAGTCAAGCAGCTGGCGGAAATCATTGGCGCGCGCGCCAAAGTTCGACAGCAAAGATCCAAAGGGTATAGTTGTTGTGCTTCTTCTTCTTATTGATGTAGTGATGAGTGAATTTGAATTTGAACCTATATCTGTCGCTTTCGTAGTTTTGAAACAGTTGTAATACATTTGTGAAACTCCAAAACGTCAAATTTCAGTCTTTAGCAATAACTGTTTCAGGAGCCAAACAAGGAGAAGCATTCGAAGGAACGCTTATCAGGAAACACACATACGAAAGTCTCGACCGGAAAGCGGCTAACCGCTCATGGGAGAAACTTTACGCTGTGTTGCGACAGAATGAATTGGCATTCTATAAAGATCCAAAGCATAGGTATGCACTATTCATAAATATTCAAGAAACTTCAATGATCTTATTTTCAGGGAAGAATCCGTACATGGAGAGCCCCCAATGGCACTTCCAGGATGTTCAGTCAACGTGGCATCTGACTACCAAAAGAAGAAGAATGTTCTATCGTTGAGGTTACCAGTCGGAGCTGAATATCTCTTGCAATGTGGCAGTGACGAAGACATGCAGAGATGGCTCACAGAGCTACAAGTTGCCACTGGACAAGCTCAATTGGAAGAAGCTAGTCGATCACAAACACTTCCAGGTATGATCCTCAATTTGGGTTTCAGTCAAAAACAAATCACTATTCTAGCAGAAGGCAGCGCCACCAAGAAGAAGGGAGGATTCTTCTCCCGAAGCAAGAAGTAAACCGAATCAGTGGGACTTATCAGTATATCGAGATCGAGCTGGCTTGATTTGAATAGATCAAATAACTGGTTTTCCGTCGGCAGGAATCCATTTATACCTGAATCTTTCGCGAATCTCTCCGTCCCGATCCCCGAAACAGTCTTTCTTTCAAACCGACTCTTCAGTCTTCAACATCTTCATTTATTCTATTATGAACCTTTTTGTTTTATTGATTCGTCCCAACCACTGTTCTCTGTTTTTCTTTTCTTTTTTCATCTTTTTCTTGCTCTTCATCCCAGTCAGCCAATGAGCTCCCCAATTCATACGGTTTCGTTCTTTTCCCATTCTTCGTTTTGTTTTGTTTCTATTCTCTTTTTTCTCTTCCCCCCAATTAGGCATTAATATTATATTCGTTTCTATTCCCCCAAAACCACTTTTTAAATGCTTAGCTATATATTTTGTGCAGATTACAAGTAGTAGAACCAAAGATAGCCTTGTCCGTTTGGCATCGTATTCTGAATATATTCATTCAATTGAAATTATC
The DNA here is from genome assembly GCF_010183535.1 of Caenorhabditis remanei. Lineage (NCBI taxonomy): Eukaryota > Metazoa > Nematoda > Chromadorea > Rhabditida > Rhabditidae > Caenorhabditis > Caenorhabditis remanei. The sequence goes on from NC_071332.1 coordinate 7,782,386, forward strand.
AAGGAATTCGGCATCCTGATTATTTCATTGGATCGAATGTATCTGAAAAAGAGAAACAAATCTGGAATTTCTGATGTACGGGCCGCCATTCGAACTCGGTTTCAATCTTTCCCCTTCACCCAAAGACTTATAAATTGTAGTTTATTCGTGCCTCCTTCTGTTACTTTTTGTCTTTATTCTTTCAGCTTCACACTGCTTTTCAATTCGAAAATCTCTCCACGTTTTTCCAATTCACCCATACCAATTCTATTGGTTCTCATTTGGCACCAAAGACCCTCGCTTTCATTCTCTAGACCTTCAACAATTTTCCACTTTTTCTTTCACACGAATAAAAAAGGTTACTGTAGATGCTCCCTCGGGGGGACTATTTTATTTAGTTTCATAGGCGTGTGTGCTTGTTTGTCCGTATGTCCGTATGTCCGTTCTCTGTGTGCTTTTTCTTTCAAAACCCCCAACTTTCTTCTCACAACTGCCTTTTTTATGTTTTAATGATCTTCTAATCCATTGTTCTCTCTAATTCCCATAACTCTTTCTAACCAACAAAGCCCCGCCCCTTACGTTTCGTATGTCCCTTTGAAGCCACCCCTACTGTAATCCCCACAGAGGAAGTAGTGAGACCCAGAATTTTTATGAGAAAATTCGCTTGTCCTTCCTTCGATTGCCCCATCCCTTTTCAATTTTTTTATTTTTGTGCGAGAAAATTTGGATATTTTTGGATCTTTACCGTGGCAGCTTTCTGTTTTTTCTTTTGTATTTTTAACTTTGGTTCACTTGAAACTAATGAATCATTGGACTAAAAAACCAAATGTAAACTCATCTAACATTCCTTTCCAAATCTAACAATACCCTTGGGAATCTTTGAGCAACGATTATGGCTTCAGAAGACATGTATTCAGAGCAAAAAGAAGAAAAAGAGAAGGGAAGAAGACGTCTTTTTTTGTTGGATTTTGGCTTCTGCCAAACAGTGGTCAAACCAAGTCAAAAACCTCGTCAAAAACCATTGTGCTCCTCATCTTCGTCTTGTTTAGAATCCCGAAGCTGTAAATAGGCGCTATGGCTCAAAAAACAAAAAGTGATTCACGGGTAAAAATGAAAAAATGTGTTTCGCAAGACAACAAGGGGTTTCATAATCTTCAAAGAACAGAACGATTTTTCAGGAAGATGATTTATCGACCATGACTTGCTGAACTTTTCTTCGAAAATAAAGACATCAGAGAATATATTTTTTTCACATTTCAATTTTTTATACATTTTGTTCCACATGTTTCCGTGTTCTCACATACATTCCGCTTTCCGATCACATCTCTGAAAGAACGAAAAAAACGGAGAAGAAGAAAAAAGAAGAAAAAGGCAACGGATGTTTGCACCCGAAACGGAAAAGAGTACTTCTTCTGAGCCTTCTCCCTCCTCTTCTTCTCTTCTTCATCTTTTTTGACACACTCGACTTGTCAGAGCAAGTGTGAAGTTCATATAGAATACATTTCAAGTCAGTATACATGTTTGCCCTTTTCACTCGAATGCACCTGTTATCGGTTTCCACAGCAACCTAATCTCATGTGGATGTCTCCGCCCAGTTTCCTTCTTTCCTCATTTTCAGCGATAAGTTTATCTTCTCTCTGAGAGAAATGTAGACGAGGAAGTTAATGTGTTAGAAATATATCAAAACACTTTCCACGTTTTGATGGGATTTTTCTGTTAGTTTATATTCCCAGAAAGTGAAAATCGTAGATGTGAGAAATGTATTCAAACAGCTAGTCAAACAAACTTCCTTTGTTTCCAAACAAATTCAGGAAGAAGCATGGGAAAGAAATTCAAAATATAATTTTCCTAAACACGAACCCAATTATCCAGGACCTTTGCACCCAAGAATTTACCCACTCCCAGTGGGTTTTTCTTACCTAAAAACTGAAACCCGATGCCCTACTACAAGAGCCTGTCAACTCTTGAAGGCCGCCCATTGCTCCTTCTCCTTTCTCTCTTTCTCTCTATTGAGCCCTTTTCGTTTTCATCCCAAAGACGAGAAATTTCTTCTCGTCGCCTCTCTATCGATCCCTCCACTTCTCTATGTCTCCGCATCTTTTCGGGAACTTCTGCCACTTTTATAAAACGAATCCTATGCTCTTTTCACTTTTCTCGAAAACTGTTTCTCACTTCACTATACACATTTTTCGAAACGTTCTCTCACCTTCATCTGAATGAAAAATCAAGTTCTCTTCATCTGTCTATTGTCTTTCTTTCTCTATATACTAACCCAAAAACATCCATTCTGCCTAATTGCCAACATTTCTCCGTCTCTTCATCTCAAATACTATCTCTTCAATTGGTCGTTGGTTCCTGGTCCAATGCCACAATCATATTCAATGCCAAACCATGAATTTTCTCTTTTTACCCCTATACAAAGCAGGTGCATTTAAATTCGTAAAGGTTCTCATGACGCTTCCAGATTTCTTGGATTCCCATACCTCTCCGATCACAGACCACACTCTTCTCCACTGTGTAATTCCCACTTTTCATCTGTTCCGGTCGTTCCCATCACCTCTCATATCATGCCTCAAATTGTGCACTTCTCTGCTGTACTCACTGGGTGCAGCCCTCAACTTTGAACTGTTTGACTAGTCCGTCCGACTGTCCACCCTTTTCTTTTTCACTCAATGTATGCCCTTCTCGACGTTCTTTCAATCTGTCCAATGACTCACTACAATCGTTTTGAAACTCTCGCTACAATTTCTATCTTTGTTGGCTGAAAACCTTGACCGTGTTCACTACACAAGTAACTATTTTAACTAATTGAAAAAAAGTATTTTGAATGGGTCAAAGTGTGCGAACATTTTTCAATCAAAATATTTCGTCATAGAATCAATCATATTTTGTATCCTTGAATATTTTTAGAATAGACATTCTTTAAAGACAATCTGAGGTTCGCCCTCGTTATTTACTGCGTATTCTCAACTTTAACGAATTTTCAAAACTGTTATGAAGTAAAATATGTTTCGAATTACTGTCTGAAAGCATTACAAAAAACTCAAAGTACAATTCCCGAATCACTGACTAATCACCATTTTCCGTGACCTTTGTACCCAACTGTTCCAAATACACGTTTTAACCCACGGCCCTATCAAATCATTCTAGGCGCGTGGCGATGCTGCTGCGAGACGAGCAAGTCCCGTTGCTTTTGAAACGGAAGCACGTCGTCTCGGGATATCGACCTCTGAACCAGCCCAAATCATTTTACTTAAAATCAGCATTCTCGTCGCATAATGAAGTGGTAAGTGTAGAATTTTTCAGTTTTTAGTTTCAAAATTATCAATATTTCAATTTTCAGTTCAATGTCTGGACTCACTTTATTCCGGCCATTATTCTCTTTTTCGCATATTTGGTGCCAGAGTTTTTGTCTCCATTGCCACGTGTCCCTGTACTGATCCTTCAAATTGGAATTTTCCTACTTTTAATCGCTTCCTCAATGGCTCATCTAATGCATTCTCGTTCTGAACTCGACCATGTCTTCTGGTTTCTTATTGACTTTTCTGGAATCGCTCTTTTTGGAATTACAATTGGCTTACAAAGATATAGTTCAAGTGATCATATGAGTCTAATCATGAAAATAGTGAGTTATTCGATTTCATTTTTTTTTATACATTGAACTCTTATCTAGGTATACGTCCCTCTTCTTCTGCTTGTTGTTCTCGGTGGTCAATATTTCTCAACATGTTATTTGTTCGTGTTCAAACCACATTACAAACGACGAATGGAACTAAGAATGGGATCATGCTTCCTTCTTGCTTGTTGGCTCTACATTCCACTTCATTATAGATATCAAGTGAATCAGTTATTCATTCATTCACTCCCCTCAATGAATAAATTTTCAGGATCCTGAAAGTGTGGGTGACCCTGCACTGCCACTTCATTCGAGAGCATTCCAATGGCTTGTTTTTTCTGGAATTTTCATGGGAGCTCATATTCCAGAAAGGTTTGCCCCGGGATTCTTTGATATTGTTGGATACGGACATCAGGTATTGAAAAATTGAAACATTTCTTAACACTCCCAATGAGTTCCAGCTCTTCCACTTGTGCATCGATATGGTCGCCTGGAATCTTCTTGACGCAGCTAATCTCGATTGTTCAAGTGACGAGGGACACGTCCATTTGCCAAGAAACATTGTTGCCGTGATCGCATTGATTGCCTCAATCGGAATGATTGGTTGGAATGTTCACTCCATGATGAAGAAGGCAAAAACGAAACGATACGATGAATAACTCTTCAATTAAATCAAGTCATATTATATTTCCTTCCTTCATTTTCTCATTTACTCGTAGGATTTTCTGAACTGTGTTACACAGATCTCATGCACGCTTTTGTTTGAAACACTTCCACTTCGGGTTATGATGTAGTCATGGAAAAAATTAATAAAATAATAAACTTTATTTGTCAACAAAATCATTCAAACATTTCACAGAATTAGAATGAGATGTGAGAAGAATCCTTGATAGTTCCCCAGAGCTCCTCGCTCATTACGTACATCGGGATCGGCTTAGCGAACCCATTGAATGTGGTTCCAGCAGCAAGCGTATAGGCTCCCATATCTGGATAATAGAGCCACTCTCCGATCTCCATCTTTGCCATGAGCTTCTTGTCTTCAACGAGATCCAAGCTATCGCATGTTGGTCCCCAGATTGTAGAAATATATTTCTCATTGCGACCGACATCGAAGAGAGGAGCTCCAACTGGATGAGCATGATCGAACATGATGCAGTTGAAGGATCCGTATACCCCATCGTTGATGTAGTACATGTATCCGTGATCGCCACAGTCCTTTTGATCCTTAGTGATCTTAGTGGCTGGAACTTCAGTGGCATGTATGATGTTGGCACAGAGAGAGAATGGTCCAGCAGCAAAGAATCTTCCTGGCTCAGCAATGAGACGTTTTTCGGTCTCTGGGAAAAACTCGTCAAGAGCATCACGGATGGTTTCGGCAATCTGGAAAATAAAGAATTAGAATCATGATGTTGCATGTCTCTAAGATTACCTTCTCGAATGGATTGTGGTGCTCAGCTCCGGGGAAGCCACCTCCCATATCGATGATGTCCATTTTGAATCCGAGACCCTCACCAATCTCACACAGATTCTTGGCATGTTGGAGAGCATTCCGGTAGGCAGAAGCATCATTGCATCCAGATCCCACGTGGAATGAGATTCCAACCACGCTGACTCCTTCCTCCGAAGCGAGCTTCAGAAGTTGTGGACCAGCAAGAACTGGGTCAGCTCCGAATTTCAGATTGAGTGGGCAAGTTGCCGTTGGATCAGAGACAGCGATACGGAGGATCATTCTGAAAAAAGATAATCAAGTTTTCATTTTTCACGATGTTAACCTACTCTGCATTTGGATGCAGCCTTGCGATCTTGAGCAACTCCTCGGAGTTATCGAAAGTCATCATACGAACATCTCGTTCCATTGCATGAGTGATGAAGCTGCGAGTCTTGCAAGGATTTGCATAGATCAAACGATCAGCAGATACACCGGTTCCCATAACGATATCAATTTCTTCTCTGCTGGCACAGTCGAATCCACATCCCAAAGAAGCGAGAATACGGATGAGAACAAGGTCCGTGTTGCACTTCACAGCGTAGAATGGCTCAATCATTGGAAGTTCTCTCTTCCAGAGCTCAAATCTCTCGATGATCTTATCTAGGTCGACCAACATGAAGGATGAATCGTTCTCTTCCAAATCCTTGGCAGCTGCGATTTCACGGCACATCTCAAGTTGATTCACTTGCTGTGGGAGAACGCCGACTTTGGTGTCACCAATAAGTTCGAATTGCTCGAAGGAAATCATTGTTTCGTTTCGTTTAGTGGAGATTAAGTTCAGGGATGTCAGGTCCAAGGCGGTGCTCCTGCACGTAGGGGATCGTGGATGTAGTTGTAGACAACTGCAGTTACGACGATGTCGTCGACGTAAATCTGCGAAGGGCTGTAAGCCTGAAGCCGGGCTGCGGTCGCCGCTAGCCTCTTTGTTTCGTCAACACGAGAGATTTTCTGGCAATGGGTCTTCCCAGGCACGAGATCGAAACGCTGCTAGTAAACGCTAAGGTCTACAACAACGTTAAGAACTGAAAAAAGAAGGATTATTAGAGGTAAATCAAATTGAGGAATGAAGAGAAAATATGAAGAGAAATGAAGGAAGGAAGAAAGAGGAAAGGGCATACACGCAACAGACATAGTGTTGGTCAATCGAAGGAGTGTAGACCGTTGAATGATACGATCTCATTGCGAGCGGAATGGCTTATCATCGACCGCCCTGTTGCTATTTATACCGTTGGACGTGGCAGGAAATGGGCGGAGTCTGGAGGTAATGTGGTGCGGGGGGATGCCGGTCATGAACAATGAGTACATGGTGTACCCACCAAGAATATACAAATGAGAAGATATGATCGGGAGAGAATATGAATATTGAGTGCGTTGCACCCAAATAGCGTGTTGGACAGACGTCATTTATGGTGAGTATACACAGTTGACCGTTCATTGATTCACACCAAGAGAACAGAGTAATACGGTTTGAATAGAAAAACAGTTATGATGGGAAACCTTTGGCCCGACTAGTCGAAATGATAACATCATAAACGAAACAAATGGAGAGAAAACACACTATCAACACTAGCTTATATTTCCTTCTCTTCTTCACATGAATTCGATTCGCTCAACACTTGGTTAGTCACGTTTCCCCACTTTCTCTCATAGTTCGCCTAGCTTCTTCCATTGTAATTTGAATTCAACTTGTTCGCGTCACGTCATTCTGATCTCGTGTTGAGTGCATTTTTGATCTAGAACACATTACAGACGTCAATGTTTACGGTACATCTTCTATTCTTGTCTTCCTTCATGACGAATCACAGTCGTTTGATTGTCTTCCTACGTAGTTGGTCTCTACCGTACCTCGTACATTTATTTTTATCAATTTGCATATCAATGATATCGAATCACCCGGTTATTCTTCCCCCGCCGTCGATCTTATTCATACCACAGACTACACCTTTTGTGCCTTTTGTTCAACTTTTTCTTGAAAAGGAAGTGTCAAAACTCGCATTGCAACTTTTTATCGCCTCTTTTCAAATTTCGTTTCAACGACAGCTCCAGAGAGAGTTTACCAAAAATTGTTCTATGGACTCTCGCGAGAGACCTATATTTGGTCAGACATCACGCTCAAAACGCGTGATTTTCATGATGAACAGACAATCATGTACAATCAAGAAACCATTGTTTCTGTCCGCCTCATTGGCTCAGTGGCAGAGCGTCTGTCTAGTAAACAGAAGGTCGCTGGTTCGATTCCAGCATGAGGCACCGAAACTTTTTGGAGAAAGATACTTTAATTTTAATATTTATTAGGAACCGCAGTGGCTCAAACTAAAAAAAAACTAAATAATGAATATCACCCAAATTGGTTCGCTAAGGCACATTTGAAAGTTATGATTTGGTTTTTTGAGAAATTGAAAGATAACAATAAAAAACTGACTATAAACGTCGCTCAATTCAGAATAAAAAACGAAGAACAACATCTCATAGAAAGAACAGATTATGATATTCGAAAATACTATTGATGAGAAATGGAAATAATGATAATAACACCTAAACTTAATGAATACCCGGAACAAATTATTCTATTAAACTGTGAAAGATGTTTATGATTGCAGTAACTGGTCTTCGTACTGCTTGACGAAACACTCTCCGACTGGGAAGAAATCCCAATCCCGGTTATCGTACTTCTCACGAACGTACGTCTCCTGACCGGTGTATTCCGTTTCGTCTTTGTTAACCAGGTGTTGTAGGAAGAACCTGGAAGTGATGAGTTTTGTGAAAACTACAGTAGATTGAAATGTGGCTTACAAATAGTTGGCAAAGTTATGCTCTTTGGTGGTGTGAATTTCGAAACCACGAGGCATCCGATCGAATGTTTCTTTTCCGATATCGCAAATGAAACATGATGACTCGAGCTTCTCAGTAGCAGATTCTTGTTGGTCACGAAGCTCTCCGAAAGCGTCAATGATCAAACCTGCAACACATTGTTCTCGATGGTTCCGGGGAGAATAATGGAATGTTACATCATTTTCTATCACTCTGACTTTTAGTTTCTGTTATTGATAAGACCCCTTTTTAGAGAGACTAGATTGTCATAAAGTTTTTTTTGTTGGGTTCGCTCAAAAAATCAAAGTTTCCGTGGTGATAACAGTGTTCTAAACCGGAAGTAATTCATCAAAAAGTAATGGAACTTTGGATATGAAAAGGGGAAACCAAAAGTCACAATATCTACTTTGCAACTTACCCTGCATGATAGCGAGAAGAATAATAATGACGAAGAAGAAGAATGAGATGTCATAGAACATTCTTGGATACTCCAAATCGTCTCCGTATGGACTCTCGAGCTCATCTCCAATACCTCCTCCGGAACGCACTCCGGCATAGAAATGGTAGATGAAACAAGTGAGCATATTGTGACATTTCCGATCTGGCTCTTCGCCATCTTCTCCTTCTTGCACGTAGAATTTACGGAAAAAGTTGAAGGCGATGACAGTGTAAAGATATACGACTACAAGTGTCATCATGATGGTGAGAATAAGTTGTTGCAAATTGTGGGTAACTGATTGAAGAATAGCCTTTAACATAGGGAAAGAGAGCACGACGTCAACGAGATGGAAGGCGTAGAAGAATGGTGACACGAAGACTCCACAAGCAGAGCAGAGGAGATATCCGACTCGATATAAGAACTGTCCGTTGGTTAAAATGACTCCAAGCCACAACCAACACGAATATCTGTAATCGTAGCTGGAATCAGTCGACATCTTCTCCTCTCCTAAAATTGATGTAAGCGTTTCCTCATCGACTTGATCCTTGAACTTTGATCTGGTCTTCCTGCGGACAAACTTGTCCCAATACATCATTGGGAATGATTTGGCAGAGATGACAATTCTATCCAAATACCACATAAAAGTGTCCACAATTCCAAGTTCTTCAGAATCTTCTTCAGTTATCCAACATCCATCGAACATCAGCTTTCTGGCAATTTCCTTTTCACGTTTGAAAGTGATAAGTGGAATTTTCAGTTGATAGAATGAAACCAGTAGAGCGAATGATGTTGATAAATGGAGTACACTAATCCAATAGAGAATTTGTGCTAACATCCATCCAGTGATCTCATATTCCACGTATGGGAATTGCATTCCAGTGATGAAAATTGATTCGACAGCTTCTTCATCGTCGTCTCCTTCCGACGCTGCCTCCTCTGAAACAAAGTAACTTTTGTTAATTAATTTTGAAAATATATTTTCACTCACGGTTTTCTGTATGGGAGATATCCACACGATGGAAAAGTAGAATGACGTTGATGAAGAAGGCCAAGTAAAGGGTAATCTTCTCGATGGTTTTGAAATTTCGGGCAAGCATGTTCTGTAAAAGATAGGTTATATTCTAGTAAATCAGATTAGAAACTAACAAGAATCGATCCTCTGGTCTTCGTCGAGTTAGATTCAGCAATCTTTGGTTCGTATTGCCCTTGTTGGAAGTCTGCTTCTGATTGCAATTGAACCATTTGAGGTGCCCCAATCGATTCATAAATACTTGGCGCCTTGCTAGCTGCTGCAGGAGAAGTTGGCGATGGAATATCTTGATTGAGTAGTTTCTCCTCTTCTGGCAGCACAGTTTCAGGTGTTTCGGGTCTTGGAGGCGGAACAAAGTCTGGTAGAGAGTTCACATTCAAATGATCTGCGTTCATTCCCACTCCAAATGCATCTACTCCAACATGAGAGTGATGGAAGTCTTGTACGATTGGAGGACTAAATGTTGCATGGCTGAAAAATGAAAACTGTAAGAATGAAACTATCAGAATACTCTTACTCATGGTTCATCTTAGTTTGCTCCTTTGCATTATCATGTTTAGCAGATTCTTCTTCTTCAGATGATGTTGTCAAGAAGTAAGCGAATCGGAAGATCGTCATCAGGAGGAGATATGCTCCCCATCCAATAGCCAATCCTGCTCTGATGATAAGAATAACGATGGAGTAAAGCAGCTGGGTCCATGTCATTTGTCTGACAGATGTGGTGACGTTTTTCATTGTCGTAGAGATGTTTTGTGGACTGAGAGCAGAAGCAGCTGTGATACCGTAGTTGTATCCGCTCTTGAAGGTCTCCGAGATTTGACTGAAAATGAAAATGTAAAGATGTTAAAGATGTTTCTGAAACTTACTCTGAAGCAGTTGTTTGTTGCAAGAAGTAATCTCTCTGTTTGATTGCTCTTTCCATTTTTGTATCACTGTCTCCAGATGAGATAGCGGCGGCATGTTGCATTTCAAAGATAGTATCTTCACAGAAGTTGATGAAAGCTTCCAATTTTCCTTGATCTCCACCATCATCTTGCAGTACATTGAAGAGGAAAGAGTTCTTCGAATCCCTAATTTGTTGTTTTCCCCATTGTTCCAACCAAGATTCTTGGATTTCAAAATAGATCTTCTCAACTCTTTTCGATGATCCCATAATCTCAATTCTACCGAGGAATGGATCAAAATATTCCAGCAGTGTCTGAGCCTTCTCGATAATTTTCTCAAGTCTCGGATCATTTGTGATGTGTTCTTTCAGATTCACGAGTAACACAGCCAAGTTGAAACCAATGTCTCTTGCAGGATTGTGGAATCGTTCTGTGAATTCCATGTAGTCTACTTTTCCATCATTGTTAACATCTGTACACATCATCAGATAAGTTATATCCTCCACTGTGTACATCTTCTGACTTTCCATCGCACGTTGGAATTCTTTCGGACTAATCCATCCATCTTGATTGGTATCGAAATCTTGGAAGGCTTGAGATGTTGTCAAGTCCTTCAATTTCAAGAACATATCAGAGAACTTCAAGATCTTTTCAACAGATGGTTGAGATTCAACGAGTGCATCCACCATCTGTTTACCAATTGATCCGTTCAAAACGTTTCCTTCAAGCATAGAAAGCATGAGAACAATCATATCTTTTTGCAAGTTGAGGAATTCACGAAGAAGTTCGAGTTGAGTCGAGTTCTTATACAATTTCTCCATCATGTGAGCAAACAAGAAGAAGAATCCGTTGATAGCATCCCAGAGACGAGAGTTGGCTAATGTCATCTGGTTACCAACACATGGTCCCTGAAAAATGTTTGAGATTGTAACCAAAAAATTTAAGAATTCTCACCTGAATCGATTCCGTGAGAGTGTTGAAGACTTGACTACAAACTTGAATTGCACGAAGGAAGTACTCTTTTCCTCCTTCATCAATCACTTCTTTACTGGAATAATGCCAATAGAAATCCATGACAGATTCCTGGAGACGAAGAAGATAATCGACAGTACAGTTGATCAAATTGACACTTGTTGTGTGTCCAGGCTGTGTGCGAAGGTAGTTTTGGAATTCTGAAAAAGGAATTGGAAATTCGAAATGCAAATGAAAAAGTCTTCACCAAGATTGTGTCCTTCGCAAGTAAGTTGCAAGAAACGGAAAAGTGAGCAAGTGAAGTCTGCATCGTTCAAGTTCTGGTTGTCTCCAGACGCAAGTTCAGCTCCCATTCCGAGTCCTTCGGCCTGAAAATAAAAGATAAAAAAGTGCTCTTCAAGAAATGAAGCCATCCATCTCTTATCTCATTTTCAGCCAAATACAAAACAATCATTCAAAAAGGAAACCACTCGATGTTAGTTATTGTTACTATATGAGAAAAACACGCATTCCAGAATTTCAAGGCAAGAAATGACGAAAGTGGAGAAAGAGCAGCGGCCAGAAATCTCGAAGAGTTTTTGTTTCATATCACTAGTAAATCTCAATTCGAAAAGAAAAAGATTCCAAGCAATGCAGGCAAAAAGACAGATGAAAGGGAAGGGAAGGCGAATAAATAAAAAGGTGCGGGCTCAAAACCTGTGCGCCCTGACGATCTTGTCGCGAACGATGTCGAATTTTGGAGGAGAGGTGACGTAAGAGCAGTGCGTTTGCGCCATGGGCGTCAACGTTCTGCAAAATGGTTTAGGGGTTAGAAGGGGGGAGGTCAAACAAATCTATGGATTAAAAAAGGCATCCATGGTAATTTCTGTGGAGAATCATATTAGAGGTTATCAAATGCAACCGAAATCAAACACAAGACTAGCGTCTGATGAGATACCTTAATTTGTCTTTCAAACATTTCCAAGTTGAGAACAGAACACTTATTCATGAGACCAGCCATCGAAGTGAAAAATCTGACATCTTTTTTGAGTTGAAGATATTCAATGAGCATCTAAAATTACTCTGGTCTTTAAGTTGATCTGTTAGCATTCAATCACCTTCTGAATCTCCACATTTCCTCCACTGAGAAGATGGATTCCTAACTGAAGCGTCTGTGCAACCATTTCATTTGGTTCTCCACCAGAAGCAGATAAATACATAAGACACATGATAGCAGCTCCACGGCTAGCCAAAACAGCTTGCTCACCACGAAGTGCTTGTGATTGTTCTTCTTTGGCAGCCTGATCAATCTCACCCTCATCTCCATCATCTCCATCTTCTTCCTCAATGTGAATTGACTTGGCCATCACATCAGCAAATCTAATGTATAGACTATCTTCGTGGATTGCAGATGCAGCTGTTTCTTCACTTGTAGCAGCTCTTTGGAAGCAACGAATCAGTTGTTTCAGAGGATCTGGATTTGTTTCTTTCTCCTTTGTTTCTTCGGAACTTGCTACAATCGGAACACCTTCTTCCATAATGATCTCAATTCTTGGACCTTCTTCCTCTTCAACTCCAGACTGAAAAAATTAATAATTTGAAGGTGTGACAACTTTTATGAAACTTACGCAAATGTCAGCAATCAATTGATCTTGCCCAACATCCTCCTCTTCCAGCCAGAGTCTTGAAAAAGCCGGAAGGAAGAAGTTGATACCCCGATGTCTGTAATAATCATCTTAAGTTATTATCTACCCCGAATTGAGAATGTTATTAGAAGTGTTGTTGAGTTGACCTGTTGATTAGAACCGGTTGGAATATCCTAGTAAGTTAGTAGAGGCTCTATCCCAATCACCAAATTTTGATTTCATTCTAAGACTAATGTAAGAATTTTGAAAATTCCAACAGGATGATGAAGACTTCTGCAGCACGATACACAAATAAGTAGTCGACCTGAGATTTGGTGAGTAAGAATAAGAAACTTACAGTTCAGTCTTGTACAAATGAGAAGCGGTGATGAGAGAAATAGCCATTCGTTTTCTTTGCAATGTAAGCACTTTCTTCCAAATGTCTTCCTTCTCCATTCGAGAAGTCATCTAACGAAAACAAATTATGAGACTCAACTCCCCATAGAAATCAGAAATCTTTCTCTCTTTAGCTTGCCGTCCTTCTGACCTGACAACAAAACGACACACCACAACTAAACATGGAACACACATCGTGCAATTATCATCACTCATCGTTCCAGAAGTTTTCTGATGCTTACCTCGGTATTCCGTACAATGGAACCATGCGGAAACACGCGACAACGGCACGTTTTCTCTGCGTTGACACCACTTTTTTCCATGCTTGAGACAATTGCATTTGGGGATGCTCCGTCTAGAATAAAATAGAAACATGACAAAAATATTGACAACGACATAGAAAAGGGAAAGTTGGCGATAGAGTTGTAGAACATAGAATTGAGAGAAATTTGACAGAAAAGTTATAGAAGTCAAGTCTGCAATAAAACTTACGTCCGAATTGTTCTTTTGAGTGAGATGCTGTTTTCGATTAAACTGAACAAAATTACAAGTATTAGATACGAAAATCAAATATTTCAAGTTAGAAAACTAAAAATAAAACAACACAATACCTTCCATCTGTGATGAGCACGGCGACGTCGATCCTTGGTTCGAGTTATCTGAAATTGGACGGACACATGGACAAATAGACACAGAACGGAAAAACGAGGACGGCAAAGCGGCTAGTTTATAGTTGAAAGTAAAGCTAAAAAAAAACGACTAACCGTGTGGAGAATAGCGCTGACTTGTCCCATATTAAAGATCTTCTCAATCACTGCTTCTTGTGACATTTCATCTTTTCCGCGCATTTGAGATTTTCCTGTAAATTTGATGAGTTTTTAAGAATGATCTGGTGAAGATTTTCAGAATAATACCAATTTTACGGTAGAGAGACAGTTGCCAAGCATTCTTGTCGGTTGGATCTGTTTTCACAGGGATTTCCAATAGTCCTTTGATGAATTCACGGATCTTTTCTTCGGTCTCTTTCTGGATGAATTTTTCTTTGGACTGTTGAACGATATCCAGTTCTCTATAATTTTTAGTAGGCTAATAGAATTGGAAAATGCGGAATTACCTTCCTCCAAAGACATTCAACCCAACTGGAAGCAATCTTTTGAGACATGCGATCACAATACTTGCTGCATGTTTATCTTTCTTGATCTGAAACAGAGCACAATTTATCAGCTCTAAATTAGTTCAAATTATATCAATCACATAGATAGGAAAGAAGAGGAAAGAATTGGGCGGAGCATGCTCAGCATATATTTCTGCCTTCAGCGAGTTTCAAAATAATTGAAATGAAAATGAAGAATGGTCAACTGAATGATTGAAATGAACGACGACGGCACAACATATTCGGTTGCTCAACAAAAAGTTTTCGAGTACTCAAAACTTACGATTGGTCTTCCGTTTCTGTCGAAATACTCTTTCATTTTATCCTGTATTGGTTTCAGTTTTATTTTTCAAATTCTTTCACTTTTAGTTTTTTTTTCGAATCAATATTTTTCTGCCCTCACTAACCTGTCCTTCTCTCCTCTTTTTCTTTCTTTCTGCAATCGCTGCTTTTCCAGTTTTCATGTCTCCTCCACCCATCGCCGCTGCATCTTCTTCAAACTGTGCAACATAATTGAGCTCTTCACGTTTGAAATGTTGACTTTGACTCCAGATTCTGAAGATGACTGCGACATTCTCATAGACTCCATCGGTCTCCCAAGTTGGTGATTTGAGCCATTGAGCACGATGCAAGTCGGTGTATTTCATGAGGATAGGGAAGAATGCATATGTGTCACGGACGAGACGAGCGTTGTCCTGAAAGTAGTTATGGAAGGTAAGAGAACATGAGATTATGATATAAGTACCTCTGCAACAGTTCCTTCATCTGCATCATCTGGATGTGTTCTCATATGCTCCTCTTCTTTATAAGCCTTTTCACTCATTCTTCTCAATCTTTCAGCAATAGGAAGAACGAATTCGCGGACCGGATCCGAGGTGACATTTTGGATGATTTGTACAGCAAAGACTGAAAATTAGTGATTAGTTATTCATGGAGGGAAATAGTTATTCTTACAGTTAACTCTGCAAAGCCATGGGGCGTTCTCAATTCCAACATGATTCCTGATCATTTTCAGAAGTGCATTGAAAATCCGATTGATATGATCACAACTGACACTGGTTGTCTGAACAACACTAGCTCTCTGGTCGTCTTTATCTCTCTTTCCTTCCGGTCCGACACTGAACCAATGTGCCATGTAAGAGCACATAAGTGGAAGATCAACATCGTAGACATTTGGAACATCCGAATACATCGTGTTGTTATTTGCAACTGTTTCAAGATCTGTTAACAGTTTTTCGAGATGTGGGATGTGAGTCGAGAGGTTTTGAAGCATTTCTTGAACTTGAACGGATTGATCTTGAGACTTTGCCAAAACTGAGAACTTGTTGCTCTTGTTGAATTCTGGTTCGAGGAAAGCGACTGGGAAGCAAGACGCAAATGCAGCAAGACACTGACCAAGTCCAGGACGATGTCTGAAATACATAAACATTCGATATGAGAAATTCCAAATCGCGAATAAAACTCACTTCTCACTTTCACCAGCAATACTCTTTCTGTGAGAAATAGAGCTGCTCAATCCAGTGACCATGTACAAAGAATCGAGGATTTTATAGCAAGCGGCTTGAATGTCATCTACTGTAAATTATAGAATGAATAACTTGGAGAATAGATTCCCTAGACTTACAAAGAAGATCAGTTCCAAAATGATTTCTAGCCAAATGAGCGAACATTGTGGTCAGCACTGGAACAATCATTTGATTGGCAAACTCGAAAGAGTTCCATGACTTCAGAGCTTGTCCTCTGATCAATGAGTATTGACCTCCGTCCTGAAACAGACACTTGAGTATTTATAATAACGACTGCATAACGATGATAAACATAAAAATACGATCACAATGGTTTTACAACAGTTTTCCACCTACATCATATTGTTCGATTTCAGAATAGTAGATATACTTCTGTTAGTTTCAACTCATAAAAAATTACATCGAGCGCTAGAGGGGACTTACCTTGAGCTCATTGACAGCTGCATACAAATCATCTGCACAGTTGTTGAAGAATGTGAGAAGAGATGTACGGACAATATCTGAGTTCACTTTGACCAGAGTTCTGAAAATAACAGCATTTGAATAGATACTATTTTTGTTGTTACCTTAAGTCAAGGGCTTGTGTGAGACCTTGAAGACATTTCACAGTGATTTTTGCAACACTTCCGAATGCTCGGTTCTTGATACGGAGTAATGCAGCCAAACGACAGAACAAGCTGGAAAAGTAACATTACTAATAGTAAATCTATTTAAAAAAAGGGAACCTACTTTGCAACCATTTCCTTTTCCTTGTTACTGGCAGTTCCAGTCTGCACAATCGAAGATCCTTCCAAGAAGTAACTCTTGTGAGCATTGAAATAAGCATGCATCAATGGAAGAACGACCTTCTCGAAGAATTTCACGTCTTGTCCCTCCCTCTTGAACGAGTTTCTCCTTGTCAACTCTTGAGATGGTTTCACTGATTTCATTTTCAGACTGGCTTGCTCCAGATACGTGATGAGTTTCTCGAGGAGATTGTATGCGAATCTCTTTTCAACTGACGTTCTTTCACCTTCACTCTTCATTCGATCATTTTGCGATTGTTCGTCTTTTGGACTGAAAAAATCACAATAAAAATATAGCAAGTAAAAAATTTATACTTACCACTCAACATGATATCCGTGGTATTGCAAGAACTTGAGAATCTCCGACGCTCGGAATCTGTCTTTTCTCCTTTCAAAATCAGTGAGCAAATCCCATGGAACTAGAGGAATTGGCATGAATCCTCCCTTGGAATTCAGATCGTTCATAATCTTTTTCGCCCAAATCAGATGAGAATGTTCGGCCATTTTCTCCGCAGCATTAACCATATCTTTCTCAAGAGTCATTGAACTCAAATCAATTGGTTTTGGAGAAAAGTTGGAAATGGAAGTCCCTGAGATTGCACGAGCAGCGGACGCTCTATCATTGGCATCTCTGTCAATCATCTCAAATTTGTAATTCCAAGCCATCAATGCTCTCAGACACTCGGAACATCTCTCTTTGTAGAAAGATTTCTCGAAGTCCTTAAGCAATGAAAACGGTTTGAGACGTGGATGAGTGGCATTGGCTCTTGAATAAAGATCTCCGTGCACCCATCCCTTTTCGAGCTTTCTGCTCGCCCAGGAGTCATGGAAGTGTTCTGCGAAGAGTTCAGTCATCTTCTCAAGATCTCTTGCAATTTCACAACGGGAGACATCGACGGTTCGTGGGATCCAAGCACCTTCTTCTTCTTCTCGTTTCTAAAAAAAATTATTTTGAAAACTAGCGATATTCATTTTAATTTTACTAACCTTATTTCTAACATCTTCAAGTCCACTGGTAAGAGTGTAGTCTGGAGAAATAGCGGATCCAATAGCTGTCATACATGGAAGAGCCTTTCCGAAGAGTTCTGGATCGTATGGTCTGCTGCCAAGAGTGTCAAAGATAGCATCAAACAAAAGCATAGAAAGACGTTTCTCTTGTTCGCTGGCAACTCCATAATGGTTTCCTGATCCATAATATTTTCCGCATCTTTCATAATGAAGAGTGATAAGACGAAGTGGAACAAGAACATTCATATCGTTCATTGTCAAGATGTCATTGATAACTTTCTTCAACAACTTGATCATCATTGCTGGTGGTAATTCTCTTGTGATGGCAACCAAAAAGTCGGAAACTGCATCTCTCTGATTCTTGGTCAACGACTTCAATCTATTCATTCTGTATACAGTATGAAGAGTGGCATCCAAAAGAGCAGAATGATGTTCTGCATCAGAGAAGAAATGGGAATGATTAGTGAGAAGTGGGAGAACTGAATTGCAGAGATAACGATTGAGGGCAAGAGCTGTGTCTGATTCGAGAGCACGTGGTGAATCCATCATTGTGGCAGCACGAAGATCTGGCAGGAATGATTGCTCGAGGAAATGGAAGAGCATGTCTTGTTGATCTATTCCATAAACACGATCCAAGAAAAGTAGAACTGATCCCTTGTGGTTTGGAAGAAGACCTGGCAGTGGTCCTGTGTCTGAAAATAAAGGTTTTTCGATCCGATCACTTTGGGGGAAATATTCACAAAACCACGACTCATGCAACACAATTTCACTATTCAAAATCTCACTGTCAATCGGATTGTATCTGCTGGATCTTCTTCTTTGAACAATTGGATATTTCTTCTCATTCAATAACTGAAGTTCAGCTTTTTCCTTCTCCGATTTCGGTACGAATAATTCATTTCCACTTGAAAATGACGTGTGTACCGATGCATAATCAGATGATTTCGAGTCATCAGTATCTACTTCCTCTACACACGGCAATCTGGAAAGGGATTGAAGTGGGTTAGAAAGAGAAAACAAGTGATTATTAGTTCAAACCCTCTTCTTGCAAGGTTGGCACCAGAGGTAAACGTTTGGGATCGACGGGTGTTGGATACTTCAGACGCCAGTGAAGCAACCATAGCAAACGTGTGTGCCATTACGGCTTTTTGGGTGTGAGATGCCTGAACGGCGTTAGCACGACGGACAGCTGTAACAGGACAGAAGACGTGATGGTTAGACACTTTTGGGACAATGACGTGGAATGAAACACTTTTGAAACAAAAATCAAACCTTCAATTGATGGAGCAGCCAAGTTTGGAATCGTGAAACGAAGAGCCAAGATCTGACCAAGGTCGTCCAGAGAAATCAGAGATCTCAGAATCGCACGAGCACGAAGTGAGTCTCCTTTTCCAGCCTAAAAGTAAACATCATTAAGCCAAACTTTCTTAACATTTCTTACCTGAATAGCCATTGGATCTGGAGCACATTTAGCTAGCAAGTCAACCAAGCTAGAGTAGAAATCAAGAGTAGCTGCTCCCAAGTCAATGTAGTCTTCTCCTTCGATTTCTTTCGATGGATAAGTTGGATTCTCTCCCAATAATCCTGATGTGAGCATCGCAGGATGAGAGTCATTTTCCAGAAGTCGAATGTCTTCGGATAGAGCAATAGCCTCTTTAAATGCTGAGAACAGTCCTTGTCCTTCTCCTTTCAGCGCAACTCCGAGACATTCTGGTCTACGAATCAACAATCGGATTACAAGATTAGCATTTTCTTCAACGTTTTCTCCATTGATCCATACACAGAATCTAAGGAAGTCGATGTATCTTTCTCCTTCAACTGGGTCCCATCCAATATCTGGATATCCTTTTGTGATGAGTTCTGAGTTTGGTTGTAGTCCACATCTGGATAGATAGACGGCTACTTTGTCTAGTTCTTCTTCTTTCAGAGCAAGTGCCAACTCATTGTTATCCATGAATGATGAGTAAGCAACATCAAGTGGAACGGATCCTCTTAATGATGGTCTGGCGAGAAGCATGGTTGCATTATCGAGAAGGAACGAAAGATGTTCAAACATTGCTTTCTGATTTTGACGAGAAGTTCTACAGAAATAACAGAGGAATCTTGAACAAGCAACAACCATTTCAGACGCATCTTTGATTGGTGCTTTCTCTTTGACTTCATCTCCCTCATGCTCTACTGTTCCTTGTTGAGCTGTCAAAATGTTCATCATGATAGACATTACATTTTCATGAACGGACAAAAGTCTCATCAGATCTGGATGCTGGAAGAAGATTCTGTTGTTCATCAACTTCCAGAGTCCTCTCTTGAGAATCGCTTCCTCAGTATGCTCGAATTGTACAGTAAGAAGTTCACGGATTTGAATGAGATACACGATGAAATCTGTTACGTCTTCCGCATTTCTCTCATGGAATACATATGCCTGTGACATGGCATCTCTGATCTCTCTGATTCCAGAATATTGACGGAGAAGAAGTTTGAACATGCATCTGATCAAATCTTTGCTCTCGATGAAATCAGCTTGCGCCCATTCCCGAAGCATTGTTACAATGATTTCTCTGAAGTTTTGGGTTCCCTTTTTCTGCATTTCCATTCCTTCTTCTTGCAGTGGAGGTGGCACTTTGACGACAATTCTTGCAAATGAATCAACCCAAGATCCTTCTTCCGACTCAATCAACGCTAGCTGCTCTTCTGAATCTCCTTCCTTTGCATTTCCAATTTTTGCAACCAACAGTTCACAGAAATCTCTCAATTGTTGCTGTAGACCTTCAGCCATTGGACATTGATCAACATCGACATCCTCTTCCATGATCTCTGGATCTCTTTCCTCCTTCACCTTACACATCAACAAACGGAACATTTGTTCTTTCGGGGGACATCTGAATTCTTTCGTTTTCTTCGCAGCTTCCGCTGGTGGCATGTCAGTTTGCTTGATCTCCATATATCTTTTACATTGATCTGATTGTAATTCTCCTACGAAGCCTTCAGTGAATGCCACAAGTGATTCAATACGATAACGAAGTTGAATATCACAAAGATGGTCAAGAATGCTCACGAGTTGAAGCTTGACTGGCTCAGCGAGTTCCAGTTGGGTGAGTCCTTTCTGTGTAGTTCCGTTCTCATAACTTTCATCGAATGCTTGTGGATGAATCAGACGGAGAAGACATTCAAGCTCTTCATCATTGATCAATCCTATGACTAGAAGTTGATCGAATAATTTGAAGAGTGGTTCGAAATGATTAGTATTATCTCCTCCAATCAGATCTCTACAGTTCATTACAGCATGATGAGTGGCTGATTGAAGTGATTCCATTACATGTTTTTTCAACGCTTCGAAATCAACTGATGGTGGGAGGAGCTTCATTTCTTCTTCTCTAGAGATATGTTTCTTGACTGGTTCGGATGCCATTTGGGATAACATCGAAACAGATTGTCCAGTTATTTGTGGATATCTGAAAGCTTACAATGAAATAAACGATTATTTCTGAGCTATTGTCACCTGGATTCACTGTCCGGATCAAGTACATTCTTTATCTGAAGCTGTGGAACCAGTGGAATCACATATTCTTTCGCCATACTGTTTCTGGCTGCTGTGTGACTCATTAAATGAAGACCAATTAACAAATCATGGAATCCTTGACGCATTGGACCAGACAAGTCTGAAAATCATCTTTGCTTCACAAATTTTTTATTTTTCTCGTGTACTCACAATGCGATTTGATTGCATACATAATCTGATCTTCATCAATATGTTGACATAATGTGTGAGCTACTTTATGATTTCCATGACTGGCTAATTTGCAGTAAAGATTCAAAGTTTGTCGATGGAATTCCAGCATATCAGGCATTTCAATCATTTCCAGTATGTCAAGTGACTGGTCTTTCTCCGGAATGTACACCGACATGATTCGAACCGGGTCGTTGCAAAGAACCGACCATCCTGTAATTGAAAATGATTGTGGTGTCCACCAAGAAGAGGCCACCATCTGGCGGCCACCACCTGCCTCCCCCCTCTTCTCTTCCCACAACACTAACTGGACAACAACGAGCTACCTCTCTCCCCTCTCACCTCTCACCTCCCCCTCTTCTCCATACTCTAATTCTCTTCTTTTTTATTGATCTTTCATCTGCTATTCTCTTATTCTCTCGCTCAGTAATTCTTTATGTTCTCTTTTCCTCTACCAACAAGATGTGTATTCCGTCAACTGCAGACCAAGCCCCATTGGCGCAGTCGGTTAGCGCGTGGTACTTATAGTCTATAGGGTATGCCAAGGTCGCCAGTTCGAGCCTGGCATGGGGCAGATCATTTTTGTTCTTTTTCAGTTCTTACCTCTGACTTCTGATAGTTTCAATGCAGTTGTCCTGAGTGTTTCATTAGGCACACGTGCCCAGTATATTGACTCGATTTGTTCAACAGTCAATCGTGGAGGACAGAATGGAACCAATGATTTTTCGCAGGACTTGAACATAGCTGCAGACAATGGAAATGTGAATTTTACTCTTCCAAGCTCGAATTGAACGACTTCAGTTGCAGTTGGAGTTACAAACGCAGCTGGGAACAACATTGCTCCTGGCTCCAGTTTGAACTTGATTCCAGTATCAGTTGTTCCAACTTGGAAACTTAATTCTCCAATTGATGTATCAATGATACAACCGATCAGAGTTCCAGAAACTTTGGTGTTGGCTACATCTGGAGTAGTTGCAAGCAGTTCAGAAACATTCACCATATAACAATTTTGTGATTGCACACTGAAAATGATAGCTTCAGAGGAAATTTCGAATTAAAAATACTCACCTATCGACAGTAGTTCCATGATGATCAGCTTCAGAGAATCTACATTTTCTTACTCCTTGACTTCCATCAAAGTTAAGATTGTAGTAGTGATATTGAGTGGTCACCCATCCAACCCAAACTTGAGATGGATCTTGTCCAGGAAAGATTCTAAGTCCGTAGTAGTATTCATCAACTTTATCTTTGAGAGCAATAAGAGCTGGACCATCTCCAACTTGAAGAACATCCATTTGAGCTTCTGGTGGGATGATTGATCCTTTTTTTTCTCTTTCAATCTTTTCCAATGCATGCTCTCCCTGAATTTCATAAAAGTTAAAATGTGAAACTACATCTCAACTGAAACCTTCTTTCCCTTCTTATTCTTCTTGATCGATCCTCTTTTGATAGTCAACTGTCTTCCTGGTCCGGATAGAGGCATCTCGCTAGAGGCTGAAAAATAATTGATTGATTCAATTTATTTAATTTTTCGAGCTATTAGAGTATTGGGGAGTTGGAAAATGTATGATATGCGAGTACCATGCTGCAGTGAAAGAGAGGAGACAGTTGAGAAAATAGGGAATAGATTATAATGAGAGTTTTAACAGATGCCAGAAAGGAGAGGCTGTTGGTTGATGCGTTTTCTGTTTTCTGCTCACCGGACACCGTGTCTTCCTCGTGAAATTGATCTTGCAGAACCCAAATGGGATCCTGCTCTTCTGATTCTTCTTCTGAATTCAAATCTACTACTAAGAGGTGATCTAATAGACTAATATGTGTATGTGAAGTGACAAAACCAAATAGTGAAGTGATTTATCTACATTGTAATTCAAAACTCAAAAAACAAGTTGAAGTAAAGGACCAACCCAGTACATCCTTTTGACCAGTTGGAAGAGTTGACGTATCAAGACTTCCAGCATCAAAACTTCTTGAATTACTTTTCATTTGTCTCAATGCGGCAGCCTTATCCTCTTTCCTTCTATCACTATCTCTGAAACTGTGAGTTATTTCAGTTAGACAACTATGCTATTCTACAGATTTAATTACTTCTTTCTGGTGTTACTCGAGTCTCGAAGTCTGCTGAGAAGACCTCCTTTCTTTGGTTTTTCAGCATGTCGATCACTCATATCTCTCAAATGATCTTCAGCGATTTGACGTTCTTCGTGTGGAAGTTCCAGGAGACTTCGTCTGAAAATGGATATCATTTAGGTAAGGGACACTCAAAACTGAAGAATCAGATGTGCTTGAAGTACAGAAAGCGGAGAAGCTCTACTGGAAAATACAAGAAGAAAGTTTGATTTTTACATTGAGTTTTGTTTGGTTTCAGAAGAAGAAAAACAAAGAAGTTTGCAATCAGTAAGTGCGTGCGGTTTGGACATGCAAGACAGTGGTAGTATCAGGCAAAGAACCAAAGATAATAATACTAAAAGGACATTCTCGAACTTTTCAAACACCTCAACACGTCCTGCCATTTGTGATTATCCTCTTCGTTGACGTGCAACCACGTCAGAATTGATTCATCGAACGAATACATACCAAAGTTCATTAGGGTTAGAACACGCCGACGTTGACTGTAACACCTAAGTCTCATTTGGGAGAAAAAATAAATGAATTAAGCGATAGAGATGAATTGATAAATGAATTATTCGGGATGAGATAAGAGAGAGAAGGATTCGAAACTAAAAACAATACAAGGAAAAGAGTAGAACGCAGGAATACTATCACGTTCATATCAGCGTAGAAGCCTCTCAGAGGAAGCTTTCAAGGAGGAAAAAGAGGATTTCACATTAGAAGTCAATGGTGTTGTATTAGTTAAATTATAAAAGGAAGAAAAACCACTCGAAACTCACTTCTAATTGAAAAATAAAAGAGAACAACAAAACAATAAAAAGTGATAACATACCTAACTGCTGGCGGTTCATCTCCTTCCATACTCGGCTGTTTTGAAGTTGTTCGAGATCTTCGGTCGTCATCTGATTCATGAGAATCCTTAGATCCAAGCATGCTTCTCAAGAATCCCTTCTTCTCTTTATTGTCGTCAAATTCTTTTGGAATTGTAGGAGCACGAATTTGACTGACAACTGATTGGGAGCGTTCCTTATAATCTTGTAACTGACGACGAATCGCTTCTTTGTCTCTGAAAACTATCAAACTTGATACTAGTCCAAATCATAAAACTCACTTGTTTTTCACAAAAGTATCATTGCATTTCACTGGAAGTGATAAACGGATGTATTCCATTTTCGCTTTCTCAGATGGACCTCCTTCCGAAATTGTTACTTTCTGAAGAATCTTCAAACATGGTGGACTGTTTCCAGTAGCGGGAAATCTTGAAACTTCCAGAATTGATCCAGATTTCAATGTAGAGATATCCTCAAATCTCGGTAGTTGCTTTGCAAACCACATCGGCATTGTTCTATACATATTGACACAAAATGGCTCATAACCTTCTTGGAGACCACACGTGGTGAAAAACTTCAGCGAGTTTGATTGTTGTCCAAAGTTGAGTCGACCTCTCTGACCACTTCCAAGTGTCATTGCGGGAACAAGACCATCCCCACAAACAACATTGTCGAATGCCATTTCGGAGCCAGATGGGTCAAGAAGAAGCTCTCCGTTGAGTGAGAAACTGATGGTACGGTCGTTCAAGTCCAGGAAACATCCAACAACATCTCCAATCTTCCATTCTTTTCCGTATGTTTCTGCTCCTTGATGCCATTTTCTTCCGAGATATCCGTCAAAAGCATAACTTCGATCATCTGCACCAAGTTGAATTTCTGGAGTTGATCCGATGTCCATCCATCCAATCTTCATGAAACCAGCAGTCAAAATTTCAAATTCAAAATACCATTTTCCACCGTTGACTGCATACGTGGCTTCTGCACGGTAAGTTCTGGTATTGTCTTTTCTTGCTCTCAACTCCTTCTCAGCAATTTCATCATGTTCGTGTGCTGGTGGCTCCAAAAAAATACCGAATAACTGTAGAGCTTTGATATTTTCAGCAGCAGATTCTCTGTTCGCTTGCTTGATTCTCTCATCAACCTGTTCATAAGGGACAAGATGTGGAGATCTTTTCTGTGTTGCATCCACATGTTCACTCAATCCAAATGTCCATCCTCTCTTGATCTTCTCCTTTGCCCATACGTTGTGAGTATTCCTTGCGAGTGCTTCAGTGAGTGGTTGGAGCTCAGCTGGGAGTGTAATCTCGTGAGTGTCCAATGGTCCTGGTTTGTATCCATTTGGTTGTTGGAAGTTGGGACCCAATCGAACTGCTCTCAGTCTGCATGGTGGATCATCAGTAATAAGATGGTATCCAAGAGCTTCGATTGTTTTCATTGTGGTCAATGCAAGCATGATATTGTACTTCTTCTCTGTTTCTGGTAGCAGTTCGAATTTAGTGAGACATGGATGTTTTCTCGAAGTTTCCGATCTATTCTCCCCGTAAGACCATCCAAGTTCAATTTTTCGCATCGCCCAAAGTTCATGAAGATTTTCTGCGTAACTATGGTGTTTTTCGATTGCATGATGCGTCAATTGGGTAGTCGAAACGTCGATTGGAGTAGGAATGAATGGCTCCAAATTGTTGAAAATCGTTTGTGGACCACAGAAAATATTTTTTCCTAAATCACCGAACGATAGACAATCCGAGATACCCAACTCTCCATTAACTGCTTCGACCACTGCAGAAAATCCAGTTGGTGGTCCGTATCTCAGTCTTCCTTGATTTCCACCAAGAATGAATCGGCAGGAAACTTTGGCAGACAGTGACATAACTGGGAAGAAGTATCCATCGATATTGAACTTCTTGAATGTTCCACTCATATATGTTCCGTTGACACTGAATCTGATTTCGGGAATAGTCAAGTCAATGGAGCATCCAATGACATCGCCTTTCTCGAGAAGTTTATGCCCAACAACTCTAGATTTTCCACCGAAGAACATCGACTTCCCATCAAAACCATACGAGTAAAAGTCGTCTCCAACTCCATTGCATCCCCACTTATCTCCAGATCCGGGAAACGGTTTGAAACCAACACTGTTGGCCCATCCAATACGAAGATATGGAGCTTGTTTGGTCATCGTTTCGATGTGTTCCACTTCCGCTTCGAAGTACCATTTTCGGAAAAGAGCTGATCCTTCGACAACTCCAAGCATCACATTTGGCATCATACTCGATACATGATCTCTCATTGATGTTTGTAACAGAAGATCTTTTCCGGGTAGAAGATATTGTGTGATGAGATTCTGTGAACTTCTAACAGCCATTCCGTTTCCTTCGCAAAGAGAAGACAGCACATCGAGTACTTTTGGATCTCTTCCCACTTTCTCCAACAATGAAATAACAGATCGAATGTGTCCTTCATTGATCATATTCAACGCTTCTGGTGATTCAGTTAGTACACAATACAGTACATCAAGAATTCCTTCTGCTGATTGTGGATTACTCAATCTTCCGAAGAGCCAGTCAAGTCTTTGTGCTGAAGCGAATTGAGCACAATTGTAATGGTTTCCCTTGATCATGGCAGCCACCAGAAGATACAGATAAGTGGAGATTTGTTCCCACATGATTTGAGTTTCCTCTCCAATTAATCCCGCAAAATCTGGTAGTGCTTCCATCTGAGAGAACTTATCGATAGTATCCAAAATCATATTGAGAACTCCTTCCTCTTGGAAAAGATCTTGACGACTTCTGAGAGCTCTCAAATGATTCTGTTTATCTTCAAATTCTTGTTCTTCATGTGGTTGAGCAAAGTATTCAATGAGATCTTCCATCAATTTTAATACTTCATTAAGATCTACTCTTGTCCAGTCAGGTGATTGATTTCCTAGCTCCCGTAATGCATCGATTCCTTTTAGGAATTTATTGAGAACTGATGAACACTTTCTGATGACTCTAGCAGATTTTGATTCCTCCTCTAGAGCCATAAAGAACGTGTAACAGTCATCCATATGTCCATCTTTCAATGCAACTGCTTTCTTCTCTTCCACTTTTCCGAGTCCTTTCTTCGTCACTTCCGTTGTTTGATAAGAAAGCCACAATTGAGTTTTCACGTGTTGAATGAAGGCATTGGTCTCTCCATATCTTATCGTGGCAGTTCCCATTCCTTCCTCTTCTTTTTCTTCAAGCATCTGCTTCTTCGGATCTTTATTCTGACACATCACAAAAGCTGTCAGATCAAAATCAGCCTTTTCCTTGTGATATAACTGAACGGCGTTGTCCAGAACTCCGAGATACCGTCCAGATGTGATGTGCTTGATTCGGAATACTTGTTCCCATCCGACTAGCGCTCCGTGCCATTTCATTCGTACTAGTTCTACTCTCCAAAGCGATCTGGCTTGAGTCACTGCGGCACCTCCTTCGTAGATAACCATGCTGAAAACATACGTGAGTTACTCTTTCGAAAATAATATGACCTACTTGTGTTGTGGATGCTCACTCCAATTTTCAGGAATTGTCAAGCATTCATCGTTTCCATGAAACAACCGAAGTACATCATTTCCGAAGAGGAATCCTAAATTTCATAGTTTTATATACTTTTCTTCTTGATTTTTGTTAACTGACCCATATTTCGAGTTCTCATGCTTCCTGAACTGACAGACTGAATGTTCCAAAGAGTTTGGTGAAAGGAGGCAATCACCATGTAGCCTTTATTGTAGGCCATGTGCTGAAAAGTTTATAAATGTTGTATATGTGATTTGAAAAAAGAATCTAAATGAAATTTCCATTACAATCACATAACAACGACATTATACTTGCCTGTTCTTTTTCTGTTTTTCGTTTTTTCAAATGCTATAAAAATGAGAAATCCTTCGTCAATTCAGTTTAAATCAAGAAAAAAACGACTTACTAGATATCTTTCAGTGGCCACTGAAACCAAAATGACGTCATCACCGACGCGCACTTTTTCTCCTTCTGATCTCTGTTTTGAAGCAGGATGAATGGTCCACCAACACGCTTCTCCTGCAATACTTCCAGACTTAAATTTAGATTTCCGGATTGAGTCAAACCTTCATTAGTTTCTTGTACTCCTACATCGAAAGCAAGTTTATCGTTGGAAGAGCACGAAGAAAGGCAGGCTAGATACATTTCACTCTGCACATGTTTCAATTGTACCGCGTGTCCGTACAAAAGTGTTTTATGACCTCCAGCACCAGACGCAGATTTCTAGAAACATATTGTTTTTCTAACAAATATTTAAAAAAACAAAAACACTTACATGATCACTATCTGCTGACATCATTTCCTGCAATGCTCTCATCGACAGTGCGTTATCAATGTAGAGCATGCACATTGCAATATCTGGAGGGATGTCTTTGTCCGCTACGTTTTCCAGTGTGCACATCCGGTTACCAAAACCTTCTGTGCACAAGCAGACTCTGAAATAATTGAAATTTTCTATTTGATTCTGCAGGTTTTCAACTTACCTTTCTGACCCTTGAACTCCTTCTTTACTGTGTGAGGTGAGGCAAGAGAGGCAGACGATGTCTCCCTGGAAACAGTAAACTGTAATTCTCGTTTTTTCATTTTTTCAAGCAACCTAGCTTTTTTTGACCTAAAACCTGCACAAACCTTCGTAACATAATTGTGGTCCTCATCCGATATATCCGTGAAATCAAAATCCATTTCTTTGGAGACTAATATCCGTAACTAATCATATCACTGAACATGAATATAACTGAGTTGTATTTGTGTTTTTGAGTGTGTTTGGCGAGGAATGCTATGGTTTTGCTGCCTAGAGCAGACTTCTAATGTGGAGTCTCTTTGTCTGAAAACTGAAGAGTCACCAGAATAGTGAGGGAGGAAGAAAAGAGGAAGAAGCGACGAAAAAACAATAGGCGGGACCGGGACGGCAGAATGCCATATGGGCGACATAACATAGTCTCTCTAGGGAGAAAAAATGCAAAAAAGGAAAAGATATCGGAATGAAACTAGGATGTAGTACTTATTCGTGATGATGTGCAACATGTAATTTCGGATTAAAAAGTGATAAACACAAAATCCAGTGAATGGAAAGAAAAGGAAACTGGGGGGAGGGGGCAAGCCTAGGCGAGATCAAATCGGCAAAAGCAGGAGCCTTGTTTGTTTTCTAAGAGAGATCACTATCATTCTGTGACTCCATGTAATCAACACTATCTAGCAAGTACGATTTGCACAAATTCCTGTCGGCATATACCTGTCCGATTTCAAATTTCGTTTATCAATCAAAAACTTGGGCTCAGAGTCTGATTTGATATGATTCGATGATTCGAGAAATAGGAAACAACAAATAAAACCTTGCCAAATGAATTCTGATTTGTAATTTCAGAGCTCGAATGTTCAAAAACTAAAAAGGGGATATTAGGCAAGAGATAAATAGAAAATGATGTGTTCCGGTGTTACGGGATGACGTCTATTCTAGTTTGAGAGGACCGAACATTATTCTAGTTTTATGACTGATGAGAATTCTGGAAAAGTACTTTTCAGTCAGACGATGGCAGTGAGAAAGTGATGAAATCTCGGGAATCAAAATTTCAAGAGTCTGGGAAAAAGTGCAAAGTCTCTAAGTCAGAATCTGAAGATTAGGAACTATTCTCAAGTTCATAAAGATCAAGATTACAAAAAATCTCTAAACAGAACTGAAAAATAAATTCAAACCCGAAATTTCTAAAATTTGGAAACCAGGACTATCATTCCCAATAATTCTGATGCCTAGAACTTCAAGGTACACATGTTTTCTTCTCCCGGAAAGAGCTAATTCCGAGGTGGGTGTCCAGAAATACGTTTATGGGTTGTATGTGCGTAGGAGAGGACAAAAAGTTGGAAGACGGACGGGAGATGAATGCACAAAACGAGGCCAAAGGGGAAGAAGAGAAGAGACGGAAAGGAACTGAATAGGATTCGACGGGCTCGCCTTTTTTCGAGTTAACCGCGTACTTTTTGCTTCTTTTCGAAACATTTTCAGAACTTTTTCCTTTTTTATTGATAAAGAAACAAATTGTTATTTGGAAGATGAATGAGAAAGTCTCTAGGGTCTTCTTTGCAAGAATCTAGAATCCGTCTGCAAGTGGAATGACACCTTGGAGACTTTTAATTCTAGAAAAATTGGAAAGACGAAACAAATCAAGAAGTAAAAGGGCGGAGTGGGAGCGAAACGAAGTGAAACACGACGTCTAGGAAAGAAGTGTCAGCTCTCTAAGTTTCTCCATATCTCATACTCTTAACAAGTTCTCTCGTTTCATACATTTAAGAAAAGATGTGTGGCGTCGAAGGGGAAGGAAACGAAGAAGAGGAGTGAGAGTAGCGCCACCCTGGGCACCACTCATATATGCACAAATTTCAATTATTTTCTTCTTTTTTCTTCTTCTTTCCACTACTTTATCTTACTCCTATCGTCCTCCTCTCATCGTCATAAAACCAAAAAATCGAATGAGAAAGAAGAAAGTGTTTCTCTCGAATTCTATCGTGTGCGTGCGACTTGAGCCTACTTTGTACAAATGAAAAAAAAAATGTTGGTCCCCGCTAGAAATTCGAGATGAGCTGGATGCAAAAGCGGACATAAAAAACGTGTTGTGTCTGTTGCTCCCAATTTTTTGTTTTACTGAAATTTCCATTGAATTAAAACTAAGGAAGAGGAAAACAGAATGTATGTGGTTGCCAAGAGAGCAGGTACTTTTGCCAAACAAAAAACTCTCACTCCAAATATTTCTCTCTTTTTTCCTTTTTTTTGTCGTTCACTCTCTGTCTCTCTCACTCTATACGACACCATCAAGCTAGAAAAAAAAACGTGTTGATTAAATGTGCCAAATCGGCCTGCGCTGTTCGTCTCTTGAATCTTGAATCTCACCAACGGATTAGACGGGGTTCATGGCACCCAGAAAGGGAGAGAGAGAGTATTTGAATTCATTTCTTATTCATTTGGTTCTTCTAATTCTCACGCCATTTTCATTTGGTGCGAAAGAGGTCAATTCCACTCCAAAAACTAATATGATTTTCTAGAAAATAGGGGTAGGAACTAGAAATGTGTGAAGACTTCTCAGAAGGAAAACAGAGAGCAAAACGACTTTGTTACAATAAAACAAGAGCTTCCTCTTTGTCGCTCTTTTACGAGATTTGCCAATTGCGCACTTACACTACGGAGAGAGGGGTCCCTTAGTCGTTTATGCAAAGCGATACTAGTTTTTTGCACATTTCGAAAAATTGAGAGAGAGAGAGAGAGAGAGAGAGAGAGAGAGAGAGAGAGAGAGAGAGAGAGAGAGAGAGAGAGAGAGAGAGAGAGAGAGAAACATTCAATAGAATTCGTTTCTTGTAGTAAAGCTTCATTTTGATTTTGATGAACTGAATTATTTTCCAGGTTATGCGAGTTCAGCTCTGTTAGGCAAAAACTACTTTGCACTTTTATCAGCTACGAAAAATACATTTCTAGACAGAAACGTACAAATAGATTCCTAAAATAACGATATTTGAAAATTCTTCTGACTGGTGTAGTTATAGTTTTAAAGTTTGAATATTTTAAAAAAAGTTTAAAGTGAAAGTTCAACTAAAATTTCTAGAATTTATTAATTTTCAAATTATAGGTTTTTAAAGTTTCAGACTTGACTCAAGAGTTTCTTGTAACTTGTTCATAATTTCAGTTCCATTCGGTCACTATTTCATTTTCTCTCAAAGTACATCTACTTTCATTTCCCCTGATTTTAGAAAATTGAACTAACCGTTCGGAGAAAAGAAACATCATCCTGCTCTCCGCCTCCCTGCTCCTCCTTGTCGGCCATTGTCGATCGTCAAAGTGATAATAGTCGTTGTTTCGTTCTTCTGCTCACTCAGTTCGTTTTTTCTGCTCTTCACTAGTTTTGCATCTGTCAAAAAGAAAGAACGAAATGGAGGTACCACAAGGGAAAAGACAAAAAAAAAGGGACAAGGCAAACGAACGGAAAATTATGGGGATATTTGAGATTTATCGCCGAGGTTTTCTAGTTTTCGGAAAGCCAAGAAGAAGCGAAAAGTGTAGGTGAGATTTTGAAAAAAGGAGAAAAGAACAATTATTGGAGCAAGGAAAAGTCATGTTGAAAAGTATCGAATAAAACGTAAAACATGAAGGGAAAACAGAAAAAGAGCAAAGAGAAATTGTGGTTTCTAATTAAACTCTCTGGTGGTTTTATTGCAAGTATTATGCTCAAGGAGAAGAAAAAGAAGGGAGAGAAGAAGAAGAAGTCTAATCTCAGGATAAGAAAATACTAGGTGATGGAGGAAAGAGTAAAAATAGAAAAAGTGAGAAGGATATAAAAGAATTTGATTATTTAGTGAAGATGGGTACATCTAGATGATATGGAAAGTAATTTAGTTATCTTCAGTGTCACAATTTTTGATCAGAAAAAAGAAAGAAGAAGAAAAAGTAGATATATGTAGTATGAAGATATGAATCGGATTAGATGAATCCTGTAGTTTCTTACTAGGAAAAAAAGAAAATAATGTGACTGTGACGCTCTCAAAGAGCATTCTGAACCAATTGATGAGCGTGAATTTAGATCTAGGTTTGAATAACTTGATGACATAATTCCTATAATAGGTGTCCACTCATTTTGCTGCCTGACTGACAAGGATTATGAAAAGAGCAACAAAAAGATAAGGACACGTCATATAGCTCGAGAAACGTCACATAGAACAAGAAGGATCCGAAGAAGAAGCTGAAGAAGATATCTGCCAACGGAGAAGCCTTCGACTTCTGCTTCCTCTCCGGTGGCAGGAGCCCGCCAACTCCTCGTCTTAACAGCCGCGGTTCGTGTCTAATATCTCTCGAAGTGTTGTGCTCTTTGACCGAAATACAGTGTAAAATGGCCATTGCCGATTTTCATTCTGCGTCTCGAATTCTCTTGCAGGTGATGGAAAAATTGGAGAGAAAGAGAGAGAAGGAGAAAGATGAAGTTTCTCTCCGAGTGGCGGATGAGAAGAAGATTATTATGAATGCAGATGTGCACCAGTGAGTGACGTTGACTCATTTTTTTGAAAAGGAACGCTGATTCCGAGCGGTATGAGGAGAAAACAAAACATTTGAATAGAAGAATTTTGGAAATCAGAACTGAATCCAAACCGTGACGGCATTTTGTTTTCTTGTTAGACAGAATTATCAGAATGGAGATTGTTGTAATATTTACTATCAAGAAAGTTGCGAAATTTGAGATATTTTCAGAAATTGAATAAAGGGTCTAATGTTTGAGCTCATAACACTAACCCCTCTTAGACGCGGTTTTAGACAAAATAGTATGACAACCTAGATCTGATGAGCCATTCTACAAGAACTTTACTTTGTTTTTCAGATTTCATAAATTGGATTTTATCAGAGAGATTCGATTTCGAAAACCGTACCCCACGGAGAAGTAAAAGCAAAAAAGACTATTGTGACACTGTTGCTATTTCCACAACAACTGACACATAACACACTTTTAGTTTCAGACTTTCAATTTTATTCAAAAATTCGTTTTAGAATGGAAACTGTTCTATGATAAAATGAGATCAAAAGTGAATCAAAAAACGATAAAACACAAAAATCTTCTTCATCTTCTCCAGTCTGTCTCTGGGTATGTGGCCCCCGGTGGTGAGTGTGTGAAGTGTATATCTTTCTTCTCGATCGGATGGATACTTTGCGCTTGGCTCTCGTCTGCGGGATCATTTATTAGTCGCCGAAAGAAAGCTCAAGTGAAAAAAAGAGCGGCTCGTTGTTGCCCGGTGAGGCGCAGAGAGTGGAACGCAAACACAAACAACTAGTGTTTTGAGTGATTTATTCATGATGATAACACTGAAAACCCGATCAGTTTCGATTCGTAATTAATACATGGAAAACATCTAAAAGAGATCTGAAAACTATTTGGAATCAGCCGAGAACGGAGATCAATCAAGGCTCATCGTCTCATTTCGTAACTTCGCCATCCGATCCTCACTGAATGAACTGGTACTGTTCCTCCTTTGCTCTGAAAATATAAACATATGAGCTTCCTGGGTTATACTGAAAAGATTCAACTCACTCTCAAAGAATCTCTCCATGCTATGCTGCAATTTCACTCTTCTCTGATCTAACTTCATTGTATTTATTATCTTCTCATAGATTTCTTTCCTTGCTCTCATTCCCCATAGAAAATCATTGTGATTGAAGTCTCGAAGTTTTCTGAAACCCAATGATATTCAAAACATACAAATGTTTCTAAACCTACATTGATTTTTTGAGCGTTCTGGATGGCAACATTGGAATCAAGAATCCTTCAACGTCTTTTGGATTTGCAAGCCAATCAAAATCAGAATAAAATAAGTAAATAGAACTGTTGATTCTTCTAATATCATACTCAGGAGGTGACGGCTAAAACAAAGTTAGAAGTTCAAAGCATAAATTCTATGAAACAAACTTACAGCTCCATAAATGTTCTGATTCAAATCTTTTCCAAAATCGAACCGAGACATTCTCTTTGTTTTCACCATCTGTGCAAAATGAAGCATGTTCCTGGATGAAGTTCCAGCAGGGTTATGTGCCAGATAAATTCCAATTCTTGACTGAAAATCTTTGCTTTAAATGGAACGAAGCAGTTCACAACTCACGTTATTAAACTGGTTACTGTTCGGACCAGAAACAGCAAAAATGAAGTTTTCGCAGAGTGGATTGTTCACGGCTTGGTCACAGAATATGTCTGTCAGAAGTTTTGTGAAAATGTTGTTGGTCAGAAACTCTCCATCTCCGAATACTTGATAAACCAGCTTAAATTTCTCTTTCAGAAAAAATTTATACAGTAGTTTACTCACATTATATTGTTCATAAATCTCCCCTAAATCCTTGAACAATCCTTTGACATGAGACATTCGAGCAACTGGAGCAAGTGCAAAAAACTTTCGAACCTTCTGTGACATTTCTGGGTCTTCACTCATTTTCGCAAACATTGTCAGAGCTCCTGAAAACTCAAAAATTATCGAAATTTCAAAGATTTCAATTAAAACCTTGTGAATGCCCGACATAGTACAAGTTCTTCTGTTTGGTATTTTTCAAGACATAATCAATCATTGCTGGTAGATCATATCTCGCCATTTCTTCCCAACTGAATTTCCAGAACGTGGGATCGGATGATGTCAATCTAACATGTTGTTTCGAGTAAGTGTTTCCTCTCATATTTCCAAGCCATACGTCATATCCGTAATCGGCGAAGATGTACCCTGAAACCCACCGATAATTAGGGCGTTATGAAGTTTTTTTTTAGATCAGTCAGTTCAAGTTTTCCTTTCAGTATGGAAATAACTGAATCTTGAATTCAATACTAACCGGCTGACTGTCTCGGTAGATTGAGTAGCCAAATAGAAGACGTGCAAAGAAGTCCGTGTTGCAGAAAGACGACCGGTTTAGGCGTTTTAGAAGCGGATTTCGAGGTTTCATCTGAAGAAAGTTTGAAATGAATGAACTATTCCGTAACGGCAACTTACTTTTCCCGTGCGGAATACGATGCAATGTGAGAATGTAACCATCAGCTGTGACGACTTTGTGCGTTTCGACCGGATATCCCCAGTGGGCGATTATCTCTGGCTGAATTTGATTCATTATTAGTTACGGAAACAACAATACTTTAAAGAGTTTTTTTTCAAACTCACCACATCCATAATGGCTTCCGGATCAATTGTGATGTTTATTGGTTGCATTGTTGTCGCCGGAGGAAGTGTTGGGAAAGTGAATGGGGCAAGAGTTGGGAGCGTTGGAAGAGTTGGCATTGTTGGGAACTGTGGGAATGGATTGGTCAAAGGTTTGATCGGAGAATCATTCAATGGAGAAAATGACGGAGGTTGGGTTGGAAGAGTCCAAAGTGGAGTCAGAGAATTGAATCCAAACGTTTTTTCATCCGGAATTTCTAATGTAGTAGGTGCCAATGGAGTTGGAATCAATGTTTGAACGGTTGGCATTGAAGAAAGCCAATCAGCTGATGCAAATGACGATAATGGGAACGTAGGAACAGAGTTCTTGATAGGTGAAATCGGAAGTGATGAAGTCTTTGGATGCCCAAGATTTTGAGCTGTGGACAGAATCGGAGTGGTAGTTGAAGGGCTAGCAGTCATATCTGTGTCTTCTTCAGAACTTGGGGAAGTGATATCATCGCAAACGGCAATAGGTATTATTAGAAGAATCGGAATTAACCATTTCATCTGAAAACTTCTAGTTAAAAAAATAAATGTACATAAATAAGAATCATAAAAATGAAAGCAA
The DNA here is from genome assembly GCF_010183535.1 of Caenorhabditis remanei. Classification (NCBI taxonomy): domain Eukaryota; kingdom Metazoa; phylum Nematoda; class Chromadorea; order Rhabditida; family Rhabditidae; genus Caenorhabditis; species Caenorhabditis remanei. The sequence continues at coordinate 7,819,050 of NC_071332.1, forward strand.
CGATTCAAGCTGTAGAATCAGTAACAATTTCATTGGAACTAAAAATAATTAAAATGAAGTCGTCGCTAATGAAATGGAAGACGTGCTAAAAGATAACATAATGAGACCAGGTTGATCAAGAAACCACGGAAGTGTTCGTAACACTCGTTTCTCGGAAACTAAAACAACAAAATGAAGAGGTTAGAGGACAGATAGGTGCTATCTGAAGATTCGCAGCGATTTGCCTGTCCATTCGAACTGGGTCATTATAAGAATGGACGGTTAAGTTGAGAAGAGAAGTGAGACGCAGAGGAAAGGTGGTTAGCCAGCAATTATAAACCGAGAGGATGAATGAAGTCGTTGTGAGATGAGGTGTGGATGATGTTAATTCTAATTCGAGACAATTTTGGTTTCCGACACACTTTCTCTCTCGTCCTTGAGTTTACTCTATGTTTTTATGTAGGATGATGTTGCCGGCCGTACTGGACAATCCCAGTTTTTTTGTTTGACGTCCACTTGGAGAATAATGGAGAATGTTGCGTTGTTACGGAATGCATGCAAATACGGTTTGGTCAGAAAATGTCACTTATTATTCCTATTTTGGGTTGTTTCGAAATGTGTTGTTTATGATGTCAAAACTAAAAGATGTGATAACAAGTGTGATTTTCATAAGCACAAAAATGTTACTGTTTCATAAGAACATGAATGGTTTATTTACAAGTGAAATTAAAAGACAATTGAGAATTTAATTGTATCTCCAAAGTTATTTGAAAAAAGAAATGCAAAGTACCAGTACAGAAAGGAGAACGGAAACTCCGCGAGATGTTTTTGTAGTTGTGCCTTAAAATACTATAATATGACGTACATAAGAAAATAATACTTACTTATTGTGGTAGTTACAGTGTTTCTCGAGGAGACGGAAGATGATTGTTGAGTGTTCGCTTTCTCTGTTACATCTTCCACAAAACGTGTTCCAACAGTTTCAGGTTCTTCGGGGGGAGCAGTAGTTTCCATATTGGGGACTGCAGTATTAGTGACTTTCGGAGTCGCTGTTGTCATATTTTCTGAAAAAAAGAAAATGTGCATTATACGACAAATTAAGTGACAAAAAACCTTCACTTCTAGTAGAATAAGGCTCAGTTGCAGTTTCTGCAGTCGGGGTTTCCGTATATTTAGTGGTAATTTCCTTCTCAACGAAAGGTGTTCCAGCGGTTTCTGGTTCGGTGGCAAAACTGGGCGCGGGAGTGTTTTCTGAATGATTGAATTGATTTCATAAAACTAATTTTGAAAATTATGCATACTGTTCATTTCTGTTGTGTGGGATGTTTCAGTAGAAGTCTTGACAATGGCCTCAGTGGTTCCTTCTTTTTCAACGAAAGGTGTTCCAGCGGTTTCTGGTTCGGTGAGAAACTTGGTAGCTGAGGTGTTCTCTGAACAAATAAAATTTCATATATTATTTTAATCATTTATGAGAAACAGTACATACCATTTAGTTCAGTAGTATGAGATATTTCAGGCGTGTGAGTAGTTTCGTCTTTTTCAACAATCGGGGTTCCAGCGGTTTCGGGAGCAGTGGGAATATTGGTAGCTGCAGTTTTCTCTGAAATTCTAAACTGAAGGAAACGCTCTTGACAGTGTACTAACCATTCAGTTCCGTTGAAGGAAAGATTATTTCAGTGGTGACTTTTTTTTCAACAAATGGAGTTCCAGCGGTTTCTGGTTCGGTTGGAAAATTGGTAGCTGAGGTGTTCTCTGAACAATAAAATTGATTTTTTTTTTCATTTATGTATGGGATAAATACCATTTAGTTCAGTAGTAAGAGATGTTTCAGGCTTGTGAGGAATTTTTTTAGTGCCTTCTTTTTCAACAATCGGCGTTCCAGCGGTTTCCTGATCAGTCGGAATATTGGTAGCTGCAGTTCTCTCTGAAATTCTAAACTGAAGTAAACCCTCCAGACAATGTGCTAACCATTCAGTTCCGTTGAAGGAAGCATTATTTCAGTGGTGACTTTTTTTTCAATAAATGAAGTTCCAGCGGTTTCGGAGTCAGTAGGACGAGGATTGGTAGCTGATGTGTCCTCTGAGCAGTGAAATTGATTATTTTCTTTCAGTTATGTATGGGAAACAGTGCATACCGTTTAATTCAGTAGTATGAGATGTTTCAGGCGTGTGAGGAGATTCTGTAGTGCCTTCCTTTTCAGCAAACGGTGTTCCAGCGGTTACGTGATCAGTAGGAGCATTGGTAACTGCAGTCCTTTCTGAAATTCTAAACTGTAGGAAATCTTCTTGGCAATGTGCTAACCGTTTTGTTCTGTTGCTGGGAAAACTGTTTCAGTGGTGACTTTTTTTTCAACAAATGGAGTTCCAGCGGTCTCGGTTTTGGAAGGGAGACTTGTAGGCGCAGTATTTTCTAAAAATTAAAATAGTGACTGGCTCTATCTGAACAACTGTTCATACCACTGTCTGGTGCATGAGAAGCTCCAGAAGTATTTTTTGAAAAGTCTCCCGTTGTGACCTCATTCTCAGACGGCGTTTCAGCAGTCACGGCGACATTCGGATACTCGGTAGAATTAGCAGAGAAATTATCTTGTGTAGCTGAACTGAATGCTGATTCATTCGGAGTTTTAGTCGTGATTTTATCTTTATTTTTAGATACTTCATTCTCGGGTACAGGTCTCACACCATTATTTTCATCTGTAAAAAAAAACGAGTAATTTTTCAGAACTAAATTTTAATCATGAAAAACATTTCGCTCCTAATAGTCGCCAGAAGAACTTACCAATCGAAACCAAATTTGAATCATTATCGGGCACTGGATTGATTTTTGTAGGCGCAGAAAATGTGAAAGAAATAAATGTAGCAAAAATGAATAATTTAGTAGAAAACATGATTATGAGAAAAACTGACTTCTGATGAAAACGAAATGAGCTTTTTGTATGAAAGAGCAGCGGAAGAACAATATCTTATCGTAAACTTTCTACATCTTTAGTGGGCAGTAACCGGACGATTGAACGTCATAACAAACATGAAATCGAACAAACATTCCTCTTACAGCAACAACAAATGACAAATCTAAGTGAAAAGCATCAAAACATTCCATGGAAAATTGGTGCTATTTCGAACAGGATTTCCTGAGGGGCGTTTTATCACTTTCAGGTTTTACGATCTCGACGTAAACACATGTCCTTTTTAATGACTATTAATCATGATCATTCCGTCATGTTCTGAAAAATAAAATGTGAATCTCATCGAAATCATTACAATTTCGCATATTTCATCAGAAAAAAGTTTAAAAAAAAGGATCAAAAGTGGGGTACTTGAGTTTATCATCCTCTTCTTATGCTGAAAAATTAATTCAAGGTTTCAATTCATAGAAACAAGGTTAATTATGACATCAGATGGCATGATTCCAATATTAAACCGGACCTCTAATCGGCTTCAAATGCCAAATATTTTGCCGGTAACAACACCCAGACCATCTTTCTCGATGTTTGCATGAAGTGCATAATAGCAATAAGGGTTTTGATGTTGCCGATTCTGTTACAAATTTAGAAATAATGTTTTTTGACCTGATTGTTGGTAAAGAGTCGTAGTTGTCTGTACAGATTTTCTAAATAAATTCACGTTGATTCCATATTCTGTTCGATTAGAAGCATGTTTATGGTTATAATTGTTTATTGAGATTCATAAATAATGAAAAAGTCCACCAGTTATTACGTTTAAATGAGTTAGATGAGCATTGAGATGGCGATCGGAATCATTGAGAGCATCACAGTGGTTGTATGAGTGGACTTTGTTGTCGTGGCTGAAAAATTGTATTTTTATAACTGATGCGTTGTCTCAAGTCAAATAAACTCACCAACAGTAGTTGTAGAAACGTCAACTGAAACAGTTGAGTTGTCAGTTGGGAGAGCAGAAGTGCTGGTTGCGTTTGAAACTGTTGGGTTAGGTTGAGCGGTGGAACCAGCTCCTGTTGATGGCTCCGCCGCTGCAGTTGTCTGAGCAGGCGATCCAGTCGATCCCGCTGCGGCACCAGTAGAAGAAACTCCACCCCCAGTTGTTGGCGCTGCGGTACTAGTTGCACCAGATGTCGCCACTGTTGGTGGTGATGTTGCTAGGGTAGAGTCAGTAGCTGGAGCAGAGGAGACAGCAATGAAAAGAGCGACAAAGAGAACTTTGGAGACCATCTTGAAATAAGAATAACGGTGTGAGTGTTAACTGTCTTTTTCACAACCACCCAGTCTTTTATATAGAAAAAACACGGAACAGAGCGCAATTTGTTATCAGAGTAATTTTAATCGAATGGAATGGGCGGGGCAGGGTTTAGACGGTTTCATATAGGTAAAATAAATATATGTGAGTAATCAGAAGTAGACAGAATAGATACCGTAAATAATGTATTATAACGGCATGCCGTTATGTTTTTCAACTTTCTCCGAGAGAAATTTCGTGGTTTCAGAAATTTATTAAAATTAAACAAAACAACTTTTTTGGACGTTCTATTTGCTGTTTAAAACGTTTATTAATCACGCTGCTTCTAATCAGAACCAAGAAAAAACACCCTGATAATCATATTCATGAATTCTGAGTAAAGATGGGATGCCGTTATAATATAGTATTAACGGTACTTGAGTTTTTTTTAATGCTGAGAAATTAATTCAAGGTTTCAATTAAAAGAAACAAGGCAAATTATGACATCACATGGCATGATTCCAATATGAAACCGGGCCTCTAATCGGATTCGGATGCCTAATGTTTTGCCGTTAACAACACAGACCATCTTTCTCAATGTTTCATGAAGTGCATAATTGAAATAAGGGTTTTGATGTTGCCGATTCTGTTACAAATTTAGAAATAATGTTTTTGACCTGATTCTTAGTAAAAATACGTAGTTTTCTGTACAGTACACATTTTACAAATGAATTCACATCGATTCCTTATTATGTTCTATTAGAAACAAGTATAAAGTTTCAATTGTTTATTGAGATTCATAAATAATGAAAAAAGCCACCAGTTATTACGTTTAAATGAGTTAGATGAGCATTGAGATGGCGATCGGAACCATTGAGAGCAGCACAGTTGTTGTATGAGTGGATTTTGTTGTTGTGGCTGAAAAATTGTATTTTTATAACTGATGCGTTGTCTCAAGTCAAATAAACTCACCAACAGTAGTTGTAGAAACGTCAACTGAAACAGTTGAGTTGTCAGTTGGGAGAGCAGAAGTGCTGGTTCCGTTTGAAACTGTTGGGTTAGGTTGAGCGGAGGAAGCAGCTCCTGTTGCTGGCGCTGCGGTGCCAGTTGATGTAGCACCAGATGTGGAAGCGGAATTCTCAGCAGCCAGCGCACAGGAGACAGCAATGAAAAGAGCGACAAAGAGAACTTTGGAGACCATCTTGAAATAAGAATAACGGTGTGAGTGTTAACTGTCTTTTTCACAACCACCCAGTCTTTTATATAGAAAAAACACGGAACAGAGAGCAATATGTTAGTAGAGTAATCTTAATAGAATGGAATGGGCGGGGAAGGGTTCAGACGGTTTCATATAGGTAACATAAATATATGTGAGTAATCAGAAGTAGGCAGGTGATAGAATAATAATCAGGTTAGATTTTGGATAAAACACTTCTCGAAGCACGAATATTTTGGATAGGAGTAACGGATGAAGGGGCGAATGATCCTTTGACAAAAAGGTGTTTTATGGATTGTCGAATCTAAAGAAATAAAAAGAAAGTAAATGAGAGTTCTAGTCTGTGTGTGTGTGTGGGAAGATGCCACCCTGTTTTTCTTTGTTTTTGAGAGGAGGAAGCTCTAGAAAATTATGTAAAGAAATGGCTTCGTTCCTTTAAAGAAGATTCTCTCGCGTTTCAACATTTTCATAAACTATAAAGTCTGTAAAGCAATCGACTTATATTCTAGAAAAGTAAAAACTTAGAATGGACCCGATTCCTACTAACAAGTAAGTACCAAGTAAAAAATAAACCTGCTCCGCCATTTTCGGATTATAACAAAAGTGTGAGATTGATTGAGATTCTGAGTTATTCGAAAGCAGTTTTGTTCTTGCCAACTTTGTTTTTCTTCTTTGTGTGTATTCAATTATATTTTTCTCAGTTATAGTTCCTGTTTTTCTGCTTTTTCTCTGTTACATGATTGTCGTCATTGAGAAAAATAATGACCAGCGAAGGAAGAACTTTGGGCGAGGTCTAGGAATTTTCAAAAAATGATAACGAATTTTTAATTGATGACTAACAAGTTTAATACGAACTATCATCTTCCTTACTTTCGTTACGAAACATCTGAAATTTTATTGATCGGCGCACTTCCTTTGAAGTATTTCGATACTTTCGAGAAAATAAACCTATCAGTGAATTCCTTCACACCTTTTTCATCCCTTCCCATAATAGGAATGTTCTTCCGTCTCTTATCAGATTACTCACCCGTTTGCTGAAAATAATCAAAACATATGGAGTCGTAAGAGTGAGCAGATCGTTTGCAAATGGACTCAATACTTGCCCAATTCTGCTGATTAATAATAGTTTCGATGGATCTACATCCGCTGAGATCTTGTTTATTGTCTGAAAATAAGAAGACAGTTTTCAATTCTTTACTGGAAAAAACCAACCCCAATGCTGAAAGCCGCAATTTGAAATAAAAAAGTGACGAACGAAACCAAGAATAAGCGATATTCACTTTGTTGTCGTGTCTGTTGACTGTACTTTGAAATTCTATACCAGCAAAGGGTATTCACGAAAACGCTTAGAATTATTGTGACAATCATCCATACGATTAAAGCAGAGTACAAAAAAGATAAATCCGCATGAGTTCTTGCTACATAAGTGTCCGATAATGGATTGTATTCAACGTATGCTGGATGAGCAATCATTGGATAAGTAAATCCCAGAGGCAGAACACAAAGAATACCTATCATTATATATGTCCCATAGTGCCAAATCTGAAAGTACTTTCCGTCCAGAAAGAAGACTTTGAGGCTTCTAATGACTCACTTTAGTGTAGCTTTTCTGCATAAAAATAAGTGTGTAACGGTTGAAAGACGTCAGCAAGACGTTTGTATAGCTCATGAATCCCAGGTGATATTGGCAAAAAAAGAATAAGTTATACGGGAAGGCAGTGGTGGAGGTTTTGGAGAGAGAGTCGAACCAAGAAGATAAGAAACATTCTTTACAGGTACTTGCTGGAAGTCGTCCGGTGATATAAAAGTTCCAATACATCCACATATTCTGAAAAAAAGTTGTTCATTGTGATGCATGACTATCCAGTATTCTTAAAAACGGAAGATTAGGTCTTCCAGAACTTTTAACACATTGTTCACAATTCTGTACTCCATTATATTTATGAAACTTGGTCAGCTGAGCTATTGAAATCAGAACGAACATAACAGTGATTTGTGATTATAATCTAGCTGTCTACATATGACTGCAGTATGAGCTAACTGATTGAGTTATAAAAGTATTAGTCAGTACGAATCAAGAACATCAGAAAAATTTGATCTCCATAGTTATAAAAATACGAACACAGAAATTACAGTAAAACTTACAAAAATAAATTGATAAATGTAGAGTTTGAAGAAATAATTATCAAAATGTTTCCAATGTTTGATCAGGAAAACAACAGTGAGAGTATAAATTATTGTAGAAATAGTTCCATAGATGAATTGAGTAATAAGAATACCAGAGAGCATCTGTAAATCAACATCCATTTCCAGATACATCAGGAAAAGACCAATATGTTACAGTGAAAGTGAATTGAGGAAGAAAACAAAAATGTGAAGAAGGGGAGAATTGAATTTGTGCCCAATTAGAGTCGGTCTGATCTATTGAAAGCAGATTTCAGTCTGGAGACCACTCGAGGGAGAAAAAAGAAGAAAGGTGTAATTTAGGGGAGTACGTCTAGGAGGATATTCACAGAAAACGTCATTTAAAGAAATTCTACAATCAGGATAACAATACTCGCAAATGACGTCTAGAATTTATGAATCGAACATTTGAGAGTTAAAGATTGTCAAGTGGAATCCAGGAAGTCATTTATCAAAATGAGATGCTTGAGTTAAAAAATAAAGCCTTATCGAGTTTTTCTAATCAAAAATTTCCAGTGAAGAGAAACTCAACTCCGTGAGATGTTCTGTTTTGACTCCGTGCTTGATGTGATACAAGTTCAAAAATGAGTAATCAGTGAGAAATGTTTTATGATCCTTCAAATGTTTGTAAAACTCTGAAAGACTCTCACGACTGACTATAGATTGGCAAAAATTAGAATTTATATTGTAAAAATAGACAGATCAACTCAATAACGAGCAATAAATGTGAAATGACAACTTGAATATTCTAAAATAACACATAAGTGCAAAGGCGGCGTTTAGATTTTGCATACTCACCCACGTAAATCTGAAATCGTTGTGGCCAGACAAATTAGATGGTTTGGAAAAAAGGAAGTGATCAAACAGAATAACTGAAAACAATTTGCAAAAAGTTTGTTTAAGAAACCAAGTTTAAAAAACAATGAAAACATGAAAACCGGGAGCTGATGACCAAATCTCTATGAAATATAGTTTGAAACCTTCCAGTTTAGCGAGATTCCAGCGCCGAAGGACTAGCCAAGATTCTACAGAAAAGCTATGTGATTAGTACCATTTAGACTACACATTCTGAAAACTCGATCATTTTGAATCATTGTTTAAGTCTCCTAGAATTGATGCGATGAACAAATTTTTATTGAAATTACGCAGATAAACTAGAACCTTGCTTCTTTTTAAAATAAATACCTGTTAGTTCTTTTCAAATCACAGTGGTGACGTTCAGATAAAAGACTTTCAAAAATCGAGTGAACAGAAGTCTCATTTTTTTCATTTAATGAGCAAAAACCGGGTTGAAAGTTTCAAACACGGCATGAGTTTTACTCTGTGTGTTCTCATTTCCTCTTTGTTCCAAATTTGTAATTTTCAAACAAAAAACTTCTTGATGTTTTGGCTCGTTTGCATTTCCGTTTTCCTTCTGTTTATTTCTAGCAAAACACATCGATTCGAAGTTCTGACCGCCCGGAATGTAATTTGACCCATGCAGTTGTTTATGTGCATGAGCCGAGTTCGAATCCACCAAAAATCTGAATTTGCGCCTAATTGCGTGATTCGCGTTTAGTAGTGTAATACACGCGAATAGTTCTCCCAACATCCATGTATCCTCCTCTCCCATTCCAAAACTACTGGCTCGTCTCATTGAGTATGAACGGGTAAAATAGAGAGACACAGAGAAAGACAATGCCAATATGCATAGACGATGAGTAGTGAGAAGAGAAGAAGGGGTGGGGAGAGAAGATTCGGGATGGCACGACCCACTGCTGGATTCATGGATTTCCGCATTTCCGACGTTTCATTTCGAGAAGGAGAGGAGTGGGGGAGGTGGTCTCTGGCTATTACGGTAGTACTGAATGAAGTGTCTTGTTTACGAGTCCAAACGTTTGGTGTTCTTCTTTTGATGTTTTCGTTTGGTCGAGCTGGTTTCAAGAGAGATTTTATTCTATATAATTTTAATGGCATATGTCATTTTACAGCGTTTACGTTTTCATATATACCCAATCTCAAAACAACTCATTACCAACTGATCCATTGGGATCAATTTCTGCGTATCTCAGTTTTGCCTGACTGTCTTTACCAGGCTGCTCCGATGAATGTTTTTGTGGTCGTTCTTATTCTACCTAATATTTGACTAAAAACTGAAACATTATACTTGTACTGATCCTTCCATGAATGTGAACCGCTTTGAGCTATCAGGAATTCAACTGATGCAGCTCATCATGAGACTATCCCTCCTTTCAAAGATTCTGCAAATTCAAAGCCTTATTTTTATTCCTTTCTGAACGTCTTCAGATTTCTCGCAACATTCAAAATCATTACACCACACATTGTTTTATCTCACATACATACGTTTCCAATATCGTTTTCTTTTTCTTCCTCTATTTTTTTCCTATTTTTTCTTGCAGAATTCAAAGAAAAGACCACCTAATGGGTATACTTTTCAACTAACCAAAAAGGTATTTCAACCCTCTCCAGACAACTATTCCCAAAATAAGTTACTTCAGATGTATTTCCTTCTTTTATTCCTTCCTTTCGTTTTCTCTGCCGGCAGAGATCTCGCTTGGTATTCTTCCAACACTGGACTCGGTGCATCCTCTCATTCTGTCATTCATCCACCACTACAAGCTGCAACTGCCATTGACTTTTGTCAGGTTTGTTGTCGTTTCTCCATGTTTTTTCTTATACTTTTTTGCTACACTTGTCATCGCTCAATCGCATTTTCCAATGTAATCCCTCGGGAGGACATCTGACAACTCAACTAGCAAGCTGAACTTTTGTCGAACAAAAGTTTTCCCAAAAACTGCGAAACGTTTAGAAAAACATGACGGGGAAATGCGAAATTATGTAATTCAATCAAGCATTTTCTGTGTTTTTTCAGTTGCCAGTCGACACTGGAAAGTGTTCTCAACAACTCGTACGCTATTATTATGACGCGAATGTCGATGAATGCAAACGATTCACTTTTTCGTAAGCAGTTTCTCCCGAGAATTGAACCCATAAATCACACGGTTTCCAGAGGTTGTGGAGGTAATTCGAATCGATTCATGAGGAGGGCGCATTGTCGGAACAGATGCGTGAAACAACCTAATAAACTGGAAGTTCAAGAATTGAAGCATCGGAGAACAGTGACGACAACAACGCCGACACCTCTGAAAAAAGTTGAAGAGACTACAGTGGAAGAGACAACGAAAAGGCAACCAGTGACAGTTCCAGTAAAGAAAGTTGATCTAGTACAGGTGTGTTTCAAGGATAGCAATAAAATTTCGTTAACCATGTCAGCCAATAAAATTCTCTGATTCATCCGTTCAGACAATTATAGCCAAATTCATGTCGTTTACTACTCACTTGTAAAACTTTCTTATTTCTTCTTCTGAAGTTTTAAACAGTTTAGCGAAGACGAGAATGATTCTGGCATATTACAATCAGTTAGAATTACATAAATCGTCAATATCTTCTTGTTTTATACCTGAAAATCACTATATTTTCAGTCTGGCCATGAAAATGGATTATGTCAAGACTGTGACCCACTCTACGGAAAATGTATTGACGGAAAATGTGGATGCATGAAAGGGTTCCGCTCACTGGGAAAAGTCTGTATTGGTGAGTATCCTTTTCCCATTATAAATGCAACATTTTCAAACGAAAGATGCACTTTTGGCAACATTTCTGATATCTCATTTGATATGAATAAGACTAAAACAAGGAAGCAAGTAAAACTTTAAGTTACATTTCGAAACAGCAACTTTCTTCTTTTTTGTTCTCCAGATCTAAATGAATGTGATAACGGAGCGGTTTGTGGTCCGAATGCGAGATGTGTCAATGAAGTTGGATCGTTTCAATGTGTTTGTGATGCTGGTTTTAGTTCTGATGGGGATTGTAAAATCGGACAAGAGGCATGTTTGGACGAATTTGATGTGAATTTGACGGAAGAGGATTGCAACAATGGAAAACAGGAAATCAAGTGAGAAGTGATAAGGGTATTATATGACATGGAAACGGTGTTTAGGTACTACTATGATGCCGAGGCTGTAAAATGCAAACAGTTCTTCTATGGTGGATGCAAAACGAAATCTAGAAACTTTTTCGCTGATTTGCAGGTTAATTGAGTTGATAGAAATTTTAACAGTTTTTTCTGGTGAATTTCAGACCTGTGACATTGTATGTGTATCCAATCAAAGAGATTACCTTGAGTCAAAAGGTCATTCTCTTCATCATCCATCTCATCAACTCTCTTCTGACACCTCCGGAGGGAACGAACTGAAAAGTGATCACTCAAAAAATAATCCTCAAAATATACAAAAAAAATTGAAATTACAGGTAATCATTTTAAGATCGACTTATTTTCGTCTCCATCGTCACCAGTTCGACCCGACCGCCCGTTATCAGCTGCTGATTGGCCATTGAAACCAGTCACTTTGAAACCAGCTCTTGACATTGACTTCTCTCAGGGACATACGAAATCAACAGATGAGAAACTGGAAGAAGCAAAGAATGCGGAGAAACTGGTGAAACAATTGACACCAGATCATAGTGAGAATCAGAAAAACTGGTTTTTAAATGTCCAGAGTTGTAATTTCAGATATTTGTGACCTGAAATTCGAACCAGTTCTTCGTGAAGAGTGCATTTCTGCAGAGTGGGCTGAGAAATTCTTCTGGAACTCTGAGTTTAGGGTACCTAGTTCTCGCGAATGAGTGATTTAGCAGTTTTCTGTTTTCAGGATTGTGAGCCATTCTGGTATGATTCTTCGTGTGATCCACGTGACAGAGCAGGCAAAAATTTTTTCGAAACATTTGATGATTGCAAGAAGAAGTGTGATGGGGTGCAGTCAGAATATGTGACTCCTGTTGCAAATGCTGAAAGTGAGACTGAGAAAGTAGAAGAAGAAGAAGAAGAGCAAACAGAAGAAGAGACAGTTGAAGAAGAAGAAGTCACTCCTTCAGAAACTACTACAACGGCACCAGAAGAAGAGAATGAACAACATGATTTTTTCTTCAAGGTGAAGCCACAAAACTATTTGGAAGACGTATTGAGTACTGAGAAAGAAGATGGAGTGAAGCATAATGGGTTCAATCCAAATGAGTTTTTGAAAAATAATGTTGAAAAAGTGAAAGGGGAAGAACCCAAGAAAACCATTTCAAAACCAGATGATGTGAAAGAAGAAACAGAAGATAAAATTGAGCATGATATTCTGGATAACTTGAAAAAAGAAGGAGTCATCGAGAAAATACTATCAACACCAACAACTTGCGAATTAGAATATGATGCTGATCTTCGAAATGAATGTTCCTCTGCTGACTGGACAGAGCTGTTTTATTGGAATGAACAATTCAAGGAATGTGAAGCATTTTGGTATGATTCCTCTTGCGGTGATCCAGATTACGAGAAGAAGAATTTGTTCAAGAGTTATGAAGATTGCAATAACAAATGCGTTAAGAAAATTGGTGGAACTGTGAAAAGTGAGAAAACTTATTATAGTCTGAATTACACAGTTAGAGAACTTGCAGAAACTGATCCAACCACTACTACAGCCGCTTCTACAACTACAACAACTACAACAACCACGACACCAAAATCTACAACGCCTTCAAGTTTTTTGGAAGTAACACAACGCCCGAGCTATAATCAGAATAATCCATTAAACCTCATTCTGAACAGTCAGTTGATTTTACTTTTGCATTCTTCAATATTGTTGTTTATTCAGAAGCATTGAAACCTGATGAATCTTCTGAACTTCCTGAGAAATTCCCTCCGAATCATGAGAAGACTTTTGTCAATTTCGCGATCAAATCTGAAGTGACAGCGACCACGAAATTCGACAGATTGAAGTATATGGCTGAGTTTAGAGTGAGTGGAATATCTCAACTGGAGATATAAAAGTCACATATTCCAGAAGAAACTTCTGGCTTTACCGGATAACTTCTCTACGTCAAGTAAACCAACTTTACCTACTTCCCCGCCTACAACCACTACAGTGGAGCCATCCACTGAGAAAATCACAGTTTCTGAAACAGAAAAATCGACGACCCCTGAGAAACCAACAGAAACAACAACTACAAGTTTTGAAGATTTTGTGGAAGCCGAAAAGAAGAAAACTCTAGAAACAATCGCACTTCTTGATCGCCCAGAGGATCTTTGTGACGAGCCTTTACATCCAAAACTAGAAGAAGATTGTAAAAATGATCAATGGGAAATCAAGTGGTTCTTCAATTCTGATCGTGGAGCATGCAAGTCATTTTGGTACGGAGGATGTGAAGTTGAAAGCAGAAACTTCTTCCCCGATCATGCAGTATGTCGTTTATTGTTGAAGAGTATTCAATTCATTTATTTCCAGAACTGTCGTCATACATGCTCTCACAAATACGGATCACCGATTAGTTTCTCTTCAAAAGTATACATTCCACCTGGTCAACTGAGTACTGTCGCCACTCCTCGTAAAGATCGTTTGACTACAAGCTTGAAACTCACTTATCCCCATTCTGAAGACCTTTTCCCTGATCAGAACCAAATAACAGTGGTGGAATTGGATGGAAATTTCCATCGCGTAGAAGAGCAGGAACGTCTCCGGCTCTTGCCAACAAAAACACTCAAGCCAAAAGGCACAGCTCCTCCTGCTCCAAACATTGTTAATGTGTCAGAAGGAGACAAGTCGGAAATCGAACCAGCTTTCTATAGTCATATTGATCGAGTTGTTCATGACATGAAAACAGGAGGTCATCCAGATTATGCGAAACCAGAAGAGTTTGTCAGAAGAATAGAGGCAGCTAGCAATGACTATATCAAGTATGATTTCCAAAAACCAGATGTTGTCACAATCGTCGATAAGTCACCACCAACTGTGCCAACCTCAAAGTTCGAAGTTCCACCAAAGACAACTCTTAAATCAGAACCAACACATCGAACACCAACCACTCGCTCAATAAACGATCCATGCGACGATGAATACGATCCTAAATGGGATGAAGATTGTCTAGGAGACTCATGGGTTGTCAGAAGTTATTATGATCCAAAAGCAGAAGCATGCAAAGCGTTTTGGTACGGAGGATGTCACACGAGCAGCAGAAATATCTGGTTTGACAAGGAGGTAGTTTGGGATTGTAAAAAAGATGTGCTTCATGTAATACTTGTGAAGTTTTGCAAGACCTAGGTATGCGTAGTTTGAGATAACTCACATTATTTGTTACAGACATGCCGTACTTCTTGTGCTCACAAGTTCCCTACTGACACTCCTATGATTGGAGGTAACTTTAGCCTGCCTATATCTACTTATCATTCTGTTTCCTTCATTTCCTAGGATCAAACCTTGATCAGTCAACTGAATCTGCCACATCATCTGCGGAAATTCAAACATCACCCCCATCATCGTCTTCATCTTCTTCATCTAACACGGTAATTTTCGTTTCGAGATCCGCGCATTTGGTGCCCGCTGCCTCAAAACTATCGAGTCCAATTATTCTGAAAATAAAGGCACTCGTCTCGTCGGAGCATCGATTCAAAGTGGATCTCGATCAGAAGTTCGCTGACATCAAAAGGGAACACGAAGGAAGAGAGGATTTGGAATACTCAAAGCTGACACAACATCCAGTAACCGTTGCAGGTGAGTTCTTCGGTGAGTTGACGATGGAGATGCTAGATTTTTACAGCGGACTGTTTGGATGCTTTCAATCAGAGTCTCTCGAAACCCTGCGGAGATGGAAAAACATGGAGTAACAGGTTTGTCAAACGTTCTAAAACTTTTATGATTTCCTAATTCAGATACTATTACGATAAAGACACCCGTTCCTGCCGAATGTTCTGGAGTAACGGATGTTTTACCCCTTCCAAAAATAACTTTGATGATTTGGAGACTTGTCAATGGAAATGTGAAGGAAGGCACCCACAGCCTGCTGGAAGTGAGTTGAGACGTTTCTGAAAAATTTCATCCAATCTGTTTTCAGAATCTTGTCTCGATAAATTCGACGAAAGATATCTGGAAGATTGTAGACATGGAGAATTCACAAACAGATTCTATTTTGATCATGATCGGAAGAAATGCGTGGCTTTCCATTGGGGAGGTTGTCAATCAAAATCTCAGAACTTTTTTGCTGACATGGGTGTTTGTCAAGACTTGTGTGAATCACCACCCAGAGAGCTGACACGTAAGTTCTTTCAAGAACCAGAAAATTTCATATCAAAATTTCAGAAGCATGTATACAACCGTTTGACAAGAACTATGAGAACTCATGTTCTTCTGAAAAACCACAGCAATACTACTACTTCGATCCATCATCTGGAATCTGTAAGATGTTTTGGTTTGGAAACTGCAAAGGAGAAAACGAGAACATCTTCAGTACTCTAGAAGCATGTCAATGGATTTGTGAAAGGAAGCGAGAAGAGCGAAAACCAGGTACTTACTTATTATCTATTGAGTAAAAATCCAATATATTTAGCAATCTGTGCCGACAAATTCGACCAAAAGTATACTGAATCCTGTGGAAACTCGCAGTGGACTGAGAAATGGTACTTCGATGTGAGTTGTGTGCATTCTGATTCCAATAGTTATTAAAAAATCTCAGCAATCATCTGGAGACTGCACATCATTTTGGTGGGATGGCTGCACATCATCTTCCCAGAATATCTTCCCAGATGAAAAGTCATGCACTTCGAACTGCAAGCATCCTGGATTCGAAATCTCTTCCAAACTCGCATCGGAAGATTCTAAATTCAGATGTCTCGAGCCAGTGGAAATTGGAAATTGTCAAGAGACGTAATAGCTTTAAAGTTTCTCATCTAGTGATATAACTGTTCTATTTTCAGATATCCTGCGTTCTACTATGACCGAAATTCTCGAAGCTGCAGACCATTTGCCTATTCTGGTTGTGGAGGAAATTCCAATCGGTTCATGACAGTTTCTCAATGTGAAAACTTATGTTTTGCTTTTAACTCTATGAACGAGGCAGAAGTTGATTGTCATCTTCCAATGCACATTGGATACGGAAAGAATGAGGATAGTTGTCTGCCACAGGCTGGATTCAGATTCTATTATGACAGAGATTATGGCAAGTTTCCAATAGAAAAACATTTCAATTCTATGTTTTTTTTCAGGAAAATGCTCTCAAATGTGGTATTTGGGATGTGGTGGTAATGCGAACAACTTCTACTCCTATGAAATCTGTCAACGGACATGCTCTCAATCCAATCAGCCCAGAGAACTCGAACGAAAGACACGAGCAAGCAGCGAGGGTAGGCCAAAGTTTGGAATTCGCAAGATCCGTGCTAAAGTTCAACAACTTTGATGACATTCTTTTTTCTAATTTCACCCTTTTTGAATCTCTCTCACTTTCTGATCTTTGAAATTTTCCCGGTTGTGTGACCGTTTTCTTTCCATTTCCTTCTTTTCTGTTTTTGTATGTCTGTCATTTCAGTTTGCTCCACTTTTTGAGCTTCTACTAACCAACATTCGTATTTTTCCGTTTGGTCTTTTTGAATAAAAGATTTTCAATAAGAATGGACTGATTGAAGTGACAATAACATGCAGAACAGGAAAGGCATTCAAGAAATAAAGACATTGAAATGTGTTACAGTATGCTTCGAAGCACCAGGAGACAAAGGAATTTGTGGGAGAAATTCCAGTACACATCCACTACAGAGATGGACGTACGGTGCTCAAAAATGTTCTGCTTTTACTTATTCCGGATGTGGAGGAAATCGTAATCGGTTCGCATCTCTCGATCTTTGTGAGAAGACATGCAAAGGTCTTCTGAATAGTAATGATCCCCGTAAGTCTGCATTCTAAATTTTCAAAATCTCTTTCGGAATTCAGGAATCTGTTCATTTCCTCCCGACTGGGGATCGTGTAACCAACTCCGATACGTATGGTTCTACAACTTGACACGTGGAACATGTGATCAATTCTTATACGGAGGTTGTGGTGGGAATCCGAACAGATTCGATACATTTGAGATTTGTCAGAAGGCATGTGAGGTGACTGGAACAGATCCGTGCATGGAGTCTCTTGACAGAGGAAGTTGGTGTGAAGCCATGTCGAATCGATATTACTTTAATAAAAGAGCCAAGCAATGCAAAGGATTTCACTACACGGGATGTGGTAAAAGTGGAAACAATTTTGAGACAAAAGAGGAATGTCAAACTAAATGCGAAAAACGATTCCCTCGTGCAGCACCTGCAAAGAAGAAAACGAAAGTAAAGTTGCCAGTCGGATGTGAGTCCTAATAACAATGTGAATCGAAAAAAAACTGAATTGTTTCCAGATTCCGGATCCAAACCAAAAGACAAAACTCCTATGTTACGACATATTAATCTGAATGGATTCAATCAGACCTACTTCAAGTCGGATCCGAAATGGATGGACTATAGTTCATGTTACGGATACAGGTATTCAAATCTCTAGAGTTAAACACGTCTGTTCTCATTACAGGTACAATGTTTCCGGGCGCGACACCGTTTTGAATGTTCATTACTGTGCAATACAAGGATCATCTGACTGCATCAGTGAGAGCTACCGTACCACGGAAGGAGAAGAATATTGTAATATCCTAAGACCATTTCTTCGAGGACAGAATCTCTATTCTTTTTACTTTGGTCTAGATTCAGTGAACCCATTGTACCGTCCAAAAGATGGACTCTCGGGTAGAATTCAGCGGAAGAATGAGACAATAGCAGCAGTTCTTGTGCTCAAAGCAAACCAGTGCCATGAAATTTGTTAGAACGTTTTAATAATAAAAATTTATTTGATTTGTTGAATCTAAAACCCGCATTCCATGAAACAAAACAAAATCTCTAAATCCTAAAAGTCAGTGAGGATGAGTGGGAACATGTGCCTTGGCATTAGTTGCGAAGGACCTTATGATTATTGGGAGAATGATAAGTCCGTGGAAGAAACCGGTAGCAACAACAAGTACACTCGTTCGAGCAAACATTCGAACTGCAGATGATGGGACCATTAACATGACAACAATCGCAAGAAGTGTAGATGACCCAGCCTGGACGACTGGCCACCCGATTGCACCCATTGCATCTTTTATCCTTTCATCAGGGTCAGAGTGCTCAGAACGGTAAATTCTATAACCGACGTGGGTTGCAAAGTCGATACATTGTCCAATTGACATCTGAAATCCCTTGATTAAATTAATTGTGTAAAAAATCGTGAACACAACACGTGTTCTAAAATAATAACCAACCAAAATATTGACAACAGTAGTTGGATCCAAGTCAGCTCCCCACAAAGAGAGGAATCCGGCCGTTCCAATATCCATAGAAATCAGAGTACAAACAACCCAGAAAACAATTGAAGACTCAGCAATAAACAGAATGCAGACTGGAAATTACTCATATTTTCTAGATTGTTATCGAAGAAAACTAACTAACCAGTGATCAAAGTCAAGATAGCTGTTCCGAGAGATGATAGAATTGTTGATTGCAATTCCAACATTTGGTCACTATAAAAGTTGTTTTCATCAAAGACAAGAGCTTCGAATTCTGGATATTTTGATGTAATATTTCTCCAAGTCAGAAGAAGTGATGTTCTGACATTCCAGTCGGATATTTTGAATGCTGTTGTGAATACGAACTTCTCAACTTTGGTACCTCCCTGAAACATGAAGAGAATATTTTAGAAAAAAAATTAATCAACACTCACTTTAGAATTTTTATCGGGCGTATCCCAAACCAGATCAGTATCCCAATGGCTGTTGAATGAGACTTGAAGAAAAGACTTCAGAGTTTCATAAAACCTGAGATTTCATATTTACACGGATATCAAAAACTAACTCACTTAGAATCATCCTGGAAGAAAAATTGGCGATAATTGTTAAACTCAGAAAGCCAAAAATTGGTTGAGTTTGGACCCATGGAATATGGAGTTGATTCTAGTTCATGCACCATTTGAAGCATCCTCTCGACCTACAAGCAGACCGTTTTTCTGACTTTCATTCATATTTTAGATACCTTCTCAGGATTTTTGCTGAAATCCGGAGCGTTGTTCACGTATATTCTTCCAATCAATCCTTCTGCCCAGATCTTCTTTTCAGCCAGATGGAGATATGGAATCAATGGAGAGTCATCTACAACCAGACGGGATGGTGTTAAATTAGGTATTAGTTGTGAGCATCCATAGAATGAAACAGCGATGTAGACTACATACAATATCAGCTAAAAATATTTTTCTTACTGAAATCCCGAACTGAAACACTTACCATAACAATTCTGACAGAAGGACGACATATAAACGGTGCAAAAATGTTCTCGAAGAAGTATCTCGTGGGAGATATCGCCTGTTCACTCTTTCCTTTCTCGATTTCCGCTCTGTCACACCGTTTCCACACATAAACACAATGATATCCAGCTGCTTCTCTTTTTGCACCCATTGCCATGACTGCAGCAAAGAAAGTCAATTGATAAAACCAATCAAACATGATAGCAACACAGATAAATTTGCAGAAAATTGCGATGGCTGGAGTTGTTGAATAAGTACCAATTCCGAAAGAAAGAACCGATGTAATTGAAGTCACTGTGATAGCACTTCCAGCTTCTGCTAATGCCAACGCCATTCGCTTTTCAGGTGAAAACGTTTTCTTTGTATCTTGCCAGGCTCCCAACATAACATAAACATCGTCTACTCCAATGGCCAGCGCAATGAAAGGCATTACAGTAACCTGATTTATAAAAGGAACTCCCAGAGCAAAAAGTAAGCCGAAAGCTGACACAATAGCCATTGATGATACAAGAATTCCGATCATAGCCTCGATTGGTTTTGATGTTACCCAGTTGTCGGTCATGCTGAAATCATTTGATTGTTTTCAGAGAGAAACATTGCGAAGCTCACCATGAAGCTACAGTAAAACAAAGTAGAAGAAGTACAGTGAGTGAAATGAAAGGCATTGTGTATGTTGCGTTTTTTTGCATTTCGTCCTGTAAGAAATATATTTTTGTAATGTAAAACATTGTTTGGCATACCTTCAAAATAGACAAACTGAACATAGAAGTATCGAAAGCGTCTTGATTATCTAGTACAGCAGTCAGTGCTTGCTCGAAAATTTTTGACATTTCCTCGGAAGTGTGCTACAATTTTTCTTGGTTTTCAGTTGAGTCTGATCTGGCTTACCTCATTGTATGCCGGAATCTGATAGACAAAATGAACCATATCAATGTATTGAATTCCTAATGGACCGCCTGTTTTTACTCCATAAAAATGAGTTGGCAGGAAGAATTTATTGTCGAAGAACTTCATTGTTGGGTATTCGATTTTAATTCGAGGGTCTTTGCGGAGCTGAGAAATTTTTTTGGGAGAATGCTATAGAAAAATATAATTACCTTTTCACTCCAAAATGTGTCAAGAAAAATGGTAGCAATAGTGTTGCTGAGTTCACATTGCTTCATTCTCGAACAAACTTCTTTTCCAAAATTGATCTACAAAAACTCGATGCAGCGAGAACATTTCAGACGAAAAACTTACAACTTTTCCATCCACCTGTATTTCCATCTTTTCCAGTACATACTTGTTCAATTGAATCAGTTTTTGTGCTAAATCTTTTTTGAGCAAATTCTTGTCTTCTGATTTAGTTTGAATGGTGATAGAGACGAATGAGCTGAAATCAATATATACAGAATCGTCCATATATGATTAAACTAGACTTACTTATTTTTTGAATCTCCACTGAAATCTTTGTGGACTTGATATTCAACACGAGAAAGTGAAAGTTCCGGGGAGTATAAGAATCGCAAATCATCCTGAATTTCTCATTTATCCTATTACGGAACGGAGTGCCATCAACAACAAAACTCACTTCAGTTCGCATATTTAGTACTCCAAATGAGAAGATTATGGTGAGAATGAGAGGTCCTAGTGTGAAAAGACGGGGACTTCGGCATATGATTAATCCATATTGATAGAAACAATTGGCTAGGAAATCTTGGAATAAACCAAGGGGATTCCGAAGAAATCCCATTTTGAGAAAATCTGAAATTCCTCAAACACGTGGCTGTTTAACAAAAAAGTGAGAGAAAGAACATAAAAATAACAAGCAGAGGATTTAGTTCAAAGGTAGCGCAAAACTTTTTGTGGACTGTGAGAAGCAAATAGTGAGGAGACGATAGGAGACGCGGGAAAGATTGGAAAAAGGAGAGGGTGTGACCTTGTTTCTGCTGGATTGAGTAGTGGAATGGAGACGTCAGACATACGAATCTCCCGGATGACGACCAGGGAGACACAGGCGCGAAACTGAGAGGAAGACCGCCCGACGTATGGTAATTGGCGTTCGGAAGAACGAAGAGAAAACGGAAAATGTACGCGCATCCTGACACGATGAGAAGTGATCGATGGACGTTGCAGATATCGGAGACGGCGGGAGAGGAAAAGATGAGGCGTGATGTAGCAGGAGAAGAACAATCAGCTTCTTCTTGTTCTTCTTCTGTGTATAAAAACTGAGTCATTGATAGCTGTGAGATGACGACAGTTTTAGGAGATAAAAACGCGAGGAAAAGAATCTGTGGTTTGATTTCGATTCTGACTTGCGGGGACATGATCGACAAGCTGATTCAAAAACATTGTAGCGGGGAAGTGATCGTCTCACTACAGTATCTATAAAAAATTTCAGATACTCAACCACTTCGTTTTTCAATTGCAAAATATTATTTAATTTTTTATCAAATAGATTATTTCCATTTCCTTTGTTCATTTGTATCAACTAATTTCTTATGTCTAAATAAAGTGTGTTTTGACTTTCAGTTATCTTATTATTCTTCAAAAAACGGTCACCGGATCTATACCCCCGTTTTTTAATTTCCGACCATGTAGCTTATGAACAGCAGTGTTTTGATTTCTCAAACTCCTTCGCTTCTTATTTTTTCTTTTATTTTTCTCTTTTGCTGCTATCAGCCTCAATTCATCGGTAAATGAATAATTATGACAGTATTTATTACGTTTATTTTTTCCTCGTTTTGCGCGTCAATCAACGGATCTTTTATTGTAAATTCAAACGTAGTGAAATCAAAAAAGAAGTTGTTAATCCGCGTGAAGAGGCGGTTCATATTGTGAAAATGTGTTTTGAAATTGAGATACATGTTTTGAGTCATGAAAATATTCACACGTCAATCCCTCAATTGTTTCATCTGGTTATAAAGAAAGTTTTTAAACTTCTCAGAGCCTTCTTGGGTTTCAGTTTTCTGTGTTTTCTGTCTTCTTCATATTTTTCAGTGGTGTTTCAGCATGTTGATTATTTTTCTGGTATGTAGAAAGGCTCATTAGAAAAGAGATTCACGAGAAAATCAGAATCATGCGCAATCTGTCCTTGTTTTTGTATGTCGAATTCTACTCCCATTTTGCTCATTACGATAATATCTTACGTGTAGATATTCCCCCTAATTCTGTCTAGGTCATAGTCCTTTTTGTCAAAAACAAACCACACTTTTTTTGTGTTCTCATTACTTCGCTTTCCAATATTGTATCTGAATCTTTGCTCTTATTTTTCTGTCTAGTGAACGTTTGATTTCTAACATCTCTTGAATCATACTAAATGATCACCTACTTTTTGTATTTTTATCAATCAGAACGACACACGCATTAGACCGCAACTGATTTTCTTCATCTTTCTCTTCATTTATTACAAACCATGCCATTCAGCATGCTCCTCAACGACATCCAGCTCACTGGGCTCGTCTTGTTTCCAGTTGCATTACTTGGAACAGTTTTCAACTGGACTGCAGTTTTTGTCATCCATAAACTGCAATCATTCAGACAATCATTTGGGTATCTCTCTTCCGGTCAAGCGTTTGCCGATGCTATCCATTCTACGTTTTTCATGATTTATTTCTGTCCAATGGTCATATCGTAAGTTTAGTCTTCTGAAGAATCGGGTCTTTTTGGTTAACATCATTCCGAGTGAGAGCACAATCTACAATATCGATCACAACTTTATGAAAACACAAATCGTTGAAAACGTAATCAAAGAAACTGTACATCTAAATTCTTTTTTCAGAGGGAGCGAATTCTTAACCGAGTATTCCAAGCACTGCGGTTTTATTCTGCTGTTCAGCTACGAGTTATCTGTTCAAATCCATCTTGTGATCTCTCTGAATCGCTTTTTCGCGGCGTGGGCTCCGTATCGTTACAAGATAATGTTCAGCAATCGGAACACAAAAATACTTATTGTAATTGTGCTTATTCTCACACTTATCTCCTCTTTTACCTTCTATGAAGTGATGTGCTCTCTTGAGTACAGTCAAAAAACTGGATTCTTCTTCTTCACCGACACTCCACTCTGTAATGCAATTGGTTGGTACGCCGACTTCTGCAAGTACTTCACTATCATCATAATCATTGTGATTTTGGACATATCCACAGTTCTCAAAGTGCGAAGTATAAACAAAAAAGTAAAACAATCCAGATAATCTTGTGGAATTTTCTGAAAGCTCTCTCATTCAGGTCCAAACAAGTGTGGATTTGCAAACTACTCACAGAATGTCTATCAGAGAAATCAACTTCTTGAAGCAAACAATCTGTCGCGGAATTAATAAGGTCTTAATTCACGACCTCACAAACACATCAAAGCCACACCGAATCCCTCACCGATTCCCATAATCTCCTAAGAGGACAACACACTTTATTATACAATGCTCTATCCCGAACTACGTGACCCGTGACCCTCCCTCCTTGGACTTCTCCATTCTGCCATCCCGTGCTACTTCCGTGACCTTGACCTTCGATGTCCCGCCGATAACGATCTGCTCTACTTTCGTCTGCATAAAAGGAAGCCGGAAAGCCAGTCAAAGCACTCTTGCTCTCTACGAGCCCGCCGTTCACTACACGTCAAACCCATCCGGATTGCCCGATGCCCTCGATTCCCGATATACCGTCTCCCGTCGATGGCTCCAGCATGGACGTGGATCCAGCGCCTCCAGCTCCATAGACCGCCGAGAAGAACCCAGTGAAGCCCTCTATTGGTTAGTAGTTCTTGTGTTAATAAAGTTGTGATCTGTTTACTATTGTTCTCGCCATTCTTCGCCAGCCGTCTGATAGACGGCGGCACATGGTGCATCGACCGTGGTATTCAACCCGTTGGTGGCGAGAATTTTAGTAGTACGGAGATCACTCACGCTCACAGTGGTATCACTTCCACACTAACCCACATAGAGGGCAGTACAAGAGTCAAGAGTCACATACCCCGAACACCTGTCTACACCTACGCCACACGTTCAACACTTTCTTTCAGCTCCACAAGCTCCCAAGGAACCACGCAAGGTGACGGCTCCAATGGTCAACCGCCTGGTGGAGAAACTAGAGGAGGTCGACAAGAAGCTCGACATATGGATCAAGGCCGGGTCCAGACGTCCACACACACACACTACTGAAGACGGCAGCCTACCGAAGAAGATGCTCCCCCAATGCATCTTCTGCCACGGCCAACACACGGCGAACAGCTGCTCCGTTTACAAAACATCGGAAGCCCGTTGGGCACGTTTAGGCGTGCTCAACGGGTGCAGACACTGTGGCAGCACCCATCACCTACCGTCTAAGTGCTCCAAACGCGCAAGAAAGTGTTGGACTTGCGGAGACCCACATCTGAGCGCGATGTGCGTCTCCACCAATACCGCTGCACACCCACCATCCGCCGTCGACGAACCTTCAACGTCCGTCTACACTGCCCAGTCATCCATGTCAAACGCGTCGACAACAACCAATCATTAAGCCATCGAACTCTCGAACTCCATTCTAGTGACCTTTATACATCACGAATAAAACGCTTAAAGTGAATCACCTCTCTTTCCCCTTTCCTAGCAGGTAGCATAATGACAGCAACTCTATTACATATGGCACAATTCTGAACAATTACACCGTCTCCCTCATACTATTCCACTGAACCACTGCCTAGGCGTCTATTCAGAGCAGGCACACTACCACACATGGGCTGCGCCAGTTAAGCGCACGCATATTCTTTACAGTATCTCGGTATATGTTGCGGAACTGCATAGACACGAGCACGACACCTTTTATACACAACCTTGTTGGAAGTTACATAGATTCAGTTGTATCCAGACAATCCTGCCAAGGGCCCAACGGCAGCCAAAGAAGGATATAATGACCACTAGTAATTCAATGATTCTGCACACGTGACAAGATATACAAGTTCCAAGCTCGAAGAGCATACTACGGCTTGTCAATGAGCGCCATGGCCAGCTCATCAGAATTATTGGTCTCGAGAGACTTGGAAGCGTTCGCTTTCCGGAGATTCTGACACGTCTCTGACCCGTATACAAGAGGATAACCTCTAAGAGACGTTAATATACACTCGCGGGCTCGAATCTACGGTGATTCGAATATGACTACATACCAGTCCACACTATATACTAGCCAACACTATACAACAGTCCCCACTACAAGCCATCCAAAAGTAATCACTAAATGGTCAAACATTTCAGACCTACGCTCGACCCGTCATGGATCTACTTCTCGTCGCAACAGCAAAGCTTCAAAGAAGAGCCCCGGGAAGAGTGGAAAGTCGAAGAAATCCAAATCGTCATCTTCATCCGCGAAACAAAAAGCCAGCTGGATCAACCTCGGTCCAGCTAAGAAAAAGTTCACCGACAGAGCCAAAAAGACCGCTCGCCTCATTAAAAAGGTTCAGTCTACACTCAACGACCCCCACCAACCAAACACGGTTGGCATTCTCCAAGCTAACCACCAAAAGCTTTCCAACCAGTGCTTGCAACTGAAACAATCGGATAGCGAGGCCCTCGATCTCGTCTTGCAACATCCGGCACTATGCTCCAACTCGCAAACTCGTATCAAGAATGTGTTGGAACTCTGCAATCACATCAAAGAACGAGAGTACCCAACCTTGATCAAAGAACTCGAGGACCTACTCAAGCAAATTGAGGCTATGCTACAGGACCTGGTCCAAACCCAACCTTTAGCTAGTAAACGTACCACTAATGACATCCCGATCCATAACCACCTAGACGCATCAGGCATACATTCCATTACATCAACCCAAACCGACAACAGTCGTAATTCCGCGAGTTCCCAGGAACCACACCAAAAGGAACAAAACCCTCAGCTCCCCACTACCACCAACACAGGAGGTCACTCATCCACGGAACCAAAAGGTCCGGTCTTGTCCAAGATTCAGTCAGACCCGGTTCCAGTAGAACCCATCGTCTCTACTAGTGATCTAGCACCACGAACTGCCACACATTGTCCCACCACAGACAACGCTCTGCCTCCTCCGAAGGCATACAGTGAAATCGAAGCAATGTTTTCGAAGTTCAGCAAGCTCATTCAAACCGAAATCACACAGAGATTCGACGCAACAATCCAGAAAATGGATGGTAAGATCGGAAGGTGTGCCGAAACACAAGATGCGCTCTTCCAGTCTTTGCAAGCAATGCGCACAAACCTCGAAATAGTCCAAGATCAGATGGAGCAGCAACAAACTCCAAACCGCTTTGATCAATCATTGGAAAGTATCGACGCACCGCTACGTGGTCAGGACACAACACAATGGTGTCTCAGCTCACAGAGTACAAAAGCCCAAAACAATTCTAACTCAGCCCAAGCCAAACTGGAGCTTCCCGACTATACGGAGCCAGTGGTGCAGAGCCCAAGTCCCGTTCGGCACTCACCAACCACCCCTCACGGAGGGTACACCGCAGACATCAACACCATTCTCAATACCTTGAAACCATTCTCTGGAGCACCTGAGCATTACTCGTTGTTCATCACACGATTCAATTCCCTCGTTCATAACAATCCTGCCATAGACATCATCATGAAGCAAAACATCTTGATAATCCTACTAGAAGGCGAGTCTAAAGAGTTAATTACTTCGGATGATTTGTCTGAATGGGCGTACAACGACCTCCGCACAAATTTGGAGGACGTATACAACACAAAATTCGATCGGCGCAAACAACTGATGGAGACTTATCGCGATCTTCCGTTCGATCAGACAGAATTTGACCAAATGAACAGAGATTTGATGAAGCACATATGTACAACCAATTCGCTCCAAAAATACGGGATCTCCATCAATGACCCATTCCTCATCACAGGTTTAACACGGTCGGTTCGCAAAGGGTGCACCACCTGCAAAAGACGCCACGGAAGGCCATACTTTTACCCATTCGCAACGAGTCTGCCAGCCGTACGCACCCAATCATGCCGCCCATTTCAACACACCGGGTTGGACTACTTTGGTCCAATCGGGCACAAAACAGACACCGGTCAACCAGGGAAATTATGGTGCATGCTCAACACCTGCTTGGTGACGAGAGCAATTCATCTGGAAGCCGTAACAGACAACACAACGTCAAGTTTTCTCCTCGCAATGAGAAGATTTGTAGGCCGCAGAGGATCCCCTAGAACAATTATATCCGACAACGCACCGTCATTCACACTAGGACACACTATGATCAATGCTGACATCAACACATTGATCAATTCAAGTCAGACACTAACTTCGTATCTAGCATCCAAAGAAATCGAGGTAAAACAAATTACACCGTTCGCTCCATGGCAGGGAGGAGTATATGAAAGGATCGTGGCCATAGTAAAAAACATGTTCTACAAACACATAGGCCGACTCCAACTGTCATTTTTGGAAGTAGAAACACTTCTAGTGGAATGCGAAGGGATCATTAACAGCCGACCAATCACGGCAAATCCCATCAGCATTTCGGATTCTGAAGCAATTCGTCCGATTGATTTTATCAGTCCACAAGCACGACTTTCGTTCCCAAATCACCTGGAACATGCTCCAGGGACTCAAATTGGCATCACCGAAAAACAAACACGCGAGTACCTGAAACACCTCGACAATATTCGACTCCAACTATGGGACCAATTTTACAATTCCATGTACACAAGCAATCTGGCTCCAACATACAAACCACACTCACACTGTACAGTCTCCCCGAAACGGGACCACGTCGTTCTAGTACACACCCCAAACGTTCCACGCTACCGATGGCCACTGGCTAGAATCACGGAACTGATCACATCAAAGGATGGCGCAGTAAGATCAGTAATCTTGCAGTGTAAAAACAAGCTAATTGAACGTGCCATCAACCAGCTAATACCACTAGAATTGTCTAATGACGATTCTCAACCTGTCACACAATCAGTGGCTTTGGATCACACCAGTGCTACGAGCACCTCTCGCCGGCCCCCAGTGTCGCGGAATTAATAAGGTCTTAATTCACGACCTCACAAACACATCAAAGCCACACCGAATCCCTCACCGATTCCCATAATCTCCTAAGAGGACAACACACTTTATTATACAATGCTCTATCCCGAACTACGTGACCCGTGACCCTCCCTCCTTGGACTTCTCCATTCTGACATCCCGTGCTACTTCCGTGACCTTGACCTTCGATGTCCCGCCGATAACGATCTGCTCTACTTTCGTCTGCATAAAAGGAAGCCGGAAAGCCAGTCAAAGCACTCTTGCTCTCTACGAGCCCGCCGTTCACTACACGTCAAACCCATCCGGATTGCCCGATGCCCTCGATTCCCGATATACCGTCTCCCGTCGATGGCTCCAGCATGGACGTGGATCCAGCGCCTCCAGCTCCAAAGACCGCCGAGAAGAACCCAGTGAAGCCCTCTATTGGTTAGTAGTTCTTGTGTTAATAAAGTTGTGATCTGTTTACTATTGTTCTCGCCATTCTTCGCCAGCCGTCTGATAGACGGCGGCACACAATCTTTCAAGGGTTTATTTTTGCACTGGAACTCGTCACATACTTCATTTTGCCGGCTCATCTCTCTAATAAATGGGCTATTTTCTTCTGCACTTCGTTCGCATGGGTTGCTGTGCACGCACTCGATGGGTGAGTAATTAGGGAATTAGGCAAATTAATCGAGTCAACAAGATGTGGGAATGGTATTTCAGCGTCATTATAATGATATTCAACCCTGAGTTCAAGAAATATCTCTTCTCTTGCGGATATTCTCATATTCGTTCTATAAGTCATCCATCACAAGCAACTCATACTCAGGCACTCGACAGACATTCTTCGTCTAAATTTTAATGATCATTCAAACTTCATTCGGCTCTTATCCCATTTTTGTTTAATAAAGTGTACAATACCTGGCGTTTCTTTTGTTTTTGAAATTGAATTCACTTTCTAAATTCTTCCAGCAAAATAATAAAACACGGAGTGGAAGTGACTGCAAACTATGGGGAAACTTTTATTGAGAAAAAAAGGTGATTATAGGAAAAGAAAATTTCGATAAGCTATATATCAGATTCAATAGGGGTAAACTAAAAATATTGTTTCAGAATTATCATTATGGCCTTTAATCGCGAATTCAAGACGTATCTCTTCTCGTGTGGATATGATGTCTTTCATTCGACAAGTCGTTCATCGCCGGAAGATCTCGACAGAAATTCTTCTTCTAAACTTTAAAAATGATTTCTGTGAACGTCATTCAGCTCTTATCAGGTTCTTTCTAATAAAAATTGAATTTAGTTCTCTCAACCTCTTCAACACAAAATCAGAACACTACAGAATCAATCAAATTTTTTTTTGTGATTTCTGATAGATATACTGTTGTGACGTTCAAATTATTCCGGGAAAATAAGTTCTTGGTTGGAAAATATGGACAATTGGTTGGCATTTGTATTCTAAAATAATACTCGATTGGAAAATACTGGATACGAAAAATTAGATATAAAGATCTGTGAACTGAACGGAACGGCAGAGAATGTTAAGTGCAAACTGGAACACCAGATTAGAAAATTTGCAACGTCAGAACTGTACATGCAGCCAGATGTTACATACAATTCAAAAGACTTGCGTAACGATTGAGCAGACATCACAACTTCTGCAACTAGAAAATGCATAAAGTAAAGCTTAATGTTATGAAAACGTCGAGAATAACTTTGTTAAACTTCACTCTTTCTGATCGAATCAAAATCTTTTTGATCCTTGCTCCAAGAGGAATGAGGAAATTACATGAGTAGATTCTAGACTGAACTTTATTTTTACCGAATATATGATTAAGTCGGGATGCCTTGTCGGCAGCTGTCTCGTGTGGTAATAACATATTGGAGGTATAATTATACTGCGCTCGATATTTAGACGTGATTTTTTTCTTATTTTGTAAATGGAAAACGAGACGTTTCTTGGAGCGTTTACTCTAGTTGTGAGTTTACTTCTCTAGTTATTATGTTTCCTATTGATGTTTATTTTCAGAGTGGAATCTTCGGTTGCTTCACAAACTGGTCAGTTGTACTCTTTTCAAGTAGTGTGCCCTCCTTGAGGAGCTCTTTCGGAGTTCTCTCTGCTCATGGCTCATTCGCAACAGCTATTTATTGCACAATTGCTGTATTCTGGATAGCTCCGTTGATGCTAGTGTATGTAGTATCACCTTTTTGTGAGAAATTCATATTCATTCATTTTCAGAGACATTGACTGGTTGTTGAAGTACTCGCATTATGCTGGATTTGTACTATATCTTTGTTATGATTTAGCTACTGAAACTCATCTTCTAATATGCTTAAATCGATTTTGTGCTGTGTGGTATCCACATAAATATCCAGTTTTCTTCAGTACAAACTCTTCATTTTTCCTCTTGGCCGCTTTATGGATCTTCTGTGTACTCATCAGTATCACAGTATTCCCATTGTGTAAGTCAACTATAAAAATTATAACAGAATGTGTAATTTTCATTTTCAGCTGGGTGTCAAATGTATTATGAGAAATCCCTCAATACTCTGGTCTATACATTTACTCCCGAATGTCAAAAACTTACATTTGTCGTTGACTTTCAGTTGCACATGATTGTAGTTTTTGTCATGATTATATTAAATTCCCTCACTTTTTATCAGTTCAGAAGGCAAAACAAAGCTGTAAGTGGTATCAATACACAACATTTAGTGAACAGAAACCTAATTAGAAAACTTTTTAACTCAGTTTGTGAGGCGTCAACCAGCAGTAAATCAAATTTTATAGGTCTGATTTCTAGTTTGAAACACATCACTCACAAAATATAAGAGAATACCGCAATTAAACTTATAGATTTCTTAAAACTCTACATTGCACCCAAGTAATATTCAAATTGCAGGTTTCCGTCACTCTGAATCACGCGTCATCTCGACGAAAAGCAAAATCGGAGCGGAACTTTCTGATGCAAACTTTTATTCAAGAAAGTGGATATACTGTTGCACTTCTATCGTACTTCCTGCTAGTAACAGTCATCGAAAATGAGCTTCTTCGTTTTATAATCATACTTCTCCCATGGTATTTTGTTCATGCTTTCGAAGGGATGGTCACCATTCTCTGTAATCCGGAACTCAAAAATATATGCTTCTAGAAATGGAGATTCTGGTTCGTAACCTCCAACTTCCGGTTGAAAGGCAGCATATTTTTAGTTTTTAATTTCAGCTTCGATGCACCCGACCAACCATCGAATACTCGAACTGTGGAAGCATGGAGGTCAACGACATCACGAGTCTCTAAATTCTAATTTTATGATTTCTATTTTCAGATTGAATGGAAAAGAAACTACAAAAGTTAGCGTTGTTCAGCGGAATAATTTTTTCATAATTTTCTGAATGTTGTATCTGATTTTTGAGTAGCGGGTTTCTAGGTAAATCGAGTAATAAACGGGAGCTTATTCATTGTTTTTGTGCAATTCGATGTAGTGGAAATTCTCGTAAAAATGCTGGACATTAAGTGTTTCTTCTAGCTTGCTCAGACCGCCCATGCTCCGCAAAACACAATTTTCGTTGATCTACAATCTACAATCAATTCCAACAGTGAAACTAAAAACAGATGTTTCTAGTTAGGAGAGACTGATCAAACACTGAATCGTCATTTCTGATTCATCTCAGAACTCTTTTTGAATCTCATTTACAACAGTAATCAAATAAGCTGGTTGAAAATTCGATTGTCTCACAGTTGTTTTCTTTTTTCAAACTTTTCTCTTCATTATTTTGGCGTCGAAAGCAAACCACTTGTGCTCATTTTCTCCCAGAGTCTCTTTTCGTTTTCACTATTCACGCTTCCTGATTACTTTTACGTCTACATCCGGATTTTGCAGTTGTTCAGTTTTGATCAGACCAATTGCCAAAATGCTGAAAATGATTGTTGCTTTAATCACTTTTCTGGTGAGAATTCCAACCGGATCTTTATGAAAAAATGCTCCAATTTTCAGGTCACAGTATTCGGAACTATTTCAAATGTTCTCGTACTTTTCGCTGCTCGGAAAATGAGTTCAATGAATAGTTCCTTTGGTGTTATCACTAAAAATCAAGCTATTTGCAATGCAGGAATGTCCCTGTTATTTCTAGTTTATATATTTCCGTTGCAAATAAGGTTTGTAATACTGAGGTTTCTCGACCAATAATAAGATCCTGAATTTTAGTCCAATGAAGTTTTTCATCAAATACTCCCATATCATTGGAGTCATCGCAATGACTATCTATGAAATCTCGAATCTTTCTCATTTTCTGATTGCATTCAACAGATTTTGTGCAGTTTTCCTACCATCTTACTACGAGAAATTGTTCACTCTTTTTGGAACGAAGGTTATGAGAAATGTAATATGGGTGGCATCAGCTATATGGTGTCTCGTATTGTATGAATTAATTGGTTGTCACTTTTCTTATGATGCTGAGTCTTGGTCACTGGCATTTCTGGCAACACCAAAATGTACTCAACTAACTTGGTATTCTGATTTCACTTTCAATACTTCACTGGTTGTAATGACTCTTGTCACCAATCTATTAACTGCGTTCCAAGCCGGACGAAAAAGTCGAATGTTGATGAACGCAGCTGGGATTAAAATGTCGAAACGACAAAGACAACGGGAGTTGAACTTTATCAAACAAACGTTTTTGCAAGGGTTGAGTGTCTTTACTGGCCAGATCACTTATTATGTTATTGCTCCATTGCTAGAAAATCCTGTCATAATATTTATTGTCGGATCGTTATGGGCATTCATGCATTCCATAGAAGGGTTAGTGTTAGCAGTGAAACATATTTTGATCATTTTTCCAAATTATAGAGGAATAATTCTGGCTTCTAATCAGGAAATGAGATCAGTGTTCAAAACGAGAAAACGTGAGTTACATGAACATTGAAAATCAAAACAATTACAGTTGCTTTCAGAATCCACGACATCAGTTTTCATCTCAAGTGTTTCAATGGGTTGAATGCTTTCAGAAAACTTAATATTTTTTATGTTCTAAATGTTGACTGTAATAGTTTTGAACTGTTAATAAAACCGTTCCAAATACCCAAGAAATCTATCTTACAAGATCAAGTTAAACTAAATCAGCAGGGGCTGAAGCTGTTACAATAATTGATGGCATATCTGAGTTTTCTGTGTTTTACTGGCCGGCGAATCTGTTCTGGGTAAAAAAGAAATAGCATTATTCTGATTTCCTATGGAATCCTGCAACTCCCCCCTCTAATCAACGTCCAAACCATATATTTGAAACAGGATTGAAAACAACAACAACTCAGAAAAAAATTAATTATCAAATTGATTTTGCGGTTTTGATTCTCTCACAGTTGTTTTGATTCACAGCATCCAATTTTTCATTTCCGTTTTGAAATCAGACAACTAGTAATTTGTTTTTTTGTCAGCTTCCTTTTGTAATTCATTTTCTATTGGTCAACGAAGCTATCAATAAGAATGCAAGATAACATTATAGTTGCATTGATAACTTTACTCGTAAGTTTTTTTTCTAATTACCTGAATTAGGTTCTTTTTTGTTAGGTCACAGTATCCGGTATCTCACTGAACACTTATGTATTAGTTGCTGCTCGCAAAATGAGCTCAATGAGTAGTTCTTTTGGAGCAATCACAAAGAATCAAACAATTTGCAACTCTATGATGTGTATATGCTTTCTTCTAATTGTTCCCTTCCAATTAGGGTCAGTGTTCTCGAATTCAATACATCGCGATAATATTCCATTTTCAGAGATTTCCATTTTCTCATCAAGTATACCCATTTCATTGGGACCGCTGCTATGATCTCAGATGAAATATCCAATCTGTCACATTTATTAATTGCACTCAATAGATTTTTCGCTGTATTCTTGCCGAACCACTATGAAAAGATCTTCAGTATTCGAAAAACTAAAATAATGATAATAGTTATATGGATAGTTTCGTTTGCCGGGTGCATTATTTTATACGAGATAGTTCGCTGTAACCTTTTTTATGACGAACCCACGTGGAATCTGGCATTCATTCAATCAGAAAAATGTTCTCAACTTACATGGTACTCAGATTTTACTTTCAACATTTCCCTAGTTGTAGCGACTCTCTTCTCAAATTTATTGACTGCATTCAAAGCCGGAAGAAATAGTCGAATGATGATGAATGCTGCCGGAATTCAGATGTCCAAACTACAAAAAAAAAGAGAACTCAACTTTATTCGGCAGACATTTTTTCAAGGATTGAGTGTCTTCACTGGCCAAATTACTTATTACGTTATTGCTCCTCTTCTATCAAATATCATTCTCATTTTTATTTTCGGATCGTTATGGTCATTTATGCATGCTGTTGAAGGGTAGAATTTTCAGCAGAGAAACATATTCAATTGCTGTTTTCAGAGGAATTATTATATTATCAAATCAAGAAATGAGGCAAGTGTTCAGTAAAAACAACAGAAAAAGTCAGTTTCCACTGCTAGATTATTCAAAAAACTGTATTTTTCAGATCCCACTGTAACAATAGTCATATCAAACAGCTCACACGCTCAATGAGTGTTCAATCATCTGTTGTAGCAATCTAGTTCTCCGTTTTTCAATTGAACTATCTAGTTGAAAGCCCAGAGTCTAATTCAAACTGAACTCAACGTCACAATTCAAATCAGAATTCACATCAAACTTCATTTCACAGTGTCCCACCGTTGTTTTTCCACTCTACTGCGTTGATTTTCCAACCGGAACAATGAGTTTTTCTTAGATCCATTCCATGTTTTCTTTACTCTGTTTTTTTTGTTCCTCATCAGCAGAAAACTCTCACGAACAGTCTAGTCTCGTTGGAGATTCATTAGTTGTTCTGCCGAATCTTGAATGAATGATCAATTTATCATAGTATTGTTAACGATTACGGTAAATTTAGCACTATTTCAGTCAAAGATAATAATTTATACCTTCCAGATAACATCATTAGGTTCACTCTCAAATATGTTGGTTTACTATGCAGCCAAAAAAATGACTGCCATGAACAGTTCATTCGGTATTATCACAAAAAATCAAGCAGTCTGCAATACAACTATTTGTTTTCTTTTTCTCTTTTTTATTGTTCCTATGCAGTTGAAGTAAGAAATCGAAGATTTTCTGCCTACAATAATACCTTCCAGCATTTCTAAGAGTCTCATAAGTTCTTCCCATTACATTGGAGTTTTGGCTGATTCGATCTATGATATATCAAATCAATCCCATCTATTTATTGCAATCAATCGGTTCTGTGCAGTTTTCTTCCCATTCTATTATGACAAAATCTTTACGATTTTTCTGACTCTGACAGTCAGAAATATTATTTGGATAACATCTTTCATCAAGTGCACTATTTTGTATGAGATTCTGGCTTGTTATTTCATGTTCTACCCGGAATACTGGACTTTCGCTTATATCGATACTCCTGAATGTACCGCATTAAACTGGTATACTGACTTTGTTTTCAACAATTCCCTCGTCGTAATTACAATTTGCACGAATCTTCTGACAGCTTACAAAGCTGGGCAAACAAACCGAATGCTAATGAATTCTGCAGGAATAACCATGTCCAAACGACAGAGACAACGAGAAATTAATTTTATTAAACAGACATTTTTCCAAGGAACTTCTATTTTTACTGGTCAAGTAAGCTACTATCTTATTGCTCCATTTTTTGAAAATGTGGTCCTTCTCTTTGTTCTCTCTGCCTTTTGGGCGTTTATGCATGCTGCAGAAGGGTAAGATAGTTTTCGAGCTATATTTGAGGAATTCAATGTGTTTTTCAGGGGAATAATTTTGGCATCGAATCGGGAAATGTTGTCAGTCTTCCGGAAGCCACAACGTATGTTTCAGGAAAGTGAATTAAAAAAAAGAAATAGTTTCAGAGAAAAAGACTTCGATTTTTGTAACAAGCGGTTCAACTAAAGTCTGAGCTTCTTCCTGGTTGATTTGTTCATTTATTCATTATTTTTGTACGGGTCATGGTATTAACTAATAATGCTTTCCTCACAATCATACTTCCCTTCTCTTGAAATTTATGGACAATAAATTCTAATAACTGATATGACACAAAATACAACTTCTCAAAAGATTTCTCAACAGATTCTCAACATTATTCGAAAATGAACGATCTCTGAATTATATTCAGTTCAAAGCAAAAAGTAAGAACATTGATGTTTCGATAGTTTCCGGAGAACGAGACTCGCAAATTGGCATCATTCTACATTCATAAACATACTGAAAACATGATACACAGATAGACTTATGTTTTTTTAACAACTTTTTAAAAGGAAGAATAGATTTTCTTATAATGCATGAAAATAGTTTCCAAAGTTCTTACGTTTTCGAATGATTAAAAACCTTATATTCTGGATCTCTGACTATGAAAAGAACTTCTTTATGAACTTTCTAAATGTGCGTCGAATTCAATTGAACACAATACACAAAAAAGAAGAATTCCTCCAGGGCCGTCCCAATTTGTTCTCAGCCCAACATTCCATCTGCCGAGCACTTCAAAACGATCAAAGTTTTTTGATAACTACGCCTGTCCGCTTCTTTTTTCTCCCTTCAAAAGCTCATCAACTCAATTAAGTCCACGCCTTTTTCGTCTCTCACTCGACTTTTCTATCTTTTTTTTCACTTTTTGTTTGTTTTTGTGAACCTGAACGACGACGTCTTGTCGTGTTTTTCATCTTTCAGGATTCATTTTGGAGAATGGAAACGCATCAGTTAATGGGTCTCACTCTTGTTCCAGTGAGTTTCGAAGATTTTGGTTTTAAGAATTTATTGTTTTTCAGGTATCTTTATTAGGAATTATTTGTAATTGGTCAGTAGTTTTTGCGGTTTGTAAGCGCAACACTTTGAGCCACTCATTCTCATTACTCACTGCAAATCAGGCAGTTTTCAATGGAATTCAATGCAACTTGTACTTTCTCTATGTTGCTCCAATGATCATTTTGTAAGTGTGAAACTGCTTTTTGAGCAATTCCCAACATCCAAAATTACAGCGATATCAATTCTCTCAAACAATATTCTCATGTGTGCGGATTAATTCTGGTAATATGCTACGATGTATCAATTCAAGCCGACTTTCTAATCACTATCAATCGATTTCTGGCAGTATTTCTACCTGTTCAGTATACAACAATGTTCAGGTTACAAAACAATAACTCTGAAAATCAATTATGTATTTTACAGCAAGAAACGCACAAAACATATGATTGCTGTTTCATTTTTCCTATCCTTATTCATAGTCATTGTATTTTTCCATGCACGTAAGTTCTTCCAGTACTAAGCTACTTTAAAATCGTTTCCTGATCTTGAGATACATGTACGCTTTTCGAATTTTCAGAGCATTGTCACCTTCATTACGACAACAAACTCTGGAGATTTATCTTTTCTGAATCATCAGTTTGTCTAA
This sequence comes from Caenorhabditis remanei, assembly GCF_010183535.1. NCBI lineage: Eukaryota > Metazoa > Nematoda > Chromadorea > Rhabditida > Rhabditidae > Caenorhabditis > Caenorhabditis remanei. The sequence continues at coordinate 7,857,209 of NC_071332.1, forward strand.
CTTATTCCTATCTTGGAGATTTTGGAAAATTCATTTTACTTTGCACATTGAATGGTCTTCTGGACACAGTTACGATTTGGAAGGTTAGAAGTATCCGCTCACAGGTAATTTTTATTCAAAACGAGAAAAAGTATCAATTTTCAGGCGAAATCCCAAAATCTTCAGCGACATCTAGCTCTTGAAAAGAAGGAAATGGGATTTTTGAAACAAGTAACTTTTCTTTAGTTTCATCATCTTTCTTTTCATTTTCATTTCAATTTCAGACATGCGGTCAAGCTGCATGTGGATTCATAGGAATGCTTATTTATCAATTCGGCCCAATTTTCACAGACAACAATGTTATGGGATTCCTTTTTCAGACATTTCTCTGGTGTTTATTGCATGCGTGTGAAGGGTCGGGAGAAGAAAAAAACGGAAAGATATATATTTTGGGATTTTCAGATTGCTCACGTTGGTCTTCAATTCTGAAATTAGATCGACATTACTGAAATCGACTCCGAGCCAAATTGAATGTTGACCGATTAGTGCTAATGTGAAGCTTCATTTCATGGGTACTTTGACTCAATTGGATCTATGTGTTTCTGTGATCTCTGTTGTCTGTCTTTTGAAATAAAGAGAATTCGATACTGAAAAAACTACTTCAATAGTCATTAATATCTTTCATGTCTGAAACACATTGGCCGAGTAAACGTGATTTATCCAAAAAACCAAAAACAAGTGTTTATTAATAAAAATAACTTTTTGATCTATCCAACATTTCATGCATTCTCCCACGATTCTTTCAACTGGTCGAAGTATCTATTCATAGACACATCCTCTCGCATATCACTTCCGAATGTATCTCTCAATGGCTCAATGCTTGTCGACTTTGGATAACCCAATTTCTCTTTAAATGCGCTCGTCTGTACCTTCCATTTCTGGCAGAAACACGTCATAATTTGAGGGAGAGCAAAACTATATAAAAATATACTGGCATCGAGGATTAGAGAGCAGAGCGCTTGGCTTTCTGGGGATGTAACGAAACTGGAGGCGAGGATGCTGACAACGAGGACAACGTTCATAAATCCCATGTAGTAGATTATGAAATTGAGCATCTGAAATTCCGAGATATTAAACATGTCCAGGTGCAAGTATTGCTCACATGAAGAGACTTAATATTCTCCGAAATCTGAAATCTCTTCGCCAGAGAATACTTCCCAATCCTGCTGAACCGAACAGTACTACTGCTATGGCACTCTTTATACTTCCTCTTGTTCCAGCCACGAAGAAATATGTTGAGCTGAAAAAAACATGAAACCAATGCTTCAACATACGCGATCTCACCGACAAAGCGATTATGTTCAGAACTATTAACGCGGTGACAACATAGATTGTGTAGCTTTCTGAAATTTCAAAATACCATTATGTTATTCAAGATAGAGTACTTACTGTTCTGAAGTATCAATGCTCCAATAACTCCAAGTAGATTGAGCAGAAAAACCAGGCAATACGAGATATATGGTCGTTGATTTGTCTCATAATCCTTCAGATACAACGTGGCAAAACATCGTTCAAGTATAGAGCAAGGTAAAGCGCACATCGCAGCAACAATGCAGTATATTGAAACAGTCATAGCCCAGTTAAAAACATAATTCGACGATATATCGATGTCTGAATTCTTTCAGTTTTTAAGACTTATTAAACCACTGTAAGCCTACCATCCGTGTAGCCCAACATCCAATGAAATCGCATAACCATTATGGCGAGGTTATCAATGAAATGTATAATGTATTGAGCACCAGAAACGAGGTTGAAGTTGTAATGAAACTGTTTTGCTGAGAACAAGATCCAGATGTAGAACATCATGTTTAGGGTGCTGAAACCTCACTAGTTTTTTAGTTCTGAATAAATTCCAACTCACTCCAAAATATAAAACACAGTTTCTCCGTACAACACTACCTCCAATTCAGTGCTAAAATAGTTATAGTGTTTGAAATGTGACATGTTGAAATAGTGGATGAGAAGCATGGTTGGGCTCAGATTACGAATGAATAGATCTGAAGATAACAGATGGAATAAAAACGTATGAAGAGAAGAAGACAAAAACAAGAAAAGGAAATGAGAAGTGGTAATCAGAAGATAATTGAATGTACTGTCCGAATGATTACCACGTATACATCCTGAACACCCGTACTACATTGTCGCATGTGGGAGCATGTTCTGAGTTCAATTCCGACCGAGTCGTTTTTTCTACATGAAAGAATTCAAGATTGATGAATTTAGTCGTTTGATGAAAAAGAGCGTTTCCGCGTTTGAAATTAGTTTCATTTTGAGGTGGCAAGAAAAAGAAGAAGAGATGTTGAAAAAAGAAGAAAAGATTTACGAAAAGGATTATAGTAATTCCAGGTTATTTCGAGATCACGGGGGCAGATGCATTCCAAGAGTTACGGAGAGTTGTAAAGTATGTATCGACGGTCACATTCACATTCATTTCGGATCCAAATGTATCACAAAGTGGGGCAACATGAACTGTAGAGGGACGACAACCGATCTTAAATATGGGTTTTTTGCTTTTAGGAATAGATTGGGTGAGCAACATTTTTGGAAACTTATTTTTTGGACACTGATGCATATTTTATTTCATTGAACTTTCTAGACTCCTGGCAGAATTCTAGCAATGAGTAATAAGGAAACAATGTTTACACGAGAAGTTATCAGCACCAAAACGTAGAACATTGTTGCTGATGTAGGCATGAACTTTTTGGTATGAAAACATGAAAATTTAATGAAACGAGTTTCGGTTGATGAGTTTTAGTCATCAAAAGCTCTTCATATCTCTTAGTTTCTGACAGACAAACACATTGATCATGTTCAAATGAATATGTCAATTTCCTTCTAGAAAAAAACCAAAAAATTACTCTCTTCTACCTACGCGTGTGGGAAATTATTTTGGTTTTTTCGCTATGTATCGTTACAATAACAAAAAAAGACAATTGTGTTTATGCATGTCGTGGGATTCTTTTCCCTTACCTTCTTCCAAGTTGCCGACAAATGACGTCTCCATTTCTCACAGCAATACGTGATGATATGGGAGAGGAAGTTGCTATATACAAAAATACAAACATCTAGAACAATACTGCAGACGGCTTGTCGTTCTGGAGAGATTCCTCGGATTCCGGACATCATTAGACTGATAACCAGTAACAAGTTCATGAATCCCATATAGAATACAATAAGGTTAAGCATCTGAATCAAAAATATATATTATTTCAGATTCACAATGGGGAAAATTACTCTCAGTGTCCTTATGTTTTCCGTTATTTGATATCTCCGCGTGAGAGAATATTCATTTATCGTCATGAATACTGTTCCTGTTGAGTGATTCTTCCTGTACTGAGCATTATTGTAAACTCGAAGGTTTCCATTGACAATCAATGCGAAAATATTAAAGAGCATTAAAGTAATCACAATATAAACTGTGTTGGATGTTTTTCGAACAAAATAACAGGAAGTGGTTGCCACGGTTAACAAGAGCAATATCAGGAAGAAAGAAATGTATTTTCTTTGCTTCACTTCATAATCCGATATGAAAAAAGTTGCAAAACATCTTTCTATTATCATACATGGCAAAATGCACATCGCACTGATCACAGCAAAAATCGAAATGTACATAAGTGATACGAAATGTACATTTTCTCGAATTGCGATATCTGAAAGGTTGTTTAACATTTCTCACAGGATGAACTCTTACCGTCTAAACCGCAAAACATTAGAATTCTCATGAGAATAATTGATACATTATCAATTATGTGAACAAAGTAGATGACTGCAAGTAGTACTGTGAAATTGAAATGAAACTGTTTGGCTGAAAAGAGCACCCAGAGGAAAAAGGCAAATTGAATTGTGCTGTAATAAAAGTTGGAGTTTACATTGCTATTTGACGGGATATAACTTACTCATAAATGTAAAACATGAACTCAACTTTTAGATAAATATCTAGAAAAGAAAAATAATCAGTTTGATTGTAGAAATAAGTGAGATTGAAATAATGAATAAGTAGCATCAGTTAATATTGAATAGTTCTCTCAGTTCCGTGATTGATCTAGTGAAGAACTATGACGGAGTCTAGTTTTCGTCACGGAGTGGGTTTGATATTGTATTCGGTGATATTGGAGTTGTCGTTAAACAGACGGAACTCGGCTCTCAATTTGAGAAAAACAATATTCTTATCGTTTCCCTCCGAGACAACTGGATAATAGGAACACAATGAAGAGATTATTGGAATAATAGAAGGTCATTGGAAGGAAGAGATATATAGAATAGCACTTATCTCGTAAGGTCTTTTCAAATGACTTGATGTTTAAAGAAGCTTGCATATCCAATTTTTATAGACAATGAGATCAGAGATTGGTTTAAAAAAATAGAAAGTTGTGATGTTGTTTTACAGCTTTGGAGCCATTACCATACGTCGAAACTCTTCATCGACTGGTACGTTGTAAATTCCACACATATGAACTTCTTCCTGTAGCCACGTGTCTGCTTTCTGAGAACATTTTCAGATTTTGAATACTGATACAAACTGATCTATGGATTTTCAGACTAGACTAACAACTCATTCAAAAAAATTACCTCCATCAAAAGTAATGCGTCTATTATCTTGAATAGTCTCTCCGTCGGCAAATTCTTCTCCAAATAATATCCTTTTAATTCTCTTTGTATTACTTTCCGCAGACTATGACACATTTCCGAACACTCATCAGATATGTTTGTGTATCCGGGATCCATGAGCAACAACGTCAAAATGGCCATTAGCTCCATGTAATCGAATTTGAGATCAAACAGTGGATAGGCCACGTGTCCATAATATGAATTCCAATACGGCTCGAATATTTTCAACACTTCATCGTCTTTCATTCGTAGTCTTGATGTCATACAATCCTTATAGAATTTCGAAATTTGTTTTGCCGGTTTCCCATTAGGAGCAAAAAAAGTATGGACGTCAGATCTTTGGAAGGCCATTATTGCGGACTCGAAAAGCGTCCATTTGGGATAAAAATTGGAAAACAGATTATGTTTATCTTTTTCATCAAGCACTTGAAGTTCGATTAAAGTATTTTCCAGAAGTTTCCAAACCATGCGAGAGTCGATAATAGCAATGCTAGTGTATTCAAAGAAGTTGACTTTTTTCGCAGGACTCGTCTTATGAACTATTTTTCGTTCTTGTCCGAGAACATTGTAATTCCCCAAAGCTTTGAAAATACGATCACTATTCCGTAAGGCAATTTGAGTTGTCTGAAAAAAATTATTTTCTGGTTACAAAAGTTATGTTATAGCACTCACTTCTAAAGAACTTCCACTTGCTCTACAAGGATTACAGTCTCGTTTTTGTTGAACTTCTTAACAAATAACATTTGAAATGAAGACGTTTTTTCGAAGAAAACAACTCACTTGAAACCATCATTCCAGCTTTCACACACATTTCCATTCGGCAATACCTACAAGGAGGTCTATCCATTTCACAATTACATTCTTTTTGCTGCTTTGGAGAGTTCACATATCTCCGAAAGAATGCTGCACAAGCTCTGAAATATCAGTTATAAGTCAATAAATAAATCCCTCTAATTACCTGCATGAAGAAATTCCAAAATGGTATTCAGTTGACCGTGAATCGCATACTTTGCATTGCATTTCGAGTAGAGACAACAAACTGAAACACCAAAAAAGAGAGAAATATGTCAATTTGGAGATTGCGTGGGAGATCTACCTGTCTCTCCCCTACATGTGAGTCCTAATAAAATTGCACGGAAGTGTAAAAGGTTTATGACAAAGATCAATGGGCAACTAATGGATCAAAATGTGATTCTGCACGTACATAGAGGGGGATGATCACTTGAAATTGTTGTGAAATGTTGCATAGATAGTTGAGAGACATTAGAAGACTCAAAATAAGTTAGGTGTACATGATTTTTTGAATTCACCAGTTGGAAGTTTGATCAAATGAACGTCTTCTTTTCAAAAGTTCAAACACATTAATAGAAAATAGACGTCAGATGGAATGAATAAAATTGGAAGTTGTTCCCGATCAACACTGTCTAGAGAATCATCTGAATTGATTGTTGATTTGATAGAGATTCAGACAGGAAGAGAGAAAGAGAGAAGAAGAGAGGAATAGACTAGTGAAGATAGTGGACTATAAAGTACACTGCAGGTTACAAATCGAGCAAAGAACATATCGATTTCTGATAATAGTTAAATCTTGAATCATCATGTATTATAGAAAATAAAAACAGAATTCATTTTATTAGAAAATAATAATATTTGGAAGACAACCTAGCGGATTTGAATAGTTATGTACAATTACAGTTTCTTCACTTGAAAAATTTGTTTATAATCGTCGTGAAGTACAACATTATGAAGTCCACAAAGCACAAATTCCTCCTGTAACTTTTGTTCGGCTTTCTCCAAAAGACGTAGAGTATCAATTGTATCTGCTAACCGCATTTCTGAGCAATTTTTGTCATCTTGATACCCTTTGAGTTCTCGGAGAATCACTTTTCTTATATTTCTGCATAATTTTGCACCGTCTTCGCTGATATTTGTATATGCTGAAAGCTAAGATTCGGTTTGAAACAAAAATCATTTACCTTACCATTGTCAAAAAGTAATAATAGAAAAATTGCCATATACTCCACTTTATCACATTTCTTCAAGTAGACCGGATGAGCAACTTCTGAATAATGCCAATCCCAGAACGGTGCAAATATACGAATGGTATCTTCATCTTTGATTCGTTTGTCTTCTGGCATTGATGTCCCGTAAAAGTAAGCACACTTGTTGTAGAACTCTTCTGTTCCCACAAACATTTTAAATTGGTCATAATTAGTTGCATAGTCGATAGCCGATTCCATAACTAGCCATTTTGGGAAAAAGTTTGAAATGATAGCATCTCGATCCGTCGTAATCAATTTTGAAACATCCGAGAATATAGTTTCCCCGAGATCCCATAATAGTTTTGTATCAATTTTTGCCAAACTTGTAACCTGAGAGAGATTGTGATCGAAAAAACATTCTCCATGAAGTTCTTTTCTTTTTTTGTCAAGATCAACCCAATGGGCAACAGTTTTTGAAATATTGTCGCAGGATTTGGGGATGATTGCATTCTGAAAAGTTCAACCATTCTGATGTTTGTGCAAGAACTGATTACCGGTAGTGATGAGATCAATGAAATGTATCCGGGATAGAAGAAACGAACTCTATTTTTCTCCCGATTAGCTTGTACTTCTATAATCTCAATTTGAGAAAAAACCAAGTACCAGACATTCACAAAACTCACTGCATTTTGTCATACCAGTAGCTATACACTTGAGCATTCGGCAGTGTCGACATGGATGGGATGAGGGAAGTCTGTGCTCGCAAGTACACGAGATAACTGACTTTTGAGAGTGCACATATCTCCGGAAAAATGCTGCACATGCTCTGAAACTCGAAATTTCCCTAATAAAAGTATTTGCGTCAGGAGTCTCACCTACAAGACGAACCACCGAAATGTGGCTCGGATCCGTCAGCTCCACACACCTTGCATAGCATTCGATGGGGTAAACCGACCACTGAAATTTGTAAAAATGACGCAAAACACCGAGAGATGGAACACATTTAAAAGATAAATGAAATTTGATTAAAACATGTTGGCAAACAAGAAAAAAACTGGCACGAAAGTTTTATTTGAACAAATAATTAAATGGCAGTGATAATGATTCTTCACTTTTTTCCTTTATTTTGAATGGAGATATCACAATTTCTTCATTTGTACTATTGCTTTGAAATCCTCGTGCAACGAAACATTGTTCAACCCGCAAATCAGAACTTCTTCTTGAAGATCTTGTTCTCCTCTTTCCAGAGACGTAAGCGTTGATATAACATTCAGAAACCTCATCTCAGTGAAATCATTGTCTGTGTGGTATCCTTTCAGTTCCCGTAAAACAACTTTCCGTAAGTTCCTACATAATTGAGCACTTTTTTCACTGATATTGGTGTAGGCTGTAAGAACAACTAATCTTCTGTAAACGGGTTTTTTGTCTCACCATCATCAAATAGAATCAGAAGAAACAAAGCGATGCACTCCACTTTGTCATACTTCTTTTGAAAAAATGGTTCGCAAATGACCAGGTAAAGATGAATCCAATATTGTTTGAAAGTTTTCAGTATATCTTCATCTGACATACGCTTTTCATCTGGCATTGATGAACCGTAGAACTTCACTAACATACGATCCAAGCCATCTCCTTTTAATAATTGGGAATGATAATCATAATTTGTGGAATAGTCAATAGCACACTCCATGATAATCCATCTTGGGAAGAAATTACATATTATGGCTTCCTTTTCGTCTGCGTTCAAAATTTTCACTTCAGGAAATATCATTTCTCCGAGATTCCAAAGAAGATTCGTGTCCGTTTTAGCCAAATTTGACAACTCAGAAAAGTTCAGCTCATAGGTGTTCTCTCCATATAAATCTTTCCGTTTTTTATCAATCTCTGGCCAACTTTCCACAGTTTTTGTTATATTAAAACATGATCTCGGAATTATATTGCACTGAAAAGGTTGTTTAGAATATATTTTTCATGTCAAGAAGAGGGACCAAAAAACTTACCGATAGCAATGAGAGTGTCGACATGAATTTTGGTGTAGGAACTTTTATTACATTTTTCTCTCTCATTGGTTGAACTTCTAAAAAATGTAATGATAATGTAATTTACTTTCTGGAAAACTTACTAATTCTAGTCATTCCAATCGCCATGCATTTCAGCATTCGACATTGTCTACAAGGGTATGATTTGTGGTTCTTTTCCTTGCAAGTACACACTATTTTCAACTTTCTCGATAAGACAAATCGTCGAAAGAATGCGGCACATGCTCTAAAGTTTAGAATTCTTTGAATACAAATGGTGTTAACAAACTTGCAAGAAATTCCTCCAAAGTGAGGTTCGCCATTTTCAGCTCCACAAACTCGACAAGTCATTCAGATTCCGACATTCAGATATCAGACAGAAAACAGGCAAATTACAGAGAACAATATAATTACCAGCTGCTGGAAAACTTGGTTATACTGAACTAGAAAATATGACGTCACAAGTAAATAGACTAAATCGGTTAGACTTTGCCTAATAGTATTGTCGCAACAAAAAAGTTCCGACATTTTTTCCCCTCTGTGTTTGCGGACTCAAGCCAAAATTTGATAATTTTGGCTTGAGTCCGCAAACACCGACGAGGAAAAAATGTCGGAACTTTTTTATTTCGATAATACGTTGTTGAAAAATTGATCTACCAATGAATGAAAAAGGATGAATAGTTCAACAACCAAGAAGAAAGAAAAAGGTGACGTATTTTATGTGAGAAATCGAATTGGAGAGTTCTGTCGTGGAATTAACTAGCCATTAATTCACGACCTTCAATAACCAGCCTAACAACTCTATGGCGTCTGTTAGATTCACAAATATCTAACCAAAATGGCTATAAGAAATGGTTTTGACAATGAATTCAATACGTGTTACGTGACCTTCCCGAGGAAATGCTCAACAACTCTCGTCGACTACTTGCGTGCCCTGACCTCTGATTGTGCCGACCCCAAGATAACGATCGCCCTCGATTCGCTGCATATAAGGAAACGGAATCGTCAGTTCAACCACTCTTTCTTCGACTCTACTCTCCACTCTCGTGCTCTTGCTCTCTCGGACAACCTTTCCACTGCCGGAGCTCTACCAATCGGGATATCAACCGCGTCTCCGACAACTACTCCACCTATGCTCCGGCTCCCGAAGAACTCGAGACACCTAAAGTATCCTCCTGACCCTTTAACACTATTGAATAAATCCGTCACACCTCTCCTCTATTGTTATTCTCGCATTCTAAGTCTGACGGGGTTCACCTTCCCTCTAACGTCAGCACATGGTGCATCGACCTGTGGACACAACCCATAGGTGGCGAGAATACTAGAGATGGAGGTTTTCAATAATCAAATCAGGCACTACAGGATACTCCCAACACAACAGTTGTGAGAGCCACAATGAAAAGAGTCACACCAAACCCTAGCTCTGGTCTTATCAAGAAGAAGACGTGGCACTGAGCAGCTAAAGGGATCACAACTTTCTCAACCACTGAACCACTCACAATTCGCTATTCACCCAAACACCGAATAGCTTCAACTCCACATTCTCGTACCACACTACGGAACATGTACGAGTTTGTAACTAGTGCCCACAAAGCACACGACTAGTGCCAACAAGGCACACGACTAGTGCTTATAATGCACACGACTAGTACCAATACGGTACACGACTAGTGCCAATAAGGCACACGACTAGTGCTCCTAATGCACACGATAAGTGCTGAAAATGCACACGATAAGTGCTCATAATGCACACGATAAGTGCTGATAATACACGCACGCGATAATGTTAATTTTATTTTGTTTTGTTTTTTTTGGTTTCTTAAAACCAACAAATACCTACACAAATTCCACAAACATAGTATCGAGCGAGCACAACTTCACTTGGTCAATACAAATACAACTTGGTTCACACAAGAACCCCGATACAACATCGATCAAAGCTACACACACGCACGAGATCCTTCCACTAACGGACTGTCATTACAGTTCCATCTGCGGATTCTTCGTGCCACACCGGCACCACTTCAGAAGAACCACTTGTGGCTTTGAATCCACCCACCAGTGCTCAGAGCACCTCTTGCCGCCCCCCAGTGTCGCGGAATTAATAGGTCTTAATTCACGACCTAGCTAAATCACAAAGCCACACGGGCTCACAAGAATTGTCACAGTCCACACTAGACCACAATTTCGGATAACTATCACACGATAACATATCTATGCTGTCCTACAATCATAAAATCTATTGTAGACACTACTCACAGCAACAAGAAACCATGATTACTGAAGATAGCTCACCAAGCTCCCTCACAACTATTTCAGTTTCACAAACTTCCAAACCCACATACATTATCTCACTACAACTGAGGGATCAACTCAAATCACTCGAGCAATCAGTTACAAACTACGATCAACACTTGTACTTAGGATTCGTACACATTCACAGCAGCAACTGCTTTTACACGATCACAGCATTTTGGGAGCCGGCACAGAGTTCTTCTCGTGGCCCCCCAGTGTCGTGGAATTAACTAGCCATTAATTCACGACCTTCAATAACCAGCCTAACAACTCTATGGCGTCTGTTAGATTCACAAATATCTAACCAAAATGGCTATAAGAAATGGTTTTGACAATGAATTCAATACGTGTTACGTGACCTTCCCGAGGAAATGCTCAACAACTCTCGTCGACTACTTGCGTGCCCTGACCTCTGATTGTGCCGACCCCAAGATAACGATCGCCCTCGATTCGCTGCATATAAGGAAACGGAATCGTCAGTTCAACCACTCTTTCTTCGACTCTACTCTCCACTCTCGTGCTCTTGCTCTCTCGGACAACCTTTCCACTGCCGGAGCTCTACCAATCGGGATATCAACCGCGTCTCCGACAACTACTCCACCTATGCTCCGGCTCCCGAAGAACTCGAGACACCTAAAGTATCCTCCTGACCCTTTAACACTATTGAATAAATCCGTCACACCTCTCCTCTATTGTTATTCTCGCATTCTAAGTCTGACGGGGTTCACCTTCCCTCTAACGTCAGCACAAGTTCAATGGGTGGTTATCTGTTATTCGGATCAATCAAGTACCCCGCGCAACGGTACTCTCTGTGACTTTTCAAATGATCCACGAGAGGTCAATCTTGATAGAACAGAGAACAACAGATTCAAAGTCTTGTTTGACTTTGAAAAAATATATCAGAGATGACAAAGTTAGAAGTAGAAATTAAGGAAAGGAAACATTTCACATTTAAAAAAGCGACTGGAAGCAAACCAAGATACTTGGAAAATGAAGTTTTTCAAAAATACTTTAAAAAGAGAAAGACAAACCAGTTTATTAAATGACTAAATCAGCACCGACTACAGTAGGAATTATGAATAAAATATTTTTACTTACTTACATTTTCAGATCACAATATTTGAAGGTACACAGTTAAATCGTATCTATATCACAACTTTTTAACTTGAAAGATCGTTTTAAAATCGTCATGTAAAGTGACATTATTCAACCCGCAAATCAGGACTTCTTCCTGTATTTTCTCCTCAGCCTTCTCCAAAATCAGCAGTACATCCATTACACTAATAAAGCGCATCTCCGAACAATTGTTGTCAGTTTGATATCCATTCAGCTCTCGTTTAACCACTTTTCGTATGTTTCGACACAGTGTTGCTCCTTCTTCGCTTATGTTTGCGTACGCTGAAATCGGAAATATAGTTTTGTATAGTGGAATAAGACATTCACTTACCATCATCTAGGAGCAGCAGAAGAAAGATTGCCATGTACTCGATCTTGTCAAGTTTTTTGAAATATATAGGAACGGCCGTCTCAAAATAATGAAAATCCCAGTAAGGTTTGAAAATTTGAATGATTTCTTTGTCCTTCAATCGTTTTTCCAGTGGCATTGAGGTCCCGTAGAAGTGTAGTAACATATCCGTATAGTCTTTAGATGCAATATATTTAGAAGATTCTTCATAACTTGTACAAAATCCAATTGCTGAATCCAGCATCATCCACCGTGGAAAGAAGTTGCACAGGATCGCTTGCTTGTCAGATCCACTTAAAAGTTTTATATCTGGAAATATCTTGACGGCTAGATCCCAAAGAAGCAACGTATCAGGTTTGGTGATATTCGAAAACTGTGTAAAGTTTAAGTTGAAAACGCTGTCTCCGTAAAGACGCTTCCTCTTTACATCCACTTCTCCCCAGTTTTCGACTGTACATGTTATATTTGAGCATTCTCGGGGGACTATATTACACTGAAAATGTCGTGTGAGTGCAATAGAGAAATGACGAAAAAGTGACTCACTGATAATAACGAAATCGTTGATATAGAACCCGGAAGGCACACTGCTTTCGCTTTATTTCTTTCTCTGGTGGCTTGCACTTCTAAAAAGTAAAAAATAGAATCTATTGGTATCAGAAATAGGGAAATCTTAATATCATTTTGGTTTAAAACCACTTACTACATTTAATCATCCCCGTTGCTATACATTTGAGCATTCTACAATGTCTACATGGATGTGAAGATGCTAACCTCTGCTTACAAGTACATGTTATCTGCATTTTCCTCGAATGAACATATCTCCGGAAGAATGCAGCACACGCTCTGAAAAAAAATTAAGGTTGGAAATGCGATGAAGTCTCACCTACAAGAAACTCCTCCAAAATGTGGCTCTGCTCCATCCGCCCCGCACACCTGGCACATCATCTGAAACAATTGAAGAATTGTTTTTAACGGAATGAGATTCGAGGAGTAAGGAAACAAGAAATGGGAACAAGCCCTTTGAAAACAAGAAAATAAAACAACGAATGATTTCATCCTTCAAATAAGCTGAAGAGCAGATTACTGATCACAATATCCGTTCTCATAACCATGTTCAATTCATACTAGCAGATAGTTTTCCATTTTTCGCATATCAGTTCTTTGAAATAAAATAGGAGTTGAAACGGATAGCAGACATAAATACCAATCAAGATCGAAAAGTTTGAAACTTCCAAACTTCCGTTTTCTGAGATCTGACTTTCTTCCTAATACGAGGTTTTGCAATAGATTATCTTCCGGATTGCAAGGGAAATATCAGAAAGATTATTGAGCACATTCTAGAAATCTATGAGTAAATCCGACCTTTTAATCTAGCAGAATAATCTCTGAAAACATTTAAATCGAAGCAAAGAATGACTATTAGAAATCAGAGTTAGAGATCAATATATTTCCTCGTCTAGACAGATTAGAGGTATAGATATCTCTTGGATCTTCCTACTCGATGACACTGCGAAGACCGTTCTATGTGTGTGACGTATCAACATGAGGAATGTCTCGGAGACAAAGTGCAAACGTTTGTCTCTTTTAGGGGAGAATCAACCGGCTGTGCCATCAACCAATTTTCGACTAACAACATATGAGAGATGAGCAATGTAATGAATAGAAAACGAGAGTTACAACTAAACTCTTTTTCAATATAATTAGTCACAAAATTGTTTGGACTACGGAATATGTGTGTTCAGGTTTTTTTTTCTTTTTTTTTCACAAAATGGTCAGAGAGCACAAAATATAATGTATGCTCAATGAAAATGTCCAATGTGAGGGAGTTTCCGAGGAATATACATAAACTTCGAAATTTAGTCCTGGTCCTTTTAGATTATGACGCCTATTTGAAGAGTGGATGAACAGTTCTGATCTACGTGGATGGAAAATAACACATTCAAGAAAATTTTCAAGATAAGAGACTTTTTATCTAAAAATATTTCAAATCTAAACCAGTTTTCAAAAAATGTCAATATACCTACCGTACTCACCGTCGTCTGATTTTCAAAGCGCATCCTGAATTCGCACTGTCTATATCGTATCTTTCCTAAAATGCAAACCCCCGACGGAGAGAACAGTCTGAATAGATCTTTGTTTTTGGCAATGCCTGAGCCATAGGTCAATTCTTTCTCAAAGACTTCGCGGAACGAGATCCTGATTGAGAGATGAAGGCGGTGTTCTGTCCAGGATACACTCTATTTGACAAAGAAGGAGGCTTGCTATCTGGAATTGAATACATGAAGTTTGTGATCTGGTAATCCAATTGCTATTATAGTTCACGACATAATCAGCGAACTTCTAGCAAGACAGAAATTGAGTTAGATCTGCTTAGTTTTTGGTGTTTTTTGTTTAAAATTTTGAGCTGGTTAGTTTCCTTCAAGATTTTTAAAAAAAAAGTATGTTTAGTTGCAAAGAACTAATCCTTAAAGCAAAACGTTTTGGAAGAACCAATGATATCAAGTCAAGGGGAATCCCCAATATACTAAGAAATAATGACTACAAGATACACATGTGGGAAACAAATTGATTTTAAAGTTAACGTAATAAACAAAGTGTGGTTTATGCTTGTGTATTCGGTTGTATTTATGTATGATACTTCGTTGATTAAAAAAAAAGTTTTAAACGCAACAAAATGATCTTATGGTATCATTCACAGAGGGGCACACCCATATGAGTTCAAGAGTTTAGGGTCTGAAATAGTCGCCGACTTTTTAGGATGGAAATAATAGTGGCTATCAGAATGTTGTATAAAACGATATCTGATCAATCGGAAGGGAAAAAGATGATAGAATGTGGAACTAAGAAAGAAAAATCACCACGTCATAGTTAAAACAAAAAGATATCAAAAGAAGGAAGAAGACGAATGACCATCGGGTGCAAGTACAAGTCTTCAATCACTTTTTTCAATACACCTTTTCCATTCCATCTGTTTCTATTTCCTGCGCCTCCTTTTAGTTCTCTGATCTCTAACATTATACTATTTTCCTCTTTTCTCTCTTAATGTCTGTGTTTCCTCTTTTATATTTACTCTATTCGATACGTTTTATAAATACGGGGGGTTGCCAATATCTACGAGTAAGGGAGGAACAAATTGAGTGTACTTTGAAGTGATCCTATTGAATTATGAATGAAGGGATGGAAAATATAAGTGCACCAAATAAATTGACAAGTTTCTCTTGACCCATGATTACCTGCCTTTCTAGAACTTTTTGAACCAAAATAGACAGAACGCGAGAAATAATCAAAACACTAGACTCGTATGATCACAAAGTGAAACTCCAACCACGCTTTGCTGACCAGATAACCAGAAAGCAAAACTGCACTCAGAAGCTGTGAGATTAGACGAGTAACACAACCCACTACAGTCCTCCACATAAATATAGGTTCACCCCCCAAAGTGACCCAAAACTGAAAAAATTAAATTTTTCAAAAAATATGTGTACGGCAATAATAAGCGAGTAGGAAGTGTATTTTGATGGTAAAAGTTAAAATTCTAGAAGTTTTCAATTTTTGAGAAATTTCGAAAAATTCCAATTTTAGGTATTTTCCATTCCACAAAATGATAGGTTCACTTGATGAAAATCTCAAAATTTTCGAAAAAGGACACCGAAAACCAGGTTTTTAGAATGGAACCGACCAAATGACACGTTTTAAGTAAATTTTTTACAAATGTGCCATTGGTGTCTGTTGAGGGGACCTCGCAGCGAGTAGAATATCGCTGGTGACTACCGATTATTCGAAAATCACACACCGCGGTGAACATTTTTGGGAAAAATATCCGATTTGTCAGGGATGTGATGTGAAACACTTTCTCTGGAAATTTGAAGTTCTTCGGTGTCGTTTTAGATATCCAAAATTCATAGAACTCAACAATTCTCAAGCTTGAGATTTGCATTGGTGAAATCATACGAGCTGTTCCGGACCTCAGAAGGGTCCGGGCTCAGATTTTATAACTTTTCAAACAAAAATAATTGTGACAAGTGTCAAACACGTTATCCTCATTAAGTTTTCAGCTATCAGGAAGAGAGGGGGTCTTAAAATCTCAAAATACACATCACTTCATTCTTTAGATATTGGTAACTTTGTCGGTAGCTATGTAAAACAACCATAACATATGAAAAAATGAATTTTTTAAGTCTAAAGCATTCATATTACGTTGTCAGCACAAAATGTGACACTTGTACTCTTCTCAACCATGACTGCTCTCCAGTAACAGATCAGTCAAAAAGAGGTTGAATAGTCCAGAAGATCAACTTGTTCAATTTGAGCATTCTACAGTAATCGAGGTTTTCATGAGTTTAAAAATAAAAGAAGTTAACGTGTTTAACGCTTGTCACAATTATTTTTGTTTGAAAAGTCATAAAATCTGAGCCCGGACCCTTCTGAGGTCCGGAACAGCTCGGATGATTTCACCAATGCAAATCTCAAGCTTGAGAATTGTTGAGTTCTATGAATTTTGGATATCTAAAACGACACCGAAGAACTTCAAATTTCCAGAGAAAGTGTTTCACATCACATCCCTGACAAATCGGATGTTTTTCCCAGAAATGTTCACCGCGGTGTGTGTTTTGAGATTTTCATCAAGTGAACCTATCATTTTGTGGAATGGAAAATACCTAAAATTGGAATTTTTCGAAATTTCTCAAAAATTGAAAACTTCTAGAATTTTAACTTTTACCATCAAAATACACTTCCTACTCGTTTATTATTGCCGTACACATATTTTTTGAAAAATTTAATTTTTTCAGTTTTGGGTCATTTTGGGGGGTGAACCTATATTTATGTGGAGGACTGTAGTACTAATGAAATATAGAAATTCTATGAATAAGGAGAATATGTTGGTTTCTCTAATTCCACCTGTCTCAGAAATACTATGGAGACAACCAGTAAGTCGGGTGAGTTCGGTAGACAAAAATAATTGATTATCAAACGTCAGTTTATTTACAGAACAAAAACAAAGAATATAATATAATATAATATATTAATACTTGTCCCACATTATCATATTCCTCATGTCTTCATCTACTTCAAAGTTGTATACCCCACAAAGTTCGATCTCTTCTTGACATTTATGCTCGGCGCGCTGTAAACAGAGAAGTCAAACAATTATCTGAATACTTCAGCTAGATTTACCTCCAAAAGATTTAAAGTGTCCCATGTCTCAAAAAGTCTGTTCGAGGAGATTTCATTTTCAGCAAAGTGAGCATTCAGTTCCCGCAATATTATTTTTCGCATCGAATGGCACACTTCTGCTAACTCATTGCTGATATTGGCATAACCTAAAAAATGAGACAAGTTAAAGAATAGATGCTTTTTCAGGAAAAATGTTTTAACGACATCTACAATCATAGAACAGAAATATTTTGAAAACACAATCAAAAAAACTCACCTGCATCCCATAACATAATTCCGAGAAGAGCCATATATTCCATTTCTCCAAATCGAAGTTTCACAACAGGACTGATGACATTTTGAAAATGATACGTCCAAAATGGTTCGAATATCCTGGGAATGTACTGCTATTTTTCAATTGTTAGTTTTTCTATTAGCCTTACCTTATTATTTCTTCATCACTCAAAACACTCTTTTCTCTTACTGTATTCACATAAAAGTCATTAATTGAAGTAGCAATTGCACCTGACGGAGAGTAGAAGTTATGTGGATCATTCCGTTTGGCAGAGAACATTGCAACTTCGAAAATACTCCACTTCGCATAAAAGTTGAAGAATAGAGTTTTCTGAATATTAACTGGAACTCCGAAATCTAGAAAACTATGTGCTCACTTTGTCGTTTCGATTAAGGCGGTCAAACTCGGGGAACGACGTCTCGCATAGTTTCCATAGCAACTTTGCATCCGTTTTCACTTCCAAAGACAATTCATATAGATTCACGCAGAGAGTACTTTTTTGGTTACTCAAATCAAATATAGTGGATCTTGTCATTTCCAGATTTTTGTAGTTTTTTGCAATTAGATTAATGAGTTCCACACTTCGTAATGTGATTCCAAACTGTGATCATTCAAACATTATTCTAGGATCCAGAAAGTTTTAATACTCACTTCTATTTGTGAAATTGTAGAGTCTGGAGAAGAGGATGACGACGGAGATGGTGATGAACCTTCTATCATTTTTCTTTTCAGCGGGTTATTCATATCTCTTGGTCCTTGAACTTCTGAAAATAATTTATACATTATTATAACTGTTTCAAAAACAAAATCCTTACTTGATCTTTCCATCCCAACGGCTATGCACTTTTTCATCCGGCATAGTCTACAAGGGTATTGACTTTCTGAAATAAGATATGTCTGACTAGATTTCTCATTTACTTCCAGAAAGTTCAGTTACTAACCTTTTTTCGATAAGCAATTACACAAAATAGTTAACTTCTTCGTATTCACATATCTTCTGAAAAACGCAGCACATGCTCTACAAACATTTGCTCCAAAATGATATTGAGCAGCAGATCCATCACAAACCATACAATTCGTTGTCATGTTTTGACAGGAAGTTCTGAATCAAATTCTGATTTGAATGTGACTTTTTGAGACGAATACATCAAAAAGTTAGAAAGAGAAAAAGAGAAAGAAATAATCGGCAAAACGTTGACATGATCGACCGGTTGAATTATTTCGAATGAGAGTGAATAGACAAAAAGAGAGCGTGGTTTATGACCGAAAATGGTGGAAGAGAGGCACAGAACGTTGTTTTTTTCTGGACGACGTAAGACTTATAATAAAATGTTGGAATTGGGTAATAACATTCCTTCGTTTCCATCTTTTGTGACTACGATTTTTTAAGTTCGTTTTTCTAAAACCGGTTTAGATAATTTTTTGAACTCCTGAACTTCTCGGCAAAGGCAAATTCAGAATGAATCTGTTG
Source organism: Caenorhabditis remanei (assembly GCF_010183535.1). NCBI lineage: Eukaryota > Metazoa > Nematoda > Chromadorea > Rhabditida > Rhabditidae > Caenorhabditis > Caenorhabditis remanei. The sequence goes on from NC_071332.1 coordinate 7,876,536, forward strand.
TGTGAAGACATATGAGCATTTTCTTACAAGTGGATTATTATTATTATGGCTATTACTGCTCTATTAATCTAACTTATTATTTTTATGATAATCTTCTAGGAACTTCAAAAAAGGTATAGAACACATGTGTCTACTAGGTTGCATACATCCTAACAGACGAAAGAAACAACAAAAAAGATTTACGACCATTGACAGGAAAGTACAAAAATATCCGATCAACTATTTCTCTATTTCTTTTTTTCTAGCTATCTGCGTCTCTTTTTCTCTTCTCTATCTTCATCTTTCAGTTATCTCCACACTTTTTCTCTCATTTCCTTTCCTCATATAACTAATTCATTTTGACCGTTCGCCTTGTTTCCAATTGCCATTTTTTGATTGTTATTGATACCGACTCTTAGTCAAACACAAATCAAGCAGAGAACACGTATACGAATTGATTAGACTCGTCACGTAAGTGACCAGAATGAAGTTTGTAGTTCAGAAACGAAGAAAAAGTGAAAATCAATAGGGCAGTTGAGACATATGTTATCGGACAAAGTAAGCACGTGCACTTCTCTTTTCTCTATGTTTGTCTTTCTGCCAAGTCGAGGGGTTTTCTCCCGATGAACTGGAAGAATTGTCTGTTTCTCTTTCCTCTCATCGAATTGAACTTTTCTCTAAAACGATCAGTTTTCAGATGACGCGAATGACATCTCCTCAGTTCTGTCTGATATGTGGAGACTCTGCTGATTCTCTACACTTTGGAGCACTGTCATGCAGGTATGTTTTCGATGATAATGTTGAAAACAAGATATGAAAAGACAAAGATCACAGAGAAAGGCCAGTCTCTGGTATTCTGATAGAAAACAAAGTCGTAGCACTTTAGAAAGTCAATATAGGCATTGAAACGTATCGAAGTAGTGAGGTGGACCTAGAAATAAATCAAAGAAACACTTATCCGAAGATAGATCACTATAGATTTGAAACAGGAAACGTTTGTAATAATTTTCGCTTCTATCACATCACAGGTATAAACCAATAGTGTTAGTCTGATTTTCAGCAACAAAACATGATGTCATAGCAATACGAGTTTCAATAGATTTTATTCGAAATTTCATACTTTCAGAGCATGCGCCGCTTTCTTCCGTCGGAAAGTTGCTGGACGTCGCAATATTTTCCGTCGATGTGATCGCCAATGTAAAGTGGATACTGGAATGAGAAAACTCTGTGCAAGTTGCCGATATGATAAATGCCTGAAAGTGGGAATGAGGGAATCTGCAGTTCTCTCTCGACTGGCTCAGAAAAATCAAAACTATAAAAAGCCATCTGGCTCTCCAGAAGAGTGCGAACCGTCTACATCAACTTCTGGAAGTATTCTGGAAAATCTTCAGAATGCGTATCAAAAATTAGAGGAAGCTCGAAGAAAAGCATTCAATATTACGGTACGGTCTTATTTATATACTCAAAAATGTTAATTTCAGAATTTCAGCATGATTCCGTTCCTCAAAGCTCCAATTACAAACGGATGAATGAAGTGTTCTATGAGGATATCAAATTGGTTGTCGAGAATTTAGTGAGTACATTACAGTGTCCTGATATATCGAAAGAGCAGCAAAAACTACTTCATGTTCATTTTTTGGTTCCTTTTATCCTGCTAGAAGGCGGTTACAAATCGACTAGTGAGTTCTTCTTTTTTAATTTTCAAATGATATAATTGATTTCAGATAGTGAACTGTTTTATCTTCCAAGTGGGGACTATATTGATGAAACGAGGATTGCAGAGTATTACCAAAATCCAGACGATCTAAATGATAAAAGTGGAGAGGCAGCGGCAGAGTAAACTATTTTACAAAAGTATGTTATTGTTTGAATCTGAAATTTTCAGAGTTTTCCGTCCATATTGGAAGCTAAATCGTCAAACTCTGAAAATGCATTTAGACGATGTTCAACTAGACTTGCCAGAACTTCTCTTTGTAACTGCCCTTGTATTTTATGACTATGGTTAGTAATCTCTTATATTAATGCCTAGAATGATTATGTTCAGGTCTGCAAGATCAAACGGATGACTGCATCGAGATGTGCAAAAGAATGAGGTCACAAATTTTAGAGGAACTGACGGATTATGAGAAAAACGTTCGGATCAATGACGATCACTCGTATCGAGTCGGTCAGATCATAATGGTACTTCAAGCAATTCAACGGACTGTGAACATGGTTCACGAGACGAGAGAGATATCTCTGGTTTATAACTTGTATGAAAGGCATTCCAGCATTTTTGAAACTATAAAAGACTAGTCTTCTTCTATTATAGAAATAAACATATTTCAATTAATTTCTTTTCAATTTTAAATAGACTACAAACAGATTAAAAAACTACACGTGTAGTCTGAATGATAACACATCACTCTTTGACTTGTTTCCTTGATATTGAATCTACTGATAACTCGACTTCGAAATGAATGATTGACGAGATGTGTACGTAGTTTGCTCAATGAAATGGAAACTTCAGAATCGACGAACCATGAAGTTTCATGGAACCACACATAATTGATGACACTAAAATTGAATTTGTTTTAATAAACTTTGAGCGAGCTAGTTTGTTTTCAACACTGACTTTTGATATTACTTCTGAGCTTCGGGTCTCAGTTTCTTCCCAGCTAAGTGTACTACCACTGTGTATGCCAATAAATGAGTGATGAGTGAACTTCAAAAATATGAAAGGGATTATGGTTGGAGGCTGCAAACACGTATTTTTCAAAGAACACTGTGGGAGAATCACGAAACCCAGAGTTAAGCAGAGTGACGTTTCGAAAACAGAGAAGACGAGTTCAGAATATTTTCTTCTCGAAAACAGGAATTTTCGAGTTTTCAGTGAATTCTGAAATAGCTTTCGAATCCTATTCTCATAAGTTGTACTCAACCACTCAAAAATAGTGAGCTAATGAAATCTAATTCTGGAAGTCTATTACCTATTTGTCTGGTTTTGACATATTAGAAAACACGTGCTGCCAACTATGCCCCAACTTGATCCATTGGTTTTCATTAGTGGGGAATTCCTCTGAGGAAGCCATTTCATTAGAATAAGAAACATTATGCAAGGATTCTGAGAAACATTACAATGTCAATACACTCATAGATCAATTTCAGACTTCTTCCTTCATGGTCAAAGAACTTTTCATTAGCCTTGTTACAAATTATCTGATGATCCATCTTTTCATTTCTCTCTTAAGATATTCGTCGTCTCTAAACGTCCTCTCCTTTTCAGAATCTGTTGTTCTCTCTGTCTCAAAAACCGACCCAGTTTGTTTTTTTCACTGCTGCTCCCGTTCGTTTTTCATTCCTCTTTTCTCACATTTCAAAACGCCCATTCCTTTTCTTCACGACATCAAAACGTCAATTTGGTGTGGAAATGAAAAAAAAACAGATATCTTCCGAGCCGATGTTTCTTTTTTTCTTCTTTTCCCCAAAACGTTTCTGTTCTTCCTCTCCTCGTGACCTTTTGATCCATTCCATCTCTTCCTAAGAATTTTCGAATTAGCTGCCGAGTCCTTCCTCTTTTTTTCGAGATAGATGCTCTTTTTGTGACAAGAAGAGATCCCAAATAGAGACACAACTGCCAACTCATTTTCAATTCTGCGTGGCATGAAACTCGAAAAGCACTCATCCTTCATCCTTCTTATTCCCACTTTCTTGCCTCTTTTTGTTTCCTCCCACACGTGACAAAAGTGTTATTTTCTACCACGTTTCCTACCACAGATCAATAACTGAAAGTCCGTATCCTAGCTTGTTTCCTTCTTCTTTACTCTCGTCTTCTTTTTCAAACCGCCGGAAACCAGACTCATCCGCTCTCAATTGGACTCTGTGCAAGCAAGAAAAAGAGAGTTCAGTTGGCCTCATTTCCCGACTATTGTCCTCTATTTTCTTACCTTCTATAAAAGTATTCTTCCTTTTTTACTCTTTTTGTACCTTCTCCACCCACACTTTTCTCTACACTTTACGTGAGCATCGACAAGCTCAACGAGCTCCCAAAAGACCCGAAAATTGGGAGACTGATTAGTCGAAATCACACCTATCACGAGACTCGAATTATCATTCATTTTATTCATTCCACATTTAGCTTACTCTCTATTCTCTTCTTTCTTCTTTTCACTTCTTAACTATACTGATTTTCAGAATGAGTGAGTGTGATCAGATGACCGAAATGGCCAGCTCGTTCTGGTTACGGTTATCTCTATGTGGAAATCTTGCCATCACAATCCTATCATTCCCAATACTTCTTTCTGCTCTACACTATATCAATTCACAACAACTGTTCCATCACAATACCCGAATCCAGATAAAAGTTCACATCTTCGCACTACTCGTCCATTCGACAGGAAGGTAAGATGAGTAACCATCTCAAATTACATGTTTTGAGGAGAAAAATAAAAATTACATAGAAAAAAAGAAGAAAAAGAATCTTCGAAATAGATGAGAATGCGCTTTGTTCTTCCCAGTATCAGATTATTTTCGAAACGAAAAAGAAGGACACTCGATAAATTGAATTAGTTGTTTCGAACAAATAGTTGACGTAATTTGGTTTAGAGAACAATGGTCTCTTGAACTCACTTGAAACAAATCCTCGTCTCTTTTTTATGCAAGATTTTGGTTCGGAGAAAAGAGATTAGCCAGCTACAGTAATGCTCAAATACATCACTAATTAGTAAAAAAACGAACTTTGAAAGATTATCAAGGAGTCAGTCGTTGAACATTATTTTTTTAAATGTACATGTGTAGATCAATCCTAGAGATTCATTTAACAAAAAATGGTTGTTGGTCAGCACCGTATATGTTTCCATATCCGAACTTCAAATTCATGGAACGTGACAATTCGCGACACTCGTTCAACTCAAAACCCGGAAGTAACCGATCCTCCTGTTCCAGATTCGGTCTTCACACTTTCGACCTCATCAATTATTTCACAAACACTGGTTGTGACGCACTTCCCAACTTCTATCGATGTCTTATTGTTCGGGGACTCTACAATTTTGGAATGGCTCTCGCTGCAATGTGTTCTACAAGTCTCGTCATCGAAAGATCTTTTGCACTTTTATACAATTCGACATATGAAATGTGTGGTAGAGGATTCGGATTACTCCTTGGTCTTCTCCAACTATTTCTTGCTTTTGCTTTTCTTTTCAAACTATACTTCGACGCTTCCTTCACTCCAGTTCCTAATGTAACACTCTACTATTGCCAGACACTTGCTTCCGGTCACGGATCCGTGTGGACAATCAATGCTCCACTATATGTTGTTATGGTTGGCCAATGTGTATGTAGATTGATTTTCTGGTATCTCGCAGTGCAAACTAGAGTGAGTTATTGCCCAAGTAACTAGATTAATGAATAATCAGATTTTCAGAAGAAAAGAAACACCCAGAAACTGCAAAGTTTGAGTACCCGTTACACTCTGGAACAGGGTATTAGATCAATCAAAGCATTGAATATGTTTATCAACGCTAATTGTTTCGTCTTCTTTTTTCTCTCATTCATTGGAACAACTCTACATTTCAATGCACTGAATATGAGAAGACCAACCTACTTTGCTCTGGTAGAAGTGATTCATTTTTTGCCAACTTATGGAATCCTGCTGTCCGTTTATACGTATTATTCATTAAAAAACGTATGTTTTCTGAAGACGCTTCACACAAACAAACCATTCTAATTTTCAGCTGGACACAAAACAGAAAACGTCATTGACCAAGAGTATCCAGGTGGATCCAAGTTATTATCTCATTGAATTTCAGAAACAAATCAGTTAACTGACCAAGTGATTTTTATGTTTTATTTTTATACATGAATTTTGTTTCTATTTTCACCTGAATACTTAAAACCAAACATGTACACCATGACGTACATACAGATCGAAGTAATCCAAAATTTAGAAGCTGTCTAATTACACTAATCGGTATCACAATATCATGATTGGCCATGAGTCAACTGAAGACATGTGATCTTTTGATCTTTAAGAGATCATTCATGTGATCATTCATTCAGTTCATCAGAAACGTCGAAGACATGAAGATTTCTACTTTGATAGCATCTAAAACCGAAACCGTTTTCAGAAAAAAATTAAATAACAGTGAGAGTTCGAGTGGTCTATCATCGTCAGGTTGATGATAACATTATTTCCAATTTTCAAAACACATATTGTAGTCATACACTTCAATGTTGCTGTTGAACTTTTTGTCAAAAAAGTTTGGAACAGACAGGATGATGTTTTGTAACTGATCATTGGAACGTTCAGAACTCGTGCATTGTTATTTCAGAAACATCACAATTTTTAGAGAACTGGGGATAACAGATTCGAGTAAAAAACTCATCTTCTATCATTTTTACCTTCGTTTGCTCTGTACTGTTATTGTTCCGCACAGTTATATTAAAAATCTGGAAAAATGCATGTTTCTTCTCGACCTTTGCATTTTCCAATTCAACCCGATCACCCAGTAATATGATCACGTCCAATAAAATACTCAACTAAAAAAAACTAGTCCCGAGATCAGTTTCACACTAACTATCGTATAAAACCATCGCTCCTCGCTGATCCTCCATTCACTTCCTTTTCAACAATGTGTAAACTCTTCATTGCCGTTGCCTGCATTGCCGCAGTTGTCTATGCTGGACATACGCCAACAGGTAAGAAGCCATTCGCTGTATATCAATAACACTTGCTTTCGATTCAGCCGAAGAAGCTAAGGCTGAAATGATTGCCGCAGGAATTTCGGAGACGGCTGCCGCTGGAATTATTACGATTGCCGAAAAATACAAGAGCCAATTTGAGCAAGCAAAATCTGATCATGAAGCTGGAAAAAGCGCTTTCCAAGCATTCCACAGTGAAGTCGAGACATACATTCAAACACAGTCCGCAGCCGATCAAGCAGCTTACAAGGCATTCGTCGAGAAGAAGAAGGCTCAACATCAAGGACGTCACTCTACACCAAGCGCATAATCCAGTAAACCATCCTATGTTTCTGTTCCAATAAATACATTATCGACTTTGAAAATGGGCGAAAAAGTTTCATGTTTTACACTGCATACATGGTTTTCCGAGGTAATACTCTTTAAATTTTTAAAATTCAGCAAAATTGGTGCATTATAAAATAAACTAAAATTTCTTCAGTGAAACTTGATAAATCGGTCGATCTCGTGTCGTACTTCGTTATGTAGATCGACAAAAACTCGATTTCTCTCATTCATCATGCGGCGGAGATCGTCTAGGTAAACGCATTTGTTTGATGCAAGACGGCGTCTGAAATAAAAATTTATAATTTAAATAAATGGTGCGTGTACTAAACCTGTAGGCGAGTCCTTCTTCGTTCTGATAAATAATTGTCGGAGAGTCAGCATCTGGAGCAGCAACTTGAACAATGAACAGATACTGCTTGGTGGCGGCTTGATTGATTTCTTTGAAACAGTCACACTGAAGATTAAAAACAAATAAATCAATTGATTCGGTTTTGTACTTACGAAAAATCCACCGACACTGTGGTTTGCCAGTTTCGGAAAATCTGAAACTTCCTCTTTGTCCATGTCGACTTTTTTCAGTTTGACCTTCGTTTTATCGTCCATCGAAATCACTTCGAGGATTGACACTCGGATTCGAGAAATCGGGCTGTACGGTTTGAACTTTTCGCACATATGGCGAAGAGAGCCGAAAAAGTGATAAATCTATTTTGAAAAAAAAACTTATTTAATTTAAAGTTTATAGTGAAATCTGACCATATTCTTGCTCATCGTGATGCCTTTGATCATTTTGTCATCGTTCACTCCGAGAAACAGACGGCCGCCATCAGTATTGAGGAACGCACAAATTGTTCTGAAATAAACCAATATTTAAAATTGTCAAAATATTTTCAGAAGCTCACTTGCTGATCGGTTGAAGTGTTCGACGAATAGACCCGTCTTTGTCTTGTTTGCTTTGGAATTTTCCGAGCTGAAATTCCAATTGAACGTTTTATTTCAAATATTCTCGAAAATAACCTTACCTCTGTGAGCATAAGTTTCGTATGCATTCTGAATTCATTATGGACGTCTTCCTCAATCGCTAAAGGCTGTTTTACGACAGCTCGATCCATTGCGACGGTTGGAAATTTTGCGAAAAAAAACGCGAGGCGTTTGAAAAATACTGTAAAACGTGCGCGCCGCGATGTTGCATTCCGCCGCGCCCTCTCTATTTCTTTGCAGAATGGGGGCGGGGCTTCAAGCTTTATGTGATAACATATTTGAGTTTCAAGGAATGCACTGTATACTATTTGATTTCCATAGAATGTAGAAATTTAACATGAATTAAACACACTTCGAAAATAATCTGAAAATAATTTAGCCCCAAGCCCAAGCCAAGAACTGTTCTTCTTATAAAAAAATTGATGTCCTTATTCAGAGTTCACTTCAATTCTCTCTTGAAAAGGTTCAAAACCGAATGAATTTTTGATCCTCTATTGATGCGAATGTCTGTGAAGTGAACCTAAAAATACAAATCACAGAATCGAGAATGAGTAACCACAGTAGTTATGTGTAGTCCAATTCAAACTTCAAACCGGAATTCAGAATAAATCGTTTTTGTGTCCTATGTGTCCACCCACTAATCACTACGTGTCGTCATACAACAATTGGTATAAAACTGAGGCGATAGTCACTTTATTCATCAATCCAATTCAATTCAACTATCAAAATGTGTAAACTTTTCGTCGCCGTTGCCCTCATCGCTGTTGTCTGTGCTCATCCAGCTATCCCAACAGGTATATCTATAGTTCTTCCCACTGAAACTTAGAAGTCTTAAAATTTCAGAAGATCAAATGAAGGCTGAGCTTGTTGCCGCCGGAATCTCTGATGCTGCCTCCGCTGGAATCGCTAAGATCGCTGAGAGCTACAAGAGTCAATTCGAGCCAGTCAAGGGAGATCATGAAGCTGCAAAGGCTGTCTTCGACAAGCTTAAGACCGAGACAGACACCTACATCGCCACTCAATCCGAAGCCGATCAAACCGCCTACAAAGCATTCGTCGAGAAGAAGAAGGACGAGTTCAAGGCTCACAAGGAGGCTGCCAGCGCATAGGTTCATATGATGATAATATTCATGTTTGAAAACAAATAAAATTGTAAAATTTATCATGTTTCTTTTTGTGCTCCTCTCATCAAGAAAAATATTTAAACTACGGGGTACTGTAGATCCCAAAACGGGCCTCTACATGGGCTATGTTCATTATCCTACTGGCTCCAAGGCGGCTAGCTTTTGGGAAAATACTTACAGAAACGTTAGAGTTCAAAGAAAATCAGGTACGATGAAAACGGAACTTTCCATCGAGCACATTTTGAACTAAACTTACGAATTTTACATGAACAACGCCGAAAAACGCAACACTGATTGGAGTTCCAAATAACCAAAGTTATTAGTTTTATTATTAAAACATTCAATATTTCCAACAATATACTTTCATGAGTTTCTAAAGCTCTGTTCCGATTGATAATGGTCTTATTATTAATTTTTCCATACATACCCTTCTAGACATGATCAAAAAAGTTGTGAACTACAAAAAGGAAGAACCGTTCTTGTATTATCCTACAAATTGTAGATAAGGTGTATTCTGTAAATAAAAAATTTCCAATGCAAACCGTTTCCTACAGAAAAATGCGAAACCTAATACATTTCTGCTTGGTACTGTAATCCATCCGATGATGTGTCTTTTGAAGGTATTAGGTGTTTTTGCAAAAGGACAGATTATCCCCAACAAGTTCTATACAACATTTCATTCATTCAATACAAAAATATCCGAGAAAAAACAGGAAAAATGTGTGTATTCTTGCACACCAAAATTTAAAATTCAGAAAATTATTTAATGAGTAGGCGTGGTGTGATGTCCCTCGAACTCCTTCTTCTTCTGCTCGACGAATGCTTCATAAGCCTTTTGGTCAGCTTCTGATTGAGTCTTGATGTAGGTTTCAGTGTCACTCTTGATCGCTTCGAATGCCTTCTTTGCGTTTTCTGGATTTCCCTTGGCTTCCTCGAGCTGAGTCTTGTACTTTTCAGCGACATCAACAATTCCTTGGGCAGCCTTATCAGAGATACCGGCGGCAACAAGTTGAGCTTTCACTTCATCAGCTGAAATTCATGAAGATAAGCAGTTTACAGTATGACTAGACTTACCAGTTGGTGGAGCTGGTGGAGCAGCATAAACGGCGATAGCGAGAAGGGCGACAGCGACGAAAAGTTTGCACATTTTCTAAAATATCAAAACAGATTTTCAGATTTATAAGAAAATGCAGTATTGAAAAGTAGAAAAAGAAGACTGAGTTGGTAATGTTTTTTTCAGAGTTTCAGCACTCATTTTATACATCCGAAGGGCTTCGATTCTAGGCGGGGACACAATAACTGGTTTGTAATTTGTGTTACGCTACGGAATCGAAAAACTTCGCGGGGTTGTTCGTCACGGCAATTATCCAGTGGATGGCACAAAAACAGGCAAACGGTTAGATATTTTGATGTCTGGCATATACCGTTTATCCGATAGTTTTGAAAAAATGAAGAGAAGTGTTAGTCACGAGAATGACGTTTGAATGTGGAGAAGAAGAGGAGTTGGAATAACAGACTGAACGACTCTATCAATCAATGAGACTAATGTTTGAGTTTTGGACAGTGTGAATTCTGATTTTAATACCAGAACTTTCGTTTTTCCTTTTTTTTTCTGGATTACTGTATCTGCATTTCACTTGTGCGGGCAATGGAAACTTCTCCAGTTTTAAACTCGTCTGTATTGATATCTACTAACTGGGTCCATCTAGAACATTCTCCTCAGTCTTCTGAACCATTTTCCCATTATTTGAATTGAATCTTCACAAGAGATCTCCAGTTTTCCAAGACTAGTCCACTTTATAATTACTGTAATAAGTCTGATACTTCACATTTTTCTGTAAATCTCCAATGAATTCAATTATATTTATCTCATCATCAATTTTCAAACTTCTCCATCCAACTGAGCTCTTGATCTCACGACGAGGGGACATCCCACACAAAGATCATCATCTCGAACGGCCATCGATCATCATCATTCATCATCGCAAAATCGCAAACAGACAATTCAATCCTCCAAACCTCAAATTGATCTTCACCCATAAACTTTTCGGTTAGTCGCGAGCGAGTAATCTGGTTTACTGTCATAACACTTTGGATAGATTTGTTGTTTTCGAAAAAAATGTTATGGTTGAAGTGCTCATTGGTTTATCCTTCAACCGATCACTCGATGAATCGAAATATGGGAAAATCGAAATGGGATAACGAGTTGTGAAACGAAAAAAACTAAAAAACTAGGAATCGTTTGAAATCCAATAAATGAAACTCGGATAAAACGTTGGAAACAATGGCTTTAGAATCAAAAAAATAGAAATGTTTGTGAAGACTACTGTATCTCTTGCAATCTTTTTCGTTTTTGTTTCTTCAATTCCCAACTCTCCGGAAGTGGATTTCTCTCCAGATGACGTGAAGAAAGGGTTAATTAATGAAGGAGTTTCCGAATCTGGTGCAACTGAAATAACTGTATTTTTATTCAAGGTAAATACTCTTTATTTTCTTCTCCAATCATAATTATTGGAATTACAGGATCGTCCAGAAGATATCACAGCTGGTGAACTGAAGACAGAGTTTCGTGAATTCCTGGAGAAAATGAGTATTGAAGATAAATCTGCGATTAAAGGAATCATCAGCAGAGAGCTTGAGAAATTCTTCTCGGAGTCTGGTGACAATCAATCTATTTTTCTTGTTGGATGATTTTAAATTGATTTGATGTTTTGAAAGTGTCGCTAATAAATGATTTTTAGCAATTGATTTGTATTTCGTAAGCAATAAAAACCCGATATTGTTGAAAACGAACAAGATTAAATTGTGAAATTCAAGACATCCCACATCAGATATCAAAATGAGACAGATGTCAGTTATAAATACTGTTGTTTCATCGGAAAGACACACAAACATAAAACAAAACACGAAAAACAATTCCTCAAAAACAATGTTTTATCACTTTAATTTTTAATCTGGAAAACTTCACATTGCTTTATTTCTTGTGTTTTCCTTGTCCCCCGATTAATTCTACTTTTTGATGAACGACGTTATGGAATTACTGTGAACAAAAACTATCCCTGTTAACACTTCCACACGAAGCTCTCACAGTTTATTCTTCCTTCTTTTGTCCCATTTTCTGTCGCTGATGTTGTCGGAGAAGAACCAGTACAGATAACATAAAAGTTCGGAATGAGGGTTATCAAAACATCAGCCACCAAAGTTTCACTATAAAACTAAAACTCGGAAGAACAGAAATCCAACCGAATCCAGAATGTTGAAACTTCTTTCCGTCTTCGCTGTACTTGCTGTTCTCGCTTTTGCTAAACCAAATCGTGAGTTGTCGATTTATTTTTCGTTCCGATTGAAGATTTTCAGCGGAGGAGATGAAAGCTGAAATGACTGCAGCTGGTGTTTCTGCTGCGGGAGTTTCAACTATTTCCACTTTCATGGAAAGTCACAAACCGCAGAGAGGAGGTAACCGTGAAGCTGGAAAAGCTGAATTTGATGCTATGCTTGCGACTCTCACAGAGGCGGATCGTGCTGCTTTCCAGAAAATGATGCAAAGCAAGCACCCGAAAGGAGGAAGAGGAAAACAGTAATCCCTGAATTTTTTTCGGATAAAGATATATTTTATTATTAATATTTTAGTTTGGAATGATCATGATATTTGCAAATTGTACAGTGTGAGAAGGAACAGTTGTACCAAGTACCGTATTAATTATTTGGTTTGTGCCCTTGCGGCCGGTTCGGCAAACTTCGGCTCTTCAGCAGCTGGTTGGGCAACTTCTTCTGGTTTCTTATCTTCTTCTTCCACCTCTTCTTTTTCGAGAGCTTCATCGGCTGGCATTTCACTGAACAATTGATTAACTAGCATCATCGTTCGTGTCTTTTGGAAATTTGTGCTTCGTTCTTCTAATTTCTCTTCCTCGTCGTCCTTCTTATCTTCGTCTCTTTTTTTCACGTTCGGTTTGTTCTTGAATTCCCAATAATATCCTTTAGCTGTGTTGTATCGTGAATAATTGGTTACTTCTCCGAAAGCATTCCGAAGCGGTTCGAGAGCACCGAGCAAGCGGGATTGAATAAGACTGTACATATCAGGTGCCTGATGAACGTTGCCACTGATAATGTAGTAGTAAGAAATCGGACTGACTGAAATAATTCTTTTGGAGATGAAAAAATCAGAATAGCTTTCTGTTTAACTAACCGTTTGTCGGACTATTTCTTCTTTGTTTGCAGATAATGAAGAGCGGAGGCTGCGAATACCAAAGGACATATTGAATTCCTTGCATGTTTCGAAGACATTCCTCTACTGTTCTATTCTTAATACCCTGCATTATGATCTGTTGATTACACGAGTTCATTTCATAGAAAGTGTTGGCCTGGTTGCAGAAATATTCTAACGCATTTTCCTTGTAGATTTGGTTAGCTGGCCATTGCGGATTGCGAAATGAAAGATACAGTGGATTTTCTTGTCGTGCCGTTGTCGGAGGACCCATGCGTGGCATCATTATGTCTGAAATCCAGATTATGCACATTTCGAAATTGGAAGAATCATACAATCGAATGAGTAATGTTGTCGGTCAAAACCGTACAATAGCATGTGATTCAAAGTCAATAGTAAGACAGAATAATTTATCAGTATTCACGGGAAAAAGAGGATCGTATAAATAATAATCGGGAGAAAAATAGACATATTCAACGTTTCATCTTGGAGTCGAAGTTAAGGTAATCAGATGGGAAAATGGATTCATCACGGTTGAGCAGCATGTCGAAATGGAGACGGGACGACTGGAACACTCCATCGGGCCCGCGGTTGATTTGGGCAGCCGAGTTCAACTCACTAAAGCGATATGTTGAATTAAGAAATTTAATTTGAAATCTTACAGCAAGCGTTGCTCTGCTTGAGCGTTTCCAGAGAGAAGACGTTGAGCATTCAAGTAGTTTTCAATCTTTGGATTCATTCTGGATCCGTCTGCGAGAAGCTCGTGAGCAACGACGTTGTTGGGCTAAAATGTGCTCTATGGTGAAATCTGGCAGTTATAGCGATAAATTTACCATCTTTGGTGCCTCAGTTGGCTTTTTCTCGGCAGTTGCTGACTGGATGAAGAACTCTGGCTGCTCAGAGGTGCTGTCACGAAGCAAGTCTTCTTCGCGGGTCTTGGAGAGTTTCAGGAGAGCCATCTGAAGTGATAAGTTAATTAAAAGTACGAAAAAGTGGTTGTGAACAGTACGAAAAATAACTTCCGTTAAGTAAAAGAAAGAAAAAGTGAAGAGAAAATCATCCGATAAGTGAGAAAACTGAACGACAGAATTCCCATTCAAAAAATCATCATTTTTGGTGAGTCAAATTGTTGCTGGCGCCTTTCCCGATATCGGCATTTTGAGAAACGCGCCAAGGTTACGTCGCAAATTCACATGATTTCTTTGACTTCTTTGCATTAAAAACTGGTTTATAAGCATCTTTTCAGATTTTTTTCAGTGCCAGAATACTCAATGACTATTCAGTCTCGAATTTCAAAATGATCAGAAAAGTTTACCTTGATATTTCATGAGAGAGCACGCGAATAATCAATAACTCCGAATGCCACGTCTTTTCTTGAATTCTCTTGTTTTCATAAAATATTTCACGTCAAAAAATGATTTGTTTTTCAGCAGAATGGGTGCATTACTCGCAGCTCCTATGTGTGCTGCTTCGGTAAGACTAATTATTCATTTAAAAAATAAAATAAAGCATTAATTTCAGTCAGCATGCTGTTTTGGAAGCGCAGCCTGTTCGCTGTGTTGCTCGATATGTCCAACTAGTAAAAGCTCGACAACTACTCGAATTATGTACGCCTTGATGCTGTTCACTAGCACTTTCCTTTCCTGCGTTATGCTGTTACCAGGAATTCAAAATAAACTAGCAGAGGTAAATAGACTGTTAAAAATTTATAGTCGTTTTTTTTAAATTTCAGAATAAATGGTTTTGTGAAGGGTTGAACGAGTATGCCGGAATCAGTTGTGCGCATGCTACCGGATTTCAAGCTGTTTATCGTGTTTGTGCTGCCACTGCATCATTTTTCTTTCTCTTCATGCTGATCATGTTTGGTGTAAAAGATTCTAAAGACGGTCGTTCTGCTATTCAGAACGGATTTTGGTTCTTCAAGTACCTGATTTTGGCTGGGCTAATCGTTGGATTTTTCTTTATACGTAGCGAGAGCTTGGCAACTCGTAAGTAGAAATCTTGAAATTTATATTGTTCAACAAAAACTTTCAGCTCTCATGTACATTGGTTTACTCGGAGGATTTATGTTCATCCTCATCCAGCTTATTCTCATTGTCGATTTTGCTCATGGACTCGCTGAAGCTTGGGTCACTTCGTATGAAGAAAGTGAATCGAACTACTGCTACGCTGGGCTTCTTGTGACTGTATTCGGAGGATTCGCTCTTGCTCTTGCCGCTGTGATCATCATGTTCATCTTCTACACGACTGGTGAAGGTTGTGGACTCCCCCGTTTCTTCATCATTTTCAACTCTCTCCTCTGCGTTGGGCTCACAGTTCTCTCATTGCATCCAGCTGTTCAAGAAGTATCACCACGATCTGGACTCGTTCAAGCTGTCATGATTACTGGATACGTTATGTATTTGACATGGGCTGCGTTGATCAACAACCCCGACAAGCAATGCAATCCATCCCTTATCAGTATTTTCACGGGGAATTCGACTGATCCAACACACAAAGACAAGGAACAACACTATGGAATCCCGCTTCCAGCTCAGTCAATCGTTTCTCTTTTCCTCTGGTTCGCTTGTCTTCTCTATGCTTCTATTCGCAACTCCTCCAACACCTCACTTGGGAAAATCACTGGAGGAAGCAATAATTCCGATGAGGCTATTCAACTAAGTTCGTCCATGAAGGGTGGTTCGTGCATGTTTTTTCCTTACTTGTTTTTATGTTTATTTCCCATGTGTAGTCTTTTTTCATTAATTTATGCTAGCCTCTCTATATTCAAATTTTTCAGCGGATGATGACACGGAATCTCAAAGATCTCGCAAAGTTTACGACAACGAGGAAGAAGGAGTCGCCTATTCTTACAGCTTCTTCCACTTCATGTTCGCGCTTGCATCTCTTTATGTAATGATGACGCTAACTTCATGGTACAAGTAAGTTTAATTGGTCACAGTAACAAAGTGAACGTTATTCTCATTTTCAGGCCGGATAATGATCTTTCTCACTTGAATTCGAACATGGCTTCCGTTTGGGTGAAAATTGTATCTTCCTGGGTGTGCGTAGGATTGTACTGTTGGACTCTCGTTGCTCCACTAGCCTTCCCGGACAGAGAATTCTAAATATTTGTTTAAAACTGAAAACTGTACATTGTCTTCTATTCCCAGTGAAATTGATTCTCGTCACACCATACTTATTCTAATCAGATGTAAATATCGCATCAATTTGCCATGAAAACGTAGTTGTACATTTTTGATTCGCCCAAACTCGACCCCATCTTCAAAACTCACTTATTTCTTTTTCTTTTTAATAAAGCATTCTGAAATTATGACTTTTTTCTTTCATTTGTTCGTTTGAAACGAAGTTTATTATTTATATGTTGCTGATATTCTGATATTGTGTTTAACCATAGTTGTCAAGGCCCGGGCCGGCCCGGGCCGGTAGAAAATTTTCAAGGCCCGGCCCGGCCCGAAGGCCCGGCTTCAAAAAATGACCCTTTTTTTCCCAATTTTTTTTTCGAAATTTTTTCAATTTTTCATCGGAAATGTGACCATTTTTGACTATTTTTCAGAATTTCTTCTAATTCTGACTGATAGTCGAAAATTTGACTTTTTCGCGAAAAAATTCAAAAAAATTCAAAAAATTTGAAAAAATTTGAAAATTTGACTTTCGCGCCAATTTGCCCGGGCCGGGCCTTGACAACTATGTGTTTAACTCTTATTGTAGCAGGTCGCCATGGATATATCCAAGATGGACAGATATGCCGCTCCGGTTCACTTCTCGAGCCTTCCTCTCCTGACCACTTTCCTCTGCGGAGTCGGTCTTCTTCTTCTTGCCGCATTCACCATGCTCCAGGTTGTTGTTTTGATTATAGTTAATTTTAATCTCAGGTTTTCAGGTTACCGCGACAAAGTACAACCGCAACTTCTTGAAGGAACTCTTCATTGCTGCCACTGCATCCATCTTTCTTGGATTCGGTTCGGTCTTCCTTCTTCTCTGGGTTGGAATCTATGTTTGAGCCAACGAATCATCAAGCAAAACCGTTTGTGCTAATGTGATATTTATTGAACTCGACTGTTTATCTTAATTTATTCTTTTTGGTTATAGCTTTTCTGTTGCACTTTCGGGCGATCTAAATTCCGTTTTATACCGGCTTCCAAAGAATTAATAAAGTATTTATTTGGGAAACCCGTGAACTGTGTAGACAGAATGTGCGAATGGGATAGAACACAAGAAAAGAGACCCGAAAGTAAAATAATTCAAAATAGAAAAATGAAGCTATGAAGATTCCGTTGTTTTACAGAATTGTTGACATTCCAGACGGTTGTTGAACTGATTCTGGTTACCTCCACATTTCTGCACTCCGAATGGATAGCATTCCTGAGTGGCTACATCAAAGTAGTAGCGAGTTAAGAGATCCATTTCAGAAGAGTTGGCAGAAGTATCACAAAGAGCTGAGTCTGGAATAGAGAGAATTGAAGTTTTGCCACCAACTCCAGTTTGTAGGCTCATTTCCGTAACTTCCACTTGTTTTCTGTTTGATTTCTTTCTATTTGTCAGGAGAAGAAACACTACTTCCAACAAATCACACATCGATCGAAAAGATCAACAAAAGATTATGTTAACCTACAGTTTAGTCGGGAAACTATCAGATCTTTGATTGAATTTGAACATTTTATGAGCTGATGATCGATTTCATGCTATTTTTAAACATGTTGGACCCAAAAATTTTTCACAACAGTTAGCTTTCAATGGAAAGTGTAACTTAATGATTTCATAGAGATTTTCATTCAAAAACTCACCAGGTGGCAGATAACAGATACTTGGATAAGTAAGAGGAGAAGCAAAAACCGGTGGATCCGGATATCTGGATTTCGCCTCAATTGTAACTGCTAATAAGAGAATCAAGACTGGAAGAAGATGCATCTGAAATCGGAGAAACATGAAACTTGGCATTAGAACACAAGATAGATTGAAGATGAGCCGGTTGTTAAGAGAACATTGAGCGGAAATAGAGAAGGACAAACAGCAAATAATCAGACGGGAAGTTTATCAAGAGCCTCTTTTTTTCTTCTTGATACGAAAAAAGTCAGAGGATTGGATCAGCATGTTTTCTTTCTTGTACAGAAAACTAAAAAAGTAAGAGAAGGAGCAACTATTCAAAGAATGGAGAACTGGTTCTACCTCAGTTCGATTGTTTTCTTCTTGTATTGCCGAGAGTGGAATGTGTCAATACAAGAGCAAATGATCATCTTGAGAGAAAGGGAAAAATGTTGACAAACTTATTGATTCTGGAAACAAAAAAGTTGCCAAGAGAGAATGGAAAGTTAAATTAGAACAGTACCAGTAATAACGGCAGTTCAGAAAAAAATGTAGGTTCTAGACTTAAGAAAATGGATTGCTAAATAAATTTATGAAACTTAAAACTCGAATTGAACAAACCTACATGCTTCAATGCTACAATTAATGACAAATTGACACGGATCTCGAAGATCCAGACAGAAAATTCATGTAGTGGACTTCAATTGCTTTCAAACATTATGCAGAGAGAGAGAGAGAAAACATGGATAACTTCTGAAGCGACCTGTCGGCCTCGTGTCTACCTATTCGTAATTATCGTATTATTGTGGATTTTTGCGGAGAGTGACCACCAATATACAAAGTAGGTTAGAAGGCGGTAATTTGAAGAAGTGAATAGAAGGGAATACCGTTTGTCAAGGAAGTGGATTTAAGAAGAGGAAGAAAAAAACGATCTGAAGAAAAGAAAGAACAGAAGCATTTTATCAGAAAGGAGAAGAAGAGAAAAAGGTTTTTGAACATTAAAGAAAAGAGAAAAGAATGAAGCCAATCAAGACAACAACACACCTTTCTCTTCAATCTTTCAGATGCTTCTGCTGATTTCTCGTGACGACGAAGCCTAGATGCAAAGTTAGCAGAAGATGAGAAGAAGAGATCGGTACCTGATTGACTGCATTGTAATAATATTGCCATTAGTAAAATGAGAAACAAGAGAGATGCTTAGTGTGAAACCATGGCTGTTATTGATTCCAGTTTCGAGAGAAATTCATTAGTCACAGAGGTTGATCAAGATAAGCAAATTATTCAAAAAACGGCGAAGAGGTTGGTTGAACGAATTCTTGCTGTAAAATGAAGATTCTGAAAAGATCTTGAACTAGATAACACCAGTTTCACTTTCATGAAACTGAAATTTGAAGAAAAAATCGGCGAAGGTAATTATCTTATAGAAAATAGGTTTCTGAAAATTGAGAACTATCTATTTCCAATTCAAGTTAGAAATACAGTAATGGAACCAATTCTGCTAAAATCATACGGCTGAAATAAAAAAACACATCATTTTGAGCACGAGAATTATATCATGACTCAATCTATCTCAATGAAAACATTTTTCAACAAAAATGCATTATCCAAACCCACCCTTTGAAGCCCCTTCAATTGTTAATTTATCTTGAATAAATAAGTATAAAACTTTTTAAAAAAGTTTCTCAATTGAAAAAAATACACAAAGTGATATGAATCTAAATCTAAAAAACATCTGAAATATATTTTCTTCAGCCACCCCCTCAAACATTCAAACTTGGAAAATGAAACTACTGAAACCATCCTTTTTTTCCAAATATACAACACCTATATACGACCTTGATGGAAATTCAGGGCAGAAGACGATCACATGTTTTCCTATCAATCAGATCTCTACCAAAGTTTTCTTTCTCATGCCACAATCTATCCAAAATTCACAAAACCTTCTTCTTTTTGATTTACTTCGAGAAATGGAGAAGACAATTAAAGTGAAGAAGAAGAAGAAATAATTGAAACGAAAGTTTTTGAGAAAAACAGTTTCCTTCCGTAAAAAAGAGAAAGTAAAAGGAAACGAGTAGAAATGACCGGGAACGGCAAAAAGAAGAAAAGAAACACTCACATATTTCAGTGTTTTTGACGAGACAATTTATGGAAGAAACAAGTTTCGATGCCCCGTACCTTGTCTCTCGTATTTCTTCTTTTTCTTTCAGCCTTTCCCTTCTTGAAGGCGTTGAAAAATTGGGCTAATAAAACGGATTGGACAGCATTTTTTTTCACACTAAAACCCCTTTTTGATCACCACTACGACCGCATGTTACATTCGATCCGTTACGTCTTAAAATCCGCTGAGACGATAAACGAGACGAATTTTGGAACAAAGAAGAAGAAGAGAATACAATGGCAAAACTAAAATCGCTTCTGGTTTTAGTTTTGAAAGGCTTTTGGCAGAAAAGACAGAAAAGAAAACAATTTCGAAAAAAAGAGAAGATGTTCTAGTAGAAAATGAAGGGGAAAGAACTAATCGAATTAGACATCCATTATCCGGAATTGGGGCTTCAGGTTGGATAACTTTTCACTTAAAAAAGCACTCAGGGGAGGACGATTTTATGGGAAAGATGAGTTTACAATCTATACGGAGATGATTTTAGAATGACTTAATCTAAAAAATAGAATAAGAACATAGACCTTTCGAAGTCTTACATGGGTTACTGTCACTATGTCTCCCCATCATGTCAAGAGACTCTTCTGACAACAAAATAACATCTCGGAATCCTCTGAATCTTGACACAAATTAAAAATTTCTTTTCCGACTTTCCGGATTCTCGAGAAAGTTGCGAAAGGACAAAGGTGTCGGGAGAGAAACAGAAATAATCTAGATTCTTCTTCTTCATATAAACATTAATAATAATAATAATAATCCTACAATAATAGAATCCTAGCGTTGCGCATTGAGGTGAAAGTACAAATTGACGGCATAGTGACCGGACAAAAAACAGCAAAAAAGTCATGTTGGGTGGAAATTGAATCGGCCCGACGGTCAAATAAAATGCTGTTCGGATGAATTGAATGGCTCTCGTGGCGGGCATCAGAGGTGGCCGGATACCATCTTTTTCTGCCTACATCGATGAACGGTCTCTCCGGTTATCTGATTGAAAAAGGACACGTCTTCTGACGAGAGAAGAGGAGACCCAGAATGAAGAACACTGACTTTTACGTTTCCTATTTTCAAAAAAGGAAATCTTACTAATCTTAGGATTAATCGACAGATTGTTTCGGTTGGCTTGTTGAAGCGGATAATTGTCAACTGGTTGTTTAGAAAACGAAGCGATGACCAGAAGGTTTTCTTCTTTTATAATTAGAAATCCAGTGGAAACATTAAGCATTTCGACACAATCACATAAGAAATGATGAAAAGTTGATCGGAAGTTTTTGGGAAACAACACTTCGGCGACCCAATGCCTGTTTGCACATCTTATTTCGCGGCGGGGATGATGGCCAACCTTCTTTTTCTTTTCGAAGCATTGTTGTGTTTGTGGCTTCTCGTGTTCTTTGCGGATTATCATTAGTACCCTCGGGGGAACAAAAAATAACTTCCCATGCCGGGAATCGAACCCGGGCCGCGTGGGTGAAAACCACGAATCCTAACCACTAGACCACATGGGAGGACGAGGATACTGGTTTGCCGGGTTATCTTCAGAGTAGAGAAAGAAAAGAAGAAGGAAAAAGAAGAACAAGTTGAGAATGGAAAAGACGAAAAGAAGAAGAGTGCTGGTGGAAAAAGGGTACTTTGGAAACTGAATGGTCCATTCCAAATGTCAAAGAGTCCGAAATGGAAATTAGTTAAGATTCATTCATAATTCTGAATATATCATGTTTAATTCAGAATCCAGAAGGTCTAGACCAAGTGGGCATTAAATAATTATAACTGTTTCTCAGAATACGCTATCTGAGATTTTCAGATTGTCAACAATGTCCTTCTGATCAAAAAAAGAAAAGAATGACTACAGTTGTTTCTCTTCCCGATATTTCAATTATATAAAAAGAGGTGCAAAGTGGTTTCACACGGAACGCTCTTCTCTCATAACAAAATGAGCTCTCTCTCTCTCTCTTTGAGTTGACACCGACGAGCACGGTCTTGATGGGTTGGAAAGTGAGAGAATAGAGAATGAAAAAGGAGCCAGGAGTAGGTGCGCGCTCTCTCGCGGGAGCGAATAAATAGAAAACGACGCGTTCATCTGGGTGCGTCCTATACGGTGTGAACTTGTGAACGAACCGGGAGAAAGTATAATAGGAGAAAGGAGTGAATCAATCGGAAATGAAATAATATGTATGCATCCGGGAGAAAGATACAAGTGCTTGGGGTGGTACGAGTTATTGAAAAATGAAATTGTAGCCTGAAGGGACGATGTGGATGAAGACGATGGAGTAGAAGTAGGAGAATCTGGAAAAACAAATACAAAAAGTACGTGAAGAAAGTGAGCGAGAAGCCATTCGAATTGTCCTTCCTCTGCAGTTATTACTGCAATTATAACAGCGGTATATAGCACCATAAACGGAAGAGCCATTGTCACTTTTGTTGCCCACATTCTATTCTTTTATTCCCTCTTGCTTCTGTTTCCTTTTGTTCACTTGCCGTTTCCCGGGTGAAGGAATTTTTGAATAGAAAAAGGAGAAGAACAAGAAGAGTTTTTGGGAGCAATGTTTTGGAAACAACTGACGCAGTAAATTGCATTTGGCACCGGGGTTTGAGATTGTTTCAGGAGGAATCGGGAACAAACGGACATCGAGTGACCGGCGGATTCTTTTTTTCAATTTGTCTCTTTTGAAATTCAAGTTGTGAATCAGCATGCAAACCTAAAACACAATTCCATTGCGCCTTATTTGCAGAGTAATTTGATTGACAGGAATATGAATATCTGGGATCTGGGTACAAGTCAGGGATATTTAATTGATTTCAAGTATGTAGAGCTCTGTAATTGCTGGAAACACCGTTCTTAGAAAATGAGATTTCTAAATTTCGAGACAATTAATTTCTATGAATTGCCATTTTCAGATTTATTTTCAAGTAAATTTCAAACAGAATTACTTCTCAACTTTTTCTCAAAGATCTCCGAACCTGATCCCAAAAATCTGTATTATTATATGATCTATGAAACTGACAACTTCTTTACAAACCTCGGTGGTAACACAATTTTGGTTCACTCCTCCTTTTTTCTTTTGTTGCATATCATTTCAAATTGTGTTCTTTTTACTCCGTTTGTGTATTGAACCTCTAGGTTCAAATCTTTTGGTATGATACTCAGAACTCTACCAGACTATTCCAGTTTATTCTTGCCACCCAAAAAGCTTCTCCTTTTCTATCGTGCTGTTTCTTTGCCAAACGAAGAAATGAAAGATTTTATTGGCCAAGAAGCAGAAGGAGCTACGACACATTCTCGCACACGTGTTTACCCGTCAATCCTTCTCTGGATCCGTGAGCAATGTGCTCTCCTTTTTCATCTGTGAGCCCTCATCTTGCCACGTCATCACTATCATCTTCTCACTTCTTCCTTCATTTTCCAAGAGTCTTCTCGTACTAAAAAAGTTACTCGCCCGTCGAAAACCCTTTACACACACTATCCATTATTATGATTATGATTGTTATTATTTTTTGAGAGACTCAGAAAGAAAGAGACGTCTGTATCTGCTCCTTCTTCTTTTTCTTATTGGCTTCTTCATCATCTACTTTCGCCTTCGCAGCGGCTTTCAACTTTCACACGTGAGGACACTCCAACTAATGAAATTAGAAGGAAAAGGGTGCAAGGAAGGCCCAAAAGGTGAATAGAATCATGTTGTTCTTATGATATTTCCTCTGGAAGAACGTGCTCCTCTTCTGGAGGTATTTCCATCTAAGGTACGATGTACCAGGTAAGAAATCTTATTTGAAAATGTTTGAGTTGATTAATCCTCTTAACCCCTAAAAGTTCGAATTACTTTTGGCTGAAAGCCTGAAAACGTGACTCAATTCTCGTTCGCGACTCCTTTTCTAGCGTCTTGAACAAAGCTAATCATTCAGAAAACCTCACTGCAAAACCTAGAATTCCCAGTAATCCCTTTTGGTACCGCCATGATTTTTAATCAAGCCAATTAGTATTTTTCTTTAATCTTCTGTTTTTCGGCATGATACGAGGAAGTGATTCAGTTGGGGGAAACAAAAAAGGCTCATCTTATTTTGTCTGGAAGGAAATACATTTCAGAAGCATGGATTAGGAAGTAATTAATACGGTTTTAGTTCTCCTTTTTGTTTTGACATTTTAAATAGAACTGATATTATTGAAAATATTGCCTACTTCGTAATGTTTTGTCATCAGAATTGAGTTCCGGTTAAACCGGATATCATGCAGAAGTGGTTAAAAATATAGACAAATTCTATTACCACCCCCGAAAAGGTTTATTTTTGTTTCACTTCTAACTCCAAATTAGATTACCTAAAAATTTTAGAAGTGTACTCATATGCATTGCTTTGTATTTCCAGGGAACGGGAGTGGCGATCTTAGAATTTAGTTATTGAGAATTATGTCTGGTACACAAAAATGTAAAGTCTACCTGGGGAGCTGTCTGGGGTCTGTTATGCGGTTCAGAGTAAAACTTTATTGTTCCCGATTCATTTGAGTATAATACCTACATTACGGAAATGCTCAGTTGTTAGACATCCCCCCGTTTTTCGTCCACTTCGATCTTTATGGGAAAAATTCATCGAATTCAGGTTATATGTGTTTTATCATGTATCACCATAATCTGGAAACGAACTGGGCAATTTTTGTTGTAATTTGTTAGACCTTGGTAAAAGAACTCTCTTGACATCTGAGATCTGGCATTCGCAGCAGAAAAATTAAAATTCGTCAGTTTCAGATTTCAAAGTTACAGTGCTCTCTAGAAAAACCTACCGTAGGAAACTGAATAGAGCCCTCTCTAATTGTTTCTATTTTCTTTGAAATGATATATCACATTTCAAGATTTCATAGACCATAAATGATCATGTACCGCCCACCTATACGCCTGTCTAGTACTCGTCATTCAACCAAAAACTAAACTGAAAAAAACAAACGAAGGTAATCAGAATCATGAAGCTCATCAAGTTGATCGAAAGAGGGCGCGGCTCTCTTTCTTCACCCTTTCATCGCATTAAATTTAACGACATTGTCGTCGTTTTCCATTTTCTAAAAACACGGAAAAAAAGAAGAAGAAGCCAGATTGTTTCTCATTTTAAGATTACCACTCAACAGAGCATTCACATGCTTTAATCTGATTTTCTTAGCTTCTGTCCTCTCAAAAAGTGTCGAATTTCAAGATCTCAAGCTGTCACAATTTTCTCAAAATACCCGTCGATTCGTTCCAAAATATATTTTTCTTTTCTTTTTTTTCTTGACGTAGTACTTTGATGATGAAGACATTCCGTCGACAGCATACCAATTCAAGCGTCTCTTTTTTGGTTTCTTCGAAAAAGAAGAAAAACCTTTTCACATCGTCAAGAACCACTGATGATGCTTGTTCCGTTGCGTCAGCCCATCTGAAACTCAAAAACACTCCATAACAATGCACCATTATGAGCAATAGGCCACGCCTTTTGAACGTCCTCTCTTTCCAACTAATAGTCGAAATTCGTCATAGAAGACCCGGGGGGAAAGGGCACCTATTTCCATATTTTCAATGAATAAATTGAGATAATAACCTCTCGTAATAATCTAATTTTTATAATGACCTCTTCATTCTTCTAGGTACCTCCTACACCCACTTTATTTCAAAATGGTTCGTTCGATCGTGTTGTTGCTACTTCTCGTAGCTCTTGTCTCGGCTTCGTACTCTCGTTTCGGAAGCAACAAAGCTGCAAAGTAAGTTAAATCTAACGGTTTCAGATTTTGATAAATGTAGTTCTTCTGTAATAATTGGTTTCGGAAGTGACGTCTAGGTGTCTATTGATTTGAGACATTGAAAAGTATTTTTAGTGATTTGTTATCGATATTGAAACACAAATGATTGCCCCTCTTATAATGACAATAATATAATTTTCAGGCCAGAAGAGTCGCATCCAAGCATCAATGACCAAATCATGCAAGGCTCGCACATTCGTTATTATGGTCGATTCAGGTTGGGGTTATCACTATTTAATTTCGAAATTATTGAAAACATTTTGTTACAGGGACGGCTCGGACGACGTGCTGAATCGCTATTTTAATCGACTGTAAACTACAGTATGTGTAGAATCTCTGCATCTCATCCAATTGAATCTCTTCCAAATCAAATCAAAACAAATCATCAACTGTTACTGACGACTCAAAGCTGAACAAAAAATAATTACTTTCCACATTTCCTCTCGTTTCCCCTTCATCGTCCCTCCTCTCTCTTTCCACGCTTTTAATTATTTCTCTGTCCATTTTCCGTTGATAAAACATTGTTTGACACAAACTATGTTTGTATATTGAAAACAGTCCGAAAACTGTGTGACTGATAACAGAATTAGAGAGCAAGATAGTGATAAGCCATTCGAAACGAGGCTGCTCGCCATTGGTCTTCCATTTCACACCGAGAGATGGCCGTCAGTAGGCCACTTCTGTTGTTATTATTATTCGTTGCGGTAAGTCAAGGAGAATTGAAATGGACGAAGACGTCGGGGTAGTTTAGAGAGTTGTAGACGTTTAGAGCAGAACGAATTCACTGAATTTGATCTGAATGGTTCAGAGTTTGCATCACGAAGTTTGATTTCTTGAACACCTCGTTTAGCTATCGCTGAATTTAGTCATTCGTGAGCATTAGTGAAGAAATCATTCTTGTATTTGGTTGTTATCAATTATTCGGTATCAAGTTTCGTGGTTTGTAGGCTTGAACTCATGATTTTGAACAGAGATTCTAGGCTTTCGAAATTTTAATTAGGATCTTGAGCACTAAACTTTTTATACCGAACCAACTATATATGAATGAATTCGGACTTGTTGTTGATCTAGAATTCTGTGATCTGAATCAGCAAGTTATATTGTCAGAATCCCAACTACCGTTCCTTAAAATAATAGAACTTAATTGAAATTCTGCCCCATATCTTCCCTTTCCTTTTGCCCAACGTTCCTTTCCAATTAGTGTTTTCTGATCTTTCGACCACAACGGCTACAAACTTCATTCCTTGAAAGCACAGTTAATACGAAAATGGCAAGCTTTATCAGTAACAGATAATCTATTTCAACAACTTTTTCGACGAAACACACTCTCTTCTCACAAGCCACAACATGTACTTTACAGGTCGCATTGGCCGGCAATCACAATCGTCATCACAGGTAATGCACAGTTTCTTGTTTACGATATTTTAACAGAACTTAAACTGAAAATTTTCCGAGTGATAAGAGAGAAGACTCTGGAATCATAACATTTTGAGGTCAAAGTATGCTATTTTTAGAGTGAAAAGAGACAATGATCTTCATGATTGGCTCACCACTGAACAAAAGGAATCACTGAAAGACGTTCAACAGGGAACTGAAGAGTTCAAGAAGAAAGTTGGAGAGTTCTACGCGTTGTTGCCAGCTGAGAAAAGAGCAGAATGGGACAAGTTCTACAAGACACACTGTTTCGAGTGGACTGCCAAGGCTCAGAACGAAGATGAAGAGACTGAATTCCAGAAGAATCTTGCAGCCAATGATGTTGAAAAAATCAGAGAAAGAATTGGAGAATTGAAGAAGGACATGGATGAGAAGGCAAGAAAGAATGTTGAGATGTGGGAAGAGGATTGTTATAAACTTGTGAAGCCAATGAGAAAGAGAAGAGAAATCGAAGCTGCATTCCAAGACTTCGTGAAATGGATGACTCCAGAACAAGTTGGAGACATTACTGCACTGAAGGCAGCTGGAAAAGATAGCGAAGTTCAAGAGAAAGTCAAGGAATACTTCGGACAACTCCCAGCTGATCAACAGAAGACGTTGAGGGAAGAATTCAAAGGAAAGTGCAAAGTATACTTCACTCCATTGATGACTTCTGAGGAACTCGAGAAGATTGAGACATTGAAAGGAGACAAGGAAGCTGCTGGAACACTCATGAAAGGTGTTGTTGAAAGACAAGAAGGAGATGTCAAGGCTATTGCTGGAAAGATGCTCAATGTGAGTTAACACTACCAAAAGAAAACACTCATGATATTTTCAGGTTTGTGGAGAAGTCTACAAGGAATCTAGCCGCAAACGCAGAGAGATCGAAGCTGCATTCCAAGACTTCGTGAAATGGATGACTCCAGAACAACTCGGAGACATCACTGCGTTGAAAGCTGCCGGAAAGGATAGTGAGGTTCAGGAAAAGGTCAAGGAATACTTTGCCCTTCTTCCAACTGACCAACAAGCAACATTGAAAGAAGAGTTCAAGGGAAAATGCAAAGTTTATTTCACCCCACTTATGACTTCCGAGGAGCTCGAGAAAATCAAGACATTGAAGGGAGATAAGGAAGCTGCTGGAGCTCTTGTCAAAGCTGTCGTTGATAGACAAGAAGGAGAAGTCAAGGCTGTTGCAGAGAAGATGCTCTCAGTAAGTTAATATACATGTTTTCTCAGGATTATCAAAATGTGGTTTTAGGTTTGCGGTGAGGTCTACAAAGAGTCTTCTCGTAAACGCAGAGAGATCGAAGCTGCATTCCAAGATTTCGTGAAATGGATGACTCCAGAACAACTCGGAGATATCACTGCTCTCAAGGAAGCCGGAAAAGATTCTGAAGTTCAAGATAAAGTGAAAGAATTCTTCGGACAGCTGCCAGCCGATCAACAGAAAACTCTGACAGAAGAGTTCAAGGGAAAGTGCAAAATCTACTTCACTCCACTCATGACCGCTGAAGAACTTGACAAAATCAAGACGTTGAAGGACGACAAGGAGGCAGCTGGAGCTCTTGTGAAGGCAGTTGTTGAAAGACAAGAAGGAGAGGTCAAAGTTGTTGCCCAGAAAATGCTCTCGGTATTTTTCAGATTCTGCCTGAACGAGTCATTCAGTTCATTTTTCAGGTCTGTGGAGAAGTCTACAAAGAGTCCTCTCGTAAACGTCGTGAGATCGAGCCTGCATTCCAAGACTTCGTCAAGTGGATGACTCCAGAACAAATCGGAGATATTACTGCCTTGAAGGCTGCTGGAAAAGATAGCGAAGTTCAAGAGAAAGTCAAGGAATACTTCGGACAACTCCCAGCTGATCAACAGAAGACTTTGAGAGAAGAATTCAAAGGAAAATGTAAAGTATACTTCACTCCATTGATGACTTCTGAGGAACTCGAGAAGATTGAGACATTGAAAGGAGACAAGGAAGCTGCTGGAACACTCATGAAAGGTGTTGTTGAAAGACAAGAAGGAGATGTCAAGGCTATTGCTGGAAAGATGCTCAATGTGAGTTAACACTACCAAAAGAAAACACTCATGATATTTTCAGGTTTGTGGAGAAGTCTACAAGGAATCTAGCCGCAAACGCAGAGAGATCGAAGCTGCATTCCAAGACTTCGTGAAATGGATGACTCCAGAACAACTCGGAGACATCACTGCGTTGAAAGCTGCCGGAAAGGATAGTGAGGTTCAGGAAAAGGTCAAGGAATACTTTGCCCTTCTTCCAACTGATCAACAGGCTACTTTGAAAGAAGAGTTCAAGGGAAAATGCAAAGTTTATTTCACCCCACTTATGACTTCTGAAGAGCTCGAGAAAATCAAGACTCTCAAGGCTGACAAGGAAGCTGCTGGAGCCCTTATGAAGAGTGTTATTGATAGACAAGAAGGAGAAGTTAAGGCTGTCGCTGAAAAGATGCTCGGAGTATGTTTCTTCTAGTTATAACTAGAACAATTTTCAATTTCAGGTCTGCGGAGAAGTCTACAAAGAGTCCAGTCGTAAGCGCAGAGAGATCGAGGAAGCATTCAAAGACTTCGTCAAGTGGATGACTCCAGAACAACTCGGTGAAATCACTGCATTGAAGGCTGCTGGAAAGGAAGCATCTGAACTTCAAGCCAAGACAAAGGAGTTCTTCGAACAACTCCCAGCTGATCAACAGAAGACTTTGAGAGAAGAATTCAAAGGAAAATGCAAAGTATACTTCACTCCATTGATGACTGCTGACGAACTCGAGAAGATCAAGGAGTTGAAGAGCACTGATAAGGAAGCTGCTGGAGCACTGGTCAAAGGAGTTGTTGACAGACAAATTGGAGATGTCAAGGCTATCTCTGAGAAGATGCTCTCTGTAAGTTTGCTGGTAATAATGATATCGAAACCATAAAATTGTTCAGGTCTGCGGAGAAGTTTATAAGGATACCAGCCGTAAGCGTAGAGAAATCGAAGCTCCATTACAAGATTTTGTGGAATGGATGAATCCAGAACAACTCGGAGATATCACTGCATTGAAGACAGAAGGAAAAGACAGCGAGGTTCTTGAGAAAGTCAAGGAATATTTCGGGCAACTCCCAGCTGATCAACAGAAGACTTTGAGAGAAGAATTCAATGAAAAGTGCAAAGATTACTTCGCCCCATTGATGACTTCTGAGGAGCAAAACAATATTGGGAAATATAAAGGAAACAAGGATGCTGCCATAGGTGTTATTAAAGGAGCTATTGCCAGACAAACCGGAGAAGTCAAGGCTATTGCTGATAAGATGTTCATAGTGGGTTTGAAGTTCTTTTAATGAGTTAAACTATTCTGTTTCAGATCTGCACAGAAGTGGCCGAGCAGAGAAAGTCAAAGCGTGATGTTTCTGCCAAGATCGAGAAGCACTTGAGCTGGTTGCAACCAAAAGAGAAGGAAGAAATTCTGAAGATGGTGAAGGACGGAAAGAGCAAAGATGAGATCAAGACACGTCTTTTGGAGATTGTTGAGGCAAAGGAGCAGGATTCAGAGGAGAAAGCGAAGACTGTGAAATTGTGTTATGCATGGATGGATGATGTTGCAACCAAGGAAGAGATTGAGAGTCTTCACAAATTGCATCATGTCGACCATGGAGCATGCAAGAAGAAGGTCCGTGAATTCATCGGAAGACTTCCAGAAGAGAGACAACACGCTGTTGAGGCTTCTTTGCCGTTCTGTGAGAAGCTTTGGTACGGAAACCATGGAGATCACTCAGCTCATGAAGGACACGGAGACCACTCTGGACACGAACATCATCACAGAAGAAGACGCCATTTGGCAGTCATTGAGAAGTACATTGAGTGGCTTGATGATAAACAAAAGACTGCAATCGATGAGTTGGAATCATCTGGAGCTGAATTCAGCACGATTTCTGATAAGATTAAGGAGTTCTTCTACCAACTTCCACAAGAGAAACAGACTGATGTCAAGGATAAATTCCAGCATCAATGCATGATTTGGGCAAAGGAAGTTTCGAAGCCATTGGAGTGGGAGGAGATTAAGAAGTATCATGCTGCTGAAGATCATACCGCATTGAAGGCGAAACTCGTCGAGTTGGAAGAGAGACTGACTGAAAACCAGAAGCACACCATTGAGCATGTCAGAGGAATCTGCTACAAACTTTGGGGAATCAAGCATGTTTCCAGAAGAGTTCGTGTTCCAAACTCCGAGACTTCATTCCAAGAGAAAGCTGCAAAGTATTTGGACTGGATGAATGAAGAACAATTGGAAGAGTTGAAGAGACTGAAGAGTGAAGGAAAGAAATCAGAAGTGATGAAGGCTATCCTCAAGTTCTTCGATGCCACAACTGGAGATGTTAAAGAGAAAGCAGAGGGAAAACTGAAGGAAGCTTGCAGAGAGTATTCAGTGAAGGCATTCGGTGCTGAGAAGGTCGCCCAATTCAAGAAATTGTCAGATGAGAAAGCTGACAAGTCTGAAATGGAAAAGTTGGCTAACCAATATGTTGAAGAGATCGAAGATGAGCAAAAGAAAGATTTCGCTAAAGCTGTGAGTTCCGTCCAGCGTAAAATATTTATATTTCCATTTGATTTGCAGGTTGTCACGGGATGCAAACACGTCTATGCATCGAGCCGCGCTCGTCGTGATCTGATTGCCCAGGAGGTTGCTGAATATCTTCAGAATTAATTAGAGCACATTTTATTTACTTGTCTATATGATGAACGTTCACTCAAATAAACGTAATTAATCAATGCTAAAATAATTTCATTCAAAAAATAGGGGCAATGAGTCGAATTATTACACAGAAAAAAAATGAAATGATGCGCACGCTCTAAGCGAAATGAGTGACGAACGCTAAAAATAACAAACAAAAATAAGAAAACCCGGGGGAGAAGCGAGATAAAACGGATGGTTATATTATAATGTACACTTGGAGTTAGCCTGACACTGCTAGAAGGTGATCTGCGCCTGAAAGCCGTTAGAATGATTGTACTTGAATCAAGTAAATTGATGATACTCACCCTTTTCTTTCCATACTCTTTTGGCTTCCACAGCAATGCCTGCGGATTTATACGTGTTTTCTTTTTTGCCGCTTCTATTCTCTTCTCATAAACTTGCCGCTTCTCGTCACTTATCACAATCACATACTGCCCTTTGTAATATTTGTACAAGTCGAGCTGTTGTAACGTCGAAACAACGTCTTCTCTTTTAATCGACGTACTCAATGAAATGTCTTGAACGGTTATATCTTCGTTCGGACGGCTTCGTTTGAACTTGAACAGGGCCTTCATAATGGCCATTGACCAGTAGGACCGATATGAGAGAAGTCCCAAATCTGATAGCGGTTTTTCAGGTGATCCTGTTTTCTGTTCGATTTTCGAGAGTTCGTAGCTGAACTCAATGAGCAGACTTCCATATCCTTTCTTTTGAAACGGTGGTAGCACTAATATGCATGCTACATTGTATTCATCAGCTGACTCCTTTTCTTTCGAAAAATATCCAACGATATGATGACCTTTTTCGTCTTCTTCGGTTAGTACGTAGAACAGGAATGGATCGGTGTCATAATAAAGAGTTTTGTGATCGAGGAAGAGCTTCGCAAGTAGGCATAGATTCTGGGCATAGCTCTTGTTCTTCCGACCATCGATTTCGAAGAATGACAGTTTATCGTAGCTGTATATTTGATTTCCAGGCGGGTGGCACAGCGCGCACTTTTCCTGAAAATATAAGTTTCAATTAAATACAAGATACTTTTGAAGAAGTAAATATTATTTATGCTAGAGTTAAGAAATTTTTAGACAAAAACACCCACCATGTGACGTTTTAAACAAGTTTTTGACTTCAGATATTTAAGACAGAATTCACATATGAATATGCAATCGAGACTCGTCAATTGCTGAGGATACGGTGAGAAGTACCAAGGCTGAATGCGTGATCTTCCCAACTCTATACATTCCACATTCCTGATTCTTGTCATTGCGTCTTCACTGTGTCCGACCATTGACATTGATCCACGAAGACTTGGTGTCGATCCGCTGGTTACAGCTGGAATCGGTTGATTCTGATCTGCCGGTTCTTGTTTGATGTCATCCATCGGCACCAGTGGTATCTTCCGCTTCCGTCCTGTTCTTTTTGCTTCTGCTTCGCTTGAATCTCGACTAAAACATGTAAAAACTGTAACAGATAGCTGACTAAAACATGGAATGACTCACTTCTCTTCTTTCAAATGTGCGCCCTTCTTTCCACCTTTCTGTGGCATTCGAAGTGTTGAAACATCGAGCATATCGGCCTGAACCCATTCGTCGAGTCTTCTGTTACAGTCAACGTAGTGTACGTAAAACTTCATCGAGCCGTTTGGAGCTCGGCACCTCGAAATTATCTCCGCTTGCCCTGAGAAACGGAAAATATTGAGTTGTGAATGTTATTCAACGGTTCAAACTCACTCCACTCGTTTTGCGAAGCCATTTTTACATTTAACCGGCATCCTTCTAAAACTTTTTCGTATAAATTCAGAGCATTTCCATTTGTCTTCGGCGTTTCATTGGTTTCTTCTTCTATAACTTCCAACTTGGGTTCGGTCATGCTGTAAAAATAAAAATATACGTACTATTGAATATATTGACAAGAGAAGCTAGTTTTTGGGAAAAATAAATTTGTTTTAGTAATAGAAAAATTATTTGGAGGATTTTAAGGCAAATTTTCTTTGTTTTTCGTGTGAATTTAATGATAAATTACGAAACTTTTCTCTTCAAAAAATGAAAAAAATCAATGCGGACTAGCGGTTCGGCAGAGAAAACTAGTCCGCGGCACGGCGGCCCCGACACAAAATGGGAGGGTGTTCAAAAAGAGTTTCTTAGCAATGTGCAGTCTCTCTCCAGATGTTTCTCCAGTAATTTTATGAATTTAAATATAATTTTTTGTGTAAATTCATCTGATTTGTTAGTTAAAAATCCTGGAACACAAGTATTTACTGATTTTCTGTTGAGAATTTGAAGGTAAATGTATTTTTGAGGAAATTTTTCTGAGAAATTAAATACAACTGTTCAGCTGGTTATTTTTCCCCATTCGTTCAGTTTTTTTTCAGAAATCTCTCCATCTGACCTGGGACCACTGCCACAAAACACACAAAAAGTTAGAGTTCGAGAGATAGAGAAAAACCAAGTATCATAAAAAAGAAAAAAGAAGAAAAAAAAAGAAGAAAGAAGATAGATTCAGGAGAGACGAAGAGTTGAAAAGAAATCGAACCGGATGAACGCATCACATCAAAACACCTGTTCGACAAGGAATGATAAGAAGCGAGCCTCATTTCATTCTCCTCCTTCTTCTTCTTTTTCTTCTCTTATTCTCACTTGTTCTTCTTTTTCTTTTTCCTCCGATCTCATTTCCTACATCATGATTATCATAACATTCGACCTTCTTTCATATCATCTCTCTTCTTTCCATTTTCGAATCACAAAAGTAATTGATCGTTGTTTGTTTCAGGTTCAACGTCTCCGTCTATTTCTACTCTTTTTCGTTTTCACTATCCAAATCAAACTGACCCTTCTTCTTCGTCAGTCGGAGGGTCGTTTTAATCAGAATCATGTCTTCTTCTTTTCTTTTCATTGTATTCCTACTTTTTCAACAATATAGTTCATTACATTCTCCAATTTCTGAAAAAGATCTAGTGATATTCCGTTCTAACTTGGTAACTCGACTCGATCAATGTACAACATGGAGGACAAAATATCCAAAGAATGTATCAAGAACACTAGATCATTTCCTGATGAATTCAAAGTTCGATCAGTTTCGAGAAGCAGCACTCGATTTGGCAGTTGACAGTTTTCCTGAAAGTGTCGATTGCCTTGATTCCTGTTTGGACAATATTGAAAAGTATAAGGAATATGTCAAAATGGGAAGTCGGCTGACGACAAAGAACAGTTTGAGTGACCTTCTCGACGAAGACCAAATCCATCAACTTCACATGCTTATGGATAAAACAAAACGAGTTGATTTGATTGAGAAAGGAGTGAGTTTTCGGTTTTGTAACTGTTCATTAGTCTATCATTTACAATTATAGCTTCACCAACATCTCCACGGAATTCCTGAAAAACGACGTCAAGAACTTCTTTCTGAATTTTTTGCTTCCAAGCCATACAGAGTCCGTCGTTCAACTATCAGCAGGACTATTGCTCGTGAGCCAACTCCTTTCTCTCCGGACATGCTCTTATGGCAGACTCCACGACATAAAAACGTGATTCTGAAACAGAAAAGAGAAAAATCGAAAAACTCCCCCTGGGATTTAATGAACACGATTGGAGACCAATATTATCATTTGAGAAAATCGATTAGAGTTAAATATGATTCGTGAGTTATTCCAAAATCTCTGATCAATCATTGACTGTGATTTTATCAGAAAATTCATGAAGTACTGTAACGAAAGTCTTCTAGCAATTATTGGAAACGACAGTTTCACCCAGTTGGAGGCTATGGTACAGGATAGTGAACAAGTTGAGCATATCTGGAATAAATATCAACAAATTATTGGATATTTGAAAAATGAAGAGGACCAACTAACAGCAGGTAACATATTTATTTTATTTTCAATTATTCAAAGTTCTCATTTTTTCTAGAGCACTACGGTCAATTTTGTCGTAAAATCTACCGTCTCTTGCCCATTGAACAAGCTGATCTCATGTCTTGGCTCTCTCCATCTCAAAGATTCAGAATTGCGGAAATGATTCAGGATCCAGATGTGAACGATTCTCAAGTATATGAAAAGGTAGGTTCCCATTCATACGTCACTCTTGTTCCCATCATTTTCTTTTTTTTTCTCACAGCTTTACGAGTTTTTCAATAAAGCAAGTGGCGATGCGAAAGACGAAGCGGACGAGGTCATCACTCTTGGCTGTCGAAAGTTTATCGCCCATCATTTGGGAGACCAATTGGCTGAGGTGAATGATTGGAATTCGGATGGGAGAATGAAATGCATTTTTGCAGGATATAGAGGATTTGAGAGTGGCTGGTGGTGCCGGAAGTAGTCATCATACAGCGGCACTTTTGTTCGTGAAACACTACGAAATTGCAGAGGCCGGAGAGTTGGCACACCAAAAACGAATTGAGTTAGTTCCTTTTTTAATTGAAGGAAACTGAATTATAAGAATTCATTTCAGTGAATCTCTTTCAATTTGCAAGCGAATCTATCTGGATTATGATGGAAGTTGTTACTGTAATGGACGGTCCGATTCTTGCGATCCAAAAACTTTTGTTTGTCAAAACTGTACAGGTGGAACAGTTGGATATCAATGCGAAAAATGCCCTGATGATTTACGATTAGACAAATCTGGGAACTGCTCAGTTGCTTTGGATCTGCAATGTTTCTGCCATAATCATGCGAGTGAATGCATTGATGGAGTATGTCAAGAGTGTGAGAACAACACTGTTGGAGATCATTGCGAGCTTTGTGATGTGGGGTATTTCGGAGATCCAACGAAAGGACGAGAGTGTACCAAGTGTCCATGCCCGTGAGTATACAGCACCAAAAGATTAAAGTTTCTTTTTTTTCATTTTCAGAAAAAATGGGGAGTGCTCATACAACACAGTCTCCAATAGAATCGAATGCAATGATTGTCCAAAAGGACATATCGGAGAGAGATGTGAGGATAGTGAGTCTTCATATCGACCATTCACTACCGAAGCTTCAACAATCACTCTGGTCGACAATCAGTTATAAAGGGTTTTTAATTATTAGATGTCCCTTCTATTTTTCTTTCACATG
Organism: Caenorhabditis remanei; assembly: GCF_010183535.1. Lineage (NCBI taxonomy): Eukaryota > Metazoa > Nematoda > Chromadorea > Rhabditida > Rhabditidae > Caenorhabditis > Caenorhabditis remanei. The sequence goes on from NC_071332.1 coordinate 7,913,711, forward strand.
ACAGCTTTGTACACCTGCCAGTATCTCATTGAATAAAACTTCTCTACTTCATCTGAACAATTAAAACAAAAAGTGATATGTGTCACTTTTTAAAAAGATCATATTATACTTTGAGTTTTCCAAAAATCTGCCAAACAGGGATATTTTCGGAAAATGAGTTTGTTATTATGATTTTTGAGTCATTCGTTTCCAAAGTGAATTCAGCCTGTGCTCAAAAACATGATAGCTTTGTAGCTTCCCTATTTTACCTGAAGAAATAAAATAAAAAGTGTTGTGTCTCACTTTTTGCACGAAATCGTGTGCGTTCTACCTATTCTTGAACTCGGTAGAAAAACCGTGACCTGTGTGTGTATAATCAGAAATCATAAGTTTGTATGCCTTGTAATTTGATACCTGTGGTGATGACTCGGATAATTTCAAAACTGCAGTATATTCAACAAAAAGTTTCATTTATTTATAAATTATTAACTTTCAGTTCCTTTTTCTCAAAACTCGGCCCATCGACCATTGCATACCAATCATCTGTGCTAGTTGATATCAATTTGTACAATCCTCCCAACTGTAATTCCTCCTCAAAAACATCGATTCCTCTTTGAATTGAAGGAAGTAACAACATATTCTGAGCAAACCGAAAGCAGGAATTCTCCGACGATTTAGTTGATTCACACAAGTGCTTGCATACTACATTCAGTTCTCGAAACAGTTCTTGTCGAGCTTTCTGGCAGAACTGAATACATTCTTCTGATTGTCCATCTAATCCAACATCAAAAAGACATATCGAACATAAGAGAAGGAACTCATGAATCGACAGTTTTGCATCTATCACTGGGTCGACAAGTGTATTCCGAAAATCCGTCCAATATGGAGAAAATATTCTGAAATCATTCTCAATATTTCTTGAATGTCACTCCACTCATCAAACCTCGATACTTCATCCAAGCTATACGACGGAGGAGTTCCTAAATGACGTGTGTAGTATATGCCAACTTCGTCAACAATATCTCCAGTTGGCAGGTGATACGTGTTTGGTTTTCCTGAAATTTTGTGACTGGCTCGACTGAAGTTTGTGCCAGGCTTACCAAGAAGAACAGCTAGATACGCAGGTTCAAACACTGTCCATTTCAAATAGAAATTTCTAAAAAGAATCTTCTGCTGAGAGGGTTCCAGGCATTGCGAGAGTTCTGGAAAAGTGTTGTTGATCCAGTCAGCAGCAAGTTTCACATCCTTTCTGAATATAGTTAAAGCTTCAGCATGATGAAGAGATCTAGTGACTCGTCTTCTTGGAAATATTCGTTTTCTCAACTGTAGCATTTCCGTGAAATTCAAATGAAGAGATTTTAGACGCATACTATTGTAATCGTAGTCAGAAGAAGAGGAAGAGCATTGCAGTTCCAACGGAAGAACATTCACTTTTGAATAGCATGCGGGTGCCAATGATTTCTCTGATAACTCAGATCTCCTGTTCCCAAAAATCTTCTCATTGTCATGTTTGTCTCGTTTATTTTGTACATCTGAATCAATTTCAATGATCTCTGACAAATACTATAAATTACTTACTCGACACCTGCATTCCAATCTTCAAACATTTCTCCATTCGACACGCTTTACATTGTCTCACTTCACGTTCACCTGCAACGATTCGATTAACTCGAAAATCATAAGACCAAATTGAGTTACTGGTGATTTCACATGTGCCAACTTGATCACATTTCGCTGGAAACCGGGAAAACACACGACGACGGAAAAAGGCAGCACATGCTCTGGAAATGTATCACTTTTTTGGAAAGATGATGCCATCAGAGGGAATTGATAAGAGAAAAAATGCAAATGGAAACTTTTTGGTTTGTTTGTATGAATTAGTACAAAGGTAATGTTTTTCTTCTGATCCCAAACAAGAAAAGAAGAAATTATTTTTTTGAAAACAAAAGTTTAAAAAATTGTTATTTGTAATAGGTGTTTCACACTATGTTGTTGACTAGAAAAGTCTATCAAAAGTCTATTCGATGTCCTTGAAAACAAGAAGAACATCAAAAAGTTGCGCGATAAACAGTCGTTGAGATCAAAAGACTATATCTCTTCTTCTCAATTCATTAATTTACTCACCGACACACATCTGCACCATAATGGGGTTCAGTAGATACTGCAGTACATACCAGACAAATTTGTTCCATTTCGGAGAACTTCAAAGTGAAAACTGTTTTAAAAAAACTTGAAAAAAATGAAAACAGACAACTGAAAATGAGTGGTCGAGAGAACAAAACGGGAGACGAGTGGTATCATACATCGATTGTTTGAAGAGAAAAAGAGACGAAGGCAGCGATAGTCTCGGACAGGTGAACTTGCTGTTTTTAATTAATTCAAACTGAAAAATTGTTATGATGTTTGTATAAACCGATTGATCCCTTTTCCAGATTCAAGAAATTCAATGATTTTAAAAATTCATTAATGGCAAGAAAAGGCATGAATGAAATATGAAATGATAATGGAAATCAATGTGATAATCACAGTTGCAATGAATCATTTATAATCTGACACGTCTCTGGATCCAAGTTCTTGTAAATCTCAAAGAATCCACACATCTGAAGTTCTTCTTGATATTTTCCGAATGATTTTTGAACAGAAGAGAGTAACATCATAATTTGACCGAGTCTCAGACATGGATCCTCTACTTTCTTCACGTTTTTGTAGTAGAAATGGATCTCGCTAACCAGTTTTTCTCGCATAGCCCGACATACTTCAACACCTTGATCAGTGAGTCCATCGAGACCTGAAATCACAAAAACAATTGTTTGAACTTGAGATGACTCATCAGTCACAGTTTCGGGTACTGTTACTCACCAGTGTCCCAAAGGATCAACCCAGAAACTGTGAGGAATTCGTAAACATCGGGCTTCAAAAACCACACGTCATCAATCACGGTTCGCTTATATTCATCCCAGTATGGCTTGAAATACCTGGAAAATGTAATCTAAATATTTGAAATTCAGACAGGTGAACTCTTACGTTTCTGGTGGATTTCCAGTCAGCGCCTCTACATTCATAAACGAGTAAAATCTGCCAACATCTTCATCATAATGATCTCCATTTGGTAGAACCATTTCTTGTCTTCCAGCAGCCAATCCGAGGAATGGAGGCTCAACTAACATGTATTTGATGAAGAAGTTCAGGAATAGAAGTTTCTGAAAACATAATTATAAGGTTTTCATCTTTCATAATTTGAGGTGTCACTTACCCTCTCTAATTTTCCCATTCTCCCCAGCTCTGGATAAGCTCCTTCCACAAAAGTAGATACTAATCTTATATCTTTTCTTAAAATCTCAATGAGCTCCACCATATTTCTTGACTTTGGTGGCTCTTGATTTTGAAACTCTAACTTCCGAACATTCTCCAAATTTTTAAAATGTACACTCAATCGATGAAGACGTGGAATATCAGTTGAACAACTTTGAACTTCATAAGTGTATGGACTCTACAAAAAACGCATTGATTTTTAGTATTGCCACGTCATAAGGGCTTACACCACTGTAGCAGGAACTGGTTTCCGAATCGCCTTTATCTTCACTATATTTTTCTCGTGGCGGTTGAACAGCCGTCGTTTTCATTCCTGCTAGAATACACCGTTCCATTCGACAGAATCGACAGATTTTTGGGTCTTCTGAAATAGATGGGGATATTTTTCAATGGATTTTTTTGAAACTCATACTGAAATTGATTCTGCAAGATTTATCCCTCCTACATTTGATAGCAGACTTTGGGGAGAGAACGTACCGACGGAAGAAGGCGGAGCATGCTCTGAAAATTGAACATTTTAAGTACAAAAATCTGTGTTTTTCTGTCTGTTCAGATGTTAATCGTACTGTATTATTGTGTTTTATCGTAGTTTCCGTTTCCCGATGGGTTTTTTTCGTAGTAAGAGATAAGTTTTTGATCTCATTTCCCTCGTTTCTCTCTCTCCTACACTATCGTCTTTTGTGTTCACAGACCGGCTACAAACTATGATAGCGGCCCCTCTGACAAGTGTCTTGTTTCACGATCTTCCAATCAAATCTACACGAAAAGTCACGTTTTTGATAGGAAACAGAAGTGAGAAATGGGTGAAATTGATTACCTGCAAATTTGAGATTTCGATCCAAAATGACATTCGTTGGCAGGTGAATTACAGACGAAACATGGATGTGGAGACATCTGAAAAAGAAGTATATTGTAGGATTAGAAGAATGAGAGAGGAGTGAATTGAATCAAAACGAAATAAATTGAGATAGATCGGATTTGAAAGAAAAAAGAAATCAGAGGAGGTGGAGAAAGGAGGTGTGGTTTAGACAGAAAACTGAATGAGGAGACTACAAAATATAGTGCGATGAATCGATAAAAAAGCACATCACATAAATGTTAGAGACACACTCTATTTCTCTCACGTACAAACCCGCCGAAATCAAAGTATGGACGGCGGGTTGAGAGAGGAAGAACACGTGAGAGAGACCACCACAAACAAGATAGTGTCTGTAGGAAACGAGACTTAGGAATGGAAAGAAAAAAGAAAAACGATTGAAAAATAAAGTGGATAGAAAACGAGAGGAAGGAAGAGGGAGGAGATTAATACACACAAGTTTTCTGTGCTTTTTGTGATTCAATTTCATTTGTTGTTGTTTTTTTTCTATATATGATTGTGTTTGTTTTCGGGTTTGCAAGATTTGATCCGCTATGGCTTCTTCGTGTACTTCGGACTTCGTTCCCGGATCTGTTGGTGATCTTACGAATTGATATGATTCGTGATCTCTGAATATATCGTAGTCTCTGTCAAAAACCAGGGCTAAGTGTTTGAAGCCAAAACAACACTGTTTGAAAACTGGGAAAAGCTACCGTAATCCCTGTTCATAACATCACCAAATGAAACATCTGCTCCTAGACATTCCTGGTAGACTGTGCTCTATTTTGCTGTCAGTTAAAAACAAACAGATCTGCTATACAACCACATACAATCGTAGTCAAACACTCTGAGCACACTGATTAGAGTGATAGCAGGTCGGGTGTGATCACTTAATTTCACGTGCTCAGGCATTCTGCCACGTCACCTCTTAGGTAAATGCAGGGTCGTCGTATTTTGTAGTGTCCAACAGAAAAAACGAAATGAGTAAGTTGGAAAAAGACAAACAAGAAGATACTTTTGAGATGAAGAAGAATAGGAAACGGTGCGTGGGGAGGTGGGAAGAGTTTGTTCCGAAAATGAGTCAGTTGGGAAGAAAAGTATATGTGGACACTTGAAAAATGATGGAAAAACACCTTTCATCATGTCGGAAACACGTGAAGGACAGTCATAGAAGAGTCATCGAAAGGGCACGGAACACGATTCTATGTTGTAGTTTTGATTTAATTACATCGAAAACGAAATCGAATGAAATCCGACCTTGACTGATCCATTTGAACGAATACCAGGAATTAATTTAATTTAAAAAAAAAAGACTGCAACTCATGGAAGTCAATGTAAAAACAATGCAGGACGGGAGCACAAAGTGTGGAAGAGAGAAAGAGGTGTGTCCTACACACAAAATACACAAAATGTCGTAGTGTTCGTGATATGAGGGCTTCATTTCTCTCTTTCTTTCAATTCGGTAAAAATATCAAAAATAAAGAATTGAGGAGGGCGCGGTCAGAAACCATAAAAATGCTTATTCATAAATTCGCAAAGATCAAGAACAAAATTGAAACTCAATAGTTTGCAGAGGAGGGACATTCAATAGATGTCGAAACTATAAAACATGAAAAGCAGTGAGTAACAGATGAAAAGGGGAATAAAAGGAAGAAAGAGAAAATAAGAATGACATGGAATGATGATGATTTCAGGATCTGGAGAGATATGACAATGATGATGAATGGGGAAAAAGAATATAGTTTGGCGGGATTAAAACTATATTGAGGCTGATCATACGCAGTTTTTTCTAGAAAGTAAAAAAAACGAGAAGCAAGAAAAACTATCCTCTTAATAAGTTATGAAATTTCAATTTCATTTTTCAAAAAAGTGATAGTTTTTTTTCTTGATTTCAAAAAAAAACTCAATGACGTTTTCAGGCTTCGGGCGAGAATAAATTGTTTCCCTCAAAACTTACCTACAAAAGTTGAAGGGGCTATAACGTTCTTTTCCCAGAATCCTCAATTCAGGCTGTCTGAATTAGAATAGTTATCAGTAGTCAGAATTTGCATTTTTAGAATTGTCAGAATAAGGATATCAAGCTGATAGTGTGCTACTTTCAGATTTATACACCAATTTATTTTCAAAATCGAGTATCACTACAAGTTCTAAAAATACAAAATAAGAGCCGAAATTTCTGTTTGAATGTGTTGCCGACTGTCATTGATGAAAAAGAACTTCCCGATTCGATGCATCCGATGAACAAATGGTTCTGAAGGTTCATTTATTCCAAAGTCATGTGTGTTTTGTGTCATAAACCTACGTAAAGCTGTAAACCGATTTCTGAAACATTTCTGAAGATGAGATAAGAACGGGTTTTGTACGTGTTCCCTTTGCATCAAACATCTCTCGGGTACTAAAAACTTTTTGGAAGTGTTCAGAACATAAACGTTTTTCAAGAAACGAAATGCGTTTGATCCTTGCAAACTACTTCTATGTAGATGTCACACAAATCCACCTTCACCCATCTCTTAGTCTCATCAATTTCTCGTTGACCGACTAATCCCGAATGCCGTTCAAAACCACTCAACACGTCATGTCACACATCCTTCTGCTCCTAATCCGGTCGGAATTAAGTGATAACTATTCCTAGCCATGAAGAAAAAAGAGGAAAATACGACAGGATTGAGACGGGAAGTTGATTTATGAGTCTGCGTCTCACCACAGCTCAACGCAATCTAATTTGTTCAATTAAGCAGTTTGGAAGAAGAAAGAAAAGGCGATCTTGCCATTTCTGAGTGATCTTTTTCGTACTTTTGATTGTCTTTTTAGAAAGTTTTCAGGTAGTTTTTCGAGAACTCGAGTTCTGTTATGATAGAAGTGCGCCTGATCACCATTGATTTTGAACGGGTTAAACCTGAGTGCAGTTTTCTCTTCACGTTTTACTTCTTTAGATTTATCTGACGTTTTGAGAGCAATGCTCCAATCTGAGCTGTCACTTAGAGTTCCAAAAAACATATGCTTTCTAGTCTCTCCTGTACATCAAAATTGCTTGTCATCTCCCCCAAAGTGAGCCATCTTTTCAAGATCAGAAGTCTTTCGTTTTATCCATCCATCCATACATCCCTCCCAACCTAATCTTTTTTATAGCCCCGAGGCGCTCGGTTGGCTCAAATTCAATTTTGTTGTAGCTGAGCAGGATGCGAGAAGAGAAGAGGAGCAGTGTTTCATTAGAAGTGTGAATGAACTGCTCCTTCTTTTTCCAACTCGGAGTCGTCGTGGTTGAGGACGAGAGGAGGCGCGACCAAATCGTTTCCGCTGTTGTCGCGACACGTCGACTTCAAGTCGTGATGAGCATCTGCCACGCTCAGTTCCATCGAACTTATTTTCAGTTTTTTAGGATAGAGACACGGAAAAAACATTCGAAATACTTTGGTCTTCTCTTTTTTCTGCCACTGGTCCTTTTTGTCGAATTCCCAGTGGACAAAGTCAGGTATAATAAAAATGTGTGCCCTTCTCACCATGAGAGGATACCCTTTTTCTCAGTTTGCCTAGCGGTTTCTTTCTCAAATGTGTCAAAATGATTCTAATCCTTGGGTCATTCTTCATTTTGAACGGAAAGGGAGGAGAACCAGCACACGGCCGGTCCCATCTTTCTTTTCACCACAGCTCAGTTTTAGTATTTATGAGCTCTCCGTGGGGACCAACCGGAAGAACTCAAAAAGAAGCAGTTGAAAAATCTGAGTATGACCATCTGTTGACCTATTCTAGACAGAAAGAAACTCATCAGTTTTGAAAGTGGTGCCTCACTTTGGGAAGTTTCTTTCTAGCTCTTCTATTTTTCAGAACTGATCTTCAAAAAGTAAATCCTAAGAAGATTTTTGGTCTGAGATTATCTTATAAAGTGGAGGATTTGCATCAGTTTTTTTCTTTAAACTGATTCAAATCGAGGGCTTAGAATAACTCTTCAGACTGTTCCAGAACTTGCTCATTGTACTTGCAGATGTGCGGAATTTTCAGTTTTTGATTCTGGAATGTTTTGAAACCGAATAGTTAATAGGGAACGCTGTACTGTAGATTTAGGATTTTTAGTGAATGGTGTTTCAAGTTTCCGGGGTCTGAATTCACCTATTTACCTATGTTTCTGTTCTTCTGCCATTCTTTATGTTTCAAAATTATCACTCATATTTCATCCTCCTCCTTGTCAACTTATTTTACAACAATTTGTCACAAACCTCTTTGTGGAACCCACCATCGATCATAATCTTCTTGTTGTTATCATCCGAATCGCCCATTCTTTTCATTCTCTCCGGAGAGAAAAGAAGAAAGAAAATATATCTCTGTAACAGATTTGAAAAGAGAGAGAGAGAGAATAATACACGTAATACTCATCAAATATGAACAACTCCAACTCTGATATACAAGAATATTTCTGTGTTCTTCTTCTTCTTTTCGTTTCGATATGTTCTACCTCTGAAAATCGAATGAAGTAGAAGAAGAAGAAGTGGACACCTCTTCTGCTCTTCTTCTTCCTCTTTTTCTTCCTTTCTTACTCGTTAATTCACTAATGTGACATCTCACAGCACCTCTTCTATTTTCTAATGTAAATTAGGGAAGGTGCGGACGTAAAGAGTGAGGAGACTCCTATACTGATTTACTGCTCTTCTAAAGAAAAGGCGTGTCTTCCAATCTTCTTTTTACTATTGTTACGCACGCGATTCTGTAAAACATGATGCCGTGATACAAGATTTCTTTACATCCGATTTTTACATCCTCTCTTTGTCAAAAAAGGTGGTATTTTGTTGAAATGATCGAATGCTTTGTATTTTTCAAATCTGTTTTTTGTAAGGTGGCTGGATTGCAGATGCACCTACAAGATCCGAGAAAAAATGTTTTCATATATTTTTATTTTACCATTATTTACAACATTTTGTTTTCTTAACATTTTCGTAATACTTTTTGAATCAACTTTCCTTATCAGTTTTTCAGAAAGTTCCAATTTTTGAAAGTGTCTTTCTCTTTTAAACCAAGTGGAGACTCCTGGATAGCTAGCAACATGTCCAGAATCCCTCACTCCGACAGTGTTCCAATGATACAGATTTCGTCTGAAAACTTCCATTATTTCTTTTTTTTTTCGTTTCAAAAATCATGACCAAAAACCTAAATACTCAATTATTCCGTTCCTTATCCGACCTTATTTCTGGATTCCTGATTCCAAACCAAAAAACAAACGTTAATTCTGTTATCCACCCTCTAACCTAATCCTATCATCTCCATTTTTCTCATCGTTCTTCTCCATCCGAACTGCATCCGTTATTCAATAACCAAGGCGTCACTTTTCAACTCGAACCTTGTTTTCTAATTTGTGCTGTTCGATTCGACAATTGGTTTACCACCATGTATTTCTGCCATCACAGCCTTTTTGCCACCTTTTGACTCGCCTACTCTCTTTGTATTAAATGGCCCTTTACCTCTTGCTCCTTCTTCTTTTATTTGTCTGCTTCTTTCATTCGAGGTCATGCATTTCTGTGCTCCATTTTTCCGTTTTTGCTTCTTCTTTTCTTTTGTTGCTTTAAAACGACAATTATTGGAACCTAAAGGTGAAGGAAGAAATGCGAAGCAAGTTATTCAGTTTCGACTTCACAACTTCACTTCAGCCACTTCTCTCCTACGTTCCCTTCTCTCTGTTTTCTCATCTCTTTCCATTCAAATCGTTGAATTTAAATTTAATTAAATGATTGAAAAACGAAGATAAGAAGGTGTTGGGCCCCTTCATTGTTTACACCCTTTTACTCACTTCCATTGTTTCGACTAGTTGCTATTTACAGCTCTCCCAGCTAAAGCTTTTTGTTTGTAACCTTCGCCACCTTTTGTTGCAAAAATGTGGATTGTTTTCGTTGTTTGTAGATCAAGTTGTGGATTAGGTTGTACAGATTTTGAAAGTCTCAAAGGTTAACATGTTTCAAAGTTCAAAGAAGTAGAACATATCTAATTCTAACGGAATTTTTAAAACCAAAATTAATTGTGAGACATGCAATTCTAATCTACAAATGTTTCTTTGAAACCAGAATGTCATGATGTTTTTACAAGTTCCCAGACCATCTACTGAAATTTTAGTACATCATTTTTGAGGAGATCGACTCACAGACGAGGGTTTTATAGACTAGAGCTGGAGACAGGGTTGGGAAATTCCGGGCCGGGTCGGGCTGACAAAAAATTCTTCCGGCCCGGCCCGGCCCAGTTGGCCCGGATTCAAAAAATGTGTACCATTTTTTCACAAATTTCTGCAAAATTTTCATTTAAAAAAAGTCAAAATTTCTCGTACTCTAAGACTTTTACCGATGTTCTAAAACACAGTCGAAAAATCCACTTTTTTGCAAAAAAAATCAAAAAAAAAATTCAAATTTCTACAGGAGCCGCGCCGGGCCGGGCCGAGGAAAATTTTTCAGTCGGCCCGGCCCGGCCCGACCCGGAATTTGCCAACCCTGGCTGGAGAATGGTTAAAAAATATTTGAAATCAGAGCATATGGTTGAAAACTAACATCATGAAAATTCTGAACCAGCCTGCGAATTTAATTTGATACTGCATCAGAATTCCAAAATTCATGACCGAAACTCTGCGTATAAAGTTTTTGTGAGCTCCGAAACTTCCCTTCTAGATCTTAACATGCTGACATTTTTGGTTGGATTATAAATATGAATCATTTGAAATCCAATTGTTAGTTCAAATTCCATCTAAACTAGAAACTCACAAATACTACTCTTCACATATCTCTATTTTTAATGTTGCATTTTCCCCGGAATTATCACCGATCCCTGCTGAATCCACCGGATGCAGTCTCACCTTGTCTTTCAAATTATTCGGAAATTGGGTTTCTTTCACTTCTTCTCCAGTCACGAGATACCTAGTTTTGACCATTTCCTGTCAAGTCCAAAACCAGGTCGTCTGTTTCTTTTTCTTCTTCTATTCTTCCCACTTTTTGTATTAATTGTCACCTTAAAAGTCTTATTTGAATAGTACTGTTGGTCCAATTATACGTTAATTCAAATAAAAGAATCTAAGAAAGAAGAATCTTCTCTTTTTGTGTTACTTACCCGTGATTCCTTCGTTTTCCGCCGCCTCCCGCAATTACTATCACATATTCTATCCCGACGACGATGCCCCTAATCGTGTTACTCACACTCTTTCACGCCTTTCTTTTACTTGTCTTTTCTTGACTTTAGACTTTTACAGCTCTCCTTTTTTGCCCATTTTTCCATAATTGTATAGTTTCTTCGTGTTACTATAACAGTTCAAAAAACCCAGGTCATTCCTAATTTGCTGAAATTCTCTTTTTCCCCCGTTTTCGTACGGTCGTTGTCTTGAGGTACGTCTGGCTCATAAGTTCCATGATTTCAGGTTTCTGCTTTCAGTCGAGTTCAAGCTGAAAACTTCCGTATTTCGAATATTTTCTGTTTTTCCAATTAGTATGTTTCCAATCATAAAACTCAAACTTTAATTCCAGAATTCCAGATGAAAATGCGATTGATACATTTGAGTCAAAGTTCCGTAAGCCTTCTTTTCCGACTTCTTCTTTTCTGGAATACTGTTGGATTGGCGGCACGTGAGAAGTCAAATCAAGAGTATTGGAAAGATCAGCATCCACAACAAAGATGGAGAATTTATTGTAAGTTGGAGAGAGTCAATTAGATCATTTAATTGTAGGCGGGCGGAACTCAGATGAAAAATTCATGAACGACAGAAATAGAGCAAGTGAGGGCGGGGAGTCTGATAGTTTCCGGTAGGAATAAAATTTGAAGTTAATACAGTGGAAGTTTAGCAGATTATTATCGTTTTTTGAAACATAATCTAGATTATCTGAAAGAAACATTGTCTGGATGATCTGCAAGCTAAATTGTATATGGATATATTATATTGTTTATCGATAAAGAAATTGAGAAGTGATTAGCAATTGAAATTTGAAAAAAGTCACAAACAAAATTCAAGATAGCAGGAAAATCTTGAGAAACAACTAAAAAGATGCTTTCGAGCCTAATATGAGGCAAAACCAATTTTTGAAAAAAAAAAGGTTGATTTTATATTATTGATTCAAATGGTGTCCAAAAACTCGATAAACACCCAAATCTCAGAAAAAAGATGTACGAATCATTTTTATGAATGAAGTTTGGAACGTTCTCCTCTTGTCAAAATTGAATGTCAGAGGTTATGATACAAACTAGATGAAGAGAATTTCAAACTGATAAACATCTAGAATATCAAATTAGAAACTTTCGGAGACCAGCTTCCCGTCAGTTACAGTGTACCAGTTACTTTTGGAAACTCGGAAACGAATGTTTCAAAGTTGGAGATGTTTTGTATACTGATTAGGTAACATATGTTTTGAGAAACTAATTCTCAGGTCAATCGATTCCAATTATTTTAAATCTCTCATTTGATAATTAGAAATAATTTCAATAACTTAAATGGGTTCAGCTTTGGTCTACTGGTATTTTGTGTTTTGGATACACAGTTTGTAGCTCTAAAACTGATTCCTCAACTCAATTTTCAAACTTTTCAAGTACCCTTTTCTCCCAACTGTTCTTGAGTTTTCCACTCTCGAACCGAGCTTCCACCACACGTCAAAACTTTTCATTTTCACCTTTTCGAACTCTAACATAACTCCTTTTGTCATTTTTACTTCTCTATTATTTCCGTCTTTTTTCTCAGCCCGCTCATGTTTCCGATTTCATGAATTTCCGATTGGCGGCGACGGGTAAACGTAGTGAGCCTAAATCCGTGTTGAAAGCGGTTTTTCACTTCTTGAAATTGCTCCCCGAGGCCAAATTTATTAGCGTCGGCCCAAAAAGGGAGGCACCGAATGTTTTTCTTGAAAGGTCCTCTCGACGAACCTTTTTCAATATTTTATTTATCACCGGTTACATGTTCAAGTGACACTTCGAGTTGAGAGTAGTATGACTACTTTTTGAAAGAAAATAGGTCATGTTCAACAAATGGGAAAACAGAAAAAAAACAACAATAAAAGACTGAAAAACAATTTGAGAAAAGAGGAAGAAATCGAGACTGAAAGCTAATTTAAGTTGTGACGACGAGAAAAGTGATTAGCTTCATCGATGTGTGAAACAAAACAACGAGTTAAATTAGACCGCAATTCCTGCTTCTCAAGGGGGATCATTTGATTATTCCGGTGGACGGGCTGACGTGGTTTCTTCTGACTTTTACTATAGTGGGCAATGAGTTTTATGTACGATGTGAGTCATAGAAAATGGGAAGGAAGGGTGGAATTGTCTGGAAGTTTTGAGAGTTTGGTTGACAAGATGGTTATACTTTTGATGAAACAGAGAGTTCAACGTCTAGGCTTGCTCACAACTTGCATATTTTTCAAATTTTACAAAAAGATTGTGAGACACGTTTCAAAAGTAATAGATAAATGTCAGCATCCTAGAAACACTAGGAATCTGAAAATCTAAACTGTCTATTCGGTTCTGTGCTTATGGGTTGAATGAAATTGACTCTCATTCTTTGGAGATCTCTGTTCAGACACTTTCTCAATCGCTCAGAACCAGCTTACTAGGAAATGAACAGCTGATGCTCAACGTAATGTCGGAACTCCTACTTCCTACTGATAGTGAGACTTTCTTCGTTCCAATACGTCTGAAAGACTAGATGATCCAGATAAAAATTTGTTTTGAATGATTCATTGCACTCCTTGTTGAGCCCACTTCACGACGCTTCTCCAAGTTTTTGTTGGCCATGAAAAGAAGACGAAAAGTAGTGAAGGGAAAAGATCTTCAAGAATTGGATTCAAGTATCGTCACACAAAAACACAGAGCGACAACGAAGAATAAAGAAAAGCGAAAGGAGAGGCCTCTTGTGTTTCTTCATGCCCAAATATTTGTGGGACCCCGTGTGCACAGAAGGCGCTGGCGCTTATACGGATGGGCCCCATCATTTTGTCCTTGTGTGCATGTGTTTCCTCGTAAGCATGTATGGAGCAGCATCCCCCGGGCAGCTCCGTCCTCTTCGTTTTCTCGCCTCGTCTACCTCGAAATTGGCATTGCGCAGAAGCGCGTTAGACCCCGCCTTGTCGACGGGAAAACGAAGAAGTCTCCGCCCACTTCTCACGTCCTCCACGTCGTCGGCGACGACGCACCGGCTCAACCCAAAACAGGCAACTACTTGCTCCCTGAAGCTGTTGCTGGTATTTGAATCTGTATTCCGGCGGTGAAGGGAGAAGAAGAAGAAGAACGGTGCACGTGGAACAGTCAGTCACCGTTTGTCGGGATGCCCGATGACCTCCCAGTTCACCAAACTCTTCTCGTTTATTCTAGCGAATGTTCATGATCCGGCGGCTCCCGACGATGCAGGTAGGCAAGGTTTTTGGGTTCTCAAAGGGATTAGTGCATGGAACTGTGGGAAAGTCAGCCAAGAATCTCAATTATGAGACTCATATAGCTCTAGTGAGTTTTCATGAAATCATCACCTTCGACAGAAATCATCTAGTGAACATCCTGTCTAAATCTATCGAACTCTAAATCAGAATCAGAAATATTTGAGTACGTCTAAAACAGTGAGAAAAAAACCCTAAATTAGTTCAATCATACTCTAAAAGTCTAAAATTTAAGCTTGCCCTTTGTAACTTGCTGACAGACATGTCTGTTCAAAAGTCATTTGGATCAGAAAACAAGGTTCTCTGACAACAATCCGAACGAGGTTCTCTCATTCTCCCATAATACGAATAGTGTCACCCTGGATCCACTCATAACACAAACTTATTCCATATTTTCTAAAGAAATCTGGAAGATGCTAAGGTGAAAGTAAATAAACAAGAGAGAGAACTGAAACAAAACATTCCTCTCTCTTTTTCCTTTCAGTCTTCTCATCTCCTCTTTGCGTGTCATCCGTTTATAAATCCGCTAATCTTCGGCGCTCCCCATCGTTCCCTATTTTCATATCAAGAAATGCCCCCCCCCCCCCCCAGTCACTTTGACTAACTTCATAATCGTAGGAGGCATCCGATATTTTCACGACGGAAAGTGCTCCCCCACGTCTTCTTCTTTCAATTCAAATCATCATCATTCGAATCAGTCGAATAAACGTTTTCTCTCTCTCTATGAGAAAAGATGATGAGGCTTCATGAAGAGCATCAATCTCAAAGTTGTGACAAGTGTCCAAGTGTTCCTTTTTCACTACTAGTTTTTTTGTTGTAGATCTCAATTGAACACTTTTTTTTTACTTTTTTGAGAAATGCTACTTTCCATTTTTTGATTGCACAAAAAACGAAAACCTGAAATTCAAAAAACAAGATAAAAATCTCTGAACTTGGAGTGAACCTAGACTCGAGATTTCCTTCTATTTTTTCTTTTTTTCTGGTACGTCTTTTTTTGTTTCTGGCTGGCAAATGATGCTGATCAACCTCACTTGTAGCTAATTGAGTGGTTATAATAATACATAACATGAAAATTAATCATTACTTTTGGGAAATAAAACTAACTGTACTTTTTCTGCAGTGGTCTCTCAGAACTCTCTAATTACCTGGTATCATTATCTTTTTTTTATGATTTTGACTCATTTTTCAAAACTGTGCTCTTCTGGAACTGGGAAAAAAGTATTCGAAGTGAAAAAGCACTGCCAAAGGAAGCTTGGCGCTTTAGTACTCGCTGTTTAGAACTTTTCGAAATTCGAGTTTTTGAGTTTCGAGCTCAGTCCGATGGAGCACCGTTTCTTCTCAGAAAATGTTTGATCATCTGCTGAAGATGCACTTTGTTCCCGTTCGTTTCTCTATCTCTCCCTCTTCTCGCCATCAAAGATGAATTACTGATACTTTTGAGCTGTGCAGAGCAACCGGAACTTTCAGCGGAACTCGTCCAACAATAGGCATCCCTTCCCAACCAGTCTGCCTTCTACGTCCTCTTCTTTCTCTTTTAGAGGCTTCTTCTTCTTTCGAAAACTCTCAGTTCTAATTCTTTTCCATATCTTATCTAGTACCCCTTATACGAAGAAGACGCCCCAGAAAACCCATTTGAGGAGTCCAGATTGTCTTATTTCTGTTTCGGCGCCAGTGCAGAAGTGAACAAAAAAGACACGCAAAGATGCTTTCAAGACTTGTCACTCATCCATAGGACCAGGCCGCCCTTCTATATCTCCCGCTTTGGACCACTTCTTGCCCATTCGTCTCAGAAATATTTTTCCTGGACATTCACTCACTTTTTTCATTTTCCTCTTCTTCTTCTTATTCTTATTTTTTCTTTTTTTTGTGGTGTTGCATTCCATCTCTTTGCTCCACGCAGTCACTGGCAATTCAACAATCAAGTTATTCCGTCGACCCAGCCATAGTTTGGTGGTGTCTCCGCACTTTTGCTCTTTCCAAAAGTGGAATCGAGCCCAACTGTGTCTGATGGATGGCGGCCGATGTTTTGCAAATTGTCTCTTATCTCCTTGCTAATGTGTCGGATTTCAATTCGGGTAAGCATCTCTATCTATCTACTCGATTTCAGTCACTCGTATTTAGTGACTCCTGGGAACTATCCATCTTCGTTAGAGTACGCGGGGAATTTAGAAAATTGTTGATTTCCCTCTGTGGTTTTCTGGTTGATCTAGATTTTTAAGGACTAGAGAAGAGTGGATTGTTTACAGTTCCAAATAAAAAATAAATCGTGTTGCTCTTTTGGGAACTCAACTACATATGTACCTGAACGGAAAGGAAGCGGGAGGATGTTTTTGAGAAGATTGCTAGCAATTTCTATCACAGAAAACAGCCCACTGTAAAGAGAACCAACAAAAATATTTGTGTTTAAGTAAGACCGTCAACAGAAAAGTTTTGAAAAACATTCAAAGAAAAATCCAAGCCTGGGCATTCTATGAGTAGTTCTATGAGCTTGCAATATTTCTGGAAATCTGAGAGCTGCCTTCTAGGCTTAAGTTACCTCTCAATATCAAGCTGGAAAAGTCAAAAACAACAAAGAACGGTAAAAACCATTTCGCTTGATTTTTTATACATATATTTTTGAGTGGTCTAGATTTTTTTCAATATAAAAGGAGAAGCCCTACAAAAGTTCACGATCTACTATTTTCAGCGGTTTCTTTCTCTAGTTTCTTTTTGTTTTTAGTCTTTTTTTTCTCGCGTTCTTTTCATTTTTCTTCCTCTTCATGTGCTCTAATTAGGTTAGTTCACCCACATAACTAGTCAGCTTTTCAAGAAGGCGATACCAAAACGGATTTTATGCTCTACCAAATTTATCTCATTATAATACCCAAAATACCCAAAATAGGGACCAACTCGAGCACAAAAAGTTAATGAGCTCCGTTTTTCTCCCTACTTTTTCTGCCCGAAAAACTCGTGTCATTTCGGATTGAAATTCAAATTTACTCGCTTCTGTTTTTTCCTGCAGAAGCACTCGGTTTCAGAGACGAGCTCAACGATGGCGTGTGCTCTCGGAAACGTCCCAAAAACAAGTTTATCTGTCCATCTCTCTTTCTCCTCAATATTAGTTTTGGCGCCCGTTTTGCTCTAGGACCAACAGAGAAGAATTCCCTTGAGGATCTCTCACGGACACAGGAAACTTATTCCGAGAGGATAGAAAAATGGGTGCTTGTGGAAGGAATAAGAGAACATGAGAACACAAAACGAATGCCCCTGTCATGATGAATATGTATCGGATGCTTACAAAAATAATGGCTCAAATGAATCTTGTTGGCCGCTTCTTTCGGGTTCGCTATACAATTTCCGTTTTCATTTATCATGGAGAGATTTTTCAATTTCCTTAGCTCAGGAAAAAGTCTTGGATTGATTGAAAGAACGCTGAAATAGAAATATCAGGAATCTGAACTTTTTCCAACATAAAACTAGATTAACCGACTAATGTTTTAGAAGGAATTATTTGAAAAACTCACATTGCAAGAAATAGTTAATTTTTACTCTTTTTACATTTTCAAAAGCTTAACTTTCATGGAGGTGTAATTTCAACACATTATTTCTCTATCCTGATTGTAACATAAAATAACTCAAAACTTCCTCAATCATTTCCCAATAATTTTCCAATATAAAGCCCTTGTACTTTTTTGAAGTACCTCCCCTATTGAAATTAAAAGTTTCTCTCTGCAAAAAAAGTTTTTTGTTCACTTTTACTTCCGTTGCTCGTAGTAACTTCTCAAAAAAACTTCCGGTCACTTGTTTCTCCTGCAAAAAGGGCCTGAAGTATTATTCACGTATACTTGTAATCATGACTTCAGAAGAGCCTTCTACAACATCTTTTGAACAATATATTGAATAACTTCGTCTCTTCTCTTCTTCTCTTTTTTTGATTCTCCTCCTGACAAGAGCTGCCCACCCGTGGCCCCGAGTAACTCGTTTTGCCATTGAAGGTACACGTTGTGTCTGCCTTCTCTTGTGTTTGACTCACTGTCTCGATGGAAAAATTTCGACCCAACGGTTATTAGATTTGATTGTTGTATGTGAGAAGAAAAAAAGGAGAGTTGCAAGAGAAGAGATAAAAAAGAAGGAGATAAATAGAGAAGAAGGGAGAGAAATTGTTGGACAGAAAATGGAAAGATTAAATGAATAGTGCAAGGATCTATTTCCACTTTTCGGATTTTCTCGAAATAAAAAAGTAGAAAAAAGCTCCCTCATCTAGGTGGTAGTTTTCTGCTCCTTTCCCATCTGTCAATCAAAAACGAAGTATGCAAACTACAACGTCACGCGTGGTTTTTTTTTGGAAACTTGGAGAAAGAGCACGAAAATAAACAAAAATTTTTTAAACTGGGACGTAGTATTTTGAAAATCGCGAGACTTTACATATGTCTGGAATGGATATATGACCTAATCAATCCTTCACATTTTAGCTGATCATCTAGATATCAAAAAGTGCTCCTGAACTTTTTTATTATGCTTTTATCAAGATAAAACTTGATTTTTGAACCCATTTCTTAGCTGAACTCTCGATTTTTCGTCTTTCTTCTGAACTGAAACCCACGTCATCAAACCCATTAACTCGGAATCTTCTCTTCAAAAAGTTTGACGATGTCGTAAAAACCGTGAAACTGACGAGTTTGCACTCTCATCCCAAAAAGACGAAAAAAAGCAATTCGAGAATCGAATTGCAGTGTGAAAAGAGCCCTAAAGCTGCAATTTCGCTCGTCTTCTGATCCGTTTTTCATTCTCATTTTCTAAATTAAACGCCACGATTCGCTTCTCTTTTTTCTCCTAGCTTCGGTCATAAATCTCGTGGCTCCTCACGCAAAGTGATGTATGAAAGGAGGGACTTTTCCATTTGGAGACTTCCAAAAAAATCAGTATAATAGAAAAGAAAAAGAATGAGATAAATGTTGAAAAGGGATGGTGAAGTGCGAAGTGCTCTCAACAAGATTCTGGACGGACGAGCACCACTTCAAGACGAGGGGAACAATCGGCCAGAAACCAAAAGAGAGAAAAAAACGGAAATGAATAAAAATAACAAAGTGATAACTAAAATTATATTTCAGCGCTACGTCTACCATGTTACTCCTGCATGAGTCCATACCTAGAAGACCATTATCCATACATATCACATTTGTACCGGAAACCACTTGCTTTCGACATACATTGCGATAAACATAGGTATGATCTTATCTTCCAAAAGAACATTTTCAAAGTAAATTTGAAATATTTCAGCCTAGACACAAGTTATCTCTATTCAAAGAATTGTTCCGATATGTGCGTCACTCTTAGGATCAATGATGTTGTTGGGGGTAAGAGAGATGTCTGAACACTTTTTTTTTCAATGATTCGGGATTTCAGGGAGGCGGCGACACGGTTATATGCGGGGATGTCTATCGGATTTGCATGGATACAATCACTCACTGATTAGGACTCTTGCTGAAAGACAGGGATGCTTGGGTGAGTTTTCTGAATTATTTTTAACAAGGAAATGAGAAAACGATGACTCGTGAACTGAAACGAGGGTTTTATAAGTTCTAGACCTCTAAAAAAAACTATCCCACAACATCCTGTTCCAGATACGACAGCTCGTGAGCTATTTCTTCCAACTGCCCAACGTCAAGAACTCGAACCATCTCGTCTTTCATTGTGCGCCTGTCACAATAATCTCTGCAATTTCTCCGTGTCGCCGCCATGTTTCTTCATTTTCCTTTTCGTCATTCTTGTCATTTTCTTAATGCGTTGATGTGGTGGTCAACCTTTTTTACTTTTTCCAATCGTTTCTTTCACTTTTTTTAAAAAATCCAATCAATTTTTCAAAGAATTCTTTCTTCGATCAACAAATTTTGGAATATATCTATGTTTGAATCAAACCGATCCACTTTTCATTTTTACGGGTTTTCTCACCACGTTTTGCCTCTATTGAAGTGTTTTCTATTGTGTTTTCAATGAATTAATTTTAGACTGAAAGTGAAATGATTCACCGTATATTATTAGTTACATATCAAACATCAAAACGTGTCAAAAGTTAATCCAACTATCAACTGAACCATAAGAGGGTGAAAAACCAAAGAAAATCTCGAGATTTTAGGTTACCCCCGATTGGTTTAAAACTATTTTGGTTGAATCAAGACTTTTTGGATATCAAAGTTTATCAAACGAACCAAAAAATAGAGAAAAGAGTTTTGAATAAAGAACACAATACCAGTTTTGAAATATTTTACAAGGAAGATCAATTATTAACGGAAACAACAGTAGATCCAACAAAAGTTTCCTTTTTTCTCAAGATTTTCGTGCGAATTTCCGAATTGTAAACAATGGTAAACAATCCATCAATCATTGCAATTAGAGCCCAGCCGACAAGAGACATGAAGAATGCCACGTACTTATTAGAATTCATTGGAACAACCAGATAGGATGCATATCCCATCAGGTAGCAGATTCCTTGTCCAAATGTCTGAAAAAATTTATGTGTATTTGACATATTTGTTTCGATACCTGTTTCAGAAAGTCTGTTTCTTTTTTCGTATAATTATCAGCTCGTTTTCCATCTCGAAACTGTCTTCTCATCTTTTGAACTTTCAGCAAAGTTACAATATCTATGATAGCATCTGCCAGAACAACAACCACATTCTTCAGAAAATCGGCATAATACGCATACCATCCACATACTGGAATTGTTACATCGTAGAATGCTACCCAAGTAGTTGGATCATATTCTAATTTGCAGTCAACTGGAACAGAACAAGGGGTTGCAATACGATAAAGTGTCTAACTCACGTCCATAGATAACAAATGTCATCATCGAAAAAGAAAAAATTGCAATTACAATTAAATATATCGATGTGGCTCGGATGCTGAAACTTTGAAAAAATATTTTGAAGTATCTCATAGAAAATTACCTGAAAGTACTCTTGTAGGAAAATGGGAAGAATACCGCACTGAATCGATTCAATGAGGTGAGAAAGTGAGTGTGAATTGAAATTTCATAGCAAACGACAAGTAAGTACCCAGCATGACCGGAGTATCGAATCATGAATCTGTTCGCTCTGAAAACATCTTTTCATTACCTTCACCTACGTGTATTCACCTACAAAACTATCATCGGAGTGACATATAAAAAATAGACAGTGAGATAAACTGCATCGCAGAACGACTTCACAAGTGTCAGCAACATGAATGGACTTGAAATGGACTTATCCTTAATAATGATAAAAGTAACAGTCCAATTAAAAACCATTCCAAACAGAGAAATAGGTAGCAATGAGATACCAACAAACTGTGGTTCCTGCATTCTTCTGATTCAGATGTTTGAACAAATTCAAATTCTTTCCAATTTTGTCTGCTTTTGTGTGGATTTTTGTCTTGTTTTCCATTCTACGAATTCAAGTTTATTATCTCACAAAACTGATTAGAATTAATTAAAACCGACGCCAGACCGGAAGAATTAGAGATCAATGCGGTAGCTCAACTTTCGTAGCTGAAATCCGATAACTTTTCTTCCGTTTTCGAAGTTTTCTTCGAATTTCCGAATTATAAATAAGTGTGATAACACCTTCTGCTGCATGGACTGTGCTCCAGAGGAAAATTGAACAAAGGAACGTGATGTAGTCTTGTTCAATGTTTCTAGCAGGAAATATGTAAGCGATTATTTCAATGGACATGAAGATAGTTTGGCCGAATGTCTGAAAGTCATAGATTATTTAAAAAAAAATACTTGATTAGTTTACCTGTTTGAGAAAGTAGGACTCTTGGAGGCTATACGTACGAGAC
Source organism: Caenorhabditis remanei (assembly GCF_010183535.1). Classification (NCBI taxonomy): domain Eukaryota; kingdom Metazoa; phylum Nematoda; class Chromadorea; order Rhabditida; family Rhabditidae; genus Caenorhabditis; species Caenorhabditis remanei. Next base: position 7,936,022 of record NC_071332.1, read on the forward strand.
GTGGTACTTCTTCTGGGCTGAAAAGGCTGTCTTGTGAATGCCAATCGGAATGGGAACTCACCAATTTTTTCAAACTCAAAACTCGAGCAAAGGTGATGATATGTAGAATCAAATTAACAACTGACAAAAATAAATTCTTTCCCAAAAACATTGACCATCCAAAAAATTCACATTTGTCCGAACCCGTGATTAGAAATGTCCAACGGTCATCAATGAATGAAAATCTACAATCCACTGCTAGCAAATAAGTTGAAACAACGATTGCAGATAGAAAAATTATGAATCCAATAAGAAATTTTGTGGTTCTTGGGTTGAAGAATGTGTTGTATGATAGAGGTGCAAATACAGCAGTTAATCGATTTATGGAGACAACTACGTGGAATTGAGTTGTAGAATCATAAGAGAGTATACTAAATACTCCACATATTCCGGAATACTCTTTTAGAAAATTGATGTTTCTGAAACAGACAGTGTTAAAACTAATAACGCTCGGTTGTAATCCTACAATATTATCATAGGGCTAACGAAAAATAGGTCGAACGTTGAGCCAAGAGCATAGAAAAACGCAATGGTAGCAGTAAGAATGGCAAATGATCGATGGAGATTACGGTAATGAATAACGATTATGACAATTGTCCAATTGGAAATAAACCCAAATATGGAAGGCTGAAAGTATTTCAGTTATATCTATACTCCTAGATCTTCAATAGAATCCCACTCACCGGAATTAGTGAGAGACCGACGAGTTGTTGCCTGAGCATACTTGGAAATTCCAGCAGAATTCAGGAAGCAGTATGAGTTGGCCAACGAACAAATTTTCTTAATTAATCAATCTTTGTTCGTGAGCAATCTACTTCTCAAATATAAAATGAAAACAAGAACAAAATCTCAGAACAGAAAAAATTTATTTGAATCAAGGCTGACATGGAATGTACTTCATTTGCCCCCCCTAAAGTACCGATTTTTTTGCTCATTCGATGAGTTTTGCGAAGAATATATGAGCCATAACGGGTTTTCCTGTGACGTGACCTTGTTTTTGAGAAATTGAGATTTTTCGAAAAAAAAGTTTTTTTTTTGAAATTTTTTCTAAATCAATTTTTTTCACTAGCTAGATGTAATATTAAAAAAAAAGGGATTATGGCATAAAAGTAGCAAATTTCAAGGGCTTTAAGAATAAAAATTAAATTTGTAAAAAAAAGTTTTTTTGAGTGTCAAATTTTCAAAAAACTGACACCAACTCGAATTTTCGAAAATTTCAAACCGCTCTAAAAAAATTTAACGGGATTATTTATTTTTTTCCTGTTAAGGGTAAAAAGTGCAAAAGATGTACATTATTGTTGTGCAAAAAAATTAGGGGGGTACCCCCCATTTACGAGAGAAATTTCGATTTGAATGCTTTTTTTAGTATACAAAAAGGGCCTGTAAGATAAGAGGTCAGAATTCCAACAAGACATCTATTTTAAGAAAACATAAAAGAGACTTTGTATTTTTATAATGCATTGTTGATTTTCTAGTAGTAATCGTGCCGTCCTGTCAACTTTCCTTTTCACAAAATTTCTTCAAAAATCATTAATTTTCAATACTTTGAGACTTCAAACACTCATAACTTCTTCAAAACTGTAAGCAAAAAGTTGAAACTTCGGGAAAAAATTTTTAAACGTGTTCTTGTTTGAAAAAATTAGTTTTGGTCTGTTTTTTGGACAAAAAAGTTTTTCCGATTTTTCATAAGGGGGGACCACATGAAATTTCGGTTAGAAATGGAAAAATTTTTTTTTTCCAAAAACGACCCTAAAGTGTTTTCAAAGGATAATTTAAGCTTCAAAGCAACAAAAAACCGTCTTGGGTCGTTTTAGGAAAAAAAAAATTTTCCCATTTCTAACCGAAATTTCATGTGGTCCCCCCTTATGAAAAATCGAAAAAAAAATTTTGTCCAAAAAACAGACCAAAACTAATTTTTTCAAACAAGAACACGTTTAAAAACTTTTTCCCGAAATTTCAACTCTTTGCTTACAGTTTTGAAGAAGTTATGAGTGTTTGAAGTTTCAAAACATTAAAAATTAATGATTTTTGAAGAAATTTTGTGAAAAGGAAAGTTGACAGGACGGCACGATTACTACTAGAAAATTAACAATGCATTATAAAAATACAAAGTCTCTTTTATGTTTTCTTAAAATAGATGTCTTGTTGGAATTCTGACCTCTTATCTTACAGGCCCTTTTTGTATACTAAAAAAAGCATTCAAATCGAAATTTCTCTCGTAAATGGGGGGTACCCCCCTAATTTTTTTGCACAACAATAATGTACATCTTTTGCACTTTTTACCCTTAACAGGAAAAAAATAAATAATCCCGTTAAATATTTTTAGAGCGATTTGAAATTTTCGAAAATTCGAGTTGGTGTCAGTTTTTTGAAAATTTGACACTCAAAAAAAACTTTTTTTTACAAATTTAATTTTTATTCTTAAAGCCCTTGAAATTTGCTACTTTTATGCCATAATCCCTTTTTTTCAATATTACATCTAGCTAGTGAAAAAAATTGATTTAGAAAAAATTTCAAAAAAAAACTTTTTTTTCGAAAAATCTCAATTTCTCAAAAACAAGGTCACGTCACAGGAAAACCCGTTATGGCTCATATATTCTTCGCAAAACTCATCGAATGAGCAAAAAAAATCGGTACTTTAGGGGGGGCAAATGAAGTACATTCCATGTGAGATACGTAGATGACTGGCATGAGTAATAGCCTGGGAAAAAAGCGAAATGTGGGAAAGTTAATACAAATGCATTGGGGGAAAACAGAGGGATGGTTCAAGTCAAAAGAAAGATTATTGTGATAGTAAAAATTAATGACGAACAGAAAATCGAAGATGTTCCAAGTCGATTGAACCAGGTTGGATTCCAAAATTTGTCAGCAAAACGGTCGAAAAGTGCTCGAAAAAAAAAACAGTTTTGAGTAATGATTTGCTCATCATCCAGTCTTCGAATTCATACTCAACTCAGATAATCCAACCAAGTATAATAGTAACCTGAAAAAATACTGTTCAATTTTTCATGTGATTTCAAAAAAGACTCGTAGCTGGGTGACTAGCAGACAAAAACATGCTTATCAGAAGTCTAATCGAATATTTCAAACACAGAAATTATTCTCTTCAGATCAAATGAACTACGTCTTTCTGAGGAAATGAAATTTCCGAAATATAATCATGTTTTTGAATCATAGAGCACAAAAGTGCTCCGATATAGACCAGAAAGTGATTGCCATCATGGAACATTCGTCAGACGTTAGTTTGTTTCGGCAGACTGAGAGTCAAAATATCTGAAGATCGATTCTCTGAATAAATTGTGAAGTAGAACTCTAGACAGCGATTATATCTCGGTTTGGAATAGATCATTTGCGATAACCATTGACTAACCACGTTTTTGCTCTTTTTCGTTTTCTGTGTCATAATTGCTACATCTCTCTTTCTCAACGAGTAACTTGCGATAACTGGAATTCAGTCTGAAATGATTGTTGATTTCAATAACTGGATTGCTGCATTTTTGGTTGTCACTGTAGGTTCTTTCTGTATATTTGGGTTTTATTTTTGCTTTTTCAGATGGGAGTTTTTGGTGTGACGTGCAACTTTCTAATCATCTACATGTTCAAAAAAGAGAAAGCCGATCGGAGCTCATTCAATCTCATTTGTGTTTTTCGGGCATGCATCAATTTGTATGCACTCATCACTATGTTTCTCATGTGTTTTCTACCGACAATTGTTCTGTAAGTTTGTTTAAATTATTTTAAATTAAATTATAATTGGTAATCCTCTTCAGAGGTACTCCCATTTGGCCTCCACTTCTGAAATCCATTTTTATCATTTTCCCAAACACATTTTATCTTGGAAACGAGTATCTAACAATTCTAGTTGCTGCAAACCGATTCTGTGCCTTGTTTTTTCCAATTCATTACTCCAGGTTTTTTGGTTTTCGACCTACTCTGGTAAGCGTCGCATTGTAATATTTTGCCTTCGAGAGCTCCAATTTATTCAGATCATAATGATAGCTATTTATGGTTATCGTTTTTTCAATCTTGTCATTACTTGGATTATATATTTTAACAAAGGAGAGGAACAAGGTGTTGATTGTTTCGTGTTTTTCTCTACTGATATCCTAACGTGGATGACGACAGATGATCCTGCTTGCGTAATGGAAGACAATATTCTATTGGTAGTTGGAATCACATTTCTGATTGTTTTTAGTCTGAATATCGCAATTTTCACTAAAATTATATTGTTCCAAAGAGTAAGTTTACATTAGATTGTTTTTTAAGTATGTTCTTGATTAACTCGTTTTTCATTTTCATTTTCAGTTCAATGGTCAATCTGGAAAACAACGTTCATCAAACGAGCGAAGAAATATAATATTGTTTGTTCAAACTGTTTTGCAAGACTCTCTGTATATCATTGATTTGACATTCACATTCAAGTTGAGCGCTCTATTGAATACGAGAATGTGGGCGTTCATCAGCGGAACATTTGTTTGGGAATCTCTACATGCGTTCGATGGGTTTGTTTTCATCTCATTTCTCAACTATACTCATTAATAATTTCAGATTTATAATGTGCCTTTTCAATGAGAAACTATCGATAATAAAGCATATCCTCCGATTCTACCCATCCCCACGCGTGTCTGAAATCGCACGAACCACACCATCGACGACATTGGCGAGAGTCGAGTGATCAACACTGGAAGTGCATTCAACCGGAACTTGTTTTTGCTTGATCTGACGAATTACCACGCAAATCTTCTTCTTTTTCATCTTTCTGTTCTCCGTTTCAGCATAAAAAAATTCATTTCTGCTTACATCATAATCAATGTCAATTCCTAATGAAACTTTATATAACTTCTATGATCCTTACAACATGATCGCAGGTGTTTCCATGACTTTGGTGAGACTTGGTAAGGCATAAATTGTAAGTTATTAATTTTCAGGTTGGCCTGATTGGTATTCCTGCCAATTATTTAGTGATTTCCATCTTTGTCGAATATCCATCGGAAAGAACTTCCTTCACAACATTGGGTGTAACTAGAGCCACTGCCAATCTCCTCATTCTAATCGGTCTCTACGCAATGATTTTTATCCCAACTAGTTTTGTGTGAGTTAGAATATCTTCTGTTATATTTAGGAGATTGAATTCAGGGGTTACACTCCTTTTCTGCCAGTTCCAGTGACCACTTTATCGATAACAGTCGGAATGGCAATATACGCTATAAATGAGAATCAGACTCTTCTAACCGCACTCAACAGGTTTTGTGCTCTGTATTTTCCATTCCAGTACTCAAAGTTTTTTGGAATGAAACCAACCATTGTGAGAATCTTCTGTTTTAGACGTTACTTTCTAAACGAATCTTCAGATGTTACTCACAATACTCTGGATATACCGAGTCGGTAAAGTTATCGTTCCATGGTTTTCTATTGAGTTGTCTAAGAATGTATGTTGGGCTTACTTCTCACCTAATTATCTGACATGGTTAATTACTTCTCCTGAAACTTGTGGATCGTCATTCGATGGGACAATTATGGCAGCTCTTCAGATATTTGGCCTCACAACAGTTTTCAATGTTGCCACTTTTTCCAAAGTTTTGTACTTTTATCGAGTGAGATTTTCGATTTGAGTAGTAGCTGCATAACTAATTTCAGCATAAATCTCAGTCGGATGCAGTTTCAAGACGTAAGGAAAGGAAGAACATTCTTCTATTCTTCCAAACTATCCTCCAAGATTTTTTATATGTCATTGACTTCACGTTCACTTTTTATTTTAGGTGAGATTCATTAAAAAGTTCAGTTTTCTGTTTCAAAATTTCTTTCTCAGTACGTTGATAGACCACCGAATGTGGACGTTCCTATCAGGCACTCTGATCTGGCAATCAATTCATGCAATCGATGGGTGAGACAAGATTTTGAAATATGAAGAAACTTATGAATCTTTCAGATTAATTATAATATTGTTCAGTGAGAGAGTTTCCATTTTGAAAGGATGTTTCACGAAGAGATTGTCTCAGTCGGAGCTTCAATCACTTCCACATAGTGATTTAAAAAGACATTCTATTTCGGCGGCATTGGCAACAATAAATTGAATTAATTTCACCGAACACTGTTTCTTTCAATAAGATTTTTGAATAAACCCATGAACTTGGCCAAATTCATGTTCTTCAGAACAGCCACTAGACTTGAAACACATGGAACCATTCGCGTCACAAATGCTTGTACCCAATATTGGTTGCTCAAACTACAATGTCATTCATCCGTGAAAATCTGCTTAAATAGAGTATAGTCTTCACTGTATTGACGGGTTTGCCGGATTGGGTGTCTTAATATATTGGACTGATAGAAAGTCCAATATTTGAAAAACTAAGAATTCCAGATTAATAATGATTGCATTCAACGAAAATTTGACTTTTCTGAAATCTTGTCACATGAAGAAACCATAAGCTCCTTCAAGTTTAATTGTTCCGAAAGCAATCATTCCTAAAGGAATACCAATGGGACCATTGCAACTGTGTTTGAGTGATTTATATTTTTAGTTTTCTTTATGATCTCCAAGAAATTTTCAGAAAAGGAAACAAACAAACTACGCGAATTCTCTTGTTTTCCATATGAACAACAACCTATAATTTACGATTCGAATATATCATACGTCCATTTGAATGCCTGAAGAAAATGCGTGGTTAGACGAAATCTTTTCATCAAATTTTGCAATCTGTTTTCTTCATTTTTTGACCAAATAAACTCTCATGATTCCACGAAATTAGCAAGCGAACGGGTCCCCGGGGGCATTCTTATTGGCAGAAAAGGAGTGATCAGTCAGGAGATTTTGATAATTATAAATTCTCCTTCTGGTTTCTATTCGGCTCATTCTTTTGGCTATTTGATCTTATGGATAACTCAACACCAATTTCCTTCGATTATCACGATCCCTTGAACTTAACTGTAGCATGTTTAATTCTGGTGGTACGGTGAAAACGTTCGAATTAAAAGAAGATCCAAAACTGTTTCAGATCGGTGTTTTCGGAGTTTTTTGTAATATCTCAATTGTTTATGTCTTCTTCAAAGAGAACACCGAAAGAACCTCATTCAACTTGATATGTGTATATCGAAGTCTGTCGAATATCTACATTTTGGGAACCACTTTTTTAGGATTATTCCTCCCCAAAACAGTGCTGTGAGTATTTCAGAAGTCATTCTGTTCCCAGTAATCCAATAATTTCAGTGGATATTCTCCATACTCTCCACCCGTTGAAAGTACATTAATCCACATCTCAAACACTTTATATCTTGGCAATGAATATCAAATCATTTTGGTGGCCATCAATCGATTCACTGCGATTTTTTTCCCTATCTACTATAATAAAGTCTGTGGAATCAAGATTACTTGGGTTGAGTTTTCAAACATTTTTTCAATATTTTAATCTGAGGTTTTCAGCTGATTTTGACAATAATTTATCTGGTTCGAATAGGGATCGTAATCTTGGAGACGATTCCTCAGTTGGGTAAGATTATAGGTAAATTGAGGGCATAATTTTGTTTTCCAGAAAAGCAGTGTCACACATCTTTCTCACTGTATTCTCTTAATTGGGTTTATGACAAACAAGATAAATGTCAAATTGAAGATAATATATTGACAGTAATCTCAATCACTTTCATCATAATGACAGCGATCAACGGAGCGACGTTGGTGAAAATAATTATGTTTTATAAAGTGAGTTTGAAGAATGATCGCCTCTGAAACTCCTATAACTTTCCAGTCAAGTCGAAACGAAGACCGAGAAACCAAGAAAAGGATCCGAAGAAACGTGTTCTTATTCCTCCAAACTGGTCTCCAAGATTCCCTTTATCTCATTGATCTCTCATTTATGATGAAGTTCAGTCAACTCAGTAATGCACGTGTTTGGACTTATATCAGTGGAACTTTTGTTTGGGAATGTCTTCATTCGATTGATGGGTGAGTTCTCATGATATCATTCTGCCTTTTTTCCCTTCTAAATACCCCAAAAATAACTTTTTCTCGTCTAATCGTCACTTCCGAGAAAGTGATCTCCTACTTACTCACTCTTCTAGACCGAGAGCTCATTTCGTTCATAGTACGTTTCTGCTAACATTCGTGTAGGAACAGACTATGCTAAAAAGCCAATTTAGAAGATCACGCACACTTTTCTCTAATGAATCAGAGGTCTGTGTTGTTTCTTCTCATCACCAATTATCTGTAAGATCAAACTTTCAATTGTTCAACATTCAAAGAGTATACATAATTGTAGTTCTAAAAGAACTTCGAACAAACTACTAATACATAGAAAAGTGGAAGCAATTCAGGTTCATCATGATTATGTTCAATGAGAAATTATCATTGGTTCGAAAACGGTTCTTCCATTCTCCCTCATTAACGCAGATTCCACAGAGCAAGAAGTTCACAATTTCTGTTGTTTCATCAATGCCTGATATTGCATGACAAATTTTCTGTATATAAAAATGTTTTTTTTTGTAAAAATGCATCTCTATTTAACAGAGTAACAACTAATGAATGATATACAGATAGGGAGATCAATTGAATTGATCAAAAGGGATAAATTCTAATCAGTTTCTGTTCGATTCGGCAGTGTTGCCAAGTGACGAATTGTTGGTCTTCCATGAGGGCAATTCTGAAATTTTTCATATGCAATTTTCGTTTTTTTGTCACTCAAAAAACCCAAGGTTGATCTAGCTTCGCCAGATGACGGATAATTCGTGTCATTTCACGTTGATCCAACGGTTTTCCAATCATTACTGACTTTCGACACGCTTTCGATGCAAAAATATTTCTGATACGGACTGGACGATACATTTGGTTTGGATAATCTGACACGACGGCAAGAATTTCTTCGAGATCTGAAATACACATAGTTTGAACGTGAGATATGATGTCTTCTAGTAGCTTACCGCTATTTGTGAGCTGTTGGTTTAAGAGCTCAGGTCTTGCAGTTAAAAACGTTTTCAGGCAACCATCGTTCTCTCTAAATTCAAAATCGAATCCATTCGCTTGGAAAATCGGTAAATTCTCGCGAATTATCAGTTCTTGAACACTACCAAACCCGAGCGCAGTCGGCCTGAAATTTGGAAGTAAAGCATTGAAAATTAAAAAACTAACAAACGTGAAAAGTGGCTGTTTGGTGAGTTTCGCACTATTTTGAAGCCGTTCAAAATTATATTTCTCGTCGCTGGCGTGCTGATCGACAATGAAAAGATGACCACGAAGACGACAAATGATGAAACCGTGATTGAACTGTCCGATTACTTTCATATTTGTGAAATCTTCCTTTCTGAAATTATTAAATCATATTATTCTTCTTTGGATGCCGCAACTAACGTTAGCGATCTCGACAGTTGTCGCTCCGCATCACCGCTTTCTTCTTTTTTGAATCCAGTTGTAATTTCGTCCAATGCGTCGTTTTCATGAGTGTCCTCTTCTTGAACTTCAGGGTTTACATCGATGTGCCGAGCATATACATCACGAAGACGTTTCATCGAGAATTTTATCTGTAAATAAAACAATTGGGTGGTGAATTTGTTTTAAATCGTTACTTTTTGCTGTGGCCTCAACAAATACTGAGAAACTTGAGAATTTTGTGAACATTGTGAGTCGTTCAATACGACATCTTGTGATTCTTGTATTGGTTCTATAATTTCAATTCCATCATCATTTGTTTCCTCTGCCGATTGATTCCCAGCTTTTTCGGCGATCACTGCACTTCTTATTTCTTCTTCCGACGGCTTTTCTACTGGCTTATCTTTTGTTTTCTTCGGAATTTCGATTCTTTTCGGTTCCATAGTAAACGAAAAGTTTTCTAATCGTTGTGATCTGGTAGTTGTGTTGGCATATGATGTCGAAGGTTCGTTCGATGAGGTCGGCGCTGCTTTTCGAAACATCATACAAGGCTTTTTGGCAGGAGGAGATCGAGTCACTGATCTTTGTTTCAAAAGATCGGAAGTATTGAGAAGAGAGTCATCTGGGAATGTTGAGTTGAGAAGTGTGTCATTGAAATCATCCGGACTCGGAGATTTCGAGGAAGCGAAACTGAAAAAAGTAGATTTTTCAGGCGATATATATTTTCAAACCTAATATTCGAACCACTTTGTTGTGATAATGTCAATATTCTGCGATCTTCCACACTACTTTTGACAGTGGAATGAGACCCGACAATTTTCAAATAAGTTTTCATCATCGAAGCACGAATAACTGCCAAAAGATGTCGCTCCTTCTCTAACATTACTGTCTTCTTGTCAGGTGTCACATTGACATCAATCTTTTCTGCAATACGAACAAATTCAACAGAAACCTAAAAATTGCGTGGATTGCCTGGCGGAACGTCGATGAAAAGCACAATAATTGGATATTGGCTTTTATTGAACTGCTTGTAGACATCATTAATAACAGTGCACACCTGGAATTTCGAAGATTTATTAAAAATTCGCTTTTCTGCTGAAAATATACCCTCGTATACTCGACTGGTCTATTATTAATGTATACAAACTGTCTATCTGATGTCCCTCGTCCGCATCCATGCTCGCAGTTACTGACAAATCCACGAATTCTCAAAATAATAAGATAATTAAAGAAAAAATAAATAGGCTCACTTGAACAGTTCGAAAAAATGCGTTTCTTCCATCGGGATCGAATGCATTGTCATAATTTCGAAATCCGGTTGTTCTTGTAGTATGGGAATCAGAGCCGACGATCCAGTTTTCGAATTTTCCCCTCTTCTCGAACCGAACAAATTGGTGACAACATCTTGAACAGAAGAAGTGCCTCCTGGTGTGCAGATAATATTAGTTTTCTTTCCCGCAATATTATTCGTGCACAATATTTTGACGTGGGGACACAGAAGAGCAAATGATTGCACAGTGCTAAGCAGTTTTACGAATTCTCGCTTCTGATTTCGTTCAAGTTCTTTTCTTCGAACTGGTAGCGTTTCGAAAAGTTTATTGACAATAATTGTTGTTCCCAATTCACGAGCCGCAGATTGTCGTTCAGTAATATTTCCAGAATGGTCATAAGTAAGACGAGTGCCAATTTCAGAGTCGGCGGCACGAGTAAAGATGGAAACAGAACTGAAAAAGCAACATGCAATACTTGAAACACGAAAAAAAAACAATACCTAACAGTACACAATGCGTTTAGAGCTTCTCCTCTGAATCCAAGAGTCGCAAGCTTGTCGAAATCAGAAAACTGTGTGAGTTTCGAAGTTGAATGCGGTTTACAGAGAGCATCAAAGTTGTGTGATTCAATTCCAGAGCCATTATCTTGCACTTCAATACTATCGAATCCATTGTTTTTGACACGAATATCAATAATCGTCGCTCCGGCATCAATTGAATTGTCGATGAGCTGTCGCAAAGCACTTGACAGACTGACAACGACCTGTAACAATTCGATTTTGACATAAAATGTAAAAAACTTAAGTACCTGGGCCGTGGTTAATCGTTCTGCAACATCTTTTGATATTTTTTCAATTTTATTTTGAGACATTTTGTTGAAATTCGCAGTAAACAGAATAATTGAAGTGAAATCAGAAGAAAAATCGTTTTAAAAAATTGGTTTCAAGTCGCCGCTCAAATCTCTTCTCAGTAGAGCGCGCTTCGACCGAATTTTAAAATTCGAGAATTTTTCAGAATTCAGAATTCTTTCTAAAATGAACGAGAAAAAATCATATCCAAGCTGAAAAAGGCATAAATTAACACTTCATAACTATAGAAAATAATAAAGATTGAACTCTTAATGCCAAGAAACCATTTTATTCCATGACCCACACTAATTGAACAGAAACTGAAAAGAATATTGAAGAAAAAATGAAAATAAAAAAGTTGATAATGTTTATTAGCAGTCAACATGGAATTCTGAAGTAAGTCTTTCATGAAAGCATATTCATCCTCAAGTTCCAGACTGCTTCCGTCGAGAAATCAGTTTTTAAAGGAAGTTGGAACAATACACGAAATCCAGGTTATTTAAATTTCAGGCAAAAGAGGTGAAGTTAACAAACATGAACACAGATGATCAAAGCACGTTTCTCGACCAGTGAACAGTTTCCGTCAGTTTCAGGGTGCATTATATTGTCTGCTCGTGGCTGTGAATGCAATGCAGCTAGTTTTTTGTACAGCATCTGATCTCTAGAGGTGATATGCAAATATTTCTCTCATTCTCTAATTTTGAACAATGTCATCAAAACAGATGACAAAATGATTGTATCTGTTGGTGTGAGAGATATTGAAAAGAAAGAAAAACGTTTCAAAAATAAAGTGTCATAGTTCATTTGAACCCACTGATCTTCTTCTTTCTCTTCTTCTTTTATCTTTTTTCCACGCGACATTTGCTTCAGTTCTCTATCTCTTTTTACCACTTGTGACTGACATACACGTTTTGTCTTTCAATTGATTTTTAAAATGAAGGAAACTGAAGAACTCTGTCTCGTTTGCAATGATGCGTCCAGTGGATATCATTACGGAGTTCCTTCCTGTAATGGATGGTGAGTTTTTTAAAATTGAAATTTCAGTGCAAATCTTCTCTGAGAGTTAAAGATAACAGAGAAAAATTGAGTTCACTCTTATCGCCTGTTTGTTTGCTAAAAGTCCACACCCAAAGTTAAGATTATTGTAAAAAAGAAGATAACACCAAAATACCAGCAAATTAAAAACGGAATTTCAGCAAAACCTTCTTCCGTCGAACAATAATGAAAAAACAGCTATTTGTTTGTCAACATGAAAAGAATTGCCCAGTAGACAGAAGTATCCGATGTGCATGTCGTTACTGTAGATTTGAGAAGTGTATTCAAGTTGGAATGGATCGATCTGCACTTCAAGCATCAAGAGATCGTATTGGATACACTAAAAGAACAAAAAGACCGAAAGTGAAAGAAGTCTCGTTCAGTAGTTCCAGTTCAATGTCTCCTCAGAGTTATATTGTTGAATCTCCTGGATACGCTCAGAAGGCGTTCGAAACTTATTGGAGTTACGTGGCAAGTAGAGAGAAAGCGTGAGTTGATTCCACCTAATTCTGAATCGATTGTACAATTTTATAGGTCAAATGAACTCCGATTATCTGATTACTCACCAAAAAGAAGTTTGAAAGAAGCACTTTGTTCGAAGAGTTTGCTCAATGATCCCATCTTTCTGAGCAATCACACAGCTGTGGTATGTTTTTTAAATTATTATTCTTAAAAAACTATTCTTGAAACCTCAGAGTCCTCGTCATACATACACTGAGCTTCGATTTATTAAACAAAGTGACTATCATTATTGGCATGAAAGAGACTGGTTTGTGCTGACGGAATATGCAAAAACGTTCAAAGTTTTCACAGATTTGTGCTACGAAGACAAGGTTTTTTTTTTCAAAAACAAATTTCAAACGGTCAGACAATAACAATTTAGGCTGAACTTGTTCGACATGCAGCCATCACCATTCCAGCACTAAATCAAGTTTATAATTCGCCGGACCATGGACCTGATACTGTAGTATTTCCAGATGGAACATATTACGATAGAACTCATGAACCTACAAGGCCTGCTGGTCTAAACCGAAAGAAATATCAAGTATTGGATCTAGTGTTGAAACCATTCAGGGATATTAAGATCAATTTCAATGAGTTTGCTGCATTCAAAGCTATTACTTTCTTGAATCCAGGTACGAGACTTTTTTGAATTCCTTAAAATCCCACTATTCGATTTCAGACGCAGACGTCTCATTAACTGCAAAACTAGCAATCAATGAAGAACGAGTGGCTGTTACAAAACAACTTTATGACTTCATGGTCAGAAATGATGGTGTTGAGAAGGCAATCCGACGGTAGTTTAATTACTAAGACTATCAATTGAAGTATTTAAGATTTCAGATTCAGCAGACTCATTCTCATTGGAACGTCGATGTCGAAAATGGCATGTGAATCTAAAGAAGCTGTATGGATTGCTGATTTCTTCGAAAACATTGGATACACCAGTTTTGCAAAGGAATTATTTTTTGGAGAGCATAATTCTGAGTCAGAATTGTAAACTTCATTTGAAACATTGTAAAAATGAAATTGTCGGGTTGTAAATAAATAATTGTTTCTGTTGAAAGGCCCTTGTTCCAGTGTGAATATGTCGTCTATGTTGCAAAAAAGTTAACATTTTCATCAGGAAATTCGAATTATCCTAACCGGAAGACGGTGCAAGAATCTTGCTAACACTTTGGCATGATTCTCTAGCTTTAATGATCTACAAATCGAGATGTCTTCAGTTGTTATCTCAGAACTGCGTACATGTAATTTATCAGACAGTGAATAACTTACTGTTTTTAAATCTCAAATGCTTGATTTGGTGAACCTATACCTCTTTAGTTCCAATACTTTTGACAGATGCGTTTTCTTTTTTCCCATTCTTCCCACACCTCAAAAGATATGAATCTGTAAGATAAGACAACACGAACGGACTCATAATGCACCCTTCTTTTCTCTCAATATCTCACTAATCGATGTTTGGTTCGCTGGGCGATAAGAAACACGTGTGGACTGCATTTCTCCAATCGAGAGACAGGAGAACATGATCACAGTTCACTTCGTGGACACTGATAGTTATCTGTCTTTTTCCCTTCTTCTCTATTTCCAACAGTCACCATGTGTTATTTCTAGCAGACCGCTTTCGGTACACGTTTTTGTCAAAATGTGTGTAAATTGTTGATATTGTGTACTTTAGATAATCTGTAAAATAATAATGTTGATGGAAGTTGACTTTGATCGGTTTGACGGAGCGACAGAAATTTCAGCATCATTTGAAATTGTCTAGCTTTGTAGCTTTTCTTCCATTTTCCGTTTCCTCTACTTTTCTTTATTTCTGATCTGTTTTTGATTTCTTTTTGGTTTCTTTGAACTGTCCTTCTGTAGACCTCGTGTCTTTTATCTTATTTGAAAACATTCAGATTCAAACTTCATTCTCATGGAAAACAAGGAGCTGTGTCTCGTGTGTCAAGACTTCTCAAGTGGATATCATTATGGAATTCCGTCATGTAATGGATGGTAAGCTGATTCTTCCATGCTCTTAAGCTCACTCTGATATTTTCAGCAAAACCTTCTTCCGTCGAACAGTTATGAAAAAACAGAAATTCGTTTGTCAATTCGATCAAAACTGTCCTGTTGACAAGAGTATCCGCTGTGCTTGCCGATTTTGTCGATTCGAGAAATGTCTCAAAGTGGGAATGGATAGATCTGCCCTTCAAGCATCAAGAGATCCAATTGGTTACACGAAGAGAAATAAAAAACCAGAACGTCAACTGACAACGGAAATAAATAGTGATGAATCGAGTAGTGGAAGTCCAGAAAGACAAATCTCACCGGTCAGAACTTTCGAAAACACTTTGAATCTGCTTTCTGTCAAGGAGAAGTCGTATGTTTTTTAAAAATCCGTTTTGTTGAGGAAACCTCCGAAATTTTCAGAGCAAACGAACTTCGACTTTCTTCATATCTTCCAAAAAGAAGTTTGAAACAAGCTCTTTGTTCAAAATCTCTTCTGAATGATCCGATTTTTATGAGCAAACATGCCACCGTAGTGAGTTCTCAGATTTTAAAAATTTTGAATTGACTGAAATTCAAACCATTCAGAGTCCCCGGCACACTTGTGAAAATTTGAGATTTATAACCCAGGATGACTATCATTATTGGCACGAAAGAGACTGGTTTGTGCTAACGGAATATGCAAAAACGTTCAGTACTTTCAAAAAGATGTCCTATCATGACAAGGTGAGTTTTTAAAAAGTTTTTACAAATCTTGGAAATCTAGGAATGAAAAATCGAAAACGCTATTGTAATTGGATACGTCAGGGATCAATTAGTGAACTCTCCTTCATTACCGTAGTCTGGGCGGTGCTTCCCTATCAGTCGCATCACTTTTTCTTCCTTTTCAGGCAGAATTGGTTCGCCACGCTGCCATTGTCATACCGGTTCTGAATCAAGTTTACACCTCTCCAGACCATGGACTCGATACCGTAGTATTTCCAGATGGTACCTACTACGATAGAACCCATGAACCTACAAGGCCTGCTGGTCTTAATCGGAAGAAGTATCAAGTGTTGGATCTGGTATTGAAACCGTTCCGGGAGATGGAAATAAACTTTAATGAATTCGCCGCATTTAAAGCTATTACTTTCTTGAATCCAGGTAACTCTGACTATCATTTTATCATTTGTTTTTTGAAATTTTTCGTCAGATGCGGATGTGTCACTTGAAGCCAAACATGAAATCAACACTGAACGAGTGGAAATAACCAAACAACTTTATGCTTATATGCTTCAAAAAGATGGACTTGAGAAAGCAATTTACAGGTTTCTATCTATTTTAATTCACGTCCAATCAGCGATTTTCAGGTTTGGTCGTCTGATTTTGATGGGAACAACAATGTCAAAAATGGCATGTGAATCGAAAGAAGCCGTTTGGATTGCTGACTTTTTCGAGAATATCGGATTCACGTCGTTTGCGAAAGAACTCTTCTTTGGTGACAGTTGAATTTTGGACAGGAATTGATTCTTTTGAGATCTCACACAAATTCTTTCACTTTTTCTGGTTTTTGTTAAGTTTGAAAAGTTGCGCAATGCAAAACATTTTGTTATTCAACTCAATAAAATTTTAAAAATTTTTTGGAAGAGTATTCAGCTGAATGCTAGTTTTTAGCGGGAAAATTAATTGTGACAAAGTTCTGACCGATAATTGAAGAATCTCTCCAACCTTTCCTCTCCCACTTGCAGTTATCCCGTCTTAACCTGGGTTGCTAATAGACCTGGGTTGCTAATAGATGTGTTCCACGCTACAGTAATCTTTGAATTCAACACTACAACCAACTTGATATATGCTATTTTGCTATTAAAAAAAACAACTTTTTTTCTAGATTGGCGTGTTTTAGAAGTTACAAACTCTGTGAGAGTCGTATTATTTGACAAAGAAAAGTCAACAAGAACTCCGTTCAATCGTTCAGTACCTGTCGTTGCACCACGTGGTTGAATGGAATTGGGACTGTAGAAACTTATATTCAAACAAAAAAAAAGCTATTTCAAAAACCCAAACTTATATAAATGCTAGTTTTAATTTTCCTTTCATGCATCATGCAAAATGAAGAAGTGACCAATAAAAAACAAATTTCCGTTTGCTTTAATCTTTCAAACTCTAAAAAGACTGACGAATTCAGAGACCTATAATTTCGACAAGAAAATTATCCTATTTTACCCAACTAGATTTTATTTTGAGGCAGTTTCAGACTGATCTAACAAAATGAGCTCTAGTCTCTTCACTTCAGATTCTTATCAGGAAATGGATGCTTTCAATGACGGTCTCAGTTTATTTTCAGCTTCTTTGGTTTTGATAGTGAGTTGATATTTCCATGTTTCAGATGGAAGCCTTACATTTCCAGATTGGAGTATTCGGCGTGGTTACGAATTCATCAATTCTTTTCATATTTTATAAGGAGAAGTCAGAAAAAACTGCATTCAATTTGATTTGTTTTTTCCGTGCTGCGTCGAATGTCGTTATTTTATCAGCCACGTTCTTATCCGTTTCCCAAAAATAATGATGTAAGTGTGGTAAATCAGGGAAATTTTGAATTACAACAGAAATACGAGTATTATAAATAAAATCTGGGTACGTTCACAGACAAATTGAGGTCAGATGGATTTTCAGAATATTTTATTTTTGAAATCTTTACACGAAACGAGTAAACAAAGAGAAAATAAATAAATTCCCTTTTTCTCACAAATCTTCATCCCACTTCAGAGGATATTCCATCTACTCAGCTTCTCTGGAGTCATTCCTAATCCATCTCAGTTTGACTCTTTATCTTGGAAACGAATACCAAATTATTATGGTTGCATTAAACCGTTTTTGTGCCTTATTCCTACCCATGTACTACTCCATTCTCTGTGGCTTTATACCTACATTAGTCATTCTGTCCGTGATATATTCATTTCGTTTGGGCAAAGTTATCTTTGAACATGACAATCATGTATCCACGAATTGCTATACGTCATTCTCAGTAGAGTTTCTCTCTTGGATTTACGATCCAAATCCAGAATGTGAAGTGGATGATAACATTTTAGAAGTAATTTTCTACACATTTATAACAATGAGTATTATCAATGTTGTCACTTTTCTGAAAATTATTAGTTTCTACTGGGTAAAAGTTTGTTTGCTCTTATACCGATCCAAATATTTTCTAGTTTACAGATAAGAAATGACGGGAATCCAATGGATAAGGAAGCGAGAAAACGGATGAAGAGAAATATCATTCTGTTCTTTCAAACAATATTTCAAGACTCTCTTTATCTTATTGATTTGATATTCACTTTCAAGTTAAGGTTGTTAGATTTCACTCACATTCTGAGTTTAATTGCTACTTCTTCCAGCGGACTGAGCACACATCGATTCTGGACATTTTTGAGTGGAACATTAGTATGGGAATTCGTTCATTCTGTTGATGGGTTAGAAGGTGCCTGAAAAAAATGCCTTTGGGAAAAGTACACTTTCAGGTTTATCATGATGATGTTTAATGAGCGTCTGTCATTTCTCAAGAAGAGATTTCACCCAACACCTTCAATTACCAATATTCAATCGGGAAGGCAAAATGCAGTCAATACTACGCTATCGATTGTTGGATGAACTACCAGAAATTAAGAACTTGAAATATATCTTTCATTGAGATGAAAACTCCTAAATTACTAACTGTTCCAATTCTAAAAGTTCCAGTTTATACGAATAGCAGTTTGGTTGTTTTGAAAGATCGTTCCAAAAATCCAGATTAGGAAAGTACTTTCTTGTTTACTAAAGGGCGTCTCTACGCCCACCAGATTGTGCTAAAAGGCTGGACAGGTCAGAATAATCAGTCAGGAAATGAATCGCTTGATCAAATCACAATACCCAAGCAAAAATTGGTTGCCTAAAAACAACTGAAATGCAGGTGAAAGACTTTCTGAAGCAGACAAAGGGAATTATGATATTTTATTAATTTTTCTGGTTTAGGAAAACCGCGAACACAACGAAGTGAAGAAATAAGCAACAGAAAAAAATAAATTTCCAGCAAACTAGAGTTCTCAAAGAATGTTACCAATTTTGAATCACATTGTCTGAACTTTACATTCCACTTATGCTCAACATTTTTTACAACCACCAATTCAGAAGGAAAGTTGCCTTGCTATTCTCTATATGACCAACGATTACTCAGCCTCTTGTTCAAAAGAGTAAACAACAAACGTTATCCATGAGCCGAGTGTGATTTCTCCAACTCTCCAATTCATTATCTATCCTCTCGGGTACTCCTAATTCACGAGAAGCTTCTAATTACTACCTTCTCCTTGTTTTTCCTTTTCATTCATTGTGACTAGAGAGTATCACAAAATCAGTTCAACTTCTATTCCCTTTCTTTTTTCCCATATTTTCCATATAAATCACACGATTCCACGTCACAAAGAACTGTTGAGAATGCCATGAGAGAGTCCATTTTTCAGGGGGAAAACCTCCTTCCCTTTCAGAAGCACTTTTCAGTTTTCACGTAATCTTTCTTTCAGAACAAAGAATGATTGACAACGAGGAGTTCAATTATACTAATTCTCTTAATTTACTTGTTGCATTTTTAATAATTTCAGTGAGTTCCTATCAATTTTTCGCTTTAAAACTTTTCAATTACAAAAACTCAGATTGGAGTGTTTGGAGTAATCTGTAATTCCGCGATTGTCTACATCTATTTGAAAGAAAACTCCGAGAAAACGGCGTTCAATTTGATTTGTTTCTTTCGAGCGATATCTAATGTTATTATTTTAACCAATGTCTTCATGATCACCTTTTTCCCAAAAACAATGTTGTAAGTTTTTTTTCCGAAGAGAAGATTCTATAATATCCATCTTCCATATTCCAGAGGTTACTCCCCATACCCACCGGTCATCGAATCTTGGTTAATCAACACATCAAACACTTTATATCTTGGAAATGAATATCAGATAGTGCTGGTGGCTTTGAATCGATTTTGTGCTCTATTCTTTCCAATGAAATACTCCAAAGTTTTCTCTGTCTTCAACACAACTATTGTTTTGGTTGCTATCTACATTTACAGAATTGTCAAGAAAATTATAGAACTTTGGCCTCAATCAAGTACTGTTCCATTTATTTACATAAACATATTGATTTAATTTCCAGTGAAAGGGTGCCATGCCTTGTATTCCACAAAAGCTCTTGCTTGGTCCTATAGCGATGCAAAGGAGTGTGCTGATTGGGAAGACGATGCACTTGTAGTTATTTTCTACACTTTCATAGCAATGTCTATCTTAAATACGATAACTTTTGTGAAGATTCTTCATTTTTATAGAGTGAGTTTTGATGGAAACTTACTAATTTCTTTACTAATATTTTGTTCCAGAAACGAAGTTCTGATCAAGATAAAGATACTAGGAAGAGGATGAGAAAGAACACGATCCATTTCCTGCAAACAATGATGCAAGATTCCTTATATTTGATTGATCTCACTTTTACTTTCGAACTGAGTTCTTGGAGTACCCATAGAGTATGGACGTATGTTAGTGGAACATTGATTTGGGAACTGCTGCACACTACTGACGGGTGAGTGTAAGAAGTCACAGATGGAATGGTTAAGGGTTGTCTTACAGATTCATTATGGTGATGTTCAACGAAAGGCTTTCATTTTTCAAGAAGAAAATCTCAAACTCTTCCGTAATTCCAGTCACAGCGACTCCTTCACCACTTCGAAGAGGAACTATTTCAGTTTCAACCATTCCATCGATAAAGTAAAACTTTATTCAATTTTGTTTTTTGGTATACAACCTGAATCAGGTTTCATGGTCACTGTTTATAATCAATAAAGATTTTTTCAAAAAAGAAAACAATGAGTACAATTTGACTCACCACCTTATGAATTGCTGCTGCTCAACATTAGTACAGCCTGATTTGACTCTCTTGAAATGAGATGAAATACGATTTGTGTAATTTTTTGATTACGACCAAGTCCTCTCTGATTTAGTAAACTGAGTTCTGTACTATTTTGAATATTCACATTGTAGTCATCTCCACCTCAGAAATGAGAAGCTCATAAATTTCAGATTAACGTGGTTATTCGGAAACAGCTTCTCAGATTCACTACTATCCACATCCAGTTTTACTTGACTCATATAGCATTTTGTATCAGAACTTTGACCTAATCTAGTGCATTGTCAGAACAACACAACTAAAAGTTCCATGCAAAAAAGAGTTAGTCTCTGAACGTCACCAATCGGCGAGTGATTTGCCTGTGATATGTTTCGGCAGAGAAATTCGACCTATAATTAGATCAAAATTCGCAAATAAACAGCGTTTACACCGCGCATACTCCGACTTCACATCCAGTTTCTTGTCCATGCAAGCTGGAAATGAGCACTATGTCAAATTCTACAAGCAACTTTTATAACTATAAAGACAATGTCAATCTCATTTCAGGGATATTGACTTTTGTGGTAAGTCTATATATCTTTTTCTTCCCAAAAACTGTATTTTGAGTTTCAGATTGGAGTATTTGGGGCAATTTGTAACTACACGATTGTCCATGTATTCATTGTGAGCCCTGATAAAACTTCTTTCAATCTCATCTGTTTTTTCCGTGCTCTCATTAACTTTTATATTCTCGTCACTACATTTTTAGGTGTATTTCTTCCTTCAACTCTTCTGTAAGTTCAAAAAATCCTCTGACAGTGTGCCATAAATTCCTTCAACTTTCAGAGGCTATTCAGTCTACTCTCAAGCCTTCGAATCGTGGAATCTGAATTTAAGTATGTCTCTCTATCTGGGAAACGAATATCAGATCACTTTGGTTGCTCTCAACAGATTTTGTGCTCTTTTCTTTCCCCGTTACTACACGAAAATCTTTGCGATTCGACCGACTTTATTTGTGATTATTGTATTTTATGTGTATAGATTGGTAGTGGTTATTTATATGACCGCGGTTGATGTTGGTAAGAATTTAGTATCATTAAAAACAACAAAAACTCAAAAAAACCGAGTTTGAAGAGTTCAAAATTCAATGTTACCAACTTCTCATTCAGAGAAAAAACAAATAGAGAGAAGGAAGTCTAAATTTTGACTGATTAATTCAATTCGGTAAATCCATTTATTTCCAGCCCGCGGGTGTTTCTATTTCTTCTCAACTATCACTCTCGCGTGGCAATATCCATTTGATCCTGTGTGTTGGTTCGAAGATAATATTATGATAATTGTTCTGACCACATTTATTGGCACGACCTGTC
The DNA here is from genome assembly GCF_010183535.1 of Caenorhabditis remanei. NCBI lineage: Eukaryota > Metazoa > Nematoda > Chromadorea > Rhabditida > Rhabditidae > Caenorhabditis > Caenorhabditis remanei. The sequence continues at coordinate 7,958,316 of NC_071332.1, forward strand.
TTAACATGATTACTTTTGTCAGAATTCTAAAGTTCTATCGGGTAACTCGAACATGGAAACATGATAAAAACTCATTTGTTTCAGTCAATGAATACACATGACAGAGATACAAGAACTAGAGTCCGAAAGAATGCAATGCTATTCTTCCAAACCGTTCTTCAAGACTCTCTTTACATTATTGATCTATCATCCACATTCAAATTAGGAGCACTAAGTACTCATCGAATGTGGACTTCCATCAGCGGAACACTAGTCTGGGAGTCACTTCACGCACTAGATGGGTTTGTGAAGACGCCCTCTGTTCCAATTTATGCAACTCTTTCCAGATTCATCATGCTCATGTTCAACGACAGATTCTCATTTCTCTGCGCTCGCAACGAATCTCCAGAGACGAGTACATCTGCAGTTCCACGACGAGCACCAGTCCATCCTTTAGGTTCTGTAGGATAATTGTGTGTTTTATGTAGTCTATGTCCAATGTATCTCAATAAATGTTCATGAAAAAATTGTCTTTGTCTGTTGAATGACTGAATTTGATTCCAGGTTTTCAAGTGGAAATCACGGATTGCGATAATGGTGAAGCAGGTCTCAACACTTATCCTCTGTATTATCTTCAGAAGAACAACAGAAAACTTTCAAACAAGATTCGACCACAAATAATCATTAATGGTCCTGATAATTAGAAGAGCCATTCGATTCAATTCCAAAATTCCCCATTTTTAATAAAGATTATTTCTCTTTTCTCTGTATTGCTCAGTATAAATAGAGTCTGCTCAAATATTCTTAAAATATGCGCGCTACCTCCCTTGAGCAGTTTTTACCTGGATGATCAGAACAAGACAGTCAACAAAGCGTGACCAAACCGCTGGGGGATTCGTTGAAAATTAAGTCGAACTCGTGCCTGGCTCTCACTTATTCTGAATATCATCGCTTCATTAGTCTCTGCTCTGAGGTTCGTCCAGATTCCTTTTTTCTTCCTTTTCTTTCCCATTATTCCCAAAAACCTGTCCGTAATTCGTCATTTCCTTGTTTACCGCCATCCATATTTCCTTGTGAGCTCATCCGTTTCGTACCTCTAGCCAAATTATAACGTGATCGATGCTCTTTTTGACGACAGCTGTATTTTACTCGTTTTATTTTTCTTAATAAACCCCATACTTTCCAAAATTATATAAGATTGAGGTGTTCGTATAGGCACTTGTGATTGAGATTGTCTTTGAGTCATTTTTATTCAACAATCAGAATCTCAGATTCATATGAAAGTTCATTATTAACTCCCTGTAGTGTCTGGCTTAACCAAGAATACTTGTTCTCTCTATATATAACTTCCAACGAACTCATTTTGCTGGGAGAATTCGAACACCTCTTGGTACAGTGAAACATTTGAATTCTTTTATCTGCCAATGTTTCCATAACCGATTCATCATTCAGAATGGACTCCAACTCTACCCGGTATGATTTCACAAATACTCTGAACTTGGTTTCTTCCTTCTTAATGGCTGCGGTAACGTGCTCATTGAGTCTGAAAAATAGAAATCCAGTTTTTACAGAACGGAATCTTTGGCGTCATTTGTAACTTATCTATCCTATACATTTTCATTTGTGTACCCACTGAAAGATCGTCTTTCAACTTGATTTGTGTCTACCGAAGCATTGGGAACACCATAATTCTTGTGTGGGGATTTATGGCAACGTTCATACCAATTGGTTTGAAGTGAGTTCCTGGCCGACAAACCATCTTAGAAGAAGTATCTTCTAGAATAGATCTGAGAAATAACAGGAGAGTAGTAGTTCTAAAAAGTAGGTTCCACACGTTTTTCATCTATTTCACTACATTCCTAATATTTCTATCAATACGATAATTTAGAAAACCTCCTCTTCGAACAACTCACTTCCATATTTTCAGAGAAACCTCACCGTTCTCGAATAACTACGAAACCGTTGTCATTCTCTCATGTAACAATATCTACATGATAATACAATATAGTGGAATGATCATTGCCTCAAATCGTTTCTGTGCAATGTTTTTCCCTATTATGTATCATAAACTTTTTAATATCAAAATCACTTGTGTAAGTCTTTCTCCTATCTATCGTAGTCTTCAATTCCATTATTTTTCAGGCTTTCTTGTCTATCGTATTCTTGTTCAAACTGGCTGACAATATCTATTATCTGGTCACATTTCTTCGTGAGTTCATTAGAAAGAAGAACATATTTTAATCCGCCGTTAATTCCAGCTCGTGACTGCTACACTCTCTATTCCTCATTCTATCTCGCTTGGATTCCAAATATGAATCCGAATTGTCACAGCTCGCAAGATATTCCCAATCCGTTCAACAATACTGCTATACTAGTGGTTCTTCTGATTCTCATGAACATTGCGACCTTTTCGAAAATCTATTTTTTCTACAAATCAACAGAATCCGAACAGAGAGAAATGAAAAGAAAGACAAAGAAAAACAAGACTTTGTTCTTTCAAACTTTATTTCAAGATGGTGTGATGTTGATTGATATGCTATTCACTTTCAAGCTCAGTCAATTAAGTAACGAGAGATATTGGACATTCATCAGTGGAACATTTGTATGGCAATGCGTGCATTCGGTTGATGGGTATATTGAAGTCTTTTTTCTAATTAAAAGCGTTTATACATTACAGATTCCTGATGGTGATGTTCAACGAACGTCTCTCGTTTCTCAAAAAGAGATTATTTGGAATTGATGAGAAGAGTCATACTACTATCCAAGTTCTGACAACTGTGCATCACTGATTTTTTCGATAAAAGTTTTTCTTCTTGTTTCTTCTTGTTTTCGAAAATTCATTCAAATTTTCTTTCAAAAACTATTAAAAGAGCCATGTTTCCGAAAAGTTCAGAGAAAGACTACAATCCTCAGTGGGGCTACTGTACACTGTCTTTTGTCTTTATCAGTTTCGTTTTTCTTGATTTTTTGGTGTCTAGCGCCGACAATTGATGGTTGCTATATAGATTCTGAAAATTACTTTTTGACTTTACTAAATATCATTTCTTTTTTGTGCTTCTTTTTTCTTTCCAGTTTTTTGTGCTGAACTTTATTACCATATAATTTCTAAAACCGAACAGCTCCATGCATGTGACAGGATTTCTGACTAGAGCTTTTCCGAATTCTAAACTAAAATTTTTCCGATTTACATTTCAATGTTTGATCAAATGAAACACTTTTCCTTAATGCTATAGACATGCGTAATTGTTAGTAATCGGGAAGGCGGAGCGTAATACTTCGTAAATATTTTTAAAGGAAAATATTTATTCTGTATGAATATCATCTGTCTACTATGAGTTCCCAAACATTGTTTGATCCTTTGAATTGGGCAGCTTCTTTATTGATGACTATGGTTTGTGATAATCAAAAAGGTTCATTAATGTTATATTTTCAGAACGGAATATTCGGAATAGTTTGCAATGGCATTATAGTTCACAGTTTCGTTTCATCACCTCTAGAAAGAACCTCGTTCAATCTGATATGCGCATATCGGGCGGTCTTGAACTGTGTTATTCTTTCATGGGGATTTATTGGAACCTTTGTTCCACTCGCTATCTTGTGAGTAATTGAATGGAAATCCCAGTTATGATGATATTTTTCAGCGGTGATACTCTCTTCCCTCCAGTCTATCATTTGATTGTTATCACTTGTGTGAACAGTCTTTATGTCGGGTTACAGTACTGCGGATTCCTGGTTGCTATCAATAGGTTCTGTGCAATGTACTTTCCTATAATGTATTCTACTCTGTTCAGTCTCAAGTTGACAATTGTGAGTTCTTAAGATGATCCCAGTTGTTACAAAATTCGATTAGTTTTTATCCCTTCTGTTTCAGGTATTCACATTTGCCATTTTCTGTTATAGAATTTCCAGAATAGTAGTGGAACTTCTTCAATCTATTCGTATGTTTGACAATTGTTTGATAATATTTCATTTCGATTTTCTTTTTTCAGCGAAGGAATGTTTCTCGGTATACTCTTCCGTTGATCTCAATTGGTCCCCATATTTAAATCCAGAATGTCGTGAGAAATACGCGAATGTTGTGGATGCAACAGCTATACTTTTGGTTGTTTTAATTTTACTCAATATTGCAACTTTTGTGAAAATATACTTGTTTTACAAGTCAACAGAACTAGGTTCCCGGGATATAAAAGAGAAAATGAAGAGGAACAAAATAATGTTCACACAAACTATTCTCCAGGATTTGACTTATTTGATTGATATGCTTTTCACTTTCAAACTCGGGTAAATCTCTTTTGAAGATCTTCGTTAAATAAGTAACGTTTCAGTGGCATATTCACGTCCCGAGTATGGACATTTATAAGTGGCAGTTTCATTTGGGAAAGTGTACATTCTTTTGATGGGTAAGGCTAAAACTAGATTTCTGAAATAATGTTTCTGGCTTTAGTTTGATCATGATAATGTTCAACGAAAGGCTAACCTTCCTGAAGAGAAGTTTCTTTTCATCAACAGCCAACCCTTCAGCTGCCATTCAAATGACAAAAACAGTTCCAAGTCGGAGCTACCCTGCTCCAATCGACTAATCTTTTTTACCTTGTATATTTCCATTTTTAAATTTTCTTTGTCTTTCCAATAAAATTGTCATTTCGAACTAAACCGTGTGTACTTCTTGAAATCAGAATTGTATTCTAGTATCACACATCGCCAAATCGTCCACTATAATTACGGGTAAAGAACAATTTGAAAGTTTATTTTTCACGAGCCACGTTTTTTGAAAAACACATATGCGAAAGCAAAAGTTGAAATTTTGATATTTTTTCGATATATAGTAAAATCTAGAAACTTGAAATTTTTGGGAAGATGCTTCAGGCGACATTTGATCATGTCTTTGGGAAGGTTGATCTGAATTTAGAAAAGGAAAGAAATGGGATGCGTCGTCAGGTATATGCATATAGAATCCAAACTTTCAGTAAATGGGTTTTCAAATCAGATAATTTTACCCGCTTCCAACTTGAGCTCTGCATTTTCCCTTCTTTCTGAAACTTCTTTCTGGATATTGCTCAAAAGTTTTTTTATTGAAATTCAATTTGACTCGTGGGTGAGACAACCACCATGTCACTTAAGTACATTCACCTGTTTCATATGTTTTCCTGACCACCATGGATATCAATCAAGACAACAAAGATGAAGGAAGTAAAAGTGAGAAAACTTGAAGTACGCCGTAAACTTCTTAACTAGGTGTTGGTTAACTATTTATTATGATTAATCTTTAAAACGGAGTGAGATTGATATTTTGTTTTGATAGACGCTTTCGAAATAAAGTTTAGTATTTTTGAATCTTAGATGAGTGTCTGGAATTCTACTCATGTTTCCGCTGTCGCATGGATTTGATTCCTCCCTAACCAACACAGCTCAAACTTTCTTTTGATCAAGAAATCATATGTCTGGTAAACTTCAGTCTTGAATAACAAAGCCTGGCATTAAATCCGGTACAACTTGCTTTGAAAAGGATACTCACGAGCAGTAGTACTTACTATAAGAACGAAAACACACGTCTCATTCCATTGGAAACGATGAGCACTACAGCTCCCAACTACACGGATATACTTAATTTATCAGCTGCTTTTATCATCCTTGTGGTAAGTGAATACCGGATTTCAAAAAAAAACTTTTAAAGTTCTGTCAATTGTTTCATCATTCCAGATCGGAATAATTGGTCTAGTTTCCAATTTTTTCATCATCTACATATTCATAAAATCAGCAGCCGAGAGAACATCTTTCAACATTATATGTGTTTCTCGGGCAGTCGTTAATATCATAATCATCGCATGGGCATTTCTAGGAACATTTCTTCCTATAACATTGATGTAAGTTCGTCTTAAACCCAAACCCAATATGATAGTTTTATTTTCAGTGGAGTCTCCCCATTCAGCCCAATCTACGAAACCTTAGTCATAGGAATAGCCAATTCATTGTATTCGGGATTTCAGGTGACTGGAATGTATATTGCTATAAATCGATTCTGTGCAATGTATTTCACAATGTACTATTCGAGATTTTTCGGTTTCAAAACCACTCTTTTCATCACATCTTTGCTGTTTTTATATAGACTTGTGAGAATAACAATGCAGTTCTTCCGTTACATACGTAAGTTTTCTTATCACTACTACAGTAATACTTTGAAAAGATTCCAGCCCGCGAATGCTGGCTGACATACACATCGATTGATCTGACATGGTTCCCAAACATGGATCCAAAATGTGAAGAGGATCATGATTATCAAATTGATGCTACTGCCATTTTTCTTGTTGCGATGGGGTTATTAAACGCTGCAACCTTTTCAAAAATCTACTTTTTCTACAAATCTACTGATTTGGATGTGAAAGAAAGAAGGAGAAAACAGAAGAAGAACCAAGCTTTGTTCATTCAAACAATGATTCAAGATGCTGTAATATTGATTGATATGGTATTCACTTACAAGCTGAGTCTATTGAGTAATAAGAGAACTTGGTCATTCTTCTGTGGTACAGTCATATGGCAATGCGTTCATTCCTTTGATGGGTTGGTTTCCATTCATTCTATTTCTATTTTCAATTAAAAATTTCAGAGTGATCATGGTTTTGTTCAATGAGCGACTCACATTTATCAAGAAAACATTATTCACCCCGTCATCAGACAGCCCTTCAGTTGTTCTTCCTGGAAAAACAAATTCGGTGACGCCTTCTATGTATCCATCTCGTGTTGAATAAGTTCAACTGGTTGTACTTTATTATGTTTCTTCCTTCTCAGCATTTGTATGTAATAATTTTGTTATTTTGATGTTGTATTTTGAAGTTTTGAGAATAAATATTTTTGACTAAAGTTCCTCTGAAACAACCTGTCCGAGCTATCTTGTGTTCTGTACTGTTTCCTCTTGTCTGCCACGTCATTAGTCCAATCCAACCGGTTTCTCATTTGAAAGATGTGAAACCCTTACTCGTTACCGTCATGTCATAGGGTTCTGTTATTTTTGAAACTTTCTATACATCCGCATTGATCCGCTCTAATCCCTCATAACAAAACGGAGGCCGTATTTGGTTTGAATCGCTCCACCGATTCTTTTAAACATTCAATTGTTCGAGTGATCGACAGTCAGTTTGTTTGAAAAATTATGAAGCGTTCGTCGCTGATTCTTCTATCTATTCTTGCATTCCAATCAGTTCAATGCTTCCGACAACATGCTCCTCCTCACCCACCAATCCGTCGGAATTCAGATTCTTCTGATGATTCATCAATGAGTTCAGAGGGTGACTCTTTTGAGGATGACGTTATGCAGAAGAAGAATCAGAATCAAAGAAAACGTATCGACCCAGACAGTATGATTCAGTTGCAACAGAAACAAGAAGAAGAGCGTGTACAGGGACAGACAATCTTCGAGGAGAAGAGAGATAAGTTCTTCGACCGCCCATCTTCAGAAGAGATGGAAGCTTATGAGGAAAAGGTGAAACGTCAGAAGAACAATCGTGTCATTGAAGATCAACTTGTGATGGAAGAGCCAATGAAACCTGTCCGTGGACCAAAACCAATGAAGCCAAAGATGGATGACACAGATGAGAAACTATTCTTGGCTGCTCTCGGTCAAATATATCTGGAAAAATTGGACGATGGGTCTCGCGAAAATGATCGTTTCCCGGGACCACCAGGACCAATCGGACCAATGGGACCACCTCCACCACCACCACCAATGGACTACGATTATTTGTTTGTTCCAGTTGAAACTCCAGGAAAGGTGGAATCAAACAACAACGGAAACAACAATGTTCATGTGAATGTTAATCATGTTCAGGTAAGTAAACACATCGAATCCTTTAATCCTATCCAATTCCTCTTTCAGGTCAACTCGAATGTCCTCCACGTGCCAGAGAAAGACAAGAAGAAGAGCGACGAACATCACGAAGAAATGCCACCAATCATCCCATCGTATCACTATTCTGAGCCAGTCTCTACCTCTAAATACATGTATTTCAACTTCAACATGGTTGACTGTGCAATTCTTGCTGTTCTTGTGGCCGTCTTCTTGTTCGCTACCAAAAAAGCATACATGAAGTGTTTCCCAAAGTAATCTCATTTTGATAAAAACCCAATTAATCTTCCCATTTATAGGAAATCAGTTGCCCCACAATTGCCAACAACTCTTCCCCCGACCTACACTCCATCCTCAATTGTCGTTGAAACTGTCTCTAAGAAAACACCACAGTAAATATATAAAGTCATGACTTGAATTTTATGTTTATATACAGTAACTAACATTTTGGAATAAAGTGAATTGGTTATCAGATATTACTTTGTTTTCTTCATCTTTTCCTCCAAACAAGCAGGAACAACTTCTTGTTTTCCGAGATTTCTGATGATGAAATCAGCCCACCAAGTTGGAAGAAGTGATAAAGGAACGTATACAAAGATAGCGTCCCATCCACAGTAATAACGATGACGTGGATACTTGGCAGTCAACGCGTGATAGTAATTGTCAACGACATAGTGAATCTTGGTGGTGCTCATGGAGATGTATGTCTTGTTCCACATTTTGGCAACTAAAAAAATAATGGGTAAGCACAAGTCACAAAAGACATAGAGTACTAACAATAATTTTTGAAGTTCTCTCCATACTCTGCTCTAGTTTCATCATCAATTTGAGTCCACACGTGGTCCACTCTTTTGAGCATCGCTTGCTCATCAAGAAGAGGGGTTCGGAAGATTCCTGGTTCCACAATACTCACTTTCACGTCGAAGTTGTAAAGTTCTTGTCTGAAAAATAACTTTTATGTGATTATTGATGACTAGAAGTATCCTCAAGAAAGTTTGAAGAATAATTTATGCTTCAAAGTTTTATAAAATACTTTTCGAATGAAAGTCCATTAAGTTCAAAACAGAAACCAAACATCTCTTCCAAACCAACCTGATACAATCCATGTAAGCAGCCGCGCCAAACTTCGAGACCACGTAGGGACCAGCAGCTGGGGTGGAGAGTCTTCCATTCACAGATGTCACTGTCACAATTCTTCCTTTTGCTGCTTTCACAAGTTTCTTGAATGCCTGAGTGACACGAATGACTCCAAGGCAGTTCACGTTGAGTGCCAGTTGATAATCATTCATTCTGCACCAGTCATCTGGTCCGTAACAAGAAAAGATTCCAGCATTGTTGACGACTCCCCAGAGTTCTGAAAACAAAAACACAAGGTTGTAGGAGAAAGAAACAACTCACTGTGATTTCCCAAGTTGTTCTTGACATATTCTGCCGCCTTCTCTACTGATTCATCTTTACTAACGTCAAGTGGAATTGTGCGTAGACGTGGATTCGCAACTTCTGCTTCTAAACTTTTAGCTGCCTGAAACTGTTTTACTAGGATGAATCATGATGTTTCAAGATTAGAACCTCAGTGGTCAAGCATCCTGCAAAAACCATGAATCCATTCTTGGCACATTTCTTCGCAAGCTCTCTTCCGAATCCCGTATCACATCCAGTGATGAAAACCGCACGGTCATGAACTGATCCTCCTTCAGGTATCAATTCCAAAGTGTACCTGAAGTTTGACTTTTGTGTTTTGCTTCTTCTCGAAAGTATCCTCACTCACCTAACAATATTCCAGACAACGACTACTGCAAGGAAATAAAATACCCATGTGAAAAGGGTGCAGAGACAGCAAAGAACCATCTGAAATTATATGAAAAGTATAGTGAGAATCAAAATATGAAGTAAGAGAAGAAAAAAGAAGCAAAAGGGCGTGAGAGACAATTTCCCCCAGTGGTGAGACGGAATCGGAAATGAAATTGAAATCAAAATAGTCGAACATTCAACATTCAAGGTTATACTTCTCTTCTCTTTTTTCTTTTTTCCTCCAGTCGTCTGTCCAAAAAATAATTGAATAGCTTAAAGAATACCAGTTCCTCTTCAAAAAGTGTTGATTGTGGAGAAAGCTTTCTTATTTGGAGATAACGGAACAATAAACAATTTATTTTTGTACAGTTAAAACCAAAAAATGTTTGAGGAAAAAAAGCAATGCATCTAATCGCCGCTGATAATCATCTGGAAGTCGTTTGCAGGACACAATGTTTGTCTGAAATGAACAACTCATTTATAGAAAGATTTTGTTTGGTTCTCACAATCACCACGCAACATTTCTCTTCCCGTTATCAGTTGATCATTTGAGAGTGTGTTTCTCTAGCCTATACTCTGTTCATGATCAGAAAGACCATTACTTTTGAAGTTTATTCGCTTTACTAGAGTGTGACTTTCATCTTTGGTTTTTGTTGGTGGTTTTATTTAAATTTTTATTTGACTATAAACAGAAAAATATAGAAATGGAAAAGGTAATTTCAAATAAACTCAATGTAAACTGAAAAGCTTATATCAGGAAGAGTTCACTACAGAATAGTTTGCAAAAACTGATAGGAACCTGGTCTTGAGTTTATAGTGTTGATTTCAATAACCAGAAGACAGAGTTAGTAAGAATTTGCAAAACACAAGAGGAAAAATTATCACATTTGTGTCATCAAAGTCTGGATTCATTATTTTAACAATTGATAGAATATTAAAGCCTGTTGTTACACAATTTGTCCACGATCTTGTTATCAATGATCTTGTGGTTCTGGAATGAAACATTTTCCTTGTTTCCATGCAGGAGTACAAGTTTCTTTATTAGCTTCTAGTAAATGGCAGGACTGAGACAGTGTTGATGTGTTTCATACGCAAAAACATCTAGGTAAATATCGGTTTTTGTCGTAGTCTATGAAAAACTCGAAACATGTATCTCCAATCGTTTTGAAAATAACCACGTCTTGAATTTTCCGAATCAGGAAAACTTAAGACTGCACTGATTCCATGAGAACTTTTGTCAAACCTTGCCACATTTTGAAAATGTATTTGTATTTTCACTGTTATTCAAAAAAAATACGTTCATTAAAAGTTTATTAGAAAATAAATAATTAAAACATTTCATATATTTTATGCGATTGGGAAACTGAAATAGTTTTCTGGAATCTTTCTTCTTCATCTGATTGTTTCGGCTTCATTTATGTGGACTCCCACACATACTGAAAAACTTGAGTTAATTAAAGCAATGTCACATATCGTTTTGTTTGAAAGTCACTATCTGGAAGAGTGAGATTTTTCAATGAATTATATATTGTCTATACCCACATGACCATTACTCCCAAGAAATATTGGCATCATACCTCAATGACGTAACCAACTGAAAACGCCTTATAATATATGACAAGCAGTTTATGGCTCTGGTGTTTCTTGTGTTTTCACATTCAACTTGATCAACCATGGTAAGCCCTGGTTTGAAAAATTGTACTCATTGGTGTCAATATGATGCTTTCCAGTTTCGATGTTTCAGCCCAAGTTTTACATGACTGCATTATATATGGCCGATAGCATACGTTTTACATGTCATATACCTCTACTATCTCAAGACTTATAGTTAGGATTTTTGTAAACTTTTACACTAAAAGTTAATTTGCGAGGCTATACTCAGTTTCTGAAATTTTGAAGGCGAAATGCCATATTTTTCATAAAGAAAGGCATGTGGGTGTGAACGATGTGCTAATCCTCATGGAACCTTGTCAATCAAATCCCTTTTTTCACAGATATCTGCTCTTGACTTATCTTGGAACTAACTTCATCATCCTCTGGTGGTAAACACATATTGTAGTAACTGGTTAGCGTGATTTCGTTCCTTCTTTTCACTGAAATAAATCCGTAGAGCATTCCATTGTCATCCATGAGAGCAGATCCTGGCTCCCCTTCAAATGTTACACAAGATTGTCCACGATCTTGTGGTTTTGGAATGAAAAGTGTTCCTTCTTTCCATTCAGGAGTACGAGTTTCTTTGTTTACGCCTAATAAATGGCAAGGACTTGGTAAATATCGGTTTCTGTCATAGTCAATGAAAAACTCGAAACATGTATCTCCAATCGTTTTGAAAATAACCACATCTTGCATCTTTCGAATTAGGAAAACTTCTACCTGAAAGCAATTTTGAACAAAAAAAAAGTTTTTCTGGATTGCAGAACTAACCTCAATTGCCAGAGTGGAATCTAATAAGCTATAGAGAGTAACTCGTTGTCTTTCTTCGAAATGTGAGTGATCACCATTCTGATAAGTCACTGCGTATTCTTTCCGAACAGCAATAACACAATCATGTGTTGATTCATCAGGTTTCGTTGTGGTAAATATGACCTTCTCCAGTGTGTGTTTTTCGACAACGTTCGAATAATTATTCGAAAATTTATTCGAATAATTATTCGAACATTTTTCGAATACTGTTCGAATATTTTGTTCGAATACTTATTCGAATATGTTCGAATAATTATTCGAACTATTCGAATAATTGTTCGAACAGTATTCGAAGGCAATTTTATTCGAACAATTTTCGAATATCGTTTCTAATAAAATTTGAAAATTTTTACTGTTTTTCAAAAAGTATTGTCTCCCGACGGAAAATTTTCGCAAGAATTGCTAGTTTTGTGGATAAATTTCCCCACTCGTGGCAAAACTTCTTTTTTTTGTTTTTTTGTTTTTGACATTTTGGTACCAATCTGACAACCGGGGTTCGAACCCCACTCGTGGCAAAACCTTTTTGTTTTTTGTTTTTGACATTTTGGTACCAATCTGACAACCGGGGTTCGAACCCCACTCGTGGCAAAACCTTTTTGTTTTTTGTTTTTGACATTTTGGTACCAATCTGACAACCAGGGTTCGAACCCCACTCGTGGCAAAACCTTTTTGTTTTTTTGTTTTTGACATTTTGGTACCAATCTGACAACCAGGGTTCGATCCCCACTCATGCCAAAACTTTTTTCTTTTTTTGTTTTCGATTTTTAACTTTTGGTAACTATCTGATCACCACCCTCCGGTATCAAACCTTTTTTCATTTTATTTTTTGCTTTTTGGTACCAATCTGAAGCCATTTCAGAACCAAGAAAACATTTTTAAACCTGTTCTAGATTACAAGTGTCTCTTTTCAGAACGGTCTTTCTCCGAAAAGACAACTTTGGTCATCAGATTGGTACCAAAAACCAAAAAATAAAATGAAAAACAGCTTTGACACGAGTGGGGATCGAACCCTGGTTGTCAGATTGGTACCAAAATGTCAAAAACAAAAAACAAAAAAGTTTTGCCACGAGTGGGGTTCGAACCCCGGTTGTCAGATTGGTACCAAAATGTCAAAAACAAAAAACAAAAAAGTTTTGGCACGAGTGGGGATCGAACCCTGGTTGTCAGATTGGTACCAAAAAGTCAAAAGCATATCAAGTCATGTTTTCAGTTTATATGCTAGAAAGCCGCGGCCGGCCGAGGCTTTTTGAGATTTTTAAGAAAAAGCCGCGGCCGGCCGCGATTTTCAGCAGCCTTGGTTCGAACGAATATTCGAACGAATATTCGAATAGTCATTCGAATATTCGTTCGAAAATTCGTTCGAATAATTGTTCGATTAAAATTTCGAACAACTGTTCGAACGAATATTCGAAAAATTATTCGAATATCATTCGAATTTTTTTCGAAAATAGATATTTTCGAATAAGAAATTTCGAAAAACACACACTGACCTTCTCTTTGTTTTGAACTTGTTCACTTCTCATTCTGAAAATAGAACTAGAGATAACTTTCAATAGAAATCTAAAATTAGGTAGAAAACAATAGAATATTACAGTGAACAACAATAAGATGGACCTATTGTGAATTTTGCAATACTATTGTGAATTTTGAAATGATGAAGTGGTGATGCTACATTTATGAAATATTGTTATCTGTTAACTCACATGCTAAAGCCCAATTTGAGCAGTTACTGTATTAATATGAAAAATTTCAGAATACAGATCTCGAGAAGTTACGCGTTGATGCCCTACATACGTACTACAAATTGGATTTACGATCAATAATGTGATGCGACATTAGAATGCTAAAAATGAAAGTCAATAAATCGGCGAAACCGCGCAGTCGGTGGGATAATCATGAATTTGTTTGATAGTCATTGAGTTATATATATATGTGTGTATTGTTGTGTAAAAAATCGAAGCTTTGTGTTTGTCTGGAGACAGGAACTTTCAATACGAATATGGTAGAACTCACTGACCGTAGACTCAGACACAAATACACAAGCAGAGAAGTGTTTGTTCATACCAAAGATGTCTTCATTAGAGCACACTTGCCCTGCCTCAATAATTATAGGCCTCGTCCACGGTCAGGAGGAGGTCTTTATAAAAGATAACTTTCAGCATTATCTGAATACATTGAAATTACGGTGATAATGTGATGCGGTGCTAGAATGCTAGAAGTAAAAGTCAATAAATCTGCGAAACCGCGCTTTCAGCGGTGGATAAATGATCTGTTCATTCTACTATTCATTTTCAGATTTTCATAGACATAAGTACAATTTTAATTAATTATTTATTTCATTTATTTATTTATTTCTTCGAAGGATGTGAACCACTGAAAAGTGAAAATGAATTGGTTTTAGGGTTTACATGAAAGAGATGATTAATAAATAGGGAAAGAAATGATAGTCATTAAAGGATATTGTGAGTTATTGAATCAATAATCAATAAGGGATAAATTATTATTAAAAATATTTTCAGGAATGAGAATACTAAATTTGTTAATTAGAATTTAGGATAAATTATTACAAATGTTACAATAAACATGAAAATTAATATGGAACAGGAAATGTATGCACAAAGAAGAGCTTTACAGCGAAGTAAGTTGATGAGGGGCATTGCTGTCTCTGCACTTATTGTAAGTTGTTGATCTGAAAAACATAGAGATCCAAGTTTACTTTGAATGGCAAATCATGCATTTAGCCTAGGGAACCTGGCATGATACCGTGCTCTCCTCCTTTCAAATTGTGGTGATATTAATCTTGTAATCTCTAGCAATAGGGAAGCATTCATTTTCGACCCCAGATTTCAGTTTTCTTAAATCTCATTCTGTTCAGCAGTACACCGGAATGCAGAACATCTTGCACCAATGCTGAAGCTCAAAAAAGTTCAAAGTCAGATGATCTACCTGTTCTGATGAAGTGAGAGTAGAAAAACTGATTGAACGTTCACCTCGTTAGCTTCTGATGCACTTTAAAAAAACAAGTAAACATCTAGTGATTTCTTTTTTCTTTAGAAACCTTTTTCAGTCAGGAATCCCTACAGAATGAGATTTAAGAAAACTGAAATCTGGGGTCGAAAATGAATGCTTCTTATTGCTAGAGATTACAAGATTACTAGCACCACGATTTGAAAGGAGGAGAACACGGTATCATGCAAGGTTCCCTAGGCTAAATGCATATGAAAACTGATTTTCTCCAGGGATCGCAAAGTGTAGGCCAGGTGTAAAGCCAAAACACCAATTTATTTAAGAAATTTGATAAACTATATTTCTGAAGTAAATGCACATAACTTAGCAAAACTGGTTTGCTCGCAGAATTTGTCTATTTTTTTGTCAAACAGTATGTATTCTTATTAGAAATGAACTAGAACATTAAACATTCATAAATTTTAAACTTAAAAGCTAAGATATTCACTTTTTCCACCTTTGCAGCTGGTCAAACATGTCTCAAATTTCTGTGTAGACTGTCTAAATCAAAAATTCAAACTGGGAATGTGTTTGATTGTGTGAGTTTTATGTTTTCACGAAAGATTGTCACAAGCATCATCACATCTTTGAAATATGCAGTGGGCAAAAAAACTTACGGCGTATTTCAAGTTCTCCTGGGAAATAAACTTGCTCGAGCTGGTGTGTTCTGTCAAACGGCCGTAAAATTCATCCTCAGTTTCTGGTTCGCCGTTTCTGTGGATTCTTTGTCGTACGAACTTCACTTTGTCCGTGTTCATTCCGATGAGGAATCCTTTTTCGTTGACTAGGAGCCCTCCACTATCGCCCTTCTTGGTGTTGCTCGTGCCAATGAAGAAATCGTCTGAACATCAGATTTAGAATATACTTGTGAACTGGCTCAAACATACTGATTTTCTTGCTCGCCGTCCCGCTTTTCCATCCGATTTCCCCTTGACTATCAATTCCTATGAAGAAATATGGCATTAAAATGGCATTCCTCCGTCGCCGCATCAGAGAGGAAATACGGAATAACGCCGTCGAAAATTTTCATGATGACGTAGTCCTCGCCCGCATTGTTCTTGACGACTTGGACCTGAAATTTTCCATACTTGTCAGATGACGGGTTGATCCAAAGTAATTTCTCACTCAATATGAAAAACCCCAAATTGTACATCTTACTGCACGGTACTGTATCTATGCCAAATATGACTGTTATGAGAATACTCGGATCTGTCGAACTATCAATGTGTATGAACTTGATGTGAAAATACAAGTAGATTCCGGAGCAGACATCAGTTTTAACAGCAGAGAGGACTGGAAACGATTGAGACACCCAAAGTTAAAGAGATCAAAAACTGAAATTTTTGATTCTGGCGGATTGAAGATGTAACTGGATGGAACAGTCAAGTGCAAGATCAATCACCAGGGAGTTTAAAAGCCAGTTGAAGCTTACGTCGATGACGCGAAGAGTTTGTTAGGTTTGGTTTGGTTGGGGACGCAGTAGTATCCTCATTATTAAATAATAATTTCATATTTTTTGTTGAGATTGAAGCCGTGAACTCGCGAAATTTCCTCGTTAGAAAAAAAACCTTCATTTCTTAGCAGAATCGTTTTAATTTTGAGGACTTTGCGTGTTTGGTTATTTCAGGAATTTTTGAAAAGTTATGTATACTGAGAATTCTTCTTGTTTCATGGAAAGTGAACTATTTTTTTCTACAATTTTAGCTTCAAGAAACGTACCGGCTGTGTGGAAGCTAGCGTGTCTTCAAGATTCTTGATTCACTTGCCGGAGTCTTCCTTCTCTTTTTCCATCGCTTCAACTTTCCTCTTGAGCGTCGTCACCTCCTCTTTCATCTGAAATTATTTTATTTCAAAAAAACCTTTTACAATTCAATTTACAATTTAAAAGCAACAACGTTTGATGTTTTCTACTTTTTCATTTTTTTCAAAATTGTTTATTTTTAAAGATAAATTAATAAAAACAGCATAAATTTCTTTTGAAATAGTGCAAGGCTGTCAAAAAGGCCGTCTGGCGATTCTATATCTCAGTTCCCAGCCATCGAAATTTTTCGCTTCTTCAGGCGGCCTTGTAGAGGATCAAAAGATTAGTCGATGTACAAAAATTCACCCCATTTGGTTAATCCACGGCCTCTGCGGCCCTAAAAGCCGAGGGCCGCGGCCGGCCGTGCGACAGCCTTGAAATAGTGGAAAAGGAAAATTAGTGTTAAAGAAACTTCTTTCCAGTTTCATGACTCACCGCGCTCATTTCATTCTCCATCTTTTCCAATCGTCATAAAATAACTTCGTTTTTTTTTTACTGTCCCTATCTCTTTCTTTTCGATCTTCATGTCTCCGCTAGCTTTCTTCTCGACTTCTGCTGCTTCTTCGGCGTTCGTCTCGGCTTCTTCGCCTGTCATCTTGCCTTCTTCGACTTCCGCCTCTACTTATTTTGCTTGGTGAAGGAGAAGACCAACGAGATAGACGAGATTGGGACATTCTGAAAAAAAGAAAAATTATTTGATAGTAACAAAAAATCGAAGAAAAACTTTGAAAGAAACCAAGTTTATAGTTTTTTTTCCGAGCAGTACACCGAGTATACGTGAACACCATTGCGGACAATAAAACTTAGCTGATTACCGTATGGTGGTACGGTAGCATATCTCAAACTATTCGATTTCGATGTTTATGGTCGATAAAATGAATGGAATTTTGAATTTTGCAATTATTCACACTTTTTCTATTGAGAAAGCACCATTTCTTACTTTTTAAACGTGACTTGATTTAGTGTTCACCTAAAATTTCGAGTTTTTCAATAGAAAACTTGTGTAAAATTGCAAAATTTCCTGTCATTAATTTTCTTTTTCCTCCAAAACTCCAAAAAACACACAATTGTTCTCAAATCAGAGAAAAATATCGGCTCGCAGAGTCAAAACGGTTTTGGTGTTGACTTTTAACAAAAACGTTAAATGGTAATTATTCGCTTTATTTCCGCCACAGGTCATTTCAACATTTTCAGTAACAATAGCAGATCAGTTCTCATCTTCTCGGGAGATACTAAATCGTTTAAAGAAACTTGAAATAAAACAACTTACCACATCTTTAAGACTTCTATAAGATAATGCTCGCCTTTTTTTCTTATGGAAGAATAATCTTGGTTAGAAGAATCAAAAAGCCTTATTTTCAATCTTTTTAGTAGTTTTCATTATTAAGTAGGAATATGGGAGTTCACGGAAATACATTCAGTTGTCGGGAGTTTAAAAAAATTTTATTTTTAAAACAAACGGCTAAACACTGAGGGTTGTGCTGTGGAAGGAGGATAAGATGTCAATATACATTGCAAACCCACTTGCTTTATGTTATTGGTAAAAACGTATTAGAACGATTATCACTTGTGTTAATATTCAAAACAATTATAAGCTTTCTTCTTGGGAAGGTCCGTATAGTCCTCGTGATGTTGTGGTACATTATCTTTTCCATTTCTTAGTATGTCACACAATTCATGAAATATTTTCAAAGAAATAATGTTGGAATAGATGAGGTGAACAAGAATATTTTGTGAAAGGAATATAAATCATTCATTTTCGTACAGTAAAAATCAAAACGTGATTGAGGAAACACATGTGCTGTATCTAATCATTGTTGGTAATCATCTGAGAGTCGTCAGCGTTTGGAGCACTCGATGTTTGTCTGGAACAAAATACAAATTTTAAGGTTTCAAATCTCCAATATTTGAAAGTGGATCGAAATCACTACGCAACTTATAGAATTCCATAGGTAAATTAAAATCATAGTCGTGGTGGTAAGGTTCTACAGAAAAATCAAAAAATAATTTATATTAAGAATCTCTCACTATCAGCAATAAAATCATAATGGGGCTATTCACGTCCGGTAACAACGCTTTTCCCTCGATTCTTTTACCGGAAAAACAGAATCCCTCGTTGGATCGGATTTTTTTGAACCTAAAATTCATTTCTCCTTTTATCTTCTATAAATTTATATATGTTGGCCTATAAATTCCTGAGTCCTAGCTATTTACTTTGAACTGACATTTCAACTGTCTATCTTTCTTTTTTTCTATTTTTTTATTATTTTCTTAGAGACCGCGTCCCAAAAATCCACAATTAGTCACTATACAAACCTCCGGATGTTTCTCTGGTCACACAAATAAGATACTGTCATTTCACTACTTACTCGGAAGAGTCCATTCCTGATCCATCAACATTATCATTCTCGTCAGTGACTTGAGCATTCACTTTTGTGAATTGATAAGGGTTCCCCCATCCGTTACTGCTGCTTCCTTGAGATTGTCCCCATGAGTTTTGGAATGGACGGATGTTCATGGATTGTTGGGAAGAAGATTGGGATTGGTATCCATTTCCATTTCCATAATACATTGGAGACCAGGAGGATTGAGATGGAGTGTTATATTGTTGTTGCATGTTACTGTATTGTTGGTTCTGGTTTTGGTTCTGGTAGTATGGGGTCATTTGGTATGAAGCGGATGATGGATATCTGAAAATAACATTGTTTTGCAAAAAAATGTTGGCTGTATGATTTTGAATATAGATATGACAAGATCTGGGTCAATAATACTCAAATTGAACCATCTTTTACCTGACGGAATATCCAATAAGTATGAAATTTACCTTGGAAATTCAAATCATCTTATCTAAATTTAAACTCACCCGTAATATTGTGGAACTCCTTGTGATCCATAATAGTTGGTCAAATCCATGAATGGAGAATACATTGAAGAGGAATCAGACCCTCTGTATCTGCTTGGGTATCCTCCTTGACTTCTTTGGCTTTGGTATCCTTGGTTTTGGTAACCTTGGCCTCCTTGACCATACCCTTGGTATCCTCCTTGGAATTGGTTTCCTTGATAGTCCTGGGACTGCATACCTCCTTGATAACCTCCCATATCTCCTTGCATTCCGTAATATCCATTCTGATATCCTCTTTGATCAGACGATGGGTAATACTGAGATTGAGCAGAATATTGTTGATCGTAGTTTCCATACTGCTGAGAATACGGATAGGAAACTGCCAAAGCGAGAATAGAAACCAATATAACTAGGGAAGAAATCATTTTTCCTTTTGCCAAGAATAGAAAATGAAAGAGGAGAGTTGTGGCAAAGTTAGGTAAGAGCTCAATGGTGCTCTCTCCTTCTTTTATATTTACTTCGGCGAGCGACACAGTTCTCGCGTACCCAAACAATCGCTCTTTTTTAACTTTTTCCTTCTTTTCTCTTACTTTTGAGTTCAGTGGTTACTTGTATGTTTTTTGGTTTGTTGTCCAACATCAATGAAACGTGGAACTGAAGTTCGGCATTAAGAGTGATATCATAGGACATTGCAGTTCAAGATTAGTAAACTCCACTCCCTCACAAATAATCTTCTACTTCCTTAATTAATTCAAAGATATCTGAAGAAAAAAGGGAAACCCGAAAGAGATAATTTGTGATAGATTGTGAGACTAACTGGTTAAACCGGGAAGTAGTCAACATATTTATCTGCCATTCACAAAAATAACACGAACCACTGGTTCTTTGGTTTTATTTTAGTTGAGGAGGAGGAAGAAACATTGTGTTCTTTTTATTGTGTTCGTCAGTTTTGCACGTGTATTCTGATAGATGGTATGGTGAGATGATAAATAACTCTAAAAGAAAAGCGTAGTGAACTACGATTCTCGATTCAGTGACTACAAATCACTGTGCGGACAGTCTCTGTTTGCCAAAGTTCGAACTGTTCTAATTTTAAACTAAATGAACAGGTTACCTGTGGTTCAAAGTGAAATGGTCTGTGAAAAACCGTTGGAGGATCAGAAGCGAAGGATTAAAATTCTGTATGCATTTTTCATTCAAAAATAAGTAATTTAGACATATACATTTTTATCCGATTTACTTGATTACTCTTAGAAAATATTACAATACTTCAAAACAACCCGGAAAACTTAGAAAACATGTCAAAAGTTTAACACAAAAGAAGGATTCAAAATACAGATAGATGTCTTCAGAAAACTTGATTCAATTAGTTAGCAGTTCTTGTTTGATTTCCGCAGGTAGCCATGCACGAGTTGTAATTTGGAAAGTTGTTTGCATTTCCAAGAGTTCCATAAAACGAGAAACGCATGCATGTTGTGTATTTTGGAACCCAGAAGTACTTGTCACTCTTCTCTCCGCCGACAGCGAACTTTCCAGAGTCATAGGTCAAGTTGCAGAGGTAGTCTGGAAAAAGATTTCGATGAATCAGGACAAACTTTCTAAAACTTACTGGCTGTTGGACAGCAGAATGATTGAATACAATTGTGGCCTTGTGGGCATGTGTTGGCAGCAGAAGAGCATCTGACTGGAGTCAAGTGGTCAGTGTCATAAGTAGCAGAACAGGCAGCTGAAACTTACTGGTTAGCTGTATAATGGTTCAGTCTACTCACACTTCATTTGAACAGTTTCATCAGTTGACTCAGAATCCCTTTGAGCTTGAGCATTGGTACACGCTGATCTACACTCTTGTAGACTGCTGAACCGGTTACTGTTTCCTCCACATCCTTGATACATGAATGGTTGACACGTTCCAAGACGTGGGAGATAGTAGAACATTCTAGACGAACTATTTTCGGAGCATGTTGTTCCAGGGTCACGAGCAGCAAAACAGTCGACATCGGCAGACAACGCTGAGTGGCACAAGAGGGAAAGGAACTGGAAAATATCATTGGTTTTGGAATGGAATTTTGTTATGTAGGTGCTGCTTTGTGAATTGTGAGTTGTAATCAGAAATTATGAAAACTACATTTTTAAACAAAACTCACCACAACGAATCTAGCTTCCATTCTGCAAATGTAAAATGTTGAACTCAGCGTCTGAATTTCTTTTAAATACCAGCATAATCTTCTCCGCCCCTCAAACTTTGTTACTAGTAACCTTGTAACCTCTTTGCAGTGAAAAGCAATCATTTCCAATTCCAGTTTTCATTTGACCCCACGGAGCAAACATTGTGTGTATAATGTACATATACTGGCAGCTCCTTCCCACTGATTTTTTGGCACACAGTTTTATTTTGAGACATTTTTCTATGTGTCCTCTTGTGGGAATCGGTGTGTGCAGAAGGTTTTCGTGGAATTTTTAGGGGAACCAGTCGGTGAATGTTTACTTGTTTTTTGACTGTTTTAGAAATTGAGGAGGTGGAGATTTAATGATCGGAAACAGATTCCTTCGTTTTAAAATAGTTCAATTGATCCAGATCGTCTGCTTGCATTGATAAAATTAGATCCGAATCTACCAGGATTTACTTGAATAAATCGATAATTAGAAAATATTATTTGAAACTGATACACTCGCTTAAATATAGACTGCTAAAAGAACATTCCAGGTTTTACACTTTTCTCAGAATTTTCTTTATTTGAGACTTGGTTTCTCGGTGAGACAATCTTGTCTTCGGTGAAAATGAAAACATCAAAGTTATCTTTTTTGTAAACAGACAATTTCTTGAGTTTTTGGAGGAAGCATAACAATTAAAAACTCGAACACCGTCAATCTACTGTTTTAAGTTTGAAATATAGTTATTTGTCTTTTTACAGCACTTTTTTTCAAAATAAATCGAGCAATACTTTATTTATTGGAAAAGAAAGAAAATGCAACTCCCGCGCGGCACTTCTGCAAAAACCGCGTGCGATGGTTGCAGAGCGGGGACCCGCCCACTCTTTTCCGCGGCAGTTTCAAAGCGATTTTTCACGCTTTAAACTCCTTTTTGCTGAAATTTCATTAAAATGAGTTCCCGTTAAACGGGTATGAGTAATTACGAAGATTTGCCGTGTTCTATTCACTTCCCAAGGCAGTCTGGTACGTTTTCTTGTGAAATTCGATTTGAGTGAATGTAATTAATAAATTTCTAGGCGAAGTATCACATCAACCACGAGTCGTTGAGGATTCCGAGAGTCCAGTCACTCATCGAGTTCCCCCACCACAAGCCGAACAAGTTCGAGTTTCAGTACCAGCGACAACAACTATTGCAGCTCAAAGAAAGAAATCTTGCCTCTCAACAACAACAAACAATTCAAGAAAGGAGCCGCCTACACATCCAGCGCTTCGTCGAAAAACCGTTGCATTTGGAAGAACTGTGAACGTTTCGCAGACTGTAGAGGTGGTTCCGAAAACGCTAATGTTTTCATAAAAATGAAAGTTTCAGGGGACTTCGCGACATTCGAAAAAAGCTCTCGCTTCGCCTTCTTCCACATCTTCCCCAGTTCAAAATCAGAAAATGACGGAAGAGAATCAAGAAGATGATTGGCGAGATGTTATGAAAAATGAGATAAATGTTATGCGAAAAGAAATGCAAGAAGAGACTACAAAACGGCAAGAAGAACTCAATGCGCAGAACTTGAGCAAAATGCAGGAAATGATGTCTCAGTTTTTTCAGCGTTCGTTAAAACATTTCATACGACTTCCATCGATTATTTTTCAGAAATAACTGTTGCAAAGCCAGCCGCTGACAATACTCACAGGGAAAAAGAGAATCTCTATGAGCCAGCACGACAAACAAGGCAGCAAAAACCTGCAAGTAAAGTGGGTTAAATCAAGAAGAACTCAATATGATCGAAATGTTCAGATTGCTTTGGCACGTGAAGTTGTAAAGAAAGAAGGCATCATTCCTCCAGAAGCATTAACGATTTTGGAACAACGAGTCAGATCGGATCCACTATTCAGACAACAAATTGATAATGTACTTGCTGATGTAGGAACTTTCTTTCTATTACGGTTTTGAAGGAAATCATTATTTTTCAGGCTGAATGTGATGCCAACAGAGCTGCTTATTCTCCTCCACCACCACTCTCTGAAGCAAGATATACAGGCGGAACTGCAGTAAATCCAGCATTAATGAGAGAAACATTGACTGTTGAACGAAGTATTCGATATGGAAATGGACTTTCTTCGATTGATTCAAGGCAGTGGACCACTGAAAGGAATGATAACAGAGGTAAATGGAAAGCTTTTTTTATTATCTGCATGATTTCCACGGACATGTCCGTGTCCGCTGACGGGAATCATGACATAAAACATTTTCAGCTCATGATAACTTCCGCCCTTACGAATCTGAGCCTCCATATCAATCGATGTATCAAAAAGGACAAAGTGTCAGCTATTATCCATCGGAAGCAGTCGGAAATACGCATCGAAACAATCGGACTGGCTACTACGTTGATGATAGTTCGGACCAAGAAGAAGAGATCGTCGCTGGTGGACGTGGCAGAAACTACCACGAGCCAGTGGAAACGGAGACGGCTGCCGAACGAGAACGGAGAATTCGGGAGAAGTATGCCCGTAAAAAATGAAATACTTTTTTCCTTTAACTAAATCTGTGAATATCCATCAATTTACTACGTGTCCATAACCAGTTCTCTAACTAGAAAAGCTAAATTTTCTTTCATAACGGTTTTTATTCAGAATAAACTTATTTTCTATTGAAAAAACTTTGATCTGTGTCCTATTGTTACTAAAAACTTGTTTGAATAGTCAAAAAAAAAATTAATTTTCAGATCCTTTCTTCCGTCACCTGACAAGTACCAACTTGACCTTTCAATGTCTTCTCGTTTCTCCTTCAGTTTTCTACTTGTAACAACAAGTGTACGAAAACTTTGTACAAATCGAATTTCTCCGAATTTTTTAAACTACTTGTTTCATTTTTCTCTTTTTCGTTTTAAACGAAACCTGAACTGTTCATCGCTGATGTTCTTGTATAAAAATGATTGGCGTCGTCCTCGAAAATGGTCAACGTGGAAACGAAGAAGAGATATTTTCACTTGATATCCAAACAACTAGCCGTTTTGAACTTGCCTTTTCATCAATGCCTTCTCTTCATTTCCTTTTTCTTCCTGTTTACTTTTGCACCCGAATTCTTTTTGAATTCAGGCAAATATTGACACCGATTTTTATCTTATTTCCAGAGAGAACGAGTAGGTGGAAGAATTTTTATAAAAGATTAGGCGTGTCTTTTCTATTGCAAATTTGTTTTTATACTCTTCTTTTAGAAGTTCGCGAGAGCACCCAGATGTTTGATTTTCCATTGTGTCTTGGTCTGATCGACGGTTAAAAGGCAACCTCTGTTCTTTTGAAATTCCATCTTTTTATCATTTCATTTCGAACTATTTCAATTGAATATTTCAGAAATGCGATTGGTTTTAATAGTCAGTTCCCTTTTCTTTTCATCTTTCTGTTTTGATTGTACTCAACCAAAGGACAGTGGAACCGCATGTAACGAAAGCCCTGCGGCAAGATCTTTCTATTTTGACTCCAGAACCAGTAAGTTCGAATATTAATAGAATAGAAGAGAGAAATTTCAATATGTCTTACTAATTTGAGGTTTAGTTTAAAATGAAAGTTTCACAAATTTTAACGAAATTGCAATCAGAACAATTGAGTCTACACCTTTAAAAATGTTTTTCTATTCGTGAACTTTCGTGATGGTCTCTCGGTCTCATGAGATTTTTGATCAGTAGACTGACAAGAGAAAGAGAAAACTTCTCGTCATTTCAAGAGAACCAAGCCAAAAAGAGGAAAGTTACAAAACTATATTTTCAGAAGTA
Organism: Caenorhabditis remanei; assembly: GCF_010183535.1. NCBI lineage: Eukaryota > Metazoa > Nematoda > Chromadorea > Rhabditida > Rhabditidae > Caenorhabditis > Caenorhabditis remanei. Next base: position 7,983,953 of record NC_071332.1, read on the forward strand.
TGCCAACCATTCCTATACTCTGGATGTGGAGGAAATGACAATCGTTTCGCAACTTCCAAAGAATGTCGCGACTCCTGTCAAAACAAGAAACAAACTACAACTACACCGTCCCCAAATACGATTTCAGATGAATCTGACAATGGATCATCACCTAACTCCCCTCCATTTGTTCCACAGGGAACATCTCATGACCAGTGGAGGAAGGCAGAGATTTGTGGATCAAATTATTTGATTCCAAATGGAAAGTATATTACTTGTTCTCCAAATACACCCTGCCCAAAATTCCATTCGTGTGTTAATGGTGCCTGCTGTCCATCTAAAGATTATGTCTGTTCGTTAAGAGATGACAACGGAAGTTTCATGGATGGAGTAGAAGATCGTCCAAGATTCTCATGGAATAATGATGTTCGTAGTTGCACGAGATGGAGTTATTATGGAGCAAACGGAAACTATAACAACTTCCCGAACTTCCAATCTTGTATGAGATATTGTCAGGATTCAAAAAAAATTGACTTATAATTTATGTTGATATTTTGAACTGCAATCTAGCCAAGATCTGCCTTTTTACTGTAATTTGTATAATTCTTGAACAGAAAGAAACTTGATTTATTTTATTATGTTCAGACGACGATTAGCTTTAAAACATTGTCACTTTTATCATCATCATCGTTGAATGAAACATCGGGTGTTTTATTTTATCGTTTTTTGTGTTCTTCTTGATTCGGAAAATGATCTGTTTCAGTTCGTCAAATGATATACTCTGACGTCATGCCATGATTTGTGATCTGATTTGATTGCACAGTGATTTAATTGGAACTAAAAGATAAAGAAGAAGATACTTCCTTTCTGTGTTGATCGAAAATTTGGAATCTCTGACCAAACTTTAGTTTCCTCTTCTGTCGGAATGACCGTCAACGAAGACGCGGGATCGAAAGAACAGCGAAGAAAAGAAAAATACAAGAAATGAGGAAGAATTGTTGTTTGACAGGGAAAAAGAGAAAAAGAAGAACAATTTTGAAGTCTGATGCAATTATTGGTTTACCTTTTTCTCTTTTGCTTCTCAGTTTTTTGAAAGTCATACAAGCAAATTTTAAGAAAAAGGAAGTTTCGAGGGTCAACAGGCCATGAGGGGAGGTTTAAGGGTTGAATGACCTTTCGTGGAGTAATAGGACTATATTTCTACGGCTGAAAGTGAGAGTTTAAAGTTGGATTCATTGTTACAGTACGTGCAAGGGCAGACTATAAACTGAATGAAGGTTATGGAATCGAATGGGAAGTGTAGAGACGTTTTAAATTTACAAAACAGGTCTGAATGAGTTTGGACTTCAAGCGTCTGGGAAATTATCTCTATCTATAGAAAGATTCTATATCTTAAGTTTTTGCACTTCGAAAGTTGACAATTGGAACTATAAGACGTTTCAGATGCTGAGATAAATTAAGCGCAATACAGTATTTCATCATTGAACATTTCTGACATTTCCGCTGAGAACCTACGAGTTAATTCTTGAAGTGCAGAATATTCCTGATTTATAAAAATGTAAGAAAACCCGTAATTTATAAAATGAAGAAAAACTTTTATTTTCAAATCTCTAAACGAAGACTTGACCCAAAGCGAACTGTGATTTTAAATCTTTGAATTCTATTCCGAGTGACTCACACGATTGGAAAAAAATTATATTCGACCAACACCTAACAGCTGAAACGATGCGGCTTTATGTGTATTGTATGTGTCAATCTCTCAATCTCCAGATATCTTCTACTAGAATCTCTCGCATAACGACTAGAATGACATCATATTTTCTTCCCACGCTGTACCCTTCGTTTTTCGAAAAACCATACAAAGACACCTGGTGAATCAGAAATGGTTGCCAGGGAAGTGTCTCTTTGTAGATCACAAACTACGATAAGACAGACAGTAATCTAGTCGGCTGAAAGTCTTTTGAACTGATGGTCATGCTTTCTCGATTCTTCTCGAATACTTTCAAAAAGTCATCTTTCCGTTTCCAAGGTCAATTTCTATTCGATGGAAAACGGAAACAAAGAGTCTCAAAAAGAGATGACCTATTGGGTCCAGCGCATCTTTTTCTTCCTCCTCCCGCCCATTTGACACGACATTTGATAACGTAAAACGGGTTGCCGAAGGTGGTATATAAACGAGAAATTTCTGTCAGAACTCTACATATCCCTGATCATCTTTTCAATGTTTTTTCTTCTTTCTCCTTCGTTCTTTCCCTTCTGATAACATATTTGGAACTGATCTATGTCAATTGTACCTAAACAAACACTTTTCAGAATGAACAAGCTCCTTCTTCTCTTCGTCCTCGTCGCCGTTATCGCTTTGGCTTCTGCCCAATGGGGAGGTGGTCCATACGGACGTGGAGGATACGGACCATATGGAGGACGTGGATATGGAGGTGGATACGGAGGACGTGGATACGGAGGATACGGAGGACGTGGACCATACGGATACGGACCACGTAAGGAGTCTCATTCATAGTATATCAACTGAAATCTGTGTTTCCAGGTTACGGATACGGCCCAGGACTTCTCGGAGCTCTCGTCGGAAAGTAAATATTATGCCGTCCTCATCAGTTGCCAGAATCAAATTGATACTCTTCTGACTCCAAACTCATTATAATTTGTGTAATAAGTACAAAACTGAACCCACAACAAATACAAAATAAACTGATTTTTTGTCTCTATGAGTCTGTATGTACAAAAGAAAGGAAAGGAGGGAATTCGTCATTGAATGAGAGAAAGGAAGAAGATGAAAAGAAAAGAGAAATAAGGAGAAGAAGATATGCTTCCTGAGTAGGGGATCAGTTATTGCGAGTTATCACCCGTCAAGCACTTTTCCGGCTTCGATGCGTCCTAGTTTGTTGGCCGATTCTGAATGTTTCCGTGGGCGAAGACGTTTTGATCGAGAGGCGATGAAACGATACGAATTGATTTGTGGACAAGATGATGAGCGAGCGTGTCGGACCTGGAAATATGGGAGAATATAAGAATTTATCTGTCTAGATTTCTGTTTCATCTGTATTGCTTGTTTTAATATAAAAACTATCAAAAATTACAATTCTAGAAAAAGATTTTTAGAGATTACCAGATAAAAAGTCAATGAATAGTGTTTAAATGCAATAAACCAAATACTATTTCCCGCCCAACTCACATGCTCCAAATAGCTGTCTTTGATTTCCGAAATCATGAAACTGATGAGTTTGTTCCAAGTGCCACACACTTTCTCCTGAAATTAACAACATCTCATTACAACGCACTCATCATTCTCTTCTTTTTCTCATCATCTTCAAGGATTACACTAACATTTGCATCCTTGCACAGGAGGTCAAGGAGCACGTTCTTGAAAATGAGCCACTTCTCGGCAGTGAAGCTCATAGTCCGCACGTTTCCGTGTTGACGACCCACGATTCTGGAATGAGTCATTTAGGATTTTCTAGAAAATCGAGAGATGAGTTACCTGAGAATCTCAACGATCTGATCTGAACTCTCGACACCTTTGGAGAGCATGTCAATGATTCCTAAACAATTTCTGTTAGAGGAATCTTGAACAATTTCGATTACCTGTGATGAATCTCTGAAACTTTCCAACATGAGTTCTGAACTTTTGCTCCACCTTCAACTGTTGCTCATTCAAGTTTTCGAGTCCAAAACTGAAGGCCATCTCCACTTCTTGCTCCTGAAAAACATAAATTAGTCAGTCTTGTTATTAATTATTTTCTCTCAAAAATACCAAAAATATAGTCAAAAACATTTGCTCAAACAGTGCGTATTTGTCGTCGATTTTCTGATATGACTCAATCATTTTGTTCACTTCCTCTTGCTCACAAATGAACAAACGACTTGTGTATCTGAAAGTTATGGGTACAAAAGTATAATAAAAACAGGAATAACTGACTTGCTGGAAATATATACATGGTCTGCTTGAATAGATGGCCGTTGAAGACGTCTGACGAACTGTTGGATTCTAGCTGAGTGCATTCTGAAAATTGAAATGGTTTACTATAGAAAATCGAATTGTTTTGAATATTAACAAGACAAAAAACAGTTCTCAGAAATGAAAAGTATATTCACATGTTTCAGGTATCAGATATATACCACTCCAACAACAGTCGTGTCTGATTTCGATTTATCTTAAATTAGAATAACATCAAAAGAAGATTTCAAAAAAACAACTGGTGAACCGAAACGTAGACATGTTTTGTGCTTGGACTGGAAGTAACTCGTTTTAGAGGGAGAGAGTGACGTGGCAGAGTAGAATAAACAACGTTGACTTTGGAATAGCCATGTTTGGAGAGAGAAAACGACTAGTTTTCCAAGACAAAGTGCGCTCCAATTTTCGGATTTTTTCCACTTTTTGGAGAAAAAGAGAACTAAATTCGTCTTGAAAACAAAAAGTTCTTCTTCCATTTCTCTATCACAACATTCAAGGAGGGAAACTGGACAAGAAGTGCATAAGAAATGAAAGAAAAACAAGGAGAAGGCTCTTTGTGAACTTGGCCTTTAGACTTGAATTATGTAACGGAGAGCTCCTGGAATAGTGAAAATTTGGTATTCGTGTACAAGAAGATGGTGATGAAATGATGAGAATGATGAGGAATGGTGATGATCCGCATCGTCCGAGCAAACGGATGCAATATTCATGAGAGCACACACCCCACTTCGTCTTGGGGACACTTCTTCTTCTTCTCGAGCTATTTGGCAGAGGGAGTAAATGAGGAGAAGAAGAACTGTGATATGAAAAAAAAAGAAGAAAAGTGAATGATGTAGTAGGGGGAACGGGGGAGAGAATACTCAGGTGGGCGGATCAGAAGTTAATTATGAATCAGAAAGAAAAAAGAAGTCTGTTACGTCGACTAAGAATTGAAATGGGGAAGTTTTTCAAGAGTTCTAGGTATGTCTTGTCTAGAGACTATTTTTGAAACATATCAAAACCGACTGGTAAAGTAAATGTAACTTACCAGTGAGTCTAACTTTGAAATTTATGGCTTCTGTAATTTACAGCCTTGTTTTCTACGAATGGAAACTACAAGTCTGGAAATAACCAGTAGATAAATAAACCTTTTTAAACGAAAATTCCTGGAATTCCAAAAATAAACATGTAAGAGTTCGATTGAGTAGAATTTGGATCATCTGGGACAAGGAAAATAATTTTAAACCATGGATTATTGATTATGAAGATCTAGAATTTGTAGGTCAGAATATCTTTAAAATCCTCGAACCGCTCGTAATTTTTCTACAATCTAATGAAACTCTCAAAAGTTCTAAATATATACATATGCAAATGTGAGCATATGTGCATCTTCCGCGAGAGTTTTGCGGTTTGCAATCCAATAACATCACAATGAAATTAGCTTCATAACTATGCGTATAAATTTTTGGAGACACGCTCTTTGGAACTTTGGGTTTAGAAATTTCTAGGTACTGTAACTAAGAAATCAAAAAAATAGTGAAGCCAGATTGAACAACAATTTTACAACTTTGCAGCAGTGTTTTGTGTAGCTTGAACAATCAATTGGTATATTGAATCCTACTCGAATTGGGAGGATTGCCTCCAAAAGACTCAAATCAACTAATGGAAATCCTCTAGCTCTTTTTCTTCTTTATTCTTTTATTCTAAAAATAGAAATGTTCAATTCATTCTCTTCTTTCCACTCTCATCCATCTCAAACGAACGTTTCAGAAGTCATGACGAAGAAGAAAACGAACGATGAGAAAACACGAGAAAGTGGGTTATGCGGGGACGACGGGGGTGGGAATGGAAGGGATGATACCACTGCAAGAGAAAAGAAAAATACACGTTCATGTGCAGTTTGAAAAGTTATGTGAGAGTGGTGTTAGGAGAAAGATGCAATGTTGAAAGATCGAAGCTCATTCTTCTTGATTTCGACGGCGGATAAGAGGAAACTGGAGGAAGTGGAAGAGACTTGCCGCTGAAGAAGAAGAATAAGGAGGAGAAAGGAGAAGAAGGCAGTTGAAGCTCAATGTGTATTTATGGGCACTGGAGGCTTTGAAACATTGGTCCCATTCCGGTTTTATGGGATGACTTGTCTTCAGTTGGGAAGTGGAAAAGAAAAAGAAGTCGACTTTTGTAGAAAAAGAGAGGGAATATGATGGCGTGGATTAAAATTGTATAAGCTATTTCTAGATTTCGACGGTTTTAGAATTGGTGGGAGTGATGATGTCAGGAGATTCTGAGGGAAAGATAAAAGAAGTGCGAGTCTTCTCAGTTGATCTTAGTTGAGTTGTTGAAAAGTGTGAGCTTCCTGGCGTCACGGGTGGAAGATGATAGTCAATCTAGAAAGTTTCATAAAAATCTATGAAGAAATAAGGGAAAATTGAGACGAAAGGCTTAGAATGGTTAGTTCAGGTCATGATTCCCAGTACCTAGGTAAGATCTCGAAACCAGTAGTTTTTTCACTCATCAGGTATGACTGTGACATCTTTCGGCATAATCCTATCTCTGCTACAGGTTAGATTATCAAAAATGGTTTCCTTATGAACTGAAAGGAAAGTAATCACAATTTATGTATACTGGGGGCTTTTTCCAGGTTTAGATCAGAGATTATCAGAATACTTTGATGAGGCGGATTTTCTGACAGCTCATACAAGCAGAGTAGTTGAAAGTATTCTGACGATTTCCTTTTCCAAAGTTAGGTTTTTGCTCCAAACTTGGGTTCTACACAAAACAAACATTCTAAAAATAAGAACAAGAGCGTCGGGGACCTCAAACTTTTTTTTGTCCGATTTTTCTCGTTCGAAGGAAAAGTTGAAGACCAAGAATTGAAAACTAAAACATAAGCAATCCGTAAGGTTGTACTGGTGCCGACTAATAGTTCAGGAAATGGACAACGGCTCTCCAGGGACGTATTGAGAGGTCCGTCCGCCATCGTCCAGCATCACGTCTCTTCAGAACACTTGTTGAGCTCTCTTCTGATCCTTCTTCTTTCCTTTCTGCCACCACTATCACGCCTACTTTTCCTTCTTCTCCTTTTCTACCAGTTTCTTCTTTTTCTGACAAATCGCGCGTTTTGATGTTTGGGACACGTGCTACTGAGCCCTGGTTGGCCGATGACCGAGCATAGAGTCGGGAGAAAGAGAAAGAAACAAACACAAAACAATAAGAAATCGAATGAAATCGGGAGGTTGGTGGCTGAAAACCAACGGGAAAACGGAGACTGATTTAATTTCTCTTTTTTGATTTGGTTTCCCCCCGGTTTTACCACTTGTAATCTATCACGAGCCATAGATTGAGTACCTGGAGCAAGTTACACAGAAGGTAAACAAAATAATCAAAGAGAAATTCATTATGGTTTTTGGAGAAATCGAAAACGGGGGGTGGGAAATTGGGGAAGTTTTCGGATAAGGTGCTACGAGTTTAGTTTGACGAAAAGCAGAAAGAAAGATGCTTTGTCGTAGATCTGCATATCTTGGGCACGGGGGAATTATGAGACGAAATAGCCATGTCTGTCGCATCGTTGGCGCCACGGATACAGAAAATCTATAGGCTTACGGGCGAGATATTTCCAGAATAGTTTTTGCATTTCACATGGAAACTGTGCTGATTATAATTTGAGTTGACTGACGAAAATGGAATACATATGTCATTGTAGAATTACCGTATTTACGAGAAAACTTTTATTGGTAATATAAAAATCTCAAAGTTATCGTGTTCAGAAACTGAAAAAAATTAAAAGTTCTGAGTCTTTGAAAATCCCGGACACTTGAAAACAAAAATAAGAAATCATAGGGTTTAGATGAACCCATAACTTTAAAGCTGACTGATCCCATACTGAACCCATACTCAGATTCATTGTTTCTATATTTAAACCATTTAATCTATTTTCGAAAATACTCGGGAAACCACACACACAAAACTGCTCGTTTTCTGGGGATCATCTTTGGTGTGTTCATGGATCAACCGACCACGTGTGTCCCCCTTTTGAACATTTGCAAAATGACAAAAACAATGACGTCCGTTTTAGATAATGTCTTTGCACTGGGTTTCGGCACTTTTAAGAAACATTCCACGGTCAAACAGTCAAGAGAAAAGAAACAGAATAAAAAGGAAGTTGTTGAGTGGGTGGAGACCGAAAAAGGGCCACCCGGAAACTATTTTTCTCCGAATATCCCTGAATTTCGTGCTATTTTCGCATCATTTGGTTCTTGTTTTGTGAAATAAATTGCTGGGAATAGTGGGAGTGAGCCGGCTGGGTTAAACAAGTGGTTAGCCCATTCGGTGTCGGTGAAAAACGATGTGAGCGAGACGGGAGGCGTACTTCTACAACAGATCGAGAAACAAAAAACGAGTAGGAGAAAAAGGAAAAGAAGAACTAATCCTTCTTTGTTATTTCGTTTTTGCAACATTTTACATTCGAGGAGCTAGAAAGAGAGTGCACAGAAGAATAAGAATTACTACTAACAACTAAATAACCAGGAAGAAAGAAAATGAAGAAGAACTGCCAAAACAAGTAATTAGACTGACTGGCTGAAGTGAGGAAGTTGGAAAATGTTGTGGTGGAAAACGGCCCATAATGGGATGATGGAATAGCTAATAGTCGGAGCCAGCAACGATTTTGGAGCAGAAGAAGGAATAAAAAGAAGAGAAAATAGCATATAATAAGAGACTTTGAGTACTACTTGGATATGTACAGTCGGTTGAATTTTATTTCGTTGAAGGATGACAATTTTTATTTCAAAGATCAGAAGAGATGATCTTATATTGGAACTAATGAACATTCCGCTAGAACAGGTACCGTAGTTGTAACACGTAATGTGCAAAGTGAAGTTCTCAGAATCCTTTTTTATGAGGAGCGTCATCAAAACATCTGAACTTGTGACTATTGTTATGGGGATTGACACATTTACAGCTGAAATCATTCAGTTAGCTTAAATAGCTCTTATTTCTCTGATTGTGAAAGTTTTTAGGAACCATAATACACTTTGCTTTCATTATTTTCACAAAGACTACGGAAAGACCGAGATTCAAAACGCGGTTGTTATATTTTCATAATACATTTCGTAATTCCTGTTCATATCTATCGAAAACATATGACGTTAACTCATACTTCAACCAGAAGGAATCTAAGAATCTTCGAATATTCAAACAAAATCAACAATGAGAAAGACGGGGCTGAAATAGACCAACTCGAGGAAAGTGACGTTATGTTGTCTACTCTTCGACTCTTCTACAAATTATTTGAACACAGAAGAAAACACTGAAAACGCTTCTACTGCTTATGACTTTCTATTTCGGTCAACACAAGTCGTGAAAAGTAGAAAAAGAATTCGGAAGAGTAATGGATATTTGAGGCAAAAATCGACGACGAGTAACCGGATTATAATTGTGTGTCGAATAACGAAGAAAAATAGAAAGATATTTGAGATTTGTCACGGATAAGTAACCCTAATAAGTTGCCATATTCAGATAACAAAAGAGTCATCATGCAAAAAAAGAGGGGATAATCTAAAAAGGGGAGATTTGGATTTAGAAAATGAGGAGGAGGATAAGTGATTCAGATGAAATCTTATGATAGATCTGAAAGGATTCTAGTCAGTTTTCGTAGCGATTTATGGTCGTGTTTCAGGAAAAAACATGTATTTTTATACAAGGAACCAATTTTCAGATAGTTGATTTGTTGCGGGGTATTTCCGAGCTCAAAATATTGAGGAGATTTTAAATAAATCATTTATGAGTCTCAGTGCACGGGTTAATAATCAACATGGTGTATGGTAACGACTGCAATAGAAATAAGCTTCATTTTAAAGTTGAAAATTTTACTGTAAGAGTTTTCTCTAGGCAGTTACACCGATAAATGAAGGTTTTTCTGAATACCCTACAGTAATCGACGTCCTAACAGTTTTCGATTTCATAAGACTTCCGAAATGTTATTTCTTCCCACTGAAAACAGTTGCAACGAGTCTCGTTACGTGCAATGTACTTGTAAATCTGGATCACAATGATTCTTTCTCAACTTTTCAATGGACAAAGAAATAAAATGTCCGCTCTGGATCTAAATTTCCGGTATCTGCATATTTCAACTATATACCAAAATATGATATTATTTGTCAAAAATAATTAGAATATTTTTCAGCAGAAGTTCCTTTCAATGGATTATCCCTGGAGCCGATCTGCAATCAATCAATAACATTGGAACATTTATTTTCAGACAATCAAACATATTTTGCACTTGAGAGACACTCGTATATAATTAATAGTACTTACAAAAAAGTAAATTTGTTTGGAATTAAAATTGATATTTTCGAAAAATAAAATTCAACGAGAAACTTGGGAAAAGTGGCGTGGGAGGGAGAGAAATCTGGTTGATTTTGTGAGGAAGAGAAAATGAAAAATTGCAAAGAAGCATCATAAACCCGTGTCGTTAATTAAGAAAGGAGAAGGAGACAGTCCGATAGAGAACTATAACTATCCCTAATTTGTGGAGAGAATGGTTTACACGTGTCACTTGAAATTTGAAATAACTGGGTTTCGGAGGAATTAAAGAATTTAGGACGATTATCATTTTTGTTTTTTTTGCCGCGTTTGAGAAGGAGAAGATGAAAGAGAACGAGATCAGCTTACAGGCGAAGTGGCACACAGACATCATCTAGTTGCTAGAAAAAGAAAAAAGACACGGGTATGATAATTATTCTGAATATTTGTCTATCCTCACTTCTTTGCACTTGCAACTTTTCACCTGAAAGTAAATGTAATTTAATTGTTTTGTTTTTGAAAAAGGATAAGTAAAAACTCACCTTCACAATCGTCTTGGTTGCAGTGGGCGGTGTCCTGCCAGGACAGTCTAGAGTTATATCAACAAAGTCGTACTCGGCAGGAGCACATGCCGCACAACTATGGAATGCTGCTTTCAGCTTTTTTGAGTGCAATCTGGGTATGAAGATACTGGCGCATGTGCCGTGGCAGAGTCTGGAATAGGCATGATCGTTAACTTTTTGAAATAAAAATGCATTTTCTCTATTTCAATAAAAGAAGGATGCAAGGATTTTACTTGTTTAGGTAATAACAGTGTAACCACTTGACTCATTTTTCAAACTAGAAGAAAAAATATTTAAGAATTTATTCATCCCAGTTTTTTTGTCTTTTATTGAAAATTGAAGCTCAAGTTTTAACAGAACATGCAATTTTCCAATAATTATTATTGTGATGGTTTTTCATTTATTATTTTTTGAAAGTGTTTTGGATTCTGACCAATCTAGACGATCAGTTTTCAGAAAAGTTACACACACACACCTTTTTTTGTCTGCTTTCACATGGAAGCATTTTCTGATTCCGTGATTTTATTCATAATTAACTTACTTCTATTTCTAATGACTGGAACATGACAATCCAGTCGATCGTCTACAAACTGTTTTTGTTCTTTTTTAAATGCTTTTCTGCTACAAACTAGTTCACACAATTTGCTCGGCAAATCGTTTAGGTAATTTCTAACATATTAACAAAGACCTTAACTTTAATTCTTTCCGAATAAAAACGATAAGAATAGGGCAAAGTTTGGAAGTTTGGAATACTCACCTATTGACCACAACCTTCGTTAAACATCCGTCAACTCGGATTCTTTGTTTGAACTTCTGACCGTCACACCGTTGATTCATAATCAATGCATCGGGATCGGCAAGTTGAAGAAGGGCATGTTTCCGCCCTTCTAATACAGTTTCTCCATTTTCGTCTGGAAATTTCTCCACTTTTATGCTGGAAATGGGATTAGGTCCGGTTCAAAAAAAATAGAAAACTTGCGATGTGGATTCGGAAGTTGTATAGGATTAAGGATTTATAGAAACACTTTGGAATTCAACAAAATGAGAAGAAAATAAGCATAAAGTTGAAATCAGAAACTAGAATTTTAGTATTTACACAAAAATTAATTGAAAATAACTCAGGTAATTATCAAAACTAATTTGAAAGTACCATCACTTCCCAATAAAATAATTTGAACATGCAATTCAGATAATTAATTTTAAATTGGAAGATGAGTGTGTGCGTGTGGCAATAAAAACTGTTGTCTACCTCTTTCCACGTGATAAACGAAAAATTGTATAAACAAAAGAAATTGTCTCATGGTTTATATAAAATTGGAGCAATTCCGTGTTTTGAAACTTGAATCAGCTGGGTAATTTCTCAATCAGATCTCTCAGCTTTTCATCAAATTATGACCCGTTTTCCGTCTACTTGCTTCAACATTAATTGCCTTAAACATTCGAAAACTGCCACTGATACCAAATAATGGGTTTTCGGTTTTTCCTCTTTTTGATCATAAAAATTCTTCAACATTCATGACAGTGGTTGCCCCGTTTTGTGGCGTGGGTGTAAATGAGACAAAGCGTGGATGAGCTGAGCGAGCAAACCGATGATATCAGGTAACTCGAGAACACGAAACACACTCACATACACTCTTTCTTTCTCTATTTTCACAGAAACCAACCTTTTCCAATTTTCTTCAACTTGCCAACCGGTTTTCGATTCTTCTTACGATGATGTCGGGTTAGATGATCCATATGGGATTTATGGTCCACATGATTCACATGGTTCGCTTGTTCTTCTTCATGACTCTCCAGCTGATAGGCTGCTCCGAGTCGAAAGCGGGACTCTACTGGTGTTCCTTTTAGTTGAAGGAACGCGTTTCGTGAGATTTCTTGAAAGGTTGGAACTGCCGAGCTCCCATTTACTGCAATAAATAAATTTAGATGGTTCGAAATGAAGGATAATTGAGAAATTGTTCACTTAAACCTTGATATTATTATTTGGATTCAGACAAGAAATTTATATAGGAATCATTTTAAACCATTTTAAATCAATACAATTTCAGATATTCTCACTTTTTGCCCAAAATTCAATTTTTCAAAGAGAAAAACTCTACTAAAAATTCCAAGAACTCACTTGAATAATTGACATATCCATCAAGAATCTCAACTGTTGGCTGACGTTCATTTCGGTCTGTTGGCGCCGCCACGACGCCACTTACTATCCAACATATCAAGAAAACCGCATAGTATATGTGTCGCCATGAAAATGATGATAATTTTAATAGTGAATAAAATGATGAGGATGAAGTTGTTGAAGAGGAAGAATGTGATGATAGAAAAATTCGTCTGGATCGTCGTTGCGTTCGTGATCGCTCGTTCGTCATGGCTGCTGCTGTCGTAGCTTCGTCGTCGTTCGATGTCGGTATTGGCGACTCTTGGCTCGTCGGAGACTCGTGCTCTCGTTGTCCGCTGCACCCACTCTCATCATTGTTATCCTCGGTTCGGAGGCTCCGTTGGCCACGCCCATCTGCTCGTTTCATCGTAGTTAGGTCAGAACTTGCAATTGGTCGATCATAGATCGATGCGTTGTCTATCATAGAAATCAATAATGATTAGATTTTGAGACAAGAAGGGGGAGAAGGAGGAGTTTGATATGTATCAGAGTTATTTTTCAATCGATCGATATTTTTGGAATGGAGGTAATCAAAAAATGTAGAACTAGGGTGAGAGGGAAGTCAAAAAAAGAGGAAAAGCGAAGAGCAGTGGTCGGGAAGAGAAAAAACTGTCACCCACACATACAGATACATACATACACACATACAGGCATGCACCACCACCATATTTCGACCGACATCTTGCTATCAGCATGAAGCGGACGGTGCGAAGAGGTTGATAGCAAGCAGAGCCCCGTCTCGCAGACGCCACTGTCGAATCAGTGTGCAAGTAGGAGAAACACACGAGTAATCGAATATATGTTGATGCATTCCATTCGTTTCGTTTTCTCCTTCTTCACACCGCCGCCGTTTGACTGACCTTTTATGATTGCGCTCCCGTTTTTTCTTCTCTTCTTCCGATTTTTCTCTTTTCAGCCAATTTGATTTTAATAATGAGTGCGATAAGAACTACAATTATAACGAAGAAAAAAGTTTAATGAGTTTTTTTGCGTGTATTCGGAAAAAGTATGTTATTTGATTGATGAGCTTGAAGTGTCATATGTTGTTGTTCGGTGCCTGATTACTGTAGAAGAACACACATATTTTCTTGAACCTTTTTTCTCTCAAATCTAGATGATATTGATTCTAAAATTGTATGAAACAGTAATGCTTATAGATATGGTGCAAGATTCCATCCACCTCCACTCACCATGCCAGTTTGACGTAACACCATTTCTTATGACCTCGTGATTTTTCTTTTAGTTCCTGTTTCATTTGAGCTTTATCTTTATTTGAACTCATTCAAAAGAGTGACGTTTGATTATGTGACTTGTTACGTTTAAGTTACCCAATGTTTCATTTTCAGAGACAAAATAAACTTCCTCCATCATTTTTCATGAAATCAATGACAACTTTTCCTCCCGGTCAACGTTTTATTGATATGAACTGTTTGTTTGCAGGAAAATTAGTGTAATCGATTTTGAGTAGCATCATAAACGTTAAACTTGAACACGATAGTACCATCTTCTTGTAGTCTCTGATTTATAAGAGGCGGAATTCTGGAATGATGGCAGTCATTTTTCAGCTATTTTTTCTTGTAAGTATTCCATTCAAATTTAACTTTTAACAAAAAAAGATTCTTGAAATCTGTTTGAACAAAAAATATAAGTTAAATGTGTACTTGCTCTCTTCCATTAAAGTAGTCTCTGTTTTTCAATATTTTATGAATCTTTGTTGCAGGAAGAAGAATAAAAGTGAGGCCTGTTCGTTGAAAACTAAAAACATTCTACCAGAAATAAGTTCTGGTTGTTCTTTTGATCATTCCTGAACATTTTTTTTAAGTACCTACAAATTCTAGAAATAATAGAATAGAAACCAGGAGTTTATATCATTTTTGTTTCCGTGTTCCTCTCTTTCGATCTTCATTCAATTTATCCTAATTGCTCAATTCTGAATTTCAACCATTCACCCAACAAGTCTATTGAGTTTGGTCACGTTTGAACTCAGAAACTTTGAACAATGTCTTTTTAAAAAGGTCAACTCATCAAAACTTCCTGGAATGCCCCCGCAAAAAGACTAATGTTATTTTGCTCTCGCCTCTCCCCCAATTTCTGAAAATACAAACAAATGTAATCTTCTTCTTCTGACCTTCCAAGAAAACAAACTGCCAAAATCATTATGAGAATCCTTGAAAGTACATGTGTAGTACCCTTCCACTCTAATTTGTGATAACCTATATACCGAAATGAGATCTAATTTGAGTCCTCTTCAGACTGCACACACTTCCTTGAAAACTGGCGTCATTTCCCGGAAAGAAGCCGAAAAGCGGGTTGGTTTCCTCCATCTTCATCCATCCCGTATTTTTGTGCTCGGTCTAAATTATTCAACCAATTAGCTCATCTAATTCGGTTTATAAGATGTAAACAGAGAAAGAGTTGCGAAATACTTTTGGGCTTTCGTCGTTTTGAAGTTCCGAGTCTTTTTATATTTTCTTTGTGTTGAAGTCAAGGGGAATGAAACTATGCAGTTGGAAAAACTTCATTGATACAGTACACAATGACAAGATGTATTAAATCTTAACACATACAAAGTGGAAAATGGAAGAGAAGGAAGAGAAAGAGAGAAGACAATGTAAGAGAGAGAGAAAAATTATGAAGAGAATGAGAGAGAAAAGAGAAAGATTCTTGAATGAATGAAGTTTTTTTTGTTTGAAAAATGAAGACAATGTTGGCACTGGAGCACGGGGGCAGGCGGCTCGAGAACACTTGATTTTTGACTAGAAGAGAAACAAATGATCACAATGATGATGATAAAATGATAAAGAACTGGGAGGAGAAGACTAGCGTCAACACAATGAGATCAGAATGGAAAGAGAGAAAAAATATATAGTTTACAAAAAAGAACTAACTCACAACCGACTATCACAAATAAAAAAGAAATTAGAGGGGGAGGAGGGAGAGAAGAATTATTTCTTCTCATACAACTTTTTCAGACGTTCCATCTCTCGTTTTGTGTTGTCATGAGATTGACGTTCCTGGAATTTCAGTCTTACGTTTTTTAAAGTTGAAATTAGTTTTGTTACCTGAATCAGTTGTTTTCTGAGCTGCTGAGCAAGCATTTCCAATGCACGCTTCTCCTGAACGGTACGCTCAAGATGAGTTTGGATTCGAACAAGTTCACTGGATTCCCGCTCATTCGTGGATTCTCTGGCAGACAAGGGGGCCTGGAATATTGGAAATACAGTCATTTCACTAAATGCATGTTCTATTTCATACTATGAGGTTGGTTCTATCATATTTTCATTTGTGAAATCTAGATCTTCATGTTTCAATTTAGAGTAAACGTTTTAAGACCTCTCTCTCTCTCAACTACTTCAATCTAGATGTTCTTATTCCTAACTATAGTAAGCATTTAAGAGTTTCACTGATAAAAACACGGTGGTACAACACAAAACACAAAAGTTATTACCGATAATACAACCAATTCTCAAATTGACTGTTTCAGAATTTAAGTTTGAGAACTACATATGTTTCCAGCCGAAAAGCTAAACTCACTTTTCGATTGAGTTCATCCATGAGTGGAGACCGAAGCTGCTCGTCAGACTGAGCCCTATTGAGACATTTCGGAGGATTGAGCAACGTGCACATGTTGTCATGGACGCTGGCACTCGATAGAGTGCTCGGACGGTTGTTGTGTCTAAAAAATGTTTCGTTGCGAGATTCACCATTCTTACATCGTTATTTGCAAGGCTCACATGTTGTTGGCTCGCTGCTCAATACTCTTTTTGTTGGCGGTGAAACTGAAAGTGCGTTCGTCGAAAGATGATGCCGGACTGCTGCTAGCGCTATTCGTCGGGTACTCGAGCTTCTTCTGACGGAACATCTCGTGGTACCTGCTGCTGCACGCGATGAAAACCTTGCTTTTAAACGCGCCTATAACTCACGTAATTGGTTGTTTTGCAAATGCATCCGGTGTCAACATTTGTTCGATTCCCTTCACAGCTGGACAGTTTGGATCCTCACATCCACGACGAGGGCTACCATCAGAAGACGGCGAAATCATAAGAAGACGAACACATTCCGAAACAGCCAACTGGTCGCATATCTTATCAAAAGACAAGGTACTTATCGACATTCCATCCATCTCAACAATTCTACTTCCTTGTCGAATTCCAGCTTTCCAAGCGAGTTGATACATCTCTACATCAGTTACAACACCTTCATCTTGGACATGGAATCCCCAATGGTCTGTTGTTTTCAACCTTCTTAGAACAACTTCTTTCGCTTCATCTCCTTTTGTGACATTCTCGAGACGACGAATTAACTCATTGAGCTCGGAATCAGTGCACGTTTCAGAGTAACATCGAAGGAGTAGTTGATCTCCATGGTCATAGTAGAGTTTCAATCTGGAATCGAATTGATTTGAAATATAACTGATATTCAGTTAACTAACCCTGTATCACTGCTTGCCCATCCAATAATCGAATGAGTAGGTGTACTAAATAGCACAGTTCCCGAAGGTCTTTCCAGTAGAACAATCCAATCTTGAGCAACTCCAAGTACACAACTAACTCGTTGATTAGTTGAGTAATCATGCACATCTACAAGCCAAGAGAGTGCACCACGCAACACATGATTTGTTGGTTTTGGATTGTGTCTCTCTTTACGTTTTACACTTCCTCCAAGGAATCGACCTGCAACTATTTATGTTGTTGTTTGATGCACTATTCCTGGTATGCATTAACTTACTTGCAATCTTACTTGCTCCTTCATTCTGATGAGGTCCAACGTAGTTCTCAACGAGATCTCGGAGAGCTTCACGGCGGGTTCTTGCAGCCATTGTGGCAAACTTTTTGGATCGATGGACGGCATTCTCAGCATTGATGACTGAAAGTAAACTTGTTATGTTGGATTTCAAGCGCTTAAGTTTTCTTACTTTTAGTCAACAACCAATCATGGAACTCTGCGCATTTACTGAAGCAAGCTCCTTTGGGAACGGGCGGTCCGAATGGTGGGACATCCTTCGACCTACTCACTGCCACACTGTATGTAACATTCTCAGAACACTCATTATGAACTCGAACAATTATGAAAACGTGTTGAAAGTGACTCCTGACAGTAATCGGAGAGAATGGAAGAGCTCCTGGCTCTTGGAAAACAATGGTGACCATATCATTTCCAATATGTCGCTTCCTTGATAGTTGTTGTCTGTTACTAGGAGTAAACGGAAGGAGTGTTGACACGTGGAACATAATCTCATGAGCCTGATATTCAGAATATATAGAATGTGTTCCTGTAGTGTCTCCTCGAGTGTCTAGACCGCCCTTGTACGCTTCGAATCCTTTGAGAGTCACCCGTTGTCCAAGAAAGTCTAGGAACTCGTCGAAAGATGGTGTTGATTCCTCTGAAATTTGTTTTTTTTTTCAATAAACTCCTTCTAGAAGTTCAGGCATGCATACCGTTGTTATACATTTGTTCTTCGGTGCTCTGTCCATTCTTACATAGCATAATACCGACTTTATATCGAGTGTAAATCGGCTGCTCATCAATCTTCATGATCAACTCCTCGACTCTTGGGGACTGAATTGACGGCCTCAGAGTTCCGAAACTGATCTTTGGGCAAACGATTTCCAGAAGTTCTCTCATCAGCGGCCGAGTCGCCCTATCAGTACCTTCTGGTGTTGAAAGAGCTTCTTCAGGAATCGCAACACGTATCGTTTTTTGCTGAAACCCTTATACCATAAAATAGGATTTCAAAGACTAATTCCTACGTCTGATATCCGAACAATCATTCTGTATATTGAGTAGGATTCTTTTCTGTCGACGATTTCTCTGACCATTGAGACACTGATGGGGCCAAGGATATCGTCCATTCCAAGGTATTCGATATGATCTTCAAACAGAATTTGTAAGTTCAATTCTATCCCTAGGGCGGATTTGCAAATTAGAATTAATCAGATGACTAATTTTCTGTTTTTCATATCAAAATTTTTCAAAACAAATCCCATGGTGTTAAGAATACTAAGAATAAGAGTAATGAATTAATTGTGTTTTTGCTCAGAAATTTGCAAGCTAATATGGTGATTTTCTGCTCGAAAAATCAAAAAACCAAGCTAAGAGCCAACTAACTTTTTGAAATAAAACAGTGACGATAGTAGTATGATCCAATATCCTGAGGCTCGATAACAGTTTTCGGTTGCCTTGCAGCACACAGTCTTCCTCCCAAATACACATTGGATACATCTTCCAGAATACCGGCTTCCGAAGCAGAATGCTCTCGCATCCACGTCTCACATTCATGTGCATCCGTGTGTGCCATGTCGAAGGTATGACGAGAAAGTGCAAGCCGTCTCGTTGGCTCCCAACCCAATTCATTCCTAAATGCCGGGCAACTTGCAAGCAATTCGTTGCACTTTCCATCACCCGAATCGTCTTCACTCGGTGATTGGGCTTGACTAGCTCCCGTCGGTTTGTCATCAAGCCCGTTTGGATGCATACCAAGTCCCCATGCGGCGGCGAGAGACAGACAGTCTTGATATGCTGTGAGTCGTGGAAACGGAGGACGCCATTCGTTGAATGACTCCGTATCGTTGTCCGAGTTGGTTGATGATGGCTGATCGGCACTGATGACTCCACTGGAAGAGGATACCGTTGAAGTGTTAGGGACCCCCGCACTCGGTGGAAGCACATCGGCAGCCGTGTTTCCTGAAAATGAAAACGTTAACATGGAAATGAGATCAGAAAATGAAGGAGGAACAGATGCTGATTTCAGGAGGAAAAAAAGAAAGTATTCATTAGTCAAGACTCTAATGAGAGTTGGATTCTTGTCTTGTTTTGAAGACAGACTGAACACTGAGTTTCGATAAACTCATCTACCCAATATTAAAACTCAAAAATCAAAATTTCCCTAAAGTTTCATACAACCCTACTTTCAGCATCTGCTCAATATTTTATTGGGAAAAATCAATCAAAACCACTGCAAAAATCACTGCACACTATTCTTCGACCACTATCATCATCATCATATCAAAATCATCACCTCGTTGCGCCTTGACAGTTATCTTCAAATAACTGCAAAGCCTAGAAACAATACGAGCGTCTTCCATGATACAGCAAAATAAAATAAAATGAATGGTTAGTATGGTGAATCGGGTAGAAATGTGGGGTGTGAATAACGAGTGTGAGCGAAGAGAGAAACGGAGAGGGAGCAAGAAACTTTGGTTAGTATCGGGGAATCGTATTCTTGCAGGGAATATTTTCAGCCGAAATGAATGAATTGTTTGGGTTTCAGACACCGCCCAGTTTCAGTCCCTGGTGGGATTGGGGTTGGGAGCTCGATGTGAATTGAATAATAACAATGATACGATAGTTTTCGACATGTACACAACGCCCACACGTTACCTACGGTTACTGGCTGCTAATTGGAATGGAGTTGAAAAGATTCGCAACTGATACCTTCCATTGGGGAATCGGAGACGTGATGTGAGTGGAAGAGAGTGGAGAGACAGAGAGATTTGGGTTAGCTGCACATTGAAACCGGATAAAAAGTTGATTTGGAAGCTTGATGATTCTCAGAATTTTAATGATAACGCTGTAGATGTTACGCTTTTTGAGGAGAGCAAAACATTGAAAATATGTAGTTTTGACTCTGAAGAGAAAACGTAGGTTTTGACCTAATTAGCATATTCAAAATTACTTCCTTGTTATTGTTTTATCCGATTTCAAGAGCGGGGGGTTTTCGGGGGGCAACAATAGGTGAGCAAAGAAGAGCACAACAAAACCTGCAATGACGACAGCAAGCACTGAACCTCTCCGATTGAACATGTCGAGAGCTCGAGCAGTCGCCGACGATGACGTCGACGGTGGAGTTCCTTCATCCATTGAACCGCCGATCGGTGGTGAGCCAGCAGACGGAGACGATCCAGAAATGAGCAACGGTTGATGGTGGAGATGATGGCACAACGAGCGTGTCCGATTAGCTGATCTCACCGACGATGTCGTCGACGACATCGGACATTCGCATTTTAGGGGAGGAAGATGGTGGAGGTGAGGGGCTGGAGACGTATGCTCGTATAGGGGGCCAAGAGTGAGGGAGGGAGAGACTCTGAAATTAATTGAAGTATTGAATCTAAAGAAGTAATCGAGAAAAAAGAGAGAACATTACAAAAATAATAGATACTGTAACCAAGGGAAATTTCATCAAGAATGAAACAAAAACAGCCGTAATCAGACAATCAGACAAAAAGGAACAAGGTGAGTCAATAATTTTCTTTTTTCTTTGAAAACGAAATGCTGATGAAATCATTGTTTTCTGGTTTCATACAATTTCTTCGATGGTATAATCATGTGGATTCAGGGTCTATAACAACAAACTTAATGAGTACCATCGGGATTTCAGAACGGATTTTGTTTTTCAGTTCCACTATACGATTTTCTTTTCTTTTTTAAATAGAGTTTTGTTAAACTGGAAAAACAGTGAAACTCTCATGAGATCGTACCATATTACAAGTGGGTTAAGAAAAGAAAACGAGACACCGGAAACCAGGAAATGGAGACTTGAGAATGTATGCAAGATGAGAGATAGAAGAATATTGGGGATCCAGATTTGAAAATCTCAGAGAATTTTAAATCTTCAAAAAAAAAAAAACAGATCAAAATAAAAAATCAAATTGTCAGCGGTTTTGAAAAAAAACAGGAAAAATTGAAGATGCTCAGATTCAGATTTTCCGGTAACAATTCACAATTGATGGAGTAAAGTTTACTTTTTTAACTTGAAAACTTTTCCGATTTACGGGCAACAGAGGAAGGGTACTTTGTCAACGTTTTACTCTTATTGTACAGAAAACTGGCATTTCAATCGAAAAAGGAATATTTGGAGGGAACTTCTAGTTTTTGAAAACTGGGGTTTCCATGTTGAAAAAGCGGGTCCTACAAGAAGAAAAATGTTCTGCTTTTGAACATTTTTTTACCATGTGTTACCGTGACACGTTGGAAAGGTTCAGGCTTAAAAGCTTCACTGAGAAATGGCCTGAATCAGAAAAGCAGTAGATCAAAAAACCTGTTGTTGAATTCATCTTTTGAATAACTACAGTGTTTTCAGCCGTTCTTCTTCAATTCAATCATCTCCTTCCACCCATTTGTTAATATAATAGACGTGCGTGTGTGTGGAAAGATGTCAAGAGGAAATGAGAAAAGACATGGGGTGCCCCCCGGAAAAAGAGAGTGGATAACTTGGAAAAAAGACATTGAAACTGAACTTTTTTATGCGTGTGAGAGGTGAAAAATAGTGGATAAAAGTGGCTGGACGCAGACTAGAAAAGTGGGGAGAAAACGTGGTGGAAAGTGAAAGGGAGATGGTGGAAGGAGTGAGAGGGGGGCTCTTCAAAATGTGTATGTGTGTGTGTCATTTACTTTGTAAACATCGGATACCCTGTGGCACAGCAGAAATACTAGAAGAAGGAGAAGAAGGGCTCACTCTCTCTCTCTCACTCCTCGTTTTCCTTTTTTTGGCAAAAATTTTCCAGAAAAGAATAGACTAAAAGAGATCTATATTATAATGGAAAGAGATGAGAGTGGGTGTTTGAGAATTGAAATGAATAAGAATAAAGAAGAAAAATAAGAAGAAAGAACCGGAGGGAGGGGACCCCGATTGGATTAGAATAGGCAAGATTGATAAGCGGGAGCATGTGCTCTTCTTTTCTTTTTTCTCTACATTTTTTCTCCTGAGTCGAGTCGTCGGCTTAATTGAAATGAGCAAGAGCAACACAAAAAGCAGTAAAACATAAAAGAAGGAAAAAAGAAAATAGAGGCTTTTTCCAGTTGTCCACCGGAAAGATACAACACCTGCCTTCTGGCTTTTCGTTTAAAAAAGGAGAAAATGAAGGGGTTGGGAGAGAAGGTGATGATTGTGGTATTTTTTGAGATGAATGCCATGTTAATTGAGGGATACGTCTCGTTTTTTGAGAATGAAAAACGGTGGCGTGTGGTTTGACAAATAGAGAAATGGGTGGAGAGAAGAGAAGGTATTTTGAGATTTCGAGAAAAGACAATGGTGGTTTTGAAAAAGGAAAAGATTTTTTGGTTTACAAGGGAGCAATTTTTCCGAGTCAAAAATGGAAGAAACAAGACCAGTTCTGAAATAAAATGAAGATAAAATTGCGTTTGACTGTCGAAATGGAACACTAACAGAAAATATTTAATTTTTGGGTTTTCAGAAAAGATTTATCAGACTACTGTGAATATCAAGAAAAATTGATTTTTGGAATTGTTTGAACTAATTAACATAAGATTTTTTCTGAAAACGTAAAAAAATGAAAAGCTGGCCTGAAATTTCATATTCGAAGTGCTCTTTTTCAAAAATATCTGAAAATCTTTCCCGCAAGTATTTCAATATTTGATTCATACGGGATTTTCATTCAATACTATCAGATCTCAATATTGGAATATATATTATTCAAATTTAAAAATATTTTTCTTAAATCTTAAAATTTTTTCACAACCAGATTCAGAGTTTATAAAAGGAAACAGTATATTCCTGTGGAAAATCTTACATTTCTGTAATTGTTTTCCAAAAAGAACCTTCTGAATACGTCTATTTGAGCCTTCTCATCTCCCCAAAAAGACGCCGAAATCTTAGCCGAAACATGATCTACCGTATCCTCTCTCTATATGAAAACTAATGCAAATGAGATCATTCGAGCGTATGCACATTGTGTCCCATGACTGAAATTAGAATCTTGTTGCCAACAGTGGACGAAATAGATAAGGTGAGTCAAGAAGTGTGCTGGACTGGAAACTTTTTGAGAGCGAATTTTGAAAATGCTTTTTGGGATAATGGAATTTTATGGAGATTTACGAGTAAGTGTTGTAAATTAAATCAAAAAAACTTCTAATTTTATAGAGCCAAATGTTTTTGTGATAATATAATCAACTGATAATATAGAAATTCAAAATTACAATCAATCTACAGTAAGAAATTACAGGAAAAAAGGAAATCTAGACGAACAATGTTATCCCATAACATATGAACACGTTATGAATTCTCTTATCATGTAGGAGCCTCTCAAAAGTGTTATATTCATCTGAATCACCCTAAAACAATGTCTCTCAACCTTAAAATGTGGGAATAATTATATTTGATGATAGGAAGGTTTTACAGCTTAGTAGGTTTTATGGTAGGATTATAAGCCAAGACAAGACGGGAAATGCAGTGAAGAAAATAGCGGAGAAGCTGAACAAAAAATTGACGTCGAATTGTTCTCGGCTCACTTATTCGGGAGAGGTGATCAGTGTGCGACGCGGTCGACGCGTAGCGGCTCTTCTCGCACATGTTCAACTAGTGACGGGAGCCATGTTTCTGGCCGCCTCTGTCCGTCTACTACTGACTGCCCTCATCGCAAGAAAAAGAAGAAGAAAAAAAGAAGAAAGCTGAAGAAGAAGCGCCTTCTTCTTCTTCTTCTTTTTTCCACTCCTTCGTCTCGCTCCTGTGCTTCTGGCTCCTACTCATTTCTACTCCTCCTGCTTCTTTTTTCTTCTTTTTCTTCTCATTCTCTATCTATCTCTCTTTCCCTTTTAGCTTCAAATGTGTGTGTGAAAATGAGCATGCTTTCTCTTTCCTCTCTTTTTTTCATGGACAGCTTCACGCAGCTTCACGTCGAATGCATTTAGACGGCAGGCGAAAAAGGCTTGCACATGCGCTGCCCCCCAGCGGCAGTAGCCTTCAAGCTTACAGAGGAGTAGGAGTAGGAGGAGGAGCACAACTACATAGCGATATGATTCGTGAATTTAGAGTGTACGTATTGTCGAGAGGAAACAGGCGTCGTCCAATTTAATTAGTACTCCTCGATGCGCGTGCGCCGGCGGCGGCACACACACTCTCCTTTTGGGCACCGCCCGTTTTTCCCTTCATGCGCCCTCCCCGGGTTCTCGCGGAGCTTGAGCTTGAGCCGTCGGATTCAAAACAGACGTCGTCGTCGACGACGACGAAGTGAATCGCGCATGCATCAGCAGAGCGGACAATGGAGGAATAGGCCGCCTGGCGTGTATGGAGCATATTGCAACCACTCCTCGGATTTTTTGGGACATACAACAGGGAGTATCTCGAAAAAATGTTGAAATTCACACATAAAATATTTTCAGAAAACTTGTTTTATTTTCAGATTTTCAGGGAATTAAGAATACGATATGGAAGATGGTAGATCATGGCAAAGAGTGAGGTTACAGTAGTCTTCAAGGCGATCCAAATGCAGAAGTGACTCCCGTCGCGGACTTGGATTTCTGGACCGTCGAAAATACAAACAAAGGGAAAAGTTGGGAATTAGTGTCAAAAATAATACGTAATTCTCTATGCAATTTCAAAATGTCTGATAGAATTTTGATGTTTCAAGGAGATGATTGGGAAGAATTTTCAAGAAGTAGCTTAGAACTAAGTCCTTGTTTCAAATGAAGTTTTTGGTAGTTTCTCTAGTTTTCGAGTTGGTTGATTTGACGCTTTCTTGTGGCACACTTTTAAAAATTAGTATTTCAGTAAGTGTCCAATCGAACTCGTTCTCTGAAATGAAGTTCACTCCTGATACTGTTTAAGAATATGAGACATACTCTCCTGCCAACTTGATGTCTGAGTTATCTGTGAATATCTATGTAATTTATTTTTATGTGAAAATGTATTTTCTATGGTTTATTGTTTTAGCAAATAGTACTTCAACTTGATTTCAATTTATTTTCAATTTCAAGAGAGTCTCCAAAATTTAGCATTGAAAATATGCCACGCCCACTTTTCTGCAAGTGCGCTCGAATGAAACGAGGCCGCGGCCGAGGTTCCGATGTGGCCGAATTTCTCCCCGCGAATTTTGTCGATTGACTTGATTTACGAAAAAATATCCCTTTTTTCTGAAAAATTTCAGGCTTAATTGCTGTAATTTAATTGAAAAATTGTAAGATAAAATTAATTTGCCTTCGGTTTTGTATATATTCCTATTCATAAACGATATTATCTTGTAAACGATTGAGAGTAACAAAAAATAGTCCAACAGATTCAAACGCAGAATTTACCTTGTCTTTGTTCCAAAATTGTCTACAATTTTGTAGTTAAATCATATTTAGTGCTAAAATTCTGTTAATTTTCTTAAGAATTTATTTGATTTTCTCAATTTTTCTCGTCATGTCATCATTTAACGAGTGGAACCGGCACATTTGTTGGAATTATGAATTCCTTTTGAAATGTTTGCTTCAAAGTTGTATTCCATTCCATCGTGAACTCACACGTTGAAATCTTTTTTTTTGCTGTGCATTCAATTTTTTGTTCAAAT
Organism: Caenorhabditis remanei; assembly: GCF_010183535.1. Lineage (NCBI taxonomy): Eukaryota > Metazoa > Nematoda > Chromadorea > Rhabditida > Rhabditidae > Caenorhabditis > Caenorhabditis remanei. The sequence goes on from NC_071332.1 coordinate 8,010,188, forward strand.
TATTTCTATTCCAGGAAAATGGCGTTGAAGAAGATTGAAGAGTCGAAAAGTGCACCATTCATATTCTACAAAGATCGACTAGGAACTTTTAAAAACTACATATACGACGACTATAGCAACGCGACATGCACGTCAAAAACGGTTTGATTTTAGCTTTTATATCTTTTTCTAAGCTAAATTAATTTAAGCTGGCACGAGCAGGATTTGTGTGGACGGGAGACGAGTCTGCAATGTGCCCGTTCTGTTTAAAGGATCTCAGCTTCGATCCGGATGATGACCCATGGGAGGAGCACAAAAAACGTGGAAGCGAATGTGAATTCGTTCAGCTCGGAAAACTCGACGATTTGAAGTTAACACTTGCTGACTGCATCAGCCTCGCACAAAGTGCTATCATTATGGCTCAATACAAGAAACATGAAAATTCTCTAAAACTGCTAGAACAAAGAACATCTTCCGCAGCTCTCTCCGGCACCGTCACGGAAGCAATGAAACCAGCAAAGCCCTCAACGACAAAATCTCGTCGTGTCAAGCGATCATCATAACTCTTATTCTAACATAAATCTTGTAAATATAATCTGGCTCAAAATTTTCCGATTTCTGACTTGATCTATAGTTCAAGATTCGGCTGATTCTTAATAAACATGTGACTTTAATGTTATTATTCCTTGTTTTATTTAATAATTTTATATTCGTTATTGTCGATTCTGTATCTCAATCGGTTAAATACCATACGATCGCAAATTAAAATGGTTTTGTGTCGACGTCAGTACCTTGAACAATCAATACTGATCGAAATCCGTGTTGCTCGTCTTGGAATTATGAGCTAACCTCTGTTTTCATGACAGAGGTAAAAAATACTTCATTTTCTATTGTGGATTTCGAGCATTATTTAACGTGAAAACTTATTGATTTATCGCAAAACGCATATTCACATACACGCACCTGTCTTCTGTGTGTGAAGACCCTATTGTTCAATTGGACAACGTCTTTTCATTCTTGAATTGATTCTGTTTCTTTTGCAGGACCCAACCAATCGCTCTGCAAAACTATCGATTTTATTGCGTAACACCGGCATTGTATCCCTTTATCGAGAAGTTTTCACAGCTCACCGCAGTTTATAATGTCGATGAAACTCAGAGAGTAAGTTTGGTTAGTAAGTTTCTTGTAAATTATTTAATTTCAGCATTTTGCCAGCTCCTGTGGCCGGAGATGAGGCGGCGTCGCAAATTCGTCGAGATCCATGGTTTGGTGGAAGAGGAGAGGAGTCTTCAAATGCACTTGTTTCAAAAGAACCACCTCCGTATGGAAAGAGAGCTAGTTTTCGGCCGCGAGGTCAAGAGGTGATTGTTCTCGAAAAAAATCAATAATTTATATTTTCCTTTCAGGATTTTGGAGATGGTGGAGCTTTTCCCGAAGTCCATGTCGCTCAATTTCCTTTGGGTTTGGGTCTCGGAGACATGAAAGGAAAGCCAGAAAATACACTTGCATTGCAATACGGAACAGATGGTAAATTGCAACACGATGCGATCGCTCGAATCGGTCATGCCAAGGATAAGATAGTCTACTCTAAGCTGAATGATATGAAAGCAAAAACATGGAATGAAGACGATGATGATATTCAGAAGCCAGATGACGATGCAGTTATCGATGCTACAGAGAAAACGAGATTGGCCTTGGAAAAGATTGTGAACTCTAAAGTAGCATCTGCACTTCCCGTTCGACATGCTGAGAAGCTCGCACCAGCTCAATATATCAGATACACGCCAAGTCAGCAGAATGGAGCTGCTGGGTCACAACAGCGTATCATCAGAATGGTCGAAGAGCAGAAAGATCCGATGGAGCCTCCGAAGTTCAAAATAAATCAAAAGATTCCAAGAGCACCACCATCACCTCCCGCGCCTGTTATGCATTCTCCACCAAGAAAGATGACTACGAAAGATCAGAACGATTGGAAAATTCCTCCTTGTATTTCGAACTGGAAAAATCCAAAAGGATTCACTGTTGGGTTGGACAAAAGATTGGCCGCAGACGGTCGTGGTCTCCAACAGACTCACATCAATGAGAATTTCGCCAAACTCTCTGATGCACTTAATATTGCCGGAAGAAAAGCTCGTGAAGAAGTTGAAACTCGTGCTCAACTTGAAAGACGTGTGGCACAGAACAAGAAGGCTGAACAGGAAGAGAAAATGGCCGAAGCAGCTGCTAAAGCTCGTCAAGAACGATCGGCAATCCGGAGAAAGGATGATGAAGATGACGAACAAGTCAAAGTTCGCGAAGAAATTCGACGAGACCGTATCGATGACATTCGTAAAGAACGCAATATTGCTCGTTCTCGACCCGATAAGGCAGACAAGCTTCGTAAAGAACGCGAGAGAGATATCTCTGAGAAAATTGTGCTCGGATTACCCGACACCAACCAAAAGCGTACCGGTGAACCACAATTCGATCAGAGATTGTTTGATAAGACAAAGGTGGGTTCCAAGATTATCTGGTTTTCGATAAAAAGTTAACGGAATTCTTTTTTCAGGGTCTCGACAGTGGAGCAATGGATGATGACACGTATAATCCATACGATCAAGCCTGGCGTGGAGGAGACAATGTTCAGCAACATGTTTATCGGCCGAGTGAGTTTTTAAAACATCTGAAACATTAGTAGTTCCCTCAGTATCGACGCGTTTCGTTACTTCTGCCATTAATTCAAAACTGCCTCAAAATGCAGTTCGCCCATTTTTATTACCAGGAATTCGAAGCAGTCAGTAGTTGACCAGCTGCATTCTTTTCGTTTTGCGTTATCAACATTACCAAATACAACAAAAATGTAAATATTACTGATGCACCCTACTCTTTCTGTGTCGGTCTTGGTTCAGTTGTCGTTAAAAATAGCACCACAGCGGCGGCGACTCGTATTTGATAAGACTTTAATGGTGCTGACTGCAGCCGCTATGATGAGGATGACGTTATGTAAAAGCACGAATTTCGAAAATTGAAAACATTTGAGCGTTCTTGTCAAAACAGGAAGTATCAAGTGACAATAGGAATAAATATATTTTTGCAGGCAAAAACATCGACAAGGACGTTTATGGCGACGATTTGGACAAGATCATGAGCCAGAAGCGGTTTGTTGCTGACAAAGGATTCTCAGGAGCTGAGGGATCAAGTCGTGGAGCAGGACCTGTTCAGGTTTGTACAAATTGTTTTTCTCTCGTCATCTCGTTCACAATACGGTGACAGAAATAGAGCGGAATTTGGAGAATTCGGGCGCTGGCTCGTTATTGATGAGCGCTAAAAATTAGCTGATAAGAACTACGAATTAAACGAATCATTGATTTGTGTGGTCATTATCGGAAATGGGTCAATCATTTGCGTCATTCCTCGCGAAGCAGAAATATGTGTTTTGGGAGTGGAGAAGGATTCCATGAATTTTTGGTTTTTGAGCTTCACTATTTGTGCGTAATGACTGTCACTAATGCGACATTCAACTTGGAATTATTGTGGACAACGCCGTGCTGATGACGAAAGATATTTCGTTTCGTAAAACAATGCAAAGTGCAATACCTAACTCGTGAACAACTTCTATCGAATATCCAACTTTTGCATTTTGGTTCAACTTTAATAGTTTCACAAAAATGACGGTGTTCAAAAACCTTGTTCTGGATGTTGATCATACAATTTCTGCTTTTACTCCACGTTCGCAGTCACATTTCGAGCTGAACGACCGTTGTCTTATCACCTCCTGAAGATGCCTGTCTACAGAAGACGATGTTTGCGAGCATCTTTCGAAACCAACCACTATCAGTATACTTACGAAATATCACGTCTTATCTCTAAGAAGTTGTCAGTGCTAGGGGGCAGCAGCATGTGATTTGTTCTGAAAATGGAAAATGACGAAGAAACTAGAGAGAACTAGACCGGTGTCAACGAATTGGTTTGTGCGCTTGTATCTATTTTAGGAATTTCGTCTTGATCAGTTGCACGAATTACGAATATTGCGTATAGAAAAACGATTCGGTGATATCTGGGTAGCTTTTCATGGTATGTTAGAAGTTTAGAAGTTTTTTTTTAGAAGTTTTAGAAGTTTTTAGAAGTTTAACTTCATGAATTTTCATTGAGTTACCACGACTTTATTCACATTCTAGATTGACTCTTCAGTTACTGTACGTTTTCAATTGCGTTTACTGTTTTTGCTAACAGAGTTGTTCAATTATAGCATCCTCATCAACTTTTCTAGTTTCTATCAAAGTATATTTTCCGGTCATATTTCAATGCTCGGTCGGAAAGAACCCTAAAACGTTTTCGTCGAAACGGTGTTGATTGTAGACTAACACCTAAATCGAATGATAAGAATTAAGCGGCTAAGACATTAAGCATCCGTGTCGGTTTATAGCATGGTTCAGGCCTCGTTCAAAGGGTAAAACACTCGAATGATCATCACGATGCCGGAAAATACGATTTCGAGTGTTTCGGTTCCGTCACTTTCGTGACAATGACAACTCTACTATATTTGTAGCACAGTTTGCGAAATGTTTCGAATTAGGATTGCATACAAAGTTTCGAAACACCCAGTCAACTCCAGGTTTCCATTTTGAAACTTATCAACGAAATTAGGGTGACAAGGAAACGTCGAGAACTGAAAGTCAGACAAGACGGCGGCCAAGTTGACGTGTGTGCGTGCTGATCGAGTAGTTGCAGAACACGAAAGAGAAATGCTCTAAACTGGACAAAGTCCAGAAGAAGTTCCTCTTCTCCCGAGAATTTTTTCAACGAAATACGTTGAAACTCGAATGTTGTTTGAGAAACGGGAAGGAGAATCGTCGTGTTCCTTGCATGATAAGCCTAGAACTATCCACGTAGTATTATGAAACTGCCAATGTGATGGACTATTTATGTACTATCCATTCGAAATGCTAACAATTTCATAACTTGACATTTAAAAAAACATGCTAAAAATGGTTATGACTACACTCAAAATTTACTCAATAGTGAGTCACGAAATATGAAATGTCAATGTATATGATTCACTGTCAAACTCAATCTTATATTTCCATTTTTCAGTTCGAAAAGGACCAGGACGTCTTCGGATTGTCATCACTCTTCGACAACACCAAGGAGAAGAAGCGAGGAGGAGATGGAGGTGATTCCCGAGACGACTCGAAGAGATCTCGACGCGATTGATTCGATTTCAACTGTTTTATTTTTGTTGTTTTCACCCAAAATTTTTGAAAAAATCTCCGTGATTCCAGTGAAGAAAAAGTTTCACACAATCTTTGTCAATATTAAATTTTATTAATATTTTTCTGTTTAGCAAAACAATAAATTATGTCAGCAAAAAATGAGCAGAATGAGGGCAAAAATTATGGCAGTAAATTTAGTAGGAAGGGAATGGCGAAGAAGAAAGAGAAAGAGATAGAAATTAAGTGGACAGGTTGAATTGATTGTTGAGATGCATAAAACTGATGACAAAGTCTTTTTGGGCGATTTCCTGTTGGAGTGCAAGGACTGCTTGTCGGAGCGTTTTGACTTCTGTCTCCAATTGCTCTTTCTCATCATGAAGACTTTTCACATTTTCAACTTTTTGGCGCATCTGAGCACGGTATTGACGAGCATAAAGACGACGATGACGCTTCTTTTGGCTGTGAGCATCTTGTCCATCGGCAATTTCTTGTTGGGGACGACCACGACGGATTTTTCCAGGAGCGTTTGAGCTTTCGGTGGAAGAGCATCTCTGTAAATATAAATATTCAATTTCAGGTTCTAGAATGAATGTAATCTTATAACTAACCGAGCTAGAAGTGGTTGAAGATTCGAAGTTGGGAATCGGAAGTGGAAGTTCGAATTTCAAAGGGAACATTGTGGTTGGATTGATAGCAATTGGACGATGAATCGATGCTTGTGGAAGCAGCAATTCAGAAGGAAAAGTTGAGGAAATATTCGAAGTATTTTGAATCATTGATGACATTTTCAGATAGGTAGACAACTTGAAAACGAATTGAAATCACTGCCTGATGATGACTCTTTTATACAAGAAAGAGGGGACACCCCCTTCTTCGTCTTATCAGTTCGTTTTTTAGGTTGGTAATAATTTTTAGAAGAAGCACCGCCCTTTTCCTCTCGCCCCTCCCCCGCACTTCATTTCGCCGTTTTTTCCGAAATTTGTGACTTTGTTGTGTGTCGTTTTTATCAGTTAAAGAGCAAGGTCGATCATTATATTTGATGACGTTTTCCGCATTGTTTCCACGAAAAAAATAGAACCCTTTGCCCTCCTGAAAAAGACTTCCGATTGGGGTGCGGTCGTCGTGGAGTTTGATGTCAGAAAAGAAGTGAACGAAAAAAGAAATTAGTAGAGAAGGGAAACGGAAGAGAGGGATTATGGAAACTCAGTTTGCAAACCGTTCTGCTCAAAAAGGGGTCAAAGATGCGTTGAGGAAAAATATAAGCATGAGAAACCATGGAGAAATCTGAGGAAACGAAATGGAAACTACTTTCGTAACTGTTTCATCAAAGACTCGTCATGTTATGCTCCAGAAAGAAAGTTTCATAATTTACACCTTAATTTCAAAATAATATTTGCAGTGTTTTGAGTTAGGTATCAGTTATTTCCTCAGGAGAAGTAAGAGTGTAAGGGTGATTCAACTCTGTTGGAAATTAAAACTTTCTGTAATTCCGGAAAATTTTGGAACGTTAGATTCGCTCATGATAAAGAAATGAAGTCGGATTGTGAGGTGGCATTCAAGAATCAGGAGAACGTAAACATACAATTTCGATTCTGCCTTCCACACACGTGTTAATTTAGGCACGACGTAGTTGCACATCTCCAACGTTTACTGTTCTAAAATAGACAAGTCCTAACAAGTACAGTACCGCTCAAAAGGTTATCAACTTGGACTGTTTTCAGTGGATAATAACTAGGTTTGATAGTGTATTTCGGTGTCACCTGATTGTCCGATAAACTCAATTTTGTATGGTCTAAAAAGAGCAAAAGTAGCACATAATTTTTTCAGTCAACCATTTTTGTAGGGACACTACCTGGAAAGTTACAGATCATCGAAATAATTTCTCCCTGAAATTAACTAAATTTAGTGAAAATTTGCAAAGTTTAGGAGCTTTTTACTTTGGCGTCCTGCAACTTTCAAGGTAGTGTTCCTTAACAAAAAGAAGACAATTTTTACGTTCAGGATTGTTATGATTCTTCTAACATGATGTTAAATTCTCAGAAGTGCAGAAGCCACAAATCAATGAGAAAAAATAATTCTGTCAAACAAGGCACATCTCCAGAGTTGTATTATTTTGCTTTATTTCTTTGATGCCTCAATGAGGAATAGTTTTTCCAAGTTTTCAGAAAACAGTGACTCAGAAGAAAATAGCTTCTGAAACATGACTCACGAGCCAAAAGTTTGCTAATTTTCAATAATTTTTATGACTAAAAACCAATATGCCCTATTCGATCCAATATTTCTTCCCAGAATGACAAAACTCCATGGTTTGCACTTTACCCTATCACACCTAATTCTCTGAATTCCATCCCACCTGCTACTCCATATCTCCTTCCATAATCACATTAATCTCCCGCACAAAATGCCTCTTAAACTGTCCAATCCAATTTCCGTTTGTCGACTAATAATAAACTGTTTGCAAATAGTATCAAAACATTGACTCATCCTCCTACTCGTCCTTTTTTGGTAGCACTGGCACATCATGTCTAACCAAGTACATGTGAAGTATTTGTTGTCGTTCTTTTGCTTGCATAGCGTTTCTCTAGTTGCCAGGTTCCCACATTTACACAGAGAAGAAGTATCTAGTTTCCACTACCACAGTAATCCGAGGTGATTAGGATAATTGAGGTACGATGAGGATTCCATTACGTTTCAGTTCAGATTTTCTTTGTTGAAGTTTTTCATTAGTAAAGAAGATTGTTCACCAAAAGTTTCATCAGAAAGTCTCAGATTTTGAAAAACGATCAACTGGATTTTCCTTTCTCAGAAATACTCACAATCAATGAGTTACATTTTAATGGAAGTTGTGATAAAACAACAGAAACTAAATTCCTGATTCATGATCCAGATTCCCAAATCTATTATTAAATTTACAGTTCAATAAATTATATATCACTATTAAAACGAATCCTCATCACTACAACTTCAGGAGTTTGTTTTATGATTTTCAATCAGAGAGTCAAGATCTTCACCCCAATAATTATTTCCCAACCACAATTTTCTCCAAGGCTCACATGATTCTGAGGTCAACCTGAATCAGTTTTCACAGTGAATCTCATGGAAATTGATAAATGGAATTATGAAAATTCTCCTCAGTTTGAAAGATGACTAGGTTCTTGTTGATGAAAGGCCTTTCTCGTTTTAAAAGTTCCTTCTCCCTTTCTTACTTTTCTAACTCCCTTTCTCCTTTCTTCTTCACCCTTTCTAACTCGAATTACACCTGGATCCATCCATTTCTCAAGATCTGAATGTGTGAAGTACCAAAGATCTTCCATTCTATAGCTAACGTATTCTTCTCCCGTAGACTATTTTGGCCCGAACTTGATCTTGCCTTCTTCTTTTTCGAAAATCACAACGAAAGCCGCACGCACCTTTTCTCATAATGTATTTTTTCGTCTCTTATCAGTTTCGTTCGTTGTTTGACAATAGTCAATTCAATTATTCATCGTGTTTCCGGCGGTGATCACACTACTATCTTTTATTCTGCTCTCACAAATAAAGAGATGCACACAGACGAGAACCAAAAAAGACTCGGCATCAAAAACAGATTGGCGCCGAGCGCCAGACTTACAAAATCGGAAACGAAAGTAACTGATAACAGGGCGAGAGTTGAGTCATTGAGATAATCAGCAGGGGTGTCCAAAATATAATTGAGTGGGTGAATAAGTGACTGTCTTGTAAATTGAGTCTGTAATGAAGCACTGTGCAAATACAATTCATTGGGGGTTTAGAATTTTCTCTTCACTGCTCCCCGTCAATCTCATTCCATTTCAATTTATGCTTTTATCTATTCTCTTTTCTCCTTTTATTGTTTTCTAAAAGAAGAGGAAGTCTCTGCTCACTAAAATCTCCTAAAAACCAATTTCGATGTACCACAGAATTTGAAGTGGATGATGATGTGCCGGAGCAATATGTTGTATGTCACGCCATTGTTTGAAAACGTTGGAAAAAGAGGGCGGACGCTCTCACGTAATTAGCATTTAGTTCAAGAGCTCCTTTCAACACAAAAGCTATGATGATGATGGGAATGGAGAAGGAAATGACGAGTAGTATGGAAAAAAGAACGAGAGACTATTACCTCTCTCTCTCTCTCTGCAAATAGAAATCATAATTCAGTTCTATAAAGAACCGTATTTTATAACTGTACATGATAAATTTTCATAAAGTTCAAGTTCAAATGCTTTCCCTGAGTGGCGTCACTTTTATTTGCATTCGTTTTTCCTAGTAACTGATTTTTATCACAGTGAAACTATAAACATTCGACTTCCTAATCAAGTGAAATCAAGTTAGGAATGAGCAACTTTCAGATAGAAAGGGGCAGGGGAAGTATGATGATGGGGTGGAATAAAAGTAGAAGAAAACGTATTTGTTTTGAGTTTTCAGGTGTCATGATTTTCAGATCGAATGATTAAAAAATAATCAGATTGATTCAGCATCAGATATTTGTAGGTACCGATCGATAAGAGAGAGAGAGAAGCACAATTTTTCCGAATGAGATGAACCGAATTTTGGGACCTAAGGGTTCTCAAGATTACAAGTGTCTTCGGCCACAAAATGGGATCGTTGAGAGAAACCCAGTTCTGATTGAGAAGTACAGTTCTAGTTCGGTAAAGCAGTAAGTAAGTATTCGTGATCTGTTAACTTCTAACTTACTATTATAAAACCCCTTCACATGTTTTCTGATCCCTTTAAAAATCAACTCCTCCATGTTCCCATCCATATTCTCCTCACTCACCTGTCATTTTTAACACTTCCTTTTATGTCTTTTATCCGGTTCCCCAGAAGCAAACCGACTCTTTTTAGTCATAATACATCTAAAAGAATGTAAAAAGGATATCCGGTGAGCGGTTTCCCACCTGACACCCCAGTGAGAAAACGGCATCTGGAATAGGGTACGGTATCGAGGAGGAATAAACTGTCATGAACTGAAACATATGCTCCCTGAATAATAAAAACCATATTCTCCTACTGGAGTTTCTCGATTGGAACTTCTCCATCTCGACCCCATTCCTGACTTCCTGTCTATTCATCTCTGATTATTCTAGTGCATTTGTCGTTATGGATGTCAAGAATAACTCGCCTTTTTCTTTTGTCTCTTCTCCTTCTTGCGGTCTTCTATTCCTTTTCTGTCATACGTTGTCAAGTACCTTCACCGTCAGTGTACTGTATTCGTTCCACTTCTTTCTTTTTTGCAGATGGCCTCCAGGTCCTCTTCTGTGTGAAAAGCGGAACCACCTGTCCCGGGAGCACTTCAACAAAAACTCTGACGTAATCATGAATTGACGGTGACAAAGCTCTGACGTTGAGATTTCCACTTAACGGAAATGCCTGCTCGACGCCGCCAAAAGATTACTGTCACAGGCGGATTTGTCGTATTCCATTGCGTTCTACAGTAACCTGTCTCTCCTGTTTTCTCTGATTTATTGTTTCCCAGACACAAATCAACACTGTTCATGATTAAAGTGTTTGCTTGTTCATTCACGCCTTGAGCTTTTCGCGCATTGATAACAGACATAAGCGGTTTCTTTTGACACGGACATGGTCTACCGCCAGTGTTTGTAAGAAAAGGAAAAGAGTTCCGACCGAATATCAGGTTTCACATGACCACAGAGCCGTTAACTCCACGCTAATTCTCTTGTTTGTGTTTTTAGTTATACCCTAGCTGAAAGCAGATCAGAAAAGTTTCTATCATGGTTTTTTCTCAGCTCAATTTTTCGTTTTCTCATTCAACATTATCCAACAGCAATATCTTCGAATGGTGCAACCATGTCAACTTGCCTACCAAAACATTAATATTTGTTTCTAGACGAATGACACCAGAAACAAGTAGTCATTAATCATGCTGGAGGTATCGTTACGTAATTAGGTGGTAAACATTGGTGACCAGGTTAAATCAAGTAATTTGAACTGGTAAAGTAGTAGTTAGAAGGGTGATTTTGGGATTTAGTACGATGAAAATTTTTAGAAAACTTCCAAGGAAGTTATTTCATTTGATTGGAGTACTGTAACGTTCCTTTTTTGTGTTCGTGCTAGAAAACCTATGAACTTATGGAAATCTAGAGACTAAAGATCCTGGAAACTTGGCACTTCCGGTTTCCAATAGTTCAAATTCTGTTTCTCCTAGCACATTATCCTTTTAGTGAAATAGATCATCATGCTTTCATTATCCTTCTTCCATTTTTCAGTTCTCTTCTCCTTACCGGACCCCTCATTCCTAACGGATCTACATATTTTCCGTCTTCCCATCACCCGACATCCGTTTCCCTTGTACTATATCTGATCCCTTCTAGTCACACTTGTCAAAGTCAAACCATTCGCCACCTTTGTTCCCACAAATCTTCAAAACTACCGCATTTTTCCCAGAGGAAAACTTTGTTCTGAACAAAGAAAAGAGATTTAGTGAGAATGGACCCGGATAAATTCCCTTTGCGGTAAACGGAAGACACCGATCTAGACTATTTGTCTACGAGATTAATCTAAAATAACATAGCTAAGGACGGGGTGCCTCCGCCAAGTTGAGCATTTCCGCAGGCACATCAATCTGATCAATTAAATTGGTTTGTTCCGGTGGCGGTCTCTTTCAGGTCCCGTTATCTCTGTTTCTCTTCTCTTCTGAACAGGTAGATGATGATTATAAATCAAAATTCAGTGGGTACAGTATTCAACGAGTTGGAACATTCGAACATAGTACATATGCTAATTTTAATCCAGCAGACTAGGAGAATGACGACAGCAATGAATGTGAATGAAGGTCCCTTCTGAATGGAATGAATGGTCCATTGATCTGGGTCACCTGGTCTCCCGGGAACATGTGGAAAGAAGGTAACATTATGACAGACGGTTCACACCTTTTTCAGAATATTGATACTTGTAAACGACAGAAGGTTTGACACATATCAATTGAGTGTGATGAGGAACATGGGTAGGAGAAAAAGCCAACATTCAGGAGTTCAGCGACTTCACCCAGTTTGGATACTGTAGCTTACGAAGTCTGGGAACTTACAGTAACCATAAACACATGAGAATTCAGCAAACTACAAACAGACATTCCAAAATTTTTTGACTTTTCCCTTCCTCCGTGCTTTTCGTAAATCGTTTTATCCCATTAGGCATGTGAACCACTTCAAAAATCCTCCCTCGCCTTCTCGCTTACACAAACTGCTCACATCCTCACCTATTCCTCTGGCTAGAGAAATAGAGCTGAGCCACCGTAACCAGTAACACAAACACTTGAACAAAACGACGATTTCCTCTTCCTCTATGCATATCATGAGTCTCTTTTTCTCTCTATTTCTAACAATGATCGATGTGCCGAAAGGTAATGAGAACTGAAACTCGATACATATGCTTTCCATTATGACATAATGATAGATTCAAGTGTATCAAAAAAGAATAAATAGCAGAGAAGAGAGGTTATGCAAATTATGATACAGGTAGCCCACATTCTGGCTCCCAAATCCAAGCGTCAGATTGTTGCCTGTGCTCAATTATGATCGATTGAAGGTTAAAGTCAGGGCGAGGATTTGTAAGAAGTGATGGATGGTTAGAGGTGTTGACATACAATTCCATTATAAAATATATCCACCCCCATCTGGGTTTAGTATCAAAGCCAGAGCCTTTGATCAGAATGAAGCTCAATTACAATGGCCACATATTGATCTACTAATGTGTTTTGTCGGGTGCTCATCCCTCTGATGTTTGAGTGCTCTTCCTCTTGTTTTTTGTGTTTTATCTTCTTGTAACTAGGTATAATGCTCGGGTCATCACGGGGAAGGGGACTCACTTTGTCTATTAAACGACTCGACTCTTTTATGGTGCCGCTGACGGAAGGACGTCGCACTTATCATAGAAATGAATAAATGAATAGAGAAGGCATAACCGTCTGGCAATATGTTTTTGGTGCTCTCTTTTCTTCTAATTGCCTGTGATTTCATAAACGGTCCCTCCTTCTGGAAAAAGGTTTCTTAGAGGCAGCCGACTTATTTCTGTTTATGGGTAAATGTGGTGTGAAGTGTTGGTCATCGGCGATTGAGAACGCTGTCTTCATCCTGAAAAGAGCAAAAAGAAAAGCACTTGACAGTGCTCCGCACCATTTACAGTTCTGTGTGTGCAAAAGTGAGGAGGACGGTTATGGGTTACGGTATCTAGTCACGCACAAGTATGTCCAGAAAAGAACAAATAGAGCACCCTGGCACCGACATTGACACCGAGTTAAAGAGTTCCTCATTCTTCGGAATAACTTCCTGAATGATTCCGAAAGTTATGTAATTATTGAATACTCAGATTATTTGGATAAGGATCTCCAGTCTTATCAAAACTATTACTAGCATTCTAGCATGATTTGATTTTCAGAAATCCATAGTAATCTGTCTCCACCATCAGAAGACATTTACATTCTTGTTTGCAATAAAAATCTAACTAATTTCTTAGCCAATACCAATTTATTAGACACCTCCCTTCTTCTCCTTCTCCTTCATTATACTCACACCTTTTTGTTATTTTGTCTATTACGGTAACCTCTGATGACCCCGTAATTGGTCGCTTCGTCGGCAGATCCTTTCTACTCATAGCAACACAAATCATATAATTACAGGGAGAGACCACGGAAGGAATAGAAAAGTCACGGTACGTATCCTTCTTATATTCTCGCCCTCTGGGAGCTTTGTATATACAGGTGGTTACGCAACACATGCCTGTCTGTCATCAAACTATGGATTATCCGGCTGTGCATACCAGAGGTGTGAAATGATGACAGACTGGAAGCAAGGGGTAATGGCAAAACAGGATTAAGACCGGATGCTCATTAATTTGAGATGGGTATCAAGAGTCAAGATGTTCCCAAATCTTGTAGGAAGCCTTTTGGGCTGAAGATTCCAGACTACCTAGACCAGCGAAACATCCTGTGACAGTGATTCATAGCACAACGTCTTCTGCTGCCTGAAGTCTTCATTTCTTCCTTTTCTTTCTTCCCTCACTCTCCGATGATGTCGACGTCTTGTTCAAGTACCTCCACTCAGTTTTCTACAAAACAATATACTACGCCTTTTTCTTTTCAATACAACATGCGCCTCTTCATGTTCATCACCATTCATCGAGTGAATAGAATGAAAAAGAATGGCACGTCTTCTGAGTGATGATTACGGTAAAAATGGGTGTATGTCTATTTATGCTTATCTAAAAAAGATTTATTCTGAGATTCAGAAAAATTGAAAAAATGTATAGAATTGAAAAGATTACAGGAAAGAAATATCGGAAAGTTGAGACAGGAACAACGTACATAAATACATACCAGTTTGAAATTTGGATTTTTGGAAGAGGGAAGAGAAGGTGAAATCGAAGAAGCTCATAGGGAAAAGTATAAAGAAAGAGAACATTGTCAAGAGATTTTGAAATTAATGAGAGAAAAATTTAAGTTGAGCAAATTTCTAGATGAATTACAGAGTCTGGAATCCAATATTATAATTAGCTTGTTGGTATGGAGTGGATTGAGCTGGATAGAAGAATGCTTGCGACATGTAGTTGGAGGGATACATCTGAAAAAGAAAAGGATTAGTATTTTATGATCTACTGTCTATCAGAGCGAGATTGCGTTCGCTTTGAGAGTGGAAAAGGACAGCTGCAGTCACAGAAATAGAAGAAGTGGGTCCTTCAAAAATCATTGGTGCATCTGCTTCTGTCTCCACCCTTTCCCAGGTGATGACACCATCAAACGGAACAAATTGAATTAGGAGAATAGAGAGAGACAGTCACAAGTGTGTGATCCGATCCTATGGTAATCCTATAGGATTATTGTCTCTCTTTTCAATCTCATTTAGTGAAGAGTCCAGCTGATTTGAAAATAAAAAGAAACGAACCTGATATGGGAATTGTTGAGGAGTTATATCCGGGATGCAAGTGGTATCGGCAAGAGCTGATGCTCCCATGGACGGAGGAGGCTTCCTATCATCATCATCTTCCTTCTTGATGTTTGGAGAACTTCCGAGTGATCCACTGCTGTCATTGTCTCTTTCGGAATCACTGTCCCCAGGTCGATAGCATCCTCCGTCCATCTTCTTCTCTTTTTCTTGTCTTTTATGCTTGTACCGTTGATTTTGAAACCAGATTTTCACCTGAATACGGCAAGAATTAGGAATTAGAAACATCACGGAAACAAGGCGACGACTGATTAGCTCCAATCAAAATGTACGAACCTGCGTCGGCGTCAACCCAATTGTCTTCGCAAGGGCTTCTCTATCGGCTGCACTCAAATACTTGCTGGATCCGAACTTGTGCTCCAGATGGTTTACTTGTTGAGGAGAGAATAGAACTCTTCGTTTTCTCCTCCCTCCCATTGAGGACATCATCACATTCTGTGACGCTGTGAGTCCAAAACTGAGATGATTGGTCGTTCCTCCAAAGCGATTCACTGAAAAAAGTAATTGATTCTTCACTCGTTATTTGCAATTTATAGGAACAATAAAATCCGCGAGATTTTGCCATCGAAAATGGAAGACTCGGAAGTCGTCAATTTCCGTAGTCCCTTACAAAAACAATAGGAAAAGTACACATGCGCACGTGTCGTCGAATGTATGCTAACACTTGTCTCAACGACGATACAAAAATGGCACCATAGCCAAACTATTGACCAAATATGGTCCGTTTACCAGTCAATTGACTATTGGACTCCCCGTGGCGCAGTGACTAAACAAATTGCTTGGAACCTTAGCAAGGGGTTGTCAGTAACTATGGACTCTAGAAGTACATTGCCCTATGAGTAGACCAAATTCTCAATTAGTCGAACAAAATTCACAGATTTTTTTGCTACAAAAATGATTGACCTTCTAATAAATGTTTAGAACTAGTTGTGTCACATGTTCATCTTTCTTACAGTACCTCCTAGTTTCATTATGCCTTTCCTCGACCTCCATGTGCCTTTTCCTTATTCTTAGACACCACGCAATTTCTCACGGTTTCAAGTAGGTGTTGTAGATTACTGATGTTACGTCACTTCCGACGCAACTTTTAAAATGTCCCCTACTATCACCTTCGAATATTAGTGGTAGTTGTTTGTTGTATAACAAAGAAAAATAAGGAAAAACGCGTAGTTAGTTGGTTGGCAAACTTGTTCATTGCCAAATTCATGTGTGTGTGGGTACTGTAGGACGAGTTTGGTTTTTTGGAAGACAAACATTTAGCACCGGTAGAGGAAGAGAGAGTAAGGGATTATATATGTTTTGCAGGAAAGAGATCTAAGCGAAAGGGAAAAGCTGTGTGGGAAAAAATGGAATATTTGACTCAGAGGAGAAGAAAAAAGTCTAGACGCTACGGTAGCTCTGGTTTGTGCAATTATATCGCGCACGCTTGGTATATATATATATGTTATATAATAATAAGAATAATAATGAGAATCTAAATAATAAGGAATTGAAATAAACCAATGAAGAATCTAGACGTGATGTGTGAAGAATAATTGTTGCGAAAAAAGGCGAAGCGCGTAACTCTTCCTATTGAAACGGCCGGGTTATAATTATTGGAGGAACGGGAAAGTGAGAAGAAAAGGAAGAAGAAGTCGAGAAAGAAAAAACTCACAATTGGCTAGATGGGAATGCGTTGCCATCTGGTATGGAGCGGTTGTGTAAGCAGCGTTTGGCGTGTAGCTGAAAAAATAGAATAATTGAATGAAGGTAATTGTGGAATCTATGAAGTAAAGTCTTCTAGAAGACCAGGAAATGGTGATCTATATTCAGATAAAAAAATAAAACATACGCAGAAAAATCATTGGAGTATCCCTGAGGTGTCTGGAACTGGAAGTATGGCATGTGGGCAGCTGTGGATGGTGGCGTTGTTATGGATAGGGTTGTGAACCCTTCTGAAGTCGGGGTCACTGAATCGGTAGCTGAGGTGGATGAGCTGGATGAACCAGATGACATACTAAAATAAAGAATGATTACAGATGAGATAGTGAAAAAGAAGAAGAAGGAATGCGATAGAAGTGAAAGGATAATATGACTCACCATGACTTTTCAAGTTAACTGTTGTTGAGTAGTTAGGATTCGGTTTGAGATATTTCAGAGGGGAAGACATTTTTGGAACAGAGACAGAAACTAATGCTCTGGTGCCTCGATTGGGCGCAAAATGTGAAGGATGGGGTGTGAAGGGGAGGATGGAAGTGGCGTCCGTCCCGAAAACTACTCAAAACTCACTTAAGTTAAAAACTTGAAAAGTCATGGAGAGGACCGGGGGCCCAAAGTGGCCCTTCAAGTAAACCGAGAGAATCTCTTAGAGCTCATTTACCTCTTATATGAGTGCTTGTGGAGGATCGTTCCCCCCGTGTGCGTGTCTCCCATGCGTATTCAGCCCAGCCTCTCGCTTTGCTTACGACTGGACCCGCCCACTCTACAGACGATTGGGCGAGAAGGTGGCCGGGGCGGAGACTAAGACAAATAGGGGATCGAGGTATCGAAGAAGGGGAAAGGGTAGTATGGGAAGCAGCAAAAAAGGGAAGAAACCACTTGAAAACCTAATTGCCAATTTCAATTTGGTGACGGAAACCCCCGAAAACTGAAATTCAGAAATGAAATTGAGAAGCCGAATCTTGAGATGACTGAATTCAGTTAGCAGTAGAAGAAGGAGGAAGAATCGTCATGTGACTTTGAATGTGATTCTGATTCCAAATTGCCAACTTGAAAAATGGTGCTAATTTTCCAGTTATCCCCTGTGTCTGATTTGTGTTGAAGAATGTTGATCTTTGCGGCAAATGTGTCATGTTGCAAAGAGAAGAAGAACACAAGATGAAGATGTCTGAAGGAAGAGGATGATGTTTTTTGGATTCTGAAGTTGGGTCTGACTCAAGAAACTTCAAGTTTTGAAGCTCTTATTGAAGATCATCGTTTTAGAATTTGTTTATTATCAACCAATAAGCTAGGAATCGGAGCCAGTGTGGTTATTGAATGTCTGGAAGTTTGGGAGCACCTGACGATCAACACACCACGAAATAATCTATCAAAATTTTCAAGATATTCTCGATCCACTCAAACAAGAAACTTCTAGATATTCAGTTTGCCAAAGGAGGCGCCAAGTCGAACTTCGTATGATGTGACTGATAGGTATCTGCTGATAAGTAAATTACTTTGGCTAGATTACAATTTAGAAATTAAACGTGATTTATGCAAATCAGGTCTTCTCTTCTGGAACAAATAACCTCTAACTCTCCAAATTACGTAACAAGAAAAAACAAACTCTCTGACTTATTAAACCTATCATTTCTACAGACACTTGAAGAAGTTCATTTTACAAGTGAAACCCACTCAATGTTTCCAACATTTCACACACTTCAATCTCTAGAATTCCCCACCGTTCATTTCCCTCCTAACAACCCCATAAAAAAGTTCAAGGTGAGAAAAAAGAAGTTTGATAAACAGAGCATCGAAAAGCTGATAACGGTAAGCCAACAATCAATAGATCGTGAGAAAATTTGAATGAAACTTTTCTCTTTTCCAATCAAACAAACTTTTCAACACCTCAAATAGAACTCACTTCTCAAGTACTGACTGAAGAGGGGTCAGTGCATTTGTCAAGTTTTAAAATGTTTTGACACTTCATAATAACAAAAGAAATACTCTTGTTGTGGTCAGTTATAATTTAACTTTTTTGAGCAATAGGTAATATTAGGAATGTAGGACGCCTACCGTATGCTCCGTTTTTTCTCAAACGTTTTCTCAAAATCTTGCAAAAAATTTTGGGAAAAAAACGTCAGAAGAGGCCACAAAAATACACTTGAAGATGATTGAAAACAAAACATTTGAAATTTATGAATAGAACAAAATAAACCAAAACTAAAAGAAGTGTTGAGTTTTCCATAACGTTGCCACGGCGTTCTTCGTCGCCTTCCATATTTCACAAATCGTCTCTTCAGTTGTCACTTGTCTTCTTCCATCCTTCCATCTTTTTCCCGACAAGAAACACCACTAATTCCATTATAAAGAGGGTGACATGCACCTGTCCGAGCAACAGGAAGAATATCCTTTTATGGATCAACATGCCGGTACATAGTGAGAAGATCCATATCAACGGAAGTGACAAAACACCAAGTAAATATAGTCGGGATTATTCTTTGCTAGATTTCACACTTCTCCAAGTGTTTTGTTTCTGTTTTCTCGTTCAAGATTTCCTTGAAAAGTACGTGGTTTCACACGAATCCGGTTCTCAAGTTCGGTTCAGTTCAAGGTTCAAATCGAACACTTGATAAGAGGGGTTGAGAGAAACTGGATTGGGAATGAGGGCATGTGTGTATGGATGTTATCTTATCCTATATCATTTCTCAAGCTTCATTATCACAAAATGCTTCTCATCGCTTGTTTTATTTTGATACTAACTCATTTATCAGGTGAGTTGATTTTTTAGCTGTTTTTTGAGAGTAGATGTATGTGGGTCTAAAACATAGTTTTTCAGCGTTTTAATTTTAATTCAAAATCTGAAAATGACTCAATTAAGAGTGCGCCTTGATGTCTTTAAGGCATACTTTTTTAAAGTATTTTTTCCGGGAAGGAAATATCTACTTAAAATTATTATAATACAAAGTTTTGGTTCTCAACTTCTTCATTTCCAGATGCCCGAGAATTCAAAGGTGAAAGTGAATCCACGAACGAGAGTCTCATGAAAATGGTTGACAACGAATGGATGGATAAATTCATTCCCCGACAATACAAAAAAGAGCATACACTACCAGGATCCGATCAAGATGTCACAAAAGATAATAACTTCGGATTCAGTGAGCAAGGAATGAAGGATTTAGACGAGGTAATTTTGTTGTGGGTCAACCAAAATTCACACTTTGTCGATGAGGTGTGAACTTGAAATATACCTGCCAATCATACCATACGGAGTTGAAATTCTGAATGGTAGCAAGTTGGTGAAGAAGTAGCATAAGGTGGCATACGTGGAAGTGATGACCTGTTAATTATGTGGTCGGATCGAGAGAAAATATGAAAACAATTTGGTGTGACTTTGGGTATTGGCTACTCTGATGACTCTGTAAGGTATATGAATTCAATATTTCTACCAGGGTTTATGAATAAAATTTGAGTTACCCCTACTTATTTGGCAACAGGAAGAATACACTTCGGATGCCGTAATTCTCGAAGAAATCTTCAAAACTTCAAAGACCATTAAATCTTTATTTGCTAACAAAAAAAAGTTTGTAAAGAGAAGAAAATCTACAGGTTGGTGGTCTAGTTGGTGGAGGAGATTCCGACCTTCTTGGCATCCTTCGTCCTTACTATTCTATGGTTGAAATGACCGCCAACGGAAACAAACAAGTGAGTTTTTTCTAGATTTTTCGAGTATTTCTTCAACCGTTTTTCTCCTTTTTTCAGGGAATGGGACAGTATCTTCATGTACTTCCTGATTCATCTGAAGGAGATACTCCGATTTATTCTGTCGGTGGGTCAATGTACGGAGGAGTTGAACCAGCTGGGGCAAAGTTGGGATACATGAACAGACCATTCGGAAAGAAGAGATAACACAAATCACTTCGTATTCAATAATAATTGTAATAATAATAATAATAATAATAATTTTTATGAATTCAATTTTTAATGCACTTCCTCTCATCTCCTTGAGTAATAACAAACACATAAAACATCAAGAATAATATAAAAATCACCGGATACATAACTTTACAAAAAGTGTCAATTTGTCGAGCCATTCGATGGTAATACCGACTGAGAAGCATTGATTTGGTCACCTGATATTTACTATACCCATCCAGATTGCTTTCAGATTTTAGTCTCTGAAAAACAAAGGGAATATTGGAAATTAATGGGAGGAGGCTAACCAAACGTTTACTGTTGTGTTCCAATGAAATGACAACAAGAGCTTGGAGCATAGTTACGAATACAAAGGTGGAAGTGAATCCAAACCAGATATCGATGGCTTTCACGTAGGAGACTTTCGGAAGTTCTTCTTTTGCAGAATTATTTTCAGCGGATAGTGTGAGAAACACGGTGAGCGATACGAATATTCGACCTGGAAATTAAAATAGATCTGAAATTTTTAATCTAATTTTTATAAGGGCTTTTATAAAGTTTTTATAAGGCCGATCTAGATTTAGTAGTTCTGCACAACTAGAGTTTTCTCAAAGATACGCCCATTCAAGGCCCTTACCTTCCACGAATTCCTCTGGCAACCAGACTGAAATCCATGAGAACACTACACAGATTGCTGTTGGAATATAGGTGTTCGCAATGTGATAACCAACTTCTCGATGCATATAAAATTTCGCTTCCAGACAAGAATACACTCCAGATTTTCTCACTCCATTGCAAGTGTCTGGATGTAAATTCCGGATACTCAATTCAGGAATTCGAACATTTTTCTCTATCTAAAAGTTGAAAAATAAGAAGATACAATTTCAGAACTAGTATGTGAACTCACTCTGATTGCGTCATTAGAATTGGAAAACCATTCCAGTTTCACCACATCTTGTGTGAATCCCACTGAAATGTTATTTGGAGTTGATTGATACCTAACATTTCGAAGTCTCACTTGAACTGATTTTCAACGAAACCGCTGGGTTGTCATGTGGATATTTACACAAAACGATTTGAGCTGCAGTTGGTTTCAAGTAGACTCTCATATCCATGAAAACCTTTCCATCTGGGAATATGAACAAATAGAAATTGAGGTAAGTCACTTTGTGGAATGTAGAATATTTAGCATTAGTGAATATGGGATCAGGTCTCCAGATCATTTTCAGAAAAGTGTAGTCATTGACAAGAATCGGACGAGATAGATCATGTCGGAGACGGGGATCTATCCAAGACATCCGGACCCATGCATCAAGGTCATAATCCTAGAAAACTATTATTGGATGACATCGAAAAGAGCAACAAACCATAGTAGAGAGCTCAAAGTTACTCATAGATTGAACAGACATTCCAACTTTCACAGTTACAGTATCATCCACGTGAAGAGTTGGTGGTTGACGAGCATCGTACTCTATCTTTTTGAGAAATGGAAGAATTGTAGAGGATGGAAGAGGTCGTTGGTAATCTAGGCCAAGGTTTTGACTAAAAAAGTATGTTCTACCGTAATCCTGTACTGTACTTCATCCTAAAAACTAATTACCTCATAATTAGATCCAATGGCTTCAAATCGTGAACCATCTCATGCAACTTATCCATTTCAATGTTCAAATTGCTCACATTGAATGAAAAATCTCCGTATTTTTCTAAAATTTCCAAATATTCAACCCCTTCCCACACCCCTCAACTCACCCAAATAATACTGTTTGGCAATCTCTTTCTCATCATTTTCACTGGAATTACATGCTGATGGCATCACTATCATCACAGATTGATGATCGAGAAACAAGAGTTGATCTATTCCAATGGCATTCGCTTGCGCATCTTCATAGTTGGTAAGAACGAGTTCATTGACTTCTGGATCCGAATAGTTGTATGTCTGACAGAGAACATCGAGAGTAATCCGACTTCTACGGGCAGCTAAAGGAGAAGAAATCTGGAGGACACGAGGAAGAAGGCGGCAAACATTTCGGAAGACTATCCGGATTGTCTGCAAATAAAACAACTTGTTTAGGATATTTTGAAACAATTTCCTTTAAATGTTTCATTTCTTCATTTTGTACTTTTCATGAAGTTTAGCCTCGGTTTTTCTCAGAACTACATGAAAAACTAACCGTAAAATTTTGCAACAACTCCACTGGAACTTCATATTTCTCTGCATCATTTTCATTTCTAATCCAAACTTCTGCTCTTCTCAAAGCCAACAAATCAAACTCAGTTGGCGATGGGTCTTGCAGCGACTGTTGGGTCTTCCACCATAGTTTCCATGCAAGACATTGTTGATGCTGGTCAGTAGCAATACCGTAGTCAACTGCCTGATAAGTTGTGGCGATATCCAGAAAATTAGAGCTAGAAGGGTTAGAAGAATTTAGAGAGAATAGAAATAGAAGAAGAGAAATAGAGATAAGGAGAGACATCGATTGACGTCTTCTATCAGAGTGGGAAAGAGAAAAAGAAGAAAAAGAAGAAAAAAGAAGAGATGTTGGGAGAAGAAGTTGTGTTTGTTTCTGCTAATTAAATTGACGGTATGGAAGGAAAAGAGGAGAGGGAATCAGCGACCTGTTATATTTAATTTGTTCATGAATCTGAAAATTATCATATGAGTACTGTAGTTGATAAGTAACCTACTCTCAAGAATTGCAGTCTTCTCCTTCAGAGAGACTACTTATGTTATTCTATTGTTATTAATCTGTATTTTCACATGAAATAGTTTTAGAATATACTCGATTAAATTATCAGCAGGAAAGAAATCTCAAAAACAAATCCGAATCCAAACCGTTCCGATATCAAAGATTTTTAGAAAAATGCGACTTCCAGTGACGATTTCAGTGCAAATATAACTTTTCGTGTCGTTTCCATTCAAATCGTTCATTTTCGTTCTTTCAATCTTATTTTCTATTGCATCTACCCACGAAGAAAAATTGTACCATTTAATGCATTTTTTTGCAAATTAATGCTATTCACGAATGCAAATTAATGCATTAATCTGCAGTTTTGTACCGTAATCAGAAGCACTGAGAAAATTGTCGGCGCAAAATATCGCAAGCTGGAAATTCCATGCGCCTTTAATTTTTGTGTGGGCGATTTTTGTGTGGATTTACAAGCGAAGTGGATTTACGGGCGGCCACACAAAAATTAAAGGCGCATGGAATTTCCAGCTTGCGATATTTTGCGCCGACAATTTTCTCAGTGCTTCTGATTACGGTACAAAACTGCAGATTAATGCATTAATTTGCATTCGTGAATAGCATTAATTTGCAAAAAAATGCATTAAATGGTACAATTTTTCTTCGTGGGTAGATGCATATGCAATATTCCAGAAATCAACTAAATGTTGCTGTAAGTCAGTTACGGTATACGGAATCGTTTCAAGACCCATTGACTAAAACCACTATGCGCCTTTAAAACTATTTGCGTCTGCTCCCGCTTTCGTAAATTTCGAAGTCCTTCTTTCACTTCTCACACCTGAATTCTCAATTTTTCAATGCAATCTATCGGAATGCTTCTTTTTCTTTTTTCTATTTAAAAACGATAATAAGAACATATGTTCTACATTGAAACCAGCTGACTCCCACCTCGTTTTCATTTCTTTCCTCCTGCGCGTCACACTGAAAACGATAGCTGAAAGACAAACATAAATCGTTCATCAGACTGTTTTCTTTCCTTTTTTCGGCAGAGAAAAAACTCAGAAAAACGTTTCCGCACCCTATTTGGCAAAGTGATGAGCTCGTTCTCTTGTGGAAGAGTGTATGTTTACTTTTTGGATGTCTAGCTTTTCTCCTCACTGATAAAGATCTCATTCACAATATTCACTCATTTCCGGCGATCCGATCAAAAATGACGCATTTCTTTTGCACCTATGTCTTTGTCTCACCTATATTCGTAGTCTTTGCCTCATTAGAATAACGGTCACCCTCGTCTGACCTTCCTGCCCTCACAACAAACGCACACAAATATCCTTTTCGTCTGCCTGTACACAACAGAACCGATTATGTACTGCGTCTCTTCAATCTTCGTGCTCTCTAGCAATTCTTTTACTCTCTACGATTCCATTTCTCTAACATACTCCCGTGCTCACCTTTTCCGTCCCTCCATTCCTGTACTCTCACTCACGCGAACAGTCGAACGGTCCCGTTTGAACGACGGGTTCAGACGGCTGTCTCATTCTTTTTGTTTATTTTTGGTGCGCAGTTTAATTTAATTTCCTTCCCGCTTCCTTAATAATATTTCACACTAATGCGCTTCTCCTTTACTTTGTGTTATCGAGAAAAGAAAAACAATCAATTGTGCAACCCCATCGAAAGTGCAGCCTCCTCCATCTTGTTCCCACTTCAAACAATTGAAATGTGCGGGAGCAAGAGCTCCAACTCCTCTTCTGGTTTCCGTCATGTGAGGAACAAAACAATGCTGGTGCTCTCGATTCAATCAAGCCCGGTGTACATCTAGAAAGTGTCGATTCTATGCCATCTGTGATTTTTTTCTCATTTTGAGCTTGTTTCATAGCAAAATTGTGCTACTATTCTTCAGTCGCGCCTGGAAATTTCTCGATATAATAGTTGTTGGCGTTGCCATCGTCATCGAAAATTCCAATGTTTTGCAACATTGTTTTTCCCTACTTTTCTTTTTTCTCTTTTCCTGATGACCCTCTCAGAGTTTAGTGACAAGAGAAAGACGACGTCGAAATTGAGTTTTCTCCTTTCCTTTTCTGTGCTTGTTCTGCCCCCGAAGCGGCCAATTCTCGACTGAATAGGCCACTTTCGGAATTATTTCAAGTGTACCTCTTCCTTCCTCTATTCATCATTCAATTCTCCTTCAGCTTCCTATTTTCGTCCAATCGCCCACGATTTGATCATCAGAATGAAGAAGTTTTCGCAACTTTACACTTTTTATGTTACTTGACCATACTAGTCCGCACTCAACCGGTGTTCTCTAATTTCGGTCATTAATCTACCGGTGATCCATTTCAAGGCTGCTGTCCCCGATCTGTCTTTGGTAGTCTGTGTATCTTCTTTCGCGTATCTCAAACTCAGCTGGCACTGTGCCAAGTCTCTACTCATCAAGATGATACAGGCTGCGCAAAAGAAGAAAACTTTTGGTGATAAACGTGGCGAATAGAGAAAGAAAAGAGAGGGACGACCCGAATCGCTAAGAGGTCGTGTTTACTTTGGCTCGTCGTCATCTTTCGAACCAACACATGCATACGCTCCCTTGCGCGCGCTCCTCTCTGATCATTCAGTCACAGGTCCTCTTCCTCTTTATTTTTGTTACGACTCGCCTTTGGAAAGCATCTTTTTCTCCTTTTTCGTATCAGTTATCAGAATTTGAATTGGGCGACTAATTTTATAGAGAAGAATTTATACAATTAACACCTTAGCGCTGATAAGGAAATAGTCAGTACGAATATGATAATAGAGCATAATACAGATACCAGACGGGTGTTAATAACACTGAACTTTACAAAAGATAATACCTACCCGATTTATAACAAAGAAACAAAGAGGAAAGCTCTCTTTCAAAATTCTGTCAAGTATTTTTCAAAGTCTTCAAAAATTATTTATAGAAGTTCCGTCCTTTAAGTTTTATTTACTTAACAAGTTTAATTGCCTCACATTACTCCACTCATTTTCCACATCACAATTTTCATATTTCCACAGTTTCAGACATCATTTCTCAACGAGATGGTCACGACCAGCAGCGGAGGGGGTGGTGGATACCCCGTCAATAATGGTGTTACACAGGTAAGAACTACACCGTTTCTGAACATTAATCTATTTTTGAAAGCAAAAGTTCCATCTATTTTGGAACAAGGCATGGGATATGCAAGTCACATGATATTATTTTCTACAAATTCTTCTCAAAGTTTCTTGTTTTATTAGTGCTTTACACTTTGTGATCTTTCTGAAGATTTTTGAAAACATATAAATTTTGAAAATCGGATAACATTTTGAAAAATGAATCACATCTGTCCTCCATACATTTATATTTTGTTCCAGGTGTCACTGATTCACTCGTCCGATTCTGTCCGCACCGTTTCCACCGCTCCAATCTACCGTCCGACTTCTTCAATGTCTACAGCGATCAAAAAGTCTTCGCACACGACAATGACGGCTCCGTTCATTTCCGCAAACCCACGAGTAAGTTTTATTTTCAACATAAACTGGAACCCGGAACCGAAAAATGAAGAAAGTCATTCGAAAATACCTGCAGACGAGCGTTTTATTCGAAAAAATTGAAAAAGAAAACTCGATAACGGAAATTCTTTATTTCATTGGTTTCTCCATCTCAGCAGCTATCCGTTTGATGGATGATGGCTAGCTGTTGATAATTTGTAGTTTTTGCGGACGGTATCGTAACAAAATTCTTTGAATTTTTCCATTTGTCGTAATACTATCATCTCATCTTTGCGAAGAAGAGAAGATGAGAAAAGAACACCTCAAGAACCTTTTTCGGGTGAAAATAACGAAATCTGTCTATATTTGATTTGAAGTGTCACGTTGATTCGTTGGACCAGAAGTCAGTTATGAAACACGATGTGACAAACATCGCATCCCGACCGCCGTGATTAAAAAAATCACAGAATACAGTGGCGTCGCAGGTCCTGGTTAGACTGGGTTGGAAGATCAAAAACGGATAGGAATGCATCAGAGATTATGATAGTAGAGATGGCTTAGAAAACGAAGAGATAAGAAGATCAGGTATTGACTTGGTAGTTTCCCATGATAGGCGTGGTTTCGCGGAATCTTTTCGAATAAAAATTGCGAGAAGTTTCTATCTTTGATTGTTTCACAAGTTCTCATGTTCTGAAGAAATTGATCTGTTTGAAATCTGATGCTCGTGTTCAAGTTTTGACTTCCTGATCAATCAAATCTTCAGTTTCTTTCCCTTTCCACCAGTGAGAGTATGCCACCATCATAGTTTAACAGCTTTCTCTTTTCTATTTCTAATCACCACATATCATTGATAGTGGAGAGAGCGCTCAACGTGCGGCAAATTGAAAAGAGAAAAAGAAAATGCCAATTGGCGTTCTCTTCTTTTACTCCGCTCCACAAATTGAAACAATTTTCTCATCATCATCATCGACTTCTCTTTCTCTCATAGCAAGATACTCTGACCTTTGGAGACTCAGAAAGATAGACGAAGGATTCGTGGAGCGTACGCATTACGCGCCTTGCCGATTAACCTCGATTTATCATTCAAGCTTTCCCCACCTTGGATTCTCTCCGACGTATTTCTTCATTTTCATTTTCTTCATCCATCTTGCGTCTCCGTCTGTGACCACCAGTCGCACTCTTGGATTGAAAAAAAACGCATGTTCCTTCTCGTCCACCGACCCAAGATGAAAACACATGTTTTTATATTAAGTTGTGTTTGATTAAAAGGTGATCGTGGGAAGTTGTGGGAGATGGTCGAAAAAACTAGAACTAGACAGCCAATTAATCTTCGATTAAAATTTGACTTCCCTCTTTTCACTCGTTTGCTTCTCATCATTGCATAGTCTTGCGCACGTCGGCGACGCGTATAACAACTAAATTAATTGCGCAATTGTGAGAGTGAACGCATGTGTGAGTGTCTATGTATACGCTTCTTCTCTCGGCTTCTTCTACATTCCATCGGTCTTCGTGGAGAGGCAGAGTCACATAAAGTTGTAGTTGCTATTTCTTGTGTAATCGAGACTGTCTTCAAGTCATTATGCATAATGATATGTATTACGTGTGAAGCTTTTGATTGGAATCGTACAATTGTAAATCATGTATTCCTTTGTGATGTCGGTTTATTTTTTTAGATTCCTTTCAAGAATGTAATCTGAAAACTAAATGTTATTATCCCAAAATTGTTCAGTGATATCATTAATAGGTCGTAAAAACAATCGACTTGGGAGAACATCTTGTCTTTATTGTCGAAAGTTTTAAAGTCTCGAAATTTTCCTACAACACTCGTCTTTTATTAGTTTTTTCAAACTGATCGGTCAAGAGGGTGACCCTAGTGAAGTTCAGTTATAATCCATTCGCCGAAATAGCTGTTTTCCAAATGTTCATTCCGCCCGCTTCCGGTGGTCCACAAGAGTTCCACAAGCTCCGATGTGACATGTGATATGATATTTTCAAAACACTTGTTCTCCTTTCCCTCCTGTTCGCCAACTCTTTTTAAAACTGACACTCCTATTTCCTGTCATTATGAAAATTGAAAAGGATTTGAGTTATATAAAACGCGTCTTGTGAAAAGTAACGAAGTGCAACGATCATTTCTCTCTATTGACTTTTAGTCCATCAGCTTGAACCAGTTAAATCTTTTTTCCGATTCCTTTCAAGTATATTCTCCATAGTTTTTATTCTATTCAATACACCAGTCTTCACAATCGTTGTCCAAATCGCTTCGTTTTGGTATGCGATTGATGCGACTTGTCGGTGACTGACGACTTTGAAATTAAAATCAAAACAGCTTCTCAAGCTATTTGTTATTCTCTGTTTTCTTCCTAAAACTGAATCAAGTTTACTCCTTTTAGCTGTTTACTTTTCTCCAACCCAGAAAATGCGCGGATTCTATTCATCCGTGTTTTCTTCCAACAATATTATCAAATTGTGTGAAATGTTGGCGGCCTAACATCGGGGTACGCAGACACAACATTTTTACGACATGTTTCACTTTCGGGATTTCCAATAGAACAGAACACCACGACGGATTCGATTCGCGTTTCGTTCCAAGAGACTTGTTCTTCGTCGTGAGGCATCCAGCTGAGTTTTTACCCCCGATGAATCTTTTGCCTTGTTTCGAAGCTGAATGTATCAGTGAATAATTATTCTTTGTTCATGATTATTTGCTTGATGATTCAGTATCATCATAGTTTCTGGTTCACTATTTTAGACAGAAGTGTAAATCGAATGACGCGAATCTTTATTTTTCTCACCTCCACCGCGTCGTAAGCCTATTTTCGAAGGTTTAACCCAGAATTAGCTGTTGAAAAGATTATCGGAATCAAGGTTTAATCCAATAATTGCGGTCAAACAGAGGTAGGAATATCCTATACTCTATTTCGGTACCGTTCCTTTACTCTAGTGCAATTAAAAACCGGGAAGAATCAGATCATGAAGCTCAGTTAAGTACCAGATTTCCTATATCCTCGATGATTCTTCTCGCAATATGCATCTCGATTTCTCGAGTGTTTCCTCCAATGCCGTACCGTCTCTCACTGTTTTTCTTTTTGTTTTGATTGTCTCGGTGAGCCGCAAGCGCGCGGCTGCACACCGGCACATAGACGATATTTGTGTCTCGTAGACTCTTGCCGACTGTTTTTTACGCTTTCCGTATGCGCGTCGGCAAGCTCCGATGGCGGCTCTGCAGAACTTCCAACTCACCGTCATTACCCATTACGCACGGTGTGTTCTTCTCATTTTCACTCATCAATTATTGATCTACTTTTTGAATTTTATGGGCATAGATGCTATTTTTGAAAAAATAAGTTCAACATTTCCGAAATAATTAATTCGAACTAATTCGATTGAATGGTAACTGCTAAAATTAATGTCATAAACAGCAATTGAGGATATAAATCTCCTTATCGCTCCCTTTTGAAGTCATGTGTTATAATAATGGTTTCTGGGACGTCATTTCTTGTCTCCGCGTCCTGAAACAAAATACTACTACCAAAAAAGGAAGGCGAAGGTCTCTATCGCTTCGCGCAATCTTTTTTGACTCGAGTCTTCTGGTCATTTTCATTCATTCTCCTCCATTTCCAACTACTTTTGCGTCACTCCTTTTTTGCCTGCTCGACCCCGATTTATCGAAAATCGAACAACTTTTCTCCGTTATTTTGTCAATTAGCTTTCAGTTTCGAACCAATTCATTAGATACAAATATAAACACATGTATTATCACAGGTCTTTTCCGCCATAGTCTTCCCCCGTCTACAGGTTTCACACTGTTCGTAAACCTGTTGTTTGGCTTTGACTTTTGCAGCGACGCAACGCGAAGCTGCGCTAGTCTTCACAAACGATAGGGAATATAGATAGAGGAGATATGCGCGTCGCGCATGTGGTCGCAAAAGCTGAGGAAACGGGGGAAATAAAAAGTAGAAGGAGATGAAGGAGGAGGAGGTAATAATAAAACTTCTGGGTCCTTTTTTCTCCTCCCACATCTCCTCGTTGTCGCCGATTTCCTCTGACGATTACGCAAGACGATGCTACCAAATGGAGGTGATGAAGCGTGTCGAAGTCGTATGTCCTAGTTTAGTTCACAATTTGTTCCACGTCTTCGAAATTGTCCTCCGTTTTGTCCTTTCCACAAATTTTTTCGTGTTAACATGTCTGACGCAACCGTCAAGAAGACGGACGTCAATGAAAAAATGTCTGAAAACAGGACAAATTTATGAGAGGGAGAGTGGTCGTAAAAAGTTCACTTTCCCCCATTTTTTCTCTGTCACATCTTCATTATCACCCTACTCGTCACAAGATGTACCCGCCAGTCACTATATCTCTCTCCTGATTTATTTTTTAGCTGTTTTTCTTCTTTTATTAGAACCTAAACCTATTCTCGACTCCGCCCACAACGCCCTATCATCATAATCTAGAAATAAAAAGTTTGGTTTGTTCTTCTTCTCCTATCTTCATTTTCTCATACTTGTCACTTTTCTGTGCGTCAGATTTTGAGTGACAACTTTCTTAAACTGATCGATTGTTTCTTCGGAGTAAATGATATCCCTCGTAAGTCCATCTGATCTGAATTCTTTTTCAGTCTTTACTGCTTTTCTAAAGCGTGTGACTTCGTCGTTGAAGAGACCAAAGACTCTGGATTGAGAGTTTCGATTCCATTAAATTTTTTCTATTACTCCCAATTTCTTTCATAAAACCAATACATATGTCTTCTCTTTTCACCACAATGAGTTGTTCAAACTTCCTCCCCAATGATTTATGGTCCCGGAAAACAATAATCCAGTGAGAAGCAGCTGCATTCGATTGCATAGTAGTTTCCATTATTTTGAATTCCTCCGTTACTGGCACTATAATCATTGGAATGCGTGTCTTCTTCTTCTCCCAGTTTGACCTTCTGATATCATTTTATCAGAAGTAATTTGTCCTTCGTTCCAGTCTGTCTCCTATTAAACGATGAATCAGTTACTATAAATCTTCTAATTTCATCGTTTCTTGCAGATGTCGAAACCGCCGGTTCGGGTGGTCGCTCAACCTCCACCACACCAGCAAGCATCGGCCCAACAACATCAGTATCATCATCAGAACCAAATGATGTTCTCGGCTCCTAATAACCGCCAACATGTTATTCCAACGATGCAAGTGCAACCGACGATGGCCTCTCAAATCAAACGAAATATCCCGGCAAATGCACAGTTTCAGATGTAATTTTAATTCTTTTTTTATCAAGAAATTAATTTGAACTTGAATATTTTAAGGTCTTCTGAAACAACGGCCGATTATGGAGTGAAACCCCAATCGGTTGAAATTGTGCAACGAGTCAGAGCTGTTCGAAGACAAGTCGCCGATGAGGAGACCGAACTACGACGACTCAGAGAGCTCGAGCACGAGACGACACAGCTCCGTGACAAGAATCACGGCAGAGAAAAAGATCTGGCAGTGCAAGGATCAGTGTTGAAAGAAGCACAACTGGAACTTCGCAATGCTTCAATAAGGGCACAATCCTTGAATCGACACGTAAGTTTTTAAAATCTGTTTTCGAGTATAAAGTTCTATATTTTATTTTTCAGCTAGAAGAAATGTACAGAAGGCGTCAAACGGCCGCTGCTGCAGCTCTTGTTGAGCAACGAAAAATGCAGCAACAACAAGTTCATCTGGCTCGAGCAACAAATCAAGTGCCAGTTCAAGAGATTGTGCGACCGCGCGCTTCTGTGGAACCCTTCCAAGTTGTCAACACCCAACAACAACAGGCATCACCACAAATGGTGAAGTCTGATGATTTCGCGGACAAAAGAGAAATTCTCGATTGGTGAGTAGAAATAAGTACTGTACTTCAAACAACAAACTAATTAGGTTGATCAGTACACATTATGTGTCAATCAAGAATAATGGTTTCTTTGAAATAGAGTTAGTTCTACAAAATCAGAAACTAGTTTTTATAGAAACGAACTTGTGTTTCCTCATTTGATGTTGTTTTGCTTTGCATTTTGAAATTGAAACCGGTTAAAATATAGGAAAAGGGAGAAGAAGAAGAAGAAGAAGAGAACCCTCGTTATCTTTCTTATCAAATCCTGTGAATGTCGAGGAAGAAACATTAATACAGCAAGATTAATTATTCTCTTGTTTACGATTTCCCTTTTCAAATTTAATTGCTTTGCAGCAACAACAGCAGCTATGATTCGATTGATGGGGCTGGAATTAACAAGATTCCGTCAGAACCATCATATTTGGCACCAAGCAAAGAGAACCAACATAAACATGTGGATACGAGTCCGTCACCTCCAAAAGATCCTCATCCAAGCCTCAGTCCGCCATCGTCCTCTTCAACTTCACAAAAGGCTCCTGCTTTAATCACTTTTGCACCACCTTCATTTGAGCAGAAGATCAACTCCTCAACTATGGTACGGATTTTATTTTATTTTTGTAAAATCTCACAGATCAAAACGAAATGAAAATACGCTATATCGATAACAGTGCGGAAAAAACCAAACGATATAATGCGTCATCACATTATATCGTCGATTCTTTCTCTTTCCGCATTTGCATATTTAGTGTTGTCAAAATTCGATTTGGCACATTTTCATTTCATTCTTAGAATATTTTCGATTCCTATTGATTTGGTTCCAGAGTTTCCAAGCTTTCTATTTCCAGACCCGTGATTCCCCATCTGTCGAGCGCCCAACATCATTCGGAGACAGTCTCGACGAGTCGCGTCTCAGAAGTGGAAAGACCGATTTGGTATCACTTCGATCTGATTCTCTGAAAGCCACCAAACGTCGTTCGTGGGCTGCATCAGAAGGAACATCGATGTCGGAAGCTGAGATGATCCATAGACTTCTTGATGAACAACGTCGTGGACGAACTCACTTCATTCCACAACTTCCAACTTCTCAAGAAGAGCCGACCACTGTGAATTCAGAAACCTACGCTGAGGAAGTTGCTAATACTGAATTGAAACAACAAGAAATTACACCATCAACTTCTCCTAACAATCTAGAATTACCAATTGAACAAATGACGTTGGGAAGTGACACAACGACAGAAGAAGATGCCAGTTCATGCTCCACCCGTTCGGACGATGGACAGAATTTGGAGATGGAAGTTGCACCAGAGAGAAGAACAGTCAAAGGTATTCTTAGAAGACCCAACGAGAAAATGAACAAAGGGCGTATTGAATTCGATCCATTAGCTCTTTTGCTCGATGCTGCCCTCGAAGGAGAGCTTGATTTGGTGAGAAGCAGTGCTGCTAAACTGACGGATGTGTCACAAGCCAATGATGAAGGGATTACCGCATTGCACAATGCGATTTGTGCTGGTCACTACGAGATTGTGCGGTTTTTGATCGAGCACGACGCGGATGTAAATGCCCAAGATTCTGATGGTTGGACTCCACTTCACTGTGCTGCTTCATGTAACAATCTTCCAATGGTCAGACAACTCGTCGAAGGAGGTGGTTGCGTTCTAGCATCAACTCTCTCTGATATGGAGACCCCAGTAGAGAAATGTGAAGAGGACGAGGACGGCTACGATGGATGTTTGAAATATCTGCTCGCTGCTCACAACTCAACCGGAACCATCAACACTGGAAAAGTGTATGCAGCCTACGGATATGAAGCAGAATTCGAAGATGAACTGAGTTTCGATGCTGGTGATGAGTTGACAGTACTGGCTAAAGATACAGTCGACAAGAATTGGTGGACGTGTAAGAAAGAAAACGGAGACAAGGGGCAAGTGCCGAGAACGTATTTGGCTTTGTATCCAGCATTGAAGTATAGAAAGAAGTGAGTTCTTTTGAAGAAAGGAAAACTTTCATTACTCATAACGGATAGACTCATTATCATAATTTCCTCTTCCAGGCTCAACTTCGTGATGTTCGATCTTCCGTTGGAGTCTAACAACAACGTCGAGTAGTATTATTCTATCCATCGTCAAAACATGTAGTGCTTGTTCCGGGTATCTAGAATCTAGTATTCTAAATCAATTCTCATTGATACTTCTATTCTTTCCTGAACACCTTCTAGTTCCCCTTCATTATTTCTCATTCGTGTTCTCGTGTAGCTGTAGTCTCGTTCTCTCTTGCCATTTCATCTCATTTCAGTGAAGAACCAACTTCACCTGACTATATTATTATGACTTTCCCGTCTTTCTTGATATGTACTTATCGGTGACTGTGCCCGTGTTTAGTGCCTTGCTCTACTTCTTGTACCTTTTCTGAATTTAACTTCACCCACAACAAGTATGTACAATTTGAAACTCATCGTTTTTAAATATCTCAACTCATATTTTCTATTGAATAATATGTTTGTAATGATAAATTTTAAACCAATCTATTCACACTTGTATGTATACACCGCTTGTCACATTCAAAAGCGCCTGATTGAGGGAATGAGAACCGGAGAATTCTCACGTAGCCCCGTGAGAAGATCGGATATTGGTTCTCCTGAATCCTTATTTAGCTCCATGTCCTTTTTACTCCCTTCTCTTGAAATCATCAGAGAGTAATACGGAAACGGATAATGCATTTCCCCGCCTTTTGGATATGCATAATTCAAAAACGGGACGGCTTCTCTTCGCCTCTTTTCTGATTCCGAAATGATGACGATGCAGATGGAAAAATAAGGAAGAAGCACTTGGACGACACTGACTGCAATTTCATTTTTCAATTTTCTTTTTTTTTCGATGGCTTCTCTATTTTATTACTTACCTCTCTTTTCTCTTTTGTTTTTGAAATGACTCGTCTGAAAATGGATTAGACGTTCCGTGGAGAAGAAGAAACCGAATTCAAGAATCAAATCAGATTTCCTTTTATTCAGAAGGAGATTCCAAACAATTTCAATTCTAAAAATATAAAACTGAAATAGGGGAATTCGGAAGTGTTTCGGTTACTGTCGACAACTGGGGCGCCCGCGTCTCTCTGTTGTGATCAATGGAAGAGTCTGGCGCGGTGCAATCTTCTGGTTTGGATAATTAAACGCTGTTTTACCCTTCATATTCTGGAATTTCGTAACTACATTAACCTTTCATTGCCACAATAATCTACAGTATTCCTTAAATACTCCAGTTTCTAGCACCGGAGACGCTATTTTAGTGTCCATTTCTTGCAACCAGTTATCGACTTTTTCAGATTTATTTTTCGAAAATCATCTAAAGCTACAGAATATCTGAATCTTGAACCCTTCTTCGGATGTAGTCTTCCGGTCATGCATGTAGAACGCCTTTATCATCTGAATTCCAGATAGGTACCCACGCAACATCTTCTTCTAATCGAATCATCCTCACTCTGAATATCTTTTTGCACTCTTCTATTTCTATTAAAACTGTGTGACGTCGTGAACTTGCAGAAACTCTTCTCCTCTCTTTTTTCTATTTTTGAAATAAATTCTATGTTCTCTGCCCAGTGTCAAAACGTCGAAAAAGGAGGAAATGATGAGGGGAAGAAGCAGAAGATGAGCACAAATCGTGTTGTGTGTTTCAGTGTGTTTTCGATCTCTTCTGACCCGATACAAATTGCGTTTATTCACATTCAAACTGCCCTTCTTTTATTCTAGTTTCACTCACTCCGCCTCCAATTCATCATCATTTGAAGTTTGAAATATTTGACATTCTCTCCTGCTCTCTTCTCCATTAATTTCTTTGCGTTTTCTGAAAGGAAATCCCAGAAAACAAGGAGGAGGAGTCATTTCGTAAAAAAGAAAAAGAGAGCGGAAGAAAACTTTTAGAACTCATGTCGAGCTTCTTATCGGCTTCATTTGTCAGCGGATAATACCAGATATTCGGTTCTTTTCTCTAGCTATTCACTCACAAATTCTTGTTGTCTATTGATTTCTAAAATGACTTCAACATCATCTGAACCAGTGAATGCAAGTAAGTTTGGAGTCTTGAGAATCCAAAAGATTGGTCAAATTGTGGCTATTGTTCGAGTGGACATTCTGAGAATAGATCTGGATATTTTGTGTTTTGGATGTCCACAAAGTGTTGGATTAGTGGGTCAGAATCTTTTCGGATCCAAAGCGCAACAGGTAGTAACTTCGACCCACTCGGGGGAAACTATGATTTTTGAGTCCTTCGTACTTTTGAGAATATCACGAATTCATTTTTTTATAATGTGAATCTTATTCCTGGATTTATTGAAATACCAAGCTTCTTGTCAATGTCAAAATATTTTCTTTTAGTAACCCACTAAATCAAGTTTCATTCTTCAACAACTGATGTAAATCAAATTCTATTGGTTACTCATGAGTTTATTTTTCAAAAAAAGAACCAACATGAGAAGGCAAAAGGATTAGATTTTATAGATATTCCATATCACATGTTTGTCTTCTTTTCAAAAAAGTTCTGTCACACAAAAGAGCTTAACTCGAAATTCCATTTGTTTTCCTGCTCAACTTGATCTTAATGATATATGTATACACTCATTGGGAACTCTCGAATTCATGAATTCCAACAGTTGCCCGCGTACGAATACGGGGTGATAGGTTCCGGATAAAATATAACGACAAATACAGTTTCTTACAATAGATTTACTTTATTGCAAGAAAATAAACAAAGAGAGCGTAAACTTACAAAACAATAGTTGAAACAACCAACGCTAAAACTAGAACTAACTCTGAAAGCCAACCGACTTCAGAAAACTACTTTTGCCACGTGGAGTACACGTGTCCACGTGAACTGACGCGCTGAGGTTACGGTAGGCGCGTGAGCCTTTGGCGGAGTGTCGTTGCGTATTTATTGTGAGGACTCGGAGAACTACAGGGTTATGAGGGTACCTTGCCACCGGCAACTCAACTATGAATATATCATTTTCTTCCCCTTCCAACTCATGGGAACTTACATCATGAGCCCACTTGTGATTGTATTCATAACACTAAAAAGCGTGGGAAACCTCTCGTCTAGAATTCCTAAACTTTCCGTTTCAGCCTCCGCACTGACGACCAGACATCGTGCACACTACTCGGATCTCATTCATTCTCCACACATTTTTCGAGTCGCAGATTCAGAAGATTCACGAATGGAAAAGTTGACAGAACTCGTGTTAAATGGGCAGGATGATGCAGGAGATGAGGAAGCAAATGGTCAATTGTAAGTGTTTTGATGGGTGAGGGAAGAGATAGATGAGGGAACTTATTTATTGCAGAGATTGGATCCTTGCCGGTATTATTTGCATCATTTGTGTCGCTTTTCTGATTATTGCAGTCAAAATCTGCTATAATTATTCGAAGAAGTTTCCAGAATCTGCAGAAAAGGTGAGCTCTGGGAATTTATTTGTATGGGAAGCAAAGCTTTGTAGTGAAGATTCTGTATCAATTCGTTTTTCTAGGGTGTTCAAGGCATTTTGACTTTAGTCTGAAATTCCCGATAGTATCTTGCTAGTGTCTGGTCCCAATATTGTGTTTTGTGTTGGATAATTCCTATATTTTGAAGTCTGTATATGCTATTTTATAGGGATTCTCTCAAGACTCATGCAGCCACAAATGGGTTACTTTTCGGCAAAGACAACTACTTAAAGTAGTTGAAACTCCAAAACAGAGACCTAGGCTCAAAAAGCAGGGATAATTCTAGAACTATAATAATTTCGTAATCCATGTTTAGATTTCTCGAGCAAACTCTATAACCCATAACATTATTTCATCTGAGTATCATTTCTATTTCCAGGAGCACGAAACCATCGACAATTTCAATAGACGAGCAATTTCCACGAAGGGAACACGGGGTCACGTCCGCTATTCGGTCGCTTGAAGACATAGATAATGTGATGTTGAGAGATTAAAGATGTACATACGTTTCGTTTCTATAAATGTCGTTTGATTCTAACCAAATCTGTTCGCTGACAAATATATTTTTAGAAGATTGGAGATCAGAAAGGGGGAATGTATAGTAGATACTTATTTATTTATAGAAGCCATTTTGACGGAAAGAGATTATGTCAATTCTGATATTAAAGTCTAAGGATGACATTAAAAGAATGATTCAAAGTGAAGTCGAAAGTCCGGTAAAATGACATTGAAATTCGAAGGAAAACCGTATTTATTAAGCGAAATATGTATCAATTAAGTCATCATGATCGAAGAGAATTGAAAAGAAAATACCCGGAAACAATGATAAAGAAGGGGAGAAAAAGACATAAATCAATGTCATCACACTTTGTGATTATTATTATTGTTATTGTTACTTATGTTACTGATACTGTCCTTTGTTTGAATTAATTGCAAAGGAACCATTTGTTTCCAATAGAAAACTGTCGAGAGAGCACCGATTATAAGGAAAGTGAGCATTTCAACACTGATCCAAGTGTATCCGGATGAGTTGAAGAAGAAACTGAAATTTGGATTTTATATTAATCTACGAATAGATGAAACTTACGTTGTAACCAACGGAGCGACACATCGTCCAACACTTCCAAAGAAAGCGAAAACTCCTTGCATTGTACCTTGCTGTCGTGGCCCCAGAACTTCTGAGAAGAGCGTTCCGATCGAGTTTCCAATGTATGGAAATGCGATTCCGAAGCATAGAGTGTAGACAAGAATGTAGGCGATGAAGGGGATTCTGAAATTAGAACAAATAGAATTACAACGACTTGAAGAGGGTAACAATCCTATTATAGAATTAGAAGAGAGATTACAACTAATTCAAAGATCATGAACTCACTTCGGCACAT
This sequence comes from Caenorhabditis remanei, assembly GCF_010183535.1. Classification (NCBI taxonomy): domain Eukaryota; kingdom Metazoa; phylum Nematoda; class Chromadorea; order Rhabditida; family Rhabditidae; genus Caenorhabditis; species Caenorhabditis remanei. The sequence goes on from NC_071332.1 coordinate 8,049,759, forward strand.
ACTGACACCAATCATAAGTGCATGCTCCGTCGGTTACTGAAATTTCGATAGTTTAGAATTATAGAATTTCAGTGGGAACGTTACCATTTGGATTGAAGAGAAGAGTTTCTGGGTAGAATGGCCATGGGAGAAGCACGATGTAGTAGACGCAGAACACCAAGCAACCGAATACTATTTGAATTCTCTTATCACTGAAAACGATACGTTTTAAAAGTAAAGATTGTCAAGAAATGTTGTTTTTCTGAACTCACATTTTTCCGATTCTTGTAAACCCAATGACCAAATATTGTGTCACTGAAATAGTACAAGACACTGTTTCAATATATCCTCCATATACAATTGCTTGATGAGATGTCCAGTTGTACATGGCAATTGTGAATACAGAACAGAGAGATTCGATATTCACTGCGATTGTCTGAATGACGAACCACAAAAAGATGCAAACGACGGCAGCTCGCCGATCGAATGGAGGAATTATTACATCTGAATCTTCTTTTTTCTCGTCGATAACTCCTGCATAGTCTTCAGAGAAATAGAAGAATATCATGACAGACATGATGATGAGAACGATAGAGAGAACGAAGGCGGGAGAAGTGTAGGCGTCGAGGTCGAAGGTATTGAAGATTCGGACTCCATCTCCAATGAATGCGAAGGCTGTCTGGAAATTTGAGAGAATTTGAGACCATGCTAAAATGAAAAATATATTTTGGATCCAATTTCGTTTTGCTATTTTGCTCTTTTGATGGACATCAATTTCTATTTGTCACTTTTTTGCAGTAACATATATTTAGATGTCAGTGATAAGCTGATAAGACTTTCCGTTCTATCTTAAAAGTGCACTTTTCTAGAATGTTTCATTGTATCCTATAATCTGTCTAGAAAAGATACCTGCAAAATCGGTCCTGTCAACATTCCAGTGACCTGACTTCCAGTTGCCAATGAGACAGCTGTGTTTCTGTCTTCCAGTGTGGAACTTGCGGCTACATACGCTCGCAGAGCAGATAAATTTCCAGCTCCGAAGCCAATAAGAACTCGAGAAACTAACATTAACCATTGTACTTCCCAATTAATTGTAGGAAGAATACCATATAGAATGTTACCTGAAAAAATAAATTTGTCAGAGAATGTAAATTTAAAATGAAGTTACGAACCTACACAACAAAAAACAAGACCAGTCGCCACTGGAACTTTGAAAGATTCAGTTTTTTGAGTCCATGTTCCGAATATTGGAGACCCGATCGCCTGACCAATACTAAAACTGGCAAGGATGATTCCAAAGAATGGAAGTTGAGCAGTTGGATCCAGTTTCAGAAGATACGGCCACATAGATGTGAAGTATAGAGACATTTGAAGTCCACAGAAATATTGAATCAAGTTGGCAAACCATAATGATGTCCAATTCGATTTTCGAGTATCAAGATTTGTGCTGAAACAAATTTTCTTGATTTTAAAAGAAAAATTGAAATTTGAACTCACCGAGAAGTAGAAACCGTATAGGATTTCAAGGAACCGGTATCAAATTCAGCAGATGGATGCATGTTTAGTACTTTCAGAACATCCAGAGATATTTCGTTTTATAGTTTTTGGGTAATTGCACAACCTGAACAATTTATGATTGAGAAGCAGATGAAAAAAGAAAAAAAGAATGATAAGAAAAGGTGACAGAGCAAAGAGGAGGGCTCGATTGGATTAACCGGAGGGAGGAATTGATTGATAAGAGAGAAAAAATCATCAATTGTTTCAGGAAAACACATATAGAAATTAAAGAATTCACTAACTTTATATTAGATGACGGATGGGTCGCACCTACAGACAACACTCTTTTCCATCATTTGTCATATTTGGGTGGTGAGCACAAAAAATTAAAGTACTCAACAAACAATGAGAAACAACAGAAACGAAGATAATAATTTGTGAATTTGGGGTTGGGTGGGAAGTCAGAAATGAACTTTATGGTATTGTTTTTAATCCGGTTCTTCACCTGATTCATTTCATTTTTATATAAGAACCGGATAAGAATTATAGTGACTACAGGGAGGGGTGGGTGACATGGAAAGAAAATAAATCATCTTGTGTTTTCTATGATTTTTCTAGAACTTGGAACATATATTTTCTGGTTTATCAGGGAGATTAGTAGTTTTCGATTATTGGCTCAAAAAATTGAGAGCAAAACAAGAATTAAGACCCTTCGTAGCTGAACGGGACCGGAATGTGCAGTCTCTCACCTACCATTCCTCAAAACAAACAACTTTCAATAGAAATGTTCGGTAGTATTATTATGGATGGAGAGAATACGGTATGCTCGAGTTAGTAATGGAAGGAAATAAATTCTTGACCTAAAATATCCCGCAGGTGAATCTCAGTCGATCAAATTCAAATCTTTTTTCATTTCCAGAGAATCACCAAAACAGAAAGTGAATTACCCAGACTTCCCGAATCAGATCTGAAAAATTTGAGTCATTCTCAGAATATTTTCGATTCAGATATTCTTGTGTGAGGCTGGGAATCATGACTAGAACACAATATTTATTTTCTGAAATATTCTACAGTACCTACTAAACTAGAATAGACGAACTGAATTCGAATCGAATTTTAATATTGAAATGTTTCGGGTGAACACTATATATAGGAGAAAAGGTTAAAGGTACTTGAAGTACAAAACAATGAAAATCTGTTATAAAGAGAGATTAAAAGGGGAGGAGAACAAATTTGAAATGCAAACTTTTTTTTATAAAGTGAGTGATGGAGGGGAGGAGAGAAAATGGAAGAATAACTGGAGGTCATCGTCTCTCGGAAGGACATAAACAGAGAACGGAGGGGGTAGGAACATGTCAACAATCTGATAGTACTGTTTAGAGCAAATATAGGTATTGATACGTGGTGAAATGATATTTTCAGAGTGACTTCCGAAAGTCGAAAATAATAAAATCGTACTTCTTCTAACCGCTTCAGACATCATGTCATGTTGATGTTGACACGGAATGATAAATGATCGAAAGTGAGAATTGGAAGGAAAAAGAAAGAAGAGAGGGGGACACAGAAGCTTTTTGCGTTCTCTTTTTTGTTTGCCGTTGTGGTTGGAGGGTCAGTTTTATTCGATCGTTCCAGCTAGACACAGAAATGAAATTGACATTTTAAATAGGAACTAAAAATATGTTTATAAATGTTTCATTCTTCTGTTTTTAAGACGAATTCTGATGACTAAAAAGGCGTATGTATATACCGAAGAACAGAAGAGGGAATTCAGAATATACGAGTTTATTTTTTTTGTAGACTTTGACTTTAAGACATAATGGAAAAGAAAGGGACAAAAAGAAGACATGAAGAAGAAAATAGATTTCCGAAAGGTTGAAAAAAATTCTGAGAAGAAATATCTGAATAAAATCAGAACAGAATAGGTAGAAAAATGAGTTGGTCATATTGTAAAGGGTATGGGAATCATGAGATCAGAAATGAAAAGAAGAAGATTTGGAATTGAAAGTTTGCTCCGGTTGTGGAGTAATATTGAAGAGATGTTTTGGATGGAACCACAGACATCTCTGCATACTTGTCTGCGTCTCAATTATTTCCGGTTCACTTTTCTTGTTCTCTTCTTCTTTTGACGGACGGAGGCATCTGCTGTTGCCGTTACTGCAAGAAGAAAAGTTTGGGAAATTGTTTCAATGGGTTGGGTTTCTAGATGGACTCTCACACTTTTTGTAATATTTTGTTTTTGTGAATCATATAATTGTCACAAATAGTTATTCTATTTTGAGATCTTTGTTGTTGTTTGTTCAAAGTTTTTTTATTATCATTTTAAACGAAGTGTCTAGAAAAAATATCTGAAATATATGACGTTTATTATAAGTTACTGTTCCAAAGAATGAGTCACAAATATTCAGAAAAATAGATACAGAAAATATCTGATTCCTTAGCGAACTGTTGGGATTTTTATCAATTAGTCATCATCTACAATTTCAGGTAAATCTCAATCTGGAATCCAACAAATATCTGAAACTCGAAATACATCACGATCACCACATTCAAACTCTTCCCTATTTGATCTTTCGCGCCTTCTAAAGCCTTCACAAATTTTAATTCTGAACTTGCGAGTATCTAGTTTACTGCCTAGTTTTCACACTTCAAATTCTTTAAACTTTACAAATTCAGATTAAAATTTTTTTGATCGATGTTCTGCATAGATAATATATTATCCTGGAACTTTAAACTATATCCACCCACCGCTGTGTTACATACAGTAAACACTTCTCATCGTCATGATCCAAAATCCGTTTTTGAATTTATGACAAAGATCTGGTTACCTACCGAGATTCCACATCATCTGACCGTTCTTGTTTTGTCATCGCATGGTTTGCCGTTGAACTTGCACTGAAACTTTTTGAAGTCTTCACTGTTTTGCAGTCATTTGTAACGTTGTTGTTGTTGTTTGTACGATCTTTCAGCCGGTTATTTTTCAATTCGTTCTGAAACTACTGCCAATAAAAATGAATAAGAAAAAGGGTTGTCTAACCATTCTTAATCGGATCAAATCAGTCTTAGCCATCTGCATTTCAAACCATTCTTCATCATCCTCATCTTCTTCTAAATGATGGCGAAATGTATTCAATTTTGGAATTCGAATTCGACGGAGATACGGGGAAGCACAATGACCGCCTGAAAATCTTATTTATGATTTATTTCAAGCAAAGATCGTTCCTGTTTTGTTCCCCTGATCATTAAATTGTAATGATAGTAATTGATCGGAACAATATTTCACCAACCCGGTTTTTTTTTTCAATTCAATTTTTCAACATAATGTGACAATCAAACTTTGAACTCACTTGTCTACACGGCTGACTCAAAAATGTTTATTTTGATAGAAAACCGGATGAAATGAAGATAAAATGAGGTCTCGTGATGTTTTTTTGGAATTATCATAAAAAAGTTTCGGTTAAAGGTCGAGTTTCATAAACTATTGAGGGAGTATTATAGGGTTATGATAATTTGAGATGTTCTCGAATTACGTAGTTGTAGAGAGAAAAACAAGTAGAAAACAAACAGAATCGGGAATAATCGGAAATGTTTGTTCTGAAAAGTGAACGGAGTTTGATATTATAGTTACAGACTGACAGAAAATACAGTCTAGGAAGTTTGACTTCCGGGAACGTTTTGAAATTACACTGATTCCATTTTTACGGTAATACGGTATTCTCTGAAGGAATACAACAGGAGCTGGTCGCATTTGTTCAACTTGATTTTCAGACCTTTTTTTCGGAAGAAGTAAAAGTTGTCTTATTCTACTTTTTCTTACTAAAAATCTTTGAAACCAAAAGGTTGTTTACATCATAATAAGTAACCATCCTTTCAGAAGAAACACCCAAAAACTACCTAACCTTATCCTGGAAATAGTTTCCCCTAGGCGTACCATTAGGATCCTGAGACGCAGTTGTTGCACTGGCAGTCATCGTAATAGATGTGGATGGGGATTGAACGTGATGTGAAGTCGTGGAATAGAAGCGTGACATACTGATGCAAAATGAACTTGGGTGGTTTCTGAATCGGTCCCCTGTGGACCTCTCTATCGACTCTGCAAATCTGTTCGGTGTCCAAAAAAGTCAGGGGGAACGAAATGGTGGAAGCAACCGCGGCAGGAAATAAGAGGAAGAGGAGAGAATAAAAAAGGAGGGAAATAGAAAAAGAAGAAAAATAAGAAGAAGAAGACAAATAGGGGGACGGGCGAAAAGTTGATAAGCCCCGGGGTTTCAAATGATCTAAGCCATTGGATGGGGCGCGGTCAAGTGACTTAGTATACGAACGGGGGCCACCAAAAAGTGAAGCAGGAGTTGGGGAAATGACGAAAGAATTGGCGAGGAAAAAAACACTTCAAGTTCGATATATTTGCTGCACACAAATGTGTGAAAAGATTTATTCGGAAGTGCCCGATGGTGCCCGTGCCCCATGCGAAAAAGGGGAAGAGAAAAGGAGATGAATTTGAAGGGGACGACGACCTACGTAAGGGGAAAAAGGAGTCGTAAAATGAATGTGCGCCTAGGTTTTATGACCATGATGACTCGATTCAACAATTTCGCCTTTTTCGGACTCTCGATGATGGGGACACTAAGTGGCTGGAATGGTTCGAGTTAGACATTATTGCGTGGGCATTGTTCTTAGAAACGCGCTTCGTCTAAAATCTAAGATAAGAAGAACGTATGAAATTGCCAGGAAGACATAGCTGAAAACCCGTGAAACAATTATGTGAGCTCTATTGATACGTTTCCCACAGAAAGCAGAAGTTTATACTACTGTAACAAACAAATCGAAGGCAATTCACTACAAAAATACATGATTTTTTGTTGATCGGAGGCAAAAAGAAAACAAAAACAAATGAATATGATGTACCCAATTTTCAGACCAAAGTTGAGCCTTCGATCATCTGATCATGCTAGTTATCCAATTATATCCATGATCTATAGACCCACCTTCGTTATTTAGAGCACTATAATTATAGCTGATCTTCAAACTAATGAGAGGTCAAAGTTGACCAAAAAAGAAAATGAAAAGAGCCTTATTTTGCAAGTCAACTGAGATGAATAGCTCTATAGTCTCCTCGAGTCAATAGAATATTCACTATACATCCTCCTCTGAAAAGGGAAAGATGTTTGAAAAACTACAATCCTTTCTTGAATATTCAATTTTAATACAACTACAAGTGGTGTGATGTTGTCTAAAATATGTCACTCAAATTGTCACTTTATTCGAGAATAACCTAGTCCCTTGGGTGTCGAAAGCTCTTCTTTTATGAAATTCATGTTTAATGACTAAAGTTATTTCGAGACGGAAATGGGAAAAGAACAATGGAACGAATTCCATCAACAAAAAAAGAAGCACATGAATGAAAAGGATGAGCAGAATATGAGATGAGATCAAAATGTTCCGAAGAACTTTTTTCTCTTGTGACCAGTCTTGTGAGGTGTTGACAATGCGATGGTTACGAAAAGTTTAAATTAAATTCAAACTGAGGTATCAGAAGAAGGCGTTAGCAAAAGAAGAAGAAATGTTTATTTATACTGGCACGTGCTATTTTGGATTCGGAGGATTCTGAAAGAGACTATGTATGTATGTCCAGGAAGATGATGTGGCGAGAAATTTAAATGAAAAACGAAAAAGAAGAAGAAGGAGGTCTGTCTGGAAGTGTAAAAAGCACAAAAACTACTCTCTTTTTGTGTTGTGACGAAGATATAAAACCGGAAATGTCCAAGTTTATCGTCGTGTCGAGAGAAATGAACTAATAAAAATAGAGCCAGAACCAGACCGAAATGAGTGAAAGAGGAAGAGGTTTTGTCACAAAATAAAAGAGACTCTCTCCATTCTAGGGTCATTTATGCAATGTTTTTTTGTTGCGACAATGAAGATGTCTCACAAAAGAGACAAACTGACAAACTTGGAGCACACACAGCAAAAAAATTCTGCAGCATCGGGGGACTGCCCAAAACAAAAGACAACTCTTTGGGGAGGGCAAAAGGAAAGGAAAAAGGAGAAAAAGGCGAGAAAGCGAAACAATTGAATTGGGTCCATGTTCGCACTTTTCTGGAGAAAAATGCGACGGAAAATGATGACGAAGATGAGACATGCATGACGTGGCAGTTATAATTTGATTTCGGGGTCGTTTTGAGAAATTAGGGTGGTCTGACAAGATTCGGGTGGTATTCGAAAGAACATGGGAGTCGATTTGACTTCTGACTCTACAGACGATCTGAGTTGAAATAACGATGGCAATTCGGATGCTCTCCTGGTCACCTACTCAAAAACTTATTGGCTTTTGTAAACCGTGCACAAATCATGTACAGTGTATGCTCCTGATCTAGAATCAATCTCAACTAAACAACACAAAAACATTCAATACTTCTATCTGAAATTGGAGCAACTGCTTACCATAAAACTAACCAAAAGTGAGAAAATTGAAAAACGAAATAACTCCAAAACACTTTCAGATTTTCTCACAATACTTCACAAGAATAATAATACAAGTAATAACTTTTGGTTGTTTGTGTCGCTGTTTTCTTTTTCAGAAATCACTTTTCGAATTGAGAGGAATCTATTTTCGGGTGTTTCCATTATGGAAGTTCTGAAAAAGGGTCTAGAAAAGTTATTTCAACAGCTCGAACTACATTCAGTTTGTTCTGATTCTAAGTTTGTTTCAATGACTGTTACCACACCTGTTACCACTGTTCTCATCTTCCTCTTCTCCTTCAAATCGTTCTCATATCTCAGCCAAAAGAGTACATAACAATTGACACCTCCTGTCGTCGATTGGTTACGGTATCATGCTGTGAGGCACTTCACACCCATTCTTCTCATCTAAATATCTATACATGACACGTGGTGTCCCACCCCTCTTGAGCTCTTCCCATCCGGATGAGGTGACATGAATAAAACAAACTTTCAACCCCGAGAAGAGATATAGTGTTGAGAGAAACAAAGAAGTTCGGATAGTCACACGAAGGAGATGAGGCGTGAAATTGGACATGCGCCAATCCGAGGACACGGCAATGAGGGGAATGGAGAGATAATCTAGTGATCATCTCATTAGGCGTAACATGGAAGTGGATTGGATTGGAATGGGAGAAGGTGACAAGATACTATCAGTTGGTTTACATACTTATTGACAGTTGATAACTGTATAGACAATCTTGATAACAGTTATCAGATATCTGTGGGACTGTGATGAAGCGGAGATGCTGGTAATAAAAAGATGACATTAATTCGGATTTCGCTTGTCAGAAGGGTTTCTATGATCACCATTCTCTAAATTCAGATTTTTCAAATGTTTCTCAATCTGTAGCAGATCAATTTCAGATCAAAAGGGTCGCGAACTAGAGTTCTATTCTTCAAATAGTTAGTTGAGATCCTCGGTAGGCGGCCAGTTACAGATAAGTCCTGAAAAGGAAGTGTTCTGAAATAAAGAAAAACTCAGTTTTACAGTAGAGTGGTTATAATTCTGAGATATCATGCCCGCGAATACAGTTTTCACCCATGAAATTCAGAACCTTTCTCTCATTTTCAAAATGTTTTTCTATCACCGTTCCCCACCCTCTCATTTGTACCTTCTTATTCTTGTTCATCTGCTGTTACCATCTGTGAGCCGTAACTAATTGAGATGTAGCAGAAGGTACAGGTATTCTTTCAAAGAGCTTGTCGGAGAATAACTGAGAATATAATACAAAAACCAACACCCCCGGATAATAAGCAGCTATGCTCACCGTATGTTCTCACTGATTACGCAATACATCTCGCTTACCAAGCAAACGAACAGTAGACTAATCTGTATCCTTTAAAGTCAACATCTCATTCCATCTGCTCTTTTTCCTTTTCCTTTTCCCTTTTTCCCTTTTCGACAGTTCTTATTTTTCGAAAGTGACCGCGCTGTTTGGCGTATCAAATTTCAGGAAGCACACACACACACCTCCGGCGGCAATTAAAAGTGTGAAATCAAAACTGGATGTAGTACACATACATAGTATATGTCTAAACATAATAGAGATAATAGCCGTGTGTCAGGTATCAAACAAATCGTCCCTTCTCCTCTTTATGGATTTCCAACCCCATGTCATCATTTCACGAGGTAAAGGGCAACAGTAATTGCGTTCGAGGACAACCACGACGATCCGTTTCGTTCCCGATTGACCGTTTTGCTCTCCCGTTGTGAAAAGAAGGAAGAGAAGACAAGGTGTCAACTAATTGGTTTCTATTAGAAAAGGCTTGAATAGACATACACAATGCTTCCGAGAGATTTGATTCTTGAGAAGAGGATCAGATGACCTCTCTCGAGAAAGTTGCCTTTTGATACCGTAGTCAGAGAGTATGCTATGGAATTGGGGCAAAAGAATGAATAGATTACACTCATTTTCAGGTTATAAAATAACAGAAACAGAATATAATTTAGTAAATTTCTGATGTGGATGATCTGAAAATTTTGTGTGCGGAGTCTCAGCTATCTGAAATCTGAGTATCAACCCAGGAAATTCGCCTGGACTCTTTAGTTTCTACCACTTACTGAATATTCAGCTCTGCATTCGACCTTTCTTGAACTGTCACTCTTGTCACTTTAATCTGAAATCTACACGGATATCATGAATGAACCTTCAGGAGTCATAATGCCTGTGTCAGTTTTCAGATAAGATTGGTAATGCGAACAAAAGTTTCAGAGACACATTTTTCATGCTCATCTCACCCTTGTATCTAATCTTCCATTTTTTCGAGTTTTTTTGTTCCCCAACCTTCACTAATTCAGCAATAATCCTTGGCCCCCCTATCAAGGTGTTGTTGTATTATTCGACTGATTAGACACACCGGTCACACAAACGAAAAAAGGTGTCGATAAATCGGTCCTAATGGATTCAGAATCGGATTCTGCAAACAGATTTTCTATTTGATTCGTCTCCTTTCTTCTCCTTGTTCTGATCTACCGTATCACTCTTCTCTCACCACTTCTTAATGGGGTTGTTGGGTGTGTGGGTTGGTTTCTGTGTGATACGAATTAGTGACGATGATGATGGAGAAAAAGACGAAGAAGAAGAAGAAGAAGTGATAAAAAGATGAGAAGAAAGTTTGGACGTCGATCTGTAATGATGAAATAAAACTAAAGATCCCTACCCTCTCTCAATATGAGCCATCAATTTTTGGATGACTGCATCCATATGTAAAAGGCAACCAGGTATTGGCAGATATTGGATACTAGAAGAGTTAGAAAGGAAGGGGGACCACAAAGAGCTTTTCCCATCTATACACAAAACCACTCACTCAGTTTAATGAGCGTGTAATTCGACATCAAACCAATAAGCGATATGGATGTGCTGCTCGAATACCTCGAATACCTCATGATGCGTCATATGAGATGTTGGATGACGTGGAAAGTGTGGAAGACTACGGTAGTTGTATATTGAAATCGATACAAATGATTCTTGATTGCTTGTTTGGTTCTAAATTACCCCCTGGTTGAATAGAACAAACACTTGTAGAGGGAGGAGGCACTTTGAGTGAGAGTACAGGTACACATAGAGCATTTTGGGGGATCACATAGTTGACACCCAATCCAAGAAGATATACTATCATCTCATTGGGACAAGAAGAATTCAAGTACTATTCTACAATATGGTTGCGTAATAAACATACAGTATCATAATTACTGTAGCTTGGTGGGGAAGAGATGGATATTGCATAGTTTTTTTCTTGAAAATGAAACAACCAAGACAGTTTTATGAAATGAATACTATTTATTAGATCTGAGATTAGAGATAATTGGTGTTGTGCTGTAGTTTTTCTTTAAATAATTTCCAGAAAAATAATACATTTGGGTAAGAAAAGTCTAACAGATGAATGCTCAAAACGCCGCTAGAGCTGGAAATGAAATGAGCTGGAAAGCGGTGTAGCATTCATCTGAAGATTGTGTGTTTGAAGAAAGAAAAACAATAGAAAGGAAATCTGAAGGTGAGGTTCAAAGTGGCAAATCGGAGAGAAAGGGAGAAGCTCGAATGAAGATTAAGAAAAAACGAAGAAATGGTACCGGATGAAAAGTAGACATTCGAGTGAAACAAGGGTATTTAGGAACGTTTTTGAGTTTGTTCTGGTTTTGACATGAACGGTTTTGAACTGAGATGGGAAGAAGCAAATGGGAGTAGGATGAAGATGACTACACAATAATTACAAATCAGAAAATGACGAAATCATTCCGATTGAGACGTGGAAGACTTCGGTGAGGCATGAGCTGAATCATCCAGTTCTCGAGTCTTCATAATATCAAAATCATCTTCTGCCACTGCTTCATCATCTTCTTTCTTCACTTCTTTCTTCACTTTATGTGTTGGAGACAAAGATTCATTTGAACAAGGTGAGCACTGAGAGGGAGATACTTCTGATTTGATGTTCAATATCTCATCAATACTCAGTTTTGATCTCTTCTTTGTTGTTGTTTCTACCTCATCTTCTGCATCAGCAAGAGCCTTCACATCCGTATTTTCCTCTTCTTCTGCTTGAGAGTTCTTGTTGATTTGGTTGAAAAAGTTATGGAATGACATGTAGATTGCTGGATTCAACATGAAGGGATTGGCGGCTGCTGCAGCGAACATATCGAATGGAGTGTTCATTTTTGGGAGCAGTGATGCCTGGAGCTTGGGAATATGACTCTTGCTGAGATCCTTTGGTTCATCGATTGGACTTGGAGAATCTGTCATCGATCCCTCGAAGTCATCATCTGAATCCGACATGTCTGATGCAATCTTCCTCAATTCGACGCCAGTTGTATTCATTCTGAAAGAAATTCTTTGTTTGCAATGCCAAAAGAAACGTAAATGAAACTGAAATACATAGGGTCATTTCCAGATTATAAGACAACCAAAAAAGAAAGATTACATAGGATCATAAGGTCGAGAAATGGAGAGGCAAACTTCCTGATCCGTTTTTAATTGTTGCCTACTACCAGACAACGAGGTATGTATAAAGTTGACAAACATAAACTGACCAAAAGTTATTTTTATAAATGTTCTGAAGGAGTATAACTTACTTGTTCTTGGCTGCCGCCGCACGATCTCGTTGTCTTCGATTCTTGAACCAATTTCCAACTTGCATCTGAGTCAATCCGGTAGCTTGTGCCAATTCCTTCTTCTTTGGTGGATTCGGGTACGGATCCTTGAGATACCATTCTCGAAGAGTTGATCTGGTTCTCTCCTTGAAACAATGCGTCTTCTGTTCTCCATCCCAAATTGTCAGAGGCATTGGGAACTTCTTCCGAATACGGTACTTGTCAACAGCACAAAGAGATCTGGAAAAGATTGGAATTGAAACAATGAGCTAATCCCTTATGGATGTTTATAAACATGTCTTCTCTTCTTCTCCTTTTCTTGAGACTAATCTGTCGGTAAGGAGTCAAACAAATTATCCGATTAACACAGTGCATGCCGCACATATGGTCCGTCTCTCTCTCTTTTCAGGGGCTCTTTAGCCGGTAGTGTATGCTTCACAAAAATCAACGCCAATCAGCTAATTAGAGGGCGCGCATCTTTCTCGCAACGACGACAGACGGCATGCGAGAAGGCTCTAAAAGCTACATCGGTTTTTGTGTTGAGGTGTCAAATTTGTGTTCTTCGTCGGATTGTGGTGGTATGTTATGGTCATGAGGATGACCCCTCGGATAGAGGAAGGTACGATTAGCAAGCATTTACCGTTCCTTTTACACATGGAATCAAAATGAACCTAATTTCAACATGGATACTTGACAGTGGATTCGGAAAGAAGTGGTCATGAGACTAGTGATACACGTGGATTGGAATGGGTATTGGTGGATCTAGATCTAGATTCAAAAGGTCTGGTTCTCCGTGTCTCTTGTTCTTTTCTAATCGTTTTGTTCTTCCTCTCGAATGAGGTATCTGTCTCTCTATCAGTCCTATCGATGTAGGAAGAAAAGCGAGAAAGACCCTTCTTCTTGTCTCACTCAACGCAAATATTGTCCGACAAGATTGAAAGCAAAGGGAGCCGGCTCCTTTTTTCTTTCTCTCACTCACATACAATAGCGCCTTGATGCTACCTCTTACAGTAGGCTATGTTTTTCCTTCTCTCACACTAATGATAGCGCCTAAAGACAATGAGAAGGAACCCGAAGAAGAGACAACAACATACAAACACAACTCACTTTTGACGACTCTTCTCTTGATCTCGATAGTGAGCTTCATGCCACATCTCCTGAAGTTTTGGGTGATGCTTCTTCGAGAATGCATTATTCTCCAGAATTGAGTAGAGCTCCCGGAAGTGACCAGCATGGAAACAGACAAGGGCTCTCGCACGGAGGAATGACTCTTGGGCAGCAACCTGAAAGACGGGGGGAATTAGTTACAGATCAAGTTATAGATAAGGAGAACGATACCTCTTGAGCTTTCTGAGGTGGAATCGTGCAAATGAATCTGAAGAGTCCATCTACATCTCCATCGGTTTCGAGTTGCTCACAAGTTTTTACAATCTGAAAGTTGATATTGAACGATAGGGGGATAGATGATGTCTCATACATTTCTTCATCAAACATATTTCAATCATTTTGTGTAACAAGAGAAGGGGAATGAAATGGAATTTAGTTTTGCACTTTGTTGCAGAAGGCGAGAAGAAGAGGAGACAAAAAGCAATAAAGTTATGAGAAGACAAGAAGCATGATTGGATTGAAAGTAAAGGAAAGAAGAAGAAGAACGGAAGTGAGAAGAAAAGGAGAAGAGGAAAAGATACGTTTCAAATTTGATCAAATCGTTTTTTCCCTCTCTTTTTACATCATTTAGTTCTAAACTCTTTTTCTTTTTTGCTACTCTCAACTATTCTGATGCCTGAAGCGGTCTTTTGCTTTGATGGCTCATCAGGGTTCTCTCTCAAATGACACATTTATTTGGGCGCTATCATCAAGAGAATACTATCTGATGACTTCTAAACTAAACAATGAAACTAACCTGGTCAGCAGTCAAATTCGAGGTAGTTGGTGAAGACGGTGCGGCGAGTGGAGACATGACTGGCATTGTAGGGAATAGTGATGGGGTGGGAGCGGCTCCATTGGCTTGAAGAGCTTGGAGCATTGCCATATTTCCAGGTTGGAACATTTGCCCCAATTGGGAAAAGTTACCCAATTGGTTCACCATCTTTTGGAACTGTTCTGGAGTGAACATGTCCAAGGCAATGGGTTCGGAATCCAGGATCAGTTTCAGGGGGTTATGAAAACCTGGAATCGAAAAGTTAAGGTGGGGTTATAGTTAAAGATGACAAAGAGTTGGGTAAGAGTGTATCGTATCGAATGGTGTAGTTGTATGTATGCGCTCGACGCAACGAATCTTTCTAATGATACGGGGCGGAGTCTCTGGCGGGACGCGCGGGTTGGCTAACCCCCGCTGAAACCCCGCCCCCATTCGGAAAGGAGGATGTGGGTAAAAGAGACGATACTAGGGACTTGTCCCTGGGGTAGTGGTAAGTGAGTATCATTAGGAAGCTTTTGTTTAACTGCGAAACTAATCAGGGGGCCCGGCGTCAGAGATGGAAGGGATGGGGTGGAGAGGGATGACGATTGAAGATGTTGATGGAGAGAGAGAAAAGAAGCTTCCGCGAAAGAGATAGATTTGTACAATTAGTAAAACGAGGTCTTCTGAAAATGAAAGTTTTCATTCAGACTTCCCCTCTAACATTATTTTTATAAAATTTAGCAATCGATAGCTATGAGATGGTTGCAAATAGAATAACAAGTCCTCGCTCAATCCTACTTTTATAACTAACATTGTATAACATATAATATGAGAAATCGATCCATCCCTAGGCAACTAGGCAACCAACCCACAGAACCTTAATTATGAGCAGGTGGTCCTGTCTCTTCTATCTAGGAAAAATCTTAAGTTAGGCATACGTACGCCATCAGGTCACACCTACAGTGTGTTCTCACATTCAGCCATGCACTAAAATGATCTACACGTGTTTAACAGACGTGTGTAGATCAAAACTAATTTTTCCAAAAACTTCTAATACCGTACTCCTTTGTATGACATTGATGAAAACAAGAAGTACTCCTCTCTCTCTCGAGAAGGCGCCAGACCCCCATCTCGATGGATGATTTGAAAGAGGTCTTTCTTTATTTTTTCTCTTTCGCTAATGGCATTTATTTAGTGTTTCTGTTTCTTTCCATCCACTTCTTACCAATCACACCGCCCTCTCATTCGACCCCTTGCCATTAGTTGTTTTCAGTCAATTTCGGAACCTATAAGTGACGATGACAGCTCGCTTGAGTGATTAATTGATTAGTGTGGCAATTGGAGAAGGAGTCAAAAGACGAATTGAAGACGGGGCTTGAGATCAAAAGAAAGTATAATGCTCTTCAATGAAAATTGTGAAAATTTCGAAATCAATGTTTTCTAGATATAGATTTCACATCATCACATACCGGCGTACATCTGAAGAGTAGAGTCTCAGGTGTCCTCTCATGACCTGTTACTCTTTGTCTACACAACCGAACACCTGTAAATCATATGAACAATATCTTGGTATGTGTGATATATCAATGTGAAGACAACCATCAAAACCTTGACCGTCATCTTCATCATCATCTTCTCTGCTGTCGTCGTCTTCCCTTCCCGTTAAGCCTTTTAGCGCGCGCCAATGATACCAGGATTAAGAATCATGCGGAAGATCTGTATTCTATCGTTTTCTTCCCCAACCATCAACTAACAAATCAAATCGATACACATATCTAACCAGCGTGTCGGGAGGTTCATTGTCACTGAGTGGTGTCTCGGGATGTTTGCTCCCTCACGCGTGCCTGTGAGAAGCAAATGATTCCTTCCCTCTTGCTCCGCTACCGTAATCCATCCCAAGCGAAATTCGATAGCAGTCGGGAAAAAAAGGTTACGTAAAATAGTGTGGATTAGGAATCACTGGTATTAATGTAATGGCTTCTCCTGTTACAGTATCGTTTAGGGATCTACGCATCTATCCATGTGTGTTTTCTTTTTGAAAAAAGATATAACAGACGGAACTGCAATTAGGGATAGGCACTTTCTTAGAAGCTACTATGCTCAATTAGGTCATCTGCAACGTCATTCGTTACGCAATAGACGGTTCCCTCTCCATCACAGCTTCTTCCTTTCCCGGATGGAACCAAACACACGAATCCACTCGACACCGGTGTCACCATCAATTTGGACGAAGGAGAAGAAGCAGTAGCAGTTTTGGGAGCACTTATCCTCCTGTTATCCAAATATTACGCCATAAGCCCTAAGATCCGAGACGACTCCTTAAAACATGTGCATCTCCTCACTGCCCCCTCTCATCTATTTTAATTGGTTACAATTGACTACATAGCTCTTATACCAACATTCGGGGGGGGGGGGGGGGTCTCATCGGATTAAGAATCTTGGTGGGGAAAAGCCAAAAAGAAACATGAGATTTTTGAAGAAGAAGAAGATGGGATGGCGTGTAGAATCTCGACTTACTAACCTCTCGCTTTTAAGTACGAACAAGGAGAAGAACACGATCATTAACCGCACAGATCATCAAATGGTACTTATATGTATGCATAAACTTCTGTGAGGGGGGAGGCTAGAAGTATGCGCGGGAACAAGTGTGCGTAAGGTATTTGTGAGAGCAACCAGAGGGAAGGAGGACCTTCTGATTATTATTATTGATACATTGTCAACGTTTTGCTCTCCCGTTACCCTGTGTATATCTCTACCTATTTGTCCAAAACGACGATCAGTCTAATAATCCGTGTCAACTTCCGGTCCACCTTTCCGAGACTAATAGCCTTTTGTCCCATCGAAAAGTACAATGGAGACGATGTGAGGGAAATTTATAGAAGTCGAGAGAGTTTCAAAACGGCTCCGGAAGCTATTATCCGGCTCACGGACTAAAGTTGACCTATGACTGGAAACTGGAAATTTAGTGTTTGCACGGAATAAAAATTGGGGAATTCAATTTGTTCTACTGTAGGGACTCCAGTCTTTTTGATTGCCCTTTTAAACGACTGCTCATCCTTCTAGCTTGCACCTAGTAATTTGACTTCACTAAACACGTGTTACATCATTGGAGCTTCCCGGATAATCCGCTGCGCAACATATTGATACATCTAGATAAGAAGCTAAGACAACTGGACAGTTCATTTGCCCCCTGTTGAGCATGTAGATTCATATCTTGATCGTTTTCGGACAGGTGAGAATGTGCACGATGGGGGATGCATCTGGAAATTTGACCCATTCTCTCTCTCCGTTGGCTATCCAAATGTGCTACGGTAATTGAATGCTCATAAAGACATAAAGACCACCCCGCGCCCGCATTTCGCGCTCTCTGATGATGGGGACTCAGTGAAAAGACAAATACAACTTGAGGCAATTGGAAAATGAAGAAGAAGAAACGAAGCGCCACTAGAGCAGTGATATAACAAGTGTCGTATTTGTTGCTCCTACCGTATCCTTCTCTCTTTCGGCAATTGCGACTACTATACGAGCCGCCGGTTTCAAGTGAATTGTGAAAGAAAAGAGATTGAGTGAGAACGACAAGATGGTGAAGAAGGAAAAGAGAAAGGAGAACCGACAATGATTCTTCGCTGAGTTGACAAATATCAGGTGATATCAGTCAGAAAGAAGGAAAAGACACAGTTCATGTTAACAGATCACAATGTTCTGGGAGATAGGGAATGAGGGAAAAAAGTCTGAAACTAGATGTTATGAGATCGGGGATCAGAATGAAATGTATTACATACAATCTGACTATCTGCCGATTCGAGAATGGTGGATGTCGGAAACTCTTGTCAAGACTTTCAGACCGAATATCTATTCCAGTTAGTTTGCTTTCCGAAAATTTCAGAGTTAGAGACTCTGAATCAGTATCTGTTTCTACAGAAAATGAATTCCTGCAGTCTCATTAGACATAATTCAAGACCCTGGCGGCTTCTAGAAACTTGGTTGGGACCCCTTGACCTAAGTTTGACCGGTACGGTTGAGTGACCACTGATAGGCAAAAACGATTCTATAAATGACGTATTTTCTATTAAATTCCTTTTCTTTTTTCTTTTAATATTCCATTTATTGTGGACCCTCTCTTCTTCCTTTTTCTATTGTACCACCCCTTCTTATTCCAATTGTGTCATTCATAAACGAAAGGGGTAGCTGGCTCCCGCCGCCAATATGCGGCTACCTATTGCCTATTGTTAATACAACTTCCGGCGGTGTATACCAAAAGAAAGAATAAGAAGGAAACCCCATCGACGACGTCTTTCAGGTTATTTCTTCATACACCCCTGAATCATCGGAACGATGTAATGCGCGAAAATGAAGAGGAAGGGGGGAAGCGATGAAATGAACGGTGTTTATATATTTACATACAGTTTCAAAATTTGTGACTAGATTCAGAAAAGCTGATAAATTAGGATTGCAAAGAAGATGACCCATGAATTCTGGAGTTGGGTCAGAGCAACTTTCGTAGTCGTCTGAACGGGTGAAGCAGTAGTTGCGTTGATGAAGTTGTCCGGGACAAAAAGTCTATCGTTGTAGGTCAGAAGAAGATCTAGAATAGCTCCATTGGTCCATCCGAATCCATCCTGAAATAATGAGGTTTTCGATCTACAGTACGCCTTGTAATGCTTCTACCTGCACATCATACTCTCCTCCAGATCCTGGCTGTGGATAGCTTCCAATGACATTGTACTGAAAGTAATTAATTGAGATTTTGATTTCATTATCTTCCGGTTTGCTTCTAAAAGTAAAGTGTGGAAAGCTCAAGCTGTCATCACAGATTTATGCTAATTTGCAACTCCTAACAACTTGTCTTTCCTTTTGTGTGCGACACTAGAATTTAGAAGGGGGCTCAAGAGTTGCTGACAGACGGCTACGGGTCCAATAAACACACGATAAGTGCTTCGATAATTGATGACACGAATGAACACGCGAGAACAAATGAAGTGAAGGTGGAGGAAAACGGGAGGGATGGGATGAGTGACAGTGTCTTTTTTATCGTATCAACACGTTCTTTAATATTCATATTTGAAAATTTTCAGTGTTGAGAGAGTGTGAAGACATCCTGAACACCTGATAGGTGTGAACTACACTTAGCTGTGGCTGATGATCGTTTCATTGTTCCAGGAGTTTTTGAGATAGGTGCGAAGTGATGTATATCTAAACTGTGAGTTCTCTGGAGTTCACGAAGAAGAAATATAGGAAATCGAAGAAATATCAGAATCCGAAAAGGGATCATTAGGAAATAGGAAGTACAGGTGCTTTGATAAAGATCGTTGTAATTAGATCTTCATAATTAGACGGTGCATCTATTTCTAGGTGACGCCTGACATCTGACGTCTATAAGATTCTGAATCCTGTTCCACCATTTCTCCTTTTTGTTTTCATCGTCATCTACCGTTTTCTTATTATTCGATTTCAACCCGAGTTGCGTTCCATCGAAATTAAGAGGTGAATGAAGACAGGTAGAGACGAAATTGCTAAACGATGAAGAACAAAACGAAAAGAAGGTCATGATCATCGATAAGTGGTGCCAATCAAACCATTGCCATTCTCTTCGCCTTCTCGGTCTTTTTTCTCGCGCGTCGAGATTCATTGTCATCTTGTACTACTGTATCTATTAAGAAAAGAACCGCTTTAGTCAAGTGATCCTTCACTCTTACCTCTGCCAAAACACCCCGATTCTTTATGTTTCCCGCTCGAAAAAATCAACTTCTCATCGCTTTGACCCTTCTCAAAAGTCAGTAAGGGATATACCGTAATCGTCACCTGCTTCACTTCCCCCCATAGTTATATCACTAAGCCTTCCGATAAACATCTCTACATGCGTACCATTAACCTGGGCCTGCTGCAAACGACTACACTATCAGGATTGAGGCCATGGCGGATTAGTGACGAGAGTGAGGTAACAAGTCAACACACAATGACATAATGGATTTCTATGAACGGAGATGTTATTTCTATTGTACACCTGTTACCACCCACTTTTGTTCAGTAAAGAAACGTTTGTCACTTAATTGACAGGTTCGGTAAAAGATCAGGGGGGTTTCCTATTGTAGATCATCCGGTTTAGACATGCTCCATCGATCATCAGATGCCTCTGCACTTCGTCATACGTGGCTTCCTCTTCAAACCGAGTCTCATACAATTTCCTATTCAAATTTTCTCGAAACTTCCACTTCCATCATCGTGTCACACAACTCGATCATTGGCCGGCTCCAGTATCCTACCGTAGTAGATATGTGGTCCCACTCCTTCTCTGACACAAAATCATGGCGCTTCAGGGCACACACACGCGATTTAACACAATCTACATAATCGCAAGAATAGGCGAATCTGAGAAAGATGCATGTGAAGAGCTTATGTGTTAGTAAACGGAGGGGGACCCTCTTAAAATCATATTTACATATGATTTGGAGTGGGAAAATATAGAAAAGAGATGAAGAATAAGGAGAAAGTGGAGGAGGATGTATAGTGATGATTATGATGATGATGATGGCGGTGGTTCTGGTGCTTCTCTATTCTTTTGTCAGAAGTTGTTGAACTTCGGATGGGGGAAAAGGGATGGGAAAGACGTCCAAAGGCAATGAGTGTTTTACAGAGAGATAGACAGTCCTGGGGGTTGAGAATTCCAGAATCATGATAACGAAATGTATATCAGAATTGAAGCGCTCTCCATTGACACAAAGAAATTCCGGCACTGTTCTAGAACGCCGGAACGAAGAAAAAATCCCGGAACGAAAAAAAAAAATCCCGGAACGAAAAAAAATCCCGGAACGAAAAAAAAATCCCGGAACGAAAAAAAAATCCCGGAACCAAAAAAAAATACCGGAACCAAAAAAAAATCCCGGAACCAAAAAAAAATCCCGGAACCAAAATTTTCATTCTATTTTTTGAATTTTTTCGTTTTTCTTTCAATATGTGTTTTATAATTTATTTGAATAAGCTTTTTTTATTATAACATGATTTATTTTAACATTTTTATTATAACAAAATGCGATATTTAGTGTTTGTTGGAAAAGAATACAGAATATAACTAAACTTGGGAAGAAAACTGTAGATATAAGAAACAATTTTTAAACTTTTTTGAATTCTTCTTCTTCTTTTTCTTCTGGCTGGAGGATAACTTCTACTTCTTCTTCTTGTTCTTCTTCTTGTTCTTCTTCTTCTTCTTCTTCTTTTTCTTCTTCTTGTTCTGGCTGGAGGGTGTCTGAATCCGGAACTGGAGGGTAGACCTCAATGACATCCACCTTGATGTCACCCTTCACACGGATGTGGGTGACTTTATTGACAGCCATCCGGAATTCATAAATCTTGCTCCATTCGTCATTTACCGTGATCTGAAAAAATAATTTGAAGAAATGTAAAATATAAACGCCCCACCTCAAAAAATGAGGACCGCACAATAATTGACACCCGGATGAATGTCCTCTTTTCCAAAAAGAAGTAGCGCCGTTCTTCTAGGTCATAAATTCCGGAGTCGAACACGGAGTTGAAGACGAAGGCCTGAAAAAGATATTATTCAGGAAAAGTAAGAAGTTGAGTGAAACTAACCATTTCGGAGGGGCGTGCGCATATATGTAAAGGAATGCATAGTTTTCCCTTTTCACAGGCGAGGTCTATATCGAATCTGAAATCCAATACCAATTTTCAAAATCCGGTTATTAAATTCTCACCGTCCCCTAAAACGGCCTTCGACGAGGAACTCCGTGCCTTCGGTATGATCAGCGACATCCATCGTTGTATGAAATTCCGGTGGAGGCGGAATAACTTCCTCTTCCATATGGTTGAAAGGTATCTGAAACAATTGTCTCAAAACTATGAGAGAATCTGCAAAACCTCACCTTTTTATAACGGGAATAAGAGAACCGGCCACGGAACTTCGCATCGGATTGCAGTATGAAGAAGAAGAAGATGAGAAGAAGCGAAATGGAGACCTTCATGTTATCAACTGAAATAAACTCAGAAAATAGAGTTGCTAATAGTTTAAAAAAGTTAATTTAAAAAAATAAACAATGCTTTATCGTAATAAATTGGAAGGGAAAGAAGAAAACGAAATACGAAATCACCCACCGCCCTGGGTATTTATACGACTTGTTGGACTTAGAACAGCTTGACTCCAGAAACCTCGCAAACTACATTGGTCCTCTTTCAGATGAAGCCACCGAGGTTGCAAAGAAAGGCTTGGAGTTTCTTGCACGGTGAGAAAGTAATTATTTAAAAGCTAGTAACTAGTTCATTCTAGATATGATCTGGTTCCCAACACACGCTGGTGTGAGACATGCAAGGACAGAATGGTTCTGTCTGTTGATCGTAGCACTGCTCACGACAAGCACATATGGCGCTGTAAAAGCTGCCGGAAGCAAACTGGTTATGGAGAAAAGAAAGCCATTCGGTAATAATACAATTTTTTAAATAAAATTTGAGATGTTAATATCAGGGCCGGGACGTATTTCGAAAATAGAAAGTTAACAATACAACAAACACTCTTCATTGCTGCTGATTGGGTAGAAAACCCCGGGAAGCCCATTGATGATGTTGTCGCTCAGTTTAAAACAAGCAAGCAGACAGTGGTTGACCTACAGGAAGACTTTCGTCGAATGACAGAGCAGTGGTTTGTGCGGGAAGGCCAACGACACCTCACGCTTGGCGGACCGGGTAAGTTATTGTTATGTTATCTTATTGTTGCTAATTACGTTTACGCAATATAATTACGTTTTCTTACAGGAAAGGTGGTGGAAATAGACGAAACACTCGTGGTGAGGGCGAAGTACAACCGAGGCCGGAATTTACGACGCAAGCAGATTTGGGTGTTTGGGATGCTGGAAAGAGGAAGCAAGAAGGTGGTTATGTTCAGAGTACCAACACGAGACGCAGTAACACTCATTCCAATTATTGAAAAATACGTGCTGCCAGGTAATTAATTCGAAATTCTCCTTTGCCAAAGTTTTTGTTCAGGTACAACAATAATGTCGGACGGATGGGCTGCTTACAGAGGCATCTCAAACATTCCGGGATACGGTCACGGCGTAGTGAACCACAAATACAATTTTATCAATCCTAACGATCGCTCCATCCACACTCAGGGGATCGAAGCAACGTGGAATGCACTGAAGTCAAAACTAAAGCCCAGATTCGGTACACCAGAAAATCGCCTTGAAGGCCACATGTATAATTACATGTGGAGACGATTCTACGATAAAGAAAAACTCCTCAATCGCTTGCTAATTGAAATGGGCAGTTACCGGCGAGTAGATTCATTTGAAGACATTCATTTTTCTGATTCTTCTTCTTCTGAAAGCTCTCCTGAACGTTCCCTTCCTGCTAATTCTCCATTGCCACTCTCACCTTCCCCATCATCTTCTCCTCCAGATTCACCTTCTTCGGGAGGCGAATCATCGTCTGCAGAAGATGACAACGGAATTTATGTCAGAGATCAGGACAGGAACAAGAAAATAGTGTATCAAGAGAAAAACAGTGAAGATGAGTCCAATACTGAACAGGAAGATGAATCTGATACGGAATCGGAACATGGACCTCAAAATGAATCGGAACCTGAACCTCAAAATGAATCGGAACCTGAACCTCAAAATGAATCGGAACCTGAACCTCAAAATGAATCGGAACCTGAACCTCAAGATGACTCGGAACCTGAACCTCAAGATGACTCGGAACCTGAACCTCAAGATGACTCGGAACCAGATATTGGTAATGATTCCTGTTAATTTTACCTGCATAAATTTCATTTTTCAGGTGCTTCTTGTGCATGCCCTTGTGAGCCTCGGTCAAGCAGGACTCGACACAGAGAACATCATCGGGAACAACACGTATCTGATTCGTCTCAAAATGGACCAACAGTTGAAGACCAAACAACCGAACCACCTTCCGTTGCTGCAGAACATGTTCCACGGGGTTTAAGACGGAAACTCCCAACGGAGGCACCCACTGCTGTGCAGACTTCCAAAACTAATTCTGCCCTTAACTCCAAGGCCACCAAGCCGACAACAAAGGCACCTCCAAAACCGAAACCGACAACGAAGCCCAAGCCCAACAAATCGGTCAATCCTCCAATCACAAACGCTCCAAAAACCACAAAAGCTCGAACAACTAAGAAAGCTCCGAAGCCCACGGAACCTTTGAAGCCCACGAGACCTCCAAAGACAACAAAATCTCCGAAGCCCACGAGACCTCCAAAGACAACGAGACCTCCAAAGACAACGAAATCTCCGAAGACAACGAAATCTCCGAAGACAACGAAAGCTCCAAAATCAACGAAAGCTCCGAAGGCAACGAAAGCTCCGAAGACCACGAAAACCCCTAAAGAAAAATCTAACCAATCCAAAAAAAAAGGATAATTATCATGTATTACCTTGTTTATCATGTATTTCAAATAAAGATTATAGATCCGCAAAAATCATGTTATAATAAAAAAAGCTTATTCAAATAAATTATAAAACACATATTGAAAGAAAAACGAAAAAATTCAAAAAATAGAATGAAAATTTTGGTTCCGGGATTTTTTTTTGGTTCCGGGATTTTTTTTTGGTTCCGGTATTTTTTTTTGGTTCCGGGATTTTTTTTTCGTTCCGGGATTTTTTTTTCGTTCCGGGATTTTTTTTCGTTCCGGGATTTTTTTTTTTCGTTCCGGGATTTTTTCTTCGTTCCGGCGTTCTAGAACAGTGCCGAAATTCCTACCTTCTCTCTCTTTCAATAACGGTTATTGTCTGTTACAGATTAGAGCTGTGTATCAGTAATTATCACTAGAATAAATTGATATCAAATTGATTTCAGTCCTCCTCTTTTTCTTCAAAACACCTCTAAAAATTACCTTCTCCCACATGTGTCCAGTCTCGTAGAATACTCGGAAGTTGCCCATAACCCATTTGGATGCAATCAGGAATCCCTGAAAGAAAAACTCGTTAACACCGTCATCTGTTCCAAGTGAAAATTCTAATAGCAAGTGTGGTTAACACCTCTATTACAGTGTTTCTTCTCGCCGACACATCTTCCGGTCTTCCGGTTTTAATTGGGCGAGAATGGTGGCGAGAACTCAATCAAAACAGATTGGTTTTCACACTATAGTGACACAGACACACACAGTTTAGTACAACTGAGTTTACCGATGAGCAGTTGGTGTGCTCTTACAGTTACAATGCATATAATTGTTCGCGTGTTCATTGTACAAGTGGGTGATGTTGAGAAGACGGAAAGAAACGATACAGAGAAAGAGATGGACGAAAATGAAGGGACCGTTCTGATTTTTTGATCTCGATTTTATTTAAAAACTGGATGAAAACCTATTAGGAGTCTGATACAGCCTATTACAGACGAAAGTGCAGTAAGAATTCAAGCAAATTGACCTAATTATGAGCTGCTATACAACTTTGATTTTAGAACAATTTGTTGTTTCTAAACAACTTTTTTCCAAATAAGCTCCGATATATTTCATTCAGAAACTAATTGTTTTTGGGTTTCAGGGAACAAAACACAATTCCACTGGAGTATTTTCAGACAAAGTTATTTTGATTTGATAAAACTGTTCTGCTCTTTTTCCGAAGTTTTCAGAAATTTCAAGCATACGACTCTTAGCTATCACCCCTAACTGCTAGTTGCTAAATGATACATTGATACCCGCGTACTCTTATATGTACATATTTGCACAAAAAAAAGAACATAAAACTCGACACTTCTGTTCGATGACTCCACTCATCACAAGTGTTTTTTCTCTCATAGAAGGGTCTGGGAACTTTTTTCTTTCTTACCTGATCTTGCATTTCAGGATTCGCTGATTTTCTCAATCCTTCAATAATCATGTGATTGTTTGGACTCCATCCGTTGGGGAAATCCCATTGTTCTGTGCTTTCTTGTGACATTGAGGAAGGAATTCCTCCTGGATAATTGAAAACTCCCATCTTCTGAAAACAAGAAAATTGTTAAGTTTCACTTTCAGATGTGAGACTTACACTCATATAATCGAAGACTTTCTGTGACTTTCCAGTGTTCAAAGTGTTGTAACAATTAGTGAATAGTGGCACTGCAGTACTCGTATAGAATCTTGGATTATGAGATTGAGTTCTCAGGTTGAAATCGTACCAAGTTCCATCGGTTCTATTATAGAATACATTTTGAACAGTGTCTCGAAAAACTGCCCTTCTGTTTCGGAAGATTTGAGAATTGGTTGTATCTCCAACTTGCTCGTAAAGGTACTCCATTATATCCATATTCCAGCAGAGAAGTCCATTCAAGTCAACTGGCAGAACTTTGGTTGTTTCGATTGTTGTCAAAGATTTGTAGTCAGAGAACCATCTGGTTGAGAAGTCCCATCCAGACTCGGCGGCACTTGCAAGATCTTGATAGAACTGTTGCTTATCCATTCCATTTGCCAACTTGGCCGAGTTCACTGTATCAACCCGATAAGATTCTGGGCGTGGAACATTACTTGGAGTCTTGTATTGATAAACTTCGAACTCTTTTCCATTCAAATTCACTTTCACTGTTCTCTTCTCATTCCAGAAATTGAGTTCTTTCAAAAGAGTTGGCAAAAGTTCGGCAATGAAATCCTTGTCATTTGTCGCCTCGTAAAGCTCATAAACCATTGCAGAAAGGAGAGGAGGTTGGCTTCTCTGAAGGTAATAAACACGTCCTCCGTTCGGAACAAAACCGTGTTGATCGACCATTGTGGCGAGATTTCTGATCATACTTTTTGTTGTGTTATACATTTCACAAGCGATCAATCCCTGAAAAAGTTTAATAAAATCTGAAACTCCTGATGCTTTGCAAACCTTGATAATCCAGTAAGCATCCCAATAATAAAATTCTCTGAAACGACCTCCGGGAACGATGAAATTATTTGGAACATAGAGAAGAGAGTATCGAGAAGTGTGTTGCTCAATAGCTGGATCGATCTTGCGACACAAAGTTTTCCAGATTCCATTCAGTTTATAAGCCCATTCACGGAGAGCTGGATCGGCGATAGTTGCCAATTTTGGAGGCTTCTCCTGCCAGTCGTCTGGGGTACAAGCGATAAGTTCAGTACCGGCAGCGCTGAAACATGTTGGTTCAGATGAGGAACTTGAGCTAACTCATCAATTAGTTGTATACAGAAATCTGAAATGCTATGATACTCACCTGAAATACTCATTAACAAATGCTTGAACATCAGTTTTATTCAAATTCGCAGCTGTTGTATTCCCGAATTTGGCGTACCAAGCATTCGATACTACCACTGAAATGTAAGTTATTTCATTTCAATTCCCCTTCTTTTTCTTCTTACATGGATCCTGTTTCATTGGCATATCAACAAACTCTTTTGAATCATTGTAAAGTGCATGATAGTTTACAGCGGCCAATATTGGTCCATTGCAATAGATAAATCTATAAAAAATAAGTGTAACAATGACGTGGAACCCTGAAAATGTCATGAGGATGACTTACGAGTTGTTTGAGTTGGTTGAATCACAGACATGAACCTATAATCATATCATTGCTTTTTATTGGATTGAATGGAAAATAAACCTACTTCAACTTGAAGGGATCCATTTGGAATAAAGCATAGAAATGCAATTGAAACTAGAGAAAACCACCGGAACAACATTTTACAGTTGTTGTGTTACCAAGTGAGAAAAATAGAAGTGAAGCTTCTGTGCAAACAGTCCTCGAACCTGATGAGCACTTCTCTGCCCACGTGTTTTCAAGGAAATTACAGTTTTCTGAAAGAATTGAAAGTCTTAAAACTGTAACTTTTTGCTGAAAGCAACTAGAGAAACGGAATTATGTTATAAATAGTTTAAGGCTTCTTAAAAGTGTTGTTTGAGATGCTCAATGAAGACGAAGTCGGTCAAAATTTTGATAAGAAAATGGGTAAAAATTTGGAGTCTTTCAAGTCATTTACAATTGACAGAACTGTGAAACAGGAAAAGGGAACAAAGAATGCGGGAAACTTTTATCGGATGAATTAATGGAAGAACGTTTTGCAAAAATTATCCAGAAGTTTCAGAAGAAAACTTCAATACATGAGATCATAGATTCAACTTTTCAGACATTCATTTTGAATCAGTATCGAGCTGTCAACAGGAAGAAAAATGTATAGAGTTCAAAATATGATATTTTTAGTATCATAATGTCATGTCCTACTGAATTCAAGTTCATTTGAAGACTACAGTATCTACAAAAGTAGCGCTTCATTGACTCCAAAACCCTGACTAAAATAACAAGATATTGAGCGTTTTTTGAGCTTTAATAAAATCGGGAAACCGCGAAACGAGAGAAAAAGATGATCTGTGAGGGTGTCTGGTTTCGAGAGAACACAAGTTTCCTGTCCACCTATCATCTCTTTTTCCCGTCATTTTTCATATTTCGAGTCGGTTGAAAGTCGGAGGAAAAAAGTATCGAGATCAAATAAATTTTCTCATTTCTATTTTCCACTTCCCGCTTGAAACAGAGACAAAACTCAATTATTTCAGAGTTGGGTGCGTGCGTGCGAGAGCAAAGACTTCTGAAGTTTGTGCTCCGTGAACCGAGAAGGTGGGAAAATGAGAAGGCGCCAAGGTAGAGAAGGAATTCTGAGAAAAGGTTGGAAGCAACAATATGCCGATCACATAAAAACCGAAGTTCATAAAAACTTAAATATTTGGAAGAGGAGGAGGAGCAATTTGAAAATGATAAGAGAATAGTTTCAACTGATAACAAAAGAACTTCCATGTGCTATGTGCATGTGCAGATTATCTTTTTGATCGACCGAAATATTTGAAACTAGAATAAGGGGGTACTGTTCTGAAAGTGTTTCTGTCCTTTTCATAGTGCATCTAACACACCTTTCAACAAATATCATTCACATTCATATTGTATTCTGGAAGTTAGTGAATGGGTTGGGAAATTTTGCATCAAAAATCATCTGAATTGGAGAGAGAGAGTGATGTCAAACATGCTGGTTTTATCAGTTGATGGTTTATAAAGACTGTGACACTTTTAAAGAATTTCAGATTAACGGAAAAATCGGAAATTTTATGATCAGAAATCATAATTTTCGGAGAGTGATGGGGTGATTAAAAACTGGCAGAAAAAGTTTAGAAAATGAACTGCTTCAATTTTGAAAAAAGTTATAGCACCTTCAAGTTTTTGGATGAACTTGGAACTCTCTCGTGAACTAATTTTTGTTTTCAACACGGTATCACAGACTTTCCTATACTAAATCTGCAATTCGTCTACTTCCAATTGAGTCCTCACTTCTCAAGTACAGTTTGACACTCAAACTAATTCTTTGTTTACTTTCCACTAGTTTTCAGTCATGACTTGTCATTCCGACTATGATTATTCATTACAAGGATTAGCAACAGACACAAAATGAACCATGTGATGATTTCCAGGTGAATAAGATATCCGGTGACTCGTAAAATCACAATTTCATAAATAACACCCTAGAGGTTTTCTGCCTTGTCGCTTGACTCATAGACTCTCACGTACTTTTCTCCTACCAACTCAGTCATGTTTCTAGATTGTTTCCTGGTTCATTTGAACTCAAGTTTTCTGTGATTGCTTTCAGAAACACTGAGATTGAAACAAAATAAAATTATTCATAATCAAAAATAAATAATCAAAATAAGAAAAAATAAGAGAAACATAAAAACCCACGAAATCTTTTAGAACCAGCAATACACATTAGAAGAAATATAATGAGAGAAAAGGATATTGAAGATTTAGTTGCGGCAAAAGTGAGAAAAGTGTATGGGGCTTCGATAAAAGATTAGGGACTTTTGAAAGTACTTGGGGATAAGTAATAGATGATATAAAAAAAGAAACTGAGCAAAAGAGGAGCAGGAAATGCATGAATCGGGCAGAGCTTTTGAATTTTCGGAATTGGTTTGAGCAAAGATTTGAGGGAGCAAAGAATTTTCAGATAGATGGTCAGTCAAATGGAAAGTCATTGTTTTCGTTTTTGGAGTCATCATGTGTGAATTGAATTAAATTTGAATTTAAAATGCAAAAGATGATACAGAATGGAACGAAAGTTGAGGTGACTAATGGGTTTGAGAGAGGGTGGTATAACAAGAGAGAATTGAGATCAGTTCTCCGGAATAGTCGAAGCCTGACTATCCAACCTTCCGTGTCCTATAACTCTTCCAACTTCTTCTTCTTCATCCTCATCATCAAGTGGGGCACTCAGAATACTAGCCAGATCAATCGCACTGTGCTTATCATCGTCATCTCTCAGCACAACATTCATTTCAACTTCTTCTTCATGATCTTCCAATATTTCATTGAGAGTCATCTGACGTTTCAGCCGTTCTTCCAATTGTTTCTTTTCAGCCAACACCTTCTCTTTTGCCCGAGTTATTCTATCTTTCTGTGTCACAGTCAGCACAGACGGAACTGGTTCCTCTCCATCTTTCCATGCGGGGACTTTTGTGAGATCTTCATTCAGTGCATCTTGGTATTCTTTCACTTTCAATTCCGATCCGTCGGCGATTCCTTCAAGCCAATAAGTCAAAAGATGTCCAAAAGTCTGAAAATAATCTTTAAACACTCAAAAACTACCTAGTTGTACTCACATCAACAGTAATATTTCCTCTCGGAGATGTAGTAAACTCTGGATAATAATCTTCTAAAAGTTGTTTACTGTACAATGTCAACTGTATCCTATCCTCCTTTCCATTGCTTTCCATTTTCGATGCCAACATGACAGCTTCTCCGAAACAAGCGTATCGTGGAGCACTGATACCTATGACTCCAGCGAACACTTGCCCAGAATTGAATCCCCATCGACAATTCAAGTATCTTCCAGGTCGATGCGGAATTTCAAAATGATGCAGACACTGAAAACAATATTTTTAAAAGATATAAGTAATAGGTTTCATCAAAACTATTACATCTCTTTGGAGCAAAGCGATCATGCAAATAATCCTGATGTGCTCTTTTTCTCTTGCCATTGGTAATCCTCCAGCTACACAATAGGCATCTCCGATCGTTTCCATCTGGAAGGTTTCTTTAGTTTTACCTGAATTCATCAATAAATATTCTTACTTTATAACCACCCTGTTGACTAATAATCAAATCAAATCTTTGA
The DNA here is from genome assembly GCF_010183535.1 of Caenorhabditis remanei. Lineage (NCBI taxonomy): Eukaryota > Metazoa > Nematoda > Chromadorea > Rhabditida > Rhabditidae > Caenorhabditis > Caenorhabditis remanei. The sequence continues at coordinate 8,081,313 of NC_071332.1, forward strand.
TACATTCCAGATAATAAAGTAACAACTTCAATCGGCTCACTCTCAGAACATAATGAAGTGAATCCAACAATATCCGAATAGAGAATTGTCGCATGTTTGTATGTGGTTGTACTCATTTTTTCTCCTCGTTTCATTTGATACGCTATCTCTTTTGGAAGAAGTTCAAACAATAACACATCGTTTTTCCTCGTCTCTTCTTCCAATTCAAGCGTTCGAATTCGTACTGTTTCATGTAATCCAGCTGTGTAAATTGTCAAATTTTTTATCATCAGATCAACCAGTGATCCTTGCATTTTGAGGACAGTATCAATAATTTTTCTGGCTAATTTCACATCGGGTCGATTTGTTCCAAAACAATTTTCGAGCATTTTAATCAGGTCATTATGCATGTCAACCCCATCTGGAAGTACGATTGGAAGTGGGTATTTGCTCGCCTGTGCATCGTTTTGGTCGTCGATTAGAACACTTTCATCGTCATCTAAAATTAAAAAAGATAAAATTCAGTATTTTCTTCTCTCTGATCTCACCTCTTGGAATATCAGTTAGGTCCGGAACAAATTTCTTTTTCAGGCAGATTTCATAGAGCAAAACTCCAAATGAATACATATCACATTTCCTTCCAAACTCTGGAGTGACCAAATATTTATCTTGTTTCGTTCCTGTTAATGACTTCCAAATCTTTTTGAGAGCTGGGTCGAAGTAGTGTAGTTCTGAAAATGACTGCTGTTCTGAGCACAGTGGTTATGAGAGATAGTAACTACTTCAAGTCAGAAGAAACCCTGTTAAAAGGCTGAAGTTAGTTGAATCAGAAGAGTTATCGTTTTCAAAAATCGAGAGTTTGCACTTGCACTTTTGTTGCTGTGAAATAGGAAAATATTTTTTTGGAATTTTGATTTCCCACTTCCGTATTAGTAGATAAGAACCATATCAAGTGCGCTCTAATGATAAGATTGAGAGGACGGCGACACGAGATTTTCTGCGTCTCTTTTGTAAAATTTTAGCATTGAAGCGAACCGTGTATTCCTGATATGTTCTGCAGTTTTATCCTACACTGTAGCACCTTCCATCTGGTTTCAAACCTGTCATGCATCGATGGTTGAGCTCATTGTCTAACATCAGCATCGTTACCATGGTAAATTTTCAAAACAAAGTGTAAATTTTGGAATCAACAGTGACTTGACAACTGGCACATAACATTTCCGTGTCTAATTATGAGTAATGATAGTTGTCAACACACACACACACACACACACACACACACATGCACAAAAAATGTGTTTATCACTCGCTCTCGAATTTCATGAATTTTCATAATATAATGATACACTAGTTGTCCTTTCTCTAACTCTCTCTCTCTCAACAAACCTTCTGACTTAATGATCGGTGTGTGATCTTCAGTGAATATCTGTCCACTTGCTTTCCATTTTACAAGAAGACGATTCGTACCAAAACCACTGAGTTTAACAATCCAATGGGAATCAAGAAGACAGTTTTGAAGTGTCAGGTTGCCGTGATACTCAAGAGAACTGTTATGCAAAAAGTCCATTCCTTTCAGAATATCTCTCAGAAATGCTCCTTCGAAGTTGGTCGCTGCTTCTCTCCTTCGTTCCTTTGTGAAAATATGGTCGTGTAAACTTCCACTGAAAAATATTTTCTGAATATTATGAGGTCTTGACGTTCGATTCGTTACCGAAAACATTGCTGCCAAATAATGTAAATATGAGAGAGCTTGTCATTAGCAAAACCAACGAATGTATTCAAATTATCGTGTTGTAATTGTGATTTCATCTGGAATTATATTCAATGACTAAAAGTTCATCAAGCGAAGTCACCTGATATAGTATATTGATATCGTTCTTCTCGTATCGAATCTTGTCTCGAACAACGAATTTATCAACGAGAACATAACTTTGATCTACTGTTGCTATCAGTTTAGTTCTCGCTAGTTGTTGAAAATGTTCACGTTCAGCGATTTTTTGTTGGAGACTCTGGATACTCATTTGCATACTCTGAAAGTTTTCAATTGGTTGGAAGAGCACGGAAACCAATCTAGAAAAACAATAAGACTTACCCCCTCCGTACTCTTCAAATCTATGAATCTGATTTCTGTAAACGGTATAAGCCATGGATTACTGACGGATCTTCCTCTGGTGCTGATGAGGCTAAATGGATTAAAACTGACTAAAAATAAGAGTTTTTTAAAACTTACAATCGTTTGATGGAAATGTAGAAAAGTAAAAATAGACATATGGCTGCAACGATGACGAGTATAGCATAGATGACACTAGAAATGAATTGTTCATCTATGGTATTCATTAGCTTGACATGAATAAAAGGTGATGATCAGTGGAGAGAGAACGAAGAAACTTCGCTGCGTTTTCCTACTTTCTAACACCTCTTCGAAGCTCTTTTCCGGTTACACCATATGAGCGTAGCGACGAAGAAGCAGAAGAAGAAGAGGACTAATGATGCGGTTTCTTCCTCTCCCCCGTCTTTTCGTCTGTCTTTTTCTCTCTTGTTCTTTTCACCTAAGCAGAGGGAGAGAGAAAGCTCTTTTTATACTAAACTCACCCCGTCTGATCACATATCTCCCCATGGAAACCGCACAGAGGGACATCTTTCGGTGATTCGAAATGTGATGTTGAATTGATTACAAAACGAAGACAAGCTAGACGAGGACAATTCTTATGAGCGCCCACTGTACCGAGGCTTGTGACGAAGTTACTGTCGGTTTGGGTCTTGTTGATGAACTTCACGTCGTAACCTGTAATTATCATATGACTATGGTGTTCTTGTTTCGCTTTTACGCAAGCATTTTGTCTGGGATTCCGTAGTTATGATGACTTCTCGTACACTACAGTTCGGAGACTAAAATAATGTACTATTACTCCAGCTACAGTAACCCAAAACTTTAAAAAAAATTTTGAGTACGAAATATTATTAAAACCTCCTGCGCACAGTAAAACTATGCGAATTAAGAAAATTTAGGTAAAAGTAGTTACAGTAACCCAAAAATACCTCCCAGCAGGAAGGTATGAGAGAGGGTAGAAAGAGGGGAGGTTCTGTTGACAACTATAGGTTTCTCCGAGAAATATTTTCGATGCAACTTTAAAAGCAATGCTTATTAAATCACGGAGGAAGTTGAAACATCTAATTAGACCACCTTTTCGTCGTTTTCCTCTTTTCTCCTGTTGCATTTCCCCCTTTACCTGCCACTCTTTGTCCATTCGTATTCACATAAATCTCTCCGAATGGTCCATGAATATCCATTGATGAAATCGACTTCTCCGGTGTCACATAATTGAAAAGAGTGGTGTTCGTAATGGCATTTGAGAGATAATAACCGAGTAGATGGTAAGCTTCATACATTTGGAGTGATATGATCGTCTCATCAAGTGAAGAAAATGAATATTTCGAGAGGAATGAGGAGATTCTGTTCTTATCGTAACAGTTATTGTGGATCTGAAGACAACTTTTCAGATGAGACTAGTTACTCAAACTTACAATAAAAGTCTTATCAAAAACCTCAATAGTTGAAACATCATTCTTCCATGGGTAAACCAATTCCAGTGAATTTTTGGATAGAACAATGACTGGAGTATACTCTTCTGTTGTATAATTCTTCACACTCATCGCCGACAAAAACTCTACATAATCTGTTAAATCGTTCCCAAGGAATAGTAGAAGAACTGTAATTCGGAGAATGCTATTTGTAATTCACCAATAGATTTACCTCTTGCCGATGACTCAAAAACACTGATTTCCTGTGAAATATTCTGACTACTTTCTCCTTTTTTCAACTTCAAAGTTTCCTTTATCGCAATATTATTGTCTGCCAGAATGTCTTGAACCGTTGAGAAATATTTCTCGCTTGCCATTTCATCGTCTTCATAGCACTCTTCACACATAACTACTCCAACTTGAGCCCACTCTAAACCTTTCAAAGCAGCAACTAAATTTTCAGCCAAATTCTGTGGAGACCGTGTTATCATCTATAAGAAACTTGAAATGAAACTTTGAAAACAACTTGAATAAATTACATCGATCATAGTTGGGTGATCATAAGGATAACCCTTGAGAATATTTATTTGAAGACTTTGAATTTCAGCAGATAGATTGGCAAATCGGAGAAAATCTTCAAAAGTTCATTATGACTCATCTGAATACATACAGTGAAAACTCACTTGCTGAACAAGTCGGTCCCATAGTGATTCTATAATTCTTGGCATGATAGTTTTGGAAAAAAGAAAATATATCCTTTGTATCTGATTCTAAATCTCCACATGGTCCACTTTTGGAAACCACATTTCTGAAAAAAAAAGTTGATGTCTCTTCAACTTCCTTAGTTTTTGTTGAACTTACTCTAAAGTAACATTGGGAGAAAACTGAAGGACTTCTGCTCTTGCTTGCTCAAAAATTGCATCAGCATTACTGATCGATGGATCAATGAACAAGGTGACTGGGATGTTTTCAGCCAACGTCTTCGACGACGTCTCCAGAAGAATGAGTATGATAAAGAAGTAGATGAATGATGAGATGCCGTCATAGAGAGGGCCAGCAATCAGGGCCGGCAAAACACGCGACACTTTGAAACGACAGGATGGAAAACCGGTAAAATGAAATGAATCGGGAAATATGTACACTGAAAATAAAACATTTGGGTTAGGTAGAGTTTGGAATCGAAGATAATTCGAGAAAGAAACAGAAAAAAAGTAACAAATATGCAGAGTCAGAAGAAGAGAAAGAAGTTGAAAACACCATTCATTCGTCTGCATTAATCTTCTGCTGCCTACCGTAATCCTCGGATTTCACTGAATTTTATTTCGTAAAAATGAAAAAGTGGATGGGCGGAACTTCTCATAACTGTCGTTTTTTCAATTCTATGCTACTAAGTGAGCTTCTGAAAACAGATAACCAATAACAAGTCTCGATAAACTTCCGCACCTCGAAGAAAAAATATAAAAGTCACACAACCGACGAAGCCACATGGTTGCTAATAAACAAGTCAAAAAGATGTTAGTGTTATGGTTTGGTGCACAAAAAACCGATGGATGTGTCTTCTTTCTTTGCTTTCGAGTTGACAGATCATACAGTATTTGCAGAATGAATATGCGGAATGAAATTGGAAAAATGATTACGGTAATCCTACAGAATAATGTAGTTGCCTTCTTTCCGAGAGTCAATTCAAATTGGTACCGTAATAATACAGTACTCCGTAATCCGAGCGATGCCGAAATTTTTTGATGCTCCCAAAATAGAGAATTACCGAGATAAATGTGAAAATAATGAAAGGAACGATACGAATAGTGTACCGGAAATCGAATGAATTGGAGCACATGATTGCGAGAACTTCCTCTAGAATGAATAAGATTCAGAAAACAAGAAAGAGTTGTCTGATGATAAAAAAGCAAACAGACAAGATGAAATAAATGGAATTCCACATAAGTGCATGATCAAGTTGTGAAAAAATAAATGTGAGGGGGAGGATTTGGGAATAATGACTGGTTTCAGAGAAGGTTTGTTTGAACTTTGTTGTGAGGGTGGCAGTTTATTTCTAGGTATGAAATGGTCCCAAATGGAGGAAAGAAAGTTACACAAAAATATAAATTAGATGTTTTTCTCGAGGGAGTTGGGAGATGGAACAAGAAGCATTCGGGTTGGGTTTTCTTTTTTATTACTGAATTGATTCAGATTTTTCTCGTGTCTTTTTCTCCTCTTTTTATATTTATTTTTAACGTTTTGTTGAAATCAGGTTAGAAAAGATGAAGTAAGATTGAGAAAAAGTTTGTAAAAATCTTCACTAATCAACCTATATTCAGAATGCTGTCTTCTGGTTCGTTTTTTCATCGATTTCTTGAATTTTCTTGTACAAGACTTTGATCTGAATCTAGTGTAGTTTACTCAAATTCTCTCACAACGTCAATCGATGATAAATGAATTCTCGATGACAACATTTCAAACTTTTCAAGAAAAACCTGAGAAACCGAAGATCATGACGGTGGTGTCCAACATGCCGTAAGTTTCGAAAGGACAGAATTTCGCAAAAAGACGAAAAAGAAAAGTTGGTGAACCGTGTGCTTGAGACAAGTCATACCCAAAGGAGCAACTCCACCCACTTCTCTTTCGTCTGATATGAGCGAGTGAATCTCTTTTCAATTACTTCTATTTATCACTTTCGAGTAGATCTATACATGTGCATATCCTCTGGATCTTCATGTATTAGTAATGGAAATGAATAACAATATGAATCCATTATCCGTCTATTGTGTGCTGATACCCCTCTTTCCACTGGCAGGTATACGGTAATCCTTACTTTTCGAAAATCCGAAAAGGATTAGATGTGGATTTCTTTTCTCTCTAATTTTTCTTCCAATGCGTGTCCACAATTCTTCAATTTTCTAATATTTTATTTCTTTTTCTCTTTTTCTCTTTTCTCTCCTTCTATATTTTTCTTACGAAAGAATTACGAATTATCAATTCAGTTCTGATTATCAATGCCTCAATAAATCTCGTGCATTTGCTCTCGATCTCGAAGACGTTGTTGCTCTTGAGCATGTTTATACTGCAAAAGGAAGTATGATATTTGAAAGGAAAAAAGGAAACGAGACTCACTTTACTCAAGAAATTCACATCAGATTGAGCATAATAATTCATCTCTCCGTGAGGGAAATCAGGGTCATCCACTTGATTCCATATTTTGATTTTTAAGATGCAACCTGGAAAACGCAATTGTCGAATAAGCAGCTATTGAAGTAAATACCTGTTAATAGTCCACCGATTATTGCAGTTATTAAAATAACAAGTAATCCAATTGCTTGGTATTGAGCTTGGGATACATTTTCTCGATCTCCATTCAACTCTCCGCCTATCCAGTATGGATAGATATGGTAGAGTCTGAAAAACATAGCCGTTTATTTGAAAGAGGAATACAAAAAATGATTATTTAGTTACATTGAGTCACAGAAACTTACTAAAACCGTATTTCCTTCAAAAAACTTACGTCTTTCCATAACTCTCTGGCTCATAAAAATACGCGAATCCAATGCTCAGCATACCAGCTAGAATACCAGGCATCCCATGCAAATTGTGAACACCGCATGTGTCAAAAAGGTGCAAACTTTTCTCAAGTCTTGGCTGAAATTCAAAAATAACAGATATTTGACACTTGAAAGGAAACACACACTGATCCAAGCGTGTCCAATAACTGATAGAATTGCAGCGACAACACCAACGATAACAGCGTGATATGGATAGAGAACAGCGTTCGCAGCGGATCCTAAATGTTTTAAATGAATAAGTTGAAACATGAGAACTCTTACCAATAGCAACTCCTCCAGCCAAAGTTGAACTTTGAATATGAATCATATTAAATCTTCCAAGTGTATCAACACAAGAAGAAACCATAAATGTAGTGACTGTACTTGATGCCATGGCTAAATATGTGTTCATTATTGCACGATGACGAGCGTCTTCCGGTTCTTGAATAGCTGCATTGAATGATGGGAAGAAGACCCAGAGAAGAAGAGTTCCTGGAGAGATGGAATACTTTGAGAATATTGCGATTTCAAACTAACTGACCGATCATTGAGAACAAATCAGAGTGATGAATTCCACCGTGTTCATCCATTTCCATCACATTCTTTTTATGCCCAACCATTGCAGCAGCTAGACCAAAATATGCTCCGAAGGTGTGAACTGAAAGGGATCGTCCACTATCATTCACCTGGAATTCACGATAAATTTTTGGAAATTTAGAACTTAATACACTTACATGAAGATAATTGAACACAAAATGTTCCACAACAACATTGAGAAGAGTCTCAAAAAAGGCAAGAAGAAGAAACTGAACAGGAGTCAATCTTCCCAAAAGGACACCCATTGTGATGAGAACTGCTGCACAAGAAGACTCTGCTGATATCATTCTGAATACTTTCAATTAATAATAGTTTTCAAATGATCAGTTCTCACTCTGGAATTCCAATACTAAACAGTCCAGTTTCACTGAATGCAACTGTCAGAAATCCACGTAGAAGCATTGCGAATTGAATAACAAATGCAGAGAGTAGGAGGTTAACAGAGACAGCAGAGAAACCGTATCTCTTGAATAAAAGTTAACTTTTTATAACTCAAAAATCAAAACTCACTTTCAAAAATGCCATAAGGAAGCCGAATCCAACAAAAATCATAAGATGTACATCCTGGAACACTGAAATAAACTATTCATGTGACTTTTTAAAGCTCTTTCAAAACTTACACGGATAATCAGTTCCTGAATAAACCCTCCGAGAATCATCGAGTGGGTCAATGTATTTGACATATTTGGCAAATAGAACAATGAAAAGTGTTTGCATTATTCCAGCAATTATTGCGAATTGCCGTCGGTGAAGAACCGAAAACATTCCTTCTGAAAGACTGTAAAAGACAATGATATTGATAATTTTGATGAGTGAGAACTGTACGAATTCAGAAAAAAGACTTTATATATATATATATATATATATATATATATATATATATATTTACTCTAATTGACCGGCACCCCACCAGGGTGTCTGAATGATGATCGGTCTGCTTCAGAAATTTCAGGGGTTTTGAAAGTCAGTAACGTTTTCCTACAGACATATGAATTGTCAAAGTTGGAACATAGGGGTGCCGGTCTATTAGAGTAAGTACAGTATATGAAAAACAAAGATGCGCAGACAACAAAAGAACTAAATCAAAAATAGAAGATAACTGTATAATAGGTAGAATTTCAGAATTGAACCGATTTTGAACTTCCACTCCAGAGTTTAATGAATTCTTCTCCAAAACTTTCAAAATTCTACGATAGTTTTCAACTTCACTTCTAGAATCTACAGACCCCTACTCGTCAAAACGAAAAAAAAAACAAGCGAAGATCTTCTAAAAATCATCATAAAACGGAAACAATTAGTTGAATGTTGAACCAAAAAGAAACCATTCTCTTCTTTTTTTTCTCATTCGCTCTCTTCTTCTTCTCTTTTTCGTTTTGCCACAATCAGGTAATCGATATAGTTGTACTGTTTCGTCCGTCTTGTGTCATCTCATCGCCTACTTCTCATCACTCTTCTTTATTGCCACTCATCTCCTCTTTTTACGCATATCAATCTTTGTGTATCAAAAATGGTGTGCTGATGTGACCCTAAAAAACTTTGTCGCCAGCAACAAACTCGAACTTTGACAGATAAAAACATTCATAGAGCCCGCTTGGGAAAATGAGAAAACAGGGAAAAATTCACAAAAATGATAATTGTGCGGATGAGCATAAAAGAAAGGATGGTGGAACAGGGCCGAAAAAAAGGAAGATGAAAAAAGAAAGTGAGTTAACAGGGATGAGAAAATGATAACATGAACAGTTGAAGTTGTGATTTGAGATCATTCGAATTCTTCATTAAGGCAGACAAGTCGAATTGTACGAATGTGTTCGTCAGCCAGTTCAAGCGATCTGCAAAAAATTACGACTTTTAAGGTGATGTATGAAAGGACAGTTCTTACCTCAAATGACTTCCGAATGTAGTGACGACGCGTTGAAGACTAGACTTGAGCGATGCATCAACGATACGCAAAAATGTCACATCTGATTTGTCAGCGACCGACTGAAATGAAACAAAATTATTTTTGCGTTACGAAGTTTATCAATCGCGAGAAAGGATTGATAAATATTTATTTTTGATTTTTTCTTTCCGACTTCACGAATTTGTGAGAAAACTGAAATAATATAACTTACAGCTTTCGCTCTTTCGTATGTGTCGATGGCAGAAATAAGCTTGCATAAAAGAGTGATAAGTTCCTTCAAATCTTTCTGAACCACTCCAAATCGATCTTCTCCCATTGAATCAACCACCAGCATGTAAACAGCTTCAGCAGCATATGCATTCATTTGAGCATCGAAACGAGAAATAACAAGTCTCTCTGTTTTTCCGAATCCAAGATTACGGATGATTCTGTCGAAAAATCCTGCTGTCTGAGTGTTGTGAGTACGAATTGGTGCAATGTTCTGCTGCTGTCGGCTTGGTCCGGCTCCATGGTATGCCATCTCACGCATTTTTCTAGGCATCATTACAGCTTCTCGTGGCACTTCCTCGCTCTCAGCATCATGATCATCCCACGAGTATCCAACAAGACGTGCAGCAGCTACTGTCATTCTCGAACAAAGTTCATCAAGTGTGCGGATGCATGGCAAAGAAACAGCCTTCCAATTACGTGGATGTTTTCCAGGTTGTGAGAGAGAAAACACATCGACCCGACGTTGTTCGTCTTCCCATGCTACTGTACGGAGATCATGAAAAGCGAACATTCTCAGAAGTTGATCGTCAGTTTCAATAACATTTGGAAGGGATCTAATTTGATCCTGAGTTGGAGTGTGGACGGTGTATGGTGGAGGGAATGAGAATTTCATCGGCTGAAAATATTACTACTTGAGTAAAATAAGTGTGGTAAAAACGCAAACCTTCATGACTATTTGGTTAACTATCTTCATGAAAAACTTCGAGTAAAATTGTTGAGTGAAACAAACTCCGAATAAAACCATCTGAAAGGGGATATCAACGAGAAGCCACCAAACAGAGAATCCCCACAGAAGAGGACCAGCAATCAACACAAGAGCCATGGAAGCAGTGTAGGCGATGGCTGCATCGACTCCACATGTCTCGGAGACCGATCCGTACGGAAGAGATTTCACGAATTGGAGAAGAGTTTTGACAGAGTTCTGTAAACTTTCCAACATCAGAAATGTACAATAGAATGAAACGCACCACTTGAACATTAGAAAAATTCAAATGAAAATCAGATCTGAAAATAACAAGAGTAGATGACACGGCGACGGCGAATGAAATGGCAATCCACGCAAAATCTTCAAACAACGACGACTCAGCTACGGAGAAAGCCATGTATACGAAAACCAAACGATGAATAAATTCGTGAGCGACTCCAGCCCATGCGAATGTATCCGTGAGAGGAATTCGTTGTAGTTGAGTAACTGAAACAAAAAAAACTATTAAATTTAATAGGCGGAAAAATGTTTACCTTTGCAGAACTGAAGAATGAGAGCATAAGCTAATGCGACTGAGGATACCCAAATGAAAACGATCGAAGGCCACGAGCTAGGATAGATCCACCATGTTAGGGAATCTGTAACAAAAAATATAATTATAATAAAATAAAAGATTCAGTACCGTGCACCGAACTGAACGGTGACCATATCGACAGCTTCAAGATAGAAACTGTGGCGATAAATGTTAGGGCTACGAAATATCCACACACGACGCTAGCAAATCGCTTTCGCTTATCGATTTCAGAGTGAAACCAAGTCACAATCTGATCGAATATTGTGATCGGTCGGTTAAGATGGGGATAAGATGTGCTGAATGCCCGGCCCGGTGATTTCCGCAAGCTTGGCGAGGAAGATGAAATGTTCGCAGCAGGATACTCAACTTTTCTGAAAGCCATTAATCGATTTTTCTCATTTTGAGAATTAAGTTACCTTCTACTAGGGGAAAATTTGTTATACAGTTGATTGTCTGCCAGTGATGTAAATGAAGATGCAGTATCCCCCATCATTGCTGTAAGGTGTTCAGGATAGATTAAAAATTGAGCAGATTGTAGATTTTATCAAAACAAACAAATAATACAGATGAATAATACAGTTAAAATCACAGAAATTTGACGAAACTATTTCGAAAACTGCGCCAAAAAGCTGAATTCAAACACGATTTTTCATAATTATCATTGGAGCGCACTTTCATAATTGGCGGGAAAACCAAAAACTCAAACAACGGCGGTGTTCGTTTCGTCAGATGATGCTTTTTCTGGCTCGTTTTCGTCGTTATCACTTGACAAAGTGTCTGTAAATAGTGAACATATAGTTTAAAATTCAAATAAACTATCGTTAACCGGAATCATCCATAATTTCATGATCATCTTCGTAGTACAACTCAATTCCATTGACATTCTGCATTTCTTCATCGCATTTTACACAGAAAACATTCAAACAGAAGCAATTAATGCAGTAAAAAGCACTACAATGCACACATACACGAACATTTCTGGATAAAATCTATGATCCAACCCTTCTATGTCAAAAAACCTACTCTTGATCAGTAATTTTCATATCGTATTTGTCACATTTTGTGCAATCAGAACTCAAATAACCACGACTTTGCATTGATCTCCGAATAATTGCATCTTCGCCGCCCATGAAGTCTTTCTAAAAAATCGAAAGCTTGATTGTTTGTATCCAAATTAACATTTTACCTTATTATTCCCCAACATTTCAGTCAACAAATTCCGTCGACTTTGCAAAATCTTATTGTACAAGCTGAGTGCACGGATTCTGACACGGTTTGGATAGAAATGGTCAGCCAATGCGAGTGTTTGTCTTCCAAAATATGCCTGAAATTTAGTAAGAATCTCTGAACAAACTCTTTGTCATTTACTTTAACTCGACAAAGGAACAGAGCAGCGATAAACATCAAGAACATCAACGTATTCTCAGCATAATTTGGTGGATTGGGTTCCTTGAAACAACGTCTCCACCGAGTTTCTCTTTCTCGAATACTTTGTGTGAATGGGGAAAAAACGTCAAGAAACTCGTTCATAACTTCAGACATCGAACTATTTCCAGCCACTTTCAACTCGTAATGTGCAGGTGTGTCGATATTAGTTCGATTCATCAAAGTGTGCACAGTCGAGAGCGTCTGAAAATTTACTGTGAATGAATACTGGTAAAGAATTCAGTAGCAATACCGTAAAAGTTCCATAATCCAGCAAACACATGAAAAATGGAGTAACGCAAGTGATAATTGTGATGAAAATGTCTAATCGAAAGCGTGGCTTCTCTTGTTCTGTCATTTTCCATCTCCCACGGCTGACATACTGGGAAACTATTCATATGGAAGAGAATTCATACTGAATACTTACTATTTTTGCTTCCTCTGGGGTCAATGGCATCACTTTACGAGCTCCACGAAATGCACAATCTTGGTCGATTTTGTAGAATTCTTTGGTGAGAAATCGGTTTTTGAACTCATCATTGTAACTGTAGTTGTACATGAAACGAAGGGTCTGGAATAAAAAAAAACACTAATTTTAATTAAGTACAGGAATGAGAATAACTTACATAAACAAATGGCCAAATGAGGAAACAAGGCATGACACAATAACGAAGAATAAAAGAAATGACATTGATAATTCGGATGTATACATTCACAATATTCATCAAACTTTTCTTGACACTTGCTCTCAAATTCGCCGTCGTATCATCTGCTGCATTCGGCTTACCATCATCTGCTGATTGATACTCTGCTCGAATATTTTTCGCTTTCTTGATCTCCTCAATCACCGGATTCACTTTCTTCAATGCCCATTTAGCAGCTTCAATATGAACATAGAAAATCTTTTTGACAGCGAATTCAATCGCTTGAAAATATGCAGAATAGAATGGAACAGCTGCCCCTTTAACTCCTTTTCCAATAACCGCAGGCAGGGAACACACTTCTGTTGAGAATCCTTTCGCTTGGTGACAAATCTGAAATGTCTCGGTTGGGGAGTACTGTAACTTGTGACAGTACCTTCGCAGTCTTCTGTATCATATCACATGCATCTCCATGACTTCCGAAGAACCGAGCTTTGTCCTTACAGAAAAGATAAGCATCATCGAAAATATTGAGGCATTTCGTATACGGTGTCTGCAACATGTTCCTACATTGATTCGATAAACTGGCTATAACTCGATAGTGTCTTCTCATTATATCAACAAATCTGAAATTGATTCATTTGAATTGAGATCAAGCTGTTATTCCCAACTTTGTCATTTTCTCATCCAACACTAGCAACATATTCTTCACTTTGTTCATTGGACCAGCCACATTCTGTAGAAGAGCTCTGAATCTTGCTACGAGCATTGCCCCTTTATCCATCACATTTCCTTCAACGTCATTTCGAGAACTCATTACATCTATTTGAACACAAGCAACTCCAGATGCCACTTGGTGAATATTCCCTATTACATTCATTGCTGGTCCCTGAAATCCCCTCTGAAAGTGTTGAGGGGGCAAATCTAAATTACCTCAAAAGCCATAGTCACTAGAAGAATCAGAATTATATTTTTGATTTTTGTAGTCATCATAACATGTATAGAAATCATGAAATAAGTCATCAACTGAAAAAAAAATTATATGATTTTACAGTATTCCATGTTAACAACCTTTGGAAATATCAGTGTAAACATCAGAAAGACATGAATTATGGTGGAGATTGATGTTCCAATGCTGGGAAATCTCAGATTTACTATTGTTCAGAGTAAGCACAACTCACAACTCTGGATACTGAGAATATTTGAAAGAGAGCAAAAGATACATCACTATTCCAAAAGTTTCAATCATTAGAATGTTTCGAAAAAGGATTACGATTGAGTTGGCTCTGAATTTTCAGCAAAATGAGTAGATTGTTAATCAAGAGAACACCTATAACCTTGTACCATCTTCGAATAATTGATCATAAATCCCATCACTTTTCTCTTTTTTCCACGGCGGGTACAATACGGATAACCACTTTTTCAGACGCTCCGATTTTTTGAGCACACGGTTCTGACCTGATCTTTCTCTGTTGATTTTTTCGTATGATTAGTTTTGATAAATTTTTAAAAATCAGACCTTCTAATGTTATTAACCACAAATTCAAACTTGTTGACTGCTCTCTGAGCCCGACGCTTTACATTCCATAATCCAATCAAACCCATTGATTACGCTTGATTGTTACAAAAACAGTTAAATAAATTAGCTTGGACCGTGGGAGCTCAGAAAGTTTTTGTTGGCATAGGGAGAGAGTTCACGTAGAAACTATTGTGCTCCTGAACTTTTTGATTAAAAATGAGATCTTTGTAACTAACTTTCGACGTCTGATATTCGACTTCCTTTTAGAAAAAAAGTCATTTTTGATTTCCGGAGAAAGAAATCTCACTTCGAGTATTCGCACTCATAACTCATCTGACTAGATCCTTGATTTAATTGTTTAGACGACGAGTCCAAACCTTCCCAAATATGTCTATCCAAATCTCTCTCTCCAAAAAGTACAAAAGACAGGAACAGGCGTTCCTTTCCTCTCTCCGTTAATCGCTTGTTTCTCATTTCGTTCCTATAAAAAACGAGTTGCTTATCACTCGCATGCTTGTTATCATATCACTAGATCTATTGCCACTTTTCCTCCATTATTCTCATTTCCTCTTTTATCGAGAGACCGATTTGGGTCAATCCGCTATAAAGAACACCTATCTTGTCCCTTTATGACGTGTACATTACATTGAAATAAAACCAATGGGTGTGGTATGTTCTTCTCTTCTGCTTTTTTCTAGGTTGATTGCATTTCTCTGAAGAATTTCAGACTTTCCATAGAATTGTAATGTGACTTCCGTTCCTATTGTTTTCGGAATTCGTTGCGATGTCTTTTGATACAAAAAAAAAGAAGAAACATACAGAAATAAAAAAACAAAAGGTGCTTTTTTCTTCTCCTGCTTCCGATTGCTCATCATCAATCTATACCGTATACCATTCCATTCTATATAAATGTATATAGAGAGAGGAAACGAGAAAAATCACAAAAAAAGGGAGAAATATCGTCACTCTTTTATATTGTTCCATAAGAGAGAAATCGCACAAAAGGATATATTTGGTGGTGTGTGAAACCCGAAATCGTCGTGGTTACCTCTCTCTCTAGTCGACGATTTCAACAGACTTTCCACACGAACTGACTGGTTTTCGATCTACAGCCATTTTTTTTGTACTCTCTCGATTCGAAACTGAATTTGTTTTGTGTTCGGTTTGCATTTGACCCATTCTTACTTCAGTTGAGAATCTTCAATTCTTTGTCTTCAGTCTTTGATTTGATTATAAGAATTACTGATTTGTTGCCATCTCTCTCCATATTGATACTTATTTTGGGTACCAATCACAGTAGATTTTCATTTATTACCTTCAGAATTGACGGTTAGAATAACTTAAATTTGCTTCTTTTCAGAAGAATCAACATACTGTAGTTATCATTTTGGTTTGCATTATAAATTCTGAAAAGATGTATTTCAGTTTTTAGTAGAATGTTGTTTTACCAGCTTCATAATACAATATTTTCTGTAAATTTTTGATTATCCATCACTTTCAGAATCAAGACGTCTTCTCAGATGATTTTGAGAAAAAGTTAACGATGCGTACCGCAGGTGACAGTCTTTCAAACTTAGAATTGGAAACTTCAAGAAGTCGTGAAACATGAATCCTAACATTTCAGTATCCTTCTCTCAGTTGGTCAATTATCAATTTAGCTTTCCAACCGTAACCGTATTCAACTGTTTGGCTTCCACCTCCTTTCTCTTCCGTTTAATTAGCCTTTCCTCCCTCATTCTCTCCTCCCACTTTCCAATTTCCTCTCATACTTTTTTATCGTTTTTCGAGTGTCTTTTTTCTGCTTTTCATTGTGTTATTCGACCCCTTCGTGGTGCCCTCATCTTCAACCTGTTTCTTGGTTTAAACCGTTTAAACAAGTCAACATTCCTTTTTTGTCTGTCGGTCACTTTCATGTGCAGATCATTGGGAAATTGTTGCAAAAACATGAAACTAAATAGTCTTTTTACATCTGTTTTGTTTTCTTTTTATATTTCAATCATCTAAAAACCAAATAGAAAAAAGAAGAAGAAGACAAATGAGACAGTAGGCAAACATGAACATGTACTCGATAGTTTTGTCGGCTTGGCGATTTTTCCTCCTCCCGGAATAAATCTGTTTTGTTTTGTCGAAAACTCGAAATAATGTTTTTGTATGTGTTCTGCTGCTATCCCTGCTGAATGGTGTGAATAGACATGTTCTTTCGTTTTTAGCCAACAAAAAGTAAGAGAGATGCCACGTTTTGATGTTCTCACAGTACTGATTTTCAATTCAGTTTTGCATTTCTTTTTTGTATTTCATTGTGTTCACGGCCTTCTTTTATAATTTTTTTTGAATTCAATAAAAACTTCGGTTTTTTGAAAGCTGTAAAGTTTTTGCTATTTCAAGCTGCACGTTACAGTACTAGCCAAAAAATGGATGTATTTTTCTTGAGCTTTCAATGAAAAGCGGTTTCCTCTGAGAGTATTTTATCTGTAGCTCCCAAGTAAACTTAAAAACTCTTCTCTGGTAAATTTTTCCTTTTCTCTATCTAAAAACGAAAGAAATTAGAATCAGTCAGCTCAATGAGCAATGAGGAGAGCACTAACAAATAGTCAATAACTACCAAAATTTGAATCTGAATCAGCACTATACACCATCCTGAAAACACCGTGACATGCATTCAGAGATTTCATTTTTTTCTAGATTAACTCACTATCAGAACCTTTCTGATTTCAAGCTCAAATCCTAATTATCAAAAAACTAGAAGTTGTAGAAACTCCTTCCTGAGAACTTCTTCCAGATTTTTACTTGTTTTTCTATTTCATGTAACTTAACCCGTCAATATTCTCTACAAGCTCTTCCTTGTTTCCTCACATTACTGATCTCAAGAACTCCTTCCTAAAACTCCCAACCATTTCCCCCATTTTTCCCAACTTACAAGAAATACATATGTATTTACTAGTTGACATCACCTGATCCCCCTTCTAATCCTATCAAAAACGATTGACCTCTGACGATAAATCAAAAACCAAACTAGCGCAGTCAATTCCTTTGCGCGTTCTTGAAATAGGTGTGACAATCCAATCCCTTTTCCTCCTCTCCCCTTGACGCCGCCGTACAAGCATATCAGAAAAAAGAGATAAGAAGAATTAAAAGAAGACGTCGACATTGATATCATTGTTAATCAGTGAGTGATGGGTGGAGTGTGTAGTACGTGCTGATAGCCTCCTTCCGCGCATTTCCTAACCGTTATTCCTACCTCCCGTCGTCTGCTTCTATTCGTATTCTACCAATTCGTTCTCTCTTTACTCTTGAAATTAACTCTTGAATGGCATCGTTGTAAAAATGATGATCGCAGCTCCAACATCATCGTCCAAAAGGGTCGAAGACGGAGGCAACTTCTCAGCAGATTCACAACAATCACCACCAATTAATTCTGATGACGAGCAGCTTGACGACACTCCGTTTTTGAGTCATCAACTGTCCGACGATCACGAATCGTTTTCTGAGGTGAGAGTGGAGGTATTATTCAAAAAGATGTATTGTTGGCATGAAGAGTATAAAATCTGTTTTCTTTTGTTGGTTCTAGTCAAAACTTTTGAATAGATCAGATCATTCAACCAGAGGTTTGGAAGTCATTGAACACTTCGTGGCATTATTTTTCGAAATGTTCTTATGAAGATATCAGAACTTTTAATATTTCCGACTTCTTACAGTAACATCAACTTCAAATTTTCAGAAGTTTCTACGCAACATTCTGACACACGATTATCAGAATCTGATGCCACGTCGAAGAGAGAAATTTGTCGAAATCACAAAAACTGTCACCGTCACAGAGGTCAGTCAATCTCTTGTTTTCTTCTTTCTTATTGTTTTTTCACCTCCTCCGTTAAGTAATAATCGATCGATTAGATTTTATATGTGATCAGTGACATTGTTTGTTTCATTTTTCAATTTTCATCTTCCTCCCATCTCCTTCAAATTCCATCTTCTTCTTTTTTCGTCTCATGTTTTTCTTCAATTCTTCTCAGTGTGAAATTCGTTCTGACACCTGCAAAAAACCAACTTCCACACTTTTCATTCTTCTGATACCCATCAGCATTCTTTTACTTTTCTTTCACTATCTTCAAAACCAATCAAGAACCGAATACTGAACTTTCACCCGAAATGATCCCCTCGTTTCTGCGCATTCTCTCTCTTTCTCTCTGCGTCTTTGTTTCTTTTCACTTTCAGAGGAAGAGGAAGTTTTGAAAGAGAGAGGGATAGATAGAGGGAAAGTGTAAAAGAGAATATGGAATTTAATTATTACATGAGGGAGATTGGTTGGATTGGTTGGGAACGATATGAATCCAGGAATGAGTTATTTGGAGACTAGATTGTACTAGCCTCATGAAATTTCAGTGTAAGGAATCGTTTTTAATGAGTTACTAGCATTTAAGAATTTCAGTGTTTGGTTTCACTGTCATTACAATGAAAAATTCTGAAAGTGAGCTCATCAAATGTCATCAAATCCATTTACGGCTTCCCATTTCTTTCACATCAATAGCCAATTCAAACAATTCTAATTTCAGATAGTCAACGGAGCACCAGATAAGCATCCGTCATCTTGTGAAGTTAAAGTGACAAACGTTTCACCGGCTGGCCCTCATCCGGTTAACGTTTCAATCAAACATTTACACGAGAAATGGCATTCCTGTGAAGAGTTGGACAAATCAGACGACGGAGGAGACTTGGGAAAAGGGACCGTTATTCGTATTCAAGAGACACATAAACCATTCAATTATACTCAAAAGAAACAACAACAGAAACCTACTAAATTTGTCTACGAAGACGTAGTTAATACAAAGGTTTGTTAAACTCTCTTTGTGTTTTCCAAAATAATTTTCAGATGGAAAGCTCAACAAGGTCTCGACCACCATCATCAGCCAATAGCACATTATTCAACCGGTCTAGTGATAATATCATAGATTTAGAATTTAGACATCCAGTTCTCATTGAAACATCAGAGAAAACTGATCAGAAACAGAATGGAACCAATGGTACTAGGCGCCGATTTGCTGATTTGAGAAAGAAAGTTTCGACGACAACGAAGACTTCGGTGACTGAAACAGAAAAAGTGACGACTACAAGGAGGAGTAGCAGTGCTCACAGTACATCTTCTAGAAGGTAAGAATTACAGAAACAGATTAATATTCGTATAATTTATTTTTCAGAAGTTATGGAAAACCGGTAGTTAACACTCTCTATTACCGAAAGTTTGTTGATGAAGAAACGAAAGGGGGAGATGAAGATTCAAGTGATTCTGGAAGTGTCGTCATCCATCGAGACTCTGTTACTCGTCGTTCTCGCTCTGCAGATCATCTTCAGAAGTCTTCATCTCCAACTATGTCACCAATTGCTCCTCCAAGAAAACGGTTGGGAAGAGAAGAGTCATTGCATTATTATAGAGATGATGAAGAAGTGATTGGAGAGAAAGTTGAATCTGAACAGAAGAGAAGAGTCACTGTGAAATCTCCAGAACCTGGAAACACGTCGGTTTCTATGAATGATACTGTGGAGGGACGGAATATCACAGCTGGAATAACTTCAGTTTCAATGAATGACACCTGCACCGACACTTCTTATGAATCTAGATTCTCCACTATTCCGAGAGCAAGAAGTTCACCGCCAACTACTCATCGAGTGAATCATATCCACGTCAATGTTATTGGACCAATCAGAACTCCAGAATCAGAAAGAAGACATAAAGTTGCAGGAAGAGTTGGAGAAGATATCACAATGGATATCTACATTGAAAGAAGGCATTCAGCTGTTGATTCCAGAAGAGGATCTCATGTATCACATGGTTCTGCGGCAGAAGCTCCACCAAAGCCTCCAAGAAGATCAAAATATGAAGAAAACATCCGAATTGGAGAACCAATTGCCACGTCTACACCAATGACAACAATCGAAAGAAAGCAGACAAGAGAGGAACGAGTTTCAACAGAAAGTGGTGAATCAAGTAGGAAAAGTACCAGAAGTGCTCGTCCTCCAGATATAAATATCATTGAATGTGAGACATTCCTTCGAGAAACAAGGTCTCCAGCCAGAACTCCAGCTACTCCAATTGTCGTAATCAATCAAACTCCATCATCCAGAAGAGGATCTCAAGATTTACTCGGTGAACCGGGACAACGTCGTCGGAAGAGCACTGTAACAGATATCGATTGGTATGCTGCATTCAATATGAAGGTGTGTTGCGGTGTCTAGAAAACCGGATAAACAGGGGGATTATTGACGCAATTTAGTTAGTTTTTTACAACAAAAAAAGCAAACCGTTTAGTTCACTTTTTATGTAACTTTTTTCTTCTTCAACTGTAAAAAATGGTGTTCGATATTTCAAAAATAGTGAAGATATTCAAGAAGAAAAAGAAAAAGAAAGTGAGTTGATGAACAGTTAAAGAATTAACCTAGGAAAAATGTGCACTTAATACATCTATTTCCAGGATCCATCTTCACCAACCAAACCAGTTCGTCCTCCATTCGTATCTCATGCAGATGAGAGAAAAGCGTCAAGAGATGTGATGAGACGAAGAGCTTCTGATTCTTCAATGATAGGACTTCCACCTGCTGATATTGATTTGAATCAGATCTTTGTTTGTACGGCACCATATGAAATCAAAAAAGAAGAGAAATGTCAATGCAATGCTTGTCGATTGATTCGAATGTCGGAAGTTGAGAGGGAATCTCGAATTGAAAGAGCTAGTCGATCAAGACAGAGTCGATCTTTCACAAGAATGACTGAATACGTAAGTTAAATTTTAAACTTTTGCACTGAAAACTGGTTTTATTTAGGAAACTCGAGCAAGCACACTGCCATCTAGATACCGCACATCTCCAGTTACCATTGAATTGGAAGACATCTTCAATCCGAAACCATCATCACCTCCTGCTATCAATACGAAGCCACCAACGCCTCCAGCTCGTCGTCGTCATGCACCAACTTCTCCAACACCGCCGCCATCCCAATCATCCTTCGTTGATGAGCCGTCACCACTTCCACCATCGCGCCATCTTGTCACCTCTACAATCGATCGGAAACAGGTGACGCCGGTGACTACTAACTCGAGGGATTCTGGTTCTCAGTTGCATGAAAATACTCGCAATCAGTTGCTTAACTCTCCTGACGATTGGGTTGGTCAGATGATGAACGACGCTAATGAATGGGAAAATAGAGTAATTAGTCGAAAGTCCTCAGTTTTATCAACATCCTCCTCGACGGCTAGAAAAGTTTCAGTGGCTAGACGGATTAGTGTAGACGAATTGAGAAAACCAGAGAAGAGAAAGTCTCGAGAAGCAGTTCCTTTGCCACCTTCTGATGTCAGTATTGATGATATTTTCACTGCTTTGAATCCGAAAAGACAAGAAGTTCCGAAGAATACCGAAAAGAAAACATTCATTGTAACTAGGAAACAAAGAGCTCAAGATGTGGATGTCATTGATTTTGAGAAGGATCGTAAATCACCAGTGGCACCTCCAAGAAGCAGAAGCACTGGAAGAACTCACACATCAGAAGCCACAATCACAATGGGCGGCACAACTGAAACCCAGGACAAAGAAGACAAGAAGATCAAGCAGAGAGTCAAAGATTTCAGCGAGGAATTGATCAGAGATGAGAAATTCATTGATAAAAAATCCGATATCAGAAACACAGAAGGTTCTACAGATAAAGTCTTCAAACCATCAAGCGTAGAAATAGAGATTCCACTCAATGAAGAACCTGTTACATCAACTGCTTCAATAAAGATGAGGCCATCTGAGGATAAAGAAGAACGCCTGAGACAGGTTGAGTCACCAGTACCATCCGATCATGTGGCTCCAGGCAACGTTGAATCAGAAAAGAAGGAGAACAGAACATCCGCTGTCAGCATTGACTTGGACAAAGTATTTGTTGAAGGATCAATCAGAAAATCTGATAATGACGTGTCTGATGAGAGAATTCGTCGTGGAATTGAGGAGTTCGAGAAAGTTAAGCAAGAGAAGGAAGCACAAAGAAGTGGAGTCGTCGTGACAACTCATTCCGGCAAACAGCGTTTCGATCAGTCTGATATATCTATGGATGATGTATTCAACACTTCTCAGCAAAAACATCAGACTTCCCATGAAATCCAACGACCGGAACAAGCAGAATCCACGACTGTCGTCTCATCAGATAAACCAACGGAGTCGGCTAGCTTCAATTTAGATAATGTTTTTGTGACAACTGATAGCAGAAAACCAGAAGATGATGAGGAAGAGCGACATATTCAAAGAAGAATCGAGGAGTTCAAAAAAACTGAAGAGGAAAAGAAGGCCCAGAGGACAACAGAATCTATTTCTTCTTCTCATCACCGAATCTTCGATGACTCCAAAATCTCGATGGACGACGTCTTCAGTTCATCGAAACCAGAACAAGAAGATTCCGCGGAGAGAAGTAAACCGGATGCTGAAACATCCACCGCGACGGCATCGGCCGAGTCTAAGGAATCAGCCAGCATCAATTTGGAAGGTGTTTTCATAACTGAAAGAAATAAAAAAGCTGAGGAAGTTGATGAAGAAGAGCATATTCGACGAAGAATCGAAGAATTCAAGAGAGCTGAGGAAGAAAAGAAGATTCAAAGAGCTACAGAGTCACATTCTTCTTCCCACATAATCTTCGATGAATCCAACATTTCAATGGACGACGTTTTCAATGTATCTCAAACTGAGCGAGATTCTTCGACTGTCAATAAGAAACCAACGGAAGAGGAGGAGGAAGATCAACGTATTCAAGAGAGAATCGAAGAATTCAGAAGAACAGAAACAGAGAAAGAGAGTCAAAGAACAACAGAAACTCATGCCTCTCACAGAATCTATGACGATTCGAATGTTTCAATGGATGACGTATTTGGTTCAGAGAATAAGACTGATGAGATCACAGTTCCAAAAGAAGAACCAAAAGAGACTTTGACTTCTTCTATCACCATGAGACCTCCAGATGCTAAAACAACTGAAGTTTCTACACCAACAACGGAACCAGAGAAAGAAAACAGCCGAACTTCGGCTGTCAGCATCGACCTGGACAAGGTGTTTGTTGAAGGATCAATCCGAAAATCTGATGATGACGTGTCTGATGAGAAAATTCGTCGTGGAATCGAAGAGTTTGAGAGAGCCAAGCAAGAGAAGGAAGCTCAGAGAAGTGGAGTTGTTGTGACTACTCACTCAAGTAAACATTTGTTCGACGAATCTGATATTTCAATGGATGAAGTTTTCAACACTTCTCGGCCTAGTCAAGATTCTACTGTTGAAGTTGAAAGACCGACACAAACAGAATCAGTCAACATAGTCTTGAACGATGAGTCAATAGAGCGAGAAGAACGGCACATCCGAGAAAGAATAGAAGAGTTTGAGAGGGCTGAAGAAGAAAAGAAGATTCAAAGAACCATCGAGCCTCATTCTTCCCACCACTTTGAGACTGGTATGCAGAAGTCTCAAATTCCAATGGAAGACGTGTTTAATGCAGATAATAAGGAAGTCGAAGTTGTTATTCCTTTGAAAGATTCTTCTGATGATACTGCTTCTGATGAAGAAGCCGCCCGTTCTGAAGTATCAGCTTCCAAACCTGTGACTTTTTCCGAAGATGTTGATACGGATGACAAGAAGGAGGAACACAGAAAATCCGCTGTCAGCATCGACCTGGACAAAGTATTTGTTGAAGGATCGGCCGGGAAATCTGATAATGACGTGTCTGATGAGAGAATTCGTCGTGGAATTGAGGAGTTCGAGAAAGCCAAGCAAGAGAAGGAAGCACAAAGAAGTGGAGTTGTCGTTACAACTCATTCAAGCAAGCATCTCTTTGATCAGTCCGATATCTCTATGGATGACGTCTTCAACACCTCTCGATCTCAAGACGATTCCACTACAGATAAACCAGAAGATCGGGAAGAAGAACACATCCTAGAGAGAATCGAAGAATTCCAACAAGCCGAAGAAGAAAAACAAACTCAAAGATCTATCGAGCCTCATTCTTCCCACCAAAGCATTGAAGTCGAGTTAGACCAATCATCAATTTCAATGGACGAAGTTTTTAGTTCTGAAAACAAGGAAACAGAAATCGCCATTCCTTTGCAAGGATCAACTGATAATGAAGCAAGAGAACCTTCAGAAGACGATAACTCTACTCCATCCAACTCATCGCCTGTTGCTTCGAAAGGAATTGATGAGAAGCATACAGAAAAAAGAAAATCTTCCGTCTGTATTGACTTGGACAAAGTATTCGTTGAAGGATCAGCTTCAAAATCATCAAATGATGTTTCTGACGAAAAAATTCGAAGAGGAATTGTAGAGTTTGAAAGAGCTAGGCAAGAGAAGGAAGCTCAGAGAAGTGGAGTCGTCGTGACAACTCATTCAAGTAAACACCTTTTCGATGAATCTGATATTTCGATGGATGATGTCTTCAATATTTCTCGATCTGGACAACATTCGACTGTAAAAGTTGAAAGACCTGAACAGACGGAATCAGCAACCATCACTTTGAAAGAAGAGCAGATAAATCAAGAAGAGAAACACATCCGAGAAAGAATTGAAGAGTTCCAACAGGCTGAGGAAGAAAAGAATATTCAACGAACAACAGAAGATAATGTGTCGCATGAACACTTCAAATCCGACTTGAGTGAATCGAACATCTCAATGGACGACGTCTTCAACACTTCTCAACAAACCCATATACCATCTTCTGAGATATCGTCGTCATACTACAACATATCTGAAGAAGTGAACTCTCCGGAAGTCAAATCTAATACGAGTAAGAAATTCGATGAGTCCAACGTATCAACGGATGATGTATACGGAGCTACCGTTTCAAACGTCAAAATGTCTGAAGATGAAAACACCACATTGTCATATTCACTGGATGACCCGAAGATCGATGTGACAACTGATGAAGAGGAAACGACAAGGAATAAGACCACTACTCGCACGGAAACCGAAACAGATTCATCCACTAGAAGATATTATAGAACGGATCAGCCATCGTCATCAACCGGAAACGTAATTTCAACGGGTACTATTCAACTTGATAATACAGATGGAGCCGAGAAGAATAACGACGATTCAGTTACTTCTACAGCCTTTTTCAACTTGGATGACATTTTTGTAAAAGGAGTTGGAACTTCTCGAAAAGAAGATGATGAGAAGAAGATTCAGAGAGGAATAGAAGAATTCCAGAGAGCAAATCGAGAGAAAGAATCACAAAGATCTTTGATTTCGGAACCGTCTCATTCGAGAAAGATCACCTTTGACGACTCTAGCATTTCATTAGATGATGTTTTCAATTCAACCAAAATGAAGGACACTGAACATTCACATGATGAACCTGTTATTACATCTTCTTCCTCTATCCGAATGATACCATCTGAAGAGAGAGTTAGAGACGACCCATCTAGACCTCAGCCAGAAAACACAGAAAACAAAAAGGAGGGAAACAGAACATACGCTGTCAGCATCGACCTGGATAAAGTATTTGTTGAAGGGTCGGCCGGGAAATCATCAAATGATGCTTCTGATGAGAAGATTCGTCGTGGAATTGAAGAGTTCGAGAAAGCCAAACAGGAGAAGGAAGCTCAAAGAAGTGGAGTTGTCGTGACAACTCATTCAAGTAAACACCTTTTCGATGAATCTGATATTTCAATGGATGATGTCTTCAACATTTCTCAACCTGACCAACATTCGACTGTAAAAGTTGAATCTCCAGAACAGACAGGATCCGATAATATAATTTTCAAAGATCGGCAGATAGATCAAGAAGAGAAACACATCCAAGAAAGAATTGAAGAGTTCCAAAAGGCTGAGGAAGAGAAGAAGATTCAAAGAACCACCGATGATCATGATTCTCATGAACACTTTGAATCCGACTTCAATGAATCCAATATCTCTATGGATGATGTTTTCAATACGTCCATTTCGAGACAAAATTTGTCAGCCCATCGCTCTCACAAGTCGCTGGCTCCCACACCTGAGAAACCCGGAAACTCTGCCGGCCTCACCATGGATAGCGTTTCTGTACCGAGTGGTAGCCTCCAATCAGATGAAGCGCATGATGAGGAAAAACACATCCGACAAAGAATTGAGGAGTTCGAGGAAGAGAAGAAGATTCAAAGAACCGTTGAGCCTCATTCTCCCATTCACCACCATATATTCGAAGAATCAAACATTTCAATGGAAGATGTGTTCAATATATCTCAACAAAAGCCGGAAAACGAGATCGATGAAGAAGGAAAACATATTCAAAGAAGAATCGAGGAATTCAAAAAAGCTGAAGAAGAAAAGAAGGCCCAGATGACAACAGAGTCTCATTCTTCTTCTCGTCACCGAATTTTTGATGACTCTAACATCTCCATGGACGATGTGTTCAATACTAGCTCTTCTTCCAGACAAGGATATACTTCACAAATGTCGACGACTCCAGGATTCATAAAAACAACATTTGACTCTGAGAAAACCACAACGACGACAGCAACTCGAACTGAAACTACTTCTGATTCATATTCCAAGAAAACTATTACCTCTCTCGATGATCTATTTGGTCCACAAACTGCCACTCCTCCAGTCATTTCAATCTCTGCCATATCACTTGATCCCTCCAATCAGCCATCATCTTCACCTACTGCTCCTCCACGTAAACATCAGAATCTCTCTTCCCTTTTGGTGCCTGGTAAATGGAATGAGTCGATGATGTCAAATGCATCAACAATTAGCCTCGATGATTCCTTCAACAACTCTTTTGTCAAGTCAGGAAACTCAACTGTCTACGAACCGAAACTGAGAAAACCGTTGAGTCTTCCAGTTGATAACTGGATTGATAATATGGTATCAACTATGACTGATGAGGCAACGAAAGAAGCTCCGAAAACACCAAAAACACCAATGACTCCAGCCGAAAACTATTATCGATCACCAACGAGAATAAGCCAGGAGATCAAGTATGAATGGGTTGCAAAGTTGATTGAAGATGACGAAGATAAGAAGAAGACAGAAGAAAAAGAAGGAGATCAATCAGAAGAAGAACATCTTCAGAAGCAGGATAACACCTGGGTGTCTAGTGTTGTGTACCGTCCAACATTGGAGACAAGTGCTTATACTCTGAGAGCAAGTCAGCTGGAGCCAGAACACAAGAGAGAAGATATTGACATGGATCGAGTGTTCGATGAGTGTCTGATGGGAAAGAAGAAGGATGACGAGATCTGCGAATGCTCAGCTTGTCGGCTGACAGAGCAAGAGTTGGAGGAATTGAAAAAGAGAAAGGTGAGAATTATGGGATTTTGTTTTTTTTTTCCGCGCCTCGAACTAAGTTTCATGGTTCATTCTTAATTTTTATTCACTCAATGTATTTAATTGCAGATCGAGAATGAAAACAAGGCAAGAGAAGAGAGACAGTCAGTGCAGTACGAGACGAGACACGTGACTGTTACGAATCCGTCTGATATTTCAATTGATGACGTTTTCAATCCAGAAGGTACAGTTTTTATAAAATTATCTCAAAAACAACTAAATATTTTCAGTACAACTGAGCATTCAAACCGATCATGTTCAAGTTCCATCCACCTCCTCCCCGCCAATTCAATCCACTCGAACATATTACATTTCTCCGAAAGTCTCAGAGACCGTGACAACAACGCATCAATGGAAAGATGCTGATATTTCAATGGATGAGATATTCAGTCCAGTGTCTTCGACTACTAATGAGAATAGAAGATTCTCGAATTTCTATGAAGACCGAAGTGGGTGGGACACGATAGGAAGTGAGGATAGTGGAGTTATGTCAGGAGGAGATAGAGGCAGGAGACGGTCCACGAGAATTACGGATCATGTCATCGATGAAGCTTTCAAGGGAATCTTCGATTCACAACCAACTACGTCGTCTGCGATTATAAAGCTTGAAGAACCATCGTAAGAATTTTTCTCTTCTTAAAAATTTAAGAAATTAACTAGGTTGAAATTTCAGGGCACAGTACGATGACTACTACATCACTTCTCTCCATCAAGATGAGGTTGACAGGAGTGATTCTGATGTTGATGGTGATAACCTTGATGTCAGTCAATTTGTCGATGATATTCTTGGAAAGAGTTTGGATGAAGCTGCATTTTTGAGCAGTACCAAGTCACTCAGAGGTATTTTTGTGTGTTCCATCTAGTAGTCTAATCAATTAATCCCTTTCAGATTACACAGATACTTCAATTGACCGGAAGAAGTCAGGAGACAGAGTACACCCTTACTACCGTACGAGAACTGATACTTCCATTGACAGAAGAGTGAAACCAGCAGTGATAAACGAGGATTTGGAAACGATTGAGCATCATTCAAACGATGAAATCATGAAGTTGGTGTTCGTTGATCCAAATGACCCTTCTATCTCAAAGTCTGAATCGCGAAGAAGTCTCAGTTTGCCTCGTAACAAATCAATCACAAAACCAAGTGACGAAGAACTTCTGGAGATTGAAATCAAGCCAGAATACTTTATAATCAAAGGATCATATTCTCTTCTCATCCCCAAATCAGACCCTCTTGGACTCATGTTGCAGGTGAGCTCTTTTTGTGTAATTTGGCGTCACAGTGTTTACGTATTTTCAGAAACTCCGTGAGCAGAACGATTCATTAGCCACTTTGGACTTTTCATTGACAAGAAAATTGAAAAAGTTGCTGGTAGATTGTATCAGGGAGAGAGCTGGTTGTTTGGATATGACATCTGCTTCATCGAAATGTATGTGGGAATTAGATATGGAGATACAGAGAGTTTCATGAAAACTATAATTACTTTTTAATACATTTTTAACGTGAAACACACAAGTTTACACGATATTTGGTCCAGTTTGCAAGAGGAATTTTTAATTTTGGTAAAGCACTGAGTCCCACTGAGTTTTGAAATGACTTCTAGTCCACGTTCGTTTCTAGGTAAAGTCAATCTAGTTGAAGTTATTCCATTTTGAGTTGGCTTGAAATGTTGAAATTCCCTGAGCACAGGCAACTCTTTGGCCTTGGCAACAGCAAAAACAGCACTTCGATTCCCACGAAATCTAAACTATTCAGTTGAATAAAACATTCATATTCATATTTATTTATAGATGAAGGCCTTCTCTCGTCTCGCGGTCAAAGTTTAATCGAGTCCATCGACTACGCATCGGCCACTTTTTTGAAGATGAACGTGGACAAGTACGAGCCGACACGCAATCCAAATGGAGTCGTTAACTTCTGCACTGCCGAGAATAACATCTGCACTCCTCTTTTAGAAGAGCGGTTCAAACATCTTGAGCTGTTTTTCCCAAACACCGAACATCTTGTGAGATATCCGCCAAGCGGGGGATGGCCAGAGGCTCGGGAAGTGCTGGTCAAATACTTCAAAGAGTTTATGGGAGCTAGAGTGACTGTGGACGAGTTGGCATTGACACCTTCTACTCGAACTGGTTATGATGTTACGAGTTATTGTTTGTTTGAACAGGATGGTAGGTCTAGAGAGGGAGTTCACAAATGAAAAACTCTTATTCAGATATTCTTCTGACCAATGGACCTGTTTACGCTGGAACAGTTTCGAATGTTCAGGAAAAAGCTCAGTGTCAGGTGGCTTGTGTGGAGGTAAATAACACATTTTTCAGATTCAAAAAAATAATCGATTTTCAGACTGATCTTTCGAATCCGCGTCTTGATGTGAAAATGTATGAGGAAGAATTAAATCGACAAATTGCCCTCGAGAATACAGTATCTGGAGTGATAATTGTCAATCCACACAATCCACTTGGAGTCACTTTCCCACCAGAAGAAGTTGTCAATTTATGCAACTGGGCTGCTTCGAAAAATCTGCACGTAGTCATCGATGAAGTGTTCGCCAACTGTGTCTTCGATAAATCAAACTCAAAGTTCCGCCCGTTCCTTTCCTACCGTCATCGTGTTCATCGCCCAGAGAATGTTGCTTGGTTATGGAGTGTCAGTAAGGATTTCGGATTGCCTGGTCTTAAATTTGCAGTTATTCATTCGGCAAACAAAGGTCTTCGTCAAGCTGCAACTAAACTTCAGATGTATTATCCATGTTCTCCATTTGTTCAAGATTTTGCAATCAACTTGTTGTCAGATTCAGGTTTGTGGAAAATCAGAAATATTCTAATTTTCATGAAAATACCTAAATTGGAGAGCTTGACACTCTTTCAAAGATTTACCTTTATGTGGAACTTTCTGAAACTAGAACCGATTTTTAAACCAAATTGTTTTCCAGAGTGGCTTCGTGAATTCCATACCGAAGTGAATAGACGCATTTCAATTCACTATCGTTACACTACTGAAAACTTGGAAAGACTGGAAATCCCATTCGTTCCAGCTCAAGCAGGAATCTTTGTTTTTGCTGATTTCTCAAAGGTAATCACCACTTTCCAGATTTCCCTAAATTTCATATTTTCAGCATTTATCCTCAAATAATTCTGCTGGCGAACTCGAACTATTTGATCGTATCGCCTCTGCAGGTGTGATGTTAACTCCCGGTGTTCATCAGAAATGCCACGTGTTCGGATGGTTCCGTATCGTTTTTGCGTGTACAAAAGAAGAGCTTGAAGAAGGATTCAGAAGACTTTTCGTACATCTTGGAAGTCATCTTCATCCAATTGGAACTGTTCATTATGATAATTAATAAGATCGCTTTACTTTTTAAAATTTGTTTTTCAACCGTTTCACACCTACTTATTTCATGTGATAACCCATTTTTCTTTCCTATTTCTTTCTATTTTATTGCTTCTCTGCCACTTTATTTTCCTTTTTCTTTCTTCGCTACATAAATACATGGATGTATGTGCACTTTTTGCCCCATTCTTCTCTCTCTTTTTTGGATGGCACAGGAGTAGACGGCGCCCGAATGTGCCTGGCACGACGGACCTCCCAGTGTTCGGCGACTCGGGGAAAATTTTGACAAGCGTGTCAAGTTTTTTATGAACTTCAGCTGGTCGTCTCGTTATTTTTTCAACGGAAAAATGTGAGAAACATGTGAAGAAAAGAGAAAAAGAAGACATTTTTGAGTGATTGCGTTCAGGGAATTGAGTTGGAAGTTCAAAGAGAATGAGCACTTTGTTCTGATTAGCAACTGACTGTTGTCTGGCTCGGCGATACCAAATATAACCTGGGTCTGATTACCCGTTTCTGAAATTCTTGTTAACTGAAGAAACTATGAATGCCTGACTTCTGAATATTACATCCCAAAAGTTGTTGATATTCTCATTCGTGTGTTTTGCTCAACTTTGCTCAGCAGTCAATTTCAAATCCAAGATCATTCCATGCTCGTAAATCTAAAGATCCCCAATTGACGCCAGAAAAATAAACCTTTCTAAGCTATGAGTAAGCCCAAATCTGTTAGTACGGATTGATGTTTCCAAAGGTTTTTGGATAAAATGGAATTATCTCAGAAATTTTCTGTGAACAACTCAAGATTATTGGAAATCTGGATTTCTGTGGAGACATTGGTCCTAGAAAATGAGCTGCATGGTTCTGGAATTTTTGAGAAAACTTGTCAGGAGAGAACAGTTCTATGGCTTTTTTCTATGGATATGGATTTTTCAAAGAGATTCGTTCAGAAAGATGTGTTCTCAAAATGTTTCTGAATTATTTCAGTTTTCTGGACAGCTTCTTACTCAAAAACTAGATACTCCCGGTTTTTCGATTTCCTTTCAAGCGCGGATTCTGGCTACGTAATAAGGAATGTCTCTTGCAACTATGCAATTGGTCAAACAAGGAAGCAGATATTTTCAGCAGCAATTACTACGGTATCCAATTATTCTGGGGCAATCAGTCTCCCAGACAAACGTGATTAACTCATGACTCACCGCGAAGCAATATATCAACTATTTATGCCCATTTAAAACTGAAAACCCACATAAATTTCTTTCGACAAACTTTCTTGTAAATGTTTCACATAGATCACATGTCTTTCCTCACACATACTCAACTTTCCCCATAAAATATAACTGCTCCCTCCTCCAGATAAAAGGGAGTAAAGAACAAGAATATCTGACAACTTTTAAAAGAGCATTTACTTGTTTGTTGTTGTTTTTTGTTGCTCTTCATTTCTTTCGGTGCCCTTTTCCTCCCAATTCAATTCAATTTTCCACCCTCTTTTTCTTATTCTCCCACGCCTTCCGAAGCCATCTTCCATTCCAATTTTCTCAACTCGATCTACAATCATCATCAACATCTCCTCACTATGTCTCTGGTTTTGTTCCATTTTTTCTGCGCGATCGTTTGCTCAAAAGATTACATTATTTACCGTCAGTTAGTTTGTCTTTCTCCCCTTCATTTTTCTGAGTTTCACAAAAATCTATTCTCGTTTTATATTCCATTTTTACAAAAAACAAAACAGATGACCAACTGACTCAGAGAATATTGAATATTCAATTGGTGATAAGTGATAAGAGAGAGTGTGAGCGCGGCGCCATGAAATCGGGAGACTGGCACGTCTGTCTGGAGCCATCACCAAAAATTTCACTCTTTCACCATCTTTTACATCTTATCATTGTTTCTCACTTTAATGGACATGTGCCAGTTCGCTTTTTTTAGAATACAAGAACCTTTTCCACAAAATTTCTTCCTCGAGTTCACTCCGTCCTATAATTGTAATCCGTTTTGAAATCATATCGACCGCTTACGAATTCATTCCAAAGATAGATAAAATAGTATATGCACACTGCTTTCACTGTTTTCTTATCAATATTTTAATACCGCCGCATCAAATTATTGAGAAAGTTTCACCCGTGATTTATCAGATGTGGCGAGAAGAAATTGGGGTGAGAGCAGGCTACAGTAATTAATAATTCATTTTTTGGAAAAGTCGATCGGGATGGTTGTTTAAAGTTGCTTGCAAGAATTTAAATGTTCTCAAAATTTCACTGAGCTGTTCGATCATGATCATTATATGACCTGACTTATCCGTTACTACTTCGAATCCATTTTGTATGATCACTGCTTGTTTACCACTTTGTTTCAGGGTATATAAGGCACAAAACATGAAAGTGTTGCCAGTTTCCAAATGAAATTTCTGACCTCACAGCTCTCAATCTCGTTAGAATTACTGAGATCCCGCTGTTCGGTAGCAATCTCTTTTTAGAACTTCCAATTAAATTTAACACTCAGATCACTACCAATTGTATTTTGTGAATAAGAGGTAGTGCAATAAAAACGAGATTTCCCGCGGATTTGAGTACCATTTCACCATTTTAACTGTGGCCACACCCAGATAAAATCACTTGTTTTTTGTGACATAACACCCCATGGACCCCAGTGAAGATCTAGTAGAAAAAACCTTCAAAACCAAATTTTACGATTTGGCTTCGGTCGTCGCGGGTCAATTAAACACACACTGGCCAAGGGGGTGACTTCGGATACTTTTATGAGATTCTCAAAACAGCCGATCGGCCGTTGACCTCCTCTCCCTCTACTTTTCGTTCGTTCTGCCCCATTCCTTCCTCTTCTTCGGGTTTTTTCTTCGCTGTCATTTCCTCTTGTTCTTCTACTTGACGGAGTTCTGATACCTTTTTACAAAAAGAGAAAAGGTGGAGGTGTGATGTGACATTTAGAAGAATGAATGCGTTGCTACACCGGAAAAAGTAGGTGGATGCCGAAATAGGGAGAAGAATGATTTCACTATCGGAAACGAGGTGGAAGAGGCTCAACAGGGTGTTCACGCCTCACTGAAGAAGACGTCCAGAAAAAAAATCTGGGCGGGGCGGGGACCATTGAACCCAGGATTTATTTTGAAGTAGAATGAGAGTTTGAGAATCAACTCTAGTAGATTTTAGAAACATTTTCGGAGCTGATTTTTATGAATCAAAAAATTAATCTAGGATGATCAGCTTATTTTAGAATCCACTATTCCAGAACTTCTAGCAAGATCCAAATGAAATGTTTCCGATTTCAAAGCTCATGTTCTTGATCTCTCACAATTTTTGAATTCAAGAAACCAAAACTTCTTTTTTCTCCCTTTCATTCCTCTTCCTCAAGACCGGAAAAGATGTATTCGGTTACATCAAAAACACCAGAACGTCACGCTGAACTTTAGATTTTAGCACTCTGGTTCTAATTCCTGTGATCTCATTTTCTTTAACTTTTCTCAAATTATAAAGTCCCTTAATTAGCTGTGAACGCTTCCCAAAAATCCCTTCGGAACACCCACGTCACTTTGAATTCAGCCCACACGCGTTGCAGAAAAGTGCAGCCTAATCTGGTTACTCCCTCTCTCTTTTCACTTGTCCACTCTCCCACTCAATTTCACTTTTTTAACGGACAGCTCTTATTTTGAATTTCTGCACATATCTTCTCAATATCAAAGTTTCTTCTTTTTTTCGATGCGGCCCGAACACTTATCCCTTCAATTAATTGCTTGGATATACTTGGTTAATGGAACTCCAATTGCACAGAAAGGTGGATTGGGTGAGTTTTTTAAATTTTGTTTTAGGATCTCACTTTTCTGAACTAATACTTTTTGCAGGCGTCCTTGACATATCCGATACAAATGACCTATCTGTACGTCAAAGATTCGAAGAAGTCATTCGTCTAGATTGTGCATCTCAAAGAAGAAAAGCGCTGAAAAGGAAAACTGATGGAGACGCCCGAATCTATATACCTACTTGCTCTCCTAAAAATTCATTGTAAGTGATTTTTATCAATAAACGCTCGAGTTTCTGAACTTCTGAAATTCTAGGTTATATGATAAAGTGCAATGTTATGAAGTGTCTGCATACTGTTGGTGTGTGGATGAACTATCTGGAGAACCTAAAATAGGATCATCCACATCAAGAGGAAAACCAAAATGTGAAGAGACTGTGGTAACAACAATTGCTCCGAAGAGAGTGAGAAGAAATAATCGGTGTAAAGAGAAGAAAAGGACTCGATTCCTCCGTCGACTTGTATCAACAATCAAATCAGAAATGATAATGAATGGAGTGAATGCAACGAAAGTTAGTCGGGATTCAGCAATCAGATGGAAATTCAACCAACTCAATATAAATCATAACAATGTATTAGAGAGAAGAGAGTGGAAACCGTTCAAATCAGTGTTACTCGAGTGGAAAAATGTTAGACAGTGCTCGAGGAATTTATTCAAAACTTGTGATATGGATAGGGATAGGAAGCTGACTTTTGAAGAATGGAGGAAATGCATTGTTCAAGGTTTGTGAATTCTATCTGAAAAATTCAACATTTATAATATTCCAGAAATCAACCGTGTCCCCGCAAAACGTCCCGATCAGCTCAACCCGTTCCTGTATATTTTAAGACCAGAATAGTTTTGTTCAGTTCTTTTTTTCTCTTTGTTTTTATTTTCAAGTACTTTAATAATTTCCAACGGGTTTCCTCATTAATCTATTACTTATATTTGTCTTTCATCCACATATTTCTCGTCTCAATTGAGCATAATTCTTGTGTTCATTTTCTGCAGAGCTTGTAGTTGTCCGGTGTTCAAATCTTACTTTATTTTTCAGTTTCTTAAATATAAAAAATTTTTATTGCAACGTGAAGACATCTCAAACAGAAAAAAGGACCACAAAAAGAAAAAAAGAAAAGTTCAAAACTGAAACCAGATAAGTTTATTTTACAAAATAAAGATGCTCGGAGAAGGTCCACATTCTACTGAATCGGCGATTGGACTTCACACTTATAACAGTGCAGCTGATTTGACAAGTGGACATGTGTAAGATAGTATGATATATTTCAGAAAATATCTCATATCTTTCAGCATTTCACTTGATAAAAACGAGTTTCTTTTCGATCTGAACACGAAAAACGCTTGCACTCGTCCACTTGACGTCTTCATCAAACTTCTTTCAACTTCTAACGTCGCCAGAGAGTTCTCTCATTTTGCCGCTGTTCCGTTGTCACGCCTTCGCACCGTTGATGCCTTTTTTGACCATCCGGAGCTCAATAAACTAGGGGAAATTCAAGTATATGAGCAGACACGTGTGAGAGCGATTCATAAAAAAGGTTGGTTTTTACAACACATACTGATTTCTTGTACTCAAGAATGACAAAAAGGTGTGACTTCCAGGCCACAACTACATCAATGCCAGTTGGATTGATGGATTCCGTGAAATTCGGAAATACATCGTCGCTCCTTCCCCAATTTCTGAAACAATTGCCCAGTTTTGGCGATCGATTTATGACCGTAATTCAGTTGTAGTCGTGACTCTTTCCAAATTAATTGATGAGAAGGGAAAACCATTTATGCCGACGAAACAAGGAGAGCCAATGACTTTTGATGATATGACTATCGAACTCGACAATATTCGAAAAGTTCGTCCGACCACGTATTCTGCTGTTCTGAAACTTTCCAAACATAGCATTTCCACTGTCAAAACAATATGCTTGATTGCTTATATGGGGTGGGGAACAGTCGGTTACCCTCAACGACCATCGGATATTTTGGATCTTGTTGCTGATATGAATCATATGAGAACAATTATGAAGAAACAGGGTGTGGCTGAGAAGAGATTTGAAGAGAGTCAGAGGCTAGACCCTAATTTAAAAAAACAAACCTTTTATTTTTGGATTTACAGAACCCCAATAACTCTTGTCTGCTTCGATGGATTTAGCAGAAGTTGCACGTTGGCTGCTCTCGATATTCTATGTAGACGTCTAGAAGCATCTCATGCAATCGGAACTCCACTCGTTGATGTTCTGGATACTATTGCGAGACTTCGGATGCTACGTGGAGCTGCTTGCATGGTAATTTGTTGAGTTTCTCTGGAGGGGTCTTCATAATTTAAAACATTCATTTATTATTCCTTTTGAAAATATCATTTTCAGAAAGCTGATCAATTCGTCTTTTTGTCAATGGCGGTTCTTGAATACGCGATCCGTCACCATCTTATCAATGTGGAAGATCTTGACAAAATATGTGTGAATGGGTTTATGATTCAATCGAATCCTGATACTCACTGAATCTCATAAACTTTTTTGTCTTTTGAAATAAAATATTTTCTCTGAACATCTGCCGTTTTTTTATTGGAAATCTCTAATTTCACGGATGACCTACATTACAACTTGAGTCACTTTTCCTCAATTATCTCACTTCCTTCTCGTCACTTCCTATTATGAATCCACACAGTTGCTTTGTCTTATTTTGTATTTTCTTGAGCTTCTGCAGTTGTCAACTATTTCAGGAAATGCCGGTGAGATTTATGTTAGGAAAACTCTTAATCTCGAAAGTTTTCAGATAGGGATTGGAGGGATGGGAATGGGAATGGGAATGGGGTTGCCAATGGGGATGCCTATGGGAATGCCGATGGGAATGCCAATGCACCATCTCGTTGGAAATCCGTTCGATCAAAATATAGAAATTGTCAGTTACCGTAATTCGCTTAAATTCCATTTCTCAATCTGGTTTACAGGAATATTCTCCAATCACTCAACTTGTTTCATCGGTTGCTCACTTATTCGAAATGCATCAGAAAAGCAAGGAAAGAGAAGATGTTCATGAATCATCGAACCATCATTCTTCACATGGACCAATGTTTCCAGAACTGTCACAATTGCAGACAGAAATGAGAGGAAGACCTGGAATGGGCGGCCTTAATCCATCGGAGATTTCCTCAAATGGACCGAGATTTAATTTGATACCATATACTCATGGAATTGGTCCATCTGAAACTTCATCTACTTCGAAACTCATCAATTCAATACCACGTGAGTATTGATACCGTAATCATAACATCAATGGAGATCAATTCAGCTGATAATATTCCATCTGTGATGTGGAGAATAGGAGATTTGATAGGCAAACAAGGAGATCCAAAAGAGAAAGAACACCTGTATGATATGACAAAAATAAAAGGATTTCCTATTATTAAAGTGAGTTATTTGATATCTCACTTCTTATTTCTTCAAATCATTGAAGAGCTCCGAAGGAAACGAGGTAATGTATCGAGATGAAGGGATGAAAAATAAGACAAACAAATCTTGGACAATACTGGAACTTGCGAGAAAGATGTTGGGAGTTGGTAAGTCTTATTCCAATTTTCTTTTTCACAATGATTATTTCTTTCAGATGAGATACCAACAGCTCGAGAAGGAAATGCAATTGCACAATTATTGGAAGAACTTAGAAAGGAGAAAGAAACGAAAAAAGAAGTTTTGAATGAATAAATAATTTATGATTACTGTCGTCTCAAGTATTCAGAATAATCAATAACTCCATCTCCGTTAGAATCCAAATCATCTAACACAGCATCTACAAGTCTCTCTGCTTCTCCTTCATCAGTAGATGGTCCTGCTGTTGCTACAAAAAGAAATTGTTCACTTTGTTTCCAAATGAAAAGAAAACTTACGATGCTCCCCGTGATCATGAGTAAGTGCCTTCAGAATCTCGATTCCATCAATATAATTGTCCTTATTCAAATCGTGCATCGAGAAATAATGGAATCTTTGTTGCTCTTCTGTCAGTTTCTCTACTTCTATCTTGTTCTCCAAATGTTGCTTAATATGTCTGAAATCAAGTTGAGAATGTGCAGTTTCCTATTCGTACACGTGTCCTCACCCTTCATCGTGAACATCTTTCTCCTCTGCGAATGTTGCTCCACTTGTTACAGAAACTACAAAAAACTAGGCTGCCTATAAAGAAAAATAAAGAAAATACATACCAAAAACAGTAAAAAATACAATAGAAATGAAAAAAAGTGTACGCATTTTACAGAATGTGTGCTAGAAAGAGGGTAAGAGAGAAAGGGAATAGAGAGCAAAACTTTCCCAAGACTGTCGATGCATCGATATTTTATTATCAGTCTCCCCCATACGACACGCCTCAATTCCAAATCGATACGAAACTTTTGCAAGTGCAAATAATGATGGAAACTCGGTAAATGCAAATTTTTATACTCAAAATCCAATCTCTGAATCGAGATAATAAATTAAATTATGCTTATTTTACAAACGGGTTCGAAAATCATCACAACTTGAATGGAGAAATGGAAAAATGCAGTAAAATAAATATGACTAAAGAATTAGTGAGTTGACTGGGGGAAGGGAAATGGGAACGATGTCTGACTATTATATACCAGTTACAGTGTTAAAAGTGACGAGAATAGTTCGAAAAGGATTTTTGTTACAGCAGCCGATAGAACCCATTGCGAGACGTAGAATTTGAAGACGAGAAACTTTGGGAAACGGGGAAAATGAGAAAGAAGGAGAAAATTAGAATTATGGCTAATTGGATAGTTTAATCGATGTCCTAATCAGTATAATTGATTATTGTGTTCCACCGGTCTTCGCCATCTGCTCTTGATGGGTTCTTGCTTGATCTTCCCTAATCTTTTGAGCTTTCAGAAACTCTCCATAATCAATGAAACCGTCAGCGTTGAAGTCATCATCTCTGAAAAGTATTTTTTCATAATTAATATTTGTTCCGAATTAAATCAAGAATATCCGGTAATTTATTTCGAAAAGTGCCAGAAAAGAATCTTTGTTTAATCCAAGTTATGTGCTCTCAATTTTTGTTTCTGGCTTGAAACTTGTATATTCGCTAGGATGATAGAAGTTCTTACTTTAAAATGCTATCAATCATTGTCTCCAGCTCAACCTCGCTTGGAAGTGGTGGTGGCTGATGATTTGGATTGTTTTGAGTGTGCGCTGGTCCTGGGTTTTCAGCGTGGAAGTGAGTGATGGCTTTGATCAGCTCAACACCGTCCAGCTTCCCGTTCTTATCTAAATCGTGCATATTGAAATAATGGAATTGAAGCTGTTCGGGTGTCATGTTCGCTGTGGGATCAACTTTTCCATCCAAATGTTCTTTGATATGGCTGAAAACTAATAGTAATTGATTTTAAAAAGAACAAACACTAACTGTTCATCTCTTGCTTGCTCTCCACCAAATTGCTGCTGTTGCTGCCCTGCCTGAGCATTGTGGGCTTGTTCTGGTTGACCCTGGAAGGTGATAAATTGAAATACACAATTTCTAAGGCTTTTGAAATACTAATTTGATAATATATCAGATGTATAAAGTACCTGGTGCGGCTGTTGTTGATTCGATCCTGGAAATTGCTGTGGTTGGTGGGCAAAAGCACCAAGAATGAGGCAGGAAATCACCAGTAGCTTGGTAACCATTCCTGGAGAAAAAATAATACTTCAAACAGTGAAAAACTGAAACAGAAGGTAGAAAACGGAATCAAAAACGGAAGCGTGAAGTGGAAGTATTATTTTTATTTTTGTCGATTTACGGGGGGCTACGGTAATCGAGCGGCAACGTGTTCCAAAGCTTACGGTAATCGTTGAAATTGTCAAAACAAAAACAAAAATAGTTGTGTTTTTCGTTAATATATTGTTCAATAAACATTTTTAGAACTTCAAAAGTTTAAAAAAAAGTAAAAAACATCCGAAACAACACCAAAAATAATAAATTCGCCTGCATTGTGAAGCGTGTTTGCGGCGCACGCAATACGCAACACAACGCACTACTCCCCGAAAACACATTGATTTGCTTCTCCACGATGTCGAGCCGGTTTGGTGGCGATTTCTGGCGTACCGCGGAACTTTCGTTGTTTGCTTTTCTGTACCGAACAACTGTTTTATTCAACTTTTTAAATATTTGAAAAATCACACGTCCGTGTTCATTAATTTTCCTTCATTTTCAGTTTGCTCAATGTCGGATGTCGGACTTTCAAAACATTAGATCTCGTCGACGAATTCCAGAACCGAACTCATACTCGACCGTTGATTTCGAACACGATCCAGATCAAAAGAATCACAAACCAGCCCCTGGTGCCCCCGGAGGAATCGCTTACAGCTCTTTTTCAACCGTTTTTAACGCATCCGCTTCTCAACTTTGGAATTCTGCGCAGGTTTGTCGGAACGAAGGCAGATGTTTATCTGGCTATTTCTCGTTTCTCTTTTTCATTCATCTCTCTTTTTTTCTTTCAGGAGGCG
Source organism: Caenorhabditis remanei (assembly GCF_010183535.1). Lineage (NCBI taxonomy): Eukaryota > Metazoa > Nematoda > Chromadorea > Rhabditida > Rhabditidae > Caenorhabditis > Caenorhabditis remanei. Next base: position 8,122,890 of record NC_071332.1, read on the forward strand.
CTTACATCGTCCTACGACACTGCGGAAGGCGTAGAACCCTTCGACGCCAATCGATCGAAAGTTGCAGAAGCACTTGAAACATTGAGTATTTTTGGAAACCCTCTCGATCACATTATTATCACCATGCCTTCTCGAGATCGAACTTCAGAATTCCAGGCAACAGCCAAGTCAGCGCAGGTAATATTTTGGAAAACTAAGTATTTAGATATCAGAAAATTACGAAATATCAGACGAATGACGTAAAACTTTTTGGGTTTTATAAAAACTATTATAAAAAAAGACTAGAGATCGGCCCTTATTTTCAACTAAGAGTCAAAGCTGATTGACTGCTTATGAATAAAAAATTTCAAAAAAGTTTGCAGATGAAAGCAGCGGCCAACGGACATCGACCTCATCAGAAACATGAGATGCTCGCCGAATCTGTGCAATTCAACTCGCACGCCAAAAGAATTGGCCGAGAATTGAGTCTAACTTGTGCCAAAATGGAGAAACTTGCTGAGCTCGCAAAAAAGAAGAGCATGTACGAAGAGCGATCGCAGATCGAACACCTTTCATCGATTGTCAAATCAGATTTGACGGGTTTGAATAAACAAATCGCCCAACTTCAAGAATTCTCTAAAAGGCGTGCTGGACATTTAAATGATCAAAATAATGGACACAGTCATTGGGTTGTTGTAGGCTTACAATCGAAACTGGCCAATGTAGGCAGAGATTATGAAAACGTTGTTGTAATCAGTACTGAAACGATGAAGGCTGAGAAGACTCGTCGTGATAAGTTTTCAAGCGGTGCACCACTGCCAATGGGCCTTCCATCATCGTCATCAGGTGCAAACGGTATGTTTTTCAAAAATTAAGTAAAAAGTTTTATATTTCGTTCCAGTTCGCTCCAAGCTTCTTCAAGATGATGAGCAACATGGCTCTTCAAGTATTGCATTGGATATGGGTGCAGTGGACAACTTTCAAACTCAAAGAACCATGGTAAGATTTTGGAACAAACTTGTAAAAACTAAAAAGAAAAAATTTAAACGCAAAAGCTTTAATAGCGTTTGACAGTTATTATACTTCACCCATTTTTGAAGAGAAGCAAGAGGTGAAGTCAATCCATTCTAAATTACTAATCTTATCGGCGAAATATTTGTAGAACTAAGAGCATACTCTGCAAGATAACTCCAATTTTTATTTACATATATTTCAGCAACACCGTGATACCTCTCTGGAGTACGCGCAAGCTCGAAGCAATACAATGGCCACAATCGAAGGATCCATTTCCGAACTGGGTCAAATATTCTCTCAGTTAGCAACATTAGTTAGTGAACAAGGAGAAATGATCACGAGAATTGATTCGAATGTCGAAGATACTGCTCTCAATATCGACATGGCTCAGTCAGAACTTGTTAGATACCTCCAGAATATCAGTAAAAACCGCTGGCTAATGATTCAAATATTTGGAGTTCTTATGGTTTTTTTCGTTGTATTTGTGATGTTCCTGACCTAAAGTATCAAATTTTGATTCCCGTTGTGTCAATTCTTGATTCCCGCTGAAAAATTCCGTTTAAATGTGTCTACTGTAAAAAATCGTAAACTGAGAAAGACTTCACTGGTCGCTTCTTCTTTCCCCTTTCATATGTATTCCCTGTTCATCCTTATTCACGAAATAGCTTTTTTTTTCTTTTTGGTTCGAATCCTAAATTAACTTGTGGTAGTTCTCCGCCTGTGATTGGAATTTTTCTCTATTTGGCATAAAGCTTCGAAATCTCTTTCATTTATATTCATTTTTTTGTTCAATAATCTGGTTTTCTTACCATTTACTTTTCTTGTTCTCAATCTTCTAAAACCATTTTTAAGATATTTTGTTTCAGCACCTCATCTTTCATTCAGATGAGAATCTCAGCCGGATGGATATTTGGTGGCTCGTGCGTGGCGACGGCGGCCACCGTACTCAACGCATTCGTCGTCAACAAACAGTTTTATCCTGCAATTGTATATCTTTCGAAGAGTAATGCCAGTATGGCAGTTCTCTATGTACAAGGACTTGTCCTAGTCTATTTAATGTTCCAGCTTCTGAAGTCAATTTTGTTTGGAGATTTGAGAGCTGCGGAAGCAGAGGTAAATCGAATTTTTGTTTATACATTAGATAAATGTATTCTGTATTTTCAGCATCTATCGGAACGTACGTGGCATGCAGTTCTAGAGACATGCCTCGCATTTACAGTTTTTCGTGATGATTTCTCAGCAATATTTGTCATGCAATTCATCGGTCTACTATTTATCAAATGTTTCCATTGGCTGGCAGATGATAGAGTGGATATGATGGAGAGAAGTCCAGTTATCACACTCCGATTCCATCTTCGAATGATGACTGTATTAGCTGCTCTCGGATTTGCTGATTCATATTTTGTGTCAAGTGCTTATTTCACAACAATTACCCGAGGCGCCAGTGCTCAGATTGTGTTTGGATTCGAATACGCGATTTTGCTAGCTCTTGTGCTTCATGTAACTATCAAGTACTTGTTGCATATGCATGATCTTCGTAATACACAATCATGGGACAACAAAGCAGTTTACCTTCTTTATGCAGAGCTTTTTATCAGTAAGTTTTTCAATGATTAGAAAAAAAAAGAAAAATTATGTAATCTCTTTCCTATTACGATATATCAGTAAGTGCATTAACACTTATATAAGCGGGGATTCATAAAAGTAAATTGAAAAAAAAAACTTTTAAACTCTTCGAAAATATAATTTTTCAGATCTGATTCGTTGCTTGTTGTACGGATTTTTCGCAGTCATCATGCTCCGAGTACACACATTCCCATTGTTCTCCGTTCGCCCATTCTACCAATCAGTTCGAGCTCTTCACAAAGCATTCCTCGATGTTATTCTATCAAGAAGAGCTATCAACGCTATGAACAGTCAGTTCCCTGTTGTATCTTCCGATGAGCTGGCAGCAATGGATGCTACCTGTATCATTTGCCGCGAAGAAATGACTGTTGAAGCAGCTCCGAAACGTCTTCCATGTTCTCACGTGTTCCATGCCCACTGTCTTCGCAGCTGGTTCCAGAGACAACAGACATGTCCCACTTGCCGCACAGACATTTGGCGTAAGTTTAATAATTTTGTTCAATTTTCTAGCGTTAAAAATTGCATTCAACTTTAGAAGGAAGAAACGGTGCAGCTGGTGCTAATGCTGCAGATGCTGCGAGAAACGCCGATAACAACGCTGCGGGAGCACAACCTGCCGCTGGACTTCCTCCATTCCTTCCATTCATTGGACACCAGTTCGGATTCCCTCAACAAGCGATGGGTGTTCAAGCTGGTGGAGCACAAGCAGGAGGACAACCTGGACCTTTCCCACACCAAATATTCTATGCACCGGCCCCAGCAAATCGCCCAGAGTTTATGGTAAATTTTGAATTTACTATTTTATGAACTACAAAAAATTATTTTTCCAGAATATGATGCCTCCTCCACCAATGGCCATGGGTGGTCCGCCTGGGATGTTCCCAATGATGCCACCTCCACCTATTCCTCAAGTGAATGGAACAACAGGAAATGCGGAGCCAATCATTCCTCCAGCTAATCCATCGTATAACCTACTCACAATGGAAGAACTTCATCGATTGGAGGGCAATACCCGAGATGCCATCATTGCACGACTTCAGGCTATGGATAATATCATGGTCCTTCTTGAATCTGCACAAATGCAAATGGTTCAGTTGGCTGCTGTTACACCACTGAGACGTAATGTTGTCGTTGTTAACACGGAAGTATCGGAAGAAGAAGCACCTGCAACTGAAACAGTGCCAACAGATGAGCCTACTCAAGAAGCTGAAGCGACATCGTCCACCACTCCTCCACAACCTCGTTCAATTTTCCGTGATAATTCATTTAACACCCCACAACCATCAACGTCTTCCGCACCCCCCGTTCCTTCATCTCCCTCTACATCAACAGGACCATCGACTTCTTCTCGAACTCCAGAAGCCGAAGAAGTTCGTCAACGTCGACTGGCTCGTCTACTCGGAGAAAATCCCAACCAGCAGTCCTAAAAATCGTAGTCTGTAATTACTTTCTCGTTGTGTTTTTTTGTGATCATTCGGTTTTTCCCCCAAAGACCTTTATTCGATTGGGTTTCTCACGTGTATCCGTAAGCTATTATTTCTCTACTAGTAAATTATATCGAATTCCAATGGTTCCGTTTCTCAAGTTCCATTCATTTCTTGTCATCGCTGTTTCTTGCACATCTTTTTCCTGAATGAATTTTTACTTATTAAAATTTTATCTTACCATAATTATATAGGAATTCAAAGACCGTACCATCAGGTGACTGTGATTCGTCCATATATCAAAGTCGGCGGATCACGAGTCAACTGAAGGGGCGGTCCGAAGACCTTCGAATAACAGCAGTGAATAGGGGACAGGGAAGGGGTAAAAAGTGCTCATCAGAGTCCCGAGCTGAGCCAAGGTTCTAGTCATTGCCATATGTCGGAAGGACTAAGCGCCGTGACCCAACTCGGAAGACCGATATTACGCTGGAGGGGAGGAATAGTAGCCGGGACAGGGGTAAAAGCAGGGATGGGGCGGGGAGAGGGTCACCAGATTAGCTGGTTTTACAGTAGAGAATGACGAAAAGTTGCGATCATTCGCACTTTTATAGGCGAACTGGTGTGAGAACATCGACGAGAGTGCGCGAGACTGCATGCTTTTCACGAGAGACGACAGACATTGGCGTCGGCTTCACGTGGGAAACTCCGCCCACTTTGTGCGCGCGAAACTGTGAAGTTTGAAATTCGTGGTGTTTTTGAAGAAAATATTGAATCTTTTCTGTTTATCGGAAGAGAAATAGATAAATCTGAGGAATTTGTTGCATGAATTGGGTTTAGAGGTTTTATCTGAACTAAAATTATTTCATGCAAGAAAATTGAATATAGGTCGTGAAGCATGCAGGTGCTCGAAAATTTTTAGAGTTGAAATTTTTCAGAATAATCAGTCAAGAAGTGTAGGATGTCATTTTAGAAATCGTATTGTTATCAAAAGTCTATCAAATTAAAAGAACACTGGAAAAGTAGATCTCGAAACATCCGAACTTCGTCGAACTGCGGAAGAATCGATTATTGGAACTAATCAATCTGGAAAATTTTTGATTTCGGCAAATTAGGTTATTCGCGAATCGATTCGCGTCTTTATTCTTTCCTTCGTGAAGCTTGTGTTTTGCAACGTTGAGTCATTTGAATATTGTTGAGGCTCACGGCTACGGTAGCTCAGAAAGTGTGCAAGTTGGCGTGAATATGAATAGTTGAAAATTTTCGACAATTCGTTTTTCAATATCGCCACGTTTCTCTAGTTTTCGGGCTCTTTTTGTTGATTCCTATATGCTTTTCACCTCTATCAATCTTTTTACAATTTCCGCTTCCGATAATGCACTTTTTATCAGTCGTGTGCAAACGCTCGCCGATACTTGTTTATTGATTTTTCTCTTTGAAACAAAAAAGCGTAAACTCAGTTTTTTGTTTCAGACATTGTGATGAACATCAATGTAAATGTGGAATCACCGAGTACATCTGCAGCAGGAGAACACGACGGCGATGATGAAGAACGTAATATTAATTGAAAGTACCGGCATATGTTTATTTTCCATTTTTAGAATATGTTCAGCTTGGTAATGTCAGAGACTACAAGGACGATGTGACACCTCTGTTAAGCCCAAAACATGTGCCGCTTGTTCTGGGAAAAGTGACGAAAGAAGCTGCGATTGCAACACATTCAGCACTTCATGGGGGAATGTCGCCTGAAAAAGAACAGCAGTAAGTGTAAAAAGTTATGATTATTTTAGTAATGAGAACTGAATGACATGTATCTGTTTCAGAATTCGTGAAATCTATGATCGACTTGATATAGACAACGATGGAACGATAGATATTCGTGATTTGACTCTCGCTCTAAAACATGAAACACCACATATTCCATCAAATCTTGCCCCTGTCATCATGTCTAAAATGAGTCCCGATGATGAAGGACGCGTTGATTTTTATAGTTTTTCAAGCTACGTTCTGGAAAATGAGCAAAAACTCGCGGAGATGTTTGCCGACATGGATCGGAATCATGATGGATTAGTTGACGTCGTCGAAATGAAAAATTACTGCAAAGATATTGGAGTGCCTTTGGATGATCAGAAAGCGCAGGATATAGTCAACAAGATGGATCAAACAGGCTCAGCATCTGTTGGTTTGAAAGAGTTCCAAGATTTCATGCTACTTTATCCATCGTCAGATATGAAAGATATCGTAGACTTTTGGCGGCATAACTTGATTATTGATATTGGAGAAGACAGTCAGATACCAGAAGATTTCAGTCAACAAGAGATGCAAGACGGCATCTGGTGGAGGCATCTAGTAGCTGGAGGGCTGGCCGGTGCAGTATCGAGAACTTGCACCGCTCCGTTTGACAGAATCAAGGTGTATCTTCAGGTGAGACAATGGTTTTTGTGTGAAAACTAGAAATAATTATAGCAGTTCAGGTCAACTCATCAAAGACGAATCGATTGAGTGTAATTTCATGTCTGAAACTTTTACACGCCGAAGGAGGTATCAAATCGTTATGGCGAGGAAACGGAATCAATGTGATCAAAATCGCACCAGAAAGTGCGATCAAGTTTATGTGCTATGATCAGTTGAAACGGTTGATTCAAAAGAAGAAAGGAAGCCAAGAAATCAGCACTTTTGAAAGATTGTGTGCAGGATCTGCTGCTGGTGCGATATCTCAATCGGCCATCTACCCGATGGAGGTGATGAAAACTCGGTTAGCATTACGAAAAACTGGTCAATTGGATCGAGGTGTCATTCATTTTGCTCATAAGATGTATACAAAAGAAGGAATCCGATGTTTTTATAAAGGGTATTTGCCGAATCTGATTGGGATCATTCCATACGCTGGAATCGATTTAGCTATTTACGAAACACTCAAGAGATCTTATATTCGATACTACGAGGTGAGTTAAAGATGCAAAAATAAGTTAATTGAGATGTTTCTTTTCCAGACAACTTCCTCTGAACCTGGTGTTTTAGCACTTCTTGCCTGCGGTACGTGTAGTTCGACATGTGGACAACTCGCCAGCTACCCTTTCGCACTCGTACGGACACGGTTACAGGCTAAATGTATGACAAATGGTTTTTTCCTCTAACAATCCACATTTTTCCAGCTCTCACTCGTTATACATCACAGCCGGATACAATGTTCGGACAGTTCAAGTATATAGTACAAAACGAAGGATTGACGGGATTATATCGAGGGATCACACCTAATTTTTTAAAGGTTTCTCAATGTGTCTAGATTGTGATTGAAGAATATCTATTTTTCCAGGTGATTCCCGCAGTCAGTATCAGCTATGTAGTCTATGAGAAGGTTCGGACAAGTTTGGGCGTCAAAATGTGTTAGAAAAGGAGGTGAGTGAAAACAGGAAAAAAGATAGGACAGGTGTATTGTATCCTTATCAATTCTCTCCAAGCGTGAAACAAATCGCAACAATATCCGCGAACTTCCGCCGGTGACGATAGCATTGTAGAAATAATATTTTATTTCAGGCAGTCTCGATTCCACAGCGAACTTGAACCTCATGGAGGATGTCTCAGCGATTCTCACGCGTTCGATCAATCTCACCGCTCTCGACATAAATCTTTAAATTTCTTTCGGAGTTTCAGCTAGTCTCACTTTTTTGGCGAAGGCCAAATGCTCTTTTACGGGTTTCTGAGCCAGATTGGCTTGCTGTATTTTTTCTGTTGAAGTTCAAACAATAAATTATTGATGTTAAAACTTCTAACACACTCGAACATCAATCAAACCTAATACGAACATTTAGCCATTTTGTATCTCGTTCTCGTCATCTTTATTTCTCCTGTTCGAAACTACGTGTACGTACACATGAAGGAAAAGAAGACGATAGAGGGAGACAAACTAGGCCAATCGAAGAAGAAGAAGACGTACGTAGAAGAGGATTGAGGAGAGACGGAGGGTCGATTCGAGGAAGAGTGAAACATCTTCTCTTTTCCAATCCAGAAGTAGTTGGAAACAATGCGGATTCCGTGTATATTACGTCCACTTCTCGGATGGTTTTTCGGTTTGGCTATTCTATTTTCAGCTCTTTTCGGTAACTATATTATCACTTTATTCCTTGGTCTTCCGATATTCGGAAAGCATAGAGCATGGCGAAATTTGATGGATCGTGCGATTTCATATTGGATGACGATTCCAATGGTATGTTGTTTGTACTCTTACATTTGAACTCTAGACTTATTACACTTTTGACACAAGGGCATGATAAGAATCACAACAAAGCAAGGTCACCAGACACATGCTTCACTCAAATTTGAATGTCATTTTTCGCAAGTTTTTCGAAAATGTTTCTATTTGTGTTCTGGCTGTGTCTCGGTTGACTCGAGAGGAGGGAGACAGTGTTGCAAGTGACTAATATCGGTATCCTTTGACAACAAATTGAAAGAGAGAGAAAGAGATATTTAGATGAAGAGACGCAGACATGAAATGAATTCGAATAAGAAGGAATTGATGGAAGACAATGACTTTGATTTCAGGGATTGCTTGAATTTGTGATGGGTGTGAGGGTACGTGTCAGTGGAGATGAAATAGAATTTGGGAGTCCTGCATTGATTGTGATGAACCATCGGACGAGGTGCGTTTTTGAGTTTGGAGTTGGAGGATACTGTATAACTGACAGGGATTTACAGAACCGCTCAATAGTGTATTAAGTTTTGCCTTTTTCAGTTGAAAATGCACAACTTTGAGATGGTGTCATAGTGAAGCTAACTGTCTCACAAAATAACTTTTTACGGGATCGAACAGATCAAACATAGATAAAGTAATTTCTCCCTCAAATTCATTCATTTCAGTGCAAAATGGTGCGATTTTTGAGCTGTCTCCTCAAAATGACCATAACTCTCTAGGGAGTGTCCATACAGAAAAGTTGTCAACTACAGGAATAGAGTTCTATTTTTGGTCTTTTCGATCCCATAAAAACTTATTTTGTGGGACAGTTAGTTTTACTGTAACACACTCTCAAAGTTGGGCATTTTCAACTGAAAAAGACAAAACTTAATACACTTTTGAGCGGTACTGTAGATATCAAACATGAGCTCTAAATTTTGAGGATGTCTGCTAAGAATCAAGAAACCAAATCTCAGAATAAAAATAAATTCCAGACTTGACTGGATGTACATGTGGTGTGCATTATACCAAGTCAACCCCTGGCTTATCACCTCCAATAAAATTTCTCTGAAAGCTCAACTCAAGAAACTGCCGGGAGCTGGTTTCGGAATGGCTGCTGCTCAGTTTGTATTCCTTGAACGAAATGCAGAAGTTGACAAGAAATCATTCGACGATGCAATTGATTATTTCAAGAATATTGGAAAGGATTATCAGATATTGTTGTTCCCTGAAGGAACTGATAAGTCTGAATGGACAACTCTGAAAAGTAGAGAGTTTGCGAAGAAGAATGGTCTCCGGCATTTGGAATACGTACTTTATCCGAGAACTACTGGATTCCTTCATTTACTCAACAAAATGAGGCAACGTGAGTTTTTTCTAGAAGTTTTGAAAGCTGCAGAACCCTCAAAAAACGGAGTATGACTAGATGCCCTTTTATTTCTGGGTTTTCATCTCATTAAAAACTAAAAACATTTGAACTACAGTGATCACGCATCTGAAAAAACTTTACAAGTAAACCCAAAACTCAAAGTATTTTCCAGAAGAATACGTCGATTACATCTATGACATCACCATTGCCTACCCATACAATATTGTGCAATCTGAGGTTTCATCTCTCCTCTAATCTTCTCTGAACCTTCCTTATTCCAGGTAGATCTTGTGATAAAAGGATCCAGTCCCCGAGAGGTGCATTTCCATATTCGGAAAATTCCAATCTCTCAAGTTCCACTAAATGAAACTGATGCATCTAAATGGCTGACAGAGTAGGGACTCTTTGTGAGAACTTACATGAAAATCAGTAGTATTTTCAGACGTTGGGCTGTAAAAGAGCAACTTTTGCACCAATTTTACAGTGAAGAGCAACCAATCAACCGGCAGTTTCCAGTGGAAAGAGGAGATGGTGTATGGAGAAGTGTGAGTTGATTTTCGAATATTGTTGGAAAACTCGGAGAAGTTTTCAGTGGAAAGAACCTCGACGTCATTTCTATGTGAAAGTGACAGCCCTCTGCTTCTGGTGTCTTGTCATCGCTTTCTGTTCATATCACATTTTCTTTGTGAGAACGTTACAGGTAATAGTTTTCTTAAGACCCTCAAACCAATTCCATATTCATTTCAGCTCGGTTTCCTATACTTCTTCATCGTCAGCATGTTTCTCAATTGGCGATACGGTGGAATTGACAAGTATATCATTGGAAAATGGCAGCAATCAAACGAAGCTCTTTTGAGACGTTCTGCTTCTTTATCTTCGTTATAATAGATTTCTGTAAATCAGTCTTTCTGTTTTATCTACCTCATTCTAGTCGGTACTTTATTTATCCCTTTTTCTGTTTCTCCCATCTGACACACTTTCGAGAGACTCATTCAAATGATACAATCGGGTATTTTTCGTTTGTTTTATCAATGTTTTTTTAAAAACTTTTACCTGAAAAAATAGTTTTTTCTTATCCAAAACTTGAATTTCGGGATAGGAAAGATTCAAACAAATACAGGCAAGCAACAAGAACCAAGTAATAACGTCTACTGAATATCGAGAAAATGAATTCGTAAAAAAGGAATCTCGAGAAATTGAATTTTAGGAAACAGAATCTCGAGAAAGTGGGGCCGTCTTCAAAGCTCCGTCTAGCTAAAATCAAAAATCAAATAGAATTCAGATGAAATACTCACTTGCAAAAGAACATTTCTCTAGTTTACGTAACCGCTCAGCCGGATCTCTAGAAAAATGTATCTGGAAAGTCTCTAGAAAACCTCTACAGTGCGCGTCATAAAGATAGCCCCCCCTCCGATTATGTTGGTTCTGGCTCAGCCGTAAGTTTTCATGAAAAATGGATAACGTCATTCGATTTCTCGTCCAAAATAACCCCAGGGCGCAAAGTTTCATGAACCTCCTCCAAAAACTACGGATAGACCATCGAAAATTCGAAAATTAAGCCGCGTCATAAAGATAGCCCCCCTTGAGAATTTTCAATTTATCGATAAATTTTCTCCGTTTTTTCACACTAAAACGTTTTCAAACAATAAAATTAGCGTTTTTACTGATGTTTTCTTATTTTTCTTCATATTTTTCTATTAAAAATTCTACTTTGAAGAGCCAGTTTGGGCTAAAAAGTCGAAAAATAGGGATTTCTGAAGGAAACTACCGTAACCGGTCGGTCAAGTAGAGGGAGCAATATTTTTGTATAGTAATTTACTTTCCTCGGTACTAGTATGACTGTTTGGTCGCACTTTTGACTGGAATAAAGTGGCTCTGAATGCTCAGAGGTTTTCCTAATATGAATGATATTCACTTCGGGGGACAGTTTTGAGATTCTTCTCGATGAAAAAATCTTGAAAATCAGTTTTTAGGGAAGAATTTTTGAGAGAATTAGTAGAATCAATCATTTTGTTATTACCTTAAAATAACTGAATTACTTTGACCGATTAGTGATAAGTACTAGCCATTCGAATTATGAGAATGTGCCCTGAATTCCCTGTTCACTGGTATTACACCGGATTTTGTGAGTCTTAGCCTGAGAAAGCAACTGTGTAATAAGAAACAACAAATGTTCGTATTGTTTCAAGGTTTCACATCCATTTGGGATAATTCTAAAACTTTTGAATCTTCTGTTGATTCGAGAACACAATGTTCTAGGTGAAGATAACATGATTATGATTTCGACAGCTATTACTTATGTGTACTCTGTCAAGATCTTTCGGAAATGTGTTGCTGGCCTTACAAAAGTCTATTAAAGTCATTCTCAAAAATACGATGCTTCAAAAACTGATTTTCAAGATTTTTCATCAAGAAGAAGCTCAAAACCGTCTCCCGATGGGAATATCATTCATATTAGGAAAACCTCTGAGCATTCAGAGCCACTTTATTCCAGTCAAAAGTGCGACCAAACAGTCATACTAGTACCGAGGAAAGTAAATTACTATACAAAAATATTGCTCCCTCTACTTGACCGACCGGTTACGGTAGTTTCCTTCAGAAATCCCTATTTTTCGACTTTTTAGCCCAAACTGGCTCCTCAAAGTAGAATTTTTAATAGAAAAATATGAAGAAAAATAAGAAAACATCAGTAAAAACGCTAATTTTATTGTTTGAAAACGTTTTAGTGTGAAAAAACGGAGAAAATTTATCGATAAATTGAAAATTCTCAAGGGGGGCTATCTTTATGACGCGGCTTAATTTTCGAATTTTCGATGGTCTATCCGTAGTTTTTGGAGGAGGTTCATGAAACTTCGCGCCCAGGGGTTATTTTGGACGAGAAATCGAATGACGTTATCCATTTTTCATGAAAACTTACGGCTGAGCCAGAACCAACATAATCGGAGGGGGGGGCTATCTTTATGACGCGCACTGTAGGTATTCCTCTTTTATATTCATCTTTTAAGTTACTCGAAATTTAAAAAAAAAAAAGAGAATTCAGATTAAAAAATTGTCAAAAAATTCAAAAAATTCCAGTTTTCCAGAGGGGTTTTGGGTCGCAGTTTCGAAGATCGAAAACTTTTTTTTAACTTTAAAAGCAGCGAAACTTTGAAATAGGTATTTATTTCTAACTTATTTTTTCCTTTTTATTTATTTTTTATAAGTCTTAATACTTTAAATGAGAACAAGTTTGGAAGTAACAGTTACATCCCACGTATAACCGCCTTCTTTTCATTTAATCCGGAAATCTAGATCACAGATGAAACTCCATCCACTAGCTCCGCCCCTATCTCTTATCTCAAATCGAATAAAATCACTCGAGAATCCTTCATTCAATCCATGTAATCTGACTGATTATCCAGATTACATTGTCTTCTTTGTTTGTCGAAGAGGAGCCGCTGGTACAGTAAAGAGAAGAAAACGGGAGCATTGTTTGCCACACTACACGACTTTTAACTCTCTAAAATCGTTCCTCAAGAGTTTTTCTCAGGAGGATTTCCACGAGATATGATTCACTTCGAGACTATCTTTGCGGAGGTTTCTTTTCGAGCGAACGGCGGTATGTCTTTTGCAAAAAGTTAGAACTGTACTTTGTATTTTGAGAATTGTTCTATCGAATGAGATTTTTTTTTAGATCACAAGTATCGAATGATCGGGCGTATAATTTAGAGCTCATGATTAAATATTAGAAAAATAATGACAACTTTGTCCAAACTTTATTTGAAAACATTTAATGCTCCAAACGACAAGTTATTTACTAATTATTTTTTGTTGGTAGAAGAAATTTGTGTCATGAACAATTTTCAAATATTTGAGTTACTGACGGAATTGATGAAGTTTTCCTAACCTTCATTTGTGTTGTTGATGTTTTTGTTTCGTCTGGATTAGATAATTGATTTCACAGCTTCTGAAAATTTGTAATTTTGGCGATAAGCTATTCTTAAACTGTTCCATCCCAAAACTGTCCCTTTCCAGAACTATACATTTACAGAACCGCTATTTCAAGGTTGAATGAGGTTTTCAGAAAAATTACTGTTCTGAGAAGGGATAGGAAGTTCTGAAAATGCTTACCACTGAAACTTCAACTGTTCCTTGAGTGGAAATGTTTTTTTGACACCATGGAACATTCGATGACTTCTCAAAATCTTTTTAGTTTGAAAAATTCGAAACGATATTTGTAAAGTTTATAGCATAGGCAGTTTTCTTGTTTCAGATTGAACACATGCCGCTATCTTTTCTTTCTTTCCTGAAAAACTCAATAAAAATAAACTTCACAATTCTACAGTGCTGTTCTGAAAAAAACTTCGCCATCATGTGGATTCCACTCTAGATTTCAGTTTTGAGAAGAAGAAAAAACAGAACCAACAAAGCTTCCCCTTCAATACGTTTATATTTCAGACTTTCAGATGTTTTGGAAAAAGAAATCGAAATCAAAATCATCATTGGCCTCAACACCAATCAAAGCGACCTCTCTACCAACAATTAACGAAGTAAGTCATCTTTTTCACATTTGTTTTTTCTTTTTCGTCGGAAAACTTAAAAAGAAAGAAACATTCTCTAAAAAAAACTCGTCGTCTTCTCATCTCATTTTTTCATTTGAAATCCAATCCAAAATGTTTGTGAGAGAGTATACGTGTGTGGCGATAATAAACGATCATCTCTCTCTTTCACACCTGAGTCTCTTCCATCTTCTTTTTCTTTTTTCTTCTCCAACAACCTATGATGTCTTTTTGACGTTCTTCCCACCGCTTTGCCGCTTCTTATCACTCATTTGTTTGTTTCCATTTGATGATGTACTATCAAACCGGAGAGACAAATGACACAACGAATCAGTTGCAACCTACGTTTTTCATTCTTCGTGTAAACATTGGTTTTGATCGAACGGCGGAACGTCTAACAATTCTTTTTAGTTTCCCTTTGACTCCCTTTCACTCATTCTCCAGATCTTCTCACAACTTAAGCAAATATGCTGGCTCTCTAGATTACCTTATCTGTGTGTCTTTTCAAGTAATTTCCGTTCTCAAACACTGAAAACCATCTCAAAATTCTCTCATTCCTATTGTCTTCTATTTGAGAACCCGTTTCTCTCTTTTCTCTTCTTTTCCGTCTTTCTGCAATGAATCATTTTGATTTATTCTCTATTCCTATTTATTCCTTTTTCTGTATCCCATTCAAATGAATTTATGTGTTTCATTCCTTTTTCTCTTCATACGGTTATTTTTGATTTTTGCACGATTCTTGTTTTGCAGTCTTTTGATCAGAGACTGTAGAAGTAAGAGAAAAATAACAATATCGTCTACAAGAGACACCTTCTTTTATTCTCACATTGAGATATACTTCAATTTTGTTGTTTCCTATGCAAAAAAACGAAAACCACTCTCCGACTACTGTAACTTCCATTGACACATTTATCTTTTATGTAATCTACTAATTCGAAAACATGGAAATCTCGAAGATAGGAATATTCTAACTTCTGAATTCTCCCTTTAATATGTCCTTCGCCTTTTCTCATTGTAATCTCTTACAATATCTAAACATTCTAAACTTCTCCACCCCTCACTTCTTCTCCTTCTTCTCTTCAACTACTACTTCTAACCCTTCCCATATAAATATTTGCGTGCCATGTCATTACATGTATCTATGGTGTTTAGTGTTCAATGTCGCTCGACTTTTTTGTCCTTTTCCGATCGATTCGATTCGTGTCTCTCTCAATTCGCCTATTTTTTCCCTCTTTTTCTCACCCTCACTCCTCCAATTTCAGTTTATTTCTCTCATATTTCCGTCAAACTTTGTCAGTTGTGAAAAAGAAAAAGCGAGCGGTTTTTTCTGCTCTAAACATAACTCCTCTTCTGAGATACCAATTGGTTTCAAGCTGGAAGAATCATTGTTATTTTTCATCTTACTCCCTACATTCCAACTAGCTTTCTGCTGGAGTAACTCCATAGATTGATCTCAATTTCTATTTGTTTTCTTTTTTTTTAAATAAAGAAATCACCTCGAATTAGCATCAATAAGATTGATAAGTGTACCCAAAAGAACAGTTGTTCTTCCAAATCAAATTAACTTTTTTCCTTCTTCTCCAATCAGAAATCAACCTATTCTGCGGAGAAAAAGTGTCACTTTTGAAACTGAACTGATGTTGATGGATGAGTTGGAAAGGGAGGTTGAAGGGTTATTCAGGAGTATAATCTCAAAAGAAAAAAGCCAATTGGCTATTCAATTGATTTTGTTTCGACACAAGTTTTAAAATTGGATTTGATCGTTGGAGTATAGTTATGATTTGTACAGAAAAATTTATTTCGCTATGTTTTCTAGATTTTTCTTTCCAAAAACGGAGGGAATGCTTAGAAACAGAAAAAAAGAGTAAACATGAGGAAAAGTGCTAGGTGACCGAATTTTTGCAATTTCTCGGCCATCAAAATACTTACTTTCAATATAAAAATCCTGGAGGAGTTCTTGACAATCAAGGAAGTCTTTCAGTAGAAAAATAGCACAAAGAAATTTGAAAAAGCGAGAAAAATCTTATCCAATCCGATAAAAAATCGGCACTGAAACACACAAGTAGGATCTAGAAGAATGGCAACTGCAATCCTGCAGGTGTCGCCCAAAACACGATTGAGCCGCTTGATTTTTCTTGATCATTTCCTCACTGACCGTGGCAAAATAGTGTTGGAAATTAGGAGACGCAGACAAAGATAAATGAGTTCCGTCGAGTTTTCCATCTTCCTCTCATTCTTCATTCAGCTCGGTTTATCCTAAAAATTCATTGTAAAAAAGAAGAGAAAATATATCAAAAATGACTCCAAGAGTAAATCTTCAGTATTCTATTTCCTATGCACTTTCTCCCAAATTTGTGGTTGGTTATTCTGATTTTTGTTTAGTTTTTATCTATTTCAGAAGAAGATTTGAATCTGATGTTTAATAAATTTGAATTATTTCAGAAGTCTTCCAGTAGTGGACGTCATCTCAGCGTTTCAGTCAGTCAAACTACACAAAAGAACTTCGTGAGTTTTCAGAATTCTCTGCTGAAATTCAAGAATATTTCATTCCTGCCAAGCCCTATTCAGTCGAAAAAGAAAATGGACACAATGCATGGATTTCTGGTTCCAACCTACACTTTACATGATTTTGACGACGGAGAAGAGTGTAAAGTTGTCCGGATGATCTTCCAAATGTCCGGTGTTCCATATGAATTCAAACATGTTCATCGTGACGACTACATTCTCGAAGGTTCGTCTTTTCCTGTTATATATTTACCAAAACAGTAGTTTTATATTTCAGATTACCCGTTTTATGCTCTTCCTGCTCTCGATATGAACGAAAGAAAGTATGGAAGTGTTTTGTCGATTTGCAGACATTTGGCATGGAGATACAGTAAGACTCTAATTTTGTTATGCAATTTTTGATTATGTTAAAATTTCAGATTTGTCTGGAAAGACTGCATATGAGGATGCACAAGTCGATGATATCGCTGAAAAAGTGTTCGAAGTCAGAATGAAAATCAAGAACTGGATTGATCATATTGAGCATGCTGCAGATCATGCATGTGATGTAAGAAAGCTTTTTTCTTGTGTTTCCGAACGAAAATATGTTTTGAAACGCCACAAAGCCTCTCCAGGACATCGAATTCAACCTTTTTATTTGCAGGAAGATTGTACAGAGGGCACAGCCGCCCGTCTGCTGACCGACACACTATTCCCTTGCCTCGAGCGAGTGTTGAAGGCAG
Organism: Caenorhabditis remanei; assembly: GCF_010183535.1. NCBI lineage: Eukaryota > Metazoa > Nematoda > Chromadorea > Rhabditida > Rhabditidae > Caenorhabditis > Caenorhabditis remanei. The sequence continues at coordinate 8,140,235 of NC_071332.1, forward strand.
CGCCCTCTTCATGGCTAGTCGGACACACAGTAAGTTACGCGCGCGTAGCGCAGGCGGTTAGAGGGGCGCACTGCGGTTTGGCCGTGTTTCTGCCCTCTAGTTCGGCACCCGAGCGGTGATGAATGCACGTATTGCTCTGACACCTCTTATGTTAGCGGTAAATTTCCGTGCCGCGATGAGTCCACTTGGATCTCTGAGCTCTTTTAGACTATTTTCAGTTTATCAGAAGTTACAAATATCACATGAACAATGTTTTCAGATGACCTGGGTCGATCTCTTGGTTGCATGCCTCGTGAATCCGATAATCTACCATCGTCCAAAACTTCTTCAGGATTTCCCACTGCTTTACTTGCACAATGAAAAGGTTGCACATCATGACGACCTTGTAGGATTTTTATACCATGTCAGAACTCGTAAATTTCAAGACAAAAAGTAAATGACTGTGAACTCTGTTCATATTTTCTTTTTTTATTGCATTTTATTAAATTTCAATTTTAAACCGGTTGTATTCTATCTTTTTGATATATTCGTGGACAATAAAGAGATTAGAAATTTTCAAGAATTCGAGAAACTGCCACGAATAAATTCCACGTGACATTTTACTTTTTAGAACTTTTCCAAAAGGATGGGATCAATTTCAATACCGAATTTGTTTGAATAGTTCTATTTCATTGCTAACTTTTGTGGACAATTTCACGATTACGAGAAGAAAATGAGCTTGTCGAAGGAACGCAAAAGTTTAGACTTGGATGAAGAGAATGAGTCATCGTCGACGAATTACTTGCGTTCTCAATGGACCGTTTGTGTGAAATCGGTCAAAATGTTGAAGAAAGTGACTGTTATTATGAGAAGTGCCGAGAGAGTTGATCGAGTTTTCGGATCTGCTTGGCTCCAATCGGAGAAATATATGACTAAAGTGAGAAATTATTTTTTCAGTCTCTACTCATATCAGAATCCCTTCAGATCTATGCGAATGATACGAATGTCCCAAAAGGAGCCACTCTTCATCCCCACTTCTACCATTTCAACCCACCAATCACTAATATGGGTACTGTTTATCCTGAATACCTGCCCAATCTTCTCTCGAATCTCAGGAAAATACACGTCTCAACTCATCGGTCGTGCTCTTCGTAATCGTGGAATCGAACCAACTGTCATCTTCTGTTCTCCAACTCTACGAACTCTTCAAACTGCAGCGGCCATCGCGAAATCGACTGGGGCAAGAATTCTCGTTGAACCGGGACTCTTGGAGCCAATCGAATGGTATCGTAAAGCTGGTGCCAAGCAATTACCAGATTTTCTCGACGATGTTTTCGATTTCCCTCAAGTTGACAAAACATAGTGAGTGGTGAAGCTTTTTCGATTGAGAATTCATAAATTTGGATTGTTTCAGCAAGCCAATCTTCACAATGCATGAATTCAGCAGCATGTTCGAGGCGAAGAGTCAGGATCAGTGCATTCAACGTATCATGCTTGTCGTCAAAAAGTTCGTTTCAAACAATAGAAGGCCCCTATTTTCTTATTTTTCAGTATTTGTGTGATTCAACGTGATACTCCAGCTTTGATTGTCGGTCATGCTGTTACTATGGATGTGGCATCTCGTATCGGACAACATGGTGACACGTTGAGCGTTGAACAAATGGAAGATTTGACGTCCTATGAAGATTCCACGTACCCATCCGATCCGAGTGAACAAGCAGCAAAATTGGAAATGGGAGTTCGTTACCCGCCATCGAGTGTGATGGGATTAGTTCGTAGCAATGATTCTCCGCCACATGTTCTCAAGACTGTGCCTGACTTGATTCCACCACTTTCGATGGGACCGTTTACTAATAGAATTCTGCATTGAAATTGTATTAAAGAAAATGAAAGTTTACAGAAGTACTTATAGAATTCTATTTTCTTTGAAAACGACCTGTTTATGAACCGTATTTTACATGATAAAAGTGATGGCTAAATGGGGGTTTGGGTTATAATACTTGCAGTCGTTTCTACAAAGAATCTTGGAAATCATCACGCCTTTTCGATAGTAACGACTGCATGCGTCAATATATTACAGTAAGAAAGGGTTATGAAAGATAGGTGGAAGGAAAAGAAAAAGGCACAAAACTAATACTTACTACACGAAAAATAGACCAAAAATCTATGCTTCACTTGTACCAAAGACAGTCGCTTTTGGCTTATGGGTTAATGGAGTCGATGAAAATATTCTGGAGCTGGGAGTTATTCCAAACATCTGCTGGCCCAGTGACAAATCGCATGGATCCGTTCTCGCCGTTTCGACGTTCTGAATGTTAGTCTATTGATAGGTAACATTTTTTTTGTTTTTACCGATTCTTGACTGTCTGCTCTATCCACAGAATGCAATGGGAGAATATCAAATTCACTGATCGATTCATTTCTCGACGCTTTCAGAGATCGAAGCACCTCTCTCTTCGAGCGAACATCCGGATCATATGGAACCACTGTCACTTTTCCGTATCGTTTCCTGAACCGAGGTAGTCGCGTTTTGATGGTGTGCCGGATTGTGAAAACTACGGCACCGACGAGAATAGCGAGGAAAAATAGTGACAGAATAGTGAGCGCTGGAAAACCGGATGTTTATAGTTTCTCAAAACAGTAAAATAACTTACCGATAGCTGAAAAGTTCGCCTTTCCGGTAAAGATATAGCACCCCCGGAATGCAAGTACGAAGAAGAAGAGTAGAAAAGCGAACAAGAATACGTAACAGACGTGTTGAATGGAGTAACGTCGACAGAAGTCGCCGAATGAACCGTATCTGTAGTATCGATACTTGACTCCACACCATTCACATGTTTTCTCTTGTTTCAAATGTTCACTGATACATCCGTGATGAACAAGAAAACCGCAGAAACATGGACGAATCAGCTTTGCGTTATTTCGTTCCGACCATTCTGGGTTTTGATATTTCTGGTTTTGGCACAATGCACACGAGTTAGCGGCTTCCAACTGTTTTGGAGAGCTTGTTGATGCTTTGCTCGACATGAACAATAGTCGTCCCGATGTGCTTTTGGAAGGAGAGAGAGATTGTCGCGGTGTTGTCTGTAATAATAAAAATAAAATGATTTAGTTGACACAACAAAAATCAGAGAATTTTAAAAAACTATGTCATGTTTTTATGGTGACGCCCACTTTACCTGTTCCGGTCGGTACTTTTGATGACATTGACTGCAAGTGCCTCCGAAAAATGTCTCGTTGTCGATGGCGCACGTTGTATGAACGAACACTCTGAAATTAAAGACATTTAGTTTCCAAGGGGTGGAAAAGATAATATCAAGACTGTTTTCGTCATTTTCGAAACGAGACAGAAATCATGACACTCGTGACGATGTGAAGACTGTCGATAGATTGAAATTTAAAAGGTCTGACAGCAACATAGGTAAACTTTAAACTTAGAAAAGGTAAATTCAATTCATATCAAAAGAAAACGCTTCTTTATGCAATTTTGTTTTAGAGAGGTGATCATTCACTCGACTGTTCCAAAGAATACTTTTATCGAAGTGCTTCACTTACAATGGACAATGACAGGGCTTGACGAAGTTGGGTACAGCTCCACTGATCTTATTGAAACATAACAAACAACAAATGGAAGTGTCAGCAGGAAGGATGCTTGTCTGAAAAAGGGGAAATTGAAAAAACGTGAACAGAAAAGAACATGCAGACAAGAATGAGAATTGATTCAAAAATTGAATGTGGACGTATAGTTTGAATACATTTGTTGGTTAAATAGACAGGAAAAATTTAGAATGAAACGATGTTAGCTCATATGAAGACTTTTAAAAGAAATAAACATAAAATATTAATATATAATCTTGTCAGCAGAAATTAGATTAATATTTTCAACAGAAAAAAACCAGTAGATTACATCTCAGGGGATTAGGACAATTGTTGTTCACTTCTAGAACTAAGTTGATACAGCAGATAAAAATTCTTCAATTGTTTTCTAGAGAATTGATTAATTGTTGCAAGGAAAAGTTCACATCGACCATGATTTCACAAACCGACTATTTCGGGTGGTTAGCGGATTAGCACTAGACACCGATGACGTAACATACCATCGACGGTACTTCTTGAATTGTCGAAAGTAGCGGCGGATCGCGTCGTTTCCGGCCGTGCATCAGTCTTTTTGATGTCGCTGATGGGAAACCAACAAAATTTTTCTGAAATTGAGTATTGTATTTAATTTAGAAAAAATAAAGATAGAAAAAACACCGACCTCTTCTTCTGTCGTCGACGCCGTCACAGTTTCTTCATCGTGTGGGACAGCGGATATATCGGCGGGAAAGTATCCCTCCGCATCCATCTGAGAGAAAGAGAGATAAAAAATGAAAGTGGAAGCAAGGTGATAAGTGATTAGTTAGCGATGTTGATAGTGATTTGATACAAGATGTATCGACAAATGGAATCAATCGAGAAACGAAAGAAAATTATTTCTATAGGAGTAAAATTCACGAAAGAGTGACCGTTCAGTGAGAAAATCATATTACATTATTTAGTGAAAAACTGGCGAAAATGCACACAATGCATGTTACAGGGTGCTTTGAATGCAGTTATGCTCCGAAATTCTGGAACACCACACTTTTGCATTCTCTGTTGACTAGTTGCGATACTTATTTTTTGAATAATGTTGTAAAACGAATAACATTCAAAATATTTACGGAAAATCATCGATTACGCATGAGCTGAAATTGCTAAAACAGTTGTTTCAGTGGTTGAAAAATGAGTTCTCATGCGCTGCGGTCTACTGTAACCTAAGCGTTGTGTGAGGATCAATACAAAATGCGTTCATGCGCCTTTAATATTTTTGTATTAGTGAACGCAAGGAGGCTCTCATTCCAGTTCTCCTTCTCATTCTTCCTGTTCAATCTCCAGTTAAAAAATGTTTTCGTCGAATAATGTTTATGTTTTAATTCTTTTTGAACTAGACGTTATTGATTATTCCCACGACTACAATTTAGCTCTTTGAAATATTGTTCATTTCGCCTCGTAACTTCACGTGTATTTCTTCAACTCTGTTCATTTTCCAGTCTCTGTCACTACGTATTCCACGACTTGAACATGGAAAACGTTGGAGGTAAGTCGTTCTTGTCTCTTGACATATTCTTATTAATTTTATTTTCAGGATGCGGAGATGTTGGTCCACGGCGGAGTTCAAGAAAGCGCATAATAAAGAAAGATGTAGACTTTCATTATGAGTGCGATTTCAATACCGCTGTAAGTTTCAATAAACTTGGAGTTCAGCTTTTAATTATTTTTCAGATGTATCAATCAACCTCATCTCTCTCCCAACCAGCTCCGCAAACGAAGAGAGTGAGAACTGCGAGACCATCATACCGTATGCCTACAGTTGTCGTTAAAGAACAGGCTGGAATCGGCGAAGAAGTGGAAAGCAACTACGAGGCTTCGAATTTTCAACCGAATTATCAACAGAATTATCAACCGAATTCTCAACCAAATTATCAATCGAACTATCGATCGAATTATCAATCGAATTGTCAAACGCGTTATACGGGGGAGCCGGATACTCTATTGGTTGATCCAGTGAATCGTCAATCATTGTTGGATAGTCTTGTGAGACTCGAACAACCGGATATAATCAATATGAACACATCTGACATTTTAGATATTCATTGCGAGGTACGAAAAATTAAACTCCTTCATTTAAAATTAAAAACAATTTTTCAGAACTTGAAACGTCGATTTGAAACCATCACTTGCGCTTATCTCAAAGATTGGAGTGTTCCTCGCGCTATTCAACTCTCCGCAGTTCCATCACGCTTTGTAGGTATTAACCAAATCAATCAACTCAACCATTTGCCTGAATCTGATGAACTCGTTGTAAAAGATGTCGTCGAAAAAATGCTCAACGCCGTCACTCCCATCGACAATTGATCTTTTTACTGCATTGAACATGTCATCTATGTATCAATATTCACTCGTTTTTACCTCTTTTTCATGTCATGTTCCCGTTTTATAACCACAAGTAGTGTACTAGTTTCGTTAGAATTCCCCTGGAAACTTTAAGCTCTAAATGTAAAACGAAATATAATGTGGACCCAATAAAATAATATCCGAATAAAAATTCTGCGACTAGACTAGACATTGAACGCTGTGAAAGAAAAAATAATTGAATTCTCGAAAGAGAAGTATATAAGTGACCTAGTCAATGATCACGAGATTCAAGAAGTCTCCAATGAAATATTCTTTCTTCCATAAATAACACGTAGTCCACTCCATCTGATTCTTTGATCCAACTGCTTTTTCATTCATATTTTCCTGTCAAATTGTACATGTTATTCCCATTTGTTTTGAAGGTTTTCGGTCAACAAGAAATGTAAGATCTCTCTTCGTGACCCACCAGTTCCCACCGTGGGTTTCTTGCTATTCCAGTCCGAAGTTTGATCGTGAGAAACTCCGAATTCTGTCTCCGCACCTTTTTTCTAGTTTTTGCCCTATTGACTACACTTTCAGAGCAAAAAATGAATTATACTCTTTCCATGAAATAGATTTTTGCACCCATCAATTATTGTCTTGTCCTTTGTTTTTGTTTTCAAAACTCCTCCTTATCGAAGCTCCAAAACCTTTCATTTCTCACGTCTAGTAATCTTTAAATTCAGCTCGTTTGAAGTCATTTGGATGCAGCTGATTTCAGATTATACGACTAGGTTCTAGTTATTCACTATCAGAAATTTCATGGAACGAAATACTTCTTCTCCAATGGGTGAGTTGAATTGATTGATAGGAAATGATAGTTTATTGAGTATAGACGGATTAAGAGATAACAAAGTTTGACTTTGAACTTTAGAGCTGTAGAGGCGACTTAAAATAGTTTTAAAAAACTCCAATCTTAAAAATTACTTGGGAACTGAACCTCTTATAGTTTCCTGGAATTCTGTCCAGCTGTACTGTTGACTGTTCATGACGCTTCTGTCTTTAGGGACTTTTGTGTCTGATGTCTCAGTAATCTTGAAAATAACACAGTCTACGTTCCCTTTAACGCTTATTCTTTTATTGACGTCAATATGAGTTTTCATCTGAATTCTAATTTCCACTTTATTTTTCTGCAAGTTATTCGTACTTGATTGAACTTTTTAGTTCTCGATAACTCAGTTCAACATCATCATCACAAAATCACAACTCAACTCAACTACTAGTTATCTGACAACTTCTTTTCTCTTTCTCTAAATTATTGGGTTTGTATACACAGGTGTACACACATCTAACCTTCTACGCCTTTCGACTCCCTCACTCGAATTAAGAATTGGTTTTGATCAGTCGCGAGTTCATTCAATCCTATTTACATTCATTCTCTGATATATTAGGTTGGGTGGGCGAAGTAATGTCAGGAAGTTCAATATGACCAATAGTACATCAGGTGAGAAATCAAAAAAGGAACTGTAGTTGCAGTTTTCAGCCAGAGATCTAGGTAGAGATAACTAGATTCAGGAGTTATTGAGTTTCAGAAAAATTGATTTCTTTCTGTGTTTCCCCTACTTTCAGTCTTCACAAATCTCATTACAGGATCGTTTTATTTGCGAGAGACCGGTGAGATACGTGATGTATACGAGATCTTCCTTCTGGTGGAATGTCCGGTTCACGTAATAAATATCATCTTGCTCCTGGCTGCTCCGAGTTTAATATTCTCTTCAAAAACTTTAGTGAATCTAAATCTGAAAGTAACCGTTGCTACACTAAACACTTGTTTCCAATCTCTGATAATTACAGATGACAATTGCCAGTTACTTCCTAGCTGGTGTGCTCATGAGTATCTCTCGTCTATCATGGCTCATATGTGACCTATTCTGGGTTCCAATATCCTCAATGGAAATTCTGATGTATTCAAGATTCGTGTTCCAAACATCAAGTAATTCTTTCCCATTATTGCATCATTCTGATTTAACCCCATAGTCATCCTCTCTTTCCAGTTGCCGCCCATCTTTTCGTTTTGTCTGCAGAACGGGCAATCGCCACTTGTCGCTCGAAACGATATGAGCAGAACTCGTGTTATCCTGTCATTATTTTTTGCTGTATTTTAACGGTAAGCTTTTAACTCTTTTTTGGAAGTAATGTAGTATGGAACACTAGATGGCATTAACTTTGATTTCTCTGATTGTTCATTTGGTTCTCACACTTTCTCTTTTCTTCCTACCATAATTCCAGTAGTGATCTTTTTGTGAACTCCGAATTGAGAAGTAAAATTTTCGGATTTCTCATTTTCCCTCTTATCTGAATCCTATTTTTCTAGTCAATCGTTCATTAGATCCTGATCATTCTCTTGTTCCTGTTTTTCTTATTTTCCACCAACTCTAAGTATTTTGTTCCTCAATCAATGATCATTGAATATATAGTCGTTCCTCGATTTATGTTTTTGTTAATACATAGAACGCTTTTCTGTAGAAAATAGCTTCTGAAAATTTCTACCAGGAAATCAATCTTGGTTCCTTGTTATGCTTTAAACGATGTAACCATAATGATTCATCCCAAAGTTCTGATTTACTAACCTAATTTCACCTCTATTACAGTACCCCTATTCTCTAATTCAACTATATTCGAAGTACAACTTCCAAAAAGGTCGAGAGATAAATGTTGTTATGTATTTGGGAGCTGCGCTTGTATCATTTTTGGTACGCTACCATTCGGTTATCTTGCTCTTCAATTTCAAGTCTTCCAGATTCTACTAGCTGTGTTCAGAGTGAATAAGAAAAAGGTGAAGGAGCGAAGATTCAAGGGACCTATAAGTGAAGCATATCAGGTAAGAGGGGTCCCTTCTTCTTATCATAATCCTTGAATTATCATCTCTAAAAGACAAAACAAACCGACACGGGCGGGATAAATAGACACATTCCCATGTGACGTCCTTCCTAATCAACAAGATATCTCCTCCTCTAGTCAGCTGATACGCATTCATATTTCAATGTACACACTGACCCCTTTGAGATAAAAGATGAATGAACCGGTATCTATGGATTATTGTATTTGATCTGATCATAAAAGAGTAGAGAGAGAACGTTCAAAGGACACTCTTGTATTGAAACAAAGTTCAGTTTGAAGTAAGCAAAACATTTTAAGTGATGTAAGGTATCTCATTTGGATCAAAGTACTCACCGAGTTTTGCAAGGAAGTTTAGAATTTTTAAAACGTAATTATGGGTCAGATGGGGAAGTATTTGAAATGTCATTCCAATTGGTTTAACACAAAAACAATCGTGTTAATCGTAAAATCCAATTTCAAACCCGAGTGAGTCAGCTGATTTTTGTTGCAATTCAAAAACGGAGTACTCCAGAGCTTTTGAAAATTTCTCCAGGTGAAACAAAGATTCCAATTTCTAACTTTTTTTGTGCAAATCTGATGTTTCTGATTATTCTGAAATGCGCATTCGTAATCAATCTAAATCGGTATGCACGTGCCATTTCTGAAATATCACCTGCTGCCAGGTGGTCAAGTATTTCGGATTTTTAGCGATATTTTAGTGAGTGCGCATGAGCTTTGAGTTGATTATGACGGATGTCAGAAAGGGGAATCAAGTGAGAGAAGGAAAGAGAAGTTTCAAGGAATTTGAAAACGTTGTGAAAGAAAATTTCAGAGGGTTGGGAATTCAGTGATGGTTAGGAAAAATGTAGACTAGTCGTCGGATTCTGAAAAGTTAAATTTCGTCCTGAACTCAAATTGCTTCAGACAGTTCAAAATTTTGGTCGAAATCTTCAGTTTTAGAAATTGATGAAAGTAATACTCTTAATCTGGGAATAATGAGGTTACTATATCCTAAAAAATTGAATGATAGGGTCCGTGAAAAATGAAAATCTAGAGTTGCACTAGAGCATACCACTTGGAAAAACAGTTCTCACTGTTTTTCTTCGTATCTCACAATTAATTACTCTTTCTCTCCTTCTCCTCTTTCTTATCATTCATCTGATACCTGGTCATTATGCAAATGTGTCTGTATCATGTGAATTTTGGTCGAGTTGATTTGATATGAGAAGATATGAACAATGAGAGGAATTCCCCCGATTTTCTTCTGATCACACGTAGAATCTGATTTGCAACGACGAAGAAAGCTTTGTTGCAGACCAGACGTAAACAGAAGAACCTGATCAGAAGACGTTAAAGACGTTGAAGTCGGAGAAGCCTTGAGAAGAAGGGCATCCCCAATTTCACATGATTCCCTCGGGGAAGCCCTCACCTTCTTTGTGATCTCAAAAAATGAGATAAGAAGGAAAAGCCCCCAGATGTTACAGTTTTCTCTGTGTGTGTGTGTGTAATAAGTGAATGAAACACTCAGTTGTTATTCTTGTTACCGATACTGCTGATTCTTGAAAAAACTAAGAAAAAGAGAAAGAATTGGAGAAAAAGTAGAAGAAAAAGGAGAAGAAGCTGGGCGTCTCGAGTGTAAAATATGTACGAAAAATGCTACAGTAGGAGAAAGAGAGAGAAAGTAAATGGTCATGTGGATGAAGTATTCAAGACAATAAGTCTTACTTTATTTGAGAAATAATGAAGAATGTACCTAGGCGAATTGGTCATAAATCAAACGAACTGGAACATTGCTTTTGTTCATTGAATTTCTGATTTGAAGTTTTTGGAAAATTCTCAAAAACTGAAGTTCATAATGGAGTTAAGATGTAAATATGAACTGTCTGTGAACTGGAAGAACCCGAGAAGTGCCAATCACGTTACTACTGTCTTTTCTAGGACTCAGGGGGTACTGTAGGAGTACAGTAGCTTAAGTTAGCCAGAAACTCTTGCTCAAAACGGGCATTGTATAAGCGAAAACCGAAAATGAACAGCTCTACTGGCACACCAGACGATCCCCTTTCTGATAATCCAATTGCGTTTCTCTAGATCAACATTTCCCAAATTTTCAATTATAATTTCCCTATTCCAGGTTCGAGAAAACATCCGAACATCACGTCTTCTACTTCAAATATTTGTGATCTTCTCAGTCTTCGTTGGCCTATCCACATTTTTTCTCCTCCGATTCTCGGCTTCCCTCACTGACCCAACTAAAAAATGGGTGACCATCACAAACGGGTTTCTCTACGACATGCTCATTTCCACTGGAACTACCTGCACAACTCTCGTTTTTCTCCAGTTTTTGATTCCAGATGAGACGCAGAAGAAGTGGTCACACATACTACGTAAGATACAGGATCACAAGAGTAGTAACATGTGAATTTATTCAGATCTTCCATGTCACAACAGAAATGTGAGACCTGAGAGTAAGAGAATCCGATTCAGAAGTATCCACGGTGTTGATGTGGAAGTGGGGAATGGAACGGTGAGTTCCATGAGTCATTCGAGATTCCTGAATAATTTTCGTAGTTGAAACTATAAAAATTCCTAAAAATGTTTACTGTGTTCGTCAAAAAGATGTTTGATTGTCCACATAACATAACTTCCTAGTACCAAGTGTATACATAACTTATCTTTCTGTGGCCCTTCTGATCTAAACCAGTTTTTCGATGAATTGGTTTTGGCCTGGAACGTATGTATGTACCAAACCATAGTATACGGTATGTCTTGATGTTTTGTTTCACGTGAAGATGGAAAAACGGCAGAGGCCAGCCCACGGGGGGCACCGGATGCCTAGTTCAAGGTTTAGGATTAATTAGAAATAGACAAAAAGAAAGAAGAAGGAAAGAGAAGAAAATGCAATTGAATAGGATAATAAAACAGTGATTTATTTCATTTTTCAGGCAGAAGAAGAGGCTAGAGTATACTTCTCTCAATTGTCACTGGCTTGGAAACTGTAGGATTGATGAGAAATTATAAGAATCGATATGATTTTTTGAACTTTAGTTCATAAAACTGGAAAAATGAGAAGGTGAGCAACGAAACACTCTCATAGTACAGAAAGCATGTTGATGAAGTTGAAAAACGTGCAGCACTCATACCAGCAGTGAAAATGATAAACTGAAAAAAAGTTTGATACTGATTGGTGGTCTTGGTTTATGCTGTAGATCTTAGGTAGGATTCTGATAAAATGTGTCCACTTCTAAAAAAGAGGAATGACACTAAAACCTAATACGAAAATTGGATCAAGGAAGCCATTCGTTCAGAGTCCCTCAGAATGTTTTGCTTCAAATGCGCCCAAGGTGCGACAGTTATTTGAGTTTCATTTTTTTCTGATGTCTAGCTACAGATCTCAAGATATTCTACATTTCCAGTCTCAACAGTCCAAAAGTTCGGTCAGCCATCTGAAAGTACAATTTTTCAACTATCACAAATCACTTGACCTTCTTTCCAGTCATTTCTATTCCTTTGTGTAGTTCTAAAACATACAAAACCACTTTTAATTATCTGAATCTACAATTGAGTTATCTATGTTAATGATCTGAAAGGGATTCCATCTTGATGGCCAACTCGTCTTCAGGTGTTTAGATAACTGACAAAATCCGATCCTTGGTACCAAAAATTAATTAATTAGTAAGAGAATGTGAATCAAAAAGTCATGGGATACACTTCCTTGACCCATCAATCAACTGTTATCAGTTTCGACTTTGGACCACACTGATTCCAGTCTGTCTACTTTTCATGATCACTGTCTTTTTGTTTATAATAGAATAGACTGAGAAAGAAGAGAGAAAGAGAAGGTGCAACTATTAATTGCAGAAGGATGAAACACATGTATTTACTTCTATAAATTTGAAAGACAGTCTTATGATCCTGGCTGCTGATTACTGTAGAAATTGTCTCTTTTTGGGAAGGAATTCATGTGAATCCGAAGAGAGACAATGGGGGAATCCCGAGGTCTAAGAATTGAAAATAACAAAATATCGAAAGTACATTCACTTCCTTATTGTAGAAAAAACAACTGGTTAGTTGTGTTCTGATGGTACTGTAGTTTCTGTGTTAGTGTGTGTTGCTGTTCAAGGACCAAACTAGATCCAGTTCCGTTCAGATTTCAGAAGAAACTTCTGAACCTTGAAATTCAGCACCTCGTCATTCGGTTGACGATGTTATCACATCACTAATTAACTCTTGAAGTACCTAAAAAAATTGTGAAATTCTTGCCATGGTGACACACCCCGCCACGAAATGACCGTTTGAACTCAAACTTTTTAGTTCCAATTTTAATTGCAGACGACCTCAAGAAGATATTTTCGCCCAAAATTCCATTCACTCTCTTCTCTTTGCTGCAATACGAGCCGAGTCACCTGACAGTCTCGAACACTTGATACTGGTTTCAGTCGTCTTGAAAAAAGTGATTCTGAATTTGTTCTGCTGCAAGATTGACCAAAAAGAAGAGAGAAAAAGGAGAGTGAGTAGGAATCAGGGTCAGTTTGTATTCGTTCGATGGACCCGGAGACGTCGACGTCGTTGACGGGAAGAGGTCGTAAATTAGCCGAAAATGTGGCAGCATTGCGTTTTCATCTTAAACGATTCCCTTCTTGCATGTGCCTTTTTTGAACAGATTGTGTTTGGTTGGGTTGGGTGTTGCCACTCAACGATACAGTATACTTTGAGAAAGAGAGAGAAGTTCACAGATCTGCTGGAATTCGAGGAACGATCGTTAAAGAATAAAGTTAATTAGGAGTAGTGGTATTTTGAATCTGGAAGTTTTGCAAACACGAGTGATACATGGACATAGAAGCATCTTGTACCCACGGGCTGGGCTGGAAAGTGTAAATTGGCGGATGAACTTTTGAAAAAGTTAGAATTGAACCTGATTTATGATGCCTAACGGTTATTTTGTACTTTTCTGAATGTATTACTAAGTTGCCGGAATAGATCCATCGATCCTTCTCAAAAGAAGCGTCTGGAGATCTGTTCGAGCCTCCATCGTTCGAATTCAGAATGACTCGGACGTCTAGACACAAAAAGATTACATTTTAAAGGTCTAAAAAGTGGTTTCTTTCTAGGTCTATAACTCTGAACCAAACAAAGAAGCATACTAATAAGTTTCCACTCATTCCTTATCCTGTTTTCTGTTCGAACAGATCATGAGCTTGTTTACCATCAACTGGCTTAGAAACATAATATTTATCCACTTATCATACTTCCAATAAAATCAGATGATCTGGGGTCACGGTACTTGTTAGTGTAAACTTTGAATGAAGTTCGTCTAGTCACATTCACACGTGAAGTCGTTGCAACAACTGAATTTGGAGTCAACAACGTTGAGCCTTTACCTATTGGCACTTATCAGATGACTGCCAGTTTTTTGGGGTCACGATTTTGTGTTTCCGAATGAAAGTCCATTTGATCACGCTTTTGTTAAAGGTGTATGCAATTTCGTTGCAGCAAAAATTGTCAACAATGACTCGTGAATGGAAGGAAATTTATTTGACAATTCCATAAACACCTTCTGACAATAAGACGTCTTCATTCGTTCTCAACGGATCTTTGTCCTTTCTGTCTTGGCCAGATTCTTCTTCGCCGTCGTCTTCTTCGACGCCTTCATCAGATGGACGTAAACAAGAGACGCTGATTTGCGTTTCCTCTTGCACTGAGTGCTTCAGGCACTCTGAACTGGTACACGACGACACAAAACGCAACGGGCCGCCCGACACAAACCAACGTCTTCTGAAGGCGAATGGATGAAAGACGGGGACCCATAAATCTCGATCCGTCAACAATTGGTCACATGCTTTGCTTGATAATGGTCTAGGACCTCTATAGTCAACACACTGTCTTTTCTAGTTCAACGAACAATCCAACGAGTCTCTTATTCTGCAACCTCTAACGACTTCTTCTTATTTCTTCTAATGATCTAAGGAGAAGACGTTGAAATCGTAAAATTTGTACGCAGAGGGAGAGGGTGAATCTCTCTTGCGTCCTCTTCTGAAGGGTTTGGGGGCGCACGCACGTGGCGGTAGATCATTCGAACATAACACATTCACGTGGCGATGGCGACAACGGGCGTGGGACTTGAGAAGGGATTGTTTCCCGTTGAAGAGACTGTAGAGTGATAGACAATTCAACTGATAGACTCAGAAGACGTAACACGCAGAGATGGAGACTGTCGGGCGGACCGAAAGATGTCTGAAGCCGCGCCTTCTCAAAAACTATGGTATATAAGAGATTGGGGGTATCCCTCAAATGAACCCATTTTAAAGGTTTCCTAAGAAGAGAAGAAGAATAGAAAGAGAGAAAGAGAAATAGAGAATAAAAGAAAAAGCATGAATTCTTTTGATATTCTGTATGTTTCTTTCCGTCTCTTTTGTCTCGTCTCTCTCTTTATCCGTTTCTAGGGATTTTCCCATTCGTTATCTATCTGTCTCAATAACTTTTCGATCAAAAGTACCTAATTTTACCTTTCAACTCATTTCAGAATCACTTCCTCACAACCCACTCATTAAAAAATCATGTCTGATGCTATCTTCACCCGCTCCGAAGTCTCCATGCACTGTGGAGAGGATGACTGTTGGATTATTGTTGGAAATTATGTATACGACGTCACAAAGTTCGTCGATCTCCACCCAGGAGGCCCAGAAATTCTTCTCGAATTTGTAAGTTTCACATCGAATCCAAAAGAAAGAGAAGATTTTAACTTCTTCTTTTCTTTCAGGCCGGAGGTGATGCCACCGATGCATTCGAGTCAGTTGGACACTCGATGTGTGCTCGTATGATGCTCACAAAGTTCAAGATCGGATCTCTTCCAGAAGATGAGCGTCCAGATTTCGTTCAAGCCGAATACATTACTCACGCCAAGATCTCTCTCCCAATGGCTCACTAAGTGAGGCATCTTACCCATTTCCTTTCATTTTCTTTAACTTTTTTATCAACTTTTACCATCTCATGACTGACTGCCACGTCATCGGCGGTCCTGAAACTTCCCCTTACGGGTTCTCGACTCATTCTAGTCAATTCAAGCCATGTCCCTGTTGATTTGTTCTTCTTTTCTTTCCATTTTCCAGTCTTTTCACACCTCCACCCTTTTTCTTTTTTGTTGTATATTCATTTCACACCGTTGTTAGCAAGATTCTGTACGGAACTCTATCGGGTACATTTTGTTGAAAGAAAAAAATGTTCAAAAAGTAAACGAGTAAAAAATTTGAATTCTAATGTTATTTATTTCTTCTTACAACTACAGTATACACGCTTTCATTAATATCAGAAGCATTCATAGAAAAAAACAAGTTTTTGACAGAAAGAAATCGTAATTATGAAGTCCAGTTCATAACGATTCGGACTTTTCGTGATCTTTGATAAAGTTCATAAGTTCAAAATTAACAGAGTACACTGTAGTTTTGAGTTAGAAGGAGTTTCGAAAAGTGGTTTTTGACCAGTTCAGCTATCTTTTTTTTAAGAGAGAAAAGAGAAAGCCAAACGTCGTAACATATTACTTCTCCGTTCCATCTTCTGATTCTGAAGCACGTAAAGAAGAAGTCTTCTGATCTATTCCAACACTAAGCTTCCAAACATCATTTGCACCCAAAAAACGAATTGACACAACTGCTTTTTTCCACACTTCATTCTACTTCCATTCGCCTAAGCGATGACACTTTGATAGGCGAACTCGATGGAACACAGAGAGATGTTACGACACGAATTAGCTGGCATTGTATTGTTTGGTTGTACTCAATTTGATACTTTTGATTCTACAGTGCTGGAAGTTGCAAAAAATGGAAAACTGTGGCACCAATTTGACGCCAGCGCTCCAATTAAAGATAATGTGGTAGAGTGAGAAGTAAGAGATCCAGAGAGAAAAAAACGTAAAAAATCTGCAAATAGAAAAACTGAAATTTGAGATTCTCACAAAAGTACTTTTTATTCTGACCATTGCAACTTTGAACTATTATCCTGTTTTGTTTTGAAAACATATTTTCAAAATAAACAACATTTTGTACATCTTCTTGAAGGAATGTAATACTCGTGATAAACACGAGAACGTCTTTTTCTTTTTCTTGTTCAGTCTGAAAGTGAATCGCTTGTTATCAAAAAACTGGAAAACCGATTGCCCCCTTCTTGCAATCGACACCCGCTTTCAAATCAATCAACCAATCAATCAATATACAATACCGTACACCTCTCAATTTCGTATCTCTTTCATCTTTCATTCATCATTTGACGACGGTACAAAATGATATCGAGAGATTCGAGGAAATCCCTTTTGAACTGAGAGATCACAGAGAAAACGAGAGAATGTTGCGGTTTTTGGGCGATTCGAGATGGAAAGTGCACTGATTCGAATTGACAGTTTTGTATTATCTCGAACCACTTTAACGAACTTTTTTACTATTTCTAGTTGGTTCGCGATCCGAATCAATACACACACGTGAACAAACATCGTATTTGTATCGAGTGCACTGCTTATCATCTCCACTGAAAATGGATAATTGATTGGACATTTGGATTGATTCGATCCATTTTTATTCCAAAATAGTTTTCTTTTTTCTGTAGTTTAATTGAAGGGAGAGTCGGGGGATTAGAATAATCACAAATAAAACCGCAAAATATATTCAAGTTGTCGAGAAGAATAAACAGAAGAAAAGTGAGACTGAATGAGATAAAAGCGCTCTAATGAAATATTCAGATTTCTGAAGAGAGAAAAACAGGAGATCTATAAAGCAAGAATGAAGCAAAACGAATACATTTCAGACTGATTGTCGTGGTGAAAGAGAAGTAAAAATGGAATGAAAAGTGGAAGATTCGATGGATTATTCAGATTGGATAGCATGCCATTTGGAGACGGTTATTCCGGCGCCCTGAAAGAAAATAATTGAAGATTTGGTTGCTTTTCATTGGAGAGTTTTTGAAATAAACGATTTTTCAGTATTTTTTAACCAAGAGGCCCGAGACCACGTAACTTTCTGAATCTCACCCAGGATGCCTCTGAGATTTCTAAACGCTACCCAACTTTCTGTAAATAATACAAGCCTCGCCTAATCCTATACTCTTCTTAACACCTTCTCGGAAAAACAAAATACACTTTGCTGACGTCACAAACATTTCCTATCGTTAAACAAAAAGAAACGAAGAGTCTCGTGCCTCTCCATCCTTCCTCTCCTCTATCAATGACACGACTTCAGAAGGACGACGTCGTATCCGTCGAAGCAGTCAACGTGGCGTCCACGTGGACACATTCAAATGATAAGCGGGACAAAGTCCTGTCGATCTCTGATAGTCTTATCGAAAAGAAGAAGAAGAGAGAAAGGAAGTTTCCGATGGGAGAAGAAGAAGAAGAAGACGTCGACGGGGTGGCGGTGGTGGTTTATTGAACTTTTTTAAAGATGCAGCAGAAATGAGAAAATGGAAAACGAGGTTGCAGACAGACCAGACGTCCGATAACGGGATAGTAGGGGTTTGCACCCAGAAATTGATAAGGTGATAAGAGGAAATTACGGCAAAAGAGGGAGAATCTCAGAAGAGGAGAGAGGAGATTCTGATTTGCAAATGCAGAAGAAATTGGTCAATTATCTGACCGAATCAAAGGATTAGTTCCATTTGCACTATCAATACATCTAGATCAATCGTCTAGTTCTTCAAAAGTCTGCGAGGAATTTGTTGGGGAAGTGTTATAAGAAATTTGGGTTCACGAACTTTTTTCCAAATGTCAATACAACGGCCCTGATTCCTAGTCATACTAGAAATCTGGTAGTCTTGAAATTTCGGACGAGATTAATATCTGAAACTTGTCTTCAGTTCCATAATTTTTCAGAATCAAATCTAATGATGCAAATTTCTATTCCTAAAGTGGCATACTCCAACTGAACCCAACAGTTTTTACCTTTTTGATCTCACAGTTACAGCATCTAGACACTATTAATCACTCTTTCTCAAACTTCTTTTTTCTGCAAATCGGTTCTTCCTAATACTCTAAAAGTCCATATCATCATTTACCCTCACACAGTGATTTCTCAATATACTATGATCGCTCGTTGAAATCTATATCGAGTCTATAGACATACAATCACCTCATTTCTAGAAAAATTACTCTTCAATTCCCCCACGTGCAATAAAAAACTTGTGATGTCTGACGTACGGTATTCGTATCATTTTTGAAAGAAAATTCGACTTTCTACCCCACGAGTCTTTTTGTCCTTTTCATTAAATCTTTTGTAAGAAAAGAAAGTTCTGGTAACTTGAAAAGTGCGAGTACTTATCACTTTTTCATATTTTTTCTCGCTTTCCGGTCGGGTGAAATGGTAAACAAAAGGGATGGGCAAAACAGTTTTTGGTTTTCTTTATTACTTTTTCTAATGGGATTTCTCTCTTTTCCTTTTTTAATAGATGGTATCATCTCCGTCGTAAGAATTCAAAAAAAAGTAAAGATAAGAAAAGGAAGAAGAAGAAGATAAAGATAAGAATGTGTTGTCATCATACCTGCATCATCTGTTGCCAATGCTCGTTGGCGTCTGGCGTTGAGGAGGCGAATCCGATGGAGATCGAACCGATTTGAACCTTGCGACGGAGGATTCCAGTGACAGTCCAGACTTCGACACGGACTGTTGACGATTCGACTTTGTCCTTCGAGAACTGAGACAGAGAATATTAAAGATACTTCGCATCGGAGAAACACATTTGGAAGTTTCAGTAATCTGCATCTGCTCTGACTGTCTCTAAAGATGAATCAAACGATCAGATTTAAGAATTCATCTTTTAATTTTTATTCGAACATTCCCGAATTTCTGTTTGTTGTTTGTTGTATGGTTGGCATTAGTAGTAACCGGTTGATTGATCGCAACTTTTGAGAAACTGTTGTGGATAAACAGGTGTAGCTTTGATTCATTAAACACCAGATGTTCCACGTTGGAACGTCATGTTGACATACAGATAAAGTTTGCATTGTTTCTGTATTTCATGTTTTGCAGAATTCAAAAATGGTTTCAGGGGAAGTTATGAAATTTCAAATTTAAGATAATAGAAACTATTTATATATATATATATGGTTTCTGGATAGTTTAATAACACCAAAACCTTAGAAAGCATTGAAAGTAGATCAAGTATATATAAAAGTCTATTCGACAGATCACACATGTTTGTTGAATCTTTTACTTCAAAAATTTCTGATCTAAGAACAACATTCCAAGTGTGAACATAATTTGCCATCCAACCGTATCTAAAACCTCGAAATTTTCAGTTTCGATCTCTGACTTTGGCCTTTGTTTCGAGAAAATATGTGACTTTCTAGTTAGAACTACGAAAATTCTCTTCTTTGTCAGAAACAAAATCACATGTTTTTTGAAAAGTAAACACAAAGTATGTTAAGTGAACTGAAACAACCGGGAATGAAAAACTAACTCTCATTGTGCAATGATGACTGTAAACTGGTTGAGTTGAGTGTTTGACCGTGTCAGTTTTATGACGAGAGAGCTCAGTGCTGAACTCATCGAGCCCGATGATTCTGATGAATGAATCTGGCGGATGAGCGTTGTCTGATCCGAGTGAGGATGCTTTTTCGATACAAACGGAGACTACTTCGTGCTTGTCGTCGTAGCAGAGACCGACAAGAATCTGAAAGTTTTTATTTAATATATAATAATTTTTTATTTAGATGTTGATAAACAAGAACAGAAAAAGACATGACTCCCTATTCCGGATAAGTACAATATTCTGAAGTATTCGTGTTATTGACCAGGAATGACGCAACGCACTTGTGAAAGCCGCCTACTGGATCATAAAAAGTTTTGAGTCTAACAATAGGAATTCATAAAAGAAATTATAATTTTCGGTTGAGAAATTCTGAAAATCCTATTTATCTGTATGTCAACAGAAGGTCAAACTTTGGTAGATTCGAGGAAAGACGTTGCGAACTAATGATAGATTTCTTTTTAAATTTCACCCTTTGAAACTACCGTACCTTAAAAAGTTTGAGTCGGAAACACAACAATGGGATTTCCTGAAGTTTATATACTTCAGTTTTTATTTGTTAGGAAGTAACACTTTTCATATTGATCGTTCAAAAGTTATCAACTAGATCTTGATCATGGAATATATATTTCTAGATTGCTTTACTATATTACACCGGTTCCAAACTGTTAGATTATTCTTTTACTTCACTCACTTCAGGAGATCCAGTCGTCGGTTGACTACAGAATCTTCCAGTCGCATCGACCATACTGCTTCGTCGACTGTCTCCATTGTGCCCACGAGAAATACCGTTCGAGTGCATTGATGGCTGAAAAACAAGGAAATGAGATTGGAATGACAAGAAATGAAAAAACGAGGTCAGATGGAAAAAAAGAAGAAATGGATTCTGTGGAGCGTGCTTAAATTCGAATTCTTCTTGTTTTCAGTGAAGTCTTCTTTTTTCTTTTCTTCACTTCATCATTCAATCCGTTTTGTATTTTATCTGACAGCTAGAGTCTCGAAAGCAAAGAGAAGAGGTGATCACTAATCATTTGGTGATAATTGAGTCTCCCTCCAGAGAAAAGAGTAGAAATGAAAGTGCTCATTTCTTGGTCAGACGACGTTTGGTGCCCTCAGATGAAAAAAGAAAAATAATAATTATATACCATACATAAATGTAACCCTGATAATCCCTAGATATCCCCTCTAGATCTCGTGCAGTAATTACTTTCAAGAATGAACTGAATTTATAAATATAGACTGAAACAGGAATACATATAAACACAAAGGTCGCTACGTTCTGGATGAATGAGTTTCGATTCGAGATGTGCAGAAATAGAAAACAAAAGAAGAAAAGAGGAGGTTGGGATGATCTAATGGGTCTCTTTGCTCTCACGATAAATTCCTGTTTTATTGCTTCATTCCTTCTGGTTTGAGAGCTCATTTCTATTCTGGGTTCGCATGAAATTGGACACCAAGTTGGAGGAAGCAAATTAAAAAAGGAACAGCTCTTGGTTTTATCTATGTTTCTTTTTATTTCCTTCCTTTTAGGCAATTTAGTTTCAAACGGAATGTCGGGAGCCAGAAGCTTTCAAGGTATCAAAAAGTATGGTAGGGTTGCAACATTAAATGGAACTGGAATGAAGTAGAGATGCATTTTCTTATATGAATGTCTTAAATAAAGTTTTCTTCAAAAATGACTCTGGCGCGCCTTCGACGCTGTGTTCTTAACCTTTTTAGCTAGATAGTATTTAATCTGGAGTGTGCTGGATATTCGGAATTATATACAACCGAGATTAATAATTTTAGAGAATTCGAAAGGATAGGTATGTTAAAAAACTTGCATTTATCGAACACATTCATGATGATGGGTTTGTAACTACAATCAACTTTTTGGTTCCGAGTACAGAACTAGACCAAAACTCAAATATACTAGAAACTGAAAACTCTTCGCACTCCTCTCCACTCATAAAACAAAAGCCGTTCATCGGTCTCTGAGAATCTAGCAAAAAGCGAACGACACTCTCGTTTTCTTGAAACGGGAATTTGAAATTGGAAATTGAGTTGATGTGATGTGCCCGTTTGGGAAAATAAACAGCCTTTTTCTGCTCTGTGCGTGGCTATTTTCGAAGAAAATCGAGAAGAAGTCAACGAAGAAGAAGAAGAAAAGAACGGAGAAAATGAACGGCTGGGAACTCACTAAACGATCAAAGCCCTTAATTTTACTAAATTCGAAGAAGAGAGAAGGAAAAGTTCATGACGTCTTTTTTCAAATCACAGATTTGATAAGAACGGTTAATTTACAGTTCGGGCTGAATTTTCTAAAAATTTCTCTAGATTTTTAATGATTTTAGA
This sequence comes from Caenorhabditis remanei, assembly GCF_010183535.1. Classification (NCBI taxonomy): domain Eukaryota; kingdom Metazoa; phylum Nematoda; class Chromadorea; order Rhabditida; family Rhabditidae; genus Caenorhabditis; species Caenorhabditis remanei. Next base: position 8,162,843 of record NC_071332.1, read on the forward strand.
TAACACTCTATTTGTTTTTTTTATTGAATTTGTGAAAAAAAACTCATCAAACTTCGAAAATAGCTTGATGTGACTTCTACAGTAAGGAACACTGAACTATAAGGTTTTCAGAGCTCATTATGCTACAAACTCGAAATATTCTGACAATTTTTGAACTCTTCAACAATTAATCCCTAAGTTCCACAGTCTCAAATAGACAGATATTTGTCTCTCTCGTTTCATCTGGAATCTGATACACTTCTTATATTCCGTATTCCCAAATCTATCCCTAATCCCTACTTTCTCTTCTCTTTCAGATTCATGATCATTTTCTAAAATGTCAGAATGTCATCTTCAGATCAAAAAGCAACAAGTTTCCATTTCTTCCAATAAATTAAGTGACTTCTCAAAAATGCATCATCTCTCTCATATTCTTCTTCTTTATCTCACCTCAGTTTCATGAATATTCATAATGAAACAAGAAGTGTCTTCGATGATCTTCCGTAAGAAGTAAAGAATAAAAAGTGGAAAAAAGGTCTAAATCCTCTGAAAACAAACGCTTAGCAACATACGTAGTACTCGATGGAAACACAAAGAAATCTAATTAGAAACGGCGAGTTGAGTGGGGAGAGAGGCACCTGTCTGCTCACTTTCACATATGAATTCATCTGATGAATAACGGCGAAAAATTGGAAACAAAAGAAGGAAGAAGCCATGAAACGGAGAAAAGAATAAGTCCGTTTAGTAATAATGTCAATATCCGCTTCTTCAAACTCATTGACATTTCTTCTCAAGCATATCCAATTTCATCGTTTAATACCCTATTAGAATATATTTCATGAACTTTTCATAATTCAAAAAGCACTTGTAAGAGACGAGGAACAAAGAATAAGAAAACAGCTGAATAATCCGGAGCAAGGATTTATTTATATTCTTGTCTTGTCTATTTATAAGGTTTCGATACTTTGTAACCACGTGCTCCTTTTATAGATAGAGACACAATTATTTCGATACTACATGTAATGAAGGCGTCGTCGGATTTCACAACAAAGAGAAGAAGAAAGGAGGAGAAGTGAAGAGAAGCATGTGATGAATTTGAAATAATTAGGACATTAGAGAAAACGTTTTGAACAACAAATAGTTGTACTTGCAGTAGTAGTAGTAGTAGAAGGAGTTTGACTCGTCATAGTTTTTTTTCAACGGATTTCCGAAAACAGGACAATTTTGATTGTAGTTGTGAAAAAGAGAGTGGGCATGTGAGTAGCTTGAGTGGTTCGTACTTTGGTGCATTCTTTCTGAATCCTTGTTATTTTTCTCTCAGCATTCGTTTATTTCACTTGAACATTGAGTTTTTTGAAAAACTATGAGAACTTTTCGAAAGTACTGTCAAAATGATAAACTATTTTATTTCTTTCATGAACAAGTTTGGTAATGAAAAAGGTAGCTTCTTGAAATGAAAATGATTTGTCTGTAAGTCTGACTCTATTTTTATTTTTCACTTGATAATTATTTTTTCTGAATATGAAGAGTATAAATAGAACACAGGCGATGTACTGGAAATATTTCAGTTACTTGAATTTCCACATCACTTTTATAAAATAGGATATGTCCACATTATTTAATTATCTACCATTAAAAGTTTCTGATAATCTCAGTCTGACTTTTAGTTGAATAAATGAAAAAAAGTTTTTTGTAGTATATGTATATAATTACATATTTGAGTGCTTGCTAGCAGAATTTTTGTTACTTGGAAGATCTCATACAGATTTTAAAACATGAAACCTTTAACTATATGTTCTCCAAAAATGGTTTCAAAAATTTCGACAAATTACTGATTTCAAAAGGTGCAGCTGGAAAAACATTCAGCTCTCAGTTTCAAAACTAAGAAAAACATCAGACAGTTTTTTTATTTCCTAAAACTCTATACTTCCAGCTTTTCGCAGAATACAAGCTCCAAAACCGTCTTTATAAACACCAAAACGTGATGCATAAGCCTTTCCGACTACCATCCAAATCCAGGAATCAAAGAATTCTCTATCAAATGAACAGTTCTGGAAACGAAGATAATGCATTATTCATGAACATCAATGTCAGCCAAAAATAGAGAAACAAGAATGGGGGAGAAGCAAGAATGTCTTCTTTTTTTCATATGTTGTATGGATATTCTCTAGTAAATAAATCCCATAAACACATCCTCTCTTCTTCTTTTTTTCTTTTTTTTGCCTCGTACTACTCTTCAACAAATTCGATAACCTACTACAATAAGATACCAAATTTTTAAGAGAAGTACTGGGACATGAACAAACTTATTTTCTACTGAAATAGATATGAAATCGACAACTTCCCCCTCGAAAAAACTTGTCAAAAATAGAAAAAATATCCAGGTTTCCTTTTCTTCAGATGCATATTATGGCAATTATCTATGAGTATGTGTATGTAAACTGGCTACAAAAATATGTGTACATCACCGACACCCACATCTTCAAAAAATAAAATTGTGAAATATTCAGAACCCCTTTTTGGATATTTAGAACGATGTTCCCGATTGCAGAATTTCAACATGCATAATTTCAGATTCGATAATTCAGGTTGTTGTTTTTCTATGCTTCACATTCACATATTTATGCTCAATTTCTGAAATTGGACAGACGAAAAGATCAGAGAAAACAGAAGAGAAAAGATTGATGAGATTCATGAATTCCGGATTGTTTTGTGACGACGAAATAGCAGAAAAAAGAAAAAAGGAGAGACCTGATAAATGTGTTTAGGATTTCTGGTTTGGCAGAGAAAAGATACATTTCTGGTATTCTGGCACTGATTGCAATTTGATTATGTAAACGAAAAAAGTTTGAAAACTTGGTGGTCGGAGGAAAGAATCACATGGATAGTAGTATTTGGGAAACTATGAATAAAGACTTCAAGTATTCTATAAATCACAATTTCAGAGTCAGACCCAGAAAAATTGATCCATGCTTCACAATAATGTTTAGAAAAGATTTCAGAAAACTATTAAGGTATACCAATACAGTAAAACTCAACACCTTCAATCAAACCTAGCACTCATTCTGAATTTTCAAGATGAGTTTATCAAAGTTAAAGCTAACTGTTCTCTGTAATGGTCGACTTAGAAACAGTATTTTTTCACCTGAAATTCCACATTGTGAGCAGAAATTGGCCACTTTTTATCATGTTTTCTGATGCAGTCGGAAACCGTAACCGGAGCGGAAAAGAAAATCGAAGGAATTAATCCCAGATTTAAGAGTTATAATTTGGTAAATGGAAACATTTCAGAACTTTTGCACGATTTTCGGATTTTCATCTTCCTAACGATATGCAATCTTTCAAAAATTCAAACTTACATGTAGCATCATCTAGCCAGATAATAATCAGAATTTATTAGTCTTCTGAGTTTAGCATAATTTTCAGACAGCTCTACTTCTGTTATCCTATCTAGGTATTTATACTAAAAAGTTTCCGATGGGTAGACAGTCCCTCTAGGATTACCACCCAGACAATAAAAACAATGTCTAGTCTATCCGTCTCTATATACATGTGACTATCCAGAACATCCCACGTTCCGATTGAGAATTCTGATTGTTCCCAGATCTCTATGGAATTATCTGTATTCCTCTAACTGTTGTTCCTCAAACAGATGCATTGTGATCTTTGTATGAATTCTAACGTCATCTGCTCTCAAATTCTTCTTCTCCAGAGTCAAAAAAAGATCAGAAACTTCCGAAACCGAAAACTTTTTTCAACAAACTTTTTTTGTCACAACCGGAAACCTCTGTCTTTCCGTTTGATTGTCATCAGTCAGTTAGTTGAAAAGATGTCACTGACGTCATCTCCTCTTCTTTTTTTCTCCCGATATAATTGGAAACTCACACATTTTGTGCAGCCACCCCCGCCGCATCCCGCTCCTGAGACCCCTCTATCTGTCAAATTGCTCAAATTGGGAAGTTTGCCAGCGGCGAAATTGAGATGACCTTTCTATTAGGAGATTCTAGATTTATTTAGAAACAACATTGATATGAATTCCAAGGATTATGTAACGGATTGGCTAAAAATAAGTTGGTCATGGTCTGGCTATCAAGCAGAATCTTTTTTCGTTTCAAGGTTCTAAGTTCTAATTTTACGCACCGCTGTTTTAAATGTCACATCATCGAAAGACAATACTTACAAACTTATTTTCAGAGTTTCAACCCCTGTCAACTTGAGGTTTTGTTACGGAACAGGCTTGCAAAGTATCTTGTTTTGTTTCAGAAAGGAGCCTTCTTGTTTTCTCTTTTTCAGAATTTTGCTGAATGTGAAACGGAAGGAGAAAAAGAGTAGATGAACAATGTCTACATCAAATAGAAGAAGTAAACAGAATAATGGATAACATTGTTCTTCTCGTTCCAAAAGTCAAATCTAGTAAGGTTGTTTTTTCAGTTCTCTTTTTCATCCCTAGTTCTCTGAAACCAAGAATTTCAAGTACAAATGTTTCTTTTTTTCTAATTAAACCGGAGGGATTACTTGTTTTAGTATTTTAAAACATCATCAAACATTGTCTTACCGAAACTGGAAGAAGAGATGGTGCACCTCCGAGTGAATGAATTTCGAGCGACGACTTCTGAGTAACAGCATCGGATGAGGATTCGGATGAGCTTCGCGAATCGCTCAACTTTCTTCTGTAAATGACATTTATAAAGGATTTAGAGAATTGGGATTTAGATTAGACAGCTCTGTGCCCTTTATCACTTTTGTTTGATTGAGAATAAGAGTAAGTTCTTGGATTTTCTTTTTCTCACTGAATGACCCAGCCGAGTATTGCAATATATTGGAGAAAAACTAAACAACGACGGTGATTGCGGATTTCCGTTTCCGGTTCCGTTTATGTTTCCAATTGGACATTGGTTGTACAAAGTTCAAGTTTCTTCAAAAGAGTCAGACTTGAAGCATTTGTCTCTTGGGGATTATTGGGTTACGGTACTATCGGAAGATGTCTGGGCTTTCTAGGTCCCTAAGAATTTCAGTTCTCGTCTAGATCTAGAAAAAGTTGTAATAGCTTCTGAACTTTTTGATCAGCTAACCCCTTGATATCTAATCAACTAGACATTCTAAATTCAGAATCAGTCATTTCATTTCCGAATTTCGTCACAACATATTCAATTTCCAAAAAAGGAAATCAGTTCTGATAATCTCTTCCTCCTCAAAAACAAATCATACCTCAAATCCATCGTTGACATTATGAAACAGCTTGTGTCTATAAAAGGATCAGTGTCAGTTGCAGAATAGACGAAAGTCTGCCCTCAAAATGAGAAAGAGAGCAAAGCTGTGCTCGAAAAGTGGGCGTGACTTGATAGGGGGTGAAGAGGCGGTTTGCCAACAACTCTCTCTCTATTTTCTCTTTCTTTTTTTTGCTCTCCCCACAGGAAGGAAACGGTCAAATCCTCTTGTTGGAATAGTTGAGTCAGATGGAGAGAAAAAGTAGAAAAAAGAAGAAAGAAACACAAGCTAATTGCTGGAAAAACGAAGAAAAAACGAACAACAGATAAAACGAGAGGGAGAAGAAGAAAAAGTCTTTTCAGATGAGGAAATGAAAGTGCGATAATTGTCTCTCTACTGAATAATCCGTAATCCAGTCAGGACACCTCCGATTAGGCACATGGAAACTCTCTCTCTCTGCCTCGTCAAGAGATTTATTCTTTCAAAAATACACGAACAAAGAATTTGAGACCAAAGAATTCAAAGGATTCTTGGATTGAGAAGAAACTTTTTATTCTCAAAATAGATTCAATCAGATTAGTATTTTCCTATTAGAGGAGAGCTAAGAATACATTCTTGCCTGGATTCTGAAGATTTTTGGGATTTTTAAAAGGATCTTTAGGAAGCAAACCAATTGATGTAAGAAATTTCAAAAACGGTTTTGAAACGATCTCCGGAAATAACCCGAATAAAAGCTTCAGAGCAAGACCTCTAATTTCAGATTCCAATAGGGTGGCCTACTCTTTCTCATGATAAATTTCAGATCTTTCACCGAGAATTGAAAAGCCAACTGTTCCATACGTGAGCAATACCATAATCCAACGTCCAAAAAACGAATTATTATTATTGTGGTTCGTGTTTTGACTGACAGAACCGACAAAATCTAGAAAATACTATATCATCTCGTCTTTTGGTACTTCTTAAATAGCTAATTTACTAGAGAGATATAGCACGAAAACTGTTATTATTTTTATCCGATTATATTTTCTTCTGAATCAGGGACCATCCCCCAAACATACCTGAAAAGAAGGGCAATAAATTGTTGAACAGAGAAGCAACGCCACATGATTCCTTCCTTTTCGAGATCTAGAATTCAATTGAAAGTTGTTAAAATTGAACAAAAACGCTTCGTGTTTGGTGGCTTCCGGAGGCGGAGTCTGCGTGAGCACGCAACTCCAAAAAAGCCATAAAAATCTGCGAGTTGGCGGCAGAAAGAAACACAACCCACCAATTACCAATGGGCTCAAGAAAGGAAAAGTCAGTTGATGAGAATTGGATGTGGAAAAAGAAAAGAAAGAAGTGAACAAGTTTATATTCTACACAGAGACAATGAGCACCCGATGCAATAAATACTTTTCTTAGAAAACTATTTAAATGCAAAAGTGGAGAAAAAGGCAAAAATGAGCAAAAGAAAAGACACGTTTAGAGAAAATGGAAAAGCAATACACAGAATATACACATTAAGCAGGTCCGAAAGAGTGAGACAGAAGCTAATCATTCTATATAACACGCAGCCAAATATAATTTCGATGTGATGAAAGTGGTGGGTGGAAATAAGAAAAAGAGTGAAGAAGGAGAATGAAAAAGAGACAGCGTCGAACAAAAAAAGTCATTACTTTCTACAACTAATTAAAGGAACGAATAAATTTATTGATGTCAATTCATGGTTCAATTTCGATGACCAAGTCTCCAGCAGTGCACTTTGTTCCTTGTCCAGCATGGACCTTCTTGACGGTTCCAGCAATTGGAGAGTCGATTACCATCTCCATTTTCATGGCGGAGAGCACGAAGAGTGGTTGCTTCTTGGTGACCTGAATAAGAAAATCAAATTCCTTTTCCAACTACAAACGCTGTCATTGCTTATTTCGAAGAGACAGAACAAAACAATATGTGGGAGGCAAAGACAAGGCTATAAATTCATCTCCAGTTCCCCATAATTTCCGTTTTCGTCCCCACAATTCTAGAATTCGTATAATATGTCTTTCTCCTATTTTTCCTCACTGCGAATCTCTCAATATATGTCCCGGATGTGTGATTGATTTATTATTGTTTTAGATGCTTCTCCTTACCTTGTCTCCTTCCTTGATTTTCAGTTCAAGAACGTCTCCTGGCATTGGAGCTCCAATGTGTCCACGGACTCCTGGCAGGGCTCTGGGGCGGGTCACGATCTCCTTGGAAGCTTCTTTGTCAACAACGAAAATACTTCTCATTTGTCCGTTGAGATCGAAGAATACTTCACGTTCTCCACGCTTGTTGAGCTTTCCTTCGGCAAGAAGTTGGATGGCGAGGGTCTTTCCACTCTCGATTTCAACCTGAAACGGAAAAGCTATGTCCGTTAAATTTATAAAGTAGCTAATAAGATACTTACATCAACTTCCTCAGCAATGTCGAGGCCAGTCAAAAACAGTCTTGTTGGCAATTTATCAACTGGTCCGTATTGCTGTCTGAATGTCTCGAATTCATCGAAGACAGATGGGAACATTGAGTATGACATAACATCTTCCTCGCTCAATGGGCGACCATGTTTCTCTTCGAGTTCTACTTTAACAGCATCCAAATCGACTGGCTTAGCGTTCTCTCCTGGTCTTCCATCCACCTTTGGCTTTCCACGAAGGACTTTGGTTCTCAATGGTTCTGGGAATCCGTATGGTGGTTGTCCGACATTTCCTTGCATGAAATCAACAACACTCTTTGGGAAGGAGAGATCATCAGCACGATCGACAAGAGTCTCACGAGTCAAACCGTTTTGAACCATGAATTGGGCCAAATCACCGACAATCTTCGAGGATGGTGTCACCTTGATGATATCACCGAGAACAAGATTGGCCTCACGATACATACGTTTCACATCGTCGAATTGTGGTCCAAGTCCAAGTGAGAAGGCTTGGAATTGCAAGTTAGTGTACTGTCCTCCTGGAATCTCATGCTTGTAGACGTCAGCATTTCCACTCTTCATAGTGGTGGCAGACTCGAATGGAGCGTAAAATTGACGAGCAGACTCCCAGTAGGCAGAATACTTGGAAATATCATCAAGGGAGAGTCCTGAAAATATACAAATTAATCAGAATACGAATTGGCTTCGAATCACCAGTATCATGTTTAGTTCCTTGAAGACTAGCAACGATAGCTCCCATCGATGGCTGAGAAGTCATTCCACTCATACTGTCAACAGCAGCATCGACAACATCAGCTCCGGCCTTGGCACATTCAAGCATAGCAGCGACTCCAGCTCCAGATGTGTCATGAGTGTGGACGTGGATCGGAATATCTGGGAACTTATCGCGGAGGGCACCAATCAGCAACTTCGCTGCTTCTGGTTTCAGCACTCCAGCCATATCTTTAATGGAAAGGATATGAGCTTGAGCCTTTACAAGTTGATCAGCCAGATTGAGGTAGTACTTGAGATCGTACTTGTCACGTGACTTATCAGTGACATCTCCAGTGTAAGCGATAGCTGCTTCAACGACTCCTCCAGCCTTTCCAACAGCTTCCATTCCAACGAGAAGATTAGGCAAATAGTTGAGAGAATCGAATACACGGAACACGTCCATTCCATTCTTCACTGCCAAGTCACAGAACTTGTAAATAACATTGTCTGGATAATTTGAATAACCCATAGCATTGGCTCCACGAAGCAAGCATTGGAATGGAATGTTGGGGATCAGTTCACGAAGAGTACGAAGGCGTTCCCATGGACATTCGTGAAGGAATCGCATGGAGACATCGAAAGTAGCTCCTCCCCAGTTTTCAAGAGAGAAAAGATTGGTAAAAGACTGTGCAACGAAGGGCGAGATGGCAGCCATATCGTATGTGCGAACTCGAGTGGCAAGAAGAGATTGATGAGCATCTCTGAAAATGAATATATTTTTGGCGAACTGATAATGTTAACAAACCTGAAAGTAGTGTCGGTAATCATGCATCCCGGAGTTTTACGAACTTCCTTTGCGAACTCAGCAGGTCCTTTCTGGACAAGCACATTACGGAGTCCGGCTGGTGGCTTGGCTCCTGCCGGGATATATGGAATTGGTGGAGAGACGTGGGCTGGTTTCAGATCAGTTGCAAGTGGAGTTGTTGGTCCGTTTACTTTAACCTCTCCCAAGTAACTCAACAGTTTTTGAGCACGATTTTGACTTGGTTTGAATTGGAACAACTCTGGATGTTCATCAATAAAGTAGGTGTCCACAGATGCGTCAAGGAAGCTCGGTTGACGGAGAACGTTGAGCAGGAATGGAATGTTGGTCTGAAAAAGTAGAATTCATTTATTGGTCATTTCCACCAAAAACAGTATCACTAAAGTTATCAACACTTTCTTATCAAACAAGAAGTGATGATAGTCGACTGAACAACAACGCTTTGTGTACTTTGACTTTTCAAATATTCACCTTGACACCTCTGATACGGAATTCTTTCAATGCACGAATCATCTTCGCAGCCGCATTTGGATGGTTTCTAGCTGAAGCAATCACTTTGACCATCAACGAATCGTAATGAGGAGAAATGACGGATCCAGCGAAAGCAGAGGCAGAATCAAGACGAATTCCCATTCCTTCTCCAGATCTAAATACTTCGATTCTTCCAGAATCTGGTTGGAATCCTTTAGCTGGATCTTCGGTTGTAACTCTGCATTGAATAGCAGATCCAGTTGTGTGAATTGTATCTTGAGAAAGTTTGAGATCCTCAAGCGATTTTCCTTCTGCGATACGAATTTGAGCTTGGACAAGATCTACGCCAGTGATTTCTTCAGTGACTGTGTGCTCGACTTGGAGACGTGCATTGACCTCGATGAAGTAGTAGTTGCCTTTTTGATCGACTAGGAATTCGACAGTTCCGGCATTTTGGTATCCGACATGTCTCGCAAGACGAAGGGCATCGGCAAGAATCTTCTCACGGACACCTTCTGGGAGTGCTGGAGCTGGGGCAATCTCAACGACCTTCTGATGGCGTCGTTGAACAGAGCAATCACGTTCATACAAATGAACGATATTTCCATGATGATCTCCTAAAAGAGCGAGATTGATTGAATTCTCTGAAGACAAACTTACCAAGCAATTGTACTTCAATATGTCTTGGTCTTTCAACGAACTTCTCCACGAAGAGACTTCCATCTCCGAATGCAGCTTGTGCTTCAGAATACGATCTCCGGAAAGCTTCCTCCACTTCTTCCAACTTGTCAACACGACGAATTCCACGTCCTCCTCCTCCATAGGCGGCTTTCAGAATGATTGGAGTACCGTATTGCTTAGCAAACTCAATAGCTTCATCGGCAGTCGTAATTGGGCCTGGAGTTCCAGGAACAACTTGCACACCAGCCTCAATAGCAGCTTGACGAGCAGCAACTTTATCTCCCATTCGCGCCATTACGTCGGGGCTCGGTCCAATGAAAACGATTCCAGCATTTTGGCAAGCAGCTGCGAAATCGGAGCGTTCTGATAAGAAACCATATCCAGGATGAATAGCGTCGATGTCGTGCTGGAAATTATTAAAGTTAGGAAGTCATTGAGATGGAAAATAAAAACACTTTGACACGTGGAAGAAACTAATTTAGAACCACAAACCTTGAGAGCTGTTTCAATGATTTGATCGATTGTGAGATAGGCGGCAACTGGTGGAAGCCCTTTTCCAACAAGATACGATTCGTCAGCTTTCAGACGATGTATCGAATTTTTGTCCTGCTCAGCGTAGATGGCAACTGACGTTTTGTTCAACTCAGTGAGAGCACGGAACACACGAATAGCGATTTCTCCACGATTTGCTACCATAACCTGACAAGTAACTTATTGAAATTGTTTCTGAAATCCACTCTCACCTTGTTGAATTCTCTTGGCTTGACGACTCCATTTGCATATGTTCTATGCTGTGTCTGTCGAACGACATTGGCGAAAATCGGTGGGATGCGGGCAAACCGCATCGTTGTCGTTTCTCTGAAACATAATCAGTTTTGAGACGGTGAACCGATTCGGTGAATACAACCAATGAGATCATTCGATAGACAAGTGCGTACAAGCTTCAGAAGAGACAGAGAAACGTTACGTTAGGGTACCTTCGTAATGTGTAAGAGCAAAAGATCCAGAGCGACTCGAAGTGTGGTAAACTTCGGGAATAACAGGAAAAATCGCCCGGGGTACTGGTGGACTTTTAAGAGCCACGTGGAAACGTGGAGAAATGGGAGGAGAAAAATGAAAAAGAGGCAGATCACGTAATCACGGAGCAGGGAAATTCTCACAAAAGACCAAGAGGTCACGCCACATGTTAAATAGATATATATAGTGACTTTAGACCATTGACCAGTGCCCACAGAACCGCCTAGTGAGATTCGCGGCGAAAAAAAGAGAAGAAAACAGACTGATAACATAAAACAAATGATAAGAAAAGGGAATTCACCGAGAATTGTTTTTATTTGGATTTTTCGAAGAAAAAGGTTTGTAAAAAATCATCACATGGCATACACGAGGTCAGTCTAGGAACTGAGAAACTGAGAGAAAGAAGATGGAAAAATAGAGCAAACAAATACAAGTGAATTTTGAGTGCACACGTTTTATCAGAGAACGTACAATGCTCTATGACCAGCAGTTTGAAACAAACACTCTCAGTTCTGTTTTGGAAAACTTTTTAGTTAGTCTTCAAATCCAAAAAAAATTATAACTACTGTAAATTGTATCTGTATAGTAGTCTTCAAGACTAGAACACTTTGTAGATTTTGAAGTTAGTTGAACATTTGAGAAGATTTACTTTTATTCCCAGCCAACGGCTTTGAAATGGCGGCGACAACAAACTGATAGCCAAGACGGTGTTTGTGTCAGTTCTTCTTATCAGTCGACTCGGGTGGACACTACAACACAGAGGTAAAAGACGCAGAGAAGAAGGTTGAGTGATTTCGAATGAAGAGAAATCTAAACACAATTGTTTTCTTTTTATAACTTCCATCTTGAGAGATCATTGACTTTAGTTTTATTTGGAAAACAACACGAGGAGAAATTAATTTGCAGAAAGTTGCAGAAAATAGCTGAAAACATTCATCTTCGGACGTTTCGAGTTTTTTTTCTTGAATAGGTGTACGTGCATATCATATTTACACAAAATGTAAATCTGAGGGCAATAAAACAAGTGCAATAATGAATATACAGACTGACGATGAGATTGATGAGCAAAGAACAATTTATTTCATGATTCCTCGATACGAATTGATTGGTTCGTCGGATAAGAAAGAGATAACAGAATATATTTATAAGATCTTTTCAGATTGGAGAATACAATTCAAAAGTTGGTCTCTTTCCTTCAATTTCCCATAGTTAGAACGGTCGTGATCAAAAATTCAGAGAATACGATTAATGATTAGAACATCACAGAACCAGCATCTCCCTCTTGCCGATAAAGTTACAATTGTGTTCGTTCTTTGCACTTTCGAAAGGCAATCAGTGGCGATCACGAGGTTAGATGCGACACTCGTAAAATGAGAGAGAAAGAGAAATTTGAAAAAGAAAAAGGAGTGGAGAGAACGATGCACCTTGATCGAACTCAAAATGAATATGTGAGGGTTGCTGGAGATGGAGAAGGATTACGTATGGTCCGTGAGATGTGAGGTTAGAAATCAAAAGATCAAAGGGTACAAGGAACAAGTTGAGTGGGACAGAATACGATAACAACATCAAGTAAACATCGATAATGAAGGGAAACTTGCACTCTAGATTGCCAATGAGTTTGTGTTTCATTTTCACCGTTAGTCTTTGTTTTTCTAAGATTTCATCTAGATTTATGATGAATTACCGCACCTGTCAGTACAATAAATATCTTGGTCTTTTCAGCCCACGAGATGAGATGTATTTATAAGGAATTCCGACGTAGAAGAGAAGACTGGAAAGTCGAGTATTCTGGAAATTTAAACATCAACTTTATTGATGTCTCTGATGCTGTTCTCACGCCGGAGGAAGCAAACTTCGTCAGAAGTATAAAATCAAAACATGAAAAATGGAAGAAATCAAAGCCATCAACCGTTTCAGTCATCAGGAAATCAGAAGAAAGTTCTGACTATAGCACGTCGAAAGAATTCAAAAAACTTTTCGAAGATCTTGAGGAGTCAGCAACTTCAGAAGACGAGGACGTCCAATACAACACCAATCCGTACAAATCCCTACCTGATGTGTTACAAGATTCACGAAAGATTGATATGAAATATCATGGTTCTTCCGAAGAGGATCAAGAGCCATGTAGTAGCCAGCAAACCACAGATCTAGAAGAGAGATTCAAAAAATTAAGAGAGACAGAAGACTGTTCTGATGTAGTTATTGCGGATAATAGTGAAGAGACCTGCCGAGCATATAAAACAGAAAGAAATTCGAGGAAAAAGAAGAAGAAGTCACGGAAACAAAGGTCGAAACGAGTGGAGATGGAGTTAGAGAATGAGGAGTTAAGGGAACTAATACCGGTATGTCTTACGGTATATTTATTCACTAACAACAAGATTCCAGCACGAACAAGGTTATTTCGAATTGAGGCGAGCAAGAGGTAGAGTCCGTTCAAAAATGCTTGAAAAATCTAGGAACCAGAACTCAAACTACATCGAATTTTTGACATTGAACGAAATTTTAGTAGAGGTGAGAAAATAAATAAACAAATTTTTGAAATTCTGAATTTTAGAGAGGAATTCCTGCTGATACTGTGATATGCTGTATTCTTTGTAGACTATTAGTACTGAACACTGTCCGAGAAGAATTTTTCATGTGTCCATGTGATTGCACTGACAAGTTCGTTCACTCAAAGTGTGCACTTTTATACCAATCCGAGATGGTGCGACAGAAGTGTTCCGATTGCAATAAATTCTACACTGACCGGATATTATGCAGATCTCGAGCTCCAAGTCTATCTAAGTCGGAAGAATTCGAATTGCATCTCCTGAACTCTACGATGACAAAGGAAATAATAATTTTAAAGGAAGAACGCCCGTTATATAGCCGTCTACCAGCAGAATTTGAGCACGATTGCTTCATTTGCTTCGATTGTAGAACTATTCGGGAAGATAAATTCGAAAAGTTGGACTCCACAGTCGTGAAAGCTTGCCGATGTACCGTTACTGCGCATAACGAGTGTTTAGTGAAGTCTTTACTATTAAGAAGATCATGTAGATACTGCAATTATCGCTACAAAATTGAAACAGTCGGTGTAAGGATAGGCTACTTCAATATTCAACTAGTGTCTACTTATGGCGTTCTTGTAGCATTAGTCAGTTTGATTGGAATATTTTTCGTTTGTCTCATTCCTAATCTAAATATTAATGTGATTGGTGAGTTACCCGCTTAGAACAAGAGATAAATGTAAAAACTCATTATTTCAGTGCAAAATTCTCTCGTGGCCTTGATTCTGGTGACTTCAATATATCTTATCTTTTCTGTAATGCTAGTTTGGAGGAAGGAAAGCCGTCAATTTACAGAGAGCGCGAGAGTTTCAATTAAACCATACACATCATCAAATGCGATTGCAATTGAGAAGTTTGGAAGAAAAAGGAAAATATCAGAGGAGTACGAGGAAATTCCTTTCAAAGAAATGGAGAAACGATACACAGGAAGATCTATTCAAAGGATTTTACAAAATTGGAATGTTGAAATGGGTTAATGCATTAATATTAATGTGATTTAAAGCAGCGAAAATTATGGCAGAGAATAAATTTTTTTGCGACTTGCATATAATATAATATTTAGCACGGGTTGACATCATCCGGTAACAAAACGAAACATATAAATAAAAAATGCATCATAAAATCTTTACTCAAATATCACAATTTCAGAACAAAAACTTTGAACATAAAGAAAAAGTTATTCGCTGGCAAATTTTTTGATAGCTGCTTCATCCATTCTGAATGTGTACCATCCTTCGCTTTTAGTCAGATTAACATAATCGACTGTGTCATAGAGAGCGATGGCGTTCTTATTCCAATCCAAAACTGCCCATTCCATTCGGACAATTCCTTTTTCTTGAGCCACTTGAGCCAGTTTCTTCCAGAGTGTTCGAGCGAGTCCCATACGTCGGAATTGTGGGCGAATGTAGAGATCCTCCATGTGAATGTACTAAAATGATAAATTTTTGTTCCAAATTAATGTATTTGTGATTGAGCACAATTACCTGTCCGACCCATGTCGAATAGGGGAAGTAGTAAAGGTTCATTCCAGCCGGCTCCTCTCCATCAAAAGCGATGAAACCTGTAAACATTCAATTTGTAAAGTTCAAAGGTTTCTTTTTATTACCATGAACAGCCTTGTTTTCAATGTCTTTGCGCAGCTTTTCGGCTGTGTTCACGACACTGCTTTTCATTTTTTCAAACTCGGCCAGCTCCTGGAAAAATTCCAAATGGATTTAAAACAGTATACGGAAAGGTAACTCACATGAATCATCGAAATGAGATGTTCAGCATGATCTGGTTGTACGGTGACTATTTTGAAGGTTTTCATGGCTGGCAGAGCTGAGAAAAACAAATTTTAAAGTTAAATTACTCTCAATTTGGACAGCTTTGAATGACTGTAATCTTTTGATTTAGGTATGTCATATCGAGGACTAGAGAGGACTAACTTCGTTGAATCTCGTTTGACTTGCAATATTGGTATTTTCTCGAAACTAAATAAATATAGGCGTAAAGACATGCCTCGAATGAACAGTGATTTCGTAATCAGGCATTGACACTATTATGATTTTTATAAGCAATACAAACAGAAAAACAAAAACACAACAAATTATAAACTCAAAAAACTGAACTAATAAAATGGGAAACTAGTAAGCTAGAATAAAAATTTAATTTAATTAACTAGTGCGGCAAATGTTGAGGTCCTTCAGAAATCTTCTTCGGTGCTCTCAGTTCCATTTCTTTCAGAGATCCGTTGTAAACACGTGGAGGCACTGACGAGGGTTTAACAGCGTCAATGACATATGCGAGAAGCGCAGCTTGAATTCCAGCGTTGCAAGACGTGATGACAGGTTGATTTTCGACATAGCCATTTTCAGTGATCCCTAAATAACAAAAATTACCTTTTTAATAGTATAATCTCCTTATTCACTTACACGAACGAATCTCATCTTCGCTTTTCAAAGTTCCATTCTTTGATAGCAGCTCTGAGCTTGGTAAATTCTTGAAGCCAGCAATTCGCGATCCGTTGACAAGATGAGGATCGAGTCCGGTCTCTTGAGTACCTTCGAATTGTCCTCGAATTCTGCTATCCAAGAAATTTATTTCAGATGTCTTCTCGATGAACTGTTTCTCTTCTCCTTCTTTTTTGGCTTCCAATTCTTGGAATGTGATAACATATTTCTTAAATTCATCTTCAGCTTTCCAGGTTCCAGTCGGTAATTTCACATCTTCTGTCGAGACATCGAAGCCATTTCTTTTCCACGAATCGAATCCTCCGTCTACGAGTGAGATGTTTTCGTGTCCATACGACTTGAAAATCCATGCGACTTTTGATGCAAAAAGCATTCCTCCGAAAGCGCCTTTTCCGTAAAAAATGAAATGTTCCTTGTTGTTCAATCCAACTAATTGAGCGTACTTCTCAAAGAGGTCAGCACGATATTGTTGGAATCTTTGATATCTTGAAGGATAAGTTGCAATATCGAGGTCGAAGTGAACAGCTTCAGGAATATGACCGGTTTGATATAGTTTGCGGCTTCTGAAACGAAAGTCATGATTAGCTGAATAGCGACGAAAAATTGTTGTTAAAGAGTATCTTACTCACGGACTGGGCGCAGCCATAAGTGTCTTGAACTCTCCATATCCTTCTTGTTCAAACTCTTTCCAATCTGGTCTGGGACCTACAGCAAAAGAGCAATCGATGATTCGAACCCCTTCTTTGTTGATAATTCCTTTTTTGAGTAGACTGTTCACTGAACCTACATCGATGATTTTTTTGAGACTCATTCTGAAAAAAAACGAATAATTTGAGTATATTCACAAATTTACATAAAAACGATTTCATTTATCAGAAGTTAAATCACTTTTTATTAAGCGCAAATGTCAAATTGTCAGTGAAATGATAACGATAATCTTTTCTTGAAAAACTTTTTCGGCAAAAATGTCTGCGCTCTCCCAATTTTGCGCACTCTTTCGTCGCACATTGGGGCGCGGTTACACCGCCTATTTAATGATGATTTTTTGTCATTTTCAGTTATTTTCAGACCGGTGACATGATTTTCAAAAAATTAATAACTTTAAAACCGCTCACAAAGGTCAGTGTTTTTTTTAAATTCATATTAATGTTCATATTATTCTATTTTTTTCAGTTTCTACTAGTCGGTACAAGTGCTGGAGCTGGGTATACTGCGTACACCGTCGATTCTCCAGAAGATTTACGTCAATTGGGAATTTTTCGATTTGGAAGAGCTGCGAAAACAGTAAGATACAGTTTATTCTGAAATATAAATGTTCTTCAATTGTCCTTATTCAGGTTGGAAAGATTGTAATCGACTACAAAACATCACTTCGAGGACTTCCGGAACCATCAGCCGAATATGATGATGCAATACAAAAATGCCATCAAAGAAGTGCAGAACATCTTCTGGAACTGGCTTGTGCAAATGGTGGAGTGTTCATCAAAGTAAGACTCCGATTGTATTCAGAAATATGAAGATTTTGAATATTTAGGTCGGACAACACATTTCTGGGATGGAATATTTGATACCACCGGAGTACACTCAAACTCTGAGCATTCTCACTTCCCAGGCACCACAAGCATCGAAGGAAGATGTGATTTATGTTGTGGAAACCGAACTGAAGGCAAAAGTGGATGATATATTCTCCGAATTCTCTGAAAAACCAGTTGGAGCAGCAAGTCTTGCTCAAGTTCATGTAGCTAAACTGAAAGAAACTGGAGAAACTGTAGCTGTGAAAGTTCAACACAAAAGAGTCTATAAAAACAGTCGAACAGATGTGAACACGATGGAATTGTTAGTCAACATCGCTGATGCAATTTTCCCTGAGTTTCGACTGATGTGGCTTATCGAGGAAATAAAGAAGAATCTTCCAAATGAACTTGATTTCCTACACGAAGCGAAAAATGCCGATGAAGCCGCTGCTCGATTTAAACATCTCAAATTTCTCCGAATTCCAAAAATCAACTATGAACTAACAACAAAGCGCGTACTAACAATGGAATACTGTGAAGGAGCTCATGTGGATGATGTCGAGTATTTGAAGAAACATAAGATTGATCCACATGATGTCTGTGTGAAAATAGGAAGAACTATTTCTGAAATGATTTTCTTGCAAGGATATCTACATTCAGATCCACATCCTGGAAATGTTTTGATCAATAGTAAAGGAGGCGGAAAATATGAAATCGTTCTTTTGGATCATGGATTGTATTTGAATATCAGTGACCACATTCGTAAGCTTTATTCCGATTTATGGCTCGCTATTCTCAAACCGGATCTACAAGAAATTCGGGTGAGAAAACATCAATTGTAGCATTAACAATTTTAATTTTATTTTTAAATTTTTAGAAAGTTGCAAGTCAAATGGGTGTTGGAGAGCTTTACGGACTATTCGCATGTATGGTAACTCGTCGTTCTTGGAAATCTGTGACTGGAGGAATCGGAAAGTCAAAAATGAACGAGAGTGAAAAGGATGAACTACGAATGTACGCATCTTCTCTAATACCACAAATCAGTGAAGTTCTCTCTCGAATGCCAAGGGAAATGCTTTTGATTTTGAAGACTAATGATTTGATGCGCAATATCGAGCACAAATTGGGTGTTTTTGGATCTAGTGATTGTCATCTTGAAGTAAGAAAAGTGCAGACATCTTCCTTAGAAACAGTTATTATTTTCAGATGTCAAGATGCGTCATTCGCAGCTCTCACGAAATGGCCATTCGACGTGCGCACAATCCTCTTGCAAAACTTCGGATCGGATTCCGCATGTATTGGTCGCTTCTGAAAATTTTCGTCTATCAATATTACCTGCGTTTCGTTAATTCTAGCTCTTTGTAGTACTTATTAGTCTTGATTTCTTACCACCTCGATTGTAGTCTGTGATTTTATTCAGTCTTTTAGGATTTATTGCATTTCTTTTGCTCATCTCTAACCGGGTAATCAAACCAACCAGTGCCTTCAATAAACCACGTTTTCTTCTTTAAAATAATTTTATTTTGCCTTGTTAATTGAAAACATACGAACATGGAATGCGAACAAGCAAAGCTTCCAATTGAAAGTGATAATGATAAGATGAATGAATATATCTCTTGGTCGTCTTTCTTTCTCTGTCAAGTCTTGTTATCAAGAAGAGAATGACCAGTTGTATGTGGTAACCTAATTGTCTCCTTTCTATCCAAAACCAGTTACTCATTCGGAATAGTATAAAAGGGACGAAGGATGTCGAGAAGAACAGAGTCGACTCGAATGAGCGTCACTAAAGCGACCGCCGGGGCTTTGTGCCTCTCCTCGGCCACTCTCATCCTTTCGCTTTATGCAATCTTTTCCATTTACTCTGATGTTCAATCCATTTGGTCGCAACTCGATCAAGAGATGGATCAGTTCAAGGTAATTACAAATGTTGATGAGTCTCATTCATTCCTCCCTTTAGGTAACAACTGATGACCTCTGGACTCAAATGCTTGGCTTGGGAGCCGCTACCGTTTCAAACCGTCAACGTCGTCAAGGCAAGGAACAATACGGAGGATACGAGGCCCAAGGAGTCAATCCAGGACCAACTTGCTCTTGCAACTCTGGAAATGGAAACGGAGATGATGCACTTGGAACCGGAGGATGCCCAGCTGGACCACCAGGACCAGGTGGATCACCAGGACCAGACGGAATTCCAGGAGTCGATGGACAAGATGGATTCCCAGGAGAGAATGCTGAGGACTCCCAGAACGCTCCATTCGTTGGATGCATCACTTGCGCTCCAGGCAAACCAGGTGCTCCAGGAGACCGCGGAAAGCCAGGACTTCGTGGAATGCGTGGACCACGTGGAACTGGTGGATCACCAGGAACCGATGGATATCCAGGACGTCCAGGAGAGATGGGACCACCAGGACCACCAGGAGATGATGGAAAGCCAGGAGCCAACGGAGAGAAAGGACAAGATGTCGAGCAACCAACTCCAAGAAAGGGACCACGTGGACCACCAGGAGATTCTGGACCACCAGGACCAGAAGGAGACGCTGGAAAGGATGGACCAGTTGGAGCCGCCGGAGCACCAGGACCAGATGGAATCAATGGATTCCAAGGACCCGGTGGACCACCAGGAGAGGAAGGAAAGCCAGGAATCGACGGAAAGGTCGGAGACGATGCCGCTTACTGCCCATGCCCAGACAGAAACGCTCCAAAGGTAAGAATTTATTATTTGAGATTTCATTGATTCGATCTTATTCTTTAGGAGAACTACGCTTCTGCCCCATCCCACAATCCATCCAATGCTCCAGGAGCCAGTTATTCCGCCGGAACCGGTGGATACTCCGGAGGCACCGGACATGCCCAGAACAGTTACGGAAAGAAGTAAAAGCGAGACACTGCATCTTGCTGATTCTTCACTTCTTTCTTTTCATTTGCCATTTTTCACTTCATTTCTTTTCTTCATTTATTCAAAACACGAGCATCTTTCAAAAATCGAGCATCAGCGGGTTTGAGTCGAGCCTTCAAGCGGTTGAGTCGTCATTTCATTTCGAGCCAAAAGAGTCTTACAATAAAGAATATTTTATTCGATTTTTGTTTTGTTTTGAACATATATCTCTAACCGGAACACAAATATGAGATTTGGAATCTTTAAATGATAAATGAAATGACAATTATAATTCTTCAAAGACAAGTGTAACTGAATATGCTTCCTCTTGAACATATGTCTCCGCATCCGAAATGTATAGAAGAGTCTGGAAATCAGAATGAGTCTCTTTATCTATAAGTAGATTTGATACCTCAATTGTCTGCTGATGATGTGAACTCCTCAAAAAGAACATTTCACATGCCAGTTTCCCCATTGGAGGAACTGACATCAACTGATCAGTGATTTTGATTATATCCGGATGGGAAGTTGTGATTCGGAATGTCTTTGGTAGACCGTATGGATTGCGGATGGCGATTCTCTGAAATATTCAAATTGTGACTTTGGCAGACAGGTCATAGAACTGACAGGAATCAAAAAGAATTTCAGTGAAAAAAAAGAAAAATGCAACACCAGAAGGCATGAACTAACAGAGATCATACTACATAATTCGTTGAAATGTCTAAGAATTCATTGAATTTCTGATAACTGATAACAAACATAAACTTGAACAAATAAATATTCTCAAAAAAACGAACCCTTCTAACAGCTTCATCAGTAGCCGGAACCTGCATGACATATTTCTGTGTTATCCTGGGTGCCTCTGATTTCCCGTAGATCAAGAATCCTCTTTCCAACTTCAATGTATTACTATTCACAACCGAGACGACAAACTTCTTTGTTCCTGAAAATACACGTGAGGTCGTCATAAAATGTGCGGGGGGTTTTGGGTTAATCGGATGAGAAAACAGTAGTAGGTTTTGGAGAATTTCATGAATTCGGGATGAAGATATTCTTCACACCTGGATGAGTCAAGTTTGCACGTGGAAGGCTATTTTTGCAACTTTACAGCACTTTATGTTCTTTCTTTTTTTGTAAAATTAAATATGGTTTTGATGTATGTACAAAAAGATTAGATGAGAAAATAAGGCGATTAAGCATTTGTGCAGAAACCGAAAAATTAAAAATTGGTACAAGATGTTGGTACATTTTTATGAGAATCAAATGTATTCATTTCCATTTCGCCCCCCTTCCGGCCCAGAAAATCATTTTCAAACCTGTTTTCAATTTACCGAAACTGTAATTTTATCGTTTTCCGTGGGAGTACAACTGATAATAATTCGATCATAAACTTGATAATAGGCTCCGCCCATTTCTATTCTATTTAAGTTCTCTCCGGACTTTTGCTCTATTTCGGAACAGACTCGTCTCAATTTCGAGTGACGACGTCAACATGAATCCAAGTTTCCGTCATTAGATAGCGTGCGATTCTTGTTTGAAATCTGATAGACATGCATGAGAACTCCAATCCCAATTTCTTTTTTCTCAGTTCGGTATTCATTTTTTCTAGTTTTTTTTGCAGGAGACATGACATCGATTCGTGCACTTTTTGTATTCATCGCAATATTCTCAAGTATAGAAAGTAGGAGATTAGAGTTTGTACAAGCACTGTGGAGACATGGAGATCGTGCTCCATTGCATCTACCGTATCCGAATGATTTGTATACGGAAAAGTCGTGGTCTAGAGGATGGGGACAATTGACTTCGGTGAGTTGTATTTTAGCATACAAATTAAAATATTAGGACTGGAAAAGGAATTCTCTGTAACTCAGGAAAATGTCTTTGATTCAAAAAATAGAGAATCTGTCAAGCATTCACATCTGCTTCCCCTGTACTAACTTGAATCTTTTTCAGATTGGAATGCAACAACTCCATGAGCTAGGCGACTTCTTTAGACATCAATATGTGGATACTGGATTCATCCCAGCCAACTTCTCAGTTAAAGAGGTATTCACAACTTCCAAATTTCTAAACTCTCAAATTTCTACATTCCAGGTTTATCTCCGATCTTCTGATTCTGACCGAGCCCTTGTCTCTGCTCAAGCCTTTCTCTACGGTTTGTATCCAGCTGCTGGCGGATATCAATGGAGTGCAGATACCGATTGGCAGCCTCTTCCAGTACATGCTTCCACTCCAGGCCAACCTGATTTGGTGAGTTTTCCGATCCAATGTACAGTTGTTCTTATGATTTCTTATCTTCAATGCGTCAGAAAGATTAGAAACATACGTAAGAAGAACTGATAAGAAATCCCTATTTCCGGAGCATGAACTCATCGGAGACTACATTCAAACTGTGTTTTTTGAGGTGTGCAAACCAACTGCCATTAAATGTGCTCGTCATGAAACTCTCGTTTCTCAAGGAGATCAAGAAGCGAAAGCGATTTATGATGTGAAGTACGCAGATTTCTTCAGCGAACTCTCGCTGACTACCGGATTCAAAAATTGTTCCTACTTGGATATAAACGGATTGTTTGATGTTCAGAGAGAACTAATTCATAACATGACTGCAAAGCAACCGGCATGGGTATCCCAGCATTGGAATCAATATGATAATAGATCATCGATGGATATCATCACTGAAATGAGAACAGTTCGAATGATGAACTTGTTCAATTCAGAAGAGAAAGGAAAGCTTCAAGGCGGCTCCGTCCTGAATAATTGGATTCAGAATGCGGTGGCAGTCAGTGAAAGCAGAAATGATCAAAGAATGTTGCTATATTCTTCGGTATGACTATATTTTATGTATAATTTCAATAAGGGACTCTGTTTCAGCACGACGGAGTTCTCCTCGCTCTTCTCAATGCCTTCCGTGCTTCAAACGATATGATGGTTCCGTACGCAGCTGCATTGATTATGCATGTTTACTCAGATAATGGAAAATACTATTCAGAAGTGAATACCAATCTCAATGTCTCAATATCTGTGTCTACTTTTCAGCTCTACTATCGAAATGACACGACAACTGATCCATATCGAATCCCTCTTTCTCGTTGTCCGGACCCTTGTGAAGTGTCTCAATTGGCAAGTGCCTTTGAGAATATGACAGTTTCAGATCTTTCGGAAATGATGACTGTGAGTCCTCAATACTTTTACAACAACATAACAGTATTTTCAGTTATGTGGAACACCTCTCAAAGAGTGTGGATCATCTTCATCTCCCAGTTTCAATGTTTTAGCGTACTTTTCAGTTTACTTGTTATCCATTTTGTTTTTTTCTCAATAAAATTGAACTCTCTTCTCCTGGAAAGAATCTTACCAATGAAGTTAGGAGTAAAGTCAATGGTAGCTGTAGGAGTTCTCACTGTCAGCACAGAATCCACCACTTTCATACATCCAGATCCAGTGTAAACTTTCAGCAAATCATCCGGCACACCATCATGTTCACTGAAAACAAAAATAAACAGATAATAGATAAACGAACGTAATTCACAATCATTTGTTTGTTGTTCATTCCTTCTTGATTTTGTGTTTTTTGTGTTGTTTTCTCTTCTTCAGAATCCCTTTGGCATCATCTCAAGACGAAAGAGTTTGAGAGAAAAAGAGACCAGGTGTTGGAATCCAAGCATTTTTATTTTTGTTTTCTTCTTTCTCTCTCAGATCCCGCGGGAGGACCAAACAACTGGCACATCCTCCTCCGCCTTCGCAAAAGATTCAGAAGAATGAGGAGTGCGGGAAGAGATTGAGAAGAGAAAAAAGGGGACAAGGGAGCACACGGGATCTGCCATTCAGATCGACTCAGGCGCCTGCCAAATGGTTTCCAGGTTTAGTTTCTTTTCTTTCATTTTGTTTTGAGAAGTTTATTGTGCCACTAATCTTTTGGAAGCGAGGAGTGAGATGATTCATTCGAGTGAATAAGACCCACAGAGTGAAGCGTAGTCACGAAATGTTCTAGTTTTTCAGACGTTTTTGAAATTTTTTTTGAGAAAGCTATCTTTCATACCACAAAATTGATTACTCTTTCTAAAAATGTCTGTCGCATCCTAACTATTTCAAAAAAGATTCCTTTACCGAGCTTCTGAATCTGAATCCGACTTTTCCAACTTCTACTACTAACTCCATTTTCCGCACTTTTGTTAGTCTTCTTTGCACTATATTTAACTCTCTCCTCTTCTCTCTCCTCTAGACTCAAATTCTCCCATTACAGTATGACCGACTACGCCTTGGTGCGCTCTCGCAGCGCCATGGTCCGTGCTCGTTCAGTCGAGCCAACCTCCCGTCTCTACGTAAGTCTTCCATGAACACCCTAAGAAAAGACAACTATTGTCTTTGACCCAACTGATCAAAAACCTTTATTTTCGGTGATATCTTTTCTCTTTTGACAATAATGTTACACTGAGTATCCAACTCTTCATCTAACTCATCATCTTGGGGGATCATTGGCACCAGCCGGAGGGCAATCATCACGTGTGAAAATAATAAAAACAAATGCCACTCGTTTTTGTAGGTCACCCGCACTTCGTCGGTCCCGGACTTGACTGCTCACTTCCGTCATTCGGACAAATATCGTCCACAATGGCACACTGTTTGGCAATCGACTCCATACCGTTGGCGTCGTGATTGGGATTTGGTTAGTATAACCAAAAAGGAGTCTTGTAGAAGAACATTTGTTTCAGTACGACGACTACTGGTACGACAAGTACTACTACTTCTCTCCACTCTACCGTAGTACCTACACTCCAAGCAGAAGATACTCCTACAGCGACTATCTTCCAAATCCTTACTACTGGAGCAACTATGGATCTTACTGGACTCGCTACAAGGGATACTGGTATGACTACGACTATCCATCGTACTACCGTCGTTACACCAGCTCTGCCTACAACCGCTATCTGAACTACACCTACTCCCCGTACAGGTTTGTGCCTTCTGTCGATCCGATTGATTCATATTTTCAATGTTTCAGATCCTACCTGATGGACTCGTTGAGCACTTCCCTCTCCCGTGGTCTCTCGATGTACAAGGCAGGTTTGTACTGGTATTGACCACTGTCTAAGGTAGTGTAGAGACAGGGCAGTGCCCCATTTATTGCCCAACAATGTCCTCATTCTGTTTTAGAACAATTTGGCTGTTTACGGTACTACTAATCCTTTCTCGCCGCTCTATCTCTACACTAGATATTAATGTGAGCCCCCTGAATACTGTCAATTTTCACATTTAACTAATCTTGCAGGTCTAATCAACCACACTACTCTTGATGCTTACTGGCTTACTCCAAAGTACTGGGATCGTCGTTTCAAGAACTGGCGAGAGCTCTATTGCTCCACCAGTGACTACTATCTTCCATCTACGTACGATCGAAAGACCCGTCAGTACTTTGCACAGTGGGCTTGAGGAGTGGGCGTGGCTCTAGTGTTTAGATTCTGCGATCGACTCTTTTCTTGCATTTTTAAACGAACCCCCATTTCTTTATCGCTTTAAAAAATAAAATGTTCTCTTACCTTCTTCTATGCACCAGAAGATGAAGACGTGTTGTCTGACCAACAATACTTCGAACATCAACATTGAAGAATGGCAGAATGGTCACTTTCCAGGTAGCCATCAATCTGAAAATCAGATGAACACTTTAGATAAGTCATCTCCAAATCAAACCTCGTTTGATAGTGATCACTGTACATCAACAACAAAAACGTCTTTCGATCATTTGTGTCTCCAGAATACGTAGTAAATCCAACAATTTGTTGAAGTGTTGCACTTCGAAGAGTCAACCTGACAGATGGATCCGAACACCGACAAGAAAAAACTCTTCGATCTCGGGTCATTGGAGGAAGAACTAATTGTTTTTCCCAGTTTCCAGATGTCTCACAGATGAAAGTCACAGCGTGTTGAAGGAGGAAACTGCGACGATGAATATGCAGATCCAGAATTGAGAGAGGTTCTTTTGTATCCCATCGACGGAATACCACTTTTGTGGAGTACGTATTAAAATGATCACTAGGGAAATAGAAGGCGTCGTAGACAAATGGAACGAATATAATGTCTCTTGGTTGTAGATACAATTCAATTTGATCAGAAGTCTGTCTCATCATATTCCTTTCCATCGGTGTTGTCAACTTGTTGACTGCTTTAAAAAACTTCCATTCTTCTTCATCAAAAACTGGTCGAAGTGCAGTGTCATCAAATTCAAGTGTGCAGTTTATTGGTTCAGAATGAGGATTTTCCAGAGGGAATTCAAAAAAGACCTTCTCTCCAAACGATGGATGGATTTGATGATAAGTTGTGATACCTGAAAATAATGAACTAGTAATTTTTATAAAGTAATAACATTTTTTTTATAAAGTAATAGTACCTTTGAAAACTGCTTCCAGAAGTTTTGCTGGTTTACTTTCATATCGAAGTTTCTTATAAGCCGCTAGCTCTTCTTCAAATATAAACTTCTGTGCCACTCCTTTGTTATCTGATAACTCGTAACCATCTTTCAATGTGTTCCATTGTCTAATCTTCTCTAAACTATTCTCATTAAACAACTGTTCGTGTCTCTGTTGAATATCCAATCTCTGTGCAGCCAAGAA
The DNA here is from genome assembly GCF_010183535.1 of Caenorhabditis remanei. NCBI lineage: Eukaryota > Metazoa > Nematoda > Chromadorea > Rhabditida > Rhabditidae > Caenorhabditis > Caenorhabditis remanei. Next base: position 8,190,148 of record NC_071332.1, read on the forward strand.
CCGATCCAATCCAACTCCACTATTTCCCGGCAGAGGTTTGGCGTGCACTCGATACGAATGTGGTCCTTCTTCATTCAACCGGATTGATGACGTAAGCCGACGGACAACTGTACCATGATTGTAGTTGCCATTGGATCTAGTGGTAGCCAATGAAGAGAAGGAGGGATCTGCAAGTTTTTGACAGATTAATGAATTGGATTAGGTGATAAGCAAACATGTGCAAACAAGACATGCGCAAGATCTGCCGGAAGGCTTCCGGCATCCAAAGTTTGTATAAATAGGACGCTCGTTGCGAGAAGTTCCATCAGTTTTAATAACTTTTCAATATGCAATCCATCCGCTTTACTTTTGGACTTATCGCCCTTCTTGGATTTGCCTACTTGGCCCAATCCCATCCATTGAGCTCTAGAGAAACCACCAAATCTACTGAATCTACTGAAGTAGCTATCCCTGAATCAAATGAAAATGCTGAAACCAAAGAAATTGCCCTCCCAGAAGCTGCTCAAACTACTGCTATCGACACACTTGGAGACTCTAACGGAAGAGTGAAACGTCAAGGAGGAGGATGTGGATGTTGTGGATGTGGATGTGGATGTTGCTGTTGTCGACCACGTTGTTGTTGCTGTTGTAGAAGATGTTGTACTTGTTGCAGGTAACATATCTACATAGATCGTGACTCCAGGTAATTCCTTTTTCAGAACTTGCTGCTGCACTCGTTGTTGCACTTGCTGCCGTCCATGTTGCTGTGGATGCGGAGGAGGATGCGGATGCGGATGTGGATGTGGATGCTGTGGATGCGGAGGAGGAGGACGTAAACGTCGTTCCCTTCAAACTCTCAAGAACAAGCTTGCTGAGAAGATCCAAAGAGAAACCAGACAAATCGAACAAGTTCCAGAAGTTGTTGCTCCAATTGAGACCGTTGAGACTCCAGAAACAGTCGAGGAAAAGAAACCAGAAGAGGTTGAGACGGCTACCGAGTGGCCAGAACCAGTATACGAGCTTGTCACCGAGACATGGTCTCATTAATTTCTCTTTTCTCTTTTTTATTTATTATTTAATAAACTATTAAATTCAAAATTCTCACCGTGACCAGAAGGCAATCCAATATTTGCAATTCTCAGATACAGAAATGCTCTAGCTTTCGAGGCTGTATCCAAGGAAGTATCCACAACAGGGCATTGAATGAATGATTGAACAGCTTCTCTTCCTTTTCGGTACAAACTCTTCAAAGGCACAATAGTTGATCCCAGATGAATCAAAGAATCTGAATCCCATACATCGACACAGGCGTGACCAGTCGCGATGAATTCGAGAAAATCTAGTTTGCTCTCTTCTCCTTCGATTATGTATTTTGCCTGAGAATAGTTATTTGTGAAAAGTTGAAGGTAATCAAACTCACAATAAACCCGGGTGGGGCTGTCTCATCAGCTGCTCCATTGCTGTCAACTCTTCTCAACAGATGAGGTTCTCCCTTCTCCATTTGCGTGAGTAACATTGATTCAGTAGTTATTTCAGGGAATCGGTAGAAGTTTAGAGTGATGAACACTTTTTTTGTTATTACGGCATCCGGAGATGCGAGTCTAGAATTTAAATGTATTTTTGTTGAACTTGAAAGTATGACCTACTGCTTGAAAGCGATAAATTGAAAATAAATATGTGCCGTATCCAATCGATCCAGACTTTCCCTCTTCATATCAACTATAGTTCTCAAAGTGACATCTTCTGTACTTGGTCCTTCTCCATTTCTATCTCTCAACTGAATGAAATCTAATCTTGCGAACATTGAATAGACTGATCGAGGGAAGTTGGCTGGTTTCATTTCTTCAAATGGTATCTTGTAAACTGAAGTGAATGGAAGTGGCTCTTCTACTGCCTTCTTCGGTACAACTATCTCTTGAATCGGCTGTTCAGTTGGCTCTTCAATGAATCTATCCAACTCTTCATTGATTGATTTCAGTTCATCCACTGAGGAAATTGATCTTCCAGTATCAACAAGTGCAGGGAATCTACTTGAATTCTCGGGACTTCTAGGCGTTTCTATCGTCACGTTCTTCCCTCTTGATCTACCAGAATTCACATTTTCCGATGATCGAGCAGTTTGAATTTTTTCTGATCTTCTTGTTATTGGAGTATTATGAACACTTTTTCCATTTTCATAAAACTTGAAATCCACGAATATCTCCAACTTCTCATTCAGCGGTTTCACAGAATCGGGTTGGTTCAGCACGTTCTTGTAACATAAAACACCTTCTGGATTCGGACGTGGACCACCAACAAAGCTGACACGTGTCTCAACTTCTTTTCCAGCAAAAATGTTATCTGAGAACGGTGTCCATGCTGCCCATCCTATCAGTATTGTTTGGTTCAAACTCTGGTTATCCTCTCGGTGGAATGTATACTCGAGTAAGAATATGATAGCCATTCTCGAGTCAGCGTACAGGTTTCGAAGAGCGAGACGGGGGTTTCCAGCCGCTTGGAATATTAATTGTCTGCAAGTCACAGGAAATAGTGTCAGAACATCATTTTCAAGAAGAATACTCACTCTCCCCAATTCGAAGACTTTCCGAAATCAATTGGTTTCTTCCGAGATCTCAAAGTTCCGCCTTCATTTGCATTAATTATCTCCAAGTCTACTGTAAATGGTTCTGTCACATATGTATACCCATTATGGACACCAATCTGAAAATACAGGGATTAATACAAAGCAGAAAAAAGATTGAGTCACTCTGATTTTTCGGTCCATAATTACTGCTTTCGGCTTATTCAATCCTCCTTCTTTCAACGCCCATTCTCTTTCTATATCATTTGTAATTTGTCTCTCTAATTCTGGAACATTGTTCTTGAATTGAATTGCAATAGCGTCTATCGCAGCAGGTATCGTAGCCATTTCTTTTGGAGAACTCAGCCAGCAATCTATATTTTGTAGAGATATATAAACCTGTTCGAAATCAAAATACTCACCATCCGTATTATCGTTTAGAATCCCCGGAATAATATCATCCTCACAAACAATACAAAACTCTGGAACTGTTTGGAAGAAAAATGGAGGCATGTTGTAGGTATTATAGCTGCACTCCACATTTCCAACTGACTTTAAAATCACTTCTTTATCGAAAATCAGCAATTTTGGAGTTCCTCCGAATATTTCGAATCTTAAAATTAGAATCTATAAAGAAATATTAATGTAAAAACATACGATCGATTTTCAGATATTTCCACTGCTCGTCTCTTCTCAACATTTGTAGTGAACCATCCCAAACTAGTAGCTGGTGCTGAAAAACAAGATAGATTATTGAGAATTCAGATCAAGGAGTATAGCAACTTACTAATGTCATCAACAGCTTGTTCCACAAACTCAATGATAAGTAAAAGATCTCTGTCATTAACTTCTGAATAGAAGTACAGTGCCTGAAAGAAATTCAAATTTGGATACAAACCAGATCTATCCAGATTCAACTATTTTCCTACCTCATTGAAAACACAAGTTCCATTATTGTCCGCTGTCCTCCATTCAGTTCGACACTGTCTTCCAAACATTTGCGACGTCTTCTGATCGTATAAGAAGGAGCTAATCTGGTATCGAAGATTTTCGGTCACCTGCAACAGACTTATTGACTTGTTTTATTCAAAAAGAATACTTTACCTGTGGAGATTTCAACTTTGAAATGTACATTGAATAGCACGTTGTCTTCTTTCCTCTCGAAGCATTCCGTTTCATTTCCACCGGCCGATTTGCCAGAAACAACGAATACCAGTCGTTGACCGACATTCTACGAGATTTAGTTACCACAAATTTTAGTATCTTCGGCTAGTTTCTAGATGATAAAAGATAGAAACTAAAGACAAACACGAAAAAAAGAAGAAGAAGAAGAAGAAGAGAAGATTATAGCAGAGAATAGTAATATTGAAGAGAGTTGAAGAGAGAGAAAAGTGGGGCGAAAAGAGGAAAGCGAGTGTGGGTTGCTATGGGGATGAAGTCCCAGCTGCTCCTGCTTCTTCGAGAAAATTGGAATGGAGGGATTACGTAGAATGCACTAATTAGAGGTGTTGTGTGCGTGTGGGAGAAAGGAAGGAAAAGGAAATTACGAGGCAATAGAACATCGGAAATGGATAAACTAGGAGCTGGGAAATGGAGTTGAGAGTCTCGATTTGGAAAACATCACAGCTTCTTCTGAGATAAGTCTCGTTTGACTCGACTCAAGATGACATGCTACAGTACTCTTCATTTGGGAATTACTATTCTTCTTCTTCATCCAAACTTCGGAGGAGAGTTGGAAAATACATTTCAAAAACAATCCGTCGTCACATAAATTCCTGTCATTTCTAGAAAATGTTTCCTGTAACTCTTCCCTTCGTTTCCTCCAGAGAATTTACAACTTTGTTTGCCATCTCTTTCAGTTTTATGCACTTTTTGTTTCCAGATAACACTCCCATTTCTATGTTGTACTCCTCTTTTCTAACCCCTTCACTTTTGAAGTTCCTGTCACTTTTTGAAATGTTTCCCCCCATTCCTTCTCAAAGTTTACAAACAGCTGCTCTGTACAATGTGTGACTCAAACTTTTGGCATGACTCAACCCCGTTTTTTCAATTAGAAACATGTTTCGCTTCATTTTGAAGGGCAGAATAAGAAATTAGAATGCCCTACATATGAGTGGACAATGATTTGTCGAGTGAATGTATCTTTATTTCCTTTAGAATTATCCCCCGAAATCTCCGAATAAAGAGGGAAGACGTCAAAACAAAAGGGAAACTTTTTGTCTCCTTCTATTATTTCCCTCTTCTATCTTCTTTGATTCACTATAAAAGTCCTTTTATTTCCGGCACACTCTCACACGCTGCTGTTGCCCCAACTCAGCCCCATACGTACCCAATTTTATAATCCATGGGAGTCGGGCAAACAAACTCAATTCGTCCTCTTCCTTTCCGTTTCTCTCCATCTGTCGAAGCTGCTCATCCCGAAGAGGACCGTCCTGCATCCCCTCCATTCTGCGTCTCTTAACCCCCATTGACCAGTGTCCTTGCCTCTTCGTCCTCTATTCCCGTCCGCTCGTCCGTTCTTACCCTTCTCCGCTCACTCGTCACCCCGCTGACTGACCAACCGGCCGACCGGCCGAATCATCGTTTTCTTTTTATGTTTTCTGTCTCTTCATATTTCACAATGTCTGGTGCACCGGTTGATGATGCGTCATCATCTGCATCGTTTTCACCATACCCATATTCGCCCCTCACTCGCAAATACTTTTCAAATACCTCTAAGTTTACATTTTGTGACTTTTCGGCTTTTTTACATTTCACATTCCGATTTTTTAGTAAACATGCAAGTAGAAAGGAAAAACTTGCATACAATATATTTAACTAGCCTTTCAAACTGGAAAAGAAAACTTCGTATTTTGCTCGAGGTGCTATTTTATTAATTTTATGAGCTTCACTCTTTATTTGTTTGAAAAAATTTTTTTTTTAAATCTGATATAGAATGTTCTGTGTTTCTGAAAAACCGTAACGATCGAATTGAGTTTTTTTTTCTAAATATGCCGATCGTGATGAGACCTCCGTGGCTTTTTGAATAAATTAAAGTTTGCGCCTTTGAAATTACTGTAAATACAATGCAATTGTCTAAAAATTCAGTTTTTTAATAGACTTTTCCTTTTTCGCCATTTTCTCTCAAAATTCGCCTCTTTTTCTAAAATAAAACAAACTCATATTTTTCAGAATGCAAATGAATGGTGATGACGGTATAAATTACAACAGGATTCGATCAAAACTCGTGCTGAAACAGATCACTCAAATGATAAATGATGTGACGAATATAACAGAAACGTTTCCACTTGCACAAGGACAAACTTCAGAAGGACTTGTCGATAATGTTGATACAGCACTCGTTAATTTTCTTGAAACCGGCCATTTCGTTGTTTCGAAATGCCCTATTGCGAATAAAGACCCGAGATCGATTGACGCATTACATGAAGCTCTTCGATACGTTCAAGATACAGGTAGCTATTTTCAAATCACAATTAATTTTTTAAGCGTGGAATTTCAGGACAAACGATGGTTCAACGAGGCAGAGATTTCGTCAGAGATTCCACTTCAACAAACAAAAGGAAAATTGCCACTATGGCCGGAAAAAGTCTACTTGTTGTAAGTTTTCTTTCGAGACTTGGTTTAAAAATACTAAAATTAAACCCATTTAGGCCGTCGCCGAGTTTCTGATTCTTGCCGATTCGATCGATGTGAAGCTTATGGTCGACAAAATTGATGAGTTACGCGATACAGTTCACCGAATGCTTGAAGCTGGATCGAAAATTGAAGTCGAGGAACAATATAAAATTCTTATTTCATTAATTGAAGAGCTTGATGTTACTGTCCGGCGAAGAGCTGTTGATTTAGTGGAAAGAGAGCAACGAGATGATTTATTGGCAGCTCGATCAGCACTTCGTCAAACTGCGCCTCTGTTTTATACATCAACAAGAACATTTGTACGGCATCCAGAGCATGAAGAAGCTCGAAGAAATCGAGATTATACTGCAAAGGAGATGAATGCTGCATTGAATGCTCTCGAATCAGTTCTGAATGGACAGCAGCCAGACATTGTATTTTCTGAATACGGTAGAATTGGTGATCTCATCGAAAAAATTGAAACTTTCCAAGTGAGTAATTTTCATTATGAATTCTTCGTTTTAAATTAAAATCTATTCAGAATGAAATCGAAATGGAGCCTGGAGAGTATGAAGGAGATCCGACTCGTAAATATCTGGAAGAACTTGTCGAGGATATTGTCAGTGGTTCTGCCACAATTGCTGATAGTGGAAGTACGCGTGATACTCGAAAACATAAAATCGTTGACGAATGCAACAATTTGAGACAAGCTCTTCAAGATTTACTATCAGAATACGAAAAATCGGTAAGTTTTTTTTTTCCATTCTAATTTTTCAAAGTTTTCCGTAAAGAGAAAAACTCTAAAGAAGCGCATCTTATTTTTTCTCAAAAGAACGATAGAGACGGTGTGAACAAACAACAAACAATCGTGTGTTCTTTCAAGTGTGGCGCCTCGTCCCTCTGGGCGAGAACAACTGTTTTTGTTTGTTGAAGAGTCTTGACCTCTTATCGTTTTTATTTTTAAGGGAAATCAACTAGCCATAGAGCTTCTGTAAATACAGTAAATACCGAAAAAACGCTAAAATTAGTTTGAAAATGTTTACAGGCTGGTAAAAGAGAATACAATGACGATATTCCACTTGGGATTGCACAAGTTCACAAGCGAACAAAAGATCTCCGACGACATCTGCGACGAGCAATTGTCGATCATATCAGTGATGCATTCTTGGATACTCGAACTCCTCTCATACTTCTGATTGAAGCTGCGAAAGAAGGAAATGAAGAGAATACAAAGTATCGAGCACATATGTTCCAGGAACATGCCAAAGAGATAGTGGAAGTTGCTCGTTTTTCGTGTCAACTGTCTTCCGATAAAGAAGGAATTAGTGTTATTCAACACACTGCAACACAGTTGGAACGACTCGCTCCACAAGTTTCACAAGCTGCTCTCTTGTTATGTGCTGAACCAACTTCTAAGTTAGCACAAGAGAATATGGAGGCTTACAAGAATATGTGGTTTGAAAAAGTGAATTTGTTGACGACGGCTCTCGATAATATCATGACGTTGGATGACTTTTTGGCTGTTAGTGAAGCTCATATTGTTGAAGATTGTGAAAGAGGAATCAAGGGTATTCTGGTGAGCAATTAATAACTTCTATTTCCAAAAGTAACTTGAATTTTTTAAGGAAAATGCCTCGACTCCTGAGCAAAACGCTGCGAACTGTGTTGTTGTCGATTGTGCTGCCGGATCGATTCGCGGTCGAGCATTGAGAGTTTGTGATGTCGTTGACGCCGAGATGGATTTCCTTCGAAACTCAGAATATACTGAAACTGTCAAACAAGCTGTCAAGATCCTTCGGACTAAACGAGTTGATGAGTTCGCCGAACGCGCTAGTAACCTTGCTTATCGTCAAGAAGCATCTGGTCTCACTTGGGACGCCGATCAAAAAGATAATGAGATGAACGAGTTCATTAATGCATGTACTTTGGTCCATGATGCCGTCAAAGATATTCGACATGCTCTTCTTATGAATCGTAGTATGAATGATGTGGATTCGGATGTGGAGTATGAAGTAGAAGGTGTTGGAGCAGCTAGTTCAGATGCTAATCAAACGATATCCGAACAAGAAAACCAACAGAATTTGATGAGGCGCCTGCCCGAAGAAGAGAAACAAAAGATTCAAGCTCAAATCGACATTTTCAAAGTCACCCAGAATAAATTCGAAAGAGAAGTTGCCAAGTGGGATGAAACTGGAAACGATATCATATCACTCGCTAATAATATGTGTAAGATTATGATGAGTATGACAGAGTTCACAAGAGGGTGTGGTCCACTCAAAACTACGATGGATGTGATTAGAGCGGCACAAGAAATTGCAGTAAATGGATCAAAACTGAATGCGCTGGCTGAACAAATTGGAAAGGAAAGTGTAGATTCGCAAACGAAGAAAGATTTGCTCGCTTACTTGTCACGGATCACACTTTATTGCGGCCAGCTGAATATTTGTAGTAAGGTGAGTAAATTTTTTTTAATCCGAATAATATCTTAATTTGACTATTTCAGGTGAAAGCTGATATAACTCAAGTTGGAAATGATATGGTTGTTTCTGCTCTCGACTCAGCAATGTCTCTTATTCAAAATGCTAGAAATCTGCTGGATGCTGTCGTTCTCACTGTCAAAGCAGCATACATTGCAAGTACTAAGGTTTGTTATATAATAAATTTTAACTGAGACCCGAAAAATTGAATTAAAAAAAATCAATACTCTAAAAACATAAATCTGTATAGTGTGCGCAACGTGAACGGGCACGAGTCGAAACTGCGATGGCTCTTGGTGCCACGCACAGGGCTATTAATTATGAAAGTCCGTCAGAGGAAACTGGTAAGAAGAATACTGAATATTGTGTTGTGTGGTTTTATTCAATGTTGTTTTCGAACATTTCATCGTGAGCATGTCCAGCTATCGTTTTTGAAACCGATGTTTCAGTTGTTATAAGAACTTGTTCATTTAAGCTTTAGCATGATTTTTGAAATACGGAATGAGAAATTTCGATCAGCTTGAGTTTTCTACGTAATACTTTTTTCAAATCAATTACAGACCGAGCCGTAATCATAGTTAACAAAAGTACTGTTTTAAAAAGTCCTACTTATTTTTCCCGTAATCAGTTACTGAACTTTTTTCGTAGTGACTACCTAAAACTATCAACCTGTCTAATGTTCCCCCTGACCAATGAAAATTTGTAAAACCTTATTTCCGGACTTGAATAGCCCCATAACTTAAATTGAAACGGGAAAAAACCATACAGATATGATTCGTTGTTTTCGTTCTTGTTATCCAAAGTATCGATGTTGTTTGTTGTTGGTTTTTCTGATATGATATGCTTGAATGCCTGAACTATTTATCAGATTGTGCTCATAATGATCTCCAATATTTCAGATCGGACGTAAATTGAATATCGAGTGGCGAATGGCTCCACCTAAAAAGCAACCACTTGTACGACCACAGAAAAACAATGCTATAATCAGGTAAGGTGTTATCCTCAGTTTTACCAGTCCTTCTTCCACGCAGATTTACGAAAAATGAGTTCTAATCCCTACCAAGTTTCAGACGGGCATCCGAAAGACGACCTCTGCAACCAGCCAAAGTGCTCGCCGAATTTACGCGTAACGATATCGAATCGGGTGACCATGAACTAAATCACCGTCAGCAACGAAGAGTGAACGGTTATTCATAAATAATGTGTTTCAGTTATCAAACTTATATCAACCTCCCCAGTCTTCCCATTTTCTTACCAATCACCTACCCCGATTCTTCATAATTTCTCACCCATTTTATTCTTGAAATCTAGAATTATGTATTCGTGTAATTTTTATGTACTCTAAAATTCTCAATTTCCTAATTTGTCCCCCCTTCTTGTTCAATTATATTCGCTTTCCCCGCTCCCATCAACATCATAATCTGAACTGTTGAAAAATCAGGTATCATTTCATTTGCATTTACTATTTTCATTTCACTCTCAACGAATTTCTGTATGATTCTGATTTCTAAATGTCTTGATCTATGCAAACTTTCAATTCTTATGAACTCAATTTTATTACTTTTTTCTTTAAATTTTAATGTACCGGAATCGGTTCATCTTTGAGATGAAATCCGGATGTTCAAAACGTCTCCCCAGAATCGAAGGGAGACAAACACTTTCAGGTTACATATCAAATAATCTCACATAGGCCAGAGCTCAATCAGTTTTCTTTCCGACAAGTTTATTTTGTCTTTTTGATTTTTGAAACTTTTTCCAGCCGACTCTTATCTCAAAATATTCTTCAAAAGATGATAAGAACTGTCGGTGCTTACGTAATTCGATACGAATCAGATGTCTTCTCACCCACTCATTTGAACAACGACACGTGGTTGAAAACGTGTCAATACAGAGATCAATAGCCCTTTGTACACTGATTATGACCGATAGAGGTCAGTTGGAGCATCAGAAAACGGAAATGGCAGAGTGAAAATAGAAAGTTCTAATCAGGTTTTATTGGAGTAATGCGTTATTTCTGTAATGAATGAAATCTTATCAGAACGGAAACATGTAGACTTTGTGTTCCCGAAATCATAGAAACGGGTACGGTGAGTTACGGTAAACAAACAGATATTGCTAGAACAAGTCCCGATTTCCTCTCGATCTCTGGTTCAACAGTTCTAGAAATGCATTGTTGATACGTTGATGTGTGGACATCGATCCTTTCATTCTTCAACGACCTAATACTCCCCCGTACATATCTCATACATATTTGAGTAGTTGTTTCGCAGATGTACACTGAAAAAAACGAATAAGAAGGGGGAAGATCTGAATAAATGAATTGGAAAATACTTGTTGTTCTTCTTGTCATTTTCAGATCTCACTTTTAGATGATGTCTGAATTAGTTGTCTGTTTTTATTGAGCAGTTCACAGTACCGGCCACCTTTTGAAGTTACCCTATTAGGATTCGAGATACAAGAAGCTTTTGCAGAAGACGTGGTCCCTCCAGAAATTTTTTGTCAAAGGACACATGACACATCATCGAGAGGCCATGTGAAAAAAGTAGTCGGTGAGTGAATAATTCATCTAAAATAGCACAGCCAATGGAAAAAAGGCACGTAGCTGTCATTGTCAGACTCTCAACCACCAATGGTCCCCCCCGTTTTTTTGTGAATGTGGCGGAAACTAAAACGAGCTGCGACACCGTGAAGAAATGTATATTCTTGACTTTTGACAAGAAAAAAATAGAAATCCCTTGAGAATTATAAGCAAAAATGCAAATTGGGTGAGGGTTTTTGGGAAAAGAAGGGTCCGAAAAGAGGGACCGAAAAGTGACGATGTTCATAAAAAATGATGAATAGCTGGATGATTTTGAATATCGGAAAACGAGATGAAGAAGCTCAGAAACCATGGAAATGTGGTCTAGAAATCAAGAGATTCAGGAGATGTTGATTCAGGAAAAAGGGGTAGTTTACAAATAGTAAGGTCAGTGTTCTAGAATAAATGTTTATTTTTTAGGGTATCATGTCATTTGATGTTTACGATTGGAACCGTTGTTTTTTCTAGAAATTCTGTGAACTTTCATAGTCTTAAGATTCTCGGGGAAAGGCCAGAAAATGAATAACTTCACACCATCTAGAGTTTCTGGAGCATTCCTGTCAGTAAATGGAGATATTTTTAAAAACTCGGGTCTGAAGCATCCGAAACACGCTTTTGTGAGAACTTGTGTCCAACAATTTCACCTACTACTGTTTTACGTATTCAGTTTTTTTGATTTTTACTTGATTTGTTGAGATTCAGATCTTCTTTAATCTCCTTCTTCTGATATAAACTTAATCCCTCTTATTCAGAATCCCCGGAATATTTTGATCCGATTTGATCCATCTGTCCATCCGAATTGTTGTCTTCTTCTCCTGGCTGAGCAGCTGGTACCAAACGGAAGTGAAGACGAGTGCAACAACTCCATTCCTCCTTTACGTCCACCACACTCATCGCCCACCCTTTCCTTCGTTTCTCTTGTATTACGTTTTTCGTTTTTGCTTTCCTATTCTCTTCTTTTTTCGCCACCCTGACTAGAGCAACACATATTGGAAGACATAATTGTTTTGTCGAGCCCCTCCTAAACTGATATCTTTTCTATTTTTCTTCTTCTTCATGGGTTCCTTTTTCACACATTCCTTGAAATGTTTTCGTTTCAAGGCCCACACTTTTCCCCAATTTCCTTCACATTTCCGTATTCGAAAAGAGAGTTACTTTCAATTTCCGGAGAAGCCGATCATTCTGTGAAGCGTCTTTATTTGTCTATCTGTCGGGCAGACCAGAAAAAAGATGGCTGGGAATCATCGCGTGTCTAGAGTTTATCGGAACGCTTCAGAAGTTTGGAACAGATTCTAGAATATGCATTCACTTTATATATTTGCTTGGAAAAGAAAACAAAGTGATGTGATCGGTGACTTGAATACTAATGAGTACTATTTAGTACGGCCCTCTTCTTACGAAAAGCCTTCTTCTTCCTCACTCATTAGTCTCATTATACACTACCTAAAAGTTTTTTGACCAACTTTTTTTGTTTCCTAATTACTGAATACCACGTCATGTTTTGCCCAAGGCATCAAAGGAGAACCATCACTTTCTGTAGTTTGTGACACTCAATCAGAATATACTGTTGTCAGAAGGAACGGAAGCACTTACTACTTCTCTCCTAATTTCTCAAAGCAACTCTTATCAAACACTCTATTTTCTTTTCCTTTTGTCAGTTCCCTTGATAAGAATACATGTATTTTCCGCGTCGTAATGTTGTAGACATTTATTGTTTTCCGCTTGAGAAGCAACCGTTTGAATGCATAATGTGAAGTGACCACGTGCCAGTTTCGCAACTTTTTGGACGGCAGAATATTCTGGATTCTACGGTCATTCGAGTGTAAAATTTTATCAAACTTTGTATTCTGATACTTTTTTACTATAAAACTTTATTTTCAGCTCGCTCCTTCAATTATCTTGTTCTATTTCTGAAATTCTTCTCCATGTACTACAGTAATCTTTGATTTATTGTTCAGTCGTGAATAGTCGACTATTTAGTATTCAAGTGAGATTCTCGAAAGTCTTTTGGTGAAGTTTCAGAGGCCAAACTCCTTGTAAACACTTTATTTCGGGAGGTCTTCAATTGTAAAAATATCATCTTTTCAAATCCGTCGAAATCCCATTTGTCATTTGTTTTTGTCAGCTTTGAGCCTGTTTGAAATTGTTCAAACTTTTCAAATTTCTTCTTTGTTTTCTGATAATCTCGTTTTGAGTCAGCTCCCTCTGCTATTTTCTTAACGCTTCAATTACTTCAAAATCATCTGAAAATTGAATCAGAACGGTGACTAAAATGTAGTTGAAAAGCTGAAAAGCTACATTAGTTCTGATTCAGTTCTGACTTCTAGATGTCATCACTTTATTTCTTCATGATTCATATTCTTCTTGTAATTGCATTTGTGCAGATGTTAAATTTTCTGGTGACACATCATTACTGTAGGGTCTCGGTAGAAGTGGCATTCACTAGGAACATGACTTTTCCTTTTAACATTTTTCTCTAAAAACTGAAAGTATCGCATGTATATCCAGAGACACTAGTCAGAGCTCAATCAGTTGCTTTCGTATAGCTCTTTTCGTGTGCAACTCGATTCAATTATCTTCTCATTCCACTCAATGCAATGCCCCAATTCTCCCCATATTTCCCCTTTTCCTCTTTGATTTTTCCTTTTTTTCACCTTTTTTATTGCTCTGCCTTCTAACTTTATTTATTTCTTCCATTTCTACTTCCTTGACGACATGGAAACGTTTAGAAAAAAGAAAAAAGAAATGTGTTTCTTGGAATATTGCAAAATGTGTTCTCTGAAATTCTTTGAAATGAGGAAATGAAGAAAAAGGAAATGAGGACTCCTCTCGGATTAGAACCACAAGTGTTCGACACCCAACTGATTCCTTCTTCTTCTTTTCTTTCTCTTCTTCTTCAAGAAAATATGAATTCCTAATTAAATGAAACGAACGTGCATCTTCTGAAGACGTTCGTAGACGTCCTCCAAGTACATCACTGAAATATTTATGTTCTCCGAATTTCTCCTTCTCGATCCTTCTTCTTCTTAGAACCCAAATCATTTTGGTGAAAGCAATATTTTTTCGTCTAGAAAATGTGTCTGGAATCTTGAATAAATTGAAACCAAATCCTATTTAAACCCGATGAACTCCTACGGTTTCACACAGATCTTCCATTTCGAACTGCTGATTTCTATTTCAGTTAGATCTTTTTGGAGACTCACCTATCTTAGTATACCCATTCAATTATTTTTCTGAAACGGTAGCTCCACTTAATCATGAGACCACCTCCCTGCACATGAAAAAACAACACGATGTAAATAAAAGCATCTCTATTTCTTCCAAATTTAGGATGTTTTCCCTAAAGAATTCCACGTGATATTTGCTTGTGGTCTCTTCTAAATTGAAGCCCAAAAAACAAATTCTTCTGAAATTTTTGTTTTGTGGAGGTGGTTTCAAAACGGATTTTTTTTTGTATTTTTGATATAGAGGAGGAGAAAATAAATAAACTGAGATTGTTTTCATTTCATTGCAAAGCTAATCCGATTTCCTTGGATTCTTCCTCTCCTACAATTTTGAAAGATTCTTCAGGATTTTTTCTAGATTATCAAAGATTTCCAGATTCCTGAAAAATCCTGAAGATTCTTATCCCCCAGATTCCACTTTTCGGTTTTTGATTCACCATTTCCTATCTCTGTTTTTCTCATAAAATACCGATAGCTCGATGAGCTTTTTCTCCTCTCTCAGGTGATCTGATCTACCTCACCTGAGTTTGAAAAAAGATCGAAACTTGTGCCATTTTTCTTATTGTTACTCTCAAAAATCGCCGACTGAAACGTGATATCTCTGTCTGAAGATTCTTTCTCGTAGAATCTCGTAGTGAACAGCTGTTTCTTCTGTTCTTTTTGTACTCCAATCCAATAAAAAGTGATTGGAGAAAAGAAATCTTTTGAACTTCCCCCGCACCCATCTTCCACCTGGATTTCCTTCATATATCTACTGTTTTCGATCATGAAGAGCAAACAAGTGGGCTGATGTTATCAACATATTTTTTTATTTCTGACTTCCAGTCTGAGGACTTGATAAACTCTCGATACATTCAGTACATCCCCCCACTAACTTGTCCTAGAGTCAACACATGCTTTTTGTTGACCCAGCGGAACAGCTGGACTTGTGCAATTTCCGTCTCAAAAGCAATTAGTTCATTTTTCAGTAAAAAAGCAGGTGTAAAATTAAGTAAAGTTGAGACCAAGAATCGAACGAATTTCATTCATTTTACACCCTCCGTTGTTTTCTTCTCTCTTTTTGGCCTCTCTTTTCCAAATAAATCGGTGTCCTGGGAGAGACACCGCGAAGAAAAGAAGGGCTCCGCAGCGGGCTCAAGCCATTTCTATTTCAAAACACTTTCGTTGGTCCACGTCATTTTTTCAATTCCTTTTTGGTCCTTTCTTTGGTTTTCGTTCTCTCGAAAAAGGGTTTTAAAGCCTTCAGAAGAGTGTATAGTTGGTATTCCTCTCTGGTCCTCGAGAACATTCAGCATGATTACAAAAAGAGGTTTGTGCTCAAATTTATGTCAGTTAAACTGTTGTAGTCAATGATTCAAGAAAAGAAACTAGCCGAATGTCATTTAGGTCTTAAGAAAAGTTATTAGGTTTTCTGGAAAAAGTCATAAAAAGTCAGAAAAAAAGTGTTAAGGCCGTTAACTTTTCTACAGTAATCCTATCCTTGTAACTGTTCCATTTCCCATGTTTCTTCTCAAACTCCTTCAGATTCTTTCTTCATTCCAGTTCCTCATTCTTTTTGTAACCCATACCTTTTCTTCTCGTACCATCATCACACGTGTTCTACTCATTCGACGAAAGAGTAATTCGATACGATCAGAAAAACAAGTAAACTAGAAAATGAAGAAAAAAGAGAAATGTGTTCCATTTGCCATCGATTTCGTACTGTGATGCATGCCTCCCCCGGAAATTCAAACAAAACCGCCTCTTTTCTCACCAGTTTGTGTAACTACCATCATCATCTGACACATACTGAGAAATACAAAAAAGAGAGAGAGAGAAAGAGAGGAAGTGAGAAAAAACGAATTGATTCATCTCACAAAAGGTCTAGTTTTCCAGCAGTTCAAGTTCTCTTTTTTCTTCTATTTCTGTCACTTTTCATCTCATCTGAAATACCTTTTCGACCTCCCATTCCGATCTATTTTTGTATATTTTTACAATTCGTTCCGCCAAGTTTCGAATTGATAAATCCCGTGTTTTTCCTTGTTTCTTTTTCTCATTTTGTCCGGTTTTTTTTCCAATTTTCTCTTCTGTTTCCGGTGGGAATTTCATAAATACATACATTAGTTCCTGCCCTGTTCACATTGTTGTCTGTTTTTTGTGTTCTGTGTTTTTCTGTTCTCTCTCCCCCATTCTGGAAGATGAATGGTCTGGAAGAATATATCTTAATCTCGCCTTATCCCGAATTTGAATCCTGCCACGTCACAGATTGATGACGGCTATTGTGATGGATGTGTATTCAAATTGAGCATAGTTCAAGTGAATGGAATTCGTGACGTAGATACCTACCGGCAAATTCAAAACACGTGAAATCTTTGCTTCCTTTTTCACTACAGAGGAGACTAACGTAGATCACAGGTCATTGACGTAAATCTATATTGACAGTGATCCGACTTTAATTCTCTCAAAATCTGTATGGGTGGTGGTATTACAAAGGCGTGCATGGATGGGTTCCAAGTCTAATGTTCAATGTTTGAACAGATTGAGATACCGTATCTTTTGATAGTGAGGTTATGAAAACTTACAAACCTTCCTTCTGCCTCGTGGTGTTGCTCATGATTGTGCATTTTCTCGTCAAGGTGTTCTCACTAGTTGTGCATTGTACCGCGAAAGGCAATAATTCAAATGCGATAGGACTGTTTTGTCTAGTTAGTAGATACCGATTCTCAATCGGCTGTCTCAAGTACATTTTTTGTACAACAAACTATACTCGTTTTCCAAATTCATTGAATTCTCAACCAGTATCAATCACCTGATACAGTAATCTCTGAAAGTTGAACAACTAGACTCTAATCTTTCGTATCAAATATCAAAATCCATCGCCTTAATCACGTGATCCAGCTGACCGTTCTCTCCATTTCTGCAGCTTTTCTCTGTGCTTGTTCAAATCTGATGGTCACTCATTTCCGTTGAAAGTGTCGTTTCACATTGTCGTCGTATTTTTCTTTTTCTTCGACATCTTCTTCTTCTTCTCATACCATTTTTCTATTTTTAGTCACTCTTCTCCTCTTCTTCATTCTCTCAAACACACCACCGATTGATCATATTCACCCAACACAAAGCGGTGAAGTGTTCAGAAAAGAAATACGCAGAAATGGCTTGCAAAAGCCCTTTTTCAAAACCTTTCAACCCAAATCAAACAACGACTTTTTCCCCCAAAAAGTGTTTCTCCTCCTCCAAAAGCTCCGCCTACCAAGTCATGTTCTACTGATAACAGACGATTCTTTGATATGATTTCTCTTCACTTCACATACATCTAGTATCATTTCTCTCTAGTTGGACTCTCAACTTTGAATTCTTTCTTATCATTGGGTCAGTCACTTCACTTTTTTCCGGAAAACCGAGTCAATTCCTCCGAATTTTTGCAAGATTGCACGAACTGTTTCGTAACGAATCACTCTTTCGGCGAAGCACTTGACTAACTGCTGAAAATTTCGCTCCGGGTTTTTGATTATTTGGTTATAAGAATGACTTCTGTTCACTTCCTGTTCTTGTTCTTCAATTATTGTTATTCGAGTTTTGAGTTCTCTCTGCTAAAACTTACAGACAATTAGAGCAGAGCACTTTTTGTTTTCATAAAATTTTCAGACTGGTTGGCACCATTAACCAAGACTGGTTTCCGAAATAGTTCTAGAAGGACAAAGCCAAGACAAGATAATAGTAATATCTTCTCTTTAAAAATCACAAATCGATCATTGATGCCTGTTTTTCTATTTATAGAAAACAAAGAACTATTTAAAGGGTCATCGGATTCCCCCGATTTATTCTGATATCATTCAATTCTCAAATTTTTTTGATTTCCCGTTCTTTCTTAGATTCCTGATCCGCTCTTTCCCGCAGTAATAAAAACTCTTTGAACCCCATTACCACCTGGTCGTTATCTTGTTTTCTCATCATCATCTCAATAAAACCCATTTTCTCGAAACAAGTGCTTCTCCTCTCCTTCCCATCCCCTATTACTACTCGTTTCTCTTATCCATCTTCTGTTAAACAATTAGTTGTGTAAAGAGCTAATTTACGATTCTCGGAAGTCGCCATCCCCTTTCTGCTTCTTCTCTTTATTCTTTCAAAACTTCTTCTTTTAGTGTCTCATTTTATTCAGTCATTCATCGCCATTCAAAGGCACATTGCTCTCTCTTTTAGCCCTCTTGACTCCGCCCATTTCTATCGGCTCGCGCATGCCTCGACACCCTTTTCCTCTCCGTCTAACCAACAATATATCGGTTCTTTCCAGATTGGCAGAATGCTCAATAAGCAGATTGTTCAATTCCTTTCCATGATGCACATTCATCCGCCGTCGGCGAATAACGCCGCTGGCAGTAACAGTGTTATCAAGAAACTGAAGTTTGGAAAGAAGAAGAGCACTCCAAAGTTTGGAAATCTACCAGAGTCAGTATGGTGAGTTGATCTACTGTTTTTGCTTCACTTTTTTCTGATAAGTCTAATTCTATTCTATTCATCTTTCAGGGACAACATCCTGGATAACCTGTCTCCATTTGAACGTGTCAAAATGCGTCGTGTCAACCATAAAATCAAAAATGTTGTTGATAAACGTAGAAAGCGTGTCCTCTACGCTGACTTCCTCCGCACTGACGTCGACACAATCCTTCCGGCGGAAAGCTCCGGTGATGGAGACTTCTTCCGTCTCCCAAAAAGTCCACGTATTGTGGTCCATGAAGAGGCACGCAGTATTCTTATAATTGTTGATACCCATTGGAGTGTCAGTGACGCTGTCAAAATGATGGCTGCAATTCGTTATTACGGTGTCAGTGCGCACACAGTTACTGTAAGTTTAACAAAACATATGTAAAGAACAATCAGTTATTGTAAGTATTTCAGTTGGATGCCTCCCTTGCTGAACTCTGTGTTGCTGCTCAATCAACCAATGACATTTCCTTCTGGTTTGCCTTCCAATCAGCAAGTGGAACTTCTGATCCAGTTTGTCAGTCCTCTAAATCTCCAAGTTGGGTTCCTGATGAATTCCGTGTGAGAAGTGTACAATCTTATGAGCAAGATCAATTGACTGCATACTCCCAATGGGCTCCAAGAACTCAGATCATTCCAGTTGGACCACTTTTCCCAAAAGCTACTGAGGTAAGAATTAACTTGAATTAATTCAAACAAAACTGTGTCTCTTGTAGATTTTTTCTTGAAAATAAACTGTCTGTTTTCAGATAACAATCCGTGCCTCAGTTCCACAACTTCGTCGTCTCCGTCGCTTCCCAGTCTACCGTAGTCCACTTCATCGCTCCTTCATTGACTTCAACAACCTTCATATTCTTCGTCTTGTTGTCTCCACCAACACATCTTCGGGCCGTAAAGGTCGTCAAGTGGCACAATCTCTCAAATTGGCTCCATTCTTGAAATGGGCGAATGCACAAAGACTTGCTCACCGTTTTTCTGTACAGTTCGTATAATCGATTCATGTTATTCTCTTCTTTTCATGTAGTCATTCTGTTTTCGACGGGTACTGTTCGACATTGACAACTTTCTCTGAAATGCAATTTCCCCCCTCTTCAAGACTCAAAAAAAAATCAAAAAATAATTTGAATGTCGGGTTTCATTCTGTAATTTTGTATTTTCTTTTAATGTGATCTTAGAATCTAGTTGCCAATGTTTCCAGAATTGAATAAATAATGAAATCAGAAAAATGTGTTCATCTAAAAATTGTAAAAGACAGCACAAAGAGCAAACGGGTTGTAAGTATGAAAAACGAGTCATCTGAATCAAAGAGGATTATGATGTCATTGACTCGGAATTAAAAACATAAAATGAATGGAATTTTTGGTGTTTCATTTCAGGAAAAGATGACAAAGATTACTAGAAATGATGCGAAGTTCAAAATCCATACAATGCGGTCGATTATTTGATTATGCACTGAACTCTGTGAACGGTATTTAAAAGTACAAACATTCAGGTTTCAGCAATACCGTGATGCAATTTTTCAGCAATACCGTGATGCATTTCCTTGAAATAATTGTGACCCCAATGACTGAATTCTCACAAATTGGACACTGTCGACTATAAAATCTCTGATTTTCCAATAACAAGAATTCAATTATTGTTGTGAGCAGGCCTGTGTAACTCTCACCAAATGATTCATGTTAATTATCGTTTCTGAACATTTACAGTACTCTCTATTCAGATATTTCTTTCAGTTGGTAAAAAGTTCGACAGACAAGAAATCCAAAACTTTCCTTGTCAAATAATTCAGTTGACGGTTCAAGAATTATTTAACAAATTATTTGCCACTCATTTCCCATGAATTATTGAAAAACTTCTCACTATAAGTTTAAATCAATCCAGTACTTGATCATCGAAATCAACAATCGTATACTGTACATTCTTTCAAAAATATATGAAAACAGAATGTCTCTTATCAATGAATTCTAAAAATTTCAATGAAAAATATGGGTTTTCCGTAATTTTCCGAATAAACAAGTGTCGAATCATCAGAGAAAAAAGCGGGTCGTTGTAAACAAGACATGAATGATTTGAATCAAAAGTATGATGTCATTGATTTGGAACTATTCATCATGAATTTCAGAATGGGTCTGACTCATTTTGTGCAGGAAAAATAGAAAAGTGAGAAATTGGAAGGGGAATTTATTTTATTTTAAAAGAAACAAATCACAGTATGACTATATGTTTGCACAATACAAACCACGAAGGACTTCATCTTTTATCAAAACACTCTCCATTCCATTTGCTATTCACATGAATTTGGAGATTATTATGAATTTTCTGTCGATTACTGTGAAGCATGTAATACATGAGTAGAATCGACACGATTCCATATATAGGATATGATGAATTGACTGAAAATGTATAGATTGTAACGATTCGAAAAAACTGTCTTACGTTCAACAAGAGCAAAATATACGGGTGGAGTTACAATATGTTTCAATTTCAATACTCCGATAAAACTGAATGCATGGAGACCCAGGTATATTGTTGACATATTTGCAAACATCTTTAAAATGTCCATTACTCTGGAAGTCAGTTTCACAATATTGAAATACTCCGGGAAGCTTACAATAGGTTTTGTTCCAACTGGAAACGAGTAGACAGCGATGATGCCAGTTGTTCTTTTCTGAGTTTCTGAAAATCATCCAGATAAAAATTTTACAAAAAAACTTTTTTTTTCTACCTCATTTCTTTTATAGAGATACTGAAAAAAAAATCTTGCCAGAAGTTGAACGACAACCGTTGCATATCCATTTATCTCTCCAACATTCACTTTTGAATCTCTTGCAACCATACAATAAGCCATCACAACTCCTTCAATTTGTGATCCGGAATAGAGAATTAGAATGTGGACAGCACATACTACCGACTGACAAAAATAATTTAATCGATCTTCTCAATCTTTTTTCTAACCTGCAAGACAACAAGAACTACACCAACCAAGCAACCAGTTGACTCATAACGATTACTATATTTCGTAGCGATCCATCTCTCCAAAACAAGTGGAATAACCGTAGTGGAAGTTATCCAGAGACCTATGGCATAAATTAAACGGAGCCAGAAACATCTGAAAATATAAATATTCAAAACGAATAATTATCAATCAAGCTACCTCCAAACATTAGGAATCATATCACAGGGATCCTCGAAAAGGTAGTTGAATAAATCAATCGAATGGAGAATGAATCTGAAGATGAGTGACATGATTCAATATACAGAAAAAGACATGAAAACTTACCTGCCTCCACTGTGGATCAAAAATCCAAGAAGATGAAATTGTATTATTATTCGTAAATTCTTGTGAAACAAGCTTGCGGTTCTCGAGAACCATAAGTGGTAACTTGCTAGCAAAGCCATTGGAATTATGATTGCACAGCTTAATAAAGTGAATAATAAAGAAGAAGTTAGAACGTTTGAAGAAGAAAGTTCTTCCATCAGTTGACATGTTGTGTTATTTTGCATTTCTTTAGCTGAAATCTGAAAGACGTCTCATTGGAAAAGAGGCCGACTATGAAGTACAACACAGGAAAAACAAAAGAAAGGGGAGAACTTTTGAAAATAAATATTTTCTCTTTTGGCAGAAATGAAATAAAACGCTAAAATTAGAAGATCATGTGCATAACATCAATTCCAATGCTACTTCATTAACCAATTTAGAATTGTTCATTGATAGACGGTCGCCTGGGGATTCCGGGATTTGTGCGCCTGACTATGAGAACAATAAATGTTGGTAGAAATAGAATTAGATAAGGGTCGAGGCAACTAAATCACTACTGAAACTGTTCATAAGCGAACTGAAATAAAAGAACATGTTGTGATGCAACGAGTTTTGATTCCTACATACTTTGCTTTTGTCAGTTTGAAAGATCACAAAAGTAGAGTTCCTAATGAATTCGAACTGTTCGTTTCACGTCATCATGGTTTCTGTCCAGTTCCATATCAGCACAAATTACTCATTTTTATAATTCAAATCTCCAACAATGTAAAAACATGAAACAGCGGCCGTGGAGTTCATCAAAACCTCTCGTTGTTATCAATAACTTGATTCAACGAAAATGAATTGAAGATTCCAAACTATTTGTAACGATAAATATGACTTTAGAAACTCCTATGGATCATACACGTAGAATCCAAATTCGGGAAGATCCAGACAGAAGACTACATTGTTTCCTGAATTCATTTTCCCCAAACAAACCAATTCATTTCCCAAATGAACTTTCAGTTTTCTGCAAAAAGGTTTTAATTAAACCGTTTTCTTTCTCGTATTCCAAAAAGTACATTCTTCAATTTTTTCCGTTTATTGCTGATTTTCTTCGTCTCGAAAGCTCCAAATTGTTTTTGCCTGACACTCCTCATTCCCATCATTCTCATCATCACATGTCCAGATTTTTCCATCAACGAATTTGGCAAAAAATAGAAAAGAGAAGCAAGTTCATTTCTCTCTCTTCTATTGGTCCCTCTGCTTCCAAATGGTTTTGAATTTCGTTTCGAAACTTGATACGCTGATGTGCGCACAACAGAAAAAAAATGGTTGGCAACCAGTTTTTGAACAGAATCAACGGAAATGCCCTGAAGAGAGATGGCGTCATTTGAACAAAGTAGAGAATAATTATGTGAAGTTTCATTTATTTACAAATAATTGGTCGAGACTGAAAAGATCATAGAAATTTGGAAAACCCGGGTTCAGACGAAATGGAAATTGATACAATATAGAGATTATAAGCGGTGAATGAAAAGCAATTAGAAATAAAAACTATGAGTTTATCGAGTTTATCCGACAGTTCAAGTTGGAAGTGATCGTTGAATCCCGATGATTCAACCTCATTACGATGCTCGATGTTCTTGGAGAAGATCTCATTTCATAATCATTGTATATTGCAGAAAGTGAGAAGTTTTTCCGGCAATTGCTGAGTACTCCTTTTCGGATTACACTACTGAAAATTCGATTGATTAGTATGGGAATTTCCAACTTGTTGTGTTACCTGAAGAACAGATAAAGAAGTGGATTGACGAATGAATTGGTTGCGAACACAACCATTACAGCCCAATTCATCCATTTTCCATGTTTAGAACATTGAGAAATAAAAACTTGTCCGACGACAAACAGAATCGTGTTGATGATACAAGGAACCAGAAGACGAGTTTCAATACTTAATTGCCGTTGTTGAGCAGCATATGAAGATGTGGATAGTGGTGCGTGGGAGTATTTCGATCGAAGTTCTGAAACATCAGAGCTCAAAAAAAAGTTTTGATGAAAAATGTAATGCTATAACTCACGAAGATTTCTCGAAGTTTGTCTCTGGAAGAGAACAGCCAAAGCGAGAACGTAAAGAGGGAAGGGGACAACCATGAGGATGACGTTGCAAACCATGTAATAGGTGTTTGTTCCAGAAACTTCATATTTCTCCCAATTGGAATGCATTCCGTAGCGAGTTGGAGAATAGTAAAGAGGTGTGAACCAATCGAACTGAAATGTGATGATTTAGAAATTCTGATCATAATGTAGGTTTGTTGAATTTGTAGTTTGAACAACAAATGTTTTCTGTTTTCTAGCTTATGAAACACCACTGAATTCACTCAAACAGAAATTTGTGTGGTACAATTATCTTTTCAATAGAAATCCAGAATGTAATATCATTCCATTCTCTGATTCATGACCCTCCAAACAATCCCTTTCACTCACTTGATGCTCAACTAGGCTCTGCAATAAACCAGTGAACCATGGAATTGCACAGATCGTTGTACTCTTCCCATGAGGTAGAGTACGGAACCAATTGGGCCATTGAACAGCAGCAAGACGTGACCATGCAATTACAGTGTAATGATAAACCATTGCCCACCACGTGAAATCAAGATAAATATGCATATTCCATCGCCACGATTCACTTATTATCTCATTTTGGGTCAATATAACAATTCCTGGCCAGATTCCAAATTGTATCATTAGAAGAATATCCGTGAGAGCTTGCGAGATAAGGAACCGAAAACCGACAATCTCGTTGACCATTCTCCACATTGAGCAAACGATTAGACCGTATAAAGCACATCCAACGATTCCGAAGAGGAGGAGAAAGATTCCAGCGGCAGCGTCAGATGCGTCCATTCTGAGAAATTATTGAGATGTTTATGAAAGTTTCAGTGTAAGAGGAAGAGAAAAGGATGAAGTTCGAAACACAAAACATGGAAAACATTCTTTTGAAATTAAATATAGGAACTAGGAACTCTACATGGAAGAATAATAATTAGAACTCTCTTTTCCCGAAGATCATATTTGTTTTACTGTTGGTTGATCTTTGAAAAAGGGAAAATATTGAACTTTCTGCAGACGCCTCGGCAAGAAGATCAGATTAGATTTTCGATTTCAGACAGTCTGGTTTCCATACACATAGAGCTGTCCAAAATTCCAAAAAATATTTCACAACATTCCGTCAATGGGGACGCTTTCAGTTATAACATCATCAAAACTAATCAACAGTGAAACATCACTTCTTTATATTCTAACTTTTTTCTAGTCTCCAAATTTCAAACATTTCGAAAAGTACGGTTCAATTGTTTGATGAGAGGAAGCGATGTGGAAGTACACTAAATGAAACCAACCGTTTCCAACAGAGAAATTGACCGCTAATCTTCAAATTTTTGTAACTAAACCGTAGTAGAAGAATTAGTGGAATTTAATGAGAAGAGTTCAACAAAAAGCCGTTGGTGTAATACAAAGAAAAGAACGAGATAGATGAAGATGGAAAAAAGAAGGGCGCACGTTTCGAAACCAAAAATGAAATCGCAAAAGTAAATAGAAGAAACAACTGGGAATAGAAGGGGGAGTGGTATGGATGGATGATGAGATGGAATAAAAATGAGAATATGAAAAAAGGAATACGATGGAAAAAGAGTAGGAGGAGTAGGTCTTCTATTCATCAGGACGATGGTAGGAAATAAGAAAAAAGAGAAACTTTTTTGTGTACATTAGGATTATTAGAGTTCGAGATTTGTATATTCTATCAGAAAATAGCCAACCGACTGGTTTTGTTTGATGAGAAAAAAGTGGGATGACATAGAATAGAATGGGAAAAGAATAGATAATATCTGGGGGGGGGGGACCTTTTGTTGTTTTAAAATTGGAAACATGCCAAAGAATCAGAGATTCAATTCAAAAAAGATTTCAAAAAAAGGAGGATGTTGTTGAATAAATAATAAACAAAAGAATCGCCGGTGTTGGTGTTGGTCAGTGAGCTCTCCCCTCTCTTTATTCGAAGTTTGTGAGCCATTGAAGGTGTGGCACTACCACACCAGGAAAAAGCAAACGGAAGTGTGGGAGGGCGGCGACAGCTGGGTGAGAGAGGGTCAAATAAGCAGGAAAAGAATGTGTCAATAGGAGGAAATTGAACCGAGTTGACAGATCTGTTGATCCGAGTTGTTGGGGATAGGTAGAGGAACTGGTTTGAGTATCATGGGGAGCTGGTTCTGGAGCTTGATTCGGTTTCGTAAGAGCACTACGTTCCAGGGATTGACACAGTCCGAGCAGATTCTTTTTTTGCTCAAAAAGTGGCACCTTTAGACTTTGTCGTGGTTTTCCGATCATTCTAAATTGTGTTTGACTTTGTGTATCAAGCCCGAATGTCCAAATTCCCAGTTCATCCCAAGCGTCTGAATCGATTTTGAAAATTCTCAACTGCTCTAAAAACTGTTGTTTATAATTTCAGAGTATTCGGTTGCACAGTTCAACAAAACAATTCGTATAGAACAAATTCTGACCTATACACTTTTCCTAGCTTCTATTTCCAATGTTTGAACTTGAAACACATCTTTCCATTTCCGAAAACTTCCTACTTTTCCATTTTTCTGCTCCTTCAAGTTTTTAGTTTGAAGGTTATGGACCCTCCGGAGGGTATGAGTTGAACTCGTGCTTGGAAATTCGTTTGCAACCAAAACAGATTCTGCACAAAACTTCTGCAAACTGAGCCAAATAAAGAAACAGAAGATGAAGAAGAGAACTGGAATTAGTAAAAGAAACAGAAAAAAAGATTAGGTTCAATGGACTGAAGATTGTATTGAGTAAGAAGATGCTGGGTAATTGGTTAAATAAGACTAAAAGTAATAGATGTGGGTGGATCGTCATGAGATATCATCATGCAAATGAAGTACTTGAGTCTAGTCACAATGTGAGCACAGCCAAGTGATTCTGATTTCCGGGGAAAGGTTTCAGAAGAAATAGGTCATGTGAGGGTGACATAGATAACCTAATGAAGTGAAAGAAACATGACAAACACATCTTGATGCTGGTCACTTTAAGAATATTTGAAGCAGATGTTGCAGGAGAAAAGAGAGATTGACGGGCACCGGAAGTCGGCAATTTCTCATTTTTGGGGGTGGGACCGGGGAGCAGAAGAGAGCAGTGATTTATTGTCGAGGATTCTTTTGGAATTCTCGGACACCCTTCAAATCAATTGTTGAGTTATTTCAAGTACTCAGAGACTTCGTTCAAAGTATTTCAAAGGGCAGAAATCAGAAAGTTTATTGAATTATTCCAACGGAAACATACGATGCAAATCCGAAATATGCGTCCAACATCTAGAACATCCGTGTTAGTTTTTATAAGGCGAGCTTATCAAGACGGTCATCTTGTCTTCTAATCCAAAAACAAGTAGAGTTAGCCCTCAAACACCATCTTAGGTATGATCCATGATCCTACAAGATGCAGCTTAGTACCTTTTATTTACAGAATTTCGAGGAAGATTTTTGGAACTTTGAGTATAAACTAGAAAGAGATGTTTTTGCAAAACGGATGCATAACGAGTTACTCTGGATGTTTGTTATTTTTCGCTCGCTAAAGTTTTCAGAATAAACAGAAGGTTCGAGACTATACTGTAGTTGCTAAAAATGTAATACGTGCTTGCAAATTTCTGGATTCCGCAGTTCAGAAAAATGAGAGTACTGCTTTTTAATAGAGTTCAAGTAGACACAATTACTCATTCATCTGTAGCTGAAGTTTCAAAAAAGCAAAAACCACATTGCAAACTCAATTAGCTAGAAAAATGAGATTTCGTAGATCAAATTCAGTTCGTTATACTTATTGTAGTCTATTAGCTAACCATTGGTTTTTGAAAGATAATAGCTCAGAGTCTACAAGTTCAAAAACGGAATAAATCAGAAGGAGTTCCCCGAGTTCCAATGGAAAGAAGATAGGAAAGAAAGCTACCGGAAGCTACCAATTTCTCATTTTCCTCCAAAAAATATGCAGAAAAGTCTAGCATCCGCCAGTGATTTCCCTTCAAAACTCCGCCCATCTGTTGGAGGACACGGCTACTCCAATCAATGTTTGCATTTGGCTTCCCTCCTCCCATTTTCCAATCCAGAAGACCGAGGAAGCAACATTATTCGAAACACGATACTACGTGGCCCTTCCCTGATGTGACATCTGATGACCATCGGAATTGGAGCATGTGAATCACGCACAAATAGAAACGTGCCGGGTCCCTCGAAATGAGAAACGACCGCTTCGGTTTTCTATTTTTGAGTGAAAAGAACAGAATCAGATGAGCATTTGGAAAGCAGAGAGAGAGGGAGAAGAAAGTGTGTCGGGTCGTTCCTGGCACCAATGGGTACGAATAGAAGAAGAAGGAGAAAAAAGGGAGAAGCTGTGGGATGAGCGAAAGAAATAGAAGTCGTTGTTGACGAGGTGTCACATTTAAATGTCTGCAAGTATTGTTTTTATCAAATGAATTCTAATTCTTTACAATTAGATGAGATGACCTGTTTAGATTTCTTATTGAATAATTAAGATTCAAAGACCTAATTGCGGAAAAGTTATATTGTGAAAACAACAGTTCTAGTCAATGGTTCTTTTATCTAGAATCATTGTCTGATGTCTGGATTGCAAAAAGAAAAAAAAACTGACTTATTCTAAAGTGCAACTCTAATTATTTAAGAAGCTGAATAGTTCGACAAATTCTATCAAAATAGAAAGCTATCAGAAAAAGTAATATGACAACATACGTATAGTTCAATTTCGTGAAGTTGAACATCATTTCCTTGGTACATTTTTAAATTGCAAACGGGAATTTAAGTCAGTTCTGGAAAAGTATAAATCAACTAACTTCCTCATACCACAGAGATGTTTTGTAAATCATTCCTCCTCTCCCCGTATTTTGTCACCACTACTTGACGCAATGAAACCACAACGAACGAATACAATGATTGTTGGATGAATCAGTGAAAGCTACAAAATGAAGAAATTCGAATATAAAAACTATATGTTTTTCCTGTTCAGATTAATCATTCAATCTTACTGATTCTCTCCGATAATGTTCATCAATTATCCACATTACCTGATTCCAAAACTGTGTGGAGCAATGTCTTTCTTATTCAATCCAATGTTTATTTATCTTCTACTGAGTGACAAGAAACTGCACCTTGGAAGTTATCGGCATCTTCTTGTCAGTTTTTCGATTTTCAATATGCTCAGCTCATTTTACGATTGGCTTGTTCCTATGGTAAGCGGGTTATATTCCTATTCTGAAACGTAGAGTCTTCATCCATTACAAATTTCCAGGGAGTTCATGATCATCGTTATGCTTTCGTAATATTTGTATCCGAGGGAATTTTCTCTAATTTCTCCCAACTTGGCCAACTAGCTCTCTCTATTAGATGCGGATTCATAACAGTCACTTATGCAATCCTTCATGTTCATTTCATTTATCGATATCTCGTGCTGAACAGATCAATGTTGATTCAGAAATACTTCATGCCATACGGTTTGATTCTAACTTTTGTGTATTGTTTTTTGCATATGATGCTATGGACAGCGGTGAGTCTCCCAGTAAAACAAGTACCCGAATCATTCGCAATTCCCGTTTTTTCAGGTTTGCGAGTTCTTCTTTTATGGAGATTTGGAGAGAAAAACATATATTTATGATTCATTTAAAAAACTGTATAATTTAAAATCATTTGATTTCAACATGGTGATTGCACTTTATTGGGAAGGGAGTAATGAAGCAGTTATAAGATCTTGGATTGGTGTAGTTGTTGTGTCAGTCAGCTCAACTTACTCAATGGGACTTTTCTTTGTTCTTGGACACAAGGTGAACACCAAATGAATGTTCCTTCATAATTAACTAAGTTTCAGATAATGAAAAATCTGAAAGCTCATGTGAACATCAGTGTAAAGACCCTTCGACTCCAACAACAACTCTTCAAAGCTCTCACAGTGCAGACTCTCATTCCGATATGTGTCAGTTTGATGCCATGTATGGCTGTCTGGTTTGGTCCAGTCTTTCTTCTGGACTTCCGTGCAATATATTTGGCTGCAACAATCGCTGCATCTGTCTTCCCATGCATTGACCCAGTTGCAATTATAATTTTTCTTCCGTGTCTTCGGAAGAGATTATATTTGACCAATCCTTCAGGAATATCATCCACCACAGCTCCTCCGAACTCGTCGTTTAAGATTACTTAGAAGTGAATTTTCATTAGTGAAATGAACAATTCTATAGCTTTTTAGTGATCTACTCTTTGACACCTTCAATGATCACATGTCAAACAACATTCAAATCATGCCAAAAACAAATAACGTCATTTAGAGAGTAGTGGCAAACTGTTACAATCAGATCAAACCTTCTCGTGTTCAACGTTTCTCACTTTGAAATTCTTCTTTTTTTTTAATTGTTGTGTATAAAAGCAATGTTATGGTATTCTTATAAATATCATGTCTTGATTCTTCGTTTCCTTTTCTTTCATTCAATTTGACACGTACCCATCTCCTATTTTTAACTTCTTCCGTGTCATCTGAATCTCATTTCGGAATGTGACCTGATTTATTTTCTCTCTTTTCAATCAGACGTTTCGACGTCAAACTAATGGGGTTATTCAGGTCATGTAAAAATGTATTTTAATACATTTTTTCCTTATTCACGACCGGTGAAAAATGTATTTTAATACATATTTTTCTCCCATTTTTCTACATTTCTCCTCAATTTTTTGACAGTTTTTCTACATACGCATGTCGAAAAATGCAAAAAAGGGGAAAAACGCTGTTAGACCAACGGTAAACTGAGATTTGTAAAAAATAGTTTCTCGACTCTCGTGAATAAGAAAAAAATGTATTAAAATACATTTTTACATGACCTGAATAACCCCATAATGTTGATTCATCCATTGAATTTATTCGACTGAAAAAAGAAAAAAAAGTGAAAAAAGAGAACCCACATGGTTGATATAATTCAGAATTTAACAAAGCATACTTGCTGATTTAAAATTGATGCTTCACAAGTTGTTTATTTAGAGATTATCCTCCAAAATCTCATGGGAATACAACTTTTCGGGATCAAGAGATTTTACGTAAGAATAGTCAGAGTTCGAAGGTTTTCTCTGACGTTATTGCTGGAAAAAGAAGACAATAAAAGCCTAATTTTGTGTCTCTTCGTGTTCCACACTATTCCTAACTGACACCGTTTTTACAGACTCTCGAAGATTTGCATATTTTGTTCTGTGTTTTTATGATCTCCCAAAATCACGCTTTATGCAAATTTTATGACAAGAAACGTTTTTCCCCTTTTATTCAAGAACTTTTATTCCCTTCTCTTTTTCTTTTTTCGATTAAACTTCTGAAAAGAGCAGTTTTAGACCGTTCAAAAATGTAGTTTTACTTTTTGACGGGCGGTGCAGAGCTTATCACGGACCGCCCATATTACCATACAGTTTTTTTTCTAGTTGGAAATTGTTTGAATATAAAGCCGAAGGCGTTCAGTTACAGTCACTACAAGTTTTCAGTGCAATTATTCTTGTTTTAAAACTTTAGTACGAGTTCAAAAGTTTGAACGTTTAGTTTGTTTCAGAATTCGGAATGGATCCGCCTCCGGGAAGAGTAGGCAGAACTAGACATCTATCAATAGCTGAAGAAGAATCTGAAAACTATCTGGATAACTTCTACAATCAAAGAGAAAAACGGCGTGTTAGTTTCGTGCAACGTGGTGCTATGAATCAGGTATAATTCTCCATGTTCCTGCCCGATTACCGAAATACACTTCCAGGTAGAATTTGATGAAAAATTCGATTATAGCAAGCCACATCAGGAGAATGAAGTGAAGAGACAAGCGAAGAAGTTTGCTGGAAGATTCTGTATTCCATTTTCTTCCTGTTTCGCATTCAAATTATTCATTTTTGATTTGATTCCAATTTTGAAGTGGCTTCCAGAATATAATTGGAAAAGTGATTTGACTAAAGATTTCATCGGAGGAATCACAGTTGGAGTGATGCAAATTCCACAAGGTTGGTTTCAGATGAGTTACAGTTTATCATCTCTGAATTTCAGGAATTGCCTATGCTCTTCTCGCAAGACAACCAGCTATCAATGGACTCTATGCATCACTTTTCCCACCTCTGATATACATGTTTTTTGGAACTTCCAGGCATTCAAGTCTCGGTAAACTTCTTTTTGGCAGGATGTTGATTCGAAAAACAGGAAATTTATTCAGGAACTTTCGCTGTCGTTTCCCTCATGACTGGTATGTCCGTTGAGAAGTTAACTAAACCGCCGGAAGAGGATGCCGCTTGGAATTCAACGGATATCACCGACTACCCAACACCGACAGAAGTATCATGTGCAATTGCATTCACAATGGGATTGATATTTGTGAGTTCAAAACTATTCAGAAAAATGCGAGGGGCACTAGAATGTAGTGACGATCATTTTTGATGACGTGTGTAGAAAAATTCCGGAGTTCGACGTTCGTAAGCTCTCGATAAACCCCTCTAATCTGTGTTCATGGCGATTAATTCGAAATGCTTTTACATACATTCTAACAAATTTACATAACCATCTGAAATTGAACTCGTTCCAGCTCATAACGGGTATTCTTCGATTACAAATCTTGACAACGTATCTTTCGGATCAACTTATTGCTGGATTCACGGTTGGAGCAGCTATTCACGTTCTAGTTTCTCAACTGAAGACCATCTTTGGAATCCGTGGATTGAAGCGATACAGTGGAGTTGGATATCTATTCCGACAATTATACGACTTAGTCTTGGCGATTGGTCAAGTGAACTATGTCAGTCTCGGAATTTCTGCTACCTCAATAATCATCTTGATTTGCGGAAAGTTCCTGAACCCAATATTTATGAGAAAGATAAAACACAACATCCCGATTCCATTTGAACTTCTCGTTGTCATTCTGTCAACTATTTTCGTTTATGTAACTGGAGTTAACACCACGAACGCTGTTCAAGTTGTCAACGAAATTCCATCTGGAATCCCGGAAGTTTCACTTCCTCGATTTTCTTTAATCCCTCAAGTATTTGCCGATGCTGGCGGTATTGCTTTCGTCAGTGCTGCCATGTGGCTATCTTTCAGTAAAACACTTGCGAAGAGTGAGGAATATCAATTGGATTCAGGACAGGTCTCATTTATAATTTAATCTGTTTACTCATTATTTTCATTTCAGGAATTCTTTGCCCTCGCCGTGTCAAGTATGGGTTCTAGTTTTATTCCAACTGTTCCAATTTCATGTTCTCTGAGTAGAACTATGGTTGCTTACAATGCTGGAGTCACTACACAATTATCAATTTTATTCTCATCGACTCTTGTCTTTTTGGTTGTTTTCTTCCTGGGTAGTTTATTGGAAACTTTACCAATGGTAAGTTGTATTAATTTGTTTTAAAATTATTAGCAATACTCATTCAGGCTGCCTTATCTGCAATTATTTGCGTTGCATTGTGGGGAATGTTGGAAAAGTTCAAAACCCTTCCAGAACTTTATAGAAACTCAAAAATAGATTTGGTATGCTCAACATAGGTGTTTCGACTTTCATACTTTTTATACTTTCAGGCAATTTGGATTTTTACATTTGTTGCTACAATCATATTAGATGTAACACTGGGATTGATTGTTTCCGTCGGCTTCGCTCTGCTTACAACAATATTTCGAGAACAATTGTAGGTTTATAGTGAACTTTTTAGTTTTGAATTTATCAGCTTTCAGTCCGAAATGGCATATTCTGGCAATGGTGAAGGGAACTTATGACTTCCGTGATTGTGAAAGATATGGACAAGCAGTGTACTTCAAAGGAATTTGTGTATTCCGATTCGATTCACCGTTACTGTATTATAATGTTGAACGGTAAGAAATGCTCATGAAAGTGTCTAAAATAAAACGAAGTTTTTCAGATTCAAAAGTTCGGCTCACAAAGCATATCTGGATTGGCAGAAATCTCATGAATTTTATGTGCTCTCAGAGGAAAGAAATACAATTTGGCAATCAAGAATTGATGAAATAGATGAGGACAACTTGGTAACTTTTCAATCTGTAGATCTAAATTTTCAAATCTTGTTAAGACTCCCACGACTATGAACACCCAAGCGCCTGACATTATTTCCCGGCATTTCGTTATCGACTGTTCCGCATTTACTGTCATTGACTTGATGGGTGTTAATGCACTGAAAGAGGTACACATCTATTTGCTGGTCTTGTTTGAAAAATTGAGTTTTCAGGTTTTCTCTGACATGAGAAAACGACGTATTTTGGTGTATTTTGCAAATGCGAAAGCTCCCGTTCGTGAGATGTTCGCTAGATGCAACTTCTATAAAAAGGTGCCGAAAGAGAACTTTTATCCAACTATGCGTGACGCTACAAGTATTGCAAGACAGAGACAAATGGAGTGAGCTTATTTAGAAGACCTTATGTAAAATCTGTTGATTTTCAGACTAGGATTCAAGGACACTGAATACGTTCCGGATAAAGACAACATCGTCGACATTCTAAGTTCTCATCCATATTGAACGAGTTATTTATTTATTGATTATGCTCAGAAACACGAGTTAGATACTTGCTTTAATTATTCGAATTACAAATCTTGAAAACAAATTCAACAAATTTGCATTGTATCGGGATAAATGAAGCTTTTTATCTGTTATTTGTTTGAATCTCAAAATTAAACATCATTATACAAATTGGAGAGTTGAGAATTAAAAGCACAAAAGATCACGTTCGGGAACAGAAAGAAGGAACGTCAATCTATCACACTGGTGGCCATTTCCTTTCTATAATTCCCACCCTCACTCTCAAAATTTTCAGAGATTATACAAATGCACGTGTCACTTTTTATGTGCTGAAAAGTATTGCGATCTTCGTGAACTGTGATGTAACTCCTCCCATGTTTCAATACGGTCACGATATGCTCTCTCCTTCCAACGTACTATTTCACGATTTCTGATTTGCATAAGTCTGGAAAAGAGAATAAAAAGAGACCCGGAGTGGAGACGGACGTATTCTACTCTTTCTGTCTTCTGTTTCAGAGAGGGTTTCCACTTTTTGTGAAGGGATTTTTGATGGTGGCAGATGAGAGGGTGTACTGTAGGAGCTGTACGGGGAGAAAGAAAGAGCGTTGGTCTCATTAGAAATCATTGATACTTCAATTATTTCTTCTCAAAGTGACCTTGTTTCA
Organism: Caenorhabditis remanei; assembly: GCF_010183535.1. Taxonomy (NCBI): domain Eukaryota; kingdom Metazoa; phylum Nematoda; class Chromadorea; order Rhabditida; family Rhabditidae; genus Caenorhabditis; species Caenorhabditis remanei. The sequence continues at coordinate 8,225,520 of NC_071332.1, forward strand.
GAGATGACAATTATCACCTTTTCAAACTTACATCAAACATCTGCGCTCACTGAGGTTGAGAATTTGATCAGTCTTATAAGTGCAAGAATTCTAGAATTACAGTATTCTAGGATACAGAGCAGGAGCTAGAGAAATTTACAAGATTCTGATCTTTTTGTATATCGCAAGACTTACTTTCATAACCTCATTCTTTCTTCTACTAGATTTTCTTTCAGATGGACGAACCAACGACCCCGACAACCCCCACAATGATCCGAGTAGAAGAAGAGGAGTATGATTTGTTGAGAAGTTTTTATGTCCGAAAAAGAAGAGCGCCAATGAATCAGGTGCGTATAGACAAACAGAAGATGCTTATCTATCTCGAGATGTTTTAGGTTGAATTCGACGAGAAATACGGTTACCAAAAAAGGCAGAAAGGAGGTGGAAAGTTCAAAAAGCGGTCGACGAAAGTGGCGAGTAGGTTGGTTATTTTGAAGTTACTACTAATGAAATTACGATGATCGTGTTCTTAAAACTGAAGAATATTCTGAAAAGAGAAGTTGACAGATACTATGAACCATTCACTTCTATCTCCAACTTCAAATCATTCATATTCAATCTATTCCCTATTCTTGAATGGTTGCCAAATTATGATTGGAAGGGAGATCTGACAGCAGATGTTGTTGGTGGGATTACTGTGGGAGTTTTGCAGATTCCTCAAGGCAAGTATTCATTTTTCGAAAATATATTTTTGAATAGTTTTCAGGAATCGCCTATGCCATCTTGTCTCGTCAAGAACCAATCGTTGGACTATACACTTCAATATTTCCAGTTTTCATATACATTTTCTTTGGAACATCCCGACATGCAAGTCTTGGAACATTCGCAGTAGTTGCTTTGATGACTGGATTAGCAGTGGAAAGAGAAGCATTTATTCCAACTGATAATCTGAACTCAACTCTCCTTCCTGGAGATGAAACACTTCCATCGCCTATCGAAGTTTCGTGCGCATTGGTTTTAGGAGTAGGATTGGTCCAGGTCAGACAACTAACTTTTCTATAAAGAATCATAATTTCCCTTCCATTTTCAGTTTTTGATGGGAGTGTTCCGTTTGCAATTTCTTACAACTTATCTCTCGGATCAACTGATAGCTGGTTTCACAACAGGATCTGCTGTTCATGTTCTTGTTTCTCAATTCAAGGAACTTTTCGGAATGAGAGGATTAGTGAAACACAGTGGACCTGGCTATCTCGTTAGAGTAATAAAATGATTGCTTCATTAACATGTAACAGTTTTTTTTGTTTCAGAATGTTTTTGACATAGTGATGAACATGCCAAACGCCAATTGGATGTGTTGTGCTATCTCTTTTGCAACAATTGTACTTCTTCACTGTGGAAAGGAATACATTAATCCTGTGGTGAAGAAAAAACTGACTCCCAAATTTTCAGTGCCATGGGAGTTAGTTGCGGTGGGTTGGAATTCTTCAGAGCTGGAAACTGTTTTTTTCATATTTCAGGTAATTCTCACTACTATTTTCTGTGGAGTCATCAACGCAAATGAATTGTATAATGTGAAGATTGTAAACAAAATTCCGACTGGGTATGCATTATCTTTGTTTGTTTTCTTACGAACAAGTGTCATTTCAGCCTCCCAGAATTGTCTTTCCCCCAACCAAGCCTGATTCCTCGTGTGCTACCAGATGCTATAAGTATTGCAGTTGTTGTCGTGGCAGTTCATTTATCCCTTTCTAAAATGCTTGCTAAGAAATATCAATACGATTTGGATGCTGGTCAAGAACTCTATGCACTTTCATTCACTGCAATCGGAGGAAGCTTCTTCCCTACATTTCCGACATCAATCGGATTGGGAAGAACTATGGTTGGATTGGAATCTGGTGTAAAAACTCAAATGGCCACTTTATTCTCTTGTCTCTTCGTATTATCTGTCACTTTATATTTTGGACGATTTCTGGAGACACTGCCAATGTGTGTTCTATCTGCAATTATTGTCGTTGCGTTGAAGAGTATGTTATGGAAATTGAGAGATTTGCCAGAGCTTTGGAGACTTTCAAAAATTGATTGTGTGAGTTCTAAAGGTCAGAAAACCCGTACTCATCTGCAATAAGTTTAAATTTCAGTTCATTTGGATGGTCGCATTCTTCGCGACAGTACTTGTTGATGTCTCTGAGGGTCTCATCATTGCAATTTTCTTCGCACTATTCACAACTATTTTGAGAGAGCAATAGTGAGTTCGTTCAGCTATTATTACAGTACAAATCCAAATTACAGTCCGAAATGGCATCTTCTGGCTAACGTGAAAGACACCGACGAGTTCAGAGATACTCAACAATACCAAGAAGTAATATTTCACAAGGGAATTTGCATTTTCCGATTCGATGCTCCACTTTTGTTCCACAATGTGGAATGGTTAGTTTGCAATAAGTAATTCTGAAATACAGAGATGTTTCAGCTTCAAAAAATGTTTGGAAAAAGCATTCGAAGAGTGGAAGAAGTCTCCCGAATTCAATGTTGTTCATGAGGAAAAATCTAACAAGGATCGAAAATTCACTTTTGAGGGTATGCACAGAATGGCGCCAGTTATCGAACAGGTACTCAAGAGTCATCTCGAAACCTTTACTGATCATTCAAGGGAAACAATTATTATTTTGTTGCGAGGCCCATTTTCAACTTCTCATTTCAGCCCCTTCACCCGGGACTCCATCGTGATCCGATCCTCTCTCGCCATTTTGTTATTGACTGCTCTGGATTCACTTCTATTGATTTGATGGGTGTCAGTTCACTGAAAGAAGTATTTTCTGACCTCAGAAGGAAGGGAGTACAAGTTTACTTTGCCAGTACTAAAGGTGACAGTTAATTCAGAGAGATTCCCCACAAATTCAAAGAAGACATTTTCAGTTCCGGTTCGAGATATGTTTGAGAAGTGTGATTTCTTTGAATTTGTATCGAAAGAGAACTTTTATCCAACATTGAGAGATGCTACTGGAATTGCCAAATTACGACAGAATGAGTGAGTACCCACGTAATCGAAAAGTTCCAAAGAACGTGATTCCAGATTTGGTTTCATCGACACCACAAGAATTCCCGAATTCGATGAGATGTCAAATGTCACAACTAACTTACCAAACCACTGAGAACGAACAAATAATTTTATGAAAAGAATAAAAAATGTTAACTTTTGGTCGATTCCCTTGTTATCTTCTTGTTCTTCTTACTACCAATCGAATGGGTGTTGCAATGAGTGTGTGTACGTGAGTAGTCAGAAGAATTGAAAATAGAAACAGATAGAAAATAATTGGAATCAACAACAATTGCAGAGAAAATGCATCTGTGGTGCAGGAATCAACACTTTTTGATCTGGGATCAAGCCACGGAAATGACAGAGGTTTCACTAATCGACACAAACAACATTTCAATCAGAACATTGCGACACAAGCAAAAGACGTTAGGTGTTGTATTTTGAAAATCCTAGTTGAGGCGTTTTCTCTTCAAAAAAGACTCCATTTCCAGGAAGCTTCTTAGTGAGATTCTGTTTGGAATTTTTGAAACTTTGTAAAAATTTGAACAGTTCTAAACCAAGTGAGCTATCCCATCTCGTTCAGCGCGAGCATGTTGGGAATTTTGAGATACCAAAATTGAAGTGATTCATCCTCCAAAATAACAGAACCAAAAGCCAATTTCCGAGGTCACACCGAACGTTCTCTGACTTTTACCGCCAACTGTTTGTGTCCTGTCCATCCTCTTTCCTCTTGTATCTTCTCTCCTCTCAAACATTTTTGAAACTCAATGTGCTCACCACCTGGAAACCACGCGATTATAGAGTAGCAAACAACGTACAGAATTGGAGAGAAAAAGAAGAAACGAGATCAAGGTACTGGCACAACAGATATGAAAATTGTGACCTTGGGTGTATTTGCTCCGTGAGAAATGTAGAAAAAATTGAGAGAGATGGGAGCTGGAGACGACAGATAACAGAGCATGAGCATTGAACACTTCTGGATAGAAAGTATAATTCTGATGGATGTTATGTCTAATTGTAAATTAAGTAAAGACACAGATTCGATATCGAGGCTGTTTTCAGAAAAACAGTAAGCCGTTTTATTAGAAAAAAACAAAATGTAACAAAAGAATACTCCTCCTGATTTGTTTCCTATTATTCCAATTTCAATGTGAAATCCAGGTTTAAATTTTCAGTAAAACTTTCAAGAACTCAAACCAAAACTTCTCAGAACATGGGCAATCTAACTTTTTACAAATTATAGTACCGGCCAAAATGATATCTTTTTTTTGTTCAGTTAAAACTGTCCAACTTTGAGAACGTGTCATAGTAAAACAATTTTTCCCACAAAGTAAGTTTTTTATGGATCGAAGCAAAAATATGATATATTTTTGGCCGGTACTGTATTTCTGGATACTTGATATATTCCTGAACTCGACGTTTATAAAGATGGTCTTCTTCACGTTACCAACTAAGATTCCGCCTATCTATGTTTATAATTGCAGTTATTTCATTTATACTTTCCCTCACAATTCAGTGATTCATGAAGTTCGGCCTTTCCGTCAGTAGGACTTCTTCAAACTATCAGTACATTGGTACTATTCTTCAAAACATGTCTGAAAAACAATTTGATCCATCATATCAATTTCAGCCGTGACATCTGTCAGAATCGACTTTCAGACTGTTCTTCTATCAATTCGTTTTTAATTTCTCCTCAATTAAATGTGTAACTTATTAAACTCCTCCCTTCTCTTATCAGTACTCATTTTCCGAAACAAACACCATCAAAGTACGTTCATTGAAACACGTGTGCCCTCACTTTTCTTTTTCAAGAAAAAACAAAAGAGATAGGAGATCCGAGAAGCGACCAAACACGTGGTCTCGTCAATCTTCTCAAACGACCACACTGCTTTCTCACGAAAAAAGATGATAGGGGACGAAAAAGAAATAATTGACATGAAGACCATTGAACAGTTCCAGATGATAGATATCAAGTTGTGACGATGTTGTTTCAGATAGCAAACCTAATTTAAAACTTTATTTTTGGAGCAAATACTTGATTTATGGAGCATCGGGAATGAACTTTAAAATGAATCAATGTTATTCTAGATAGCCGCTTTGAACCATCAAGCAATCTGGGAAGAAATCGAAGTTACTTTTTTATAAAACAGTTATTATCTTTTTGATGATTAGAACAATATACAGTAGCGAGCACAAGTGAGTACACTTTTATGTTTTCATGTGTAACTCTACTGAATCATGTCCTTTTTTTGACAGGTAGCCGAAATATTCAGCAATAAGAAAATTAGTTTTTTGAAAAAGTTCCATTTTTTTTAATCGATAATCAGTTTTTTCTGATCTGGATCTGAAAATTCAAAAAAAAAGGTTGTCGACAAAATTAGAAATGGAACTTTTTCAAAATACTTATCTTCTTATTGCTGAATGTTTCGGCTATCTGCCAAAAAAGTTTATGCAAAACGGATAAGATTAAGTAAAAGTTACACATGAAAGTATAAAAGTGAACTCACTTATGCTCACTGCAGTAATGGTAACAGTTCTCAACGTATTACATCTCTTCCATAGCGTTTGATTTTTGTAGAAGCCAAGAATTCTTACACTATCTAACATCTCAGTAGATCATGGAGTACTTGACAAGAAATGTTCTGAACATAAATCGACAACAACTGCAATTACAGACTATTGATTCTCCGAAATCGGGATTTTCTCATAAAATGTTGCAACTAGTAACTTCAAGATGAGAGTTAATTAATTAACTTTATTAACTGAATAGATAAATCTTGCTACTCAGAAAAAAATAAACTGTTGGGTTTACATCCAATTCACACTGATCAAAAACGGAAAAATAAGCAAAAGTCAGAAAACATTTTGTAAGTTCTATTCTGGATTTAAACTCCAATAAAAACTTTTTGAACCCAATAATTCTCGTTACCAATAAAATTTGAGACCAAAAAGTGTTGACGACAGAGTTGGAAGTAGAAATATGCCTGATCATCAGAATGACAGAACCAAAGATCTTGACTCTCTCATTGATTCCTACACTTTATTTCACTATTCATCCGAATTACACTAATCAGGAACTCCTCCTCCACACCACGGCAACGTGTTTTCCACCTGGAGTCCAATGGGTTCAATCTTATATTCTTGACCAATCCACACGTGTTTGCCGCTGATACAAAGAGTTGATAAGAAAGAGATAGTGTGTTTTCAACAGAGGCCTCTTTACTGATCGTTCTTCGCGCCTTTACACAGTAAGCACGTGTTCAAATAGTGCACGCACCCGGGATTCTGCGGGGAAGCTCCGCCTTCCAACGTTGACAACACGTGTAGTATAAAAGAAGAGTCCCCGATCACTGAAACTCACAGCTTCTGATTCTCAAATCGGAAGCAGTTCTACATTTCCTTCTCAAGATGACCATTGAACTCCCAGCCACCCAACGTGCTCTCGTCTTCGATACCTGGAATGGACCACTAGAAGTGAGACAAGTTCCAGTTCCAACTCCAGCTGATGATGAGATCCTTGTCAAAATCGAATATTCTGGAATCTGCCACTCCGATCTTCACGTTTGGCTTGGAGACTTGAAAGGAATGAGTGTCTGCCCATTGGTTGGAGGACACGAAGGAGCTGGAAGTGTTGTTCAAGTTGGAAAGAATGTTACCGGATGGGAACTCGGAGACAAGGCTGGAGTCAAGGTAAGAATTTTATGCCTCCAATTTAGGAATTGAATTTTCAACTGATTCATTTTCAGCTCATGAACTTCAACTGCCTCAACTGTGAATTCTGTAAGAAGGGACATGAGCCACTCTGCCACCACATCCAAAACTACGGATTCGATCGCTCTGGAACCTTCCAAGAGTACCTCACTATCCGTGGAGTCGACGCTGCCAAGATCAATAAAGACACCAATCTCGCTGCCGCTGCTCCGATTCTCTGTGCTGGAGTTACCGTATACAAGGCACTCAAGGAATCAAATGTGAAGCCAGGACAGATTGTTGTGCTTACTGGAGCTGGAGGAGGTCTTGGATCTCTTGCTATTCAGTATGCTAATGCTATGGGAATGAGAGTTGTCGCAATGGATCACGCAAGCAAAGAAGCTCACTGCAAGAATCTTGGAGCCGAGTGGTTTGTCGATGCTTTCGACACTCCAGATATTGTGTCCCACATCACAAAACTCACTGAAGGAGGACCACATGGAGTTATCAACTTCGCCGTTGCCAGAAAGCCAATGGAGCAAGCTGTTGAATACGTCAGAAAGCGCGGAACAGTTGTCTTCGTTGGACTTCCAAAGGACTCAAAGGTAAGAGACTTCAAGTTTTTAAACTAATAATTATTTATCCGATTTCAGGTCACCTTCGATACCACTCCATTCATTTTCAACGCTATCACCATCAAAGGATCAATCGTCGGATCTCGTCTTGATGTCGACGAAGCAATGGAATTCGTGACTCGTGGAATCGTCAAGGTCCCATTGGAACTCGTCAGACTTGAGGACGTTCCGGCTGTCTACCAAAAGATGATTGACGGAAAGATCACTTCTCGAGCCGTTGTCGACTTCTCCTTGTAAAAATAAGAAAGCTTTATTTTCATTTGCACACCACTTCTTGCTCAATTGTAAATATCCACAGATTTTCACCCACCTACTACTTTTGCTTTTTAATACGCGGTTTATTATCTTGACCTACTAAAAGAGATTGAAATAAATGTACTATATAATGAAGATAGATAATATAACATAAACTTGGAAACCACTGTTTTTAGTCTCTGATCAAAGATTTTGATAAGGAATCAACTTGTCTGGACAACAAAGTGTAGGAGAGACAGTCAATTCTAAAGAGACCTAATTCTATCTTTTGCCTTCCGTACTTTTTCAATCTTCTGACTTCGAGTAGATTTGTTTTCACTGGTGGTATGGCTTGAACTAATCAGTTCTTGGTTCTTCCGATAAAATCGAGTTGAAAAACTTTTCAGATCAAACCAAAGCGGAGCAACTGTAACTGCTCCATCAATCCAATCAAAAACCATTGTTGAAAAAAATACACAACTTCTCAACGAAACTCACTGAAAAACGAAACATTTTGAGTTAATGAAGATAGATCTGCAAACTCATTTTCCTATCACATAGTTTTACAAGAGTTTGAAAACAAAAAAAAAAAGAGAAACGGCTAGTGGTACTGCCGCCATTCGGTCAGTGCAAAACGAAAAAGATAAAGTGAAAAAAAAGAAACTGAAACGTGAAAAATGATTTCACGTACTTTGGAAAAAAAACTAAACTTAGCTAATCTTCATAAATAAAAACGTGACCTTGACGTGAAATCTGATTTGTCCATTCCCGTCTACGTGGCAGTTTGTAGCGGTTCCAACTCATCAGCTTTGGATTTCTTTAGTCCACTTCGACCAATTTTAGTTTTCAGTTATTCTTCTCCGATTTTCCGTCGGTTTTCTTTTGAATAGTGCTCGCCCTGATGTAAGTTTATATTTGCTCACTTTTTCTTTCCTTTTTTCCATACTCTTACTGGATTCGTCCATAGTTCCGATCTCGGGACTTTATTCCTTTACTCCATACTCTTACTGGTTTCGTCCATAGTTCCGATCTCGGGACTTTATTCCTTTACTCCATACTCTTACTGGATTCGTCCATAGTTCCGATCTCGGGACTTTATTCCTTTACTCCATACTCTTACTGGATTCGTCCATAGTTCCGATCTCGGGACTTTATTCCTTTACTCCATACTCTTACTGGATTCGTCCATAGTTCCGATCTCGGGACTTTATTCCTTTACTCCATACTCTTACTGGATTCGTCCATAGTTCCGATCTCGGGACTTTATTCCTTTATTCCATACTCTTACTGGATTCGTCCATAGTTCCGATCTCGGGACTTTATTCCTTTATTCCATACTCTCTCTGCTTTTAATTCTCTAACTTATTAAATTTCAATCTCGTTATTTTCATTCTCTTTTTATGTTATTTTTTCCTATTTTTTCCTATTTTTTCCAATAATACAATAAAGTATGTTTTTATAATTCAAATTCAGTTTCTCTGCATAAAAAGTTCTTACGATTTGCGGTCAATACAAAATTGAAACTAGTTGTTTTGAAAAAACATCGACTAGACAAGGAAATTAGTCAATTTGATAAGAGCATCGCTTCATTATTTACAAAGAAAAATCAACCACGACACGAGAATTTACTTGTCCTTCTTTCATCTTCTCGTAAACATTAGGAACGTCTTCTAGTTTGACGTACTCCAACGGGACCTTTACAGCTCCACGGGCTACGAAATCCATAGCTTCGTCAGTATCAAGACGAGATCCTATTACAGATCCTTTTATAGTTATAGCATTGAAAATAAGTGGAGTTGTATCAACTAGGATCTGAAATTTTCAGATTGTGTTAAGGTTGAGTGATTGACTGAATTCACCTTTGAATCTTTTGGAAGTCCAACTAAAACAACAGTTCCTCTTTTTCTGATATATTCCAGAGCTTGCTCCATTGGTTTTTTCGAAGCAGCAAAACTAACAACTCCGTGTGGCCCTCCATTTGTGATTTTTCTGATGTGATTGGCAATATCAGGAGTCTCGAATCCATCGACAAACCACTCGGCTCCCAGTTGCTCACAATGCTGTTTCTTGCTCGAGTGATCCACTGCAACTACTCTCATTCCCATTGCCCTGGCATATTGAATACCAAATGATCCAAGACCTCCACCTGCTCCAGTGATAACAACTATTTGGCCTGCTTTTACATTTGCTTCTTTCAGTGCTTTGTAAGCAGTTACTCCACCACAAAGTACTGGAGCAGCAGCTGCCAAACTCATCCCTTCTGGAATTCTGATAGTATCCACATCACGGATTGTAACATATTCTTGGAAGGTCCCGTGGCGATCGAAACCATAATTTTGAATTCGATCGCATAATGGCTCGTGTCCAGTTTTGCAATATTCACAGTTCAAACAATTGGCATTGACAAGCTATAAAGTAGTTCAAGACGTAGATATGACATAGAAGGAGACAATTGAATCAAATTGAAATACCTTTACACCCGCCATGTCTCCCAATTTCCAATCTTTGACTTTTGCTCCCATTTTCACAACTCTTCCAGCTCCTTCATGCCCTCCGATCAATGGATAAACTGTTGCATAGGCAAAGTCACCACACCAAGCATGGAGATCCGAATGACATATTCCAGAATATTCTAGTTTCACCAGAAGCTCATCATCTTCTGGTTCGGGGACAGTAAACTGGCGAACTTCGAGTGGTCCATTGTATTCGTCGAATATAAGAACACGATGGGAAGCGGGAATAGTAGACATCAGATACCGAGAAAGTAAAGATCAGTTTAAATGAATTTGAAAATCAGACAGGTTTTATAACCAGCGGGCACGTGGTGAGATGGAAAGGCGGAGAGATGATTGACAACTTTTGATTAGAAACGTTGATAAAATTGTTGTTCCGCCGTGTCTCTGATATCGTTCGTAGGTCACACTCTACCCAGATAAAACTACAAATGCAACTTGCGTAGTTACTGTTCCAATCCAAGAAAAAAACGAAGTCTAGTCTGTTGCTAGATGAAGTGCGCCAACTAATCTGAAACTTTTGCTCAGAGTTTGCTCGAAAAGTTCAACTAAATCATGTTTTGGAGTCACAAAACAACATGGAATCACAACTTCTTCTTGCTACCTGTTACAAATTATTGGTTTCTCAACTTCAACACTGAAACACTCCCGTTCTCGTAATTGAGTTTTCTCGAAACTCTCTCACAGAGACAACCTATAATCAGGGCGTTGTGATGTAGAAGAGGAGGTACTTTGAAAGAAAAGAGATTTCGAAGTTATATTTCACTATTCGATTACATCTTGTTTCCTCGTCTGATATTTATTTTTGGTCGTCAAGAAGATGAATGGGACGTATGCAAGGATTATAGTACAACCATTCGACTATCGAACATGGCCGAACTGTGTGGCGGCGTTGATGATGACTGTGGTATGAAATAGAACATAAACTTTCAGAAAATAGAGTCTACTCTTTTCAGAATTGCTTTCTCGGCATTTTTTTTCAATGCAGGGCTGATCCATATTGTTGCGAATGAGAGTCAGCAGAAAACATCTTTTAATATAATTTGTACAATAAGAGCATTAAACAATATTATTGTGTTCGTAACTGCATTTATTTTGGTTTATATTCCTAAATCACTTCTGTAAGTTTCAGATGCAGTTCTCAGGTTCCAAATAAAACTGGAACATGACTGAGCTCAACCTATTGCACCTTTATTGCACCCTTTTCAGAGGATTCAATCTTCTCCCTGCTAGCGTTGAATCTTTTCTGGTTTGTGTCAGTCTCAACTGTTATCTTTTTAATGAGTTCCAAAGTATCTATATATCTGTTAATCGTTTTATTGCCATTTATTTTTCAAATCATTACAACACACTTTGTGGAAACTGGGCTACTTATATTGTAAATTTCGCTATCTTTGCTCAAAGATTCGTTCATGTTTTATTGGAAACATTTGAGAGAATCAGTGAGTTCTCCAGCTGTCGTCTAGTTATGAAAATCTCTGATTTCAGCTGAGGAGAAATATATCAGTTTCTCTCCAGAATTACTTACTTTCACTTCTTTGGAAGTGTCTCCAGATGGAATGGTTTTGAAATTCTTTCTGATGTTTCTGGCAGCTTTGGCTGTGAATGTTGCTACTTTTGCCAGAATCACTCTCTTCTACTTGGTATGATTTTGGACTCCAGTTTTTTGTTGGTGTTTTGATTTATCAACATTTACACTTTGTGTTCTGAAGAAGAGAAAATAAGATTCTCAGAATTTGGTGCAACAAGAATGCAAACAGTAATTATAGTGATTCTAGATGTTTTGTTTTTTGAACTCTGAATGTTTTCTTGTTCTTTAAAAGTAACCATCAAATGATTTTTCAGAACTCTGAATATCGGAATGACAAAGAAAAGTGGGTGATGGTGCGGAAGAACATGAGATTGTTTGTCCAAACAATCCTCCAAGATGCACTGTTTTTCGTTGATAATCTTTTCACCTACCAAATGGGGTAATTCTGAAATTAGAAGTACAAGTTTGCAATAGTACAATATTTTTCAGACAACTCAGCAATCACAGATTTTGGTTTTTCATCTGTGCTACGTTCATCTGGCAATCTATTCATACCATGGATGGGTTGGTACTTTAGTTGCACTATAGAGAACAACTGACATTTTCAGATTCATTATGATAATGTTCAATGACAGAATGCATATTCTGAAAAAGTTCATGTTTGGAACAAGTGAAGTAACCAGCAGTGGTTAGAACGGAGCGATCTACTTTCGAAATGTCAAGCAGCGGTGAACATTTCAAAGTAACTCACAGAGAAATGATGAATGTTTTGTATACTCGAATAAACTGTATTTTTTAAAGTAAATAATTATGAAATCCTTTTCTGGATATCGCAGAATCTATTTCTCTCTTGTCAAGTAAACAAGAACTTCTCGTGCTCTTCTATAATTTCGACAAAAGTTATTGGATGCATCACCGATAAAAACCCTGGCACTCCAGTCATCTCCAACATGTTTTCCAATCCTCCAGATCTCTAAAAAAGTTGAAACTACAAACAACTTTCCGCTCACTGTTTTCACCTTGTTTGCTGGTCATATCGCTTCGAAATGCCAAAAGATCTGTTGCTTTCTCAGCATGTAATCACCCAGTATCCCATGGTTTTCAGTATTGAAACCTGAAATTAAAATAGTGTGATGTCAATAAAAAACATTTAGACAACCTTCTACTCATTCTATTTTACACGTTAGTTTGCAAAATGAATTCTTCGGAGTCTCCAGCCGACTTCAGATCGTGGCCGAACTCTGTGGCAGCATTCCTGATGACAGTTGTGAGTACTCGTAGAATTTCTCAGAATTTCTAGTGATTTGTTTCCAGGATGTTGTTTTTGGGATCTTTTTGAGTGGGGCAGTTGTCTACATTTACTTTAAAGACACCCAACAGAGAACATCTTTCAATTTTATATGTGCTGTTAGGGCTACAAATAATATTCTAGTTTTGGTTCTGGCGTTTGTTTTCGTCTACATACCAGGGTCTATACTGTAAATTTCAAATCAATTTCTCAGTGTTCTGACTTCAAACTCATTCAGAGGCTTCTCAATACTCCCTGTTTGGTTGGAATCATTTTTCATATGTGCCAGTCTCAACTTCTATATATTCAATGAGTTTCAAAGTAACTATATAGCTTTGAATCGACTCATCGCCATCTATTTGCCGATTTATTACAATAAGTTGTGCGGATATCATGCTACAATTTTCGTTAATTCCATTCTCTATGCCGATAGATTTCGAAATATTTTCTTTGAAACCTTGATGAGAACAAGTAAGATGATAGTGGAAAACGGGTGATCTGAAATTTGATATTTTTCTAGATTCATCCTCCTACATTACTTTTTCTTCGGACATCTTAATGTTCACACAAGTATCAACTTATAATGGAGGACTAGTCTATATGGGGGCAATTCTTTTTGGGATAGCTCTGGTGGCCAATCTATTCACATTCATTAAAATTACAATATTTTATTTGGTAGGTGACTACGAACTAACAGGAAATTGGAAGTTATTTTCAGAAATCTGAAAACCGGAATGATTCTGAAAATATCAGAAGTATCAAGAAAAATATGAAGTTATTCCTTCAAACTGTCCTCCAAGATGTTCTATTTTTTATCGATAACTTTTCCACATTTTTTGCCAGGTTTGGATGAAAAAGAAACTGATTGCATAATCTAGACACTAACTTTTAGTCAACTGATTGATCATCGCTTTTGGCAGTTCATTTGTTGCACTTTTGTCTGGCAAACTTTGCATGTTATTGATGGGTAATTGAACCACCTGAATACTTTAGTTTATGATAATATGTTTTTCAGATTTATCATGATTATGTTCAATGACCGATTCAGTGTCCTAAAAAGTGCTTTCTTCCCGTCTTCATCTGTTCCAGTCAGTTCTGTGATGGAAAGTAGTTCGTCAAGAACTCAGCCACGTCGACAAGTTATTGCAGCAGTCGCATGATAGTCCTTAAGGAATCTCATAATTTTTCTTACTTGTAACATTAAATCTCATATACTCTTCTGATAAATTAACAATAAACAGCTGGAATAACTTCTCTCAAAAATCACATTTGCAGTAGCAAATATTCTGAAAAATGGAAGAAAAAACAAGAAAAACGAACGATTTTCAGCATCAGAGCTGATTATTATGATCTGATAAGTCTCTATTAAATAAACCAAATGTTCACTTCCGGTCTCCTAGAAATCAGTCTGAAAGAATAAAAAAGCGTAGATCCGAAATGAAGACTTGTCCCTATTATTTCTTCGATGAGTCTAACTATAAAGACTCTCCCCCATCGTTATCTTGTGTTTATTATTACTATTTTTCGTGAGTCAAGCATTTTCTAAACCTGAGTATACCACTCCGTTTTCAGAAATTTTATCATCAACTTTTTGGAATTCGAACCATATATTGCTCTTTTCTCCTTATTGATAAACGGAATTCACTTGTTCATCTTGGTTCAGAAGCCTATGAGAAACTCATCAATCAACCTAATTATGGCCGTCACTTCGTTCACTGATATGATATCTCTAATATATATATATTTTTTTTTTTTAATAATAATATTTATTGATTGAAGGACCAAAGGCCGCTTATACATATCAAGGTAAAAATATATATACGAAGTAAAAATACGAAACATTAAAAGTTAAAATTGTTGAGAATCAGAAAATTGTCAAAGTTATATGATGCAATATGGGATTTGAAAACAATAGATGAGGGACGTTGGGGGAAAAAGTGAGAAGGGAGGGCATTCCAACAACGCAAAGTTCTGTTAATGAGAAATTGGGAACCTATTTTAGAGGAATTTGACAGAAGAGAGCGTATATGGAAATTATGCCGACGTAAATTAGATACATTAGAAAATTTTACAAAAGAAATGTTCGGAATAATTATTTCTTTGGAGACAAGGAGTTTATACATTAAAGAAAGATCTAATAATAGTCTGCGCCGCTCTGCTTAACACTAACATTCCGCTATGCTTAACACTAACATTTTTCATTGCTGAGTTTCCATTGGGTATCGTGAGATTCTGGAAATTATTTTATGACCCCGACGCAGTTGTCGTGTAAGTCAACATTCTCTGTTTTAGAACACTATTTCCAAACTTTCAGAAAATTTCTAAACTGTTTCTCATACATGTTCTCTCTGTTCCTGTCTGGATACACTTCAACTCACATGCTTATCTGTTTTCTTATGTCTTCCCAATATCGTCAAACATTCAAATCCACTTTTTTCTGTAGTTCCATTTCTAAAGCAAAGGTAATCTAAACTCAAACAATTATTTGTAGGAACCATCAGGTATTTTCAGAACAAGAAGATGAGCGTAATCAGTGTTTCACAAGCTATCAATTGAGATTGCTGAGTGTCGAATCTGAATCTGGGACTCAGTACCTTGAGAATATGACATATGAAAATACATACGAAATCATGCGACCTAATTGTATGTTATCCAGTCAGAAGCGGAAATATCCTATATCGCCAAAAATTGTCAAGTTGTGAAAGTGTCTAGTCTTGATTATATAGCAACTCCCAGTAAGAAATAACCAGAAAACAATCCGATTCTCCAAACAAGCGTTATAACGAATAAACGTTGATTAAATATTTCTTTCACGCGATGCTCGCCGTTTTATTAACAGACATGGACAAATGTCCATTCGTCTTTTTCAAAGAGTATGAAGCCTCTCCTGCTACAAATTTATGTAAGGGTCTTCCTCTCTCACGCATTTCTTCAATCACGAATAGTAATTTTTAAGGTAAATTCAGAAATGTTGTGATGAATATTATGGCATTTGCTCCTTATATTTCTCTCGTATGTCTTCTGATCAATCTATTTCATGTCATAGTTTTAACTCAAAAGTCAATGAGAAACTCTTCTATTAATTTGATATTGGCAGCGGTTGCAATTTCAGATATCTTTTTTCTTTCATTTCCGATTCAGTTAGAAGTCGTGGCAATTCAGGACAGTGATGGGGTAGAAAAAAAACGCCCCGGAGACCGCAAGAGGCACAATGATGATGATGAAAATGTTGAAAATTGTCTGCTCTTCGTCCTGGATGATTCTCTTTTATTTTTTTATTAGTGCTCTCTTAGAAGAGTCGACCGACGTTAGAAGGGTCTCCGCGACCGCCGAGATCACCGATTTGTGAACAAAACATATGATGGATGAATTGGTTGAGTGATGGATACAAATCAGAGAGAAAAGGTGTAAAAGTTATTTTAGCGTGACGGACATTTAGCTTTCCATTTTTCGAAATGACTTATCTTTCTTGATAAAATTCGTGGGAATTCAAATTCTTCAACTGGCTCGGAGAACTTCTTTCACTCATCATCAGTCATCAAAATCCATGGCCACGACAAACCCCGAACTCCTCCTTTTTGTCTTCTTCTTCTCCGAGACGAAAAAACAGAGAAGAAAAAGCTCCGGGTAAATGACAGGGTGTCTTGACGTCCCCGCACCTGGCAAATCGAGACGACGACCTCGAAGCGAAATGAGAAATCGGAGAGGGGAACTAAGGAAAAATCTCATTAGAAGTGCTCATCGAGGCAGAAAATCTGAACTAGGAACTACATGATTATAATTTTTGTTAAAATTCGATTAACAAAAGATCAATTCTATTTTTGATATCTATTATTTTATTAGGGTATATGGAATTGTCTCTCTGTTCCTGTCTGGATACACTTCAACTCACATGCTTATCTGTTTTCTTATGTCTTCCCAATATCGTCAAACATTCAAATCCACTTTTTTCTGTAGTTCCATTTCTAAAGCAAAGGTAATCTAAACTCAAACAATTATTTGTAGTGCCAATTATCAAATGAGATTGCTGAGTTTCGAATCTGAATCTGGGACTCGAAAGGAAAGGGATAAGAGCAACAGACAAATGAGGATCCGTGAGGAGTGGGATGTCTAAACTAAACAGTTTTGGGGAAAAACAAAAAGAGTTAAGAAAAAATAATATGTTGGAAACATTCAATAATTATTCCAAGTCGTCGGTGTCATCGATGAGCTCTTGAATTTGTGCTGGTGGTCCGTCTCTTTGAACTATTACTGATCATTATCCAGTTTCTAAAAAAAATTTGGGAAACTGTTCCAGAGTTTCTCATATATCTATATTACTGAATTGGTGATTTGACAAATGGAAAGGAAGCTTCTCCAATTATTTATGAGCTAAAAATCATATTGATTAAAAATTAAATGCTCACTTCACGGGCTGACGACAACTGTTGGACAACAGCGCGGTATTTTTCTTCCGACAGTGTTTGTTTGAAGATTGACAAAAAATGCTGGGATTCTCCGCAGAGCATGACCGCGTTGGCAATGTGAACGGCTCCCTCTTCAACATTTCCAGCAACCATTAACTGTTGCCCGAGTTGAACTTCCTGCACGAAGGATTGCTGCTTTTGAGATTCCATTCCTCCGGCTCCAGCTTGAGTGCGTCTCTCTGAAATAATAAACATTATAATTTAGTTCAAAAAAACCGAAAAGTTGTGCACTCACTTTGCCGAATCTTATCCTTGTACTCCAGAGCATTGATTCGCTTGTGATTGCAGTAGATGCAATATCCGAGGAATGCAGCACCGGCAACTCCGGCTGCTAAGACAACATTCGACTTGTTGAGTCCGAAAATTGTGTCGGTCATTATCTGAAAAAAGTATAATGAAACAATTTAATCAAGTTGGGAATATGAAAAAAAAAAGAGAATTTTTATGAACATACTATTTGCATCACAATTTAGGTAATTTTACGCGATTTTGAGATGAACAATGATATAAATAAGGTTTAATCAATGAACTTCAATTTTTAAATATATTTCCAGATGAAAATCTGAAATAAAAGCGAGGAAGAAGCAATTAACGCGTTATGGAGGAAAGTGGCCACCAGAGCTGTGCGGAAGTAAAATTTTCGAAAAAGGAAGTCGGAAGTAACTTTTTGAAAAGGGAAGTCGGAAGAGGGAAGAAGAAAGTTAAAATTTCGAAAGGGAAGTCGGAAGAGGGAAGAGGGAAGTGAATTTTTGAAAAAGGAAGAAGGAAGGAGGAAGTCGGAAGTTGGGTTCCGAACTCGGAAGTAGGAAGTTAATTTGGAAAAAGACAAATTTTAGAAAAAAAATTTTCTAGTCATCACTGAAATTTACGTACTCGATGTCTCGAAAAAAAATCGGGAAAAATTTCGGGTACTCGATTTCTCGAAAAAAAGTTTCGAGAAATTTTTTCGTTCCCGATTTTCCCGAAAAAATTTTCTCGACCACACCTGTTTAGAACACTATTTCTGAACTTTTAGGAAATTTTGAACTGTTTCTCATACCTGTTCTCTCTGTTCCTGTCTGGATACAATTCAACTCACATGCTTATCTGTTTTCTTATGTCTTCCCAATATTGTCAAACATTCAAATCCATTTTTTTTCTGTAATTCCAATTCCAATTCGAAGTTAGTCTAAACTCACACAACTAATTGTAAGAATTATCAGAAATCAGATATTTGCAGAATAAGAAGATGAGCGTAATCAGTGTTTTGCCAACTATCAAATGAGATTGCTGAGTTTCGAATCTGAATCTGGGACTCAGTACCTTGAGAGTCTGAAATATGAAAATACATACGAAATCATGCGGCCTAATTGTATGTTATCCAGTCAGAAACGGAAATATCCGCCAAAATTTATCAAGTTGGGAAATTGTCAAGTCTTGATTATATAACACCTCCCAGTAAGAAATAACCAGAAAAAAATCTGATTCTCCAAACAAGCGTTATAACGAATAAACGTTGATTAAATATTTCTTTCATTCACGTGATGCTAACCGTTTTATTAGCAGACGTGGACAAATGCCCATCCGCCGTTTTCAATGAGTTTGAGGCTTTGTGGGTAAGGGTACGCAGAACTACGTCAGAGTGTTTACACGAGGAGAATCTGTTCTTCTGTGATCGATAGAGTCTGTGAACGAAAAAGTTTCCACATGCTCTTTTTTAGAAAAAAGTTGTTTCTTTTTTATTATATAGAACTTCTGAAACTCCACCTGCTTTTTCAAAAATAAGTCAATATAGTTTCAGCCTAGAAATGGAGAAAAACTCGGGAAATCCATCTGCCACCACTTCCACGAACGTAAGTTTTGAAAATGTGACAGCTCATAATTAAGAAATTGATTTCAGTCTAATACAAATGACATTTCACAAACTATTCGTCAAACTCAATCCGACTTCGGTAAAACTCCTGAAGAAGGGAAGAAAGTTCGTGAAGCAATGATGAAAGCTTTGAATTGTATCAGAGAACTGGGTGTCCAACGTCCTGATGATCCGATGACGTTCTTATCTGAATTTATGTTAATGGAGGATCCGAAATTATCTCCCTATTTCAATTCGAACAATTTGAACCAAAAACTTCACAAGAGTAGTTATTATGCTTCCTCGTACATCAAAAAAGGAATCGAGGAACTGCTGAAAAAAGAAACGGAAGAAGATCCTGCAATATTTCTCTCTAATTACTTTTTGAGCCAGAAAGAAAGTTTCGAAAAGAAGATGGCTGAACAAAAATCATTATCAAATAAAAATGACGTTTCAAAAACTGTTCGTCAAACTCAATCCGACTTCGGTAAAACTCCTGAAGAAGGGAAGAAAGTTCGTGAAGCAATGATGAAAGCTTTGAATTGTATCAGAGAACTGGGTGTCCAACGTCCTGATGATCCGATGACGTTCTTATCTGAATTTATGTTAATGGAGGATCCGAAATTATCTCCCTATTCCAATTCGAACAATTTGAACCAAAAACTTCACAAGAGTAGTTATTATGCTTCCTCGTACATCAAAAAAGGAATCGAGGAGCTGCTGAAAAAAGAAACGGAAGAAGATCCTGCAATATTTCTCTCTAATTACTTTTTGAGCCAGAAAGAAAGTTTCGAAAAGAAGATGGCTGAACAAAAATCATCATCGTGTTAAAAACTCTTTTTCACTTGTTCTTTGACTCTTTGACTCCACTTTCTCCTTAACTCCTATGTCTTTTCGACTTCACGGAAGTCAAAGAGTGGTGTAGTCAAGGAGTGTTTGCCCTTATTTTCTCTTTTTCATACAGACTGTGTTAAAAAGGTCCATTTCTCTACCTCCTTCATTCTGAAATTCATTTATACTTCTCTGATTTTCATCTCTCTTCCCTTCTTTTCTCATATTTCTCTTCCAACTGCAATGAATATATCGATGCTAACAATATATGTGCCTCACAATTAAAAACGTCTTCCTGTATTACCATCACTTTGCTAAACAAAAGACAGAAATGACTGGAGCCAGACGTATTAGCAGGAAGACACTCTCTGGATACGCTTCAACTCGCGTGCTTATCTGTTTCTTCTGTCTTCCCAATATTGTTAAACTCAAAAAAACCAATTGTGAGAGTCATCAGAATTCACATATTTTCAGAATATGAGGATCAGCGAAAATCTCCCAATCCCCCCGTCGAAAATCTCCCAATCCCCCCTTCGTCCCATGACGTTAATTTCCTGCCGTCCTTCTATCCCCGATTTTTTTGCTTCCACCATTCCAATTTGGAATGCGATTACTACTAATGTCCCCCAATTCCTCCCTCCATCTAAATCCGATTTTTTCCGATAATTTTTTAAAAGAGTTTGAGGCTTTGTGGGTAAGGGTACGCAGAACTACGTCAGAGTGTTTACACGAGGAGAATATGTTCTTCTGTGTTCGATAAAGTCTATGAACGAAAAATTTTCACATGCTCTTTTTTAGAATAAAGTTGTTTCTTTATTATTATATAGAATTTCTGAAATTCCCCTGCTTTTTTAAAATTAAGTTGATATCGTTTCAGCTTAGAAGTGGAGAAAAACTCGGGAAATCCATCTGCCACCACTTCCACGAACGTAAGTTTTGAAAATGTGACAGCTCATAATTAAGAAATTGATTTCAGTCTAATACAAATGACATTTCACAAACTATTCGTCAAACTCACTCCGAATTCGGTGAAACTCCTGAAGAAAAGAAGAAAGTTCGTGAAGCAATGATGAGGGCTTTGAATAGTGTCAGAGAATTGAATGTCCAACGTCCTGATGATCCAATGACGTTCTTATCCGAATTTATGTTAATGGAGGATCCGAAATTATCTAGCTGTTCCGATTGGGACAATTCGAACCGAAAACCTCACAAAAGTAGTCATTGTGCTAAATCTTACATCCAACCAGCAATCGAAGAACTGCTAAAACAAAAAACGGAAGAAGATCCTGCAATCTTTCTATCTAATTACTTTTTGAGCCAGAAAGAAAGTTTCGATGGAAAGATGGCCGGATGAAAATCATCATCGTGTTAATCACTCTTCTTCACTTGCTCTTTTACTCTTTGACTCCACTCTCTCTTTGACTCCTATGTCTTTTCGATTTCACGAAAGTCAAAGAGTGTTTGCCCTTATTTTCATATCTCTACCTCCTACCTCCTGTAATATATTTATACTTCTCTTCTTTTCTCTTCCCTTCCTTTTTCATACTTTCTCTTCCAACTGCAATGAATATATCGATGCTAACAATATATGCTCCTCACAATTAAATACGTCTCCCTGTATTACCACCACTTTGATAAACAAAAGACAGAAATGACTGGAGCCAGACGTATTTGCTGGAAGACACTCTCTAGATAGACTTCAGCTCACATGTTTATCTGTCTTCTTATGTCTTCCTAATATCGTTACACTCAAAAAAACCAACTGTAAGAGTCATCAGAGTTCACATATTTTCAGAACAAGAAGATGAGCGTAATCAGTGTTTCACCAGCTATCAATTGAGATTGATGAGTTTCGAATCTGAATCTGGGACTCAGTACCTTGAGAGTCTGAAATATGAAAATACATACGAAATCATGCGACCTAATTGTATGTTATCCAGTCAGAAACGAAAATATCCGCCAAAATTTATCAAGTTGGGAAATTGTCAAGTCTTGATTATATAACACCTCCCAGTAAGAAATAACCAGAAAACAATCTGATTCTCCAAACAAGACTTATAACGAATAAACGTTTATATAAATATTTCTTTCATTCACGCGATGCTTACCGTTTTATTAGCAGACATGGACAAATGTCCATTCGTCTTTTTCAAAGAGTATGAGGCCTCTACTGCTACAAATTTATGTAAGAGTTCTTCTTCTTTCAAGCTTTTCTTCAATCACAAATAATTATTTTTAAGGTAAATTCAGAAATTTTGTGATGAGTATTATGGAATTTGCTCCTTATATTTCTCTCGTATGTCTTCTGATCAATCTATTTCATGTCATAATTTTAACTCAAAAGTCAATGAGAAACTCTTCTATTAATTTGATATTGGCAGCTGTTGCAATTTCAGATATCTGTTTTCTTTTATTTCCGATTCAGTTAGAAGTCGTGGCAATTCAGGACAGTTTTCAACCGTGCTCAACAATGAATTCCTATCCAGTCTTGCTAATCAAATCAATATTTGATTCAATTCAATTCACATCTAGAAGATTCTCAATTTGGCTCAGTCTCTCAATTGCTGTGATTCGAACTCTGGTTGTGAGGAATCCCCTCGATCCCAAAATCGGTCAACTTTCACAGCCAAAATCCCTCGGTTACTGTATCCTTTGTATTCTTCCAATTTGTCTTCCTATATCTATTCTCGGTTGGCTGAAATACAATTTAGTTCTAAATCCAGTTCCAGAAGTTTGTGCTAAAACTAATAGCCCAATGATTCAATATTCTTCAAATTACTCTGATCTATTCATTGCAAATGATTATTTTGTATTTCGATTGTATAACTTCCTAGAGTCCATTATATCTAAGGTATCTTCCGCTTGATGTTTTTTCTAATCTTGATTTTTCAGCTGATTCCCTGTATATTATTTCCAATATTCACTTTTCTATTAGTGACAGAACTTCTAAAAACGGAAAAAAGTAGAGCAAAGATGTTGAATTCCGGACATTCCGAAAACTCATCGGGGAGAAAAACGAAGCTAGTTTTATATCTGACAATCACATTCTTTATCGCTGATTTTCCATTGGGAATCGTCATATTTCTCAAGTTATTTTTCTACCCATCATCTGCAATTACGTGAGTGAAAGAAGCATATTCTGAATCAGCATTAATTCAATGATGTCCAGAGAAGTCCTCAACATCTTCACATTCTTATTCTCTTTTTGTCTTACTGTGAACACTTCTACACACATGTTCATCTGTTTTTATATGTCAAGTCAATATCGACAAACAGCAAAGCTGATTCTGTGCTGTAGTTGTGCACCAAAGGTTTGTAACTGTGAATAGAAAGAAATTCCAGAGATTAATGATTCCAGAAACAGAGTGCAGTCACAAGTGTGGCACCGATAATAAATAATTAGTTTGAGATGGAAGTAATATTGAGTTGAAACATTCGAGAATAATTGTTTCATCGTCTGTGATGATTTGTTTGTTCTTTGGATCCCTAATCTTTCACTCTCATTAGAACGTTCGTTCTCTTAATGTTCAAAGACGGAACTGATTGATAACAAGAGAAGATTATAAACCCTTCCGCGTATAAACTGTTTGTAGATTTATGATTTCTCTTCCTACCTCATATCTCATCTGAATGAATCTTCTGACTATCTGTCATATCATGTTAATTTCAATTTTGAGTTTTCACAATAAGCTTCCTTCTATTTTTTACCTAATTTCTAAACAAATTAGGCGAAGAAACACAAAGACAACTTGGCAGTAACACGGAACATTCTCTCGATGTTCGATCGGTTCCCTCCAAGAGTATATGTGTAATAATTAACGTGGTGGCGGATGGGTGGAGTCAACTGAAAAACGAAGAAATGTCGAAGAAGAAGAAGAGGTACGGACTAGAAAAAGGGCACGTCACTGCAGCAGATTCCATGTCATCTTCCTCCTCCCGACGTCCTCACTCATCTGCCCAATTATCGAATTATTATCTGGGCGACGCATCGAGGCACGAACAACCACTACACATATATTGTACCTCTTCCACTCTCTTTTCTGTTTTATTCCGAGATATTTGCTGTTGATCTTACGATGTGGACTCCGCTGCTTCTTTTTTTGATCTTTTCATTTTTAGTGGATTTGAATGAGAGCTGTCAAGAACCACCGAGTCGAGGTCACTCGAGATGTGGCAAGAATCTGAAATCAAAAAAGGTAGTAGACATTGAATTCTCCAAATATTTGATGAATCAAATTTCAGTATTATTTCGACAAAAAACTCGAAATGTGCCTTCCATTTCTCTACGAAGGTTGCGGTGGAAATTTCAATCGATTCGATGATTCAGATATGTGCAATTTAAGATGTAGAGCAGGTTTGACCCGACATGATTCTGGTTTCCATAATTTTCTTTAATTCTTGACAGCAGATAAAGGAATTTGTGGCGGTGGCTCCAAGGCTTTGGGCAGCTGCTCAAATAGAAATAAGACTTGTCCAAGAGGTTCGAAATGCATAACAATGGCATTTGGACTTGGATTATGTTGTGATGAACTCATTCAAGGTTTGATAGGATTTTGTGAATTAAATATCAAAAATTTGAATAATTTCAGAAGCATGGCGACAAGAAAACCATCCAGTATGTACCATTCCGAACCATGAAGTTGTTACAGAGACAGTTTGGTATGGAGAGCAAGAACTCTTGGGAAGACATTGTGGTCACAAGTGAGTATTTCTTCCTTCCTTCAGAAGGCTAATCCCTCTTAGTGGGTGTGTGGACCATTCAAAACTCTCCAATCCACTTTCTTGAATCCTTCCAAACATTCTATACATCACATTCAGATTCTGTCCGATCGGATCGAAGTGTGTCGAAGGCAGATGGCTGGCTCACTGCTGCAGACCAATCATAAAAGCCGCTAATTCATAGAGTCGTGGCGCCCGGAGAGTCCATTTTTATGTGTTGTCCCTTGCGCCCCTCTCCCTGGCTAACTCTATTCGTATTTCCTCGAATTGTTGTGAACTCTCCATTTTTTTGGCTTTCTTGTTTGCAAATGTGATTTATATTTTTCGGGTCATTCGGTTTCTCATTCGAATCATTCATACACAATCAAACGAAATAAATTGTAACCTATTCTTCTTGTCCTGTACATAAATAGTTCATATTTCAGAATTTTCAGTCAATACTGTATTATAATACGCGTATTACTGTCTGCAACAGAATATAAGGGGATAAAATTCCAATTTAAATTCCCGCGCGGAAGTCCGCAAACACCATCACGCAAAGAGTGAACTTTTCGCGAAGTCCGCGTTTTTTAAATAATATTTTCCCACATTTTTTGCAGTTTTCAAGTTTTTAAAACGAATTTACTATTGAAAATTAGTAAAAATTGAATATTATTGAAGAAGAAACGGTGAGACATCTTAAAATTATCACACATTCGCGTAACGTTCGTGTGAACCATCAAAGATAATTAGAAAATATGAGTAGTCATGTTTACTTTTGATGTTTTCGTTTTTCAAACTTCTCAGTCTAACAACGTATAGTCATTTCAACAAATTTCTGTCAATTGGTGTCAAGCTTAGGCCTATTTCACCATAGACTCGCTCTTCTCATTTTCAAAACACACCTAATTACATCACGAATCGATCTTCTTGTTCTTTCCATGTCGTTGCCTAACTGTTTTGTTTTCAACATATTTTTCACGCGCCTAGAAAATTTCAAATTCGAAGGTGGTTTTTTCAACTAGGTGTCAATGTCCTTGACAGTGCACACGCGGCGATATTTACAAGGGTCGGTGATTTATAGTTCTGAAGATAATGAACACATTGTTTCGTAAAACTTTTCCACTGTATCTTGTGAACTAGCGGTCTGAGTATCCTTATAAAGCAGTTTATAAACGATTCATTCTGTAGGAATCCTACACAGTTTCATCAGTTTCATTCCAATATGTAAATCAGTTTTGCGCAACATAAACCCCTTCTTTTCTATGAAACAGACACTGTGGACTTTAATTTATTCGATTTTCCTTCCGGTCTTTTTCATTCCTCTACTCGTCCGTTTCCGACATTTGTAGCACATCTGGCGACGATTCATACCGACCCTTTAGCACTTTTTTGTTCAATGTGTTCAGCACAAGGTTATGCGCACTTCGCCTCTTTCTTTTCTTCCATTCGTTTATACTAAACTTATCGCATTTTCATTTCCACTCTTCCACTTTCAAAAGGTAAAGAATACTACTAGTTGAGTGACCGTGGTAGTGGAAAACTGTAGGTGACGGTTTTCTCGAGATTTTGCCTTTTTTTCCGACTGATCTGTTGACGAGATACAGTGAATTAGGCTGTGAAAGAAACTCCTTTTTTTGAAAAGAAGAGACCTCCGTTTTTCTTGTCCGTTTCATTTCAATGCCTTCTGACTAAACGACAACGAGCGTTTTCTCACTGTTTTATCATCCTTTCTAGGTCTTCCTCTTCCATTGTATGTTGGCTCGCTGTTTTTATGATGGTCGTGGTATTGGTTGGTTCTTTGTTCCGTTCTTTCAAAAGTTTCGAATGGTTGTTTACTTGACTTGAATTTTAGCATCTATTTTGAAACATATTATATTCGGAACTGTTTGTTTCCATTATTCTGATTTTTCGCTTCTAGACCTAAATAATACTTCAAGCTATTTTCATTCTCTAGCTCATGCTATTTTTTTGAAAAGTGGTCTGATATTCAATAACACTGAAATCCTAAATTGAACTCTCCCATAGCTCCATTACCTAATCTCCTCCTGCCTTCTCCCAATAAAAAGCAGTTTCCGCCACATTGCCCTCCATAAATCATGCCAATATCACCTTCAACGCGTCGGCGAGAATGGTCAAGTATTCGTAGATTCGGTGCGTCGGTAAAATGCGTCAACTCTGACGCATCCGTGTTGACAGACGAACTCAACTCATCATAAATACACAAATGGAAATGTATACGGCGTTGAATAGATTTCATCCCGAGAAGTTGTGGGTGAAAGTTTTGAATGGTTGAAAAAACCACTAAGTTTGTTTAGATGTAGTTTTTTTGGGTAACTCGTCCGAAGACGAATTTATCGTTAAACTGAAAGCTGACATCTTTTTCAAATCGAGACGACCTTCCCTATAGAAAGAATTTTTTAAATAGAAAAAATAAAAGCTAGTGATTAGAAAAGTGATAACGGAAGAGTATCTCTCATGCATCCGAACAAAAAGCGGTGTTCTTCCTGGCTCTTGAAAGAGACATGTTTGAACTCAAGTGCCCCACTATGGCGGTCAGCTATTTTTGTGTTTGTCAATTTCCCCCACCGGAATCCTCGATTTCTCGCCCATTTCGGCCACTCAATTGTTGCCGCCGTCTCCGACGAACATTCCTTCCGTTCTTTTCCCGTCAGTGAATACACATATTCGATACTTTTTATCCGTCGCGCCGATCGATGGATGTCGTCTAATCGTCTCCGGCACCTCACTCGTTACTTCTTATTCTTCTTGTCATATTCAGACAGTGTTGTATAGAGAGTTGAGTAGAGGGCGGATAAAGGAACGCCGGACGTTTTCTTCTTCTTCTCGCAAGTGGATATATTGAAGATAAAGATTATATAAGAGCGTACCTACGGAAGGAGAGGAAAACCACCACCACGGCTACTGTGCGACTGTCGCGGTGTTTCCTTGACCCTTCTGCGCCATATCTGACGAGAATCGAACGCGGATTGTCAAGACTGGTCATAACGGAGGAAAGACTACCACTTACTATTTTTTCGACTTCTTCCTCATTATCGCATTGTAATATTCATCTTCTAGACGCTGAAAGTTTGATTCTCTATTATGTCGTACGTGTCTTTCGCGGCGAGCTACTCGCCTGGTGAAGGGAAAACAGTTCGTAATATGAACGGTATGTTTATTTGAAAAAAATTATTTTGTTGATTAAAGTCATGTAATTAGGGAAGTGTTTTCGTTTCAGTTTCAAAACCTAATATAATGATACCAGTTATTTTCGGAAGTTTGAAAATACTTCAAACTTTGAGATTGGTGGGGAGCTCGTTCCCACTGCTATGTTGTTTTGTTTATATGCATTCTTTTCTAACCCTAAACTTTTCTCACACTGCGTTTCGTCTCACTATCTCTGCTTTGTTTGGTAGTGGCGAGGGGGTAAATATGCAACATTGCATACCATCAGAGCACCCACAGGACCGTGAAGGGAAAGGGCACATTGATAGGTGGTAGTGTTGAAATGTCAACACAGATTGAGACGCTTCTCTTTCTATATTTTCCTTTTTTGGTGCCGGCGTTCTTTCAGTATGATTCACTTTACACCATGTAGTTTCTATTTCCAATTTGCAATCCATTTAGAGGTTGTGTACAATTCTACTGTTAGATTCCTAAGTGTCACCAGTAATAAACAAAGTTCCAATTGCTTCTCCAGTGTGTCTAATCCCTTTTCTGTTCTCACTCATTGCGAGAGTTCGTCTTCACTAATGATTTAAGTAACTAACAGCCGGAGCATTTTTGAATGACTCATGTTTCTGTTTCGCAGTGATAAGACGGTGTTATCAGATGTAATAAACACTGGGAACGCCCCCACCTCCACACCACATTCTAACTAACCTCTTTTCTACTTCCAAAGTTTGGAAATTTTAAAATAAACTTTCAAAACTGCTGTCATGGTTTCAAAAGTTTTTACTTTTTGCTTTCATCATAAAGAATTGCCTTATTGTTCGCAGCGAAATAATCATTTTCACTTGTCTTTCTCTTGAAAAATTTAATCTTGAAGTTTATTTTTGCATTCAACTGCTTCCATCTTCATATAAATTATTTCCAGACAAGGTAGAAGGGTACCGCAAGGAGATTGCGCCGAGTCGCGAAAACGTCGATTTCGAACACTTGCGACGAACACCGCGAGATCATCTACCCGAGAACGATTATCAGACGACAAGTAGCAGTGGTTTAGCCGGTGGGGACGTCAAACCCTATCAGTACCGCGACTATCATCAGCATCAAAAACACGAATATTACGGTGAAGGTGTTCAAGACGGCTTGGGAGAGATTGAAGACAACAAAGACGAGACAATGAGAAAGTACGAAATGCAAGTAAGTATCTCATATATTACTTTTTTCAACAAAAAAAACCGCACATCTAGACAAAATGTTAGTTTTTATATGGGACACCAGTCAACTAGGCGAGTATAAACTTTTAAACCTATTATGATTGGATTTCATTTAATCCGGTTTTGTGTTTGTAACCCAAGTCTGTTCAAACTGATTTTCCATGTCAGATATTTCATGATAGTTCGTTTGTCCTATTTTTTCGCACTTTCGAGTCATGCCAAAGAAACTGATTTATTCGATTTCTATGAAATCAACAACTGCCTCACCAACTCCTAGTGTAAGAACAATAACTAACGAGCAGGTATTTCTGGCCTTGTAATTAATCATTGAATGATTCATGGGCAAGTTCAAGAAATCTAATGGAGCCAGTCAGT
Organism: Caenorhabditis remanei; assembly: GCF_010183535.1. Lineage (NCBI taxonomy): Eukaryota > Metazoa > Nematoda > Chromadorea > Rhabditida > Rhabditidae > Caenorhabditis > Caenorhabditis remanei. Next base: position 8,255,013 of record NC_071332.1, read on the forward strand.
CAGCTGACGGCTCATACACTCGCCCTTAACGAAATTTCTGTTTATTATCATTGTGGTCGGTTAGTGTCTCTTTCTCCCGGTAAGGCAAGCTATGCTGTCAAAACGGGAAAGCGCTCAAACTCTCGCTAGTAAATATTTGTTTTTTTGGTTGGTCTGTAACGATATGTTATTTGGAGAGAGTACTGAAAAAAACATGAATGAATTGTTTAGTTACGAAAAATTGAAATCGACAAAAGTTCGAAATCTCATTTGGATTGATTCCAGGTACGAGTTCCGACGACCGGTGCACCACCAGTTCGCGCAGACGCTAGTGGAACCGATCAAGAAGACTTCAACAACGAGACACTCTACTTTGAAAGATCACGTATTCGAACACTGCAAGACGAGCGTGTGCATATTCAGAAGAAGACATTCACAAAATGGTGCAACTCCTTTCTTAATCGGGTAGGTATGACAGATTATGAGGTTGGAGTAACAGTTCCGTAGAGTTCATCGCGTATCCATAATTATCGTTTACACGAACGGGTGAGAGAGGGAAAAGAAAAAAGAGAGAACGAATAGGGGGACAGGGATCAATTAGTCGGGAAGAATTGTTTACGGAAAGAAGGATATTGCAACGAGAAAGTAATGCGGACCAAGGTGACCTTGCAAATTCTCTTATCTCCATGATGAGATCAGTTTTTCTTTGTTGTGTGTCGGAAAGAACGAGAGGAATGTCCAGATTGGAAGGGGTAGTATATAAAATGATGTATGTTTGAGGGAGAACCTGGAACAAAAAATCAAAGAATTAGAACTGAATCACATTTTTTTCAGGCAAGTTTGGAGATTGTCGACCTTTTCGAAGATGTCGGAGATGGAATTCTGCTCATGAAACTTCTGGAAATTATTTCTGGAGACAAACTCGGAAAGCCGAATCGTGGACGAATGCGTGTACAAAAAGTCGAAAATCTGAACAAAGTTCTTGATTTTTTGAAAAAGAAGAAAATCCAATTGGAAAATATTGGAGCCGAAGACATTCTTGACAGAAACGAAAGACTCATTTTGGGTCTCATCTGGACTATTATCCTCAGATTCCAGATTGACACTATTGTTATTGAGGTTTGTTTTTGCTAATTAAATCAAAAATATAAATTCTCGATTCTTGTTTAGGATGAAGAAGAAAGGGGAGAGAGGAAACATGCCAAAGACGCCTTACTTCTTTGGTGTCAACGAAAAACAGCAGGTTATCCAAACGTTCGCATCGAAAATTTCACAACAAGTTGGCGTAATGGACTTGCTTTCAACGCCCTCATTCACTCACATCGTCCGGATTTGGTCGATTTTAATCGTCTTAATCCAAATGAGCACGTTGATAACCTCAATCACGCTTTCGATGTCGCCGAGAAGAAGTTGGAGATCGCTCGTCTTCTTGATGCTGAAGACGTCGATGTTACCAGACCAGATGAGAAGTCGATCATCACTTACGTCTCCCTGTATTACCATCACTTTGCTAAACAAAAGACAGAAATGACTGGAGCCAGACGTATTGCTAACGTAAGTATACATTTCTCATAAAGAAGTCATTACATGATTGATGTTATTTCAGATCGTCGGAAAACTCATGGTCTCTGAAACCATGGAGGACGACTACGAGCACATTGCATCTGAGCTTCTCAACTGGATCCGTGTCACCATCAAAACATTGGAATCTCGCCGTTTCCCTAACTCACTCAACGGAATGCGTGAAGAACATGCCAAGTTCAATCAATTCCGTACAAGTGAGAAACCACCAAAATACAAGGAAAAGGGAGAATTGGAAGCTCTTTTCTTCACAATTCAAACCAAACGAAAGGCGATGAGTCGTAAACAATATCAACCACCACAAGGATTGTTCATGCACGATATTGAGTCTGCTTGGGCTCAATTGGACTATGCTGAAAACGAGAGACAAGTAGCGATTATTGCTGAACTTCAAAGACAAGAGAAGTTGGAACAACTTGCACAAAGATTTCACAAAAAAGCAAAGCTGCGAGACAGTTGGCTCAGATCTGTTCAAGTGGTTCTCGAAGAAATGGAACACGGACGCAGTGCGTCGCAAGTTGAGAAAACTTTAAAGAAGCAGCAAGCCATTTCCACTGATATTTTGGCTCGTGAAGATCGTTTCAAGATGTTGACAGCAATGTGCAATGAGTTATGCACAGAGAAGTATCATGAATCTGACAAGGTTCGTGGGATGGAAAGAGAAATCATCGACCGCTGGACACAATTGTTGGCACTCCTTGAGCAGCGTAAACGAGCTCTTATGAGTTTGAATGATTTGATGTCTCTTCTTCGTGACATTGATACTCTTTCCAACGAGTTATACGCTTTGGAACCAGCCGTCAGAAATCGTGATGTTGGAAAACATTTGATCGGTGTTGAAGACCTTCTTGGAAAACACGATCTCGTTGATGCTCAGATCAATGCTCACGGATCTCTCCTTTCAAAACTCTCACAGGCTGCTAACAACTATATTCGTCACAAAGAAGAACAATTTGATGTGCTCCAGAGAAAGCTAGATGAAGTTACTGCTCAATACAACACACTCGTTGAGTTGTGTCGCTCAAGACGTCTTGCTTTGGAAAGAGCTCGTTCCTTGTTCCAGTTCATTCAAGATCATGAAGAAGAAATGGCTTGGCTCGCCGAGAAAGAGAAGTTGTGTACTACAGCACTGAGCAGTGGAGATGTTTCTGCCGTTCCACAAACCACTCTGCTTTACAAGAACGTTGAGATGGAAATGCAAACACACTGGGCTCGAAGCAAAGGAATGATTGCTGGAGGAGAACGACTCGTTCAAAATGGTCAATCTAAGGAAGATATACAACGAAGATTGACTCAAATGAATCAAGGATGGGAAAGACTTCGTGTTGCTGTTGATGCTCTCGGAAATTGGTTGTCTGAAGCTCGTCATGCTCAACAATATTTCCAAGATGCTAATGAAGCTGAATCCTGGATTCGTGAAAAGATGCCACTTGTCAAGTCTGATGATTTGGGGCGTGATGAAGGAGCTGCTGAGTCGCTGCTACAACGGCATGCTCGTCTCGAGGAGGAGATTCGCGCATACAAGTGAGTTTTCGGTAATTAATTTTACCTGATCTATTGTTTTGTTTTCAGGAATGACATCACACGTCTTGAAGAAATGCAAAGCCAACTCGCCAACAGTGCTTTCCACACTGCAACTACGAGCCAATCTGTTCAAGAGACCGAAGAAGTAACAGTTCCTCAAATCGAGATGTCATACAAATATGAAGGAAATGGAATGCGTGTTGGAAAGGGAGAGATTCTCGCTCTTCTTGAAAAGTCTACACCTGAATGGTGGAGAGCTTTGAAGCGAGACGGAACCGAAGGTTATGTGCCTGCAAACTACTGTAAAATCGTTCCGGGTGAATCTGTGACAGTTACCCAAACAACACAAAAGACCACGACTACAGTCGAAGGAAATGAGACGAAGAGTTCCGTAGTTGCAGACAGACAACACAAGATTTCCAACGATTATCGCGAGCTGAGAAGACTCGGTGATGTCCGACGACGCCTTCTTTCTGATAACATCAAACTTCTTCGCTTCTACCGAGAATGTGATGATTTCGAGAGATGGGCGAAAGAAATTGAAGTATCATTGGCTGATGAACCATCTCCAGAACATGTTGCTGCATTCCGTCGTAAATTCGATAAGCTCGAAGCTGATATGAAGACTAATGGAGGAACACAGCTGAAGCATATTAATGACATTGCAAATGATTTGATCTCTGAAGGACATGGACAGTCTAGACAAATTGAATCCCGTCAACACAAGATCAATGCTATGTGGGAGAATTTGGAGCGACTCAGAAAGCAAAGAGCTGTTCGTCTCGAAGCCACAGAACGTGTTGCTGATTTTGATACTACTTGTGAAAGTGCTCGTGAATGGATGCTCGGAAAATTCGAGCAACTTGATCGTAATCCAAATGATGTCAAGAGTCTTCAAAACTTGGAACGTGATCTGAAGCCCCTGGAGGATAAGATCGCTGCGCTGGAGAAATTGGCTGCTGCCGTTAAGAAAGATCATCCAGAAGAAGCTGCTGCTATCGAAAGAAAGATCGCTGAGTTGAGAGCTCTTCACGCTGATCTTTTGAGACGTGCTCAGGAGAAGATGTTGCTTGCAGAGCAGACTCAAGGAAAGGAGATGTTCGAATCTGCTCTTCGTGATATGATGGGATGGATCGAGAAGACTCGTAAAGGAATGTTGGAAGATGTTCACCCAGTTGATGTAGCTGAAGCCGAAGAACTCCTCAAGAAGCATTATGAACTCGGAGAACAGATTAAGGATAAGAAGTACGAAGTTGAATATTGTCAAGAGCTCGGACGGCGTCTCCTTGAACGTAGCCCACGTATGCCGAAGGTTGAGGAACAATTACAGAACCTTGTCTCCGAAATGGCCGCTCTTCGTGATCTTTATCGTCGACGTGATACTATTTTGAAGCAACAACTTGATCTCCAACTTTTCAACCGCGAGTCTGAACGTATTGATGCAGCCACCAAAGGACATGAAGCATTCCTTGAGTTCGATAACCTTGGAGATTCTGTGGAATCCGTTGAAAACTTGCTGAAAAGACATCGTGACTTAGAAGCAAAGCTTGATGCCCAGGAAGCTAGACTTGAAGCTTTCTCTCGTACTGCAGATGATATGATCAAGGCTCAACACGCTGATTCTGCTTACATCGAGCAGAGAAGGAGAGATGTTCTTGCCAGAAGAGAAGCTGTACGACGTGCTGCTGCCCAACGAAAGAAGCAATTGGAAGCCTCCCTTGAATATCAAGAAATGCGTCGTGAGGCCGATGAAGTTATGGGATGGATGCATGAGAAGGCCAAATTGGTTGCTAGCGGAGATGATACAGCACTTACACCATCTGCGATTCCGCATCGTCTCTTGAAACACGAAGCCTTTGAAGCTGAGATTATTGCAAACGATTCACGCATTCAGCAGATCAACAAAGAAGGAGATGGTTTGATTGCAAAGAAACACTACGAATCACCAAATGTTGAAAAGATTGTTCGACAAGTCAACGCTCAATGGGGAGACTTGAAGAAACAAGTTTACAACAAAGGTCAACGACTCCGTCAGGCTGCTGATCAGAAAGGACTTGATAGAATTTTGGAAGATGCTCATGCTAAACTCGATGAAATGGAATCTGCGTTGAACTCGAAGGATCAAGGACTCGATCTAAGATCCGTCAAAGACTTGTTGCAAAAGCACACAGTTCTCGAACAAGAAATGGGACTTTACGGAAACAAGGTGAGTATTTTAATATTTTCAACAACTTCATTTCATAATAATTTTTCAGCTTTCTGATATCGAGAATCGTGGGAAGAAAATGGCTGTTGAGGGACATTATGATGCAGACAAGATTCATTCGACTGTTGGAGATCTTCTTAAACGCTATGCTGCTATGAAAGGACCAGCTAAACGTAGAAAGGGTGATCTCGATGAGTCTCGTCTTTGGCATCAGCTTGTGTTCGATGTTGATTGTGAACTACAATGGATTGCCGAGAAGAAACCAATCGCTTCATCCCAAGACAATGGTCGCACTTTGACTGAAGCTCTAAATATGGTTAAGAAGCAGGAACAATTGGAAGCTGAAGTGAATCAACATGGAGGACAAATTGATAAAGTTCTTGGACAAGCTTCTGAACTTGTCAAGAGACATCATCCAGCTTCTTCACAAATCAAGTCGAAGAGCGGTGAACTTGAAACTGCATGGAGTGAGTTGAGACGTCTTCTTCGTGCCAGACGTGCTATCGTTGATTGGGGAGTCAAAGAACAACAGTATCTATTCGATGCTGCTGAAGTTGAGTCATGGATGAACGAGAAGCGTAATGCTTTGGCATCAGAAGATTATGGAAGCGATGAAGATGCTGCAAGAAAGCTTCTCGCTAAACACCGTGCTCTCTGTGAGGATATGACTACCTACCGGCAATGGCTTGAAAAGCTTGAAGTCAAATGCTCCGAACTTGTTCAATCCGACCGCCCACACATTGATCGGTTCCAGAAGAGACAAGATGAATTGGTTCATGAGTTTGATGCATTGAGTAAGCTCGCTGAAGATCGTAGAAATGCTCTGGAAGACGCTGTTTGTCTCTATGAGTACATGAGAGAATCTGCTGATTTGGAGCAATGGATTGGAGAGCAGTTGCAAACAGCTCTGTGTGAAGATTTTGCTGAAGATTATGAGCATCTCAAGGAATTGCAATCCAAGTTTGACGAGTTCAAGCAGAGTGTGAAAACTGGAAGTGAACGATTTACATCCTGCGAAACTGCTGCCAATGCTATTCTCCGACGCAATCCACCATTTGCCAGAGATGTCGTGAAGAAGCAAGAGAAGCTTAGATCGGCTTGGAACCTCCTCTGCGAGTACATTGAAACACGTACCGCCAAATTGGCAGTTGCTGAGGAACTCCACCGGTTCCATCGTGATGTTGATGAGTTCGAACAATGGATGGCTGACAAGATGGCTAACATGCCACGTGATCTTGGAAGAGATGTGAAACATGTGCATTCTTTGTGGCAACAACATGAGGCTCTCGACAAGGAGACTCATAATGCTCAACCACGACTAACTCAACTCGTTGAAGAGGCCGAGAGACTGAAGAAGACTTATCCTGGAGGAAATGCTGAGCAAATTGGAGGAAGACAGCAGACTTTGGTAGAAGAATGGGAAGAGTTGAGAAATGCTACAGACGACAGAAAGGACATGTTGAGAGCAGCTTTCGATTTGCACACATTCAACGGAAAAGTCAGAGACTTGCTTGCTTGGACTGATTTGACTATCAGTGACATTCAATCGGATCTTCATATCAATGATCTTCAACAAGCGGAATGGCTTCAAACTGAACATTCTAGGTGAGAAAAATTCCCGATATTCTCAAAGTAACATATTTGTTTTCAGATTGAGTCATGAGATGGACGCAAGAGAACCAGAGTTTACTAGACTTGTTGGCGATGGTGAAAAGATGGTAAATGCTCAGCACTATGCTACAGAGGAGATTAAGAACAAGACCAGACTTCTCAAAACTGCTCTTGAGCGTCTTCGAAGTGAATGGACTTTGAGAAACGGATACCTATCGCAAGCTGTTCAGTGGCACGCATTCCAACGAGAAGCTAAGCAAATCATCGCTTCAATTGGATCCAAGAGAACCACTCTTCGCAGTTTGGCTGTTGGAGGATCTGTAGCTGATGTTGAGAGTCAGAAAAAGAGACTCGACACATTCGAAAAAGCACTGTCCACTCTTGATGAGCGTACCGTTACTTTGGATCATACTGCTAATGAATTGATGAAGGCTCGTCATATGGAATCGAAGAATATCGCGATGTGGCAATCTAAGGTTCATGAAGAACTCAAGCTGCTCCGTGAAGATATTGAAGCTAGACATGCTATGTTGAAGGACGCGTTTGCTCTCGCTTCATTCGGAAGTGATGTTGCTCAAATTGAAGCTTGGATTGATGAGAAGACTAATGGAATTCGCAAGGCTCGCGATCAATCTAGCGAGAGTATCTCTATTGAGGAGAAGATGAAAAGACTGCAAACTCATCAAGCTCTTGAAGCGGAAGTTGCTGCCAACAAAACGATTGTCGATCAAATTCTCCAACGCGGACAACAGTTGAAGAGTCTTCACCGTAATCCAAAAATTGCTGATCGTTGCGATGAACTTAATGTGAAATGGAGTCAACTTGCTGGCGCTTGTGCTGATCAATCCAGAGCCCTCGAAGAAGCGAGAGATCTTCTCAGATTCAAACAACTCGTTGAGAACGTACTCGCATGGATCAATGAGAAGGAAGTTCTTGTATCGACTGCCGATATGGGAAGAGACATGGAACATTGTCGATTGTTGCTTGAACGTTTGGATGGAACTCGTTCCGATTCCACAGTAGATGAGCAGACTCTCGATGAAATTAACCGTCTCGGAGAGAAACTTGTAAAGCAAGGAAGATCAAGCCGCGATCAAGTTCAAAAGGAGCAACAACATCTCAATGAAAAGTGAGTAAAATGAGATATACTGTTTCTTGATTAGAAGTTCCCTCGAAATAACCAAAAAATCATCTTTTTATTTTTCACTAGATTTATGAAAGTATTGACACCTGTACCAGACATAATCTGTTTGTAATCTCCTAGACCTCCAATCCAATCCAACCAACTTTTTTTTTGCAGATGGCGTCTCTTACTCGGACAACTGTCACACTACCGTACTGATCTTATGGCTGCCATGGAAGTTCATACTTTCAATCGGGATGTTGAAGACACTGATGAACGTATCCACGAAAAGATTGCCGCTATGAAGAGCGATGATTTCGGAAAAGACTTTGCCAGGTAATCGTTTCTCGAATGGCAATGATTACTCATATACATTTTTCAGTGTGGAACTTCTTGTTCGTAAGCAGTCAGCTCTCGAGAGAGACATGAGTGCGATCCATCAAAAGCTCATCGCCCATGACAGAGATGCTCAGAAGATTCTTGAGAAAAGACCACCACTCAAAGACACTATTCTCGATTCGTTGAAGAAGTTGGAAGAGAGCTGGAAGCAGTTGTCTGAAGCCGCTGAAGCAAGAAATGACAAGTTGAATCGGTCCTTCAAACTTTATAAATATCTTGATGATGTTAAAAAGACCGAACAGTGGGCAAATCAAGTCAGAAACAAGATGACATCTCACCAAACACCGAAAGATAGTAGTGGTGCTCGCAAACTTCTGGAACAACATCACGAGCGTAAAGCTGAGATCGACGGAAGAGCTGAAGAGTTACGTCAATTGCATGAAGAAGGACAAGCTCTGAATCAAGAACAACCAGAACATAAGGCTGAAGTTCAGAGAGCTCACAAACGTGTCCAAAACTCCGAACATCAATTGAGACAGACTTGGGAAAGCGAGAAGGGAACTCTTCAGAAGCTTCTCGAATGGATGCTATGGTGCGACGAGGCAGTTCAGTGTGAACAGTGGCTCGCTGATAAGGAGAATCAAATCGCTCGTGGAGAACTTGGTGATACTTCTGATGCTGTCGAAATGCTTATTAAGGGACACAGTGCTTTCGAAGATACTGTTCGCAAACAGAGTGAGAAGATTGATGTGCTCGCCAAGAATGCCGATGCTCTCGTGTCTGGAGGAAACAACTACCGTGCTGATATAATTACCCGCAAGGAAGAAGTTACTGCAAGACATGCACTTCTTCTCAAGAGTGTCACCAAGAGAAAGGATATGTTGGAGGATTCGAAGAGATACCACGAATTCATTCGCCATTGTGGAGAACTCATAATCTGGATAACTGCCAAATTGCAGCTTGCTTACGATGAGAGCTTCTTGGATCATACCAACTTGCGTTCCAAACTTCAGAAGCATATGGCTTTCGATTCAGAACTAGTCGAAAATGAGAAACGCTTGTCAACTGTTGAAAGACAAGGAGAAGAACTGGTAGCTGACAATCACTTCATGAGTGAACAAGTGAAAGCGCAACTTGTCGAGTTGAGATCTGGATGGGACGAGCTTAGAACAAAATCTGCTCTCAAAACACAACGTCTTCGTGAGGCATTCGAACTCCACTCACTTCAGCGGAAGGTAGAAGATATAGAGAAATGGCTTGACAAGGTTGAAGGAGAACTTGCTTCTGAAGATCATGGAAGAGATATGCTATCCACTCAACTTCTTATCAAGAAACTAGACACTCTTCAAACTGAAATCGCTGGACGTTCTGATGCAGTTGTCGAGATGATGAAGAAAGCACGAGAGTTGAGAGTTCAAGGATCAGCTGCTGCTGATGACTGTCTCAAGCAAGCCGAACAAGTTGAGGCTCGTTATTCTAGTCTTGGTGAACCTGTCGATATTCGTAGAGCTAATCTAGTTGACGCTCAAGCCTTCTTCGAATGGGTAAAAGCTGCTGAAGAGGATCTTGAATGGCTCTCCGATAAGATGCCGTTGGCAAGCAGTGGAGAATCTGGTGACTCATTGCAAAGTGCTCTGTCACTTCAGAAGAAACATGCTGCTTTGGAAAAGGTAAAATTAACATTTTCGAACTTGATTTCATACTTTCGTTTTACAGGAACTCGATACTCGCCAGTCAGCCATGGATGATACCGAGAAACGCGGAAAGGATATGATTCGTCAACGTCATTTTGCCTCTGGACACATTCAGAAAATCCTCGACAGACTTTCAACTGCAATGCTCACATTGAAGGAGAGCTGCGGATTAAGACGTGATCTTCTCCAAGAAGCCATCGATGCTCATGAGTACTACACCGAAGAAACTGAAGCTGAACAGTGGCTCCGTGAACAGATGCCACTTGCAATGAGTCAAGAAATGGGAAGAGATCAAGCTGGAGCTGAAAGTCACTTGAGACGATTGACTGTTTTGGATAAAGAAGTTGAGTTGTTCAAGAATGAAATTGATCGACTCAAAAAACGAGCTGATGGACTTCTCGCTAGAGAGCACCACGATGCTATGTCGATTGCTGCAAAACAACGAAAATTGGAGGCTTTGTTCGGAGATCTCTGCAGAGAGTGTGCTAGAAGAAGAACTCAAATTGTCGATGCCTCCAAATATCACAAGTTCGTTCGACAGGCCGATGATTTGTCGGACTGGTTACGTGAAAAGGAAAGAACCGCTTCTGCTGAAGAATACGGACAAGACCTCGAAGACTGCCAACAAATAATTGAACAATTCGAATCGACTGTTCGCGAATTGGCTGCTGCTGGAGAACGTGTTGCTCTTGTTCAACGTTCACAAGAAGATCTATTGAGAAGTGGACATCCATATGGAGCATCAATTACTGCAAAGGGAGCTGATGTTCAAAGACTCTGGACTCATGTCAATGAAGTTGCTAACGAAAGAAAGCAGGCATTGAATGGAGCTCGTCAAGTACATCGTTTCGACCAAGAAGCTGATCAAACTTTGAACTGGTTGCAAGACAAAGAAGCAACCGGAGTTGCTATGGAACAAGAAGATCTTTCTAGAGCTGATCTTGCTTCTGTCAAGGCTCAATTGCAGAGACATGATGAGTTCATGCACGGAATGAAGGCAGTTGAGAAACAAGTTGCTGAGTTATGCCACGAAGCGGAACGACTCTGGAACTCCTTCCCAGATACCAGACATCATTTGGAAGTTCGTAGATTGGATATGGAAGAACAACTCAAAGATATCCTCGAAGCTGCTAAGAAGCATTTGGAGAGACTTCGTCATATGCAGAGCTTGCAATCTTACTTCCAAGAATACCGTGAGATGATGCAATGGATGAAGAATATGCAGACTACAATGACATCAGAGCAACTGCCACGTGACGTCGCTTCCTGTGAATCTCTTGTCCGTCGCCACGACGAATACAATCTCGAAATGCAAGGACGTAAACCATTTGTCGACGATTTCGCTCGCCAAGGAAGAAGAATGATCCAGTCTAACCATGTTTTGTCTCAAGAGATTCAAGAAAAAGTTGAAGTTCTCGAAAAGTCATGGGAGATGCTGTGTGAAATCTGGAAGGATCGTGCTGAGTTGTACGAAGAGAACATGGATGTTCAGAAATGGAAACAAAATGCTGAACAACTCGATTCATGGCTGGAAGAACGCGCTGGACTTCTCGGAGATGATTGGAGAATGGTCGATTCAGTTGAAATGGCAGAGAGTCATCTTCGTGATTTCGACGATTTCCTCGTAACCCTTGAAGCACAAAACGAAAAATGCGAGATGGTGAAGCGTCTGACACTTGTCGAACAGAACTTCAGCCGCCTCAGAAGCAAGGAGATTGATCGATCAAGAATTGCAGAAGAAGATCAAAAGAGAAGAGACACCATCAAGATTGTTGAGAAAGGAAACATTCTGGCTAACCGTAGACAAGAAAGAGAACGAAGAAAGACTCAGGAGATTTCGCTTCTTCGTCCATCACCATCAGGAGAAGAGTTCTCTACGCACACAATGCCACGCAAGGATCGAAAGGATCGCGCTAAGACTACTGCCGATTTGGGTAAAACATGCTCATTTTGTACTAATAAAACTAGTTTATTTTCAGCACCTGGATCCGTTCAAATCGGTGAGCTCCTTGCTTCATCTTCCACTGTGACACCACTTCAATCTGGTGTCGAAATGACAAAGACTCCATCATTCACCACTCGTCGTACACAGTCTATTCGTAAAGGAAGTCGCTGGGAAGATATGGGAGCAATAGACATGAAAGGATTCTTCGATCGTAAGCAATGTCAACAGAGTGGAGGAAAACGTGCGACAATTCGATCATGGAAGAACTATTATGGAATTCTTTGCGGACAACTCCTGTGTTTCTTCAAGGACGAGCAACAATTCATAGAGAACATTGCTGCCGCTCCACCAGTCTACATCTACGGAGCACAATGCGAACAGTATCCAGAGTATGCCAAGCGAAAGAATGCGTTCCGACTTCTTCTGCAAGACGGTTCCGAATTCATGTTCTCGTGTCCAGACGAGCGTCAAATGTTGGAATGGGTTGCCAAGATCAAGTTCCACGCTCATCTCACTCCAAGCAATCAGCTCAAGTCTTATTCGTATAATGGTGAGTATTGATGATAATCCCACTAATCAGGAGTGTTGTCTCTATTTTTCTTCTTGGTTAAGCATGCTTCTTTTGTTTTAGATGATCTCCTTCAAACCACCGGTACAGAACAACTGCCAATGGTTGCACCAAGACGAAATATCGGCGGCCATGACGTTGCAAACCGCCTATCTCATGCATCCGCTTTCACAACCTCTGACGATTTGGATCAGCATGAACTTGATTATTCGAGTGGGTTTTTCTACTTTTCTTTCTTTCAGATTATATTTATTACTTCCCTTTGGTTCCCCTCTGTTTCCCTTCCTTTGTTTTCATATTCAGGTCAAACCATGCTTTTAATTTTGCTTAGCTTTCTAAATGCTTTCATTAAGTTTATCTGCTTCAGGAGGGTGTACTTCTTTGCCACGTGGTAAACATAGTGGTCAAATCACAATGCGTGATTGTGCCACATTACCAAGAGGATTTGGGTCAGATGTAGTGGAGCAGCAACCAACTGCATTCTTCCCACCTTCTGGTCCACTACTTGCTACTCCATCGGTATTGACAATGTCATCCTCGTCGATGACAGCAAACTCGGTACCGACAGTAGTAACTCGTAAGATTGGAGTTGTCCGGAGAGCAAGTCGACGACAATCTGTTTATGCTGAGAGCATTTATGGAGAAGTAGAACAAGCTATTGCAGAGGCTAATCGAGTTTCTATAAACGGCCCGAACGGTTAGTTGGTGGCACTGAAATGTTTTCACCAACACATCTTCACACACTTCTCAACACTGTGTCGACACTCGGAGTTCAACTAATCCTACGTTTCTCATTCGTCCTTGCTTGTCTGTTACTTGATATTCATTAACATCTAACATCCAATTTGTTCGTTATTAATCAGTCTCAAAAACCCAGTTCCCTCGTATTCTTACCCATTCTCATAACATCTTCTACTCACGGGTCATATGCTCAATGTAATTACACAAGTTTGTGAAAATTCAGTGTTACACATAAAATTCCTGGAAAACTGTTCAAATAATATATGTGTTTTCAGGAGATCACGCTGAACTCCGCCATACCATCCAAACTCATCCAGGAAGTTCCGGTTACACGGTAAGAATTCAAAATTCAGGTCATTAAATTTTTAGTTCATTTTTCCAGGAAACTCTAATGTACAAAGAGCACACATCATCTAATTATCAACCAATGGAACGATCCATGTCGCCAAGAAGCCAACAAAACGGAGAATTCATTTCCTGGGTCGAAAGTAATCAACAGAACCAGTCAATGACCACTCCAGATGGCAGATCTACGTCTGCGAGCGTCGTTTCCACCCCTTCCAATTATGATGATAATGATTCTATCAAATCGTCATCGAGTAAGACTGTCCAGTGATGCAACATGTATTTTATGATTTCTTCCAGAACGAAAAGGATTCGGTTCGCTGTTTAAGCGAGGCTCCAAAGTTTCAAAGTAGACAAGCTGATCTTCAAATCTTCTGTAGCCGATGATTGAAGCAGCTGAATTCATAACTGATAATAATATTTATTTTTCTGTTAGCTCCCATTCTTTTGTTTTTTTGCTTTTCTTTTGATTGTTTATCCCGTACGTCTCCCCGTCTAAAACCCCCATAGTATTATTGCTCATTTCTTATTTTCTTCTCCCTTGTTAAAAATTTTAATTCCAAATCTAATTTTATTTATTGTGCTTCCTCCCAAACATCACTTTCATTTATTATTATCGTTCAGTCCCTAATTGGAAAAGGATCATGAGAAGCCCGAACTCTGACTCCTTTTTCAAATCACGGGATACCTCCACCCTTACTTCATTCTGAATTCGTGACGATTTTTCGATGTGCTAAAATGGCCTTAGCGATGCTCATAAAACGTGTATTTTATGATAATGACTGTTTAATTATTTTTGTATTGTGTCAGGAATGCCCAGCAATTGTTAGCCGGCAGGTCAACGAAAGTATTTTCTAAAGAGACTACAGACGATGAGACATTTTTCAAAACTACGAGACGCAGTTTTTTCACATTTTGTCATTTTTTTTAAATCCTAAAAATCGTCCTTTTAAACTTGCTTCGCAAGAAAACATTTCAGTATAATTTCCCATAGCTCTAGCTATTTACTTACTTTCAGCGAGTAAGTTGGATCGTGTGGCAATATAAATAAAGTTTTTGCCGTCTTTCATAATTTAAAAAAAAACGATTTATTGAGTTTACAGCAATGCTAACAAAACTAACATTAAGAATTATAAACATTTTTGCTCTGCTTCTAGCTTTTTGATTTACTTCTCCCATTCTCTCTTGTCGCCTTAAAAATGAGATATCACTTTTAAAAATATCTTAAATGTTTCAGTCAGCCATGTCATCTCTTCAATACGCCTACGAACAAATGCAATTGGATTTTCTTCACATTTGCAGTATGGGCGATGAAGTTCGCGTGAGAGATGCACTTCTGACGGGACGAGTTGACACAAATTATCGACATAAATCAAATGGCTGGTGAGCTTTGTTTGATATATTAATTTTCTAAAATCTGAAGCATTGCACATTTTTTCGGATTCTGCTCCGGGCAGCTGCTGACCGCTGTTATGAAATATGACGCCTGTTGTTGTCGCATTTTTCGCTTCATCCACAAATATTTTGCTGTGACAAATTATACGGAGCTCGGAATCTATCGTTCTGTTTTCTATGAATTTATCCCGCACTTTACTTTCTGGAATCATGATTTTCGTGGCACTTTGTTGTCCTGAACAGCCGTCTCAATTCTAGTTGATTCTAGTAGTGCTCATCTGATAGAGGAATACACGAATCACTGATAAATCCACGACTATGACAAAATGAGTGGACTTTGTGTAAATGCGAGTGACTAACGAGAGTTGGGGGAGATACCAACTGTTGCGGGAAGACAATCTTCGCCTAAGAGCTTTCTCGTTTTCACAGTGTACCCTCTTGCAGAGAGCAGTCTGCCTCTGGATCACTTTTTTCGCTCAATGTGTTTTGAGAGCGTGTCAAACACTCGGTCAATCGGAAAAAAGCGATGGTCAAGGAGATTGACAACTTTGCGTTTTTTTCCGAAAAGTTATCATATGTTTCAGAATGTGCCTTTATTAAGTTACCTAACCGAATCACAAGCTTATTTTAGAGAGTTCCCAAGATTCCGTACTTTAGAAATAATCATTCTTTAAATTTTCACCCAATTCCCATTCCTATTTTCTAATAAAAATCCATTTTATAGGACTGCTTTGCACTGGGCTGCAAACCGTGGACACTACGACGTCGCTCTCCTTCTCATAGAAGCCGGATACGCTTTAAACGCAGAAGACACAAAACAAAGAGTACCGTACGACGTGAGTCATTGAATTCATTTTATTCCATTCCATTGTATTATTTTAGGTGTGCCCAGAAGACAAAGACAAGCTGAGAACAGTACTCCAGCCGGGAGAAGAACGCGAGAATATGGTGCAGAGTGAGTTTTTCATGACCCATATAAATTCATATTCCTATCAGTTTCAGACAATGCTTCACGTCGAACATCAGACGCCAGTGACCAATCGTCACCAGGATTCGTTCCAAATTACGTTCGTCATCCACCATTTCCATATGCTATGAAGAATTCATTCGACAGTTTCTCCACTCCACCAAATTCATCTGGTTCGAATGGACCAGGATCTCCAGGACCTTTAAACTCACCAACTTATTCATATGGAAGAAGAGATTCATTCAATAAAACACGATTCTTGTTAGTTAGAACAAGGTGAGTATCATGACAGAGTTTTTCACTTTTATTTTCTGTAATTTCAGCGTGGAAAAAGGAAAAGAAACATACAAACGAGTGACACTTCCCGGTGGATCAGATGTCGACCGACTCAAAACAACTATTGAAAAAGCATGCAAAGGACGACAAGTAGATATGATATTCACACTGCCAGATAACGATTTAGTAGAAACAATCGATCAGATTCATCAGTTCAAAGACTGTCAGAAAATAGATGTAGTTTTCAAGGATAACGGCAGAGAAACGACTCCAGCAGTGGTAAGATCTTGAATGTGCAACATAAGTCATTTCCTAGTGGCATTTGAAAAATAGGATCTACTGATTGTTTTGTTTTCGTTTCCGAAACTCATATCTGTTCTCTAAAGTTCATAGTTTCAATCAACAACATCCGCCTCATTCTCTTCATTCACCACCTGGCGTTTCCCAACGAGAGAAAACCCAACCATATGACAATTCCTATCACTGATAAAGACATTTCTCCGCTCGAACGAACAGTTTAGCTGCCTCCGTCGGCAGTGTATATCAACTTCCATTGAATTTCTGTCAACAATTTGTATACATTCTCTCGTGCCTCTCTTTTTCCTCTGAGGTTCTCTGTTCGGCAGCCGTCATTTATGTGTGAGTGTACTTTGTTCTCCATACCGCCCATGTGTCCTCCCTGGATAAAGACGCGGACGAACTCACTTCTTGGCTTCCTTTTTGTTTTCTTACTTTACGCTGAAACCTCATACTTGGAGAACACTCCAGTAAAAGTGTGGCACCAACAAAGTCGCAGAGAAATAGAGGAAATGCCGTTCAAGCCACCGCCCGTTTTCACTCTTTTCTCGCTCTGCGCTCTATGTTTATCACGTTATGCTCAAATAGAGATTTTTATCATCTCCTATGTTTCTTATTCAGATCCGCGTTGTTTTTTTCATTATCGATTCAAAGAGATAGGTTTATTTTTGCTTGGTTTCAAACAGAAAATTACGAGAACCAACTTTCTAATTTAATCTAATGAAAATGCTCGAAAAGTGGCAAAGAACATTTCCTTTCAAAAAATTGATTTCCAGCTACTTGAAATCTAATACTTTTTTCTTCTTGCTGAACTTTTCTCATTTTCCGAGTTGTTCTGCAGTTCTCTTTTCAAGTGGGGGATATTTTCTCTCCGGTCAGGTGTCCCAACTCAGCCTCTCACCTTCATTTTCACTTCTTTTCATTCGTACTTTTCTTTTTGCTCTTCTCTAGAGCGACCCGCTTTGATCCGGTAAATTACGGCTAGTTTATAGCATCTCTCATTCTTTCATGCCTCCTTGGTGCTCTTCACGTGAATGTACCGTGCGAAATGTGGAGGAATCCTTCTTCTTTCCATTTCAAATTCAATATATTGGGTTCCCTTCTTCTCTATTCCTCTCAAAATTTTAAAAATACTGATTTGTTTCTCTTCATATTTAAGAAACTCCTATTTCATACCTTCGACGACTTGGCAATCTTTGTTAACAGTTCAAAAACCGTTCACTTCTTTCCTCATTTCATTTAACAAACAGATTGTTTACAAGAGGAAAAGCAACGTTTTGGAAGAAAGTGGGGCGCGTGACAAAAGGTCGAAAGTGGGTAACTCCTCACACCGTCCGTCGTCATGTCAGATGGTAGCAGTGAGGTCGACGATCGACGTTTTGTTCGATTTGATCTCTACCAGCTAATTTCTGATCAGTTCTTTCATTTTTTGTCAACAAAAATGTCGGAAAACACGAATCGTGTTCACTAGCCGCTATTTTTAGTTTTAGAAATTACCTTGTAGCTCCAAATCAATCATCTCTGAGCAATAAAATGAAGAAAACTAATCAGCTTTTTTGATAGATTCTTCAGTGAAATTACACGAAAACCAAAATGTTAATTTTTATCGTTTTCAGACCTAAAAAGTAAACATTTGTTAACATATTTTGATCTCCAACTTTTTGATCTAACAATAAAAATTATATTTTTCTTTAAAATTTCCCTTTTGATTCAGCGATTTTTTTCCAAAAAAAACATTTTTGTTATCATTTTCTGCTGTTTCTCTCAATATCTATCACATCCGTCGTATCTATCGTCATCACGCGTTCTTCTCATATTTCCTTTTGGCCCCCTATCCTCCTAACTTTCTTGCCACATGTCGTTTTTGCTCTTTTTTCTATTATCTTCTTCTCTTTTTTTCATCCGATTTTTCGCAGTAGCATAGTCTTCTCCTCTCAAATCAATCCGAACAACACATCAATCTTACCTGCTTTCTCTTTCACTCTCTCACTCTCTCTTTCATCCAGTTGGCATCGGATATTCCGTGACTCTTTCCACTTTACTTGTACTATGTCGGATTCTGAATCTTCTGATTCTTCTCCAATCGTTCAACGTCGCCGACCGTTCTCGATTCGTTCGATTTCTCGCACACCGAAGGTCCATAAAATTGGAAACTGTCACATAAAAACATAACTTCAAATGTTTTTATTTTCTTGTTTTCAGACGGGTGACGAAGTCAAAATGTCGGAAGAACGAGAAGTGTCACCAAAAGATTTGGTCGTTGAAAAAGAATACGGACAAGAAGATATCGATATTCCGAAAAATGATGAACACGAGGATAAGGACGAGGAGCCAAGAGTGAGTTTGAATTCTAAATTGAAAAAATAAATTGAACAATTTCCAGCCAGCAACTCCAGCTGAGGATCTCTCCCGTTTTGTGAAGGAGCCAAGCCCACCAATCAGTCTCGCAGCTACTGATTTGGATTCGAATAATGGTGAAGGAAACGGAGAAGGACAGGAGCCAAAGTTGATTCCACTGGCTACCCGTCAAAGTCTCGACTCGGATCCAGGAGATTTTGAGAAGGTCGATAAGGAAGAGGCTGCCAAGTTGTCTGAAACGTCTCCCGCTGTTGCTGGAATCGCCGCTGCTATTCCAATTATTTCGGTAAATTATATCTTGCAAATTGCTGAGCATTCCGCATTTCTATTTGTGGATTTTCCTCTATTACTCACCAAAAGTGGTCAATAATTTAATTGTTTTTCAGGCTCAAGTCGAGGATGAGCACAACGATCCGACGGTCCCCGAGCCAGAACAAGAGCCAACATTCGCTCCACCACCATCTGCTCGTCAGGCACCTTCTTCCAAAGCAACCGTCGTCGAAGAATCAAAACAAGTGCCAGAAGATAGACAATCGAGTGATTTGGCCACGTGGATTCACAATAATCCGGATATCGTGAGAAATGTTGCGACTGCCGCTGCAGTTGCTGGAGTCGCTGGACTCGGATACTACGTCTACGTTAAGAAATTTAAGTAAATTAGATATTTCAAAATCAGTCTTCTATAGCTGATAGCCTAGACTCTTTCATTCTACTTTTCGTAGGCTTTTTTGTAGTTTTATCTTCTTTTTTCCCTCTTTTTTTACTCATCATCCCCGTTTCACACATTCGCCCCTCTCTTCCCGTCTTGAAGTTACCCCGGTATTCAATTACTTCTTTTTACCCAAACATTCGCCTTTTTTCTTGTTAACATTCATAGTGTATTTTCCAACCTTCTTCGCCTTATCGGGTCATTTTTCAACTTTTTTGTGCCCACCCAACTCATTTTTTCATAAACGTCAAATATTTTCATTTTAGTTTTATTTAGGAAAGCAAAAAGCTACAAATCATCAAACTCATCAATATCAGAGAACAGTTGTTCATCTATTTCTTCATTAGGATGGAAGTTTTGATGATGATGATCCTCCTCGATATCAAATGCAGATGCAACTTCTATCTCTCCATCCATCATCGATCGTTTGAACAACATTAATTTATTCACAACCAGCTCAATAATTTTTTTTGGAGTCCGTTCACTTCGTGTCAGTTCAGCAGAAATTCCAGTGATCTCGGCAGCTTTCTCGATGAAGAACACCAAATCTTCTTCCTCACCTAAAACGAAATATGGAAAATAGTTTCAAAAAGAAAAAGAAGAGTTTACTTCTATTAGCCAGTTGAGATAATTGAATTTCAGGAGAGCTGAACTGTTCATCCAGATCGAATAATTCAAGAGGAGGCATTGGTAAATCTTGAAAAGTAGGAGCAAATACAGCAGGTTGGAATGGAGGCATCGGAAGTTCAAATTGAGGCTCAACAAGAGTTAGGGGAGGAGGTGACAGATTAAGAGCTTCATAGAGACTGAAATAAGAATTTGATTGTTTTATCTACAGTAACCCCAGTGATACATACCGTAACGTCATTGGCCAATGTTTCAAATTGAACGAATGCAGTGAGTTATCCAGAATCTTCATGAAATCTGAGCTGACAGCGGAATCCAACTCACCTTCATACATGCAGACCTGAAAAATGAACTTCTCTTCTGGAATCTGGAAGAAAATGCTCACTTTTATCTGCTGAGACATGTGAATATGATCCGGAATATTCGTGTAATCACTGATTTCCGGTTCTGCTGCGTCGATTGTGTTCAAATCGAAACCGTTGACAAGGTATTCCACGAAAGTGTCCTGGAAAAGAGGAAATTCTTTGAAAGAGTATTCTGAGAGAAACAACTCACAAAAATCTTTCCATTTTCTTCTTTATCAATGTAAGCGTCATGGAACATTGAGACGGAACCAACCACACAGACACGCCCTTTCTTTTTCTGTAATTCAGATGAGAAAAATGAAAATAATTTGAAGATTTCACTCACAAATTCGTTGAGTTTTGTCTCATGGAATGCAGCAACTGGTCGACTTGTCGGGAAACTAGTACTTCCAGAAGAGAGAACAACATTCGATTGACGATTGTTCACATCCAAAGTAGATCCATATGGATAGATGAATGAAAGAGTTCTGGAACAATTAATTTGTTTTTGGAACTATAGAATTTAGAATCGAAGGAGTCCGAATGTTGGGTTCTAGAATCAAAGTTCAGGAAGTTGGACTTTGTATTTCAGAGAACATTAATTTCGAATTCTGAACTTCAAAATCCAGGAATTTGACTCAAAAACTCTAAATTCTGAACTTCAAATTTAAAACTCACTGTGAATTCTGTTTCTGCTCGGTGCTCACATTCTTTTTCGCTGCAACGGCAATCGATCGATTCACGACTCCATTGGCAACAAGAGCCTCCTTCGGATCGAAATATTTCAAGAACACAGTCCGAATTACAGCGTCTGGAAACTGAAGTTTCCTTCTCTTTTCTGAACACAACAAACCTTTATTCACGGCAATCCCATATTTGGAAAGCAATTCATTCAACGAGTGTCGTTCTCCTCCTTCTCCAGATAATATCATCAAACAGCCACCTTCTTCGACAAATCTCCAGATGGTTTCAATCTGAAATTATGATTTTAAATTCCAAAAGTGAGGATTGTTTTTATTTAAAAGAACCTCTCCAGTTCCGAATGCAGATTTCGGTTGAGGAATAATGATCATTCGCACATCATCCAATCCATTCAGATTTATTGGTTCCGTGTTTCTGGAACATTCTACTTTGTGAGTGAAAAACTGAATATCGTTTTCATTTTCTCATTTCAAATTGTCATCTTCGAATTAGAAATATCTGATAAAAATCTTACATTTCCACAGTCAAAACACTTTTCAGATGCCTCGCCACCCCTCGAAATCCACTAATTAAACTGATTTGTTGCTGTTTCGATTGGTCAATTAACACTTTTCGAAATGTACTTCGATTCTGGAAAAAGGGAGAAAAGTTGGGTTTTCCGAATCGAGAATTAGACTTACTGTCATCTTTTCATCTGCAAAAGAAGTCATTTTCAGAATAAATAGAGCTCAGAATATAGATAAACACGCGAAATGAAGGAGTGAGAGGTTTAGAAGACGTCAGGAGAGAAAGACGGCGTTTGTTGCCATGGAGATATCGAGACACACTTCGGGGAGAGAGAGGGATAATTTCTGAATATGCTCGGGTGGAAGAGACGGGAAATCGAGAAATCCCATCGAAACATAAACTTGGTTAAACTTTTTTATTTTCGATGACTGAATGGAAAAAAAATTTCGAAGATTTACAATACCCATGAATGACAAATGCTGTATAATATTACAAGAAAACAAATAAATTAATTAAAAAGATACAAGAATACTAGACACATCATTTGGCTGTAATTTGAATTGTTCAGATTTCTGTCCTTCGTATAAATTAGTCAATGATGTTTGTCTCGCAGACTTTAGTGATGAGATCAGTTTCAGCGGTTCAATTTCGATTCCAGATGTTAAGCATGACGTATCAGGAAGAGAGAGACGTGATCTACAATCTGGAACAACTCTGTGCATCACCATTGCAGCCTTCTTTTCAGCTGCAGTAGATCTTTCATTTGCTTCGTAAGTTGTCGGTGAAGCGAGTGTTCTAAAATAAATTTTATGAAAACCTATGATTTCGATTGATTTTCTCACCGGAATGTTACTACGTGTAAATCACAATTCAACTCTTGTTCCAGATTTTTAGACGCAATCGATTTTGGTGTTGTTTCTCCCATCATTTTAACAACCGGATAATGGAGTGACCACGTAGCAAGATGGCCAACATGTGAATGGAATCCAACTCTTTCATCTTTTTTGTTCGACGAAGTTGGAGACATCGGCTCAATCACAATACGGAAGTGTGCAACCGTTCTTTTGTTATCTCTAACTCCTTGTTGAAGACCTCGATTATCATCAGAACTGAGCCGTCGATCGAGCATAATTTCGATTTGACCAGAAGCTAAACTGCTGACTCCAAGAGCTTGGGCCGAGTGGATCGTCATTCTGGAAGCATCGTCCTCAATGTAAACTCCAGCGGACATTGGATAGAAATTCGCTTGCGTTGGAAGTTTAGTTTGTCGGCGTCTCTTTATCATTTGAAGACCATTGAGATCAGTGAAGAATTCGTCATTACTGCTAATGGATGTACTGAATCTCAAAGCTAATTCGAAGTTTTCTTTCGATCGAACATCCACTTCATTATCCAAGTCGATCCATGGAAGACCTTGATAAAGAGTATATGTTTGAAGAATCTTCAAATCATTCATTGGAGTAGCAAACACTCTTCGTACAAGATCTCCTTCAATCACAATCCATTCATTTTCTTCTTTTTTGAGTTCTCTCGCTTCACCATCGGGAAGGAACAGGTAAGCGCCCGCCGGATTGTCTTCGTTTCCATTCGCAACTGAAAGAAAAAATATGAAAAGTGGGATAGAATTAGGGGGAAAAGCTGGATAAGTAGACAACGAGGATAAGAAAGGATAATGAAGAGGGGGAGGTAGAGAAGAGAACGGATGCATCTTGACCCAAATCGCCTTATTTTCACTCGCTTGTTTATCATGTCGTATGCTGATTTGTATCATTTCGCGCTTTTACATGGTGATGTTCTATCCAGCCGTGATTTTGTTGGCTTCTGCCGTCGTGTCTGTTACAGGTAAGACAGATTCGCAAGAGTGAGTTATAATTCTGTGCTTTTCAGCTGACCCATTTATCTATAACGTTTACTCTTCTTCCGGCTCTCAAAATGGGTATGGAAATGGTTATGGACGTGACGAGGTTTACATTCGCCGTCCAGGAATGAGTGGAAGCCCATATTACTCTGGAGTTGGTAACCAAATGATGTCAACGGGAGGATACCAAGGATACCCAAGCCTTCAAGGACTCCAGGGACTCCAAGGAATGCAAACTATTCAGAGTGTTCAGGGTATGCAACAAATGCCTTACGGGCTCTCCAGCAGCATGATGGGAATGGGTATGTGTTACTATTACTAATCCTGCCCACATATTGTTAAACTCTAATTTCTAGATACCTATGGATCTAGCATGTACAACAATAAGCCCCGATTCGCTGCTTCTGATATGATGGGAAGTGGACAACCACTGGTTCTCAACGGATACCCGATGTATCCAAGTAAGATTATTTTCCAAACAAAACGAAAAGATAGGTTAATTTTTACAGGATCTTCTGGATACCCAATGGTTATTCCACTTGCCATGGGATCATTCGGGTCTTCTCCAACTGTTTATCAAGGGCCAACTGTTCAACGTCTCCCATTTTCAGCTACTCAACGCGCCGCGGCTCGTTATTTCTATTAATAATTTTCTATCGTTTTTGTAAACGTAATAACTGGAACCCTAATAACAAAGTACAATAAACAAACTCACACTTCCTTCTTGCTTTTCTTGCTCCGTAGTGAACGAAATGAGAATTCAAATCAATCGGTTTATCATCTACAAGACTTGTCGCTTTCTTGATCATTCCATTCTCTCCA
This sequence comes from Caenorhabditis remanei, assembly GCF_010183535.1. Classification (NCBI taxonomy): domain Eukaryota; kingdom Metazoa; phylum Nematoda; class Chromadorea; order Rhabditida; family Rhabditidae; genus Caenorhabditis; species Caenorhabditis remanei. Next base: position 8,279,531 of record NC_071332.1, read on the forward strand.
TCAAATTCAGCTTTCACTTTATCATTCTGAACGATGAAATCACCGTTTCCCACAGATGATGACTTGAAACTGCTGTCTCTAAAACATAATTCGTGTTTAAATGAATATTTCGCATGAAGACTCACACTTGAATTTTACTATTGGTTCGAATTTCAGATTTGGATGTAGTTGTACTCTTGACAAGTTTCAAACTGACAGATTCCATCGGCCCGAGAGAAGCCAAGAAGCATAACTCAAATACTCCATCTTTAACTACGAGTTTTTTCGACTCTTCGTTATATTCAATAACTGGCGAAATTTGTTGTTTGGTAACCGGTGGTTCCGCTTCAATACCAGCATCTACAGAGTCCACTCGAATACAGACAGGTTCATTTCTGTTGCGAGACAAAGTGTTAAAGAGAACAACATTTCTGGAAATATAAATTGATGTTTATAAATAAAGAACCAAAAACTTACTGTCCAACTTTGTAAGCCCGTTTTTCAGGCAACAGATTTTCATTAACTCTCTTCTCGTCCATTTCCATCTTTTTAGTAGAGTCTATTCCAAGCAAAACGACAAGAGATTCAGAAAGAACGTCTTCGCAAGCATTCAAGGCATCAATCATTTTCTGACCATAATCCAGAACAACATGATCTTTCGCAGTTCCAGTTACACCATCATGATGTTGGAATAGTGAAAGAGCACGACGGGCGGTTACAAGTTTCCCGAAAACCTTTGATTCCATCATTCCTTCCTCTTCAATATTTGCAAGACTGAAAGCGATTTCTGCAGAACGGAGATAATGCTGAAGAACACGATCGAGTTGCTTGTAGAATGGACGGGACGTGAAGTATCCTACAAAGAATAAATTAAATTTCAACTTATTTTTGAACTCTTACCACTCCAATAATGATCATCTCTGTCTGCATACGTGAAGAAATCTCCAGAAAGTGTTGGCAACTTCTCGCCAGACTCAGAAATAGCAGTATCCAACTTTTTGAAGTAATCAGAAAGAGTTCCAAATTGTGCATGAACATTCCATTCTGATTTCGAATTCATGTACTCGAATAACTTCTTATAGTTTTCATATTGTGAGTTCCATTCAAAATCGATGTCATATCTAAATTTAGCATTTAAATAATATATTTATCAATTTTCAATTACCTGAAATCGTCTCCCAGTGGTTGGAAAATCACACTATTCTTGAATAGTTGACTCTTCTTTCTGTATTGGTCATAAATCATTTGAGCTCTTTCAGCAACATTTTCATCGGTGATTCTTTGTGGTGGGATTCCCCAATCACAAGATTTTCCTCCATCTGGCATTCTGCGGAAATCAAATTGACAACATACTGATGGTTCCGGTCCACAAGTATGTGGAATATCATATGAATAGAATGGCATAATGTGAGAACGAAGATCCGGATGTCCAGTTGAACCAAATAGTTGTCTCCAATAGAATTCGAGGTTCTTTTTCAACGCTAACTCACGTTTGACTGAGTAGTGAACTCTGAAAGTAGAAAATAGAAAGAAGTTGCATTGACTTGAGAGATAATATTATTTTACCGTTGCAATACAGCATTAGTGATGTTAGCAGAAGTTAGAAGATGAGGCAGAGAAGGGGACAATCCGAAAGGATCAATTGACCAGTGAGATTTCGGAATCGCGTCTGGATAATTGATATGAAACTTTTTGTCAAAGAATTTTCGACTCACTTTTTCCGAGATGATTCTGAATCCATTCATGTCCTTCGAACAATTCAGTGACCATTGAGTGATAATGAGCATTCGCTTCGTCTGTCATTACCCATCCACCAGTTACAATTTCCAATTTTCCAGCTTCCAGATATCCTTTCACTTTTTTCCTTGTTTCTTCGCTTTGTTCTCTCCACCATGTCTCAAAGAATGAAATTTCTGCGTAAATGAAACGCATTTCGTCTTTTTCTCCAAGATGTTTCGCCATTCCGTTGAGAATATTACGTGTTTGTCGACTGTAATACTCATCGAAAGTCATAATCCATCCAGGATCACAATGAGAGTGAGGAATAACGATTACTTCAAGACGGGGCAAAGCTTTCACTTTTACTGCATCATATTCAATTTTCCATCCTTGTTTCCACACACCACCATCGAGGTTTTCAAACTTCCAGGTGTCATAGAGATCCAGCATCTAAAAATAGGAAAATACACGAAGTTATTACGAAAAAATCACCTGAAGATCGGAATGCGCGACACTAATGTTTTCACGTATATTACAGATATCAGTCATTGGTGGAGTCGGTTTATGATGTTTTTGAACTTGATGAATATGAGCCATTCCTTCATTTCCACGATTTCCTCTAACAGGAACTGGTGCAACCTCTTGCTCTTGTTCTTTTTCTTCTGTTTTGTCTTTATCCTCATCAAAATCGACTGATTTTTCTACCTTCACTTGTCTCACTTGTTGCTCTAATCGGTCTATCGTCTTTCCATTTTGCTCGGCAACTTGTTCAAGGCTCCCGATTTTGCGACGTAATTCATCTACATATTGCTGAAAGAGTTTCAATTTGAAAGAGCATACAATTTTAAACAAATCGAACCTGTCTTTTGGCTATCGCTTCTGCTCCGGTCTCGATTCCATTATACAAGTAGAGTGATACGGTCAAAAATACACCCAAACTGAGGATGATGTAGAAATTGCGCTTTCCCATAGTTCAGTTTGCCATCAAGCTGTAATAAAAATGTTTAATCAATCATAAATATAAAGATAAAGCTTCTGAAACACGCTTGTAATAAGCTGAACAAGTGGATTCTCGCCAATTTTGGCCAAAAATGTGCCTTTGGCGAGAGAGCGCGTTTGCATTAATCTCACAAAATTAATTTTTCTTCAACTTTTCCTTTTTTTTCAGCATTTTACAAGCACGGTGATTTTTTCTGTACATTAAATTTGGGTTTCTCTTCCATATTTCTGCTTCTCGCTAGGTCACGACCCCGTGAGGGAAGTGCGCTCCGCCAGACAACGCAGTGTAATTTTCTCTGCCATAATTTTTAATCAGCTATATAAAAAAATAGAAATCGAAATTGAAAAAAAACGGCCTCATGAGATTAATTTTTTTCGATCTAGTTTTTGTAGAAAAAAATTGCTGCCGTTTTAAGGCCTCCTTCGTATAGAAAACGGGAGTTTGTTGAAGTGATTTTCGTCAGTGTTATTTTCTCTTCCACAAACTTTGAAGAGGTTTTTAAAAAAACTGAATCCATGAATTAAAAAAAACGCTTTCATGAAAATTTTTTTTTTCGATCTAGTTTTTGTAGAAAAAAATTGGGATAGTTTCCGATTCGTTTTCTTATAGAAAACGGGAGTTTGTTGAAATTAAAAATTCCTGATGGCCTAGTTTTTAAAATGACGATGGCCTAGATTTGAGAAAGCTCACGAAGAAGCACATCTTCTAATTTAATTAGGGAAATATCACGAATCGAGATGGAGTTATGGGTCAAGACATGTATCACAAGAATGGAAATTTTGTACTGATTTCAAAATTTTATTCGAATTTTGCAGAACGATTCTGTGAAAAAAGTTATTCAGATTTTAGTGAGATTTCAGTACTGAAAATGGAAACTTTGAAGTCATGTAAGTCGTCCAGAGAGTGGATTCAGCGATATTGAAATGAACCATAGTATGTTTCAAACGACGGTGAGCATTTCCAGTCGTTTTATAGAGAATTAAGGAGATTTTCAATCGGCAAGAAACAAGATCTGGAAGAAGCAAATCGAAAAGTGACGAGTCGAGAATAACGTTTTTTCTAAATTTCAGTGTCGGAAATGAAAAAAAACTGTCATTTGAAAGTGTATTGTGTATTTATTGTCACTTTTAATCGTGTTTTTACCTGTCTTTGATGACAACTTTGAACTTCACTCAAAATATCATCGTCGCGAAGCAAATTTTCATAAAATCAGTTCAATTACATGAAAACACACCATTTGTAAGCTAAATAACTAAACTACACAAAAATTATCAACTTTTCGTTCCTTTCAAACACTGGAACTTGCGAAAAAGTGTTATTCGCAATTCGTAACTTCCCAATTTGCTTCTTCCCGATCCAACATTCTTTCCGATTTGTACGGTGTCTCTTGTGTGATTGTAAATGTTTCAAATAGGAGTTTACAACATTTTATTTATCAGATTATCTCCTAGATGCCTTGAAAAAGTTAGAAACGAGGGAGATTGATCACTGGATTGCACTTTTTACGCTTCTCTTCGCCGGAAAACGGATCAATACAGTTGAAACGTCAAATTTTAGATGTTTTTCACTTGAAACTTTCTGGTTTGATAACATAAATACGTTTTTCGAGCAATTTTTGACTTATCTACCATGTTTTTGTTTCCAAACGAATACTTTTCATTAAACTTTCTCTGCACTTCACTGCAATTTATTAACCTCATTTTTCTGTGCCGCGGGGTTACATCCTTAGCCCCGCCCATTTTTCTGCGCACCATGGGGCGAAAAATTGTCAACGGGAAATGTACACAAAAAATCACCGTGACAAGCAAAATTTTCTAAGAATTTCTAACAAAATAATTAATTATAATTTGCTATACCTATCAATTACATAATACTATTTAAAACAGCCGTGCGACCTTTTACGATTTCAAAATCTGGTCTTATTGCATTGATTGTAGAAAAACACATTCAAAAATATTGAAAGGAACATGAAAATGTAGAAATTCGACATGACACACCACATCCATTGAATCAAAAAATTAATAGACGTATCTGTGCAGCCTTATCAGTTTATCAATGCGCTCTCCCAAGGTGCACTTTGCTTTTTTCGTAATCAATATTCTCATCTTTTTACTCCACCTTTTAGATGTCGTCACTTTTCTTGTGAAAAATTACGAAGATGAGAACAACGCGAAAACATTCATTTATCACTGTCACTTTCGTTGCCCTTTGTGATTCAATTTGTGATGTTGTGACTCGAATTATTTCCAAATTACAGCCACATTCCAGTCATGACAGCCACCACTACAACACAATTCAATGCGCTTCTATTAGATATTGAAGGCACTATTACCAGTATTTCCTTTGTCAAGGTTACTAATAATTTTATCGCTTTTTAAAATCTTTTTCATTCAAGTCTCTAAAGTGTTCTTATTTCAGGACGAGTTATTCCCTTACGCGTTCGAGAATGTTGGAAAATATCTGGAAGAGCACTACCACAAACCGGCTACTCAAATAATTCTTGAAGATCTCCGACTCGTGGCCGAGCAACAAGCCCAAAATGATTTGGCCGTTGTGTTAGTTTTGTATCGATTTGCACAGCTTTAATTGAATCTGCGCTACGTTTTAGGAGAATCCGTGAGCCGAAAAAAGAATGCATTGAAGATGTGACAAAAAATGTGCGACATTGGATCAAACGAGACAAGAAGGTAAATTGTGAATAAGTGGTTCAAACTGAAATATTGTTTTGTTCAGTTGACACCAATGAAGGCTCTCCAGGGACTAATTTGGGAGGAAGCATACCAGAAAGGAGAAGTCAAAGGACAGTGAGTGATGAATATTTATCAGTTCAGAATAAAGCATGGGTTTTTCAGTGTGTATCCCGATGTTCTCCCAATTCTCAAAATTGTTGAGAATAGAAAGATTCCCATCTACATTTATTCCTCTGGTTCTGTTCATGCACAGAAACTCTTGTTCGCAAATTCTGTTGAAGGAGATATGACGAAGGTGAGCTTACCGAAACTCGTATTTTTTTCGAGGCAACTTTCCCAATTTTAGATTCTATATGGCTACTTTGACACCAACATTGGTTTGAAAGGCGAGAGTGCTTCATATACAAAAATCAGTGCTGAGATCGGAGTGCCCGAGAAAGATATTCTTTTCTTGACTGACGTTGAAGCGGAAGCAGCTGCAGCGAACAAGGCGGGACTCCAGACACGATTGGTTATCCGTCCAGGCAACGCAAGTCTCACCCAAGAAGCTAAAAATGCGTATGGAACCATCGAATCATTGGAAGAAATTCTGTAAAAGTTAAACATTTTCTCTTTGTAAACGCTGTTAGTTGAATATTCATGTTAAATAAATCTTGCTTGTTTATTATATCGTTCCAATTTCCCTGAAATCATCCGAGTAATGAGTGGACTCCTAGATATATTTTGTTTGCTAAGATATGTGAAATTTTAATTTTAAAAAGCATTCAGAATGATAACGCGGTATCTTCTAACCATAAAGCATAACACGTTACATCGGGGGTTTTGTACATCCCGGCCGTCTTCCAATATTTTCGAAAAAGTCAAACATTTTTTACTCGCTGTAAGTTATTCCGTTGCTAGTACAAAAATAACATGAATATTTTTCAGGAAGAGCGAGAAAACTTCGATTCTGACAATATTCGAAAAGCACACAAGAAAGATGGAGTAGACGAAGAAAAGTGGACGTTAATTTACAGAGATATTGGTAAGAAATGTTTGATGCTTCTGATTTTTCAACACGGTCAATTTACAGGAGCTTCACGAACATTCTACATGACCGCTGCTTTTCTTCCTTGTTTCATCATAGGCTCCGCAGTCTTCGTAGTCGATATCAACACGAATAGCCCATCAAACCGGTTCGATTTTGTGCAAAAATTAGTGAATGATGCAGAAGAGTTAGGATCTCTCGTTGTACTACCCTCAGTGGCTTTAGCTCTTGTCATCGTGTTCTTGGCTCGTGTCCAACAATTGCGGCTGATTAGGATATATCAAAACAAAACAAATACTGAAGAGTTCATGGCGATACGATCAAAATATATGATCACTCAGTTCAAGGTTTGTGCAAGAGATTATGCAAAAAACAAATTGTTATTATTACAGGAAACATTTCGGAGAGATGAGACGACCGGATTCTATTTTGCAGAAGACCAGACAGACGGTGCACGTGTCGCTCTTCATTTTCTCTTCGGAAACATTCAGATCGGAAATCGAAAATTTATGATCATGGATGATATGTTTAGAGCAAATAATTATAGGTCTTACATGTTAAATGAAACTAGTGTTCCTCCAAGGTTATAGAAATAAAGTGTTTTTTAGGTAATTTTGGATTACTTTTGGAACAGAAAACTCACAATCCGTTCGAGTTAAACTTGAGATTCAGAGAACCTCTCCTTCGAGTAACCTGTTGCCATCATCTTGTTTAGGATTACCAGGTGTATCTGATCTTCACTGCTTTCAAATCATTAAGGTATGCATCCGTGCAGTTTGAAATGATTAATATTTTATTAAGTTCTTCTATTTTACTATTGAAAAAATCGAAAACATAAGAGAAATTTGAATTCAAAAAGTCCAAATACAGTAAAACAGTATGACACATTCTATTATCAGAATCATTGCTCTATTGGCTACAATTTAACGTCCAATCAACACAATCAATTGTTTATTTCAAAAAAAGAGTTTGTTTTTGGTTTGGCAGAGAAAATGCAGACGAGAGAAAAATATAATTTGGGAGTTTGAGACACAGAAATACATAGAGATCAACTTGGAAATTAGTTTGTTCTGTTTTTTTCACAATTGAAACTTGCTATCAGTCATCCTTCTTTTGCTTTGATTTTTCAATCTTTGTAGCCCGTATCAACGAGATTATAGAAACAATAAGAAGAACGAAGAGGAAGAGATTTTAGAAGTTTTGGCACTGGAGAAATAAATTAAAATATTATGCAGAGGGTTGCGACGAGATTCTGGAACTGAGTGGACGGGGGGGAGATGGAAAGAAATAAATGGTTATTGAACAAGGCAGTCGAAACATTCACATTGTGTTGCTGATGGTATTCGAAGTTTTCTGTTTCCTTCGGAGCATTTTAATTCGGTTTCGAGCTGAAATATTGGGAAATTGAAACGATGGGAAATGAATACTCTATTCGGCTCAATCTACTCAATTTTCTGATTGATTTTCTTCCCTGAATCGCTTACCATTTCCCATTCAACCATCCGACAACATTTGGCATGAACAGAATATTTTTTGGTTAACGGATTCGGGAATGTGAATGAAAAGCAGTGACCACTGCATCGATTGATTCGAATAATCATCAAATCACATCCCTCCTCATCTATCAATTCTTCACTTCCTGAAATTTAAAATACAGTTTGACAGGTTTCATTGATAGTTTCAGTCAACTCACCAACTTTTTTACAGCTGTTATTTTTTGTAACACCTGCTGAACAGTACTGTAATAAGCAGGAAATGACAACAAAAATACTGAATAACGAAATGAAACGTCGTCGTGCTCGTGCTTTGGAGCCCATCATTTGAGGAGGTTTAGGCTGAAATAAATTGAAATTTGTCAGATTTTAATGACAAAAAATGAAATCTTGAGTAGACACTTATAAAGATCAAGTCCTCTTCTCCTTATTAACGTCATTTGATAAGGGGTTTTTTGCTCTATTTCCGTGAAACAGATTATAGTTTTTTTGTAGGTCGAACCGGACGGAAAAGACAAGAAGATTAGGAAAGAAAGGTCTTCCGGGATGAGTGATTACTGTAGTATTTAGAGATGAGAACTCAATAATAAGGATACGTGAGAACATTCGAAGAGAAGAACAAGAAAAAGAAATAAGGAGAAGGGTGGGGATGACAAAGTAATGGATATCGAGTTTCTGGGAGAAAATGAAGAAAACGAATAAGGAGAAGATGATGGAAATAGAAGATAGTTATCGGATGAGAATGAGCATTTTGAATGTTTTTTATATTTCCGTTGGGTTCTAGTTTTTTGGAACTGATTTTTGTTGTCTAGAAGTGAGTTTTCTGGTATGAAGCACTTATCTGGGAAACTGAGGTTACTCTTTACAGTTTTTAATAGAAATTTCAACTGAATCCAGTTTTCTATAAAAATTAACTCAGTCGATCTCGACCGTCTTGTTCCAACACTAGTCGCTAATCTAACTAACCGAATGTACTGAAATTTCACGTATTCTATTTCAGATGATTTTCGGAAACTCATATGCATGTACCTGAACTTTCTGCGAACACGATCAGTGGAAAACACTCTTATTCCGAAATATAAATTGTCTGAAAACAGAGAAATGCTGTCTAGTGACCAGCAAAGCGCGCATTCTTTGATTGTGTACTATCCGAATATTGCTCCTGGTCTATCCAAATAGCGTAAACTGTTTTATGCTCGCGTAAGAAAATAATCAAAAATTAAAACAATAAAAAGCATAGGAATGCTAACAATTTCGAAAAACTAATCAGCCGCACCCAACAAAAAAATTAGTGAAAAAAGTGGTTGGAATGCTCGGAAAACACTCGAATGCTATTCCAGTCCCACGGGTTCGAGGAGCAGAAGTGCAACAAAATCAGACAGGGGGTTTCTAATTACAAACAAATGGATTTTAAAAGATTGAGAACATTGGAACATGAGAAGATGGTGACTCAAAAAATGGAATGAATAGAGTTAACTCTAGACTTGACTCCGACTGAAAACCACCCACTTCCCACGTTTCGACGAATAGAAATGGTCTCATTTCGTGGATGGAATCGGAGTCGAATTTCAGTCAAAACATCCATATTCAATATGATATGCACATATCCTCACAGTAAACGATCTCTCGTCCGTTCTTCTTCTTTTTTTTGAGAAGATGGAAGGACAAACACAGCAACGTATTCTGCTACGTCAGAGTGAAATGGGAAAAGATGACCATGGAAAATCGAAAAGAAGAAGAATGAAAGAATCGGAAAGAAAACAGAAGAAGAGCAACGATATGATGAGATTGGAAGAGGACGCCCACCACTCGAGCCGTTGTTTCAAATGGTGCTTAACAGCCATTGCATCGCCCGAAATGGATGAGGATAGCGTGAGAGAAGAAGCCAGAAGAAGAAGATGTTTCAAGAATAAACGGACCGGATATGCACTATGACGTGGAATTCAATTAAGAAAAATTGAAAGTTTGAACATTGAGAAGCTGGAAAGTGTACTGGATAGACCTATCTATTTCTCGAAACATAATAACGTTATGAGACAAAGAAGGCGGCTGCATCTATTCTGAATCACTAACGTATCACAAAAATATTTGTTTTTTTCTGATAAGGGAAATGAACTGGCATCTCCGAAAATAGGTTCTTTGCAAGATTTCATTCCATCACCTTACTAGTTCCTGTTTTCTGAGAATACTAAAAGTCTAGCTACTGAGAAATTGGAAAAGAATTGACTTTCTAGTTTTTAGAAGCTCCAAATTTTTAGGCGAAGCTGTAGCTTTCAATTCCTAAAATGAACAAACCACTCCCTGTCCTTTTATATGATCATTCATTGTTTATTCTAGATTTTGAATCAAGTTCAACTGGTGATCTTATGATCAACAGGAACAAATCGTACTAATAAAAAAGAAGAAGTTTACATTTGAAAAAGGAACCGTGACTCAATGATGACGTGGTCGGATGAGTTCTATTTTCGAATTTCTTACGCATCAGTGTGTCCTTTTAAAAGTGTCGGATGAACAATGTATGGGGGAGTTCCTGATGGGAAAGTGGTCAGTGAAGAGAGAAGAAGTGTGAGATAGTGAGAGTGGACGGGGACAAGTTCGATTCAATGATAAATATTGAAAAAATCTAGTTTTATTTTTCGTTTTCAAATTTTAGTTATTTATTCTCGAGAGTTGTCCGTTCATCCTTCCAAGTCAGTCAATCAACTACCGTAACCCACTTCCGAAAAAGAAAGAAAGAAAATACTCAAGCTATAAAATTTCTTAATCTGTTTCAACACACATCATATTCGAAATTGATGACTATAAAATACTGTCGTTTTGTTCTTTTCTTGCTTTATCTTTCTGATAAAATACATCAAATAATGCTTCTTCGACTTGATTTTTATACATTTCTCAAAGTTAGATCACACATGACAGAAAAAATGTGTTTTTGTTAAGAAAAAACAAAAAACATTTGATAAAAGAAAACATTCAAGAATCCTGAATTTGGTCATTGAAACTAAAAATTGAAGAATTATGAATAAGACTAAAACAAAAGAGAAATGGAGAAGCGATGAGCTGCAAAAGACAATAGAATTGAGTGGACAACAACAAGAAAACAATAATTGAAAAGAACAATGAAATGACCATACGAAGGCCAAGAATAAACAATCAATTGTATACAGAAATACTTTTTTTCCCCGACTCGATAGTACTCATTTAGTTGATGATGCTGAAAATGGAAGAGAAAAAGGCGGAGAGTGAGTCTAAAAATAGCGACAACCGGTGGCCGCTTTACTCTTTGTCTTTCCTCTTCAATTTCTCATTTTCTCTTCAATTCATTCTTCTCTTTTTCAAATTATCAGTTTCTAAAAGGACTCAGCATTTGCTCTTCTCTTTCTTATCAATTTTAAATTTCGCGGGGTTTCAGGTGTCGCCACGAAATGATCTGTTCGAAACGGTAGACGTCATCGAATTTTCCGAATTGCTCGTTTTTCTAGAATACGATTTCGGGTAATAGGCGATAAATAAAAGTGAATTGAGTGATAAGTTGGCGGACTACGTGGTAGTAGTGAAAATTGATGGGCGGAAAAACTTGAACTATCATCGAACTGTCAATCGGAAACACATTCACAAAAGACACTCGTGATTTACCCATTTCTTTACTGATTGGTAAGTATAATTTGAGCTGAAAATCAAAACGAAAATGATAATGAATATGGATGTTTCATAATAAAGTGACACAATGAAACTGAAGTATGAAAGCAAAGAAAAAAGTAGATACAGTATAAATGAACTGATCGAAAACATCAACACATGGTAGTAAAGTTAAGGAGAAGGAGACGAAGTACGTCTGGAATTCTCTGTCTTGGAGTGTTTTTTGTGTGGTTGTTTCAGCATTACAGAGAACAAGTTATTGGGAAATGATTTCAACTTTTTGTAAAAGTATGTCACATCGTAGATTGAGTACTACTAGTTATAAAGTAGGAATTACTATGCTCCTGTTGGATTTTCAGAGAAATGTGAGGCTAAACATAAATATCGTTTATCAAATATCAAGGGAATCATCTAGATTATTGGCAAGCAATTTCTTGGAAAGTGTATCTCTATAGGCTGGGTATTTATGAGAAACAAGGAATATTGATCTACGAATAAACTATAATAAGCCATCAGATCTGAAAAAGAATAATTCAAAATAGGGTCTTCGTTGGAAATCGTACCCCTGCTTCTACAGTAAGACGCTACGTGAAACCTGAAGAATCAGCAAAACATTTCAAATATCAAACGTAAATACGTTGGAAAACTGTGGAATTTCCGTAAATTTCGAAATTATTCGCGTGAACTTTTTATTTTTATTTTTGTTGGTTCCACGTGTTTGTTGTTTTTCTGTTCTCCCTCTATCAGACACGTTTACCACATATCATAACTTTAGCTTATCTTATTCCTTTTGTTTCACGACACCAACTTTATTACGACAGAGGCAAGACAATAAATAAGCTCATGCATCATGCCAAGCGATGCAAATAATCAAAAAGCAAACGGGACGGCTCCTGAAGAGTAAGTAGTGGCTTTATACAAGCGGGTGGAGTACCTGGAATATGGTTTAGTCGCTCAGAATTCTATCAGACAGGAAATAATCTATGAATTTCCTTATAGTTGTTGAGTGAACGGCCGAACTTTGTTAGTTCTTTGCGTCAGTAATCAGTTTTATTATTGAGAATTAGGAAAGCATTTTCAATCTTTTGAGACCATAGATCTCTTTTCTCTCGGTTACATCATTTCAGTTCAAGAACTGAACCCAATTTTCCAAATTTCAGTATCAGGTGCTCTCCAAATGAATGCAGTGGAGTTGGTGAATGTGTTGTGTGGAATGCAGGAGAAACAATCGAGTGGTACGAATGTTTGTGTGATCTCTGGCATACTGGACAAAATTGTGAATTGGAAGTTCCTCATCCAACTGTTGTCGCCGTCTCGAGCACATTTCTCGTTTGTTTCACTGTATTCTTCTGTTGGTATTCTTCTCATCGCTTCAGGTGATCTTTTTTTTGTTTTTGTTCCGCAAGGATGTTTTTCTGATTGGTGCAATCTCAAAGTATTTTAGCAACTTATATTACAGCTACTATACAGTTTAATCGCCTTTTTATTTTTCTTCCTCCTTTAATAATAATAATTTATTCATCCTTTTTGTGGCGCGAAAGAAAAAAAAGAACCGGGCGAAAATTACAATAACATACAACAAGACTTTAAATCTTCTGTTTTTAGTTCCGAACCACAGTAATTGTAAAGTTGTAGAGTCCCAAATATGTCTCTCAAACTACGCTGCGGTTTTCAAAGTTATTCAAATGACGAAACTTTTTTTGCTATAAAATCAAGTGTTTTATTTTCAGCAAGAAGAAGATCCACCTGCCTCAATACCGTATTCGATTTGCTGATTACCTTCATCAAACTCAAAAATACGACAAGTTCTGGCTGAAAAGTCGTGTGGAAGACGAAGCTAAAAGAACTGGAAAAGCTAGAGAAGTCCCAGAAGAAGAACCAAAAAAGAAGAAGAAGAAGAAGGGTGACAAAAAGAAAAAGAGCAAGCACACGGATAAGAAAAAGAAAGAGAAATCAGTGACACCACCAGCACAACCAATAAGAACACCCGCAGAGGAGAAAATGGAACAAACGAGGCAACTGGAGGCGGCAATAGAACGGATTCAAAGGAATCACGAAACCAGTAACAAAATAAGAAAAAGAGAGAAAGTTGAAATGGAGGTAGAAGAAGATGAAGGTAGAACTGTATCTGTTGCAAACAGTACGGGACCTCTCACATTGACTGGTGCAACTTCGGCAACTTCAACTAACTTAGTGCCTATAGATGTGGGAGATGATCACAGGAAAAAGTTGATAAAAAAGAAAAGAGAAAAGAAGGCTAGAGAAGAAGAAGAGTTAAGAGAGGCAGAGGAGAATATGAAGAAGAAGGGAATGAAGAAGTAATTTTTGATTTTATTGACTGATTCTTCGTTTATTCGTAAATAAACTGTACTTGTTTGGTTTTTTTTTTTTGAAACGTTTTTAAACCTTGGAGATAATTCTGTGAAATTGGGCCAACCATAACTATCTGGGTGATTATTGTGGTCCACATCAATCAGAACCGGAACATAATAATAATAAACTCAAGAATTTTGGAAAATTAAAAAATCATTCATTGAACAATAATTAAAATTTCAGCCACACCAGTACATGCTGTTTATCTGCTATTGTTTTGATTCGAATTATCGAAGTAGAAGGGCAACAAAATAGTTACAACAACTTCTTCTCTTCTGCTTATTTTGAGACTGTTTCAGTTGATGAAATCCATTCTCTAACCATTTCATTTCAATTAATTCCAACTCACAACCATTTCAACATCATCGAACGGAAACTCCCATTTCCCTCCAAAATTCTGAAGACAATCATAAAGTGCGCGAAGAAGAAGAAGAGTAGTAGAATGGAGTAGGAACAACGGAAGCTTGATGTCGTGACAGACTACTCTATTATGCAACTAATGACCGACTGACTCATATGAGTCCCTTCGAATGTATCTTCTCTCATCTGGTTTCTCATTGTTCGGTTTTCCATTTGCTCTTACAGGAAATTAATAAATTGATATATCCCCCTCCTCTCTCTTCATTCGTTCCCTTATCAATTTCCTTTTCTCCTTCACCCGCTTTCCCACTAAACGAACCTTCATAATATATTTGTTGATCCCATAATCCGTCGCAGTTTCTTCAATGTGTACATGAAGCGTGCCGGCACATTCTAAGACTTTTGTATGTACTGTATTTGTGAGTGTGTCATCGGACAACGGTTAATAATAATCCGATTAGGATAATATTAAGATGGTTGAAGACGGCGGCGGCCGTCGGACTGTCACAGTTCGGATCAATCTTGAGTGGGTTTAATAAATAATATTCAGTTTTTTGAGCATCCTGAAAACATCTGCCTTAGTCGAGTGATAAGTGTCAAGGTTGTCAGAAGAATATTCATGGAAAGATTGGATGAAAATTATCTACTTCCTCCTCTAACGCTGGAATACAAAACAGAATAATCTTGAAGATATTTTTTTGAAATCCCATTAACCCCTTACGCCCCAATACTCTCCCATTTACACTAATTCCATCCCCTCCATCCATCTACCTAAACATTGTTCCAAAACCTAAATCTATCCGTCTTCCGTCTCTTTTCAACTACTTCACGGCTCCATAAACACGACACAATGTTTTGATTGATTTTGCCACGTTGCCGTGAACCGACTCACTGAGCATCCACAATGGAGAAGTGTGTTCGGGAAGTCTGTCGGTGTCTTTTACCCATTGCTGCCAGCTGCCTTCCCACTTCTCCGTTCGTCTCGTTTTGGAGCGAGCGAGCAACAATTTATGAGCTCAATGCTCGTCTTCTCAATGTCATCTCGTTTTCGTGACGAGCAAAAAAGATGTTAATTATCGTCACCTGACCTCCCAAAAGAACATCAAATCTTCCGGGTTGTTTTGAATGAAAAGCGGAGAGAGCGGATAATGTCGGTGTGGCTTTTGAAGAAACCGGAGGTGACCTCAGAGATTTATAGTCTTCGAGCAACAGGTGCTCATCGAGTAAAGGATGCGTTGCACATCACTGCACACTCTCATGTTATTCTTTCCCTTTTGACACACACCATGACTGTCAGGATTAGGATTAAAAGCACCTGTTACCATTCATTTTGATGTCAAAGGACTCAAAAGAGATGCGTTGAGAAATTGTGTTACGTTATATGTCAGATTTTGAATTATATGTTTCATTTCGGTCTGTGGGATACGGTCCAGAAATACGGAAATTGAAAATTAGACAGACATGAGAGAGCTGCTATGGTAAGGCAGACCATTTTTACATTAGCGATCTATCAAATTTTTTAAAGTTTCAGTGGAGCGCGGTTCGAATTACCATACCGTGCTGGTAGATCTGCCAAAAATTCGAATCTCATTGCCACCCGATACCATATTTCTTGTTTTCTACTTCCCATTTATCCTCTTCCTTCTCCCAATTTCTTCCACTCATCATAAAATTTTCATCAAAACAATTAGACGGATCTACTCAGTGTGGTGTACAATTTCAAGTACATACAAAAACAAAAACGAAGAAGAAGAAGAAGCTGCAGGTGTTCATTCTGTCTCCCCGGTGGGAGCTCCTCATCTTTCAAATGTTTGTTATTCTCTTATTCCGATTATTTGTTCGTGCATGATCGCTTCTTGTATTATTCTCTTTTTCTCACTTAACACTGCAAATCTCACATGTATACTCTTTACAGATTTCAAATCTTCTTTCCTTTCTTCGTTACTTTTGAGATCCCTACCGAAACATCAGAAATCTAATTGCCACTTGTTAATGATGATTCGAACATTTTGACAGATGGCGCCCACTGAGTTCACAAATTGAGTTATGAGCCTTTCCCTTCTATTCTTGCTTGTTTTCCTCGTCTCCAGAGAATCCCAAATACTTCTAATTTGTGAATTCATTTACTTCTCTCACTCGTCCACATTTCTCTTGTTGTCTTTTTCATATTTTATCAGTTGATAGGAAAGAGAAAAAGAGAAAAAGACAGAAGCTAATTTGATGTGTATAGTTGCACTCTTGTTTTCCAAAAATTTTTTATATAAATTAGCAGTGCTGTAATTAATTTTTGGATTATAGTACCGTAAAGCCTGACAATTATTTGAATTGGAAAATAAGTTTCTGTTTTATTTTAGTTAACTTTCTAAAAAACAAGACAAAAAGTTACCGTATTTGACAGTGTTTAAAGTGGTTAAATACGATAATCCCTAGAATAGTAGCGCGACTGGTATACGGTACTTCGTCCAAAAATGATTTTGAAAAATTGGAAAACGTTTTATTTTCCTTTTGAGATGGAATTCTGTACACTTCAATCTTCGGTATAATTAAATCAAATCTCCTCAGACTTTGTGCCATCGGGTTCATGATATTTTTCCAGCTCCCTGATAATGTCCTACTACATTCTTCTCCTTTTTCTTTTTTTCCAATTTCTCCCACTTCTTCCCTCACACCTTCCACCCTCTCTGACTTCAGGATATCCCAGCTTTTCCCTTCTCCGAAACCACCTCAAAACAATTAATGTTTCATTGTTTCGAAGCTTCCATAACCGTATAATTACCAGCCTCATTAACACTTTCCCTCGTTCCAAAAATTCCTCATGAACAGGTGTCTCTGACTTGGTTGTTACTACTCCGTATTATTATAATTTGTCACCTCATTCACTGTTTCTTTTTCCTTTTCTACTGACCATTGACTACTTTATTTCACACCTGAACTTAATCATAGGATTTAGAAGAGACCGGGAAGAGAGGACGCACATTTTTTCGTGTCCCTCTTCGTCTACTATTGTACTAAAAATCTAATGATAGGTTGTTTTGAAAAGAAAAGGAGCAGTCAATTGGTTTTCGGGCATGCACACCATATGCTCCTGATTGACACCTTCGTCATTCTGGAGACATTGAATTGATGAGATGAGGAAAAAGAAGATGACGAAGAAGAAGACGTTCCTAGAGACAAGAAAATGATGAGACCTTGATTTCTATTGGAATTCAAATGAGGTCAATTTGAGTAATTAGGTGGAATCAGAACGATTCTAGAGTCTTGATGATGGTCGTTGAGGGAAATGATAACCCATATCTTGTTTTGATTGATATAATTGTATTTTTTCAAGCAGGATCAGTTAAAAAAAAGTAATTATGTAGTTCAACCGTAGAAGATATCTTATGTTATAGATTACCCTTCACCAATCCCTTGTTCACATCGTAGATTCCAAGGAATAGATTTTGATTCATAATAAAACCATGATCCCTCTTCTCTGAATCTGCTCCACTTTTTCACCACAACTGACTTTGTGTCACATCACCCCAAATCGTGCCACCCTCTGCAACAAATTAACTGTCTTCACACTTTCACACCTACTAGTAAACTGAAGTATCGATGACGAGGCAACAGTGTCACCTATTAAGAAATCGTATTTGACCACAAAATGACTGTTGCGTGTTCGAAATATGATGCTAATTGGCAGAAAGAGGCAGACGAAAGGTTATCAATTTGCTGAGACCCTTCTCTTCCACCTGGAGTCGATTTCTCATTTTCCACTACCCTAAACTTCTCCAGGATGTCAAAACGAGTTGAAGTGGTACGTCTTCTTCGTCTTTTCTTCGATCCTGACTCATTTTCATTCATCGTCAGCGAAAGTGTCAAGTGTCCGCATAATTGAATATAGCGAAACTGTCATCGGCACACTTTTCTTTCGGTGTGTGCGCGAGAAAAAGAAGAACAAACCGTCGGGCCGACGACACAACACGAGCAAATTATTTCCAATTATGAACCTCTTCATCGTATCCTTGACTTTACTCCCCCCGCCCATCAAAAACTTTCCGGTAATTATACGGATTAATAAGTGTACCGTATTGGTATTATAATTTATATACAGCCAGCAAACAGGTGTCAGGTGTCAACTTTTTATTTCCTTCCGGAAGATGAGTACTCAGAAGATTCATATCTGGAATTGGGGCACCTGTCATAATAATTATGCTTATTATTGTAACATTATCTAGATGAAATATTACTTCTTGTTTTTCATTGCCTCCGTGCTTGATACTTGTTCCAGAACTTGCTAGTCAAGCTCTTTCTCCAAATTTTCGTAAGATTACAACGACGATCCCTGGAGCCTGACTAACCACAGTAACAAAACTTTGACAGTGTATTCTGTGAAAATCAATCATGTTTTAGAAATTTCTGCCCTCGGTGTCTTCCCATTCGGCTCTTAATATTCTATCTCGAGTACCTTTCTACAAAAACAACAGCTTGCCCAACTACCAAGGTAATAACAGGGTCTTCTTTTTTCTTCTATTTTCCGAAAAGAGAAGAGAGAAAAAACCGCCAAATTTATGTTGTTTTCCATTGTTTCCACCGCTCCTCACACTAAATTACCTTCTCTCTGATTTGTAATTAGAAGGCGTAGAAGCCGGTCCCCCCGTTGAGTATGTCACTCCTAAATCATTTTGTGAATTACATCCTGGCAAATATGTATAATATATTAGGAATCATCTGGTAAAGGAAGAAGAACGAAGACAATCTCTTCTTCTCGCCACTACCAAAAATGATGAATCGATGCGTTGCGCGAGTGTTGCGTACAGACTATCAAATGATCGATGGGGCTCCGCGAATCTCTTCTGTACTTATCATTTCTCTCCTTCCAAATTTTCATTATTTCTCTTCGCCCGCCCAATTTTTCCGACTTACCATTTTATAGGTCGGCGCTCGTTTGTATTCCTCTTTTTAATTTCCCCTCTCATAACTTTTAGTGTTTTACTCGGACTATGACAGTGTAAGTACTTGAAGATAATGATCTACTTTTCGGCGCATTGATGACAAAAGATACGGTGCCCTCACACACACACCCATTTGTTTTGATTTCATCGCGTAACATGACAGATCGCCGAAAACCGCGAAAATCGACTTGGATAGGAATAAGATAAAGAGGTCCTTGGAATGTTGGAGTTAAAAGGACAAATGACATGTTTGGTGAGAGTTGAGAGTTCAGTTGGAGAGTTTTGGATTGGCCAGAAATTCAGAAAGGATACCGTAATCCAGACGAACCAAAAGGGTCCTTTTATATTATGATAGTCACCAAACAATTCACTGCCTTTCCCTACAGTAATCCATTCGGAGTATCATTTTTCCAACTTGAAATACATTTTTCTTTCTCTTTTTCTAAACAAAACAAAACGTATTTGAATATCGAAACCAAACGAATAAACAAACAATTGAAGGTGTGTTTTCTTTCTTTATAGTGCGTTTTACAATCATTTACAACTCTTTTTGGTTACGTAATCGTATAATTCAAGCTGTTCTCTACTAAACAGTTCTTTTGTCCCTTCTCAATCATCGTCATCAAGGTGTGGTTCTTCTCCTCCATCGTCTCTTTCTTCATTTTCCATAGTTTCTCGAGATATAATTACTGCTTTCCGGTCCTTCATCTTTTCAATCGGATGTACTGTCTATTTTTCCCCCAACCCAATTGTTTGTGTTGTCTCTTATGTATTTCTGATCATGATGATAATCCTCACCTCGTTGTCCGTTTGTTTACCTTTAATGTTTTGACTGTGCGATTATCCTCAAGGAGGGGAGTGGACGATCCGTTTCCTCATTTAATCTTTTTGGTATAATAACAGCCATTTGGTAGTTAGTGGAAGAGGTAGTAGGTCAACTATTGTTGACCAGTTGTGTAACTTTTAATGGGTATTGAGGAGTAGTACTTGAACTTTCGAGAAGAGAAGAAGCTTTTGTTCTCTCTTTTTTTGAAAGAAGCCGATGCTCAATTGATCTTCTCCATCACGACGAGTAAGACTGATTTCAAATATTCCCATTAGGCAATAATTCAAATACCAATCAAACTTTACTATCTTTCTTCCTCTCTCCACCCAAATTCCATATCAGTTACCTCTCTAATAGTGTCATAATACTCGCCTCCTCGTTCCCTATTCCAATATATTCAAACGTGTTGATCCAAATGTAAACATTCTATTCTCCTTTCTCCTATTCTATCACCTGTTTAGTGTGTCCCCTCTTCTATACCAAAAAGCATAAACTATCTGCTCGATCTGTCAATAAAAGCTTGTTGGGTCCAGACAGCGTACACGAGCCCAAAAACATTCGCATGCACTGTTTGTCTCCCAAAAGTGTCAGTGATACGGGGCGGTAAGAGTAAAGGAATCAAAAGTTTGTCGCTATTTCCTTTTTCCTTGTCAACCTGTTCTGTCCTTTCTGTCTCAATTACTCATCCTCCCATGAGTAAGAATTGGAATTTGTCAGTTGCTCGTTTCCAATGCTCTCTCTCTCATAGGTTCGGGTTCATTTCAAAGGTTTAGAGCCATTAGAACCCATTAAATTCGGTACCAGGATCGGCGGAAAAACTAAGAACAGAAAAATGAGAGGAAAGAGGAAAGAGGTATTATGTTTTATTTGAGTTGAAGATTTAGAATTTCTTGTTCTTTTTATTTTATAGAGAAGAGAAGGAGGTGCTGAGAAATAAGAGATTAATCGGGGGAATTTTTTCTTGGAGCTTACCGGAACCGAAGAGTATGACTTTTGCAATGCACTAGATTTAAGAAAAGTTTTGATCAAGAAATAATTTTTCCTCAAAAGTCTGAGGCCCAGTTTTCAAAACTCAAAATTTTTTAAACTTAAATTTTCAAAGTCTATGCTCTAATTTTTTTTCGAAATTCAAAACCTCGATCTACCTTTTTTCATATATTTCCTCTTTCTCTTTCTATATCTTGTTGATCCAATTTGTATACAAACACACCTCCCACGCTTTTCTTCATAAAAACGAAATCCGATAGTGCCACGCCGAGTTATGAGAATGTTTACTTTGATTTTGGTGGTCCGTTAGTTCAATCCTTTCCGCCCCTCGCCAAAAATTCTTTCTCCCAGAAATCTCCACTATTATTATTTTTGATGCAAAAGGGCCCCTGGTGCCACCACTTTTCATTCATTCATTCCATTCATTCATGCTCTTTTTCTGAATTCCTTCTGACCCTCACCTCCCAAAAATATGTACTCAATGAGCCGCACAATAATACGTGGGCTGTTCCTAAGTTCTCCAATGAACCGCCCGTAATTTCTAGGAGGAGAGAGAAGAATTGAAACATATCTCGATTACACAAGAACTCTCAACATTTCCCACGTCTTCTTCTATTTACCTACTCTCAGCTAATGCTGCTTGACCATCTTTGCGGCTCAACACTTCTGCACCAAAAACAGTCATGAAGAGGGGGGCGACACACTGTTTTATTGTGGAAATGATACTTGTGTCAATATTTCGGTCCCTTTTGATCTAAAAGATGACTCCATTTACACTTGATGAGAAAAAGAAGAAACAGTTGTAGGCGGAAAAGGTGGAGAGAAGGTGTGAAAAAGTGAGTAGGCTTGATTTCCGGCGGAGAATCCTTTCTATGGAACAGTGTGTCTTGTAGGAATGTTTTTTTGGAGGAGCTAATGAGTTTAGAGGTTCTTCTCTCTGTGTTTGCTTCTGCTACTTCCAAAAAACAACATGCTCTCTCAGAAGAAGCAACCAAAATTTTTTTTCGTCTTTTCGTAGAACTTTCTCTATTTGCTTTTTCAATTTTATAGCTTTTTTCTTCCTAGAATTTGATCTATTCAGACTGTACATCTGCCCATTTCTAGAAAAAAAGAAGAATTTTTATGGTTCACTGGCTGATTCATTGGACAGCTGGTTTCTGAGTACAGGCTCACAACTTTTTTCTATTTCAAAACCATAATCCTCTCTTCTTTTTTGCCCATTCGAAATGGCAGGTGGCTGGCAGGAGGACCACCTGTGCGCATACGCCTTTTTATGAGTTCTTTTTCATTGTTCCTTGTACTGTTCGAATGGTTACGTCATTCATCCGACAATTGTATCAATAATTACGGACTCTTTGTGGTTCGGACCGCCTTAAGAACGGACCAAAACAATAAAATGGTCGGTTAGGATACGCATGGTATGGAGGTCATGCCAAGGCACTCAACTTCTTCCAAGATGGATGCACTTGACGTAACAGTATTCAGTGCTCAGGTGCGATAACAATGTGACAATTGGCACGACGCAATACACGGATCATTATGACGTGGAAACCGTGTGGGTACTTCATCTACCTAATACCTTCCGAGTCTAAATCACTACTACTATATACTTTCGATTTGGAAGAAGTGGAAGGATTAGGTGAATCCATCCGTCCAATCTTTTAGGGTTTTATGCTCATAATAAAACGTAAAATGGCTTGGTCAGGAATGAGAAAATCGGAAGAAAAAGTTCCGTCCTATTTTAGTTTTTTAGTCATTTCTCGGTCGAAATGGGTTGGATTAAAACACCGCTTCTCTCTCCTCAGTGTCATTTTTTGCGCCCTTTTTCCCCCAATTTTTGTGTGGAATATCTCGAAGAAGCAGACTAGCGAAAAAGCTTGACAGGGAGTAGAAAAGAAGAAGACGTGATTGAATTTAGTGCATTCTTCTTCGCTATTTTCCCTCCCGCTCAAAAACTTTCTTTTTCGGATAGAAGGGAGAGAGAGTAACCATTATTTAATAAGACGGGCGCTTCCCTTTTCCGCGAGTAGCCATCCCTTCAATGCCGGACGCCTAATGAACCATTTAGCACCCCCAAAAGGGAGAATTTGGTTTCTGGGTTGAGAGTTGTGTATGTATGTAAAAGTAAAACGAGGAGGAGGTTCATGTCAAATTTCGACACATTTAGATGTCTTTAGAATCGAACACAATGAGATTGGGCTCAGCCTTTCCCTATTTTAACTTCTTTGATTGCTCGACTAGTCTGATTCATCATTTTGGGGCAGAGCTCTCGTCTCCCAACTTTCTAAACCTTTCCAACCGGGTCACCCAATTCATTCATCATCGTTACCAATCCAGTTGCATAAGAAGAAGAAGGAAGTGATTCTCAACGCCTGCTCATCATAAATCAAAGAGCTCCACCGTAAAATTGCGCGTGCTCTGCTGCTCCATGCTCCGTGGAACAGCCTCATTACCCAACTAGTTTATTGTTATTGCTACAATCAGGAGGAAGATGACGAATCGTATTTCTTTCTGATGGGGGACAATATTGTGAAGCTGTAAATGGATTTCTGGGAACATCTGGAGAGTACTGTCAGACAGTTGCTTTCATCTTTTTCTGTTTCCCTAAGTTTCCACATTCTAGAGAATACGGAACGAGAAGAATGCAAGTTCTTCCCATTGTCTCCCGAATGATATTCGAGAAGGGATAGTGTTCTTCTTTCTTCGTTTCGCTAGAAAAGAAAACTCTCAGGAAGAAGAAAAACCGGAGGAAAATGAATTCGTTGAGGCGTGTGTGTGCACTTGACACCGCCTCGTCCAGCAGGAAACGGACCTCTCAAACAACTGATTCGCAACTTTTTTCCTCTTCTCTGGTTCCCTTCTCCAAACCCAAAACAGAGATGGGCATAGAAAAAAGAAGGCGTCCAGAATAGAATAGCTGTCGAGTTTTTTTTGGTTGAGAAGAGAGAGAAAGAGTCCACGAACTCTCGCTTCAAGAACTAGTGGCTACTATTTTGACACGCTCTCAATTGATTTAAAGAAGAGAAGAGAGCAAGTCATTCAAGGCATTCTATGTTTTTCAGTAAAGCTTTAGGTTTTAAGATGGGCGGGGATTTTTGATGTTTTGTTTTTAGTTTTGTTTGAAAATTTGAAGATTATTCATACAAAAAGAACCTATTCGTCGAAGTTTAACCTTTTGGAATTTTTCTCTCAAAAGCTTAGACGAATAAGTCAACAAGAAGCTTATGAAACCAGTTTGAAATGAACATTTTAGGTGACCTATGATTTCTGAAGCATCACTATTTTTTCATTTCAGTGTACCGTCGTCTTATTTCAACCGTATCCAAAATTTGGGTTAAGATATTTCGAATGTCAACCTTTATTCTCACAGTCTCAATTCAGAATCCCACTCTTGTCAATCTCTTCCAGAAGACGTTTGTCTAGAATCTGACAGGTGAATGCCTCACAAACAACGGCAGAAATGAAACAAAGAACCTCTCTCTTTATTCTCACACCTGCTCGATTCCACCCACTTTGTTCTCAACTCTTCTCATCTACACCATGGTGAAAAGTGGGCGGAGACATTGAAGACGCCCTCCCTGGGCGGTCCATTCTTTCCCTCTAGATACACAATGTCTTCTCCTCTTTTCCTATCCGACTGATGTCCTCCCTCAACCTTTTTCTTCCAACAATACCGCGCGCCGTTCCTCATTTTCGGTAATAATGTGATTAACCCGAACCATAACATACCTTTTCTTTTTATGCCCATATCCATTTACCCGAGTGAGGAAAGGCACTCATCCAATTCATTTCATTCATTCAATTTACTCCTCCTCTCTTTTTTCTGTTCTTTTCTGTGGGAAGCCACGCCGATTGTTGTACGATTTGAGAGTAGTATGATGACAGAAAAGTCAGTTTTTCTCTCTCCATCAACTAGTACATTTTGAATGTATTTGCGTTCACACTCCGGAATTATGAACCGGAGTTTTGACAATTGAGACAGTCTAGGTTAGCCTGGCTTCGTGAGAGAAAACTGCCAATTTCGGACAATTTTCTCGCGTTTATTACGGTTTTTTCCACCCATTTCTTCCACATTTTCCGTGTTGCTTCGCGATTGAAAAGGATATTCAAATTATAGTGTTCACAATTCTTGTTTTGAAACATTTTCCATAAGCTTTCTGGCCATTTGAATCTCAGAAATCTAATAAAATCTCTATTTTCCTGAGAATTTTGATATTTTTCCCACTCTTCATAGCTTTTTAGTCCATAAAAAGTCGGAAAAACTATCTCGATAAAAGCAACGATTCATACTCACAAGATGGCTCAATCAGAAACAAACAAAACTCATTTTCCCATGTCCTCCTCCTTTTTCTTTTTATTTCTTGTCCTCACCGTCCGATACATCCTAATCCGCACCGGTACACACAAAAACAGTAAAGACACAACTAATCCCATTTTCTCTTCCACGTAGATCTTTTTTGATCCAAGAAAAGAAAATTCATGTGTGAGAAAGACAATAAAAGTTGGGAAAAGGGATTTGGAGATCAAAGAAAAGTGAGAGGGGGATTGAGTAAGAAGAAGAAGATGAAGAGTTGCAACAAATCCAATCCAACAGACAACATTCCGTCACTTGTCTCTTTTGTTGGTCTCAATCTCTCGGTGCATTCCGTCTCTTTACTTCTTTTTTTATTCAGTGACATGTTCATTTACGGAAGGTGTCCTTGCTTGTCAACAGGTCCTTTAACCCATTACTCGTGCCGCTCCATACCCTTTCATTTTTTCTCATTCCGACTTGGGGTTTACGCAACATCCTTCACTCAGTAATGAGGCAACTTCCACCGGTAATGGTAGATGTCTTCAAGAAAAAGGGCGGTGGTTGAGATGGGAAGAATGATACTGTTTGTAATGTCTCAGGGAAATTATAGGCTCTCAGGCGGTGAGCTTTGTTTGTTGGGAAGGCGTGACGACAATTATCAGTATACTAAGAGTTCAGATTAGCTCCTATTTTAACAAATTTTATCTGACTTCCAGTTTCCACCATTCCCAAACCTTTTCCGGTTTTTGCAACTTTTGTCTTGTTGCCAACAACTGTTTTATCTCACATTCCATTTTCGACCACTTGTCACATCGAATCAATCTCTTGAACTAGCTGTACCTCCTCCCAACCGTCCCTCCACATACTTCTTCTGATCGTCTGGGTGGTCTTTCTGAAGCTTTCGAAACCAATTTCCCATAAAATGCTTCATTTTCACATGTTCCTCGTCAATGTTTACCGCTCTGACCTACCGCACAATCTTCTTCTTTTTCTTATACATACAATCACTGTTCGATGAGCCGTCACAACCACCGAAAAGGCGTACGCTTGTTACGCCTACAGCCCTTTTTGAAATGAGCCGTACTGTTTTTGGATGGGAAGTATGTTCCGAGAATTTCGGTTTCGGAATTCAAGGTCGTTATCGTGTCGAGACCCTTTTTCCGGAGGAGTGGGGGGACCTCTTCTAATTGTTCACTCCCACTTCTTCCTCTATACTCTACATTTCTATTATTATGTACCTCCTTAAGTCTGTCCTCTTTTCAAAAGACTTCCCCTCCTCTCTTCTGGTACCTTCGTTGTATTTCCACAACTTGTTAGATTTTGGTTTTGCCATGGACACAAAGCGTTTTCTTCCCATTTTTCTCTGTCTCTTTTCATAAATTTCCATCTTTTCTTACTTTCAAAAAACGTAATTTCCATTTCCATATTTTTTCAGCAAATGCCAACATGAGGGCTTGCGACTGTATCACAGAACCTCCCCTATTTGATCTACCTCCACCGCCGGATCCTTCACTGATTTGGCATCTGATATCAGATGAGAAGTTCGAGCCGGTGAGTCTTTTAATCATCGATCAAGATCAAGGATAAGGGGGGAAGACACCTGTTAGAATAAAATGACAGCCGTCTGCATTTAGTGTGAACCAACTGACTTTTTTATATCTCTCTGGCTTGCTTCTGCCATTAGACACTTTTTGATGAAGTACCCAGAATTCCTTCTCCATCCAGATCACCTGCTAATATGACAATTAGGTCATCCAAAAAAAACAAGTGACACCTCTTAATTTGTATAACAATTGCCAACAACCACTTGAACCAGTTGCACATATTACCATGTAACGTGTCTCTCTACCACTAAAAATAATCCATTTGCACAATCTCAAGGATGCTCCAACAAAAACCAGAAGAAGAGCTGCAGCAAAGAAACACTTGTTGGTCTCTCTCTGTATGTTTATGGCAAGAGGTGCCAAGGGAAGGAGAAGAAGAAGCTCTGATTTAATTTATAACCACCATATCTTCTGAAGAAGGCACCACAAGACGTCTTTCTCTCTCCTCCTCAACATAAACCATCTGCGCCAAAAACAATTGTTTTTGCCATTCATTGAAGGCAAGATGAATGTCTTTTTTGGGTGGAGAAGAAACTGCGGATGAGTCCAGAATGAGAGATAAATATGGTAGATTAGGAGGAGAAAATGAACGGAAGTGGCTTCATTCATTAGTTAGGGAAAGAGGAAATTGTTGAAATTGTATGGGATTCTTCATGGGATTCTGGACAGAAGATTCTGGGAACAGATTCTCCGTCATGAATTATGACTTCTTCTCGAAAAGTTTCTTCCAATAAATCAGCCAGAAACCAATTTTCTTGTGAAACATGTTGCTCCTTTTCTCTTCTCTTTTACTCTCTATACACCCATCAATCGTCGAATATGAATTGACTGGACAATGTTGCAACATAACCATTTCCCTTGAGACGTCTTCACCAACCGCCAATGAATTCCTGGCGCCTTTTGATCATCCATCTTGTCGCCGCCGCTCCGTTTATGCAAATTTCCCAACTTTTGCCCGTTTTGTTGCGCCTTCTTTCCCGTCTTCTCATTCAAATTCAAATTGGTGTGAAGAAGAGAAAAAGGAAAAGTTGAAATAAATTGGAAACGGTGTAGGAATTTAGAAACTGGTTTACTTGGGTGTCTAATGGTCCTTGACTTGGAAACTGAATTTTAATTGATTAATTAATTAATTACAGGCGGAACAATGCTCCTCAAATCAATTCGTCAGCATTTCGGATATCGGGACCATTTATGATTCAGAAGACACTCATCAGCTTGCCGCCAATGTTTTGATTTCAATTGCTGCTCTTTCAGTTCTTCTATTATTTGTCGTTTGCATTGCAGTAATTGGTCGCATCCGGAGGTTCGTTTTGGGGCTAATCAATCAGTTGTTTATGACAGTCTGCACGCGCGCACTGATTCATCATCCACGAAGAATATGTGTGATTGATTATCTGTTTCCCCCTTCCCTTCTTCATTCTCCAGACTCTCGTATGTCGCTTGTTGCAACTTGGATTTACAATTGAGATCTAGGAATCTCGTGGGGTCAGGAGCCACTCTCTGTGTGAGAATAGATAACTTCAAGCATCAGTGTTTATAAGTGTTTCAAAACTCAATTCTGATTCATCTTCCCCAGAATTCTCAACTCATTTCAATTGTCTCATGAATCTCAATAAACCGGTTATTTACGGGTAACCCCCAATGCCAACTGCACATAACACTTGAGTCGATTCGATTTTGGGTATGTCATTGGCATTGGGTTTTAATTAAAAGTCTCGTCTTCCTATAGGAGCAAATTAGGGAACGACAGAATAAGTTGAGTGCTTAGAAGGCAAATTATTAAGTTTTCGAGTGTTGACCCACTGGATAAGACAGTTGGTTACATCATTGTCACCTACTGGGAGTTACACAAATACTGAGAGGAAGAGTTAACCCATCTGGTGTCCGTAGGTGACTAGGGGGCCACGCAGAAGGTCATGATTTACAATCCGTAAGATATACAATCAGTCACACACCGTCAGCAGGTCATTAGGTATAAGAAAACCGGAGGAGGAGGGAGGGTGTAAAGTTGAGTTATTAGGGAATGAAGTGGTTATTGGTGGGAAGAAAATTGAATTTGCGCACGGCAAAACGAAGAAGCAAAAAGCACAATAGAAGGACACAATAAGAAGTTTTGAAAGCGAAATAAGAATGCTCTTTTCAATTTTCAATTTCTTTGCAGAAGGCGTCGACAGAATTCAGATGCATCAAAGAAGATGTCAAGTGATTCGATTCTGGCGGCTGGGGAACATTTGTGGACCTACAACTCCATGAAGCAACCTGTCAGCGGGGGACCACCAGCTGTTTTGATGTATTCGAATCAATCGAATGCTGGAAGTCGACTATTCCATCACACACCGACTACAATGAGATCATATGTTGTTGGAAGTGGAACTCCGATTATGGGATCACAACATATTCCAATTCGACATTCGGAGTCAACGACGTTGCGATTGAATCCAGGAGATGGATGTTCTGCATATCATACCGTCTCTGTTAGCAGGCAGAATGGATGCCCACCGTCAGAAGTCTACGAGGAGATTGCTCCCATTGGTGAGTTCTTTATTGAAATCTCTTGTCGGCATTGAAACAGCTTGGAAACTAAAAACTTGTTTCGTAACCATTCTCTGTTTCAGGCACGTTGGGACACGTTGGATACATGACAACTCGACCAAATATGGGCAATATGACTCCAATGAACAACATGAATAATCGGATGTCACTTCGGAAACCGCCACCGACATGCCGTCCACCTCAACCACCTCAAAGTCCAGTTCCAAGTGATGGAAGCTATGAAATCACTCGAATAACTGGAACGTCTTCTGATTCTCCACGAGAACGTCAATGGACTGAAGATGGAAGGGAGAGCGGATACGGTACTGCTCCAAGCTTACAATGGAAAAGTCCTTCTGGAAGTGGTCGACTGGAAGCGGAAGCTGCCGCTCGGGCAATGACTTATGTGTAGATTTTTCAGTTGTTTCTTCTAATTAGTTATTTTTTTAATGCCAAACTTTTTACTGTGTTCATACTGGTGATCTATTTAATACTACTTCGATTGTTACGGGTTTTCTCACAATTTCCGATGGACCAAAGATCCTTGTCTTTCTTGTTCTAGTCTTGTTGAACTTTATGTAAATATGAATAAATTGATTTTAAACTAAAAAAAAGTGTTTGGGATTAACGAAGATAGTTTTGAGATTATGAGTAACGAGAAGACATTTTCGTATAGTTATCAAGTCTGCTAGATTTTCAGATTAGATGCAAAAATTGTTGCATTGTTTCTTAACTGTGGCACAATAAGTCTTAAAATCTGAAAATTTTTTTCGAGATGTAAATTGTCGATAATGACTAGGGAATACTGAAGTTTCTTGATTTTTCTCCGATCTGAAACTGTAGTTAAGATTTTAACTTGAACAAACATGTGGAGACGGTTTATTTCAGAAGCACACCAACGAGCGGAATTGAAACTAACATAGGAGGAGCGAGAGACAAAAAGAGAATTATGAAGGGAAAGAACAATAAGAAAAGAAGAAGAAGAAGGAGATCAAAAAATGGAACAAAAAGAGAAGAAGAAGGTCGCACTCGTATTCGTCGGCGGCTCGGATGGTACAGATTTTCAGAAGATTTTAAGAGATCTTTCACGGATGTGTTTCGTTTTTTTTAGTTGTGAAATTAAGAAGGTAGAGACGATCTTATTTATATGTAGATGGTTTAGAAGAATCCGGTTTCCTGGAGTTTCTGAACGAAGAAACGGAAATCAGCAGCCTCGTTCGAAGTCAATTCATCAGTTGATCCATTCAAAATTCCCTCCATAACTTCCAACATATGTTGTGTCTCTCCATCATCCAATTTCATTTCAGATGCAAACAGGTCAGCCGTCGGTGTTTCTGCAACAAGACGATGATGTCATTGTGTATTATAGACGAACTCTGTCTCTTATCCAAAGTTTCTTCTTTCTTTTCACAGCAATTTGCATCTCAACTCTTCTCTTTTTTATCCTTTTTAGGAGAAAACACAACTCAAAGTGTGAAATATTCATGAGCGTGTTGTGATCGGAATATTGAAATTCCGAGAACTTACGAGAAAGGGCAACTGCCACTTTGTCAACTCCTCCCATTCCAGACAGTTCCGCTTTTGCTTTTGGGCCGAATACCTGAAAATTAAATATGGTTAAATGTTAAAAAATATGGTTAATATGGTTAAACGTTAATATGGTTAATATGGTTAAAAAATATGGTTAATATGGTTAAACGGTTCAAAATTTTTATGTTTTTTTGTTGGATGGGGGTTCGAAAAGAAGATATTTGATGTATCGAGGTCAGTTTTTCATTTCCGGTTTTAGTTTACTGTAAAATACTCTTCCTTCTTCTTAAATTTAATGAGTATCTTGGGATTTCACCTTGTGAAAATTCAAAAAGAGAGCCTTCTGACAGACCATTTTCCTTCAATCACTCATCCAACAAACGGATCTCTTTAGCCTCTTTTCTCATTCCTCTTAACATGTCAATCTTCCAACTGTTTCCCCTTTAAAAAACCGGTCGTCTCCACTACTCGAACACTTAAGAAAAACGAACTGTCCATCTCTCCTTAGGTACTCACCTTGACGAGAAAATCTTTTCCGTGTGCGGACATGAGAGCCTTCAAAAACGCCTGTGTCTCCTCGACGGGCGGTCGTGTGGCTAAAAAGAGGATTGGTTACGGTCAGTGTCAGGTAACATGGAATTGTGTCACCTGCTGTGCACATGCTCTTATTCTCATCATACTCGTCTGAACAGTCTGGTGATCCGTCGCACAGGTACTTGATGGGCACGCATTCACCGGATGGACACGCGAATGGATGCCATGTGGGGCAGGGGGCTGCAAACAAGGAAGTTGAAGGGAAAATTAGAATGATGTTCAGAATATGGTAGTAAGGAACAGACACACAATACTCAGTTTTGCAGGAACAATTGTGTTTTGAGTTCCGTAAAAACCTAGAACCGTCTGAAATAGCAGACAAGGCAAGACCTTTTATTGCTTCCTAGTTGCAAAGCTTAGGCATTCTGAATCAATCTCATTATGACTTCAGACCATTTTAATTTCAGATAACCCCGTCGGATTTATCTACTTTCCGTTTCATTTAACTATAGTATACTCTGATTGAATCAAAACTGATACTTGCATCAATTTTGTATTTCAAATACTATACTTTGTATTCTTCTAACCCGTAACGTCAATCTATATGTACCCTCATATTGTAGTTGGATCAATGATCTACCCATGACCTACTCTCCCTTTCAGACTATACACATTCAGAATCAGAAAGAGAGTAACTCACTGGCTGCATCGGCTCCCCGTTTTCCATTGATTATATCCCGGATACTAAAAGAGTAAGCGGTTTGGATGGCGCACATTAACACTATTTGTCTCAACATTTCTCGTGATTACCTGCAATTCCATTTGGGATTTATTCGGATAAAAAACCGGAGAAGAAGAAGAAAGGATCGAAAGAAATTAGCAAAACACTGAGAAGAAGACGACGTGTAATATTGGAAAAGAAGTAGGAGGAGGACTCAAAAGTTGATAAATGGCGGACATGCACACCAATTCTTGGTGAAAAATTGAGTGACGAATTCAGCAGAAAAGTGGGATGACGGAGTAAGATATGTAAGCAAATGGGGAAGTTATGGAGGTATGCTGGAATATCTGAGAAGAAGAGGATGGAGTATATTCACGAGGGAATTCCCCCACTTTTGAATTCATTTTGATAACAAGGTGGGCGGAAATGGGGAGACTGTCCAGAGGGAAATTTCAGACATGGCAATGAATCAGATGTGTTTCTATGAATAGGAACTCCTCAGAGGTTTCGCAACTATGACGTTTCGTAACTATAATGTTTCGCAACTTTGAAACATTTCAAAGTGTCTTCAATCGGAGCGTCGCGGTTGCATCTTATCACTGAACCAAACTCATAAACTATTAGGACTTAAACAATCAGCTTCTCGTAAATGGATATTGGCTGGATAAGAGTCTAAAATAATCAACATTTTTAAATTCAGTCAACCTTAGTTCTAGATGTACAGCTTTCCTGGAAAAAATAAAGAGATAAATCTATGACGTAAATCGTAGTAAGTGATCTGCATGAAAAAAAGAAAGTTAGGAATAAGAAGAAGAAGTTGAGATAGGTGAAGGAAAGGGTGTAGGTGGTGACTAATTTGCGATGCAAATTGGAGCATCTCTAACATTCAAACGGCACTCCCTTCTCCGCCGCTTTCAGACACCTGACTTAGTTTCTAAACACTTTGTGGAAAAATATACGGAAAGGAAAATGATGAACTTCCGGATAAACGGAATCCGAAAATGAATGATTCCGTTGTTGACCAAAACAATCGGTGAGTTGTGAAAGTGCCCATTGATGTGGAAATTGAGAACGGAATCCGATTATATTTTCGTGGCACCTGGGTAATATTTAGTGGAAAGAGTTGAATGTGGGTTGAAAGTGGGAATTAAGAAATGAAATCATGAATGAGTTGGAGAGAAGGAGGTAGGTGGAGACTACAAGTCAATAGAATTTAGGAAAAATGTATTTTGATTCTTTCATGTTACCTGATACAAAAGGGAACGGAAACTCCACTGTTATCTCTATTATATTCCAGATTTCTGTTCTCTGTTCTTGAATTCGTAAAGAAAACGAAAAACACATACAATGCAGATCGAAAACCTTGTGAAAACTGAAGCACCTGCTATCTGATTGTGACAATAACATCTTCTTTTCCTTCCTTTTCTCTCCAAATTCGTCACAAGTTGAGAGTCATTCACAATTCGGAAAAATGAATTAGACGAGAACAAAAAAGAGGGAAAATGGAGTCATGAGTGGAAATAGGTAATAAAAGTGGTGAAATTTAATTATTATTATTCAAGTCTGGCTGGCGGAAAGAGTCACCAAAAGAAAGAGAGAGATGAGGAGATGAAAGTTAGTTTGATTTGTTTTTTTCAAGGAAAGACAAGTTTGATGAATTGGGAAAGTTCAAAGTTTGGAAGCTGGTTTCGAAAGTTTTTTGAAAATAAAGACTAAAAAATCAGAAATAATTTATACCATAGAATCTACAAAAGTTCCTAATTTGCTAAACGAAAGACGCTCCTGATTATATCTGGAAAAATAGAAGACCGCGGCCTCGTGGCTCTTTTTTTTCATTTTTATAGAATCTGAAATTCTGTAGGATGCTCTTATACGAGAAACATCTGGATGTTTAGCCATGTTCATTTCAGATGACTCAGAATTTTGAAGTTTTGTGCAACAACTGAAAGATGGTAATTGACTTAAATGCAATCACTTCCCACAGATCAACTTCTTCACATCATTTTGTTCGTCTTGAC
Source organism: Caenorhabditis remanei (assembly GCF_010183535.1). NCBI lineage: Eukaryota > Metazoa > Nematoda > Chromadorea > Rhabditida > Rhabditidae > Caenorhabditis > Caenorhabditis remanei. The sequence continues at coordinate 8,313,788 of NC_071332.1, forward strand.
TTATCTGGGTCAAATCAGAATGTATGCTAGAAGTCAAGGATGTCAAATAAATACTTCCAATTCGAATTTCCGTTTCCTTGGGACAGCTGATAACTTTTTTGATATGAATCATAGAGGGGGAGGAAAAAAATAAAAAACAAGACAAGAAACAAAAAATAAACTTTCGACGGCACAAAATGATCTGATCAAATAAAAAGAAGAGAGAAAAAATTAGATGAAATGAATGAAAGAAAGTGCGAAAAAGAGCATATATCTCTCTCTTCTCGTATCCTTTCTCTTCTGTATTATGATATATGGCATCATCAGAATCATCATCAAAAACGACGACTTCTTCATCTTCTTTCTTCTTCTCACATCTACACGTCCATCGGATATTAATATGAACATGTGCATATCTTTGCTCCGATGAGAGCTAGATATAAGAGAAAGAGGAGAAACCTTCATCTCTAATCAAATGAGTCCCATCGATTTGGTGTATATATCCAGGCTAGCAAGAGCTATTTGACGCGGAGGAAAGAAAATGAAAGAGCAAAAATAAGGGGAGGAAAGGTGAAAGGTTTGGTGGCCAGAGGTGGCGGTGGAGCCAAGATTTTATGGTCTTGACTGGCTCGTAAATTTAAGGAACCGATTCTCAATATGCAGACCCATTTCGTTAATATACAGAGTTTAGAGAACGAGAAGAAGTGAAAGTGTCCCCCGTTTCCAGTTCATGATCTTTGGGTCGTGAAGGTGATAATCGTGTTATGTGATGATGTCTGGTATACATATATGTATGTATACCTAGAAGTTGGATGGAAAGAATATGGAATATAAATGAATGAGGATGCTTGAAGAAAAAGAAAACAAATGGGCGACACGGAGAGACATGATAATAAAAACAAAAAGAAGAAGAAGTAAGGGAAGAAGTTGTTCAACAATTCTCGAATTCTCAGTGGAAATGGAAAGGAACGTACTTGGTGGGAGGAGTGGAATAAGAGAAGAAGCAGAAGCGACAATTGTTTTTCATTTCTGTTTTCTTTTTTATTTCAATTATTCGAATAAGTTCTAAGAGCACTATCGTGAACTTCAAAGATCGAGAGAAAAGGGATAATTGTAATTATATGAAATTGGATTATGAGGAAAAGAGAGGGTGGTAAGTTGATGATTTATGGCTCCTTAGCTGAGAGAAAGTAATTCTGAAACATAGATCAGAATTATTTTTGAACAAATTTAGAGCTACTAATGATAGAATGCTTCAAAATACAAGAAACTTTTAATAGAATCTGAGCATGAGACCCAACTTAAATGCAAAACTATAAGAAATTACTTGCTATGTTTGAGGAGAAAATGTTCTTTGAGCAGAACCTATTTCTACCTTTATTCTCTCTTCTTAAAAATGCAATGGAATCACCAAAAATCAGATATCGTCAGAATTCGAGGAGGGGAATCCCAACAAGGATCTTTTCAATAATTCATATTTAGAAGTTCGAAAACTAAATGTCACATCAGATTCCAAAAGCAGAGCCAATAGGAAGCGCATGAGGGGAGGAAAAAACAAAAAAAGAGAAAATAGCGAGTCAAAAATTTTATGAGACACTCATTTCCGAATGTTCAAAAAAAGTAAATCTGCGTCTCTCAGTCTCTGATAATCGGATATTAATATTTTTGGTTGGAAATATTAGAGAGACTTTCAGATTGAAAGTATGATTATGTTTCCTGTGAAGATCCCATAGGTTCTGAGAATTGCAGAAGGCATTCGGACAGTTCAATTCACTATAGTGTAGTTGGGAATGGAGCATCATGTTCCTGTCAAATTAGGATGACTTTTTTTCTGGACACCCGCTTCGTCACCTCAAAATTTGAATGTAATGAGACAGGCACTGTTCACAAAAAGAAAAGTGACGTGAAGAGGTGAAAAAAGCGATATATATTGGTTGGTCCCTCTCTTCTGAGACCCTTCTTGGGACGCAGACACGTGGAGCCCCCGCCGAATGTTAACTTCTTGTCGTCAATCACCCCTTTCTACGACTCCTAAAATCGAAGTCTCACTTTCCACACGACGTTTCGAAAACGAAACGAAATGCTCTGGGGCCGAGTGGCGAATTTATTCATTGCAAAATGAAACACACTCCGCCCCTTTCGCTTTTTCTTCACTCATCGTGCTTCTTTTTTGTGGTCACCAAGATCTCCAGATGAGGTGTCGTTGTTTCTAAAGCACAGAATATTGAAGAAGAAGAAAAGAAAGAAGGAAGGAGAAAGAGACCAATTCTATTTGGCTATAAATCTGGAATGAGCAGCTTTTCACCACCTACTCAGAGGACAATAAATATATTGCGAAGGAACTAAAAGAGGTCAACAAAAGGTTGAAGTGAGAGAAGGATGACGTGGCATGAAGAGGTGCTTTTCCAAGTATGAAAAAAAGGTATGAGTACAGGGATAATACTGTAAAGTTAATCAGCTTTTCCAATGGTTACCTTCATAGAAGTGTTGTAACATTCAATGTGTCTTCATCAGATGGATGGACTTGGATGGTGAGATTGTCTTAAAGTTTCTTGAATCGAGCAACTTATCGATGCCAGATTTACATGAAAAATGGTATTAAGAATAGGTATGATGCCAACTCGTGTAATCCGACGTTAAGTAGAGCATTGATCAAGAAACTCATGTTATCAAAAAGCCTAAATGACCAAAAGTCTGAAAATAGGAAATGGTCAAAAGTTGAGCTAAGGAGGCATACATTACTGAAGATGAAAAAGAAGATGTGGGAAGAGATAGAAGGAGAGAACCTCTTCAGAACGCCTACTCAAATAACTTATATTCGGAAAGATAGAAGATTGACCTACGGCCATTTTCAATGGGCTTAACGTCATAAATGTCCTTTAGGTAAAAGAAGTTTAAGAGAGGAACAATGAAGAGATTAGAGAAGAACAATAAGGTACAGTAATCCTGTTAAAGAGAACCTGCAGGTTCGCAGAATGGGATAACGTCATGATTTGCTTGAAAACTTATCGTTCTGTAGATTAAGCATCTAATTCGTTGATCAAATTTTGATCAGACTAAGGAGAAGACAAACTGGGAATGTTCTCTCTAACTTCACAAATAAACAATACTATAAATCAACTTGTCTTCTTCCACAACTTCAATAAATTACTCTCATATTCCATCACATCCCACTAAAACTTTCTGAGAAATAAGTTGACCTTCCAAAGACAACATTCATGAATATTTCATATCTTCAAGATATGAACTCATCCTTCTCATTCCTATCTAGTTCCGTTAAAACTTTAAAAAAGTTGGTTCTTTGGAATATTTTCATGAAGTTCAAAGTAGGGTTCGAAAAATTGAAAAAAGGAAGTAGATTTGAACTCTATGAAATCCATTGAATCTTCAGAATGGTAAGAGGAAATTAACTAGATTCAGAAGTTCTAAAGATCTGAAAAAGCTCGGTTCTATTCTAAAACTGTTTGTTTCCTCTCCACAACAAAAGTACCAAACATTGTCGTCAATACATGGATCGAAAAACCAACGATGGCATGTGTCGGACCGTAGAATGGCTGATGAAATGGCCATCTCGAAAATAACTTCTCGATGGATTCTAAGGAAACATTATATCAGTCTGGAAGAGTTGATTATCAACAGACCTCATATGCTCGTTTATTTATTCTCGGAATTAATTGATTCCTTATTAGTTTTTCTCTCAATTCTTGTGTCTTGTAGATATTATTCATCTGAGAAGACAAAATTGATTTAATCATTGTTAGAATCAGGAATTGTGGGAAGGAAGAAGTAATTATGTGTTCGTCTATGTCTGAAAAAGCTGGAAGAATTTGAATAATAACAATAATGACTTTAAAGGAAGAAAGCTCTGTTGTCACTTTAGTGAAAAAAAAGAAAAAAAGAGAAATCAAGACATTAGGAGATCAAAAATCAAAGTTGGTTACGGTTAGAGAAAAGTGCCAAAAATAAAGAAAAGAAGGCTCTTCCGTTTGTTCTTCTCTCAAACACACATCCACTACTAATCGCTATTGTGGTAAAAAAGAGAAAAGAGGCGGAGAGAGCTTTCGTTTCCTCTGACTCCGCCCATTTTCTTCAATGACATCACTAACATTTGTGGGCTTTTAGGCTTTTAGCACCTAGTCTTGAGTTGTAATTTCTTAACGATTAAAATTTCAATTTGGATCTGAAAGAAACGAGAAAAAGTGATTAAACTTTGAAAAGAATGGGAGAAATGATACTTTGTGGGGGCACATAGGACACATAAAAGTTGGATGGAAGTAGAGTGAGATGAGAGGTCAAGATCTAGAAGAGATGATGTAGAAGCCATTTTTAGAAGAAGAGAAAGATGAAAACACAATGCGACGCAGGGTTTCGCGTGTACAAAAAACAATATATTCAGATTTTTTGGTAGTTGGAAGACACTTCACTAATCCGTTTCCTGTGAACGTCTTCAGGTTGATAGGAACTTCAGACGACAGCTTTCTAATCTGAAAATCTGAAAAAAACTAGATTTGGGAAACTATTTATGAATAGTTTATACTCTTTTACATCAACGATTGCATGTGGTTGACAAGCTTCTTATCAGATCACAAAATGATTTCGCATGCAATCAAAAAAATGTTCCACCGACGCAAAAAGGGGGAGGAGAATGCGACAGATCAGTTACAAGACTTCGATAGGAGAAAGATGTAGAATATCAGAAATGTACAATCAATGCTTTACAGTAGAAATCGGAGACGGAACAATTTCGGCTCCTGTTAAAAATTCCCAGTGTCGGATTAAATTGCAGACTCTCTTCCAGCTAAAACCATAGTACAGTGGAAGTAGTACGAACTATTTAAGTTCAGAATTATGGGAATAGTAAGCAGCCATCACTTCCTCATAGACTATTTGTTTTCGAACACATCCCTACAAATCTATTTGTACACTTTTATTTTTTCCACTGCAAAATCAAAATGACTTCCAGAGGTGTAGTATACGAGTATACAGAGTACAAATTGCTGGTTTCGGATGAAAAATGGAGTCGTAAACGTCGTGAAGGGAAGGAAATAGTAGTGTGCAACCCCTGAATATACTTCTCAACCTCTGATTGGTTGCCTCGAAAGACGAGATGGAATCAAGGAAAATATATGTATACTGTAGGATTTTAGAATCTGAAAGTTTGAAACTTGAAGATATTAAATGAAAAGGTTAATTCGAATCAGGGTTTTCTGTGATTATTTTCAGTATGAGGATTACTGTAGTTGCCAATTTGCTTGCGACGACCAATCAGGAAACAGAACCTTCTGAATTTTCATAACCTCTGAGATTAAAGTGTTTGAACAATAAAACTCAGAAGTCTCGATTATAACCTTTTGATCTGAAGTTTGATCTACCATGATGTTTGAGCCTTCTTCTGTTGATTTCACTTTTATTTTTCCCTTTTTTTCAGCTCCAACTAACTGTGATACCCCATTTCTCCTTCACGTCATCCCAACCCTTCAATTATTTTTGAAGAGTTCAAGGCCTCTCGAAACGATTAAAAAGTTTGCAAAGAGCTTAAAAGTACTTAACTTCTCCTCCCCCACCTCCCTCTATGCATGATCTTTTCATTTTATTAGTGAACCGAAAGAATGAAAAAATAATTATTGTTTTTTTTCTCTTGTTTTTTTGATGATCAATAAAATGAATAGGTCCTCGTCATTTTTTGGTTGATGAGGTGCTGGGTGAGTCGACTCAAGAAAAGAAGAAGAAGTCGTCGCTCGAACGATTCAGAACAATGCGTAGCGTGGGGTGGCCATTGTCGAGCCGGGAGCAGAAAAAGTGAATTGACGACAAATTGCAAAAAGGAAAACGACAGGAAGAGGAGGATGGAAAAGTTGCTTCCAGGATTAGCATCAGGAAATCGGTTGTAAAAGAAAAAGAATGTGGAGAAAAGTTGACGAATTCGTTCCGTTACCAACCAAAATAGGTTCAAGGAAGTGTTTGAGAAGAAATGTTTGTGTATAAAAATTGTGTTACCGTATTCCTCTTAAAGAATTAATTAGTAGTAGTTCTGACCAATGTGAATGATTTGAAATGCTCAGAAAAAGAATGCGATAGTATGTGGGTTCTGGAAAAGAAATCCTACTTTCCATAGAGTCTCATCTTTAATTTTCTGTCGAATCTCCACGTTTTTCCGAAAATTCTAATAGTACAACACGCCGAAGAAATCTATCATTAGCAGGAAGACCTCATCCGGAAATATCTAGAAAAGACACGGCGATGTATACGTGACTATTTCAACTTCCTATTACTATGGGATAATTAATTTATTATTATAAGGAATACTCATAATCATGAGAAATTATGTGACGTCCTCAGAAAGAAAAAAGAAGTTGAGTTCATGTAAACTTCATTAAAACATACCGTACTCGTGCTGATTCTGCCAATTTTCTTTGTTCCTGTTATCAATTTTTCCTTTTTTGCATGAGATTACTCCCACCGGAATAGTGTTTTTCGTTCCCAAAAAGACAGTTAGTTTCTCGCAGAAACTACGAATTCCACTGAAATTCTCCGCATTGTAATTGGAGTCATAGATGAATTCCGGTTCAGGTGCTCTCCTAAATCAGTTTCGATTCGACGATCAAATACTGATAAGGGAAAAGAAGAAATGGGAAGGGAAGCACGTGAGCACTGAGCACTGGCACGAAGCTTCTCGACGTCAAGAAAACTAGAGAAGAGCCGTGGAATCGGAAGATTGATAAGAGGGCGAAGAAGTGGTATAAAAGGCGGCAGTGCGGGAAAGACGACAGCAATTCGCTCAACTTCTTGGAACAATGATGGTGAGTTCGTCCCTGTTAGGTCTTCTCGTTTGGATGAAGACAACGCTTGTTTTCATTTGAATCTTTCTCATTTTCAGAAGGTCTTTGTCCTTGCCGCACTCTGTGCTGTCACTCTTGCATTCGTCCCAATCGACCACAAATCCGCTCTCGAAACCCTCACCGGACAGGCTCTTGTTGACTACGTCAACTCTGCCCAATCCCTTTTCACCACCGAACATGTTGAGGTTTCTGAGGAGGTCATGAAGTCCCGTGTGATGGATGTCAAGTACGCTGCAGCTCACTCCGATGAAATCCGTGCCACCGAAGTCGACACTGTCCTCGATACCATCCCAGCTTCTTTCGATTCCCGTACCCACTGGTCTGAGTGCAAATCGATCAAGCTCATCCGTGATCAAGCCACCTGTGGATCCTGCTGGGCTTTCGGAGCTGCTGAGGTTATCTCTGACCGTACCTGCATTGAGACCAAGGGAGCTCAACAACCAATCATCTCCCCAGACGATCTCCTCTCCTGCTGTGGATCATCTTGCGGAAACGGATGTGAGGGAGGATACCCAATTCAAGCTCTCAGATGGTGGGACTCTAAGGGAGTTGTCACTGGAGGAGACTACCACGGAGCTGGATGCAAACCATACCCAATTGCTCCATGCACTTCCGGAAACTGCCCAGAATCCAAGACTCCATCTTGCTCATTGTCTTGCCAATCCGGATACACCACTGCCTACGCTAAGGACAAGCACTTCGGTAAGAAACTATTGCTTTCAGTATTCCAACCAATATTCACTTTTCAGGAACCTCCGCCTACGCTGTTGCCAGAAAGGTCGCTTCTATTCAAACTGAAATCATGACCAACGGACCAGTCGAAGCTGCCTTCACCGTCTACGAAGACTTCTACAAGTACAAGAGCGGAGTCTACAAGCATACCGCCGGAAAGGCCCTCGGAGGACACGCCATCAAGATCATAGGATGGGGAACTGAGAGTGGATCTCCATACTGGCTCGTTGCCAACTCATGGGGAAATAGCTGGGGAGAGAGCGGTTTCTTCAGAATCTTCCGTGGAGACGATCAATGCGGAATTGAATCTGCCGTCGTCGCCGGAAAAGCCAAGGTTTAAATTATCCTATTGTGTACACATTTCATGTAATTACAACAATTTGCAAAATAAAATTCATTTCAATGTATTAAAATGTTTGCTACAGTAAATTACAATCAGGCAAGACTAAATACATGCTAATGGGTGAGCGAAATAATAGGAGCAATGATCAGTTTTATAATTTGTTTGCTTCGGCGACAGTTGTACCGTTGAACCCTACAGTAACCGGCGCCAAATCATGGAATGTGATAACAACCTGCAACAAGAAAAGATTAATGAGAGGAAGTTGGGAGGGAGAATTGTTTGATTAACTACAATATTTTGTGACTTTTCAGCACAAACTCTTTTGAGATGGAAAGAGCACTAACCTTATCTTTTGGAAGACCGAGTTCTTTGCCACAGAAATCGGTGATCGCAGCGGTATGGCGAATGTTGTCGTCAGCGGAGACTGCTCCGATTGACTTTATCTGAAAAGTAAAAAGCTTTGTTAGACACTTCCCTTCTTTTCTTGAGTCCTACGGTAGTGAAACGCTTTGAAAACGTACCGAAATGACAGTAGCTGGATCATGAGTTGCTCCATGAACAAGACGAGCACCAGCGGCAACCTAGAAGAGAATGTTGTATTTGAAATAAGCTTAACATCAGTTTACCTCGACAGCGATTCGTTCTCTTGGTTTTCCCATCGAACGAGCCAAGAGATCAGTGAGACGAATCTGTAATCGTATGATTGATCCAACAGCCAATAATTTATTTCGCTTTCAGAAAAAGGCATTTATTTATAATTGTCCCTTCTATTAATCGCAACCAATACTTTCAAGAGTTCACAATGTTTTTCAATTATTACAAGTGGATCGATCAACATATTTTGAAATTTCCAGTTTGATTTCCTCCGAGTTTAAAGTTTATCAACAACTGACATCACTGTTTATTTTCTGAACTTTTAATATAAACCAAACCTCAAAATCAGTTGGAACTTGCTCGTTTGGTAGATTTGTGGCAACTCTGACCATCGGCATGTTTCGTTTCTAGAAATGAAAAGATTTTAGTACTCCGAAACTTAAATAAAACAGTATAACCTGCAAACGGAATGCGACAAACGTCGATATTCTGATAGTGTTAGACGCCCACATTGACAAAAACCGAAAAACCGGTTTTGAAGACGCTCTCACACAACGATGGAGTCAGGAAAAAAACGATTTTCCGCGAGGATACGGTTCTTTTCTGATGAAACTGCTTCGAATTTTAAAATGGAAAGTTTATCAATAAATAAAAGTTGAAAAATTGATGATCTTTGAAACAACGGGGAGCACTCATGCAAGAGAAATGTGCAACATGAGGAAAAATGGTAAAGTATCGTAACAAATACGAGAAGACCGTGTCAGATTTGGAGATTTTTCGAGGAATGAATTTAATCAGACTGTGCCAATGGATTCTTGACGACGAGGATAACGGAGTCTCCGCGGAGGAACATCTTTGAGATGAAGCGGTCCTTGGCCACAGACTTGGCCTTCTTCTTTCCTTTTCCGGTTTTTGGGACTTCTGTCCACATTTCCTTGACATTTTCGAGAACCATATTGCAGTGTCTGAAAATTATTGGTAGGTGAATGAAAAGAGGAGACAATGAGTCCAGTTTTTTCCAAAGTTTTCAGGGAAATAAGCTGTTTTGATATTAGCGAAAATATCCCGTCACAATTGTATGATTTAAGGTTAACCTTCATAAGAATAACTCTTATTTTTGTTAATACTCACCTGTCAAATGCTTTAACTCTGCCGAGAAGCTTCTTATTGTTTCTGCAGTTGATGAGTACTTGATGGTTGTTCTTGACCGAATTGGTGAGAATGGAGAGTGGTCCAACGTTGAACTCCTCATCCTCCTTGGCGGCGAGCTCTTCGGCTGTCATTTCCGAGCGTGGTTTAACTTGACTGAAAATGTAACGATTTTCATCAGAAGCACTAGCTTAAAGTATTCAAACTTACGATGTCATTGCTGGTTCTGTTTGTGAACGGATGTAATCTGAAAAATAATCGATTTTACGAAAAGATAGAAAATAGATAAAAAGCGAGTGGCAGGAAGAAACCAAAAAAAATTGTTTAAAGAATAGTCAAGTTGAGTATTTGGAATTGAATTTTCAAATGCGTTGAATTTTTGACAGATACAACATTATGGAAGCGGTATTTTGAAATTAGTGCTAAGTAAATAATCTGCTAGTACATACTAATACCTTTTTAAACAAAAAAAATGAAGAAAAAAAATGAGAGATGGCGGATAAACAGTAGAAAAACGACAAAATGGGAAGAGAGTAAGAATTCCATTCGAAAAAGACCGCGCTGCACGCACGCTTCGCGGCCGACGGCATAGCGTCCACACAAAACACGGTGGAACGCGTAAGTCGCACAATGTCCGCTGCTACCCTGAATGACCACTGACTGTCGAGCTGTTCAATTTAGCTTTGCGCTGGGGCGATAACGTGACCAATGAGGCTTTGCCGAGGTGCGTTTATTGCTGGTTGAAAACTTTTCCCAATTGCCCGCGATGACCCCTGAAACATGGGTGTTATACGCAATTTTTGAACGCCTCTAGGAGGCAGAAAAATGAAAGCTCATTGAAAAATCTGAAGAAGCTTTGAAAGTGTTGAAATTACTGAGAACAGCAACTCGAACGTTTTCCATAACTGAAAAATGAAAGGATTGCATACTTGAATAATGAATTATTGATGAAATTTTCTCTAATTGTTCGTCATACATAATCGTGGAAGTGGTACATAGTTCATAAGTGTTTAAGACGCATTCTCCGAGTCGATCGAGCATCGATCAACTGACCATAGGCACACGAAAAAAGTTGACCATCTCCGATTTTCCTATAATTTTGATCAAAGATAGTATCAAGTGTCTTCAGCAAATTGAGGTACTGTTTGGCCGGGTCCGTCACCTAGGTACCTAGGAAAATCAAAAAATCGATATTTTTCGAAAATTTTTCCTGAAGTAGTTAGGTATGAAATCTCAACGGGAAAGTATTGTAGACACTATTTTAAGCATTTTTTGTGTTCAGAAGAAAATTCCAGCTCAACACCTTCATTGTGAAAATTTTCAAAATGTGTGGAATTTTAGGGTTTTATTCATGAAATCGTTTTTATCTCGGCAGTGACCCGAGAAGACGAGGGTTTTTATTTGAAATTCGGAATCTACATAAAATTTGGTATTGGAAACATGCTGTCCCTACTCGTATCCCGAGGACCGAAGTACGGTTTTTGGGGGAAGAATGAGAAAAACTGGGATTTTAATTTTCGAGGTCCTCCGGTAAATCATTTTTGATGTTCCAAAATTACGGTTTTTTAAGTTTTTTTATTCAATCATGTCATTTTTCTTCTGTCCTGACACAATTTTTGATTATACCACGAAAAAATATTCGAAAAAATTGAATTTTTTGAAATTTTGAAATTTTTTTCTGAAATGAATTATTTGAACTGAAATATGAAGGATACCATTATAAAAGTAGGAGGATATGATTGAAACATAATTTAGGTTTATGAAACAACTGATTTCCATCATCGGGTCATCTGCAATTTACGTTTTCAAGATGAAATTCGGCGAAATGCTCAACTTGGGAAGTTGATGCAAAGGAACTTCATATTTGCAACGTTATTCGACTGAATACTGTGTTGAATCTGACAGGAAAAGTGAGAAAACGATAAAAATTTACTGGTATAGCAAGATTTTCAAAAAAAGGACTAAAAAGAACTTTTCTGACTTCCAAAAACAGGTCAAACCATTGAACATGTAAGAGTCTAATTTTGTCCTTTTTTTTTGAAAATCTTGCTATACCAGCAAATTTTTATCGTTTTCTCACTTTTCCTGTCAGATTCAACACAGTATTCAGTCGAATAACGTTGCAAGTATGAAGTTCCTTTGCATCAACTTCCCAAGTTGAGCATTTCGCCGAATTTCATCTTGAAAACGTAAATTGCAGATGACCCGATGATGGAAATCAGTTGTTTCATAAACCTAAATTATGTTTCAATCATATCCTCCTACTTTTATAATGGTATCCTTCATATTTCAGTTCAAATAATTCATTTCAGAAAAAAATTTCAAAATTTCAAAAAATTCAATTTTTTCGAATATTTTTTCGTGGTATAATCAAAAATTGTGTCGGGACAGAAGAAAAAAGACATGATTGAATAAAAAAACTTTAAAAACCGTAATTTTGGAACATCAAAAATGATTTACCGGAGGACCTCGAAAATTAAAATCCCAGTTTTTCTCATTCTTCCCCCAAAAACCGTACTTCGGTCCTCGGGATACGAGTAGGGACAGCATGTTTCCAATACCAAATTTTATGTAGATTCCGAATTTCAAATAAAAACCCTCGTCTTCTCGGGTCACTGCCGAGATAAAAACGATTTCATGAAAAAAACCCTAAAATTCCACACATTTTGAAAATTTTCACAATGAAGGTGTTGAGCTGGAATTTTCTTCTGAACACAAAAAATGCTTAAAATAGTGTCTACAATACTTTCCCGTTGAGATTTCATACCTAACTACTTCAGGAAAAATTTTCGAAAAATATCGATTTTTTGATTTTCCTAGGTACCTAGGTGACGAACCCGGCCAAAAAGTACCCCAATTTACTGAGAACACTTTATACTATCATTGATCAAAATTATAGGCAAATCGGAGATGGTCAACTTTTTTCGTGTGCCTACGGGTGATCGAACGAGTCAGAGAGTGCGTCTTAAAGTTTCAAATGAAGAAAACCCAATCACATTTATTCAATAAAATCGAACGAATACATCTGACAGTGAGGATTCTTGTATTGGAGCATCTCGCGACGATGGGATGTAATAAATAGGACAAAAATCGACGGGGCACCAGGGGAATCTGTACAAATACAATTAAAAAAGAGACGGGCGAAAATAAGTTAATCGGGGACCGGAAAGAAAAAGAACTTCGGGAAAAATGAAATCAATTATGGGTCAGATATCTTGGAGTTGCACTGAACTTGGCGTATCCTTTCACAACCTTATTGATAGCTTCAAGGAAATCTTTCTCAGTAGCAACCTTTCTTCTGGCACGAATAGCAAACATTCCAGCTTCAGTACACACTGAACGAATCTCGGCTCCGGTACTGTTGGGACAGAGGCGAGCGAGCAGGTCATAACGAATATCTCTTTCGACACTCATTTGTTTTGCGTGGATTTTGAGAATATGCGCACGTCCGGCAAGATCTGGAAGGGCGAATTCGACTTTACGATCGAGACGACCAGGTCTCATGAGAGCAGGATCAAGAGTATCTGGTCTGTTTGTAGCCATCAGCACCTGAAAGATTTTTCAGTTATTCAATAACTTTTTCTTTTTGAAACAGCTCAGTTCTGTCTTTGAAGGAACATAATTTTTGCTTTGTTCGATATTGTTACCAGATACTAACCTTGATATTTCCTCTTGGGTCGAATCCGTCGAGCTGATTAATCAATTCTAGCATAGTACGTTGAACTTCGTTGTCTCCTCCTTGTCCGTCATCGAAACGAGCTCCTCCTACAGCATCGATTTCATCGAAGAAGATAAGACAAGCTTTCTTGGTACGAGCCATTTCGAAAAGCTCACGAACCATACGCGCGCCTTCTCCAACGTATTTCTGGACAAGCTCGGACCCGATGACACGAATAAAGCAAGCATCCGTTCGGTTAGCAACAGCACGAGCACAAAGCGTCTTTCCAGTTCCCGGAGGACCGTACAGTAAGACTCCCTTTGGTGGCTCAATTCCGAGATTTACGTAACGCTCTGGATGAAGAAGTGGAGTCTCGACGACTTCACGAAGTTTTTCAATCTGATCTTTGCATCCTCCGACGTCTGAGTACGTCACATCTGGCTTTTCCTCAACCTGCATCATAGTAACAGTTGGATCGATTTTGGCTGGCAATGGAAGGTGAATCTGGTACTTGTTGCGATCGACTCCGACTCGCATTCCTTCCTAAAATTTAACATTTGAACCTGTGGTTTTTTTAGATAGCTCTTACCTCAATATCAGTAGGTGCTACGGAATCAGCAAGATCGACGACGAATTTAGCAAATTGTTTTACATTGATCAAGTATCTTGGATCATGTTTGTCGCTGGTAATAATTTTCGTACATCTGGCAACTTGAAGTGGTTGTTCTTGTTGCATCGCTTGCTTATCAGCAGCAATATCCCAGAGAGCTGGTGGAGCAAGTCCTGTGTCTGATTCTTTCACTCCAGAAAGCTCATTAACCTGAACACACACATTGAAATAAACTCAAAGAAAAAACGAAAATTACCTTTTTCAAACAATTTTCGATGTCTGTGTCCAACTGTTTCAGCTGCTCGGCATACGGGCCTTGTCCGTATCTCTTCAAAACAGCAATATCTCCTTCATCGAGTGCTGAATTAAATTAAATTAATAGAGTTCGTACGTGTTCAAACACAAACCTTGGAAAGTCTTCTCCTCTTCGGTGGTCTCTCCCTTCTTGGTTTTACGCATATCATCTCCAAGGTGATCCGGCATTTTCTAGAGAAAATCGAAATTAGGATGTGAAGAATGAAAATTTGCAGCGAAAAGAAAGCTGAAAATGCAATGTGCTTTTAAAATTTTTGATGATTTTCCAATGTTTTCGGACGCGTCGCGTGTCTTTTTCGGAGGAGCGTGCTTGCGATTCCGGCGGGAAAGTACAAATTTTGAATTCAGAATTCTTTGCAAGTTTGAGTTTTCTGGGTTTTTTTGTTTTTTTACAAAAACCATTTTCCAATAAACTCAAAACAATGCTCCATAAAAATAATGACAGTGCGAAAAATTTATTTGTTTCAGAAATTTGAGTAAACAGGCAATTGTAGCTCGTTTTCCAGCAGGACCTGTAATTTATAGCACAAAATGCACGGTCTCCCACAGAGGCCTTCTCAAAGTACTGTTCGCAGTGCATTGAGAGGGCCTCTGTGGGAGGCCGTGAAAATGTTGTTCAGAAAATCGGATCTGATCTTTTTTGGATCCAAAAACTTAGGATTTCTGAAATTGGAATCTATTCCTTGAAAGTTCATTAAAAAAAGCGAAATTTACGTAATTTCTGAAAATAGAGGAAATCTTTATCAAAATCAGATCTTTAAAATTTATTCATAGCCAACATCAATATGAGTTTGCCTGACACATAAAATAAAAACGGTTGACCTATAAAGCAAGACACCGGTAAACCCGTGGTCAAATGGGCAACGAATAGCCAACAAATGGAGGAAAAGGAATTTTAAAAAATGGGAAGAGAAAAAAACAAAACCGCATGAGTTTCAAGTACCGTCTAACCATCTATCACAAAAGGAAACAATAAAAACAATTGCAAATAAAAATGAAAAGTTAATGACTGAGAATAGGAACCGGGTGAGCTTCCGTGTTGAAAACCCATTTTTCAAGAGATATCAGTGAATCATCAGCGAATGTCAAGTAGGCATACTTCAGGAATTCAGCAAGGAAGAACGATTGCATCACATCATCACGACCCTGAATAAAAGAAATTTGAAAAACGCAAAAGATCGAATGAAACTCACAGATTTAGGATTGTATACATTCTGTAGTCCAGTGAATCCACTGTCAACTCTACAGTACTTCTCAACTGCTTGCACTGCATCCCAAACCCAATCTCTGTACATTGTCTTTCCGGTTAATCTCCATAAATAAAACCATCCTTCAATGACTTCTGGTCTCTGAATATATCCATTCTCCGAGTGTTTACTCGTTGCTTCATCGTTATCATTGAAATAAAACATCTCCGGACCAATATGAGTTTCAGTGCGAATGTAGCTCTCATGACAAGTTTTAGCCAGTTCCTCTGCCAACGTCATGATTCTTGATTTCTCTTCTTCGGTGTCTTCATTGATTGCTTGAAGAGCGAACATTCCAGGAACGAAACATGCGAGATGTCCCATTTTATGTTGAGGCTGCATGTTATTCAACTCAACAGTGTAGGTCAATTTCGATTGTTTCGACACCTTGATCATGCTGAAATATTAAAACTTTAGTTTGAAATAAGCCTTGTTCTAAATATCTTACTGTTTCTGAATAGCATCACTGACATCCCAATACATATTCTTCGCCTGCCTATCCGTGTAATTCGATTGAACATAACTCTTGATCAAATACTCATAAAATGAATCTCCTAATGCTCCAAGTGACATATGACTTCCAGTGAATCTTCCAGTATCCGGACTAATATAATTCGAGTACAATCCATTTGGTTTCTCTGCCTTCTCGAGTGCATCTCTCACTTTCTTCACCTTCTTCTCGAAGATTGGAGCTTGAGCAATCCGACTGAGGTAAAGAAATTCAAGATGAAGACTTCCAACTTCCGATAGAATCGATTGTCCTCCATTCGCCCATCCATAGTTACTCGCGTGTTTCGAAGCAACATCCAAATTACTTTTTGGAATTCCAGACGGTGTGTTGAATGCAGGTAGAAGAGCTTCTCCGACCTCTCGTGCCTTCTCTCTGAAATTCAGCACATATCCACAGTAATCCAGTGTCTCAATAAACTTACATATAAAATGGTTCCTGTGTCAGTGCATACAATGAGAGAAGTCCTCCAAGGAATCTGATTGTTGTTTCGAAAACCGAAAGAGTTGATGTTGATTTAGCCATCGAGAAGTTCTTCTCAATATAATCTCTGGCCTCTTTGTATTGTTCTTTCAAATCCATAATATACAAAGTGTCAGCTGCATCAACAATCGTTGCTGGCATCTGACTTCCTCCGAATATATTCTGTGAGTTCGGTGTCTTGGCCACTGGTTTCAACTCATTGGCTCCCCATGAATAGTTCTTATATCCTTGCCACGCGTGAATCATCATTTCTTTCACTTTTTGACGACGGAGATCTGAAATTTCAAAGCGTTCACTTAGAGTGAGAACAATTAAATACACACCATTTTCCTCATCCTTATCCTCATAATGAATCTTTCCAATCAACTTCTCAAGTCCTTCTGAAGATTGAATTGGTGCTTTTCCAACTCCAGTCTCTTCTGTACTTGTCTTCTCTTCCACTTTCTCAACTTGTGGTTTCGGATCAACTCTCGCTGGTCTCAACTTCTCAATCTTTTCTTGGCTAACCACCCTTTCTACTTCTCCAACTGATTTCGAATGGATCACACGTGCTATCTCTGGCTCTTTCTGCTCTGCAATATGTCGGTTTGCTACATCACGAACAGCCAGACGTCCTCCTCCACGTGGTCGATCACCAACAACTACAGTATTGTGTGCTTCTGAAGACGTTGTTGAGAAGTAGGAGACGATGCAAAGAAGGAAAATGAAACAGGCGGCGACGACGGCAAGCGCCTGCTTGTTGAATCGAACTGTTTTCATTTCATGCGTCTGAAATTAATAGGATTATTGAGGGGAAAGTGGAGAGAAAAAAGAAGAGAAGAGAGTTTTTTCTGAAATATGCACCAAACTACATTTTGAAAATCAGTTTGGTGATCTGTTGGGCGTCTTCTGTTTGCAAGTAACTGGACTTTCAGAAAAAAACTTATATTCAAGCCAAAAAAATTCACGTCAACAAAATACATTTTTCTATAGAATTGCCAAAAGTTCAAAAGTCAAATCCGCTTGTTTTGAAACACTCTCCACCAAAAAAGTGATTCGAACAGAATTCCAAAAAAAGTGAAAATCACATAAAATATGTCAAAAATTGCAAGTATGTATCTATCATAATATGACGATGATGGCTTATGTGATAGATGGGTTTTTGTTTGATTCTCCCTTGAGAATTGTATGAAAACGCAAAAGTCCATTTGTAGAAGTCAAATATCGAACTACTATGGGGAGGAGGAGTGTGACGTGGTTTTGATGATAAAATGATAAAATGAGAAGAAGGGAATTGATAAGAAAAGAGAGGGAAATTAGGTAGAAAAGGAATAAGAAAGAGAGAAATGAAGTGAATGAGTTTGCACTGTTAGACAGGTGTGTACTTGGAACACAGATCAAATTTCTCCTGTTCTTTCTTTCTATTTTTCTATTTCTCTGCTCAAGCGTAGATGGGAAGAAGGGATAAACCGTGGGATTTAGAGGAAGCCCGTTGAGGTGGAAGAAGCCCGGAAACTGAACAGCTGGAAGAGGAAAAGGACATGAAAAGGGTCAGATGTTTCAATCAAAATGGAACTTTGTCTTCAGAAAAAGAAAAAGAGAATAAGAAAAAGAAACAAGACGAATTACGGAAGAAATTGGGGGAAATGGGAGGAGTAGGAGGGCAAGAAGGAGAAGAAAAAAAGAGAAAACGAATATATTCGAGAGAGAAATAGAGATGTCGAAAGATAGGATAGAAACCGAAATCGAATTGAAATCGAAGGAATTGGTCTCGAGAATTGAGGGCAAACCTAAACTGAATTTCCAATCCACTCCCCTCTCCGGATTCATACTTTTTCTCGCTTTTTTCGTATTGGAATTTTTGGAAACACATTTTTTCTCACTTTATTGAATGGGAAAGTTTGACTTACTTGTGATTTTTGATGTAAGGAAAAATATGAGATACACGTAGGAAAAGAAAGGAAGGACTGGAATTTCCAGTGTGATGGAACATTCTTGATTCTGTTCCACGTAAGAGGTCACGTAGGAATTTTTTGAGAGGAATTCGAGAAAGAGGTAACCTGAAACCACACTCCAAATGTCAAAGTAGTGGTTCAAAATGTCTTTTTTTTGAGTGTCTGCCGTAGTGTTAGGGGTTTTGAAGTTTATACAAACATCTAAAAATGTGAAACTCTTATTAATTACAGCTAATTCGCAGTGCTGATTAAAAGGATACCATTTAAAAACAGAACAAAGCCCCTATATACAGTGGTTACTGGAGAAAAAACTATCACTGTAGAAAGGAAGTTCTTGAATTTTACAGTACTCATCAATAAAAGTGAGACAAACGAAATTTCTAGACACCAGGAGTGCTTGACAGATGACTGTATTCACATTTCATCTTGCCCCTCTCAAGAAATTCGAATTCAGTTAAAAAACGTAAACAAAATTCGGAATTTCAGACAGCGAAGAAAACAAATTCTAATTATAACCAGAGTCCCACAAAACAAGAAGAACACTGTTTCTCAAAAAGAAGTAATTTTGAGCGGAAATCTGAGAAAAACAAACAACAAATTTTGGACAGTGTGTTGATCTTGAAATTACAAACTCTCAGAAACAGCAGTCACTGTTTGTTTTCTAACTCAACAGAAAGGTTCTCAATGTAATAAGAATTGATCCCCAACCGTAGATTTCTCGAATTGCCCTAAAAACTTTGTGGCCGTAAAACCAACTCAACCGGAACCGAAAAACAATAAAAAACAAACTAGGTATTTATGTATGTCGGCCCGCCGACCCGTATACTGGCCCATCCTTTTCAATAATTACACGTTATTCATGATCTAGACAAGCGGTGGTCAGACAGAAAACGTTTATGCCGTCCTCTCCGCCCTTCCTCATTATTATCTGGTTTTCCGGAAAAAGATCACGAGAGAATTAGTGTGTGGATATGATGACATACATATGTTGTATACACTGACAAGTACGTTCTAAAGTGATCAATCAAATAAGAGGTCAGATAAAAAAGAGAAGAGAGATACCGTCTTCAGATGTTTTTCTCAACAACATTCAGAAATTCCGAATTCTTTCAAAAAACCAATCTCGTCAAGAAGTTGACACCAAATCTACAAATGGCCTCTTCCAAAAAAGGGCGTGGTATTTACATTAGACCTTCTTCCCTTCGTTTCTTTCCGCTTCTCTTTTCGATTTATAGTCGTGTCATAGAAATTTTATGGTAATGGGTTTGAGGTCGTAGTTGGACGGAGAGGGACTAATAATAAAACATCAAGAAGAATTGAGGAAATAAGATCTTGAGAAGAAGAGCAGGTGGATGAGAAGGGATGATGATGCTTCATTTGATTGGTGATGATGATGAGTTTTTGGGTTACGAAGAGGTCTCGGGAGCAAAATTTATACAGTTAGGATATTTTCTTATAGATATTTGTAGGCTGATTTCGATTATAAGTTGAAGAAAGTTGAAGAAAACTGTAATATCTAGAATTTAAAACTCTCAGATTTTGGATTTATCTAGATTTAATTTGAATTTTTGAAACTCTATGCCAGGAAGTTCTAAACTTTTAAAGTCTTCTTGAGAGTTTCCAAAACAATTTTTTTTGCTATAATTCTAAAAATCTAGTTAAAAATTCGATCCATCACAGATTAATCTATTTGATAATAAGATAACCTTCAGCTTCTTCTAAGTCTTCTTTAAATCTAAATTAAAAGTTTAGTGAATTACAAATGAACTCTCTATATTAGTAAATCTAGTCGTCTGGAAAACTTTCTCCAGAAAAGGAAGACCTAAAAATGTAGTAATCCGAGAATTGGGGAAATTGAAGAAAAGAAAGAGAACCTCAAGAGTTAGATGACTCGCAATTAACTCGATTTAATCAGTTTTCTTCGTCACCTTCTGTTTGTTCCAGACAAACAAAAAGAGAGTTAATCGACGAAGCTGGTCAAAAAAAGAAATCTAGAATTCGAGTTTTTTTGTATTCATTTTTTTCTATGAATAGGCAGAAAAGCAAAACTATTTGCTTGAAAAGAGAGTGGAACACACGAACACAATGAGAGCAATTCAAATATGGGATTCGTCAGAATTCGTTACTTTTCTTCTTTCTGCAGAATGCCACGTGTTCAAGTTTCTCTAAATAAAAGAGCACTAAAAAAGGAGAAATAGAGACAATGGAAGACAAAAAGTAAACAATAGAAAGCATTGAGAGGACAGCAAAAAGCTCTCATAGTTAGAGTAAAGTCAAAAATGGCGATGCAATGTGGACAAGAGCATTGTGATGAGCCAACAATGAAAAATAGGAGGAGTGGGCGGAGTCTTCATGGAGATCCGATTGAGCCATTTGTGCTAATGAGCGAAACATTTGTTGAGGAGAAGAAGGAAAAGCCGGGGTTTAACGAGGTCCGTCTAACCGAGTAAGAGGGGAAAAAGGACAAAAAATTTGCATAGAATGTTGGTTTATATAAGTTGTTAGGAAAAGAGGATTTGGAAAATAAGTCGAATTTCTGTTGAGGATTTGATGGGGGATTCAGGGTTTAAAATAGGATGAAGTAAGAGGGAATAAGAACGAATTCGTATGTTTAGTTATTTATCTGGTGGCTCGACAATTGTATTCTTTGACTTCATAGAGAAGACTGAATCTGAATCTGGTTTACTCAGAAAAATAATGGGAAACCTATCAAAAGATTGTAGTTATAATGGGATTGAGAAAAGAATAAAAACAAAAATTAATTCTCTAAAAAGTACATTTTCAATCTAAAAATCAAGCTTCAGTGTGCCCTCGTAACGAGAGAAATAGAGAAGAGAGTCTGGGGGAAAAGTTTAATCAAAAGAACCTTTCCGTCCCGTTTATCAACACATTTCATCTTCTTTTTCCTTCTTCCCATTAACCTTTTTTTCTTCTTTCCCTCTCTATTTTATTGTAAAAACGAAAGAAAAACACTTGATGATGGAATAGAATGTTAAAATTGGAATAAAGAACTAAAAACGGAGAAGAAAGAGAGACAAATCGGGGAAGAGACGCAGAGTTCTGTGGCGTGGCAACCAAAACTAAAAAGTGATTCATAACGAAACACACACTGCATGTGGTTGAAAGTTCATAGGCAACGTTGTATGTGCTCTGTTGAACTTTTGATATAGATGCAAAAATTTAGGAGAAAATGAGAAAAGATTCGAAATTGAAATGTTGTTGGGAAGTAGAAAGTCATCGTAGTGTTTGGACGACGTTCCTTGTAAAAATTCCTTTTTTTCAAGTTTTCAAACTGAAAAGATTCAAATTTCTGAGCAAAACAAAGAGACACATTATCTGATTTTCACTCTCAAAGAACACTTTCCATTCAATTTACTCTCCATATTCTACAGTACCACTTCACATAACAATACATCCAGTAGTCTCTTTGATGTTTCCCGTCTTTTCAAACCAAAAAAAGAAAGAGAATTCGAAATCTGCTGGTCCTCTGGAAAAATGTCGTCAGAATGAAAAATCAGTTTCCAAATCAAATTTCGGAGGATTCTGCGCCGAAAAGATGTCTTCTTTGACTTCAACTTGGAACGGAAATGCTCGAGGGCGCCGGAAGTTGTCCCTTTTCTCAGTTTACAATGAATATTTGAAGAAGCTGAAGATGAAAAACGAAGAAGAAACTCCACTGCCACGTCGTCAAAGATGGGTAGGAGAGAGAGGGAAAGATGAGAAGAGAAAAGTTATGAGTCCAAACCATAACAATAAACGGAAAGGATGGCGAGAGGTTTCACCACACTCCTTCCAAAATGACACAAATCCGTGTACAAACAAACACGAGAATGTGTCCGCGAGCAGTGCGACTGTGCGCGCGGAACACCCTACATACACGGTATCATCAAAAGTGCCGAACAATCAAATTTCTCAAACAAATTCATTGGAATTCGCCTCAGATATAAATAAACACATACTTATAAATAAACAAAATAGGGTTTCGAGATTGTATCAAATGAAAAAAGAAACGGGATGATGAAGTAAAAATAAAAACAAATAACGGTTGTGAGATGCTTGAAGACGAATTCTCCGGTGTTCTTATCGTCGGATTCTTGGTGGGGAACTGCTTTCCTTTCGGTACTTCCTTCCAACATCTCGGTTCCTATTTTTTTCCTGTAAAATATAATTTAAATTCAAGGTAGGGTAGGCTTATGATCTCACCTTGCGATCTCGACTGCGCGATCTTGTTCTCTTCCGTCTGTCTCGTTTATCATCTTTCCGTCTGTCGCCACGATCTCCACGTTCACCACGATCCCTGTCACGGTCTCGACGATCAGCTTTACCGTCTCGTTCATAGGACCTTTTTCTTCTTCTGTCCTTCTCTTTCTTGTCGCGATCTCCACCAACTCTTCGATCTCTTTCTCCTGACTTCCTATCTGGCGATTCTTTTTTGTTGATATTTTCATTTAACACTTCAATTTTATCGTCATCTGGAGCCATCTTTTCCAACTTCTCAGCTATTTCTTTCGCTTTCACAGCTGCCTTTTCTGCATTCTTCGCATTTCTCAGAGAGTCCAGCTCTGCTTTGATTCGTGGCCAGTTCGGAAATCGTTTTCTTGCATACAGACCAACGAGTTGAAGAGCAATGGCTTCCACATCTCGATCAGAAGTGTCAAACGCTTCGAACCAATGAAACGGAGTTGAAGGAAGAGCAATTGGATCTTCGACGGTCCTGGCGGCTAAGAAGATGCAAGCACACGCAATTGTTTCGGGACTATAACGCATGAAAATATCTGTACGAAGTCCATCATTCATATAATTCCATGACCGTTGTAGAATGTCAGGTCGAGATTGCGTTATTCCAAGAGTGTGACCGTAAGCAACAATCAATCTATGAGGATGTTTGACATGGACTACGAATCCAAGCGTGGCGAGTATTCTTCTTTCCGAATTGATCATCTGAAAACTGAATGACTTAGAAAGGTGGACCCATCATGAAATGAAAAATTAGTTCGGTCGCAATCATCTAAAATCATAACGAAATTTTATATAGTGTAATGAGAAACTTACATGTTGCTTGGTGTTGATATAGTTCGTATCGATTACCGGAGGCTTCATACCACGTGTTGTCTCTCTGAAATTGAAAACAATTAATCCTACCTAAGCGGTTAAGCGAATTCATGTTACAACCGATTGAAACTACTGAAATTTATACGGAAAAGAATAGCAAAGAACTACAGATTATACCGCGCAAGGAGCCGCAGGATGAGCTGAACGTGTGAGCCGATAGATTAATGATCTAACCCTATTTCATGCTGCTTCAGGAACGGAGCGGAGATGAAGTTGCTATGATTGATTACAGGCGATACAAAACGTGAGTTTTCACATTTGGTAGATTTTATTCCGCAAAAACGAGATTCACTAGCGTTCTAGAAATACGAGATTTCTCACAAAAAATCTCCGTTCCTCTGCATGAGCACTGAATGATACTGAAAGAACGCTTTGAAGTTATGATGATGAATATCAAATTGATAAAAAAAAAAGATATCGATAGCTCACACGTTGCATAGCTCACCTGGATCCTGCTAGATGATGAAGGCAGGCAAGAATAAACTTCTCTCACATTCAGCCATAGCATCGAAGTATAGATGGTCCATGTTTGGCTTCGAGCCGCCTGCGATAAGTTAGGATTAGAAATTGGTTTTTTGAGGAAAGGGGGGCAAAAAAAGCCAGGAGCATGATTTTTGAAAGTTATATAGTAACTTGATAACGAGGTAATAATATTTTTAGCTTCCAATATAGCATTTTGTAATTATTTTTCGGTCGTAACATGAATTCGCATTAATAAATAGCAGACGTCACAAAATTTAGCTAGCTAATAAATATCTAGCTAGTTGGTGGGGGTTGCGTTTCAGATACTTACTTGTTGATTTCTTGTCCACTTTGTTGCAATCGATGCAACCGTTCGAGGCGATGAAATACATTGTAAACCTCACGTGGTCGCCGTGGTTCCTCTTCAATCTTTGAAGCGAGAAGAAGACAAGCTTGGACAGCATGCTAAAAAAAAATTAATTTCATCTGAACTATTCTCTGAACATTCACAAACCTCGAAATGGTACCTAACAAAACTCTTCTGATAGAAATAGCGCTGAAACAAAATTTGCCCTGTGGCAGCAGCTGTTTGAGGAAGTTTCAGTAAAATGGCACCTTGTTGGATCAGTTCACAGCCCAAATATCGAATCTCCTGAAAATTTTTTATTAATTTCAAAACTTGATTAATTAGAACATACCGCTTCTAACTCTTTGGAAAGACCATCCACTAGCGATGGCGGATTATCGATCTTCAACCGTGACTCCTCATCTAACGTCATTAACCATTTATCGCAATTGATATCTACCCTGAAAAAACTAGTCATTAGAGAGAGAAAATCATTTTGATCAAACTGACTTGGAGTAAATGGGTCGCTTTCCGAAAGAGCTTGGAGTAATTTCAGGGTTTTCCATTTGCTTGTAAGTTGATTCGAACTTTTCTTCCTCTTCCTTCTTCGTCTCACCATTACCATTCTGTTCTTTTGGCTGAAAATCATTATTTTTAACAAAAAAAACAATAAAATCAAAACTTACTCTAACAATCGGGCGAATCATTGTCTGAAGCTTGGCCTCCGCCAGTTTTCTCATCTCTTGTATACTCGCCATTTGATTAAGAATAATTACGTGCCCAAGTTATAGCTGGAACTATTTCGAAATTGTACTCGATAGCAATACAACGTTTCTAGAAAGGAAAGAAGACTGATAACCGAGAGAAGTTGCAGTTAGCAAGAAAAAACTCGTTCGAAAACAGAGACTCACGCGTAGCGGCGCCGCGTTGCGGTTATGAGGCAGTGTGTAAAGTGAGAGACGCAGACATGTTCACTATGACGCAAATCTTCACAGATCGGATGTGGATGTTTTTCGTGAGTTGGAGCTCACGTAAAAAAGAATAATGCTTCCGGAAAAGCTGAAAATAATACATTGGGAAAGTTGAAAAGTTAACGTGAGAAAATCATTACAAAAATATTCTGAAAAGTCGTTTATTCCATAACAATTATTGCTTCACAATGAGTGAATTCACTACAAAATCTGTGAAACAAGCGGAAACTCTGGTCACCGGAGACTTCAAGTCACTTGGTCCAGCTCCACATTACGAAGGTGATGAGATTATTGTGATGAGATGTGCCGAGACGATCGATGAGATCTTCAGTGATTGGACAGTTCGCTCGAATCTCAGTGAAAACAGTTATCAGCCGTTTGACTTGGTATTCAGATTTAGGGGAAGAGGATAAACTAAATGAAATCTTTAGAATACTCCAATCGAACTTCCTCGTCGTTCGGCCATGCTCAAATCTTATTCTCAAGATCCACCAATAACTGAAACTGGAAAGATCGCCTCTAAAATGATGGCAAGAGAGCTATCA
This sequence comes from Caenorhabditis remanei, assembly GCF_010183535.1. NCBI lineage: Eukaryota > Metazoa > Nematoda > Chromadorea > Rhabditida > Rhabditidae > Caenorhabditis > Caenorhabditis remanei. The sequence goes on from NC_071332.1 coordinate 8,339,615, forward strand.
GATCGTCATGCCATTCCATCTGTCATCTTCTGTTCTCCAGATTTTGCTTCTGTTGAGACCGCCCATTTGATCAAATCTTACATTGGTGACAAGTGTGGAAAGATTCAAATCGAACCAGAACTCTCGACACTTCACAAAGCTTCTCATGTCTTCTTCGGTCCTGCTCATTTCAAATCTTTAGGATACAGTATTGATAGTAAAGAACCGTTGCGTGCAGTGGTAGGTTTTAGAATTCATATTTTGTTTAAAAAAAGGAGGAATTTCAGTCTGATGGAGTTGCTCTGTCTGATCTTGTGAGCCGAGTGAAAAGAGCATTCTATGAGTTGACATCCAAAGTAGAGAATGGTAATAAATTACATAAAATTAGAGAAGAATGAACTGTTTTCAGCTTTAATCATCGTGGACCCACTCTCAATGATGATCATTTCCTCCCTCTTCTACTCAATCAAAATGGTAAGTTCAGTGGAACTCGAACGTCTTCGAAGCCTCTCTTCGTTCCCATCACTCTCCAATTTCACTTGTTTCCGTGTTGGTGCAAATACTGGAATGGTAAGCGCTTTCTGATATCCACTTCTTTAAGAAATCTGAATTCAATTCAGAAGATGTACGACTTGACGAGTACTAGTCTTCGTCCACTCACTTTCACAGGATTCTCTAATGAAATTGATATGGATATGGTTCCGGCGGTGCCAGAATAAGGGGGAAAATGGATGAAGAAGAAAAGGAAGAAGGATAATACTATAGTTTCATGAAAATTTCCCTTTGATCGAAAAATAAAAGGCGAAGAATTCAAAAAAAAAGTTTTATTTCCTTCACGAGTTTATTTATTCATCAGGGTTAAATGTATCGACTAATTGAATCAAGAAATCAGAGAATGTGCTTCACATGATACTGCAAACTTTAGTTTTCAATTTGTTATCTGCTCGAATATCTTCGCATTTGCATCTCGATTTATCGCGAGTTTCTCTTCTTCCCTTAACAGAATGCGAATGAACAGAAGATGACGTCTGGAAAAATTCAGATGAGAAAAAAAAAGAAATTCAATATTCTATGATTACCACTGAAGAGCCTGCCATGCTCGATCGTTTCTTCTCGTCTTTCGATTCTCTTTCTCCAAGAAGTCGACGTGTTGTCACGGGTTTTGCAGTCTGAAAAAAGTTTATTTCATTTCTAAAATGGGAGGAGATTCGGATCCCCAAAAACCATCTACTCGCAATGTCTCTAACATTCCAAAAATTCCAAAAGTAACCGGCGCTGCTTCCACAAAAGTAAGAGTTAGATCATAAACTCCTTCAATCCAGTCTGTTTTCAGATCACTCTAATATTCTCTGGAGCATTCATCATTGGACAATACGTGGCACATAAAGGAGCCGACTACTTGGAACATTACTATGATTTCCGTGGTTCTACTGATCCCGATGATTAATAAAATCTAAACTTCATTACCACTGTTCTGTCTTCATAACTACTCATTGAAGAGTTTGAATCTTCTTTTGCCAAATTCTTCTTTGGTTTCACGGCATCTCCAACTTCTGAAGGTTCAGCAGACGGGAGGGAAGCACGATCTTCTTGTGGAATCTGAAAAACGAGGCTCATTTCCAATGAAAAAGTGAAAAACTTCAACGCACGCTATCGGACGGCATTTCGGAGAAGGTGATGTTGTTATCGCCGTGACTGACCACCGACTCGTTGTCAACTAGAGATGTTGCTTGACTCGCACGATCCTCCTCTTTTACTTCATCTTTCTTTTTCTCTTCGTTTTCTTTTCTCTCTTCTTCTTCCTCTTGCGCACGTGCTTCTGCTCGAATCCGGTTGACTTCTTTCAGTTCACTTGAAGTCGGTCGGGGAGTTTCATTCTCGAAATCTTTCGAAATTTCAGAACGACTCGCAGCAAGATCGGAAGAGCTTAAACGACTGTGCAGAGTTATTTTACTCTCAGTCTTTCTAGGCTTCCGAACATCCTGAGTATGAGTATCAGACCAAGTTGGGGGACGATTATTCTCATCTTGCATATTTCTGAAAATCAAAATGAGAGTTACAGAAGTTATTTGATGAAGGAGTGAACATATTCTGCTCTGTTTAGCCATCTTTTTATCTAGATTTTACTTTTGTTTACTATCCCTTTCATGGCCTGAACTACAGAAAATACTTAGGAATTCTCAAAGAGCATGTTTTCTAATTTATTCAGTCCTAAAAGTTCCCCGGTCCCGTTTTCTTACAAATCAAGAGCCTCCGATGATTTTGAAGTGACTTCAATTGTATGTGCAATAGTCTTATTGAGTTCCAATTGTGACCCAGATAAACTGCCACGTCGAGAACTGGAGCTATCGATGGATTCTCTGAAATGATGTAGCATTACAAACAGAATGATATGAAGACAAAGTTGTTTCCCATCTCTTTTTATGACGATGATGGTAGGTGGAACAAGTCACGCAAGGAATGCATAATGTGCATGTGTATGTGTGTGTATGCATGTATTTCATACTGAGACATTTATATATGAATCCGTTAATGTTCGTGTCATCAAACAAATTTGTTCGATTGCTTACGTGCTTCCGGTAACAACAATCTTTGGTTATTCTATGCATTTTCAGGTGAATCACAGATTGGATTATGATCTATTTCAAGAAAAGAAACATGCTCACATACCAAAGAATATTCCAGAATTTTCCAGAGACTCACCCTAAACTCATTCGACTGAGAGCACTGGATCGATGTCCTTCATTATCCTCATCCAACATCTCATCTGCTTCTTTCTTCTCCGTCACCATTTTCTTTCTCAATGGTTCATTCTTCTTGTATCTGGCTCTTCCCTTCTTCTTCTCTATCTCATAAACTCTCATATCTCCTTTCCCTTTTACGAATATATTCCCTTTTGGTTTGATTCGGAACGATCCACTCGCTTGTTTCTCAACTCGGTCTTTGGTTCTTTGACCAACTTGAATTGTCATCGGCTGGAAAGTTTCAAAAATTATTGATACATAACAAGAGTTTGAAATTCACCGTTTGATTCGAAGATTCCATTCTACTGGCAGTGTTTACAGTGTCCCCAAACAAACAATATCTTGGAGTTCTCACTCCGACCACTCCCCCGACTACTGGTCCCGTGAAGATTCCACATTTGATTAGAACCTTCTTGACAGCGTCATGAGACTGATATTCGAAAGATTTGATATGAGAAACCATTTCGAGACAACAATCTGCAACCATTTCAGCATCATATTCATCTCGATAAGGGCATCCAGCTGATATCATATAACTTTCTCCAATGGTTTCAACTTTGTAGACTCCATGGGTATCGACAATGGCATCCAGATGAGAATATATTCTGAAATCGTTAAATTTCCAGCTTGAAAAATGTAAAAGTGAAGTTAAACTCACGTATTCAATAAGTTCACAACTTCAAATGCTTCTATAAACAAGCTGATTTTCGAAAAGTCGCAGACTCGAATGAATCCAATCGAGACACATTCAAATGCTTCAGAATGTTCAACACTTCCACTTCTCATCATAGTTTGAGCAACTTCATATGGCATCATTTGAGTGAGAAGTCCTCTTGCAGTCTTCTTTGCTTCGGATATTTCTTTTGTCATGTCTGTCAGAATCTCACTTCTTCTTTTCTCATTTTCTAGCATTGTTTTCAAAGTGTCACTTTTCTGAATGGTAGCCATAATGATCTCTCGATTACAATCAGATTCTCCAAAATCATTCAAGTAGAGTCCCATTTTGAACATTGTATCAAGAGTGTCCACAACACACGTGGCAAGGAGAAGAAATGTGTCAGATGATTTGAGAACAGTAATAGGACCACGGAGAGTGACATATGGAAGACTTTCTGGAAGAAATCAATAGAATCCTACAAGTGTAACCGTAACCCCCAACTTACCGTATTCATTATCCATAACCGTCTTTTTCTCTAATGAAACTTTATCTTCAACTACATCATTTATCTGAACTGTTATGTTTTCCTCTGATTGTTTTACCACAGGATGCAATGATTCAATTTGGAATACACAATTCTGATGAACCAAAATCCCTTCCGCAGTGAACTTGATGCATGGACGTTGTAGATCAAATACGTCAGTCATCAGGAGTCCTTGAATATTAGGCATTAAATTAAGAAGTCCCTGACCAGCCATCAAGATTTCAAGCTTTTTATTAAATGCAATGTGGAAAGGGAACATTTGGAGAAATGATTTGGTGTCGACTGGAAGATATTCATTCAGATTTTTCACACGTTCTTTCAGCCTGAAAACTCAAAATTAAATTGATATGACACAGAAGATTAACCCACTTCAAATCGTGCCCAAGACCAACATTATCAAACGAAATTTTCAGAACAACGAAAGTAAATCTTCCTTTTTCTTTCTTTTTCAAAACTTGAATTCCAATATCCAATCGATAAAAGACTCTTGCCAACTCCACAAGTTGTCCGATTACATATGAAAGATATCCAGTACGACGACTACGGTAATGAAGAATCAGTCCATCTTCGCTTTCAGATTTACAATAAAAAGAGGGAGCTCTGAGTTTCGGATAACTGAACCGAAAGTACTCATGAATGTTATCAAGTCCTTTGATGAAATCAGAGAATCTTCTTCCCATCACATTCATCAAATCTCCATAACCATTTCGAATCAAGAATTGAACGAAGAATCTTCCAGCAAGAACTCCAATTTGTTCATAAGGAGTTCCAGTTATTTCATGGATTGCTTTGAACATTTGAGGGACAACATGTTCCGAATATTGGTCATGTGTAGACACAGACTTTTCAGATAGAGATGTCAGTTTTTGGACCTGAAACAGGAGAAATGAGATCCCATAATTTTCCCTTTTAAGAGAATTGAACGGTAATGTTGTTTATTTTTTCAATATCTCGAGAAACTTCTCTTTACATTTTCTTTTTAACAATTTTGTTTCAAAGCCAAGATGCAAATACAGTAACCCAAAAGTTTTCTAGTTTAAATTCCCGCCAATGCCGTCATACTGTATTTTAGCTTCTCCGCGACTCAAAAGAAAAGCCGATACTGATTTTATTAAAACTTGAGACACAGTTTTGTCAGAAAAAATTCAACAACCGCAAAATTCAATTTTTTCCAAAAAAAACACTTATTAGAATTTTAGAATTTTATCGAAACCATAAGACAAAGGTGTTTCGAAATGTTTTTTGATCGAATTGACAGAGAATGAACAACACACGAAAAAAGCAAACTAACCTGAAGAAGAACCTGTGGTCCCCAATTCTCTTGTATCATAAATCGAACTCCTTCGATTACTAAACCATACATTTTTAGTTTCTGCAGAGAATAAGTTGTTAAAAATGTTGACTAAAAATCTGAATAAGAATATTCCTCTCATCATAATCATCTTCCCTTCCATTTTCATTTCCGTGCCAATTTCCGTTGGTGTACACTGTTGATAATCTCATCTTCAATTCGTACAACACATTAGCTCATCCCCTCCCTCCCCCCCTTCATCATCTCCACCTTTCACTCCCTACTCTTGGAACAAATGTCTGCGTCTCTCCATCTCGCTTGCTCTTTCTTCCAACTACCTTCTTCCATGTAAGCTGTGATCGCTTGACGAGTAGCGTGTGTGTGTGTGTGTGTGTGTCCCCTCCATCTACACATACAGACAGCGGACAACGAGAGTCTGTTGGAAAGAAGAGAGCAGCACACTTGTCATTTCTTATTCTCTTGCGTTCCGGGCGTGCCCCATTGGCGCAGTCGGTTAGCGCGTGGTACTTATAGTTCATAGGTTATGCCAAGGTCGCCAGTTCGAGCCTGGCATGGGGCAGATTTTTTTGTTTTTTTTTGCAATTATAATTTCGTTTGTCCGATGCCTCTATGTTAACTCTAATTTGTGTTACGAGAAATGGGTGCTTGTTAGAATTGATCTTTCTTACACGAAACGCAGTGATAAGAGAGGGAGCACTGATAAATTGATCATTGACGTAGATGATTCTGTGTGATAAACATGTCATGTGACGATGGAAGGATTCAGGTCAAAGTTAAAGAAGCGTGTATTCTAGTAAACTGGTTGAAATTAAGGGGAAACATGCCGAAACAAAAAGGAATTCAAAATAATGTACTTGATGAAAATGCGACTTGTGAAAAATTTACCAGTCCCGAGAATTTCAGATGAAGTACAACGATAGATCGCTTTCGTGATTTTCAGATTCCGAGACATTTTCATGTCTTCTTCAACCTTCAACAATACCAATTGCTTCTACGTTTCAATCAGAACCAAATGAACAATTTTCAAGATTTGGGTGGAGAGCAGTTGTAAGAATCGTGTCATGTTAATATCTGTAGTTCTGCAAGATATAAAAGCGAAATCTGATTTGTCCAAGCAACTACAAAACTACGAATTCAAACCTCATTTCTCAAATTCTCCCGCAATAAGTCACGTGTCTAATCAGGCTTTCTCTTTCGAAAGAAACCGGAGCTTAGTAGCAAAAAGGCCTTTTCGTTATCAGTGATTTTCGAGAAAGCGCCACATGTCAATAATGTTATCTACACCTTCGACTCAAAAAGACTATAAAATGGAAGGCAAACACTTGATAAATCGGTCGACTGCTGAATTTTCCCGAATTCTCCAGCCAATCGAACAAAATGGTAAGACTGTTAGCTTCTTTTTTCTTACAATTGTTTCCTCTTCCAGAAAACCGTCATCGCTGCTCTTCTCGTCGGCCTCGTTGCCGTCAACGCCTACAATGTTGAGGTGAAACACGGAGATTCGATTCCACTTGAGGCTCAGATGCTCAGAGGACAAGATCTCGTTGATTACGTCAACAAGCAACAAACTTCTTTCAAGGCCAAGCTCGGATCTTACTTCAGCTCCTACCCAGATACCATTAAGAAGCAATTGATGGGAGCCAAGATGATCGAGATTCCAGACGAGTACAGAGTGAGTTCAAAGACAGAGTAGAACCGACATTAACTTTTCCACTTTTAGGTTTTCGAGATGACCCACCCGGAAGTCCTCGACGCCGCAATCCCAGATTCCTTCGATTCCCGTGCTCAATGGCCAAACTGCCCATCCATCTCCAAGATCCGTGATCAATCTTCCTGTGGATCATGCTGGGCTGTCTCTGCCGCTGAAACCATCTCTGACCGTATCTGTATTGCTTCCAACGGAAAAACTCAACTCTCCATCTCTGCTGATGATATCAATGCTTGCTGCGGAATGGTTTGTGGAAACGGATGCAATGGAGGATACCCCATCGAGGCTTGGCGCCATTACGTCAAGAAGGGATACGTTACCGGAGGATCATACCAAGAGAAGACCGGATGCAAGCCATACCCATACCCACCATGTGAGCACCACGTCAACGGAACTCACTACAAGCCATGCCCATCCAACATGTACCCAACTGATAAGTGCGAGCGCTCTTGCCAAGCTGGATATGCACTCACCTACACTCAAGATCTTCACTTCGGACAATCCGCCTACGCCGTCTCGAAGAAGGTCACTGAGATCCAAAAGGAAATCATGACTCACGGACCAGTTGAGGTTGCTTTCTCCGTCTACGAAGACTTCGAACACTATTCCGGAGGAGTCTACGTCCATACCGCTGGAGCCAGTCTCGGAGGACACGCAGTCAAGATGCTCGGATGGGGAGTTGACAACGGAACTCCATATTGGCTCTGTGCCAACTCATGGAACGAGGATTGGGGAGAGAACGGATATTTCCGTATCATCCGTGGAGTCAACGAGTGCGGAATTGAATCTGGAGTCGTTGGAGGAATTCCAAAGTTGTAAATGTTTTGGGGATGACGGTTGTAACTTTTATTTGTATTGTACAATATGTATCCACATGTGTAATAAACATTCTCAAGTTTTTTTCCAAGTTTTATATCTGTTTTCAGAACAGCTCGGAGTGAAACAAAAGAGAAGTCTAGTTAAAAATGTAATGTCACTCCTAGAAGTTTTGTACCCAAACGCTGAAGAATCAATACCTAAACTACTCAACTTCCCGCATCAAACATTTAGTTTTTGATCTACATTCCTCTATACGTGCAATTTCTGCAATACCTGATGCACCATGTCACAAATCAAACCAAAGTTGATTTCTGTTGACCACATACTGATAAGACTCCCTCCCATTTTGGTCTTTTTTGATTCAAAGCGAAAATGTCAACTTTTGAATTTCCCTCTCTCAAACCGTCACACCCAATACGTTTTTGAATCTCATTAACTAGGAAAACCAGATGAAATTCAAACTCAACTTCTAAATCCAACTTATTGAGTATATCTTCAGATTCATTGAACTGATAATAAACGAACAAAACAAAACAAAGTAATGACATAAAAAATGAAAAGAGACAATGAGAAAACGGAATAAGCAATTAGCAAATACTGCATCATGAGCACGAAATCAGTTGGAAGACTCGTCAAATCAGACACTCCCAGAGGCCAGTGATTCGTTGAAAGCATCAGAATCTTCGACATTCGATTATGTGTTTCTGATTTAATCATATCGGCATCTCTTCCGAAAAGACTTCGATCCATTACTTGACTTATTTCCACTGATTCTATTGCTGCTGAAAATTGGACAGTTGGTTTTAAATGAACCGATCAAGTATATCTAAAACTCACTTGTCATAAAAACGGAATATCTTGGAAAAATGAAATTTGGCACAATAATTACTAATAGTAGAATGGCAACGCATTTTGACAACGGTTTCGAGGGATTCAGAATAGCAGTCAGACAGATGAAACCGACGATGAGAGCAAAAATTGGGAAGATGACGTGAGCGAGCATTTCAATTTTGACGCCGTTCATTTGAATGTAATTCCAGAGAAGTACATTCTTTGAGACATCAGTCACCAGGAGAATACCGGCTAGGAAAATCTGAAAATTAGAATTTTAAAAATTAATTCTAGTTCTAGAAATCTCACTTGAGCATAGGAAAGAACACGAATATAATAGATAGAAGAATCGAAGACTCTAATTTTTCGTTCATAGTCCCTGATCGCAAAATTACTATTTGTCTTCGTTAGATAATCTCGATAGTAGTCGGTGTAATCATCCTCCAAATACGGTCGATTCAAAGCGAACGGACTTCTGAAAACAATACAAAGATGTCCTCGAGGATAATTTCGGTGTCAACTGGTTTGCGGGTTTCTGGGTTCTTCTTTGTTTTGTTTTGGGGTTTCGCGCGGTAAATCGTGAATTCTTTAGTAAGTTATTCCTTCGGGAGAGGAGGAGAAAAGCGACCTTGAATATTGAAATGAGCGTTGACGTCTTCTTGGGAAAAAGATTAGACGTTTCGGTTGAAATATTGACATTAATTTGGGTTAAATGAGATGAAAATCTAGGTAAAATCTTCAAATTTCATCTAATCTAGTATTGAAAAAAGGAATGTGTTCTCAAGGTTATATTGTAAAAAAGTGTTATATTTTGCAGTTGAAAATAGACATTTTCTTAGTTTGTGAAGGTGTCGCAGACTCAAAAAATGTCAAATGAACTCTAAATTTATATGAAGTATTGGAAAAATCTAGAAGGAGATTTTGGTAGTTGATAACTTTTCTGTACAAGCCTTACCTAGAGAATTACAGTCCGGAGAAGTAGTTATTTTACAAATAAGGCGGTTTTTAGTTATGGTTTTCTCAGTGCTCTAGATGCAATGATCTAGCCCAATAATTTTCTTACCTGTATGGATATGCCGTCGAGTAATAAATCTGCCGGTTTGGATAAAAACCATTATAAAGTTCTTCATCCATTTACAGAATGCATCAATACCAACTGGAGGAATTGAAATCAATTGACACGAGATCAAGCAATTCTGAATCAAGAAAGTTTACAGAAAAACGGAAAAGAGAATAGTGGGACGACACGCAATAAAGTATTTATGACTCGAACCTGTCAAGAATGGGGTCGGAAGTGAAATGACACCAAGGAGATATTCGGAAGAGGAAGGATTATGTAAACGACTTCTGGATTAAGGTGATGGTTTATTGCTTCATCAGAATATCATTTCTAATTGGATAAAAAATGAATAGAAGAAGAAGAAGAAAAAATGACCCAAAAACTTGATGATGTTGGTTTATGAGAAGATTAATTGTATTACATCATAGTTTGTGTTGTTATTGAAAGAGACTCTTACTGTAATCCAATGTTATGGAGGAGACGGAAGAATTTCATGAAATCTGGGGTGTCGTAGGGGCGGAATCCATATAAGAGTAGTTTTAAAATGAAAAAGTATACTGTTTCCAAGAAATATCAACTTTTAGAATGATAAAAAGATCTAGAAACTTGGTTATGTAATACTTCATGCTTGATTCTTTTCCATCATCTGCTAAAATAGGACAATACAGTTTCAAAGATGAAAGTACTTCAACATAAAAGGTCTAAACGAAACATCCCTTTTTTTCTGTTCTCCGCCGATCTCACTTGAATTTGCAACCAGAAAAAAGAGATTCGGAATCATAAAAAAGTGAATCAAAAAGTGCCACTTTTGGTCACTTGACTTAAAAGGAACATTGTTAGGTTTCGTCAAAAAGAGAGAAAAAGAAAGGGGCTTCTAAATAGCTTCAACGTAATTATGTAACTTCATGAAGACTTGTAGATGAAGTAGAAGCAGAGGCAAGTGAGCGAATCAAAAGAAGCGAAGCGAATCGGATCGACGGAAAGAACGGAAAAACGAAGAAGAAAGACGGCAAGGATTTGAAAAGAAGGAGGAGCGACATGACGATTAGTGGATTTGTAACAAGCGTGACATTTTGAGAAACAGTCAATGGGAAAGTTTTCGAAAGAAATGGAAAACAGTTCTTGTACTTTTGGGAGAAGCTTCGAGAAGGATCTAGGGGAAAAGGAGAGTTCGATGGGAGAGGTAACTGAATCTGGATGTTGGTTGGTATACCGAAAGTTCACAGTAAATCTTCGAAATATGTTTTTATGTGTTGGATCAAAAGTACGATCAAATGGTGGATGAATATCCTCAAATCCTGAAAAGCGCAGTCCTGGAAACTCTGAGCAAACACGAGGATAAACGATCCAAATTACATTTCTGGTAATTTCAACAATAATAAAACTGAGACCAAATTCATATTCTTCGAAATATCAGTTTTCAAACAGTTTAGACTTCTTCCCTAAATGTTCATCTCATCAAATTCCACTTTTCCTTTTTCCGAATGCTTTTCACAGCTACAGTAATCAAAGCCTTTTTTTCACTATAATCCAAGAAGAAATTGAAATTACAACTCTGTTCGAAAATCTCTAATCACAGGAGGGAAATCAAAGAAACAAATTTGGATGAGAAGTCAATTGAAAAGAAGTGTCAATGAAAGAAGTCGTCAAGTTGTCTGAAGCGAACGACCATGAAAAGAATAAGAAATTCCTCCCGATGCGGGGTGTCAAGAATGGCAAAAAGGTGTGAGAAGGTCAATCTTTTGGTCCAAAAAGAAGCAGGAGGATACCGAAATGAGCGAAAAGAAGAAGAGGAAAAAGAAAATGGAGAAGACACAAATACACACAAAACTCTGACGGGAAAGGCCAAAGATGCACGCCTATTGAAGGTAGAAATGAACGAGAAGAATGAGGAAAAGGGGCGGAGCGAAATTAGAATACTGGTATTTACGGAAAACAACTTGTCAGCAGCACGTTATTTTTCTGTCATTTTTGGGTCATGTCATTTGTATGGCATTCCATGAATGAGAACGAGGAACAAATGTTTTCAAATAAAATGAGGGTTTTGATTCTCATAACTTTATTGGTTTCTAACAATTCACTTTTCCAATTTGGAGTTCGCTAATCTAGATAAAGATGGTTTTGCATATTGCTGAAAAACTGGAACCCAGGCGGCACATTAAGAAACTGTGCTCTACTGTAACTACAGTAATCGCTATATCCCAGTTCTGAAAATGATTCGAAAGTGTGAAAACTGTTGTCGTATAAGGAAACGGCGAACAGTTGTCAAGTGTCCGCTTGCTTTCTCTCCGTGCGTCAAGTACCATTCTATTATTTGTTGTGTAACCAAGACGTTAGCCAAGGAGAAGATCTGTACAATGTTTATTATTCACACCCCTACAAATACACGAAAAGTGTTCGTGTCATAGTCAATTATGTATAAATAATGATTTCAGATGTAATTAATCGTAGACATGCCCGGTAACGTATCCTTGTGCATCCATCTGTCTCATATATGCCTGCCATTCTAGTTCTCCTTTCCTCCATTGTGTTGAGTTGACATGTCCGTTTTGTCGGTTCACACCACCGCCTGGAACAAAAATGTATAGGTGTGAAGAATTGAAAAGCGAAAAGTTTTTTTTAGTTGGGAAGAAGTAGAGAAGCGTTGAGATGACACGAGAAAAGCGTTGAAGCATACCTCCATTGCTGGCTACTTTGTAAACCTGTTTGATGGCCGCTTGGGCTGGGAAATGCACGTTGTCCGTATTCCCACCGGGAACTGTTTTCACTTGTGTTTCACATGCAATAATTAAATGATATGTCAGACTGAGAGCATGTTCGATTGACTCTCCACACACAACGAATCCATGATTTCGGAGAATCATCACATGCCGATCTCCCAGATCACGGACGAGTAATGCTCGTTCCGCTTCGTCAATTAGGATTCCCTGTAAAAAAGGAAACGTGTCAAGGCCGACAATGTAAGAAATCGTTTATCCATACATTACTCGAGCTTTCATAAAAACTAAAAATAAAAACTTACTCGATACTCATGATATCCAACTTCTCCAACAATCATTGCCTCCTGACTGATCGGCAGTAATCCACATTTTTGAGCAGAAACCGCAACGACAGATGGATGATGAAGATGAACAACACATTTGACTTCAGGCCGAGCATTATGAACTGCCGAATGAAGAACGTATCCAGCTTGATTGACACCAAAATGAGTGGATCCTCCATCGATAACAGTTCCATCCAAATCTACTTTTATCAGAGATGAAGCGCTAATTTCACAGTATAATTGGCCGAATGCATTGATAAGAATTTCGTCAGGATTACTGGATACCCGAACCTGAAACACATCAAAATTGAGATATTTTAAAGGAAAAAACTCACCGTAATATGATTATAAATTCCTTGACTCCACCGGAAAAGATCTACAAGTCTATAGAGAGCAGCTAACTTGTTTCTTTGAATAAGCTCTTCTGAATCTATCTTTCCATCCTCATTATCTAGATCAGCAATAGGCGTGATACGTGGATGGAACATCGGAGCCGGAACAGTTGCATTTGAAATAACTCCAGCAGAAAACATATCGTAATTTTGAAATTTCGAATGATTCTGTTGCACTTTTGAAGATGATGGCGTATTATGTGATGTCTGAAAGTGTATTATTTATTGTAAAGATGGTTTGAAGAACTGTAAAAACAAATCAAAAACCTAGGTGGTTTGATAATAAAAGAAGAGGAAAGTGGGCGGAGTTTGAGATTGCACGAGAGATAGAAGAGAAATTGATATGATAACAGATACCTGTACATTGAACAATGATGGCCGATTATTGATCGAATAATCTATTTCTTCCTCTTCTCTAATCGGGGATCCAGTCGAACTACCTTCAATCTCTAGTTTTGGTTCTCTCATCCCAGACGGACCAGCTCCAAAATTCGTCATATCGAAAGTAGATTCAAAATCTCCTTCCATTTTTGCTCTCTTAGGACTGCTATTGAATGAATCTGGAGAACAAATACCATTTGCCAGTTTCTCTAAAGATGTTGAAGGTGATTGGTATTGAGAAATATTTGCATTCAGCAGAATATCATCCAATGCTTTTCGATTCAAAACTGCAGGTGAATTAGGAGTGGGACGTTCGAAACCGGGTTCAAAAGTATACACAATTAAAGATGGAAGACAGTGGGTAGTTGGGTCATCAATTTTGAACATTCGGTATATCTGAAATAAATTTTATTGAATAAATTTTCGAATATTTGTAAGGAATTGTACCTTTTTATTGAGGGCATGACATGAAGCCAAAACGAAGAGACTGATTCTCAAAACATGAGTTGCAAAATCTTTGTGAGAAGGTACAAATTGACCAGATTCTTTGATAGTGTAGAAATACGAATGCTGACGTTCCAGTGATCTTTTTACTCCTGGAAATATGAGAAAAACTGAAAACTATTTGGGAAACAAGCGAACCTCCTTTATGCCACGGAGTGAAATTATCAATTCCTAATTTTGCTTTTTGAATATTTTTATTCATTACAAACACTTCACATCTTCCAAAACCAGGTTCTACTGGTGGTGTGTCATTTATCAGTTCCGGATTATTTCTGAAAAAGAATCGGTTTGAAAAACTCCATAAAAAGTAGATGAACATACTCTGCATTCTGCATAATCGTTATAAACTCAGGTTTGCTCATTTTCTTTGGGAACGTCAAGCATGTTCGATCGGATACTGTAACAATTCTCTGAAAAATAAAACCTTTTTATTTTTTCTCCCTTCGAAATCCCTTTGCTCACTAGATTTGAAGAAGCAAACGGTGCACTTTTGTAATGTTTTTGTTCAGCAGAAAACTCGACGTTGATTTCACTTCCACTATCATCAGACATATTTGTCAACAGTTTTTGATGTCAGTGTCTGTAAATAGATGATTGAAGACAATAAAGAAGGAAGGACAAAACAAAAAAACAGTATGTTAAGATACCAAACATTACAAAGTTGTGTGTTTTGAAACATGAAAAATATTTTAATGAAGCGAAAACTCCTAGATTCTATTGATCCTTCTGCCTAAAACAACGTTATATATTCTTGTGGAAAGGAAAATATGTAGACATTGAGTGTGTGCGTGTGTACGTGTGTCATAGGGAAGTGTGTTGTGTGTGTTGTAAAGACAGCGTGTGTATAGAGGAGTGTGTGTGTTTGTGTGTGCTTGTGTATGTGTGTAAAGAGACCACAAATGCCGAAGTATCGCTCTAAATGTTACAAAAAAACTAACGAAACCAAAAATATATTGTTTCCATGTTCTGAAATGTGTATGTTTTTGCAAATTTTTGATCCAAACTTTGTGATATTGTAGAAAAAATTTATTCAAGTTATTTTGCATTCGAGGAAGATTCATGAGTAACACAGTAATTTTCGACTCTGAAACTCTGAATTGCTTGAAGCCGAACGAGTGAATCTGATATAGTTTCCCTGAAAGCTCCAAAATTTTCTTTCTGTAAAAAAGGAAACAATTAATTTTCAAAAGTTTATACTGCTTTTCGTAAAAGCTAGACAAAAAGAATCCAATGAGTAAAAATCTATACAAGAAGCAGCAGACATAAGACAAAAAAGGTATGAACTGATTGAGTTAAAAAAAGAGGAATTCCAAAAAATGGGAAATGATTGCGAAGAAACCACAAATGGGATCGGAAAGATGATTGTTTGATTGATTTAGTTGGATTTGTTTAGATTTTAAAATGTTAGAAACAGATAAAGAAGGCGATAGAAATAGAAGGTTTTGTGGGGAGAAGAGAGGTGGGATGCTCTGTATAATTGAGTAGAGATGAATGAGTGGGAGGGGAAATTCAAATAATTATCACAAGTCAACACGAAATAGTGGAGAGAATTGAGGAGAGAGAAGAAACAACAATCACTCACTATCCATTTAATCGAGATTTTGTTTTGGGCTTGATTTTCAAAATTCTCCGGGAAAAATGAAAAAGGAAGAAACTGGGGAAGATGGCAAGAGGACTGAAAATCCAATAACTAGATTAGAGAGGAAAGGGAAATGAGCGAAAGAGTGAAAATGGTGAAATCGAGAGAATGTTTTATGTTCAAAGAATATATTCAACAGAACTGATTCCACTTCTTTTTTTGGAAAATATTAACAAAAGACGGTGAAGAGAGATTTTACTTCAAATTCTAACATTTGAACGATTAGGGGTTATTCTACAAAAATTTGGGGGCAGGAGATGAATGTTATAGTCAGTGTGCGAATAAATACGAGGGAATGTTTTGATTGCTTGCAAATAAGGACTGGACAGGAAGAAGAAAAGAAGGAAAGAGTTCTGATTATGAGAGCGTTGGATGGATCTGATAAGTAGGGATAGAAAACATGGAAAAGGAAAATAGAGAAAAAGAAAATGATATTTTTTGATTTCTAAAAATACAAAGAATCGACAACAGAAGGCCTTCGAGGAATGAATGAAATGGAGAGAGGGAGAATTTGGAGGGCACTGGGAGAGAGAAATGACTGGAATCAGAACTGTAATTAGTATGTGAAATGCGGATTGATGAAGGAGAAACCGCGGAATTCTTCTTGATTGATCGCACGAACCACTGCTGGATCACTCGGCGTCAGGACGGGTTCTTCTTTCGTGAAATCACTGTCAAAGTTGTTGGCATCGCGTTTTGATTTCTGAATTTTATAGAATTTTAAATGTTCATTCAGAAAAGTAGAGAGCTTACAATCTTCGGTTTGAATGGCGGTTTCACTTGTCTCGATTCTAACGCATCCCAATCAATTTCACGGAAGAATGGGTGTGCTCGAATAGCATCTTCACCACCTTGCGACACAACACATCCGAGTCGTTTGCTCGCATTCTTCGTCATGAACTGAAATGAAAAATCATTATGGATTCTAGTTTATTATGCATTAATTTCATACCGCTTTCAGAATGTTGACAGCTTCTTTCGAGAGCCACACCGGATATAACACGTCATCATTGAGAATTGCTTCGAATAGATCATCTTCATTATCGGCTTCGAATGGAGGTTGTCCAGCCATCATTTCATACATTAGTACTCCAAGAGCCCACCAATCAACCGATACACCGTATTCCATTTCTTGTAGAATTTCAGGTGCAATGTAGTCAGGTGTTCCACAGAATGTACTCGTCAGTGTATCTTTGTTGATTCCTTCTTTACACATTCCGAAATCAGCAAGTCTACAGTGACCTTCAGCATCGAGAAGAATGTTATCCAGTTTCAGATCTCTGGAAATTTTTATTGAGAAAGAGTTGTCATGACTCACGACTTACCGGTAAATAACATCATTTCTATGTAAAAATTGTAGAGCACAAGTTACTTCAGCAGCGTAGAACCTAGCTCGACTTTCATCGAATTTTCGAGCTCTTTGGATTTGGAACATCAAGTCACCACCATTTACATACTCCATCACAAAGAATAGACGATCCTGAGAAAGTAAAAAAATAATTTGGTTTTCATATAAATTCACTTACGGGAGTTTGGAATGAGCTATGCAGTGCTGTCAAGAATGGATGTTTCGCTGCTAACGATAGAATTCTCTTTTCACACATTGTGCATTCCACGTCATCATCTTGTACTATCACATCCTTTTTCAGAATCTTGATAGCATAAACTTCATCAGTTCCTTTCCTTTCAGCTAACATTACTTTACCGAAAGATCCTTTTCCAAGTACTTTCATAAAAGTGAAATCATGAATAGATAGGGTGCCACCAGGAACCTTCGAGCCTCTTGATGATGACGTTGTTCCAGAATCATCTTCACTAATTTGTTGTAAATAACCCGAGTTATCGGAAGTTGACGATCCAGATACATCAGTGCTTGTGTCAGTCATGATTGATGGCTGAAAAGATAATAAATGTAAGTTCAGAACGAACGGTTGGGTATTGCACAGTAAACTGACAAGTGCTCAATGGCTTCTCTGCAGAGAACTGGGGATATATTTAGAGCAAATTGTGCGCATTGTTTGATCCGTGAGCTCAGAGAAACTCACTTCACACAGCAAAAAGGTACACAAAACAAAAAGTTGTAGGACACAAAAAGTTCTCGATAGTTTTCAAAAGTCGAAGGTTAAAAATCGCACCTTTTTCTTCGATCGAATGCTCATTTTGTCACCGGTAAGTCCAAGTTGTGCTAACTCTGCGGCCATTTGTTTTGCATTGATTCCACAGTTGTTAGCGACATTTCGTTGGCATCTGAAATGAAAATGGTACTTTTTGATGAAAATGAAAGTGTCTTACCTTTTGTGAACATTCAATTTGCACGTTGAACACTGAAGTCCTTGGTTGATAAGTCCGTAGAGCATAGATCCGCAGTGATCACAGAATGTTGGCCTTTTGTATGAATGTACTGAGAAACGATGCGGCATGTTAATGTTGAAACGACCAGCGCCAGTTTCTTGAATCTCTTTTCCGAGTTCTTCAACTGCATCAGCTTTGTTTCCAGGACATTTCCACACTACATCTTCGTGGCATCGCTTGTGAACGACTACGGTACAAACTGGAAAAGAAGAACATGAATTCCAGATCAATCATTAAGTTCACTTACTTTGACACTGATATCCTTGTTTTCCAATTCCCCAAATGAATTCTTTACAATGAGCACAGAATGTTGGCTGACGCAAGAATAATGCCATAAATTTATGTCCGGTGACTTCATGAATTTTTCGTCGCATAGCACCACGTCTCTGTCGGTCATTGAAAGCATTTGTTCGCTCTTTGAACACTCGAGCCTTATTATGAACGTGGATATCTGAAATAAAAAACCAATAATTGTATGAGAATCAAAATATTTATTTAAATGTATACCCTGAACAGAACTACTGGTGGTACTATCTTGTTTCCCCCAGAATCCCCAACTATTCTTCTTTTTCACTTTGGTCTTTGAACCATTTCGTGAATTTGAAGACGACGACGTCGCGTATTCATCGTAAACCAAACAATCGAAACTCATAGAATAGAATAGAAGTTTAGCGTAGCAGCCGCTAACGTTACTGTTGGAGCAAAAAGCAACGACAACGAAGAAAAAGTGATCATGGTCTTATCAAATTCTCTCGCGCCTCTCTATCAATTCATGACTTTTAACGGGGCTCGTTTTGTCTTCGAGTTGTCTCCTCTACTACGTTATAAGGCAAGAGTTGCAGACAGTCCAGCCAATTTTCAGGCAAAAAAATGAGTCGAAATTTCGCAAACGGTCATACATGCATTCATACGGAAGCAGGTCAAAGTCTCTAGTTGTGACGTCAGAAATAATAATTCGATTGATTACACACATTGATATCATGAGTTATAAAAGGGTAAAGTTCCTAAGAAAACAGTTGAAATGCCTTTTGGGGTCGAGGAAAATTTTCAACTTTTGATTTTCCAAGTTTTTTTTATTTTTTATTTTTTATTTTCAAAGAAACAGAGTCAAAAAAATTTCCTAATAGGATCAACTTTTACAATAGTTCTACCCCTAATGCTCTCATGGTGATCCTTGACCTATACATCAGTATGTTGCCTGATCTATGACTATGTGCTAGTTCTACTATTGAAATAACCAAAGTACGAAAAAGTGTCTCATTCGGAAACTACAAACGAAAAAGTTGAGACCGTCCTCGAGGTGATTCATGCTCTTCCGTCTGATTCCTCCCCCCATTCAAGCACTTTCAGGCGTATATTTATTGTCTGCGTATCATATCAGACACATCGCCCTGTCGAATTTCATTACTCTCTCCCTTCTTTTGTAGAAATGCTTCGCCGCTTTGGTTCGTTCGTTATTTTATTCTTTTGTGTTTCCATTTTTCTATTTCCTGATCTCTTGTCACCATCCACCCTAACTCATTCTCTTGTAAGTTCCTTTCTTCTATTTTTAGAACTAAAAATGAATTTTCTCTGAACAGAAAACTCGTCGAAGTGTGGTCCGTCAAAAACGGAATTCCTCCATAAAATGTGTCGTTCGACCACCGGACCCCTGGGACCAATCGATTCTCGAGTATGTGCTCGACGACGGCTCAAGACCCGTCCAACTTGCTTGCCGCGATGCCAAAGTGCAGCCAGAGCTGACTTTTTTGGATGAAAATGTGAGGAGATATTGAGAGAGAAAAACCCAAACATTTTATCTAGGGAGTTCTTCATCTCAACTCAAGTGCCGTCAATGAGAGTGGTCTGGAAGTAGAATGCCAGTACCGTACCTATGATAAGTTGGATGGAGACGATGAGAAGTTGATCTATGCAAAGTGGATTTCTTTCAATGTGAGGCTTCTTATTTCTTTAAATTTGTTATTCTCACAAATTTGGGTATATAGTAGATCATGAATAACAAGATCGTATAGTGGCCCTAACTGTTTTTTATCAAGTTACTGTATGTCTAGAAATAAGAGATCGAAAACAATAACGTCGAGGCTATAGTCAGTAATTCCATTATTCATAAGATTCACCCAATTTTCTGAGGAAAACATGTATAGTATTTTTGTAGAAAACTGCAAAAATCGACGCTGAATTCATAGAAGTCTCCTGCCAAAGAATATGGTTTCCACGTACGAGAGTGTATTCAAACAACCACAACCAAATAAAACCAATCCCTCGACAATCTCAAAAACAATTTACGCCAGCTCCAAAAGCCTCGGTCATCATTATCGTTCTCGACTCGGTCTCACACTCCAATTTCCGGCGGACGATGAATAAAACGCTCGAGGCATTGCACACTCACTATGGTTCATTTATATTCGACGGAATGACAAAAGTCGGCGATAACTCTTTTTCTAATGCCGTCGGCTTTTTTGCTGGGAAATGGTGGAATACGGAATTCGGAGATGTTCATGGATTCTTTGATGACCACGAATTGATATGGAAGAGATATCGAAAGGAGGGATATCGAACATTATATTCAGAAGATTATCCAGGTTTCAATTTATTCAATTATTTATCAAAAGGTTTCAAAAAGAAGCCAGTTGATCATTACTTCCGTCCGTTTTGGTTAAATGTCTACTGGTCTTACGTTCATCGAAGAAGTAAGAATTTATGTTATGGGAATAATCGAATGCATAATTTACAACTGAACTATCTATCTCAGTTTATATCAAAGTATAAAGGTAATCAAGTATACTCACTAGATATCATGAACATCTTTATTTTCAGATCAACCTAAATTTGCAGTATCTTGGTTCACAGAACTGGGTCATGACTGGTTGAATCAAGTTCGTTACGGGGATGACGATATTGCCAAGTTTTTGATAAAACATGTGAAAGATCTCGAAGATTCTTATCTGTTTGTAATGTCCGATCATGGACATCGATTCGATAGTATTCGAAAAACAAGTGTTGGAAGACAGGAGGAACGTCTTCCATTCTTTTCAATTTCACTACCGAAATTGATAAGAGGAGATTCAGAATTAATGGAAACAGTTCGAAACAATACGAAGGTAGAAATCAAATTGATGATTTCTCTTATTTCAATATTTCAGAAACTAACATCCTTCTTCGATGTTTATACCACTTTCCGTCACATTCTCAACTATCCGAAACTTCCACAAACCGCCAGAGGTAGAAGTCTCCTCCTCCCATTGCAAGTTATTATTCAACCCTTTTGGTCTCTAGAAATAGTTTCTGTTTTAGGACCGAAATTGTGAATCAGCAAACATCCCGGAAGAATTTTGTGTTTGTGAGACTGAAGTTCCGTTGAATGTGACTGCTAACGCGAGGGTGCGAACAATGGCTCAAGATTTTGTGAAGGAAATAAATCTTCGACTAGAGCCTCACATTCAGTGTGTTCAGTTAAAGTTAAAGAATGTGATTGCTGCGAATTTAGTGGGTGAAGCTGAAGAAGAAAAGTTTCGATTCACGATAGAGGTTTGCCTAGATATCCTGATTTCAATAGTTCCAAATTCCAGACTTCTCCATCGGATGCAATTTTTGAAGCTCTTCTTCTATTTGACCCATTCAGTTATCAATCTACAGTAATCGGTGACATCAATCGAATTAATAAATACGGGAGTCAATCGTTATGTGTAAATGATCAGTTTTTACGTAAACTCTGTTTTTGTTCAACTTTTTTAGAAGTTTTACCCAAAGAATAAAGATTATTTTGAAAACTGTCTCACCTTCAACATTTGTTCCGTGCATTTCTACAACCACGTGTAATTGTCCATGTGGTTCCAGATCTATCCAAATGTCGTTGGCACTTCCAATCTTCAACTCATCAAATGCTATTCGGGTGTTGGCAACGAAATCATCAGGTGGCATAACACAACTATGAAAAACCGAGAATCCGATTGCTTTTCCTTGATGTACACCCGACTGAAAACATGATAAAACGTTGATTAAACAGCTATTCATGTTGTTTCGTTACCGCTGTGAACTCTTCGTTCCAACGAGGTTCGTTAGTCTTCGGCCGAACTTGCGTCTTTCCAATCGGATATTCATCCCAGTCAACGTTCACATACGAGTCGATTGCAGCCTGAGAAAAATAGTTGTTGTGTGAGATTCAAATTGCTTGATCATGGAATCTTTGAATATTTAGAGTTGGCTCAGCAGATTCAAGTTTTGCAGAAAAAAGAACTTACCGTAGCCGCCTCATTCTGACTGAACCGTCGCGACCACTCTGTCGGGCGAAGGTGACGAGCCTCGAGTACGCGAACGCGCACGGTGCCTGTGAACAGCATCACCACTCTCTCATCCGATGGCCTGAAATAAGAAAAAAATTGAACAACAAGATTTGGATCTTTTTAAGGCGACTGCCGACGTGGCTGATGCAAATCGAATTGGCGGAAAGCTGCGGCGACGGCGGCAAAAAAGAAGAGAAGGCGCCCCTAGAATGGGTAGGAAGATGAAGGGACGAGCTGCAGCCACAGAGCATAGCTCGCGTGGCGACGGCGGCGACGGAGCGAGAAGCCGTCGATGCGGACGAAGAAAAGAAGGGAGGAAATGGGCGGAGCGGCCGCCTGGAAACGAGCGCAGCGCAGTAGCCCTCTCCGCTACTGCCTCACTTGCCGTCGCAGTCGCCATCAAACGATCCTAATTGTGGACTTATCGGGAGGACGAGAGGGAGCGCCACCGCCCAAGTGAGAGCTGCGCAAAAGTGGAAAGCAGGAGGAGAGGATGCGTCACACGCAACTTGCCCCCGGAGCAGAAGAAGAAGAAAAAGAGAAAAGGAGAAGAAGACTTCACCCAATGAAGCCACTGAGAGATAGATAAAGAGAGAGGTTAAACGGATACGGGAAGGTGACTATTTAAAGCGAAAAAAAAGATAGAAAATCATGTGATGTCCTGAAAGGATAGAAGTGACGATTGGCTTGGTTTTGAGAAAAAAAATCAGAAACCTTTGTTGGAGGATCGTCTAATTGAACTCTAATTAGGAGGTCTAGAACGCTAGAGTAACATATTTGGCAACTAGAAGAGAACGGGACAGAAGAAGGAAAAGAAGAGAGCGAGACAACGGAGAATTAGACGAAGAAACAATATCAGCTGTATGTTTCTGTATGTTTTCTGAAATAAAACGATGAACTTTTTCCATTTTGATGTTTCTACCAAAAGTTACGAAATCTTTGATCAACAACTAGGATCTCGAAGAGAATCGGGTGTGGATCAGTTAGAAAAAAAAGAAGAAGAAGAAGAAGAGAATTGTCAAAAAAAAACTCTGAGTGAGCACAGCATTTCCTGTTGCTTCTTCTTCACTCCTTCTCTATTTTTTCAACAAGAAAAGAGACCGTCATCTTTCAAATATAATATTCTTCTTTTTTGCCGGGGTCTTTTTGCTTCTTTCTTTCTTCGAAAAAGAGAGAATAATACGAGAGCGAACGAAAAAAAAACAATTAGGGAGCCAATTCATCAAAATGCTGTGTATTCACTTGTTGTCGTCGCCTATTGGGCTCCTCATGTATTCGTACAATGGCACGCAAATGTCAAAAAAATGGCGATGAAGAAGACGACGACGGCAACGACTAAGAAGAAGAAGGCAATGCGGATAATTGCATCAAAAATGCGCCACCGCCTATGCCTACCGGAGAAAGGGACCCGGGAATAGAGGGCGCCCCCAGAAGAAGTGGTGTATTTCTACTTGGATATTCTGGAGAGCACAACCTTTTCAAATATTTCGAATTCAATTACACGAAGCACGCACTCTCGCTCCCACTTTTTTCCCATTTTTTCTTCTTTCCCTGCTTTCAGAAACCCTCGACTTAATGAGAAAACGAGCAAGCTCATTAATCAACGCCCGAGACTCTCTAAAAGGTTTTCTACCGAATACTGGGGTTCGGCCATTCTGTCAGCGGGAGCCAAGAGCGCGGGCCACTGAGTTCAAATTCAATTTCATTGAGAGCCTAAAGCTGCTTTTGTGGATGTGAGATACTACTCGAAGAAGAAGAAGAAGAAGCAATGAAAATAAACAAGAAAACCCGAAGAACACCTTAAAGCAAACTAAGCCTAACACTTTTAAGGGAGAAACTAATCATGAATTCAGAGTGGTCAAAAAATTAGAGAGAAAATGAAGAAGAGATAGATTGGGCAGCTAGATGTTGATGATGTTGATGATTGGAATGGGATCAAAAAGAATGAGAGAAAGAGAGAAAAAATAAATGATGATGATGGTTGGTGGTAGTGGATGTGGAGCGGAAATTGAGTGGGAAACAGCAATTGGTTTGGGGCGAGAAAAGAAATAACAGAAATAGAAAAGGTACCGATGATGGACAACGGGAAACATGAAGGAATCAAGAGATCTATTTCTTTTTGCAAATAATTCTTACGGGAAAAGAGCCGGAATATCCAAAAAGGGAAGAGTTTATTCAAAGAAAATATGATGACGATTAATGCTGAATCGAGTGTTTAATTGAAAGGAATGAATAAGGCATTGATTTGATTTATTCATTCCAGGATTCTCAGTTGTAGACTTTTGAGGTTATTTTCGGGAGAAAAGGAAGATGAAGGTTTTTTCAAAGATGTGTATTTGAAAAGTTATATCATTTTAAGAATAGGAAAATATTACATTTTCAACTAACTTTCCAAACCAAAAAGAAAATAATTTGATGGAAGAGTAATATCAATTGATTAGATTCTTCTCTACCTCTACTGACTGCTGACTGTTTCAAATTAGGATGGTTCGAATTACATAACAGAGTGTCGGATTTCCGCGTCTCGTTCAGAGTCTTTCTGTCTCTTGACGTTTGACGTTGCAAGCTAGACCTAGCAAAAAGTGTGTTCTCTTTATAAGACTTCATCCTGTTTTTTTATTTAAGATTGGTAGGAAAAAAGTGAAGAAAATAGAAGAGAAAATAGCTGGGGAAACGAGGACGACGTTGACTGACTGACTTAAATCTCGGCTCTCACATTCAGAAGGAGAGCATAAAAAGGAAGATAGAGAAACAGTGAAAGAGAGAAAGATTGAGAGCCAGTAGCAGTAGCAGAAGCAGCTCGCGCATACATACACACATGCCTATGCACATTATAAAGAAGCATGGCGGCGGAAGCAGTAGTCTCGAGATGAGAGAAAAAGAGATGGAGATAGAAAAAGAAGGCGAGTTTGAGAAAATGGAGAACGAAGTGAGCCTTCGGAGGGCGAGAGTGGAGGAGCAACGAGAAGAAGATGCAGCAAAAAGAATGAGAAGAAGCAGGATGGAGGGCACAAGAAGAAGAAGAAGAAGAAGAAGGAAGCGCCTGGAGAAGAGATGCAAGAGTGGAGAGCAGCCTTGTTGTATGTTTGAATGTGATGAAATGAAAGCAGGGCATGTGTTAAAAATGTTCGTTTTGATCTCTATCTCATCATGACCACTTTTTAGATTTCTCTCCCAGCTGTTGGCGTGAAAATTGAAAATAGAAACAAATTGTAAAGCAACATTGTGAACTTCAGAAGTTTATTTGACATTCTTGCTAGTGAGAGAGCGTTCTCAGCTGTTTGCTATGGATCAGGACCAATTAAATAGAGCCACAGAAATCACAACTAAAACGTGGAGCCCCAAGTGCCACGTGACTCACTGTCTCTTGTTTTCATTGAAACGAATTGTTTAATGAACAGTTGTTTCTCTCTGGAGTTGATGATTTTCTGATCAGATTATATAATAGAACTCTGAACTATACATCCTGCGACTATAGATGAAACAAAGTTCAGAAGAGATTCCAAAGAAAAAATGAGATTCTCTTGAAACTACAGTAATCTTCTCAAAATGAAAATTGAGTTGGAAAGATACACAGCATCGACGAAACTGAATTCCATGAAACTAAAAGAAAACTAGTTCACTAGAAATTCGCTTAAGGCAAAAATATCTCATTTCGATTTGATGCTCGTGAATAAATGTGTGCCCCCGATGCTGCTACTGGTGTTAGGCAAAAGCAGGAAGAGGAGCACGACGAGTGTTGGGAGAAAACGCTCACACGCATAATCCGTCTGAATGAGGCGGGAGTGAAAAAGAAAAGAAAACGAGATGATGTATGTTCATTCAATTTTCAGTTGATCTTGAGAAGGAACAAATTGGGTGTCCGAGATAACTACACCTGCAGAAGAATTCAGTTCAAGAACTCTATTCTCAGAAAAATAAAGTGAAGTATTCCAGAACAGAAGTTCATAACAGAATCGAAAACCTAACTATTAATCATTTCTAAAGCATTCCATTTATTCGAATTTAACGCGCTAAAAGCTTTTCTGATTTCTACATCCGGTGAGAACTCATCCAGTGAATCTCACTGGAACTGGAAGAGCCAATCGATTCACTTCGTTTTCCGCTCTGTAATATATCGAGACTCAGATTTGAAAGCCATTATGACGCTGTAAATGCCTTCATCATCAGTGTATCATGATCATCGTCAACGTCGACGACAACAAGGGCGACCATTTGAAAGGATAGAGCCGTCGTCGTCGTTGTGTACATTAATCCGGTGCTGATCTACCCGGAAATGAAGAGAAAAAGAGGGCAATAATACTACAATGCAAATGGGATAAAACCGAGAAAAGGACAATTGATGTATGTATATTGCACGAGCATCTTAAACGAGAAGAACATTGGTAGAGTCGTAAGTCAAAAGGAAATTTAGTCGACGAAGAAGAAGATGAAAGATGGAAAATGCTTTTGGCTTGAGCGGAAAAGTGAGGAGCCGCCCATCTTTTCAGCTAAACCCAATGACGTGGAAAATCGAGTGTATGTGAATGTGGATATGTGTGTAAGAGTCTCTATATTCAATAGAGAGAGAGGGAAAAAGCCCCGTGTTTTTCGCGCAGTTTGAAAAATAAAAGAAAGGGGGAGAGAGACGACGTCCCTCCGTGAGAGGCACAACGAACCAGTGTGACTGCCAGTAGAATATATGGATCCGTTTAGAACAACGAAAAGTCTGAACACAGTCATTTGGACCAAACACAAAAACAACAACAAGGAAACACAAGGAACCTACAGATATACTGTTTTTCTTGGCGTGGTTTGAGGCGATGACAGTAGATTGGTGGGGGAAATTTTCCACCATGGTGACAAATTTACCATGAGATTTAGTGAATGACGACATAGGCGTCTGGCTCGAGTTCGCAGTCTGGCCAGAGGCCTGGCCAGAGCATGAGCAAAAAGAACACGAAAATGTGTAGAATGTGCTCCAGCGGACCTGACCTATGAGACTATATGGGGAAAATGACCGCATTTGAACCACCCTCTTTAGTGGTGATAATTTTACCACGAGACATTATATTGTGAGTTGTTTGGAGACCAGTCACTAACCATTAAATTTTAGACTCAGCAGATTCTCACAGTTCCCCAGGCACAGAATAGGAGCTCAAAAACACGGCAAAGATGGGGCCATATGGTCAAAATCACACCACGAGGCTTGCTTTCTAAGTGGTGATAATTTTACCACGAGACATTTGTGACTCGCCTCCAGATTTTAGCAGATTCTTATGGGGTCAAAGTCTAACTAGAGTAAAACCACTCACAAAACTCAAAAATGCGCCGAAGGTGCGCCTGCTGGTCCGACCTATGGAGTCATAAGGGCGAATTAACCGCATTTGAACCACACTCTTGGTGGTGATAATTTTACCACGAGATATTATGTTGTGTGACAAAGCATTTACCATTATAGTAGATCCAGGATTGAAACATGACCAAACCTCATAAAGCTGTATGAAGTCCACCATGAAATATAAGGCTCAAACAGTAAGAACAAACATCTGTTTTTAGTAGATTCTAGATAGTTTCAACTTTGGCCAAGGCCTAAAGGTCATCAGCTGACATGTTCGCTATGACGGGAAAAGGCGCGCTGATAGTATTCGAAGATTGAGACTATCTTTACAGGGGAAGAGTCTTATAATACGTTCTTATCATCATTATTACTCAATGAAAAAACTCAAACGTCCAATTTTCAATTTTTCCAGTCTCTCAGAGCTATTAAGAATTGGGAGACCCCTCCTCACACAACCAGGCAAGGGTTGTCAGCCTCGAGTGTGAAAGTGTAATGTGTAGTGTTTGAATAATTTCTGTTTTGAGCAATTTGTGATTTTTATGAAGAACGCAATGCTTTGGCGTTTAAGAGCCACATTCAGATGCTAGCGATTTCAACAAAATTTTATTGTTTTTCATTAATTCTCAACATTTTACCGTTTTAAAATAATTTACATCCAAAAAAAAATATATAGACATTGGAGATGAACATAGAATATTATTATTTAGACTTTCTGGGTATCTTCATTCAATTTTGGAGAGTTGGTTGATGGAGACTGTGGCAGGTTTTGACAGGAGGAGCACGGTGTTCTGAAAGATTTGAAAAAGTGTTGACAAATATATCGATAGTTACTTACGGAACTTTGGCAATAAACAGCTCAGAAATAGGATGGTATCTCCCTTGCTTATCCATCAGAACAAATTGTTCATCAGTAATATTCTTCTTGAGCTTGTTGTTGTAAAATTCAAGCAAATTAACACCGTCTTGAATCGAGGGAACTTCACTTGGACATTTAGCAATCACATCACTGTATTCAAGAATTCGACCGTCTCTAAAGTGGAAAATTGCTTCATCTTCTCCCAATTGGTCATCAATTATGAATCGTATAGCTTCCAAATCCTGAAGGAGTTCACATCGTATCCCCAAACCACCACGATATCTTATTTCACGAAAAGTACAAAATATCTTGCATTGACTTGTATACTTTGATCGAACGTCCCGAAGAGGGTCCATGCAATTGCATCGTTTTCCACGTTTGCCGGATAATTTTGAAGGCATTAGAAAATCTGGAAAACAATTATAGAAAAGACAGAACTCAGAAACAGGTCACCTACCACTATGGCGTAATAAATCACGAATGACATTTTGCGTGACGGTTAAAACCATAGAACGAGAGAGTATGAAAACGAGAGACGAAGAAAACAAAATAGTAGTTAGAGATGGCGTCATCAATCAGAAAGTAACAGCTGACTTTTGCAGAGGGTGATTTGAGATATTCATAATCTGTGGCTCATTTTCATCTTTTTACCGCATGGTAAATGGTGACCTATTTTTGAGCTCTCATTTCTTTTCCTTTTCTCTCGTCCGTTTATTCATCCTTTTTCATCCTTTCTTTTTTCAGTTATGAAACGCAAAACGCTGAACGCTCACAATTCAACAGGAGGAGCCCCTCCACCAACTAGTCTTGAACCAAAGACGAAAAAGAAAAAACCAGAAAGTATATTTCTTGGAGAAGAAGTGACCGAGGACCACACGAGAACGGACATGAAGAGAAAATATCAGCCATCAACTAGTTCAGTTCAGAATCAAGGAGGATTTTTAGAAGAAAAGAGAAGACAATCTAAGCCAGCCAGAATAGTTTCGACAAAAAGACGTGAGTGATAATGAAAACATAAAGAATTTTAATTATTTATTTCAGATGGCAGAGGACCACGGCGAAAAATGAAATTACGAGACTTTGAAAGAAGCGAGACCTTTCCAACACCCGAGGAAGAAGAGTTCTTTACAGAAAATGTTATAACTTCAAATGAACCACATTTTCGAAGACACAACAACCAGTTTCTGATTGCGGACACCGTCAGAATGAAATTCATCAATCTTGATAAAGTAAAAGACAACAAGATACTTCATCAACATGTGGCCAAACTCTTGGACATTTTTATTCGTAGAATGCTCAAAAAAGCAGGAGGAAATCTGAAAACAAGCAAATATTGGCTTCAGTAAGTTTTATCATAATTTAAAATCATAAGAAGAACGTTTACAGACTGAACCATGATGGGTATACCGATAGAGACGGTTTCTTTGTAACCCACAAAACGTATGCAGTGGCTGATGGAGGAGTGATAATGAATGAAATTGCTAAGCAGATGCAATCTAATAAAGAACTCCGTTTAGATGAGAGTTTTACTGTTGCTATGAACGTTTTCAAGGATAAACAATCACAACTACGAGGCAGGGGAACACATACCACACGGAAAACTGAGAAAATAGAAAAAATAAGAAAAGCACTATTGGTAAGGCTTACTGACTTTTGTCAAACTATAATATTTGTTCATAACAGAAACAACATTTCGGTGTTAGCCTCAGCAGGGTCACAGGGATGAGCCACTGTCTACCAAAAGCACTTGCACTAGGAAAACTGGAAAGTGATATAGAAACTACGACCAACGGAGACGAAAGGCAGAAAATGGAAAAATTTTATCGAAGCCTCGTAAGACCAGAGGTACTTTTAGACTCTTTGATTGTCCGTAATATGTGCTTTTTACAGATAACCCCGAAATTCAAAAGTGAATCACAAGGAAAGCTTGCCAAGCAGCTTTTGGCCGATGCAGGGATGGATGTGAACAAAGAGGAGCATGACCGAAAAGATCTTATAGAGCTTGCAAATTATCTTTCCAACTATCAAATAATATTGTGGACTGCAAACAAAAATCAAGCCGTCCCAACTGAAGAAAAGCGATTCAATCCCGATGGCAAAGGATTTATAGGATTATTTTATTATGAGGGACATTATGAGCATGTGAATCACACCAAAGGAAAACACGCATCAAGGTAAGTTACCATTTTATTATTGCTATAATAAATTTTTATTTTTGTTAGGTTTTGTTTCCAATGTTCTACTTTCGACGACGACTATCATTATCGAAAATGCAAAGCCAAGTGCAGGAGATGTGGCACCGTGGGATGCAAACAAGAAGATGATAATGTTTATTGCAACTCTTGCAAAATTTACTTTCGAAGTAAAATGTGTTTTGATGCTCATCTCACTGCACAATCAAAAAACGGAATACCGCATTGCAAGAAATATAGCAGGTATCTAATCAATTAGACAAACATTAGTAATGTCTTACAGATGCGAAAAGTGCAATAAAATTGATAGGTCAGAGAGGATTCTTGGAGAAACACACGTATGTAACGCAAACGAGTTCTGTTCCATATGCAGGGAGAAAGCATTGAAGGGACATGCCTGTGCTCACCACGTCCCTGACGAGAAGGAAAAGTTGAGGAAACGAGAAAACCAAAAGCAATGGGCTATTATCGTGTATGATATGGAATGTATTGTGTCAGAGTCAGGAAAATTCAATGGTAAGAAACATAAACAATCAAAGTATAAGCTTTCTTTTTCCAGGACATATTGAAAGAGGTCCCAAGCACAAGCCCAACTTTATTTGTGTAAGAATGATCTGCAGTGATTGTCGAGGAGAGGAAGGATGCCAATTATGCGCCCAACCATGGACCTACAGCTACAAGAATTTTCCACCATTCAAAAATAACAAACACGATTCTCCATTAGCCAGTTTTGCAGATTTCTTGCTACATAACCCACGAGCAGCTGGTGCTTACGTTATAGCACACAATGGTGGAAGGTATGTTTCAGTAATAAAACATTTTCAACTTCCAAGATATTTTCAGGTATGACCATGTTATGCTGTTAGCAGAACTTGATAGACAAGGAGGCACAAAAGCAAAAGAACCAAAAATTTTATTAAATGGAATGACAATCATTACGGCAGAGTTTGAATATGAGAAAAGAAAGCTGCATTTTCGTGATTCTTTCCAATACTTGCAAATGGGACTAGCCAAAATGCCTGGAGCTTTTGGCCTGGAGGGCGAGGCAAAAGGTTTCTTTCCCCACTTATACAATCATCCGGACAATTACAATAAAGAATTGAAAACGTTGCCATCGAAGGAATACTATAACCCACAGTTCATGGCACCTTCTACAAAGAAAGAATTTGATGACTGGTATGAAAAGTGTTACCATGATGGATTCAAGTTACATGATGAGCTGCTAAAGTATTGCCAATCTGATGTTCGCATTCTCACGTTAACATTAATGTCTTTCATTGAGGTGAGTAAATTGTTTCAACCTGTTAGTATTTTTGTTTTACAGATGTGTGAATCGACTTTCAATGGTTGGAACCCAATTGTCAATGGATGTACTATAGCTTCCTATGTCATGTTCGTATTGAAGCACGAATACATCAAGAAGGGAGATGTCGGATATATTCCCGAGAACGGCTATGGAGGAGGAAATAATTCAATGTTAGCGTTAAAGTATATCCAATGGCTTGAGAAAATAGATCCAACACTACATTTGAAGTACAAATTACGTGGAGGAGAAGTTAAAATCAAAGCTAATGGACATTCTTACTTTGCTGATGCTTTCAATGAGACCACAAATGAAGTTTTTGAGGTATATTTTCATTTTAGATACAAACCCATTCCATTTACACACACACAGACCCCAAGGAAGACTGACCCTCACAACAAGTGAGGTGAAGGAAACCTTTTTCTCTGTATCGAATATTATCAATTTTATATAACTTTTCAGATTTATGGATGTGTATGGCACGGGTGCCCAAAGTGTTATCCGGATCGTGACAAGAAATGTCCAATGAGGCCCGACAAGACAATGGAAGCTTTGTATAAGGAAACTATGAAGAGAGAAGAAGATATTCTAAATGAGGGATTCAATCTAAATTCTGTTTGGGAATGTGAAATATACGAGCAGATGGAAAAAGATAGAGAGATGCAAAAATTCTTTGAGCTAGTAAGTTTTCAAACAAATAGGCTAAACATAAAGTTTTCTTCAGAACAAGTACGATCAAAGACTCAAACCACGCGAAGCATTGTATGGAGGAAGAACACAGGCATTTCGATCAATGGCAGTTGCGATTGAAGACATACTTCTAAATTATTATGATTTCAATAGTTTATACCCATATCTCAATGCAGGAGGTACAGCTTACCCACGAGGAAATCCTATTGTGGTCGATAAGGACTTTCCCAATACTGATGAACCGTTAAAACTTAAAGGTATGCATATTTTTCCTATTCTTACTAACATTTACATTTTAGGAATTGTGTTTTGTGATGTACTGCCCACACAAGACGCAGCCATGGGATATTTACCTCAGAAAATAATGAAGAAGCTCATGTTTGTTCTTTGTAGAACTTGTGCGAATAATCAGAATATTGAAGGAAAGTGTACACATACCAAGGTCTCTGAAAGATTTTTGACTGGAGTATGGTGCACAGATGAGCTGAACAAGGCCGTTTCTAAAGGGTACAAAGTGCTCAAGTACCATGAAATCTGGCATTGGCCAGAAGAGGCTTGGGTCAAAGGTGGATTCTTTGCCGATTACATCAAGCCTCTATTGAAATTGAAACACGAAAGTAGTGGATGGCCAAAGGAAAATATGACGGATGAGGAAAAGAAAGCATACATCGCAAGAATATGGGAGATGGATGGAGTCAAACTGGATCCCTTGAAGATCATAAAAAACAAAGCACTGCGAAGCCTGTGCAAAATATTTCTCAATTCCGCCTGGGGTAAGTAGAAATCTATTGTCTTCTAATGTTATTCCTTTTTCAGGAAAATTTGCACAAAACCCAATGAAAGTCGAGACAAGACTCATCTACAACAGTGATGGACTTGCAATGGCCAATTTTTTCAACGATCCCAACTTTGAACCAACTGGACTGCTTCCTTATGGCGAACACAAGCATTTCATCTCAAGAAGACCCAAGAAAGACTTTCTCAAAACATCACCATTCACAAATCTTGCTATCGCGGCGATCAC
This sequence comes from Caenorhabditis remanei, assembly GCF_010183535.1. Lineage (NCBI taxonomy): Eukaryota > Metazoa > Nematoda > Chromadorea > Rhabditida > Rhabditidae > Caenorhabditis > Caenorhabditis remanei. The sequence goes on from NC_071332.1 coordinate 8,373,249, forward strand.
AACATGTGCGGCCAGGTTAAGACTCACTGAAGCTATAGAGAGAGTTGGAATAGAGAATATGATTTATTGCGGTATGTGAGTAAATGTAACACAAATACAACTATTATTTTTAGACACTGACTCTGTGATTTTCAAACAGAAGAAAGACAGTGATCCTCTTGGGGACCTCAAAGGAGATAATTTAGGCTACTTAACGAACGAAATTCCACCAGGGAATGAGTTGGTTGAAGCCGTAGCAATGGCTCCAAAGGTTTATGCATTGAAGATAAGAGACAAGGACGGCAACTACAGCTATACAGTAAAAGCAAAAGGAATGTGTTTGAACAGTGGCAACACTGGAAGTATCAACTTTGACACTATGAAAGAAAGTGTAGGTATCAGTTCTATGATCGTTGGCAAACGTATTCTTTTAAGATGAATGCATTCATTCGAGATGGCGTAGCAACCCCCATGGAAGGCGAGATGTTAACGTTCAAAAGAGGAGATAATGCATTAGATGGCCTTTGGACCTTCAGATTGAAGAAGACTCTTAACCCTCGAATGGACAAGGGACACTACGTTGATGGTGTTGTATCACCATTCGGACAAATATCAGGAGATATACAATTAATTAATGATTATCCTTTCTAACATTGTAAATAAATATTGTAGAGACAAAACATTTGTACACATTTCATACACAATCTGCACAATCTACGCACAATCTTTGCACAATCTTTGCACAAAAAATATATTGAAAAACAATCTATGCACAATCTCAAAACAAAAATTTTGCAGAGACACAATCTATGCACAAAAATTTTTTGACAGAAATCAGTGTGAAATCTTACAAAAATTGAGAAAAAACAACACTTTTATCAGATTTTCAAAGCTTTTTAGTCAGTTTTTCATGTGAGCATGTCTGATTTCACGACATATGTATGCATATATCAACGTTTTTAGTAATTTAACCTGAACATATACCCATTTTAAAGGCATCGCCATACATACAGGTCTATATTTTGATTCATATACATGCACTTTTACAATATTTCGGTGTATATGCACACGTTTTTGATATATTTCGGTGTATACGCACAGATTTTCACAATATTTCAGTGTATATGCACCCATTTTCACAATATTTTAGTTGTATATGCGTACATTGCATGCATTATTTTAGTGTATACGCACAGATTTTCACAATATTTCAGTGCATATGCAGACATTTTCACAATTGTTTAATGTATATGCGTACATTGCTTGCATTATTTTAGTGTATACGCACAGATTTTCGCAATACTTTGGTGTATATGCACCCATTTTCACAATATTTTAGTTGTATATACATACATTTCAACATTATTCTGGGGTATACGCACAGATTTTTGCAATATTTCTATGTATATACACATGTTTTCAAGATATTTTGGTGTATATGCACACACTATCATAATGTTTTAGGTGTATATGCACACTTTCTACATTATTTTTAGTGTATGCACACACATTTTCACGATATTTTGATGTATATGCGCACATTATCACTATATTTCAATCCATATACATACCTTTTTACTTTATTTTCATACGTGGACACACGTTTCAGACTACTTTGCATGTATGTCTACGCATCTTTGCCTACACGTCTATACTTTTTTCGTGCGCATACACACATTTTTATATGTGCCTACAAATGTTTCGTGTATGTCTTCTAGTTTTTTCATATACGCATACATTTTTCATGTATACCTACATATTTTCGTGAATTTCCACAAATTTTTCGTGTATGTCTACATATTCTTTTGGTATGCCTACAGATTTTTCTCCAAAATGATAGGCTTTTCAATGTTTTGTGATGATACTTGATGAAAGTGCCATACATTTTGCACAAACACCGTATAGATTCAATAGTTTATGGACTTATTTTACATAAGAATGGTAGTTTTCATCAATTTAATGATAAATCCATCATATTGTCCTTGAAGAGGGCGTGTAGCTTTAATAAGAATGATGATACGGACGCGCATTTTTGCATCTAGGGATGCATTCCAAGAAAGATTTCTAGTTTTTGTTCAGAAATATACGCATTTCATCAACAAATGACTAAGTTCAGACTTATAAGCTTTATATTTTTATCGATAACCACATATATTTGCTGCCGTTTTTTATCTATATGCAACTTTTCTTTACACTAGGAGGTCACGGTATATTACATTTTTCATGGACATATATTTACAGAGCATACTACATTCTTCTATTCTATCAACAAAAACACTAAGGTGTAGTTTTTCAATCATAGTTTGATAATGTATTTCAGGTGCGCAGCCAACACTGTGAGTAATATTCTTGAAGAAATATGTGTGTACAGAATAGAACTGAATAGGGTGGCAACAATTTCCAGAAATGAGAAGACTTTTCTTGACCTATGCATTTTCTCTGTGTCTCTCACTATCTCTTACAGCTACTTATGGACTATTTTGTACCATTCCGTATTTTTAACGTCATCGTGATTGGTGATCTATTTCCTACGCTCTCGTCGTGCCATTATGGATTCCTGTGAAGATTTTGATATGTGTGAGGACATGGACAAAATAGATTTGTGCTTGCCAACAAAGAAAGAGGATAAATCAAAACCATGCAATCATCAAGAGATTGAAGACCGTTTTCGTGAATTCAAGCAATCAACATACAAAGAAATTCACCAGCTATCTTGTGCTTTGAAGAAAGTTGGATATTCTCCTTTGTGTCCGGACGTCAAACGCCGAACAGATTTGGATTATATTCGCGAATGTTTGGATCGAATGACTGCTGACCAAGCTGTGTTTTACAGCCGAGCTGGTGAAGTATTGGTAGGGTGCTACGTCACTCCATTACGTCCGACTGAAGTTCAATGTGGCCAAGGAAATCTTAACCTTTGTCAGTATTTTGCTGCTAAATGGTGTTATAACATTGATGACAACCAGTATGTAGTGATCAACGGATGTGGGGCTGCTTATCCTGTGTCAGAGCTGTTCATTGTCAGAGTTCCAAGGTAACTACACTTATTTTAATCAGAAAATATATTGGTTTTTACAGACCTGAAGCTATGCAAAACGATAGAGAGGTTCGTGCTCAGAAGAAACGAGACAGCGACATGAGATGGTCAATACCTTCATCGGATATTTCTGGCGTTCAAAAAGTTCTACGTCCTAACAAGTGATATGATATTACCAAATTGATGAATAATTGATCTTTATGTATATGTTTTGTCTGCTTACTCCTACTTGTTAATAATGTATCAATTGTACACGAAAAATGCAACAATTTCAGTTATACAACTTTTCTATAATGCCTAAAACTTTGTTGAATAAAGAACTATACATAATGTGAAGTTGAAAGAAACAGCTATAAACATGCGCTCTTTACCACAAAGTCATCAAAAATAAAAGAACTGACAGGTCTTTGAATCAAATGGGTTTGAAACATATGCATCATCAAAAGACAGTGGTTTATAGTCTTCTAACCCATATGCATTATTTGTCGGCATAATTATAACATATTAGCCCAATAAATGATTACAGTCAGAATTTGTGTGCACTTTCGGAGATTGTTAAAGACAAAAAGGGGAATTTTTGAAGAAAGTACGAGGAACAGTAACTCAAATAGGTGCAAAATCAAATAGTTGCATTGTGATATAATAAGTTTTGTAGAACACACGAAACCTATGTTTCAACATAAATTTAGCAAAATATTTGTATTTAGAAATAACTTTCATTGAAAAAGTCATTCAATTTATGAGTTTTTTGCCATGAATACTCATTTTTGCAACTTAAAACAGCACGCAAAAAGACAAAGACCCCCGATATTCTTCCGCTATTGTAAGGGTGAGGAGAAGGGGGTCCCGTTTTTTTCCGCTGGGGGGTGTGTGTGTAAAGAGATCGTGGTCCGTAAGTATGCAACTGTAGTATGGGGATAAGGATGGAAGGGGGACGCCCTCCTCTTTTTTCACACTCTCTCATCCACCAAAGCGGAAGCATACCGGGCCACCCTCCTCCTCACCCCAGCAGAAAAAAACGGGAACCCCCCAGCGGGTCTTCTTTTTTCGGAAAAGTTGTCCCGTTTTTTTCCGCTGGGGGGCTCCTGTTTTTTTTCCGCTGGGGTGGGGAGGAGGGTGGTCCTGTTTTTTTCCGCTGGGGTGACGAGAGAGTGTGTAAAAAGAGGAGGGTGGTCCTGTTTTTTTCCGCTGGGTTGGGGGGTGTCGTGCGGGGAACAGCTGTTAGGGGACCCACCCCCCTTCCTTTCTTCTTATCCCCATACTACAGTTGCATACTTACGGACCACGATCTCTTTACACACACACCCCCCAGCGGAAAAAAACGGGACCCCCTTCTCCTCACCCTTACAATAGCGGAAGAATATCGGGGGTCTTTGTCTTTTTGCGTGCTGTTTTAAGTTGCAAAAATGAGTATTCATGGCAAAAAACTCATAAATTGAATGACTTTTTCAATGAAAGTTATTTCTAAATACAAATATTTTGCTAAATTTATGTTGAAACATAGGTTTCGTGTGTTCTACAAAACTTATTATATCACAATGCAACTATTTGATTTTGCACCTATTTGAGTTACTGTTCCTCGTACTTTCTTCAAAAATTCCCCTTTTTGTCTTTAACAATCTCCGAAAGTGCACACAAATTCTGACTGTAATCATTTATTGGGCTAATATGTTATAATTATGCCGACAAATAATGCATATGGGTTAGAAGACTATAAACCACTGTCTTTTGATGATGCATATGTTTCAAACCCATTTGATTCAAAGACCTGTCAGTTCTTTTATTTTTGATGACTTTGTGGTAAAGAGCGCATGTTTATAGCTGTTTCTTTCAACTTCACATTATGTATAGTTCTTTATTCAACAAAGTTTTAGGCATTATAGAAAAGTTGTATAACTGAAATTGTTGCATTTTTCGTGTACAATTGATACATTATTAACAAGTAGGAGTAAGCAGACAAAACATATACATAAAGATCAATTATTCATCAATTTGGTAATATCATATCACTTGTTAGGACGTAGAACTTTTTGAACGCCAGAAATATCCGATGAAGGTATTGACCATCTCATGTCGCTGTCTCGTTTCTTCTGAGCACGAACCTCTCTATCGTTTTGCATAGCTTCAGGTCTGTAAAAACCAATATATTTTCTGATTAAAATAAGTGTAGTTACCTTGGAACTCTGACAATGAACAGCTCTGACACAGGATAAGCAGCCCCACATCCGTTGATCACTACATACTGGTTGTCATCAATGTTATAACACCATTTAGCAGCAAAATACTGACAAAGGTTAAGATTTCCTTGGCCACATTGAACTTCAGTCGGACGTAATGGAGTGACGTAGCACCCTACCAATACTTCACCAGCTCGGCTGTAAAACACAGCTTGGTCAGCAGTCATTCGATCCAAACATTCGCGAATATAATCCAAATCTGTTCGGCGTTTGACGTCCGGACACAAAGGAGAATATCCAACTTTCTTCAAAGCACAAGATAGCTGGTGAATTTCTTTGTATGTTGATTGCTTGAATTCACGAAAACGGTCTTCAATCTCTTGATGATTGCATGGTTTTGATTTATCCTCTTTCTTTGTTGGCAAGCACAAATCTATTTTGTCCATGTCCTCACACATATCAAAATCTTCACAGGAATCCATAATGGCACGACGAGAGCGTAGGAAATAGATCACCAATCACGATGACGTTAAAAATACGGAATGGTACAAAATAGTCCATAAGTAGCTGTAAGAGATAGTGAGAGACACAGAGAAAATGCATAGGTCAAGAAAAGTCTTCTCATTTCTGGAAATTGTTGCCACCCTATTCAGTTCTATTCTGTACACACATATTTCTTCAAGAATATTACTCACAGTGTTGGCTGCGCACCTGAAATACATTATCAAACTATGATTGAAAAACTACACCTTAGTGTTTTTGTTGATAGAATAGAAGAATGTAGTATGCTCTGTAAATATATGTCCATGAAAAATGTAATATACCGTGACCTCCTAGTGTAAAGAAAAGTTGCATATAGATAAAAAACGGCAGCAAATATATGTGGTTATCGATAAAAATATAAAGCTTATAAGTCTGAACTTAGTCATTTGTTGATGAAATGCGTATATTTCTGAACAAAAACTAGAAATCTTTCTTGGAATGCATCCCTAGATGCAAAAATGCGCGTCCGTATCATCATTCTTATTAAAGCTACACGCCCTCTTCAAGGACAATATGATGGATTTATCATTAAATTGATGAAAACTACCATTCTTATGTAAAATAAGTCCATAAACTATTGAATCTATACGGTGTTTGTGCAAAATGTATGGCACTTTCATCAAGTATCATCACAAAACATTGAAAAGCCTATCATTTTGGAGAAAAATCTGTAGGCATACCAAAAGAATATGTAGACATACACGAAAAATTTGTGGAAATTCACGAAAATATGTAGGTATACATGAAAAATGTATGCGTATATGAAAAAACTAGAAGACATACACGAAACATTTGTAGGCACATATAAAAATGTGTGTATGCGCACGAAAAAAGTATAGACGTGTAGGCAAAGATGCGTAGACATACATGCAAAGTAGTCTGAAACGTGTGTCCACGTATGAAAATAAAGTAAAAAGGTATGTATATGGATTGAAATATAGTGATAATGTGCGCATATACATCAAAATATCGTGAAAATGTGTGTGCATACACTAAAAATAATGTAGAAAGTGTGCATATACACCTAAAACATTATGATAGTGTGTGCATATACACCAAAATATCTTGAAAACATGTGTATATACATAGAAATATTGCAAAAATCTGTGCGTATACCCCAGAATAATGTTGAAATGTATGTATATACAACTAAAATATTGTGAAAATGGGTGCATATACACCAAAGTATTGCGAAAATCTGTGCGTATACACTAAAATAATGCAAGCAATGTACGCATATACATTAAACAATTGTGAAAATGTCTGCATATGCACTGAAATATTGTGAAAATCTGTGCGTATACACTAAAATAATGCATGCAATGTACGCATATACAACTAAAATATTGTGAAAATGGGTGCATATACACTGAAATATTGTGAAAATCTGTGCGTATACACCGAAATATATCAAAAACGTGTGCATATACACCGAAATATTGTAAAAGTGCATGTATATGAATCAAAATATAGACCTGTATGTATGGCGATGCCTTTAAAATGGGTATATGTTCAGGTTAAATTACTAAAAACGTTGATATATGCATACATATGTCGTGAAATCAGACATGCTCACATGAAAAACTGACTAAAAAGCTTTGAAAATCTGATAAAAGTGTTGTTTTTTCTCAATTTTTGTAAGATTTCACACTGATTTCTGTCAAAAAATTTTTGTGCATAGATTGTGTCTCTGCAAAATTTTTGTTTTGAGATTGTGCATAGATTGTTTTTCAATATATTTTTTGTGCAAAGATTGTGCAAAGATTGTGCGTAGATTGTGCAGATTGTGTATGAAATGTGTACAAATGTTTTGTCTCTACAATATTTATTTACAATGTTAGAAAGGATAATCATTAATTAATTGTATATCTCCTGATATTTGTCCGAATGGTGATACAACACCATCAACGTAGTGTCCCTTGTCCATTCGAGGGTTAAGAGTCTTCTTCAATCTGAAGGTCCAAAGGCCATCTAATGCATTATCTCCTCTTTTGAACGTTAACATCTCGCCTTCCATGGGGGTTGCTACGCCATCTCGAATGAATGCATTCATCTTAAAAGAATACGTTTGCCAACGATCATAGAACTGATACCTACACTTTCTTTCATAGTGTCAAAGTTGATACTTCCAGTGTTGCCACTGTTCAAACACATTCCTTTTGCTTTTACTGTATAGCTGTAGTTGCCGTCCTTGTCTCTTATCTTCAATGCATAAACCTTTGGAGCCATTGCTACGGCTTCAACCAACTCATTCCCTGGTGGAATTTCGTTCGTTAAGTAGCCTAAATTATCTCCTTTGAGGTCCCCAAGAGGATCACTGTCTTTCTTCTGTTTGAAAATCACAGAGTCAGTGTCTAAAAATAATAGTTGTATTTGTGTTACATTTACTCACATACCGCAATAAATCATATTCTCTATTCCAACTCTCTCTATAGCTTCAGTGAGTCTTAACCTGGCCGCACATGTTGTGATCGCCGCGATAGCAAGATTTGTGAATGGTGATGTTTTGAGAAAGTCTTTCTTGGGTCTTCTTGAGATGAAATGCTTGTGTTCGCCATAAGGAAGCAGTCCAGTTGGTTCAAAGTTGGGATCGTTGAAAAAATTGGCCATTGCAAGTCCATCACTGTTGTAGATGAGTCTTGTCTCGACTTTCATTGGGTTTTGTGCAAATTTTCCTGAAAAAGGAATAACATTAGAAGACAATAGATTTCTACTTACCCCAGGCGGAATTGAGAAATATTTTGCACAGGCTTCGCAGTGCTTTGTTTTTTATGATCTTCAAGGGATCCAGTTTGACTCCATCCATCTCCCATATTCTTGCGATGTATGCTTTCTTTTCCTCATCCGTCATATTTTCCTTTGGCCATCCACTACTTTCGTGTTTCAATTTCAATAGAGGCTTGATGTAATCGGCAAAGAATCCACCTTTGACCCAAGCCTCTTCTGGCCAATGCCAGATTTCATGGTACTTGAGCACTTTGTACCCTTTAGAAACGGCCTTGTTCAGCTCATCTGTGCACCATACTCCAGTCAAAAATCTTTCAGAGACCTTGGTATGTGTACACTTTCCTTCAATATTCTGATTATTCGCACAAGTTCTACAAAGAACAAACATGAGCTTCTTCATTATTTTCTGAGGTAAATATCCCATGGCTGCGTCTTGTGTGGGCAGTACATCACAAAACACAATTCCTAAAATGTAAATGTTAGTAAGAATAGGAAAAATATGCATACCTTTAAGTTTTAACGGTTCATCAGTATTGGGAAAGTCCTTATCGACCACAATAGGATTTCCTCGTGGGTAAGCTGTACCTCCTGCATTGAGATATGGGTATAAACTATTGAAATCATAATAATTTAGAAGTATGTCTTCAATCGCAACTGCCATTGATCGAAATGCCTGTGTTCTTCCTCCATACAATGCTTCGCGTGGTTTGAGTCTTTGATCGTACTTGTTCTGAAGAAAACTTTATGTTTAGCCTATTTGTTTGAAAACTTACTAGCTCAAAGAATTTTTGCATCTCTCTATCTTTTTCCATCTGCTCGTATATTTCACATTCCCAAACAGAATTTAGATTGAATCCCTCATTTAGAATATCTTCTTCTCTCTTCATAGTTTCCTTATACAAAGCTTCCATTGTCTTGTCGGGCCTCATTGGACATTTCTTGTCACGATCCGGATAACACTTTGGGCACCCGTGCCATACACATCCATAAATCTGAAAAGTTATATAAAATTGATAATATTCGATACAGAGAAAAAGGTTTCCTTCACCTCACTTGTTGTGAGGGTCAGTCTTCCTTGGGGTCTGTGTGTGTGTAAATGGAATGGGTTTGTATCTAAAATGAAAATATACCTCAAAAACTTCATTTGTGGTCTCATTGAAAGCATCAGCAAAGTAAGAATGTCCATTAGCTTTGATTTTAACTTCTCCTCCACGTAATTTGTACTTCAAATGTAGTGTTGGATCTATTTTCTCAAGCCATTGGATATACTTTAACGCTAACATTGAATTATTTCCTCCTCCATAGCCGTTCTCGGGAATATATCCGACATCTCCCTTCTTGATGTATTCGTGCTTCAATACGAACATGACATAGGAAGCTATAGTACATCCATTGACAATTGGGTTCCAACCATTGAAAGTCGATTCACACATCTGTAAAACAAAAATACTAACAGGTTGAAACAATTTACTCACCTCAATGAAAGACATTAATGTTAACGTGAGAATGCGAACATCAGATTGGCAATACTTTAGCAGCTCATCATGTAACTTGAATCCATCATGGTAACACTTTTCATACCAGTCATCAAATTCTTTCTTTGTAGAAGGTGCCATGAACTGTGGGTTATAGTATTCCTTCGATGGCAACGTTTTCAATTCTTTATTGTAATTGTCCGGATGATTGTATAAGTGGGGAAAGAAACCTTTTGCCTCGCCCTCCAGGCCAAAAGCTCCAGGCATTTTGGCTAGTCCCATTTGCAAGTATTGGAAAGAATCACGAAAATGCAGCTTTCTTTTCTCATATTCAAACTCTGCCGTAATGATTGTCATTCCATTTAATAAAATTTTTGGTTCTTTTGCTTTTGTGCCTCCTTGTCTATCAAGTTCTGCTAACAGCATAACATGGTCATACCTGAAAATATCTTGGAAGTTGAAAATGTTTTATTACTGAAACATACCTTCCACCATTGTGTGCTATAACGTAAGCACCAGCTGCTCGTGGGTTATGTAGCAAGAAATCTGCAAAACTGGCTAATGGAGAATCGTGTTTGTTATTTTTGAATGGTGGAAAATTCTTGTAGCTGTAGGTCCATGGTTGGGCGCATAATTGGCATCCTTCCTCTCCTCGACAATCACTGCAGATCATTCTTACACAAATAAAGTTGGGCTTGTGCTTGGGACCTCTTTCAATATGTCCTGGAAAAAGAAAGCTTATACTTTGATTGTTTATGTTTCTTACCATTGAATTTTCCTGACTCTGACACAATACATTCCATATCATACACGATAATAGCCCATTGCTTTTGGTTTTCTCGTTTCCTCAACTTTTCCTTCTCGTCAGGGACGTGGTGAGCACAGGCATGTCCCTTCAATGCTTTCTCCCTGCATATGGAACAGAACTCGTTTGCGTTACATACGTGTGTTTCTCCAAGAATCCTCTCTGACCTATCAATTTTATTGCACTTTTCGCATCTGTAAGACATTACTAATGTTTGTCTAATTGATTAGATACCTGCTATATTTCTTGCAATGCGGTATTCCGTTTTTTGATTGTGCAGTGAGATGAGCATCAAAACACATTTTACTTCGAAAGTAAATTTTGCAAGAGTTGCAATAAACATTATCATCTTCTTGTTTGCATCCCACGGTGCCACATCTCCTGCACTTGGCTTTGCATTTTCGATAATGATAGTCGTCGTCGAAAGTAGAACATTGGAAACAAAACCTAACAAAAATAAAAATTTATTATAGCAATAATAAAATGGTAACTTACCTTGATGCGTGTTTTCCTTTGGTGTGATTCACATGCTCATAATGTCCCTCATAATAAAATAATCCTATAAATCCTTTGCCATCGGGATTGAATCGCTTTTCTTCAGTTGGGACGGCTTGATTTTTGTTTGCAGTCCACAATATTATTTGATAGTTGGAAAGATAATTTGCAAGCTCTATAAGATCTTTTCGGTCATGCTCCTCTTTGTTCACATCCATCCCTGCATCGGCCAAAAGCTGCTTGGCAAGCTTTCCTTGTGATTCACTTTTGAATTTCGGGGTTATCTGTAAAAAGCACATATTACGGACAATCAAAGAGTCTAAAAGTACCTCTGGTCTTACGAGGCTTCGATAAAATTTTTCCATTTTCTGCCTTTCGTCTCCGTTGGTCGTAGTTTCTATATCACTTTCCAGTTTTCCTAGTGCAAGTGCTTTTGGTAGACAGTGGCTCATCCCTGTGACCCTGCTGAGGCTAACACCGAAATGTTGTTTCTGTTATGAACAAATATTATAGTTTGACAAAAGTCAGTAAGCCTTACCAATAGTGCTTTTCTTATTTTTTCTATTTTCTCAGTTTTCCGTGTGGTATGTGTTCCCCTGCCTCGTAGTTGTGATTGTTTATCCTTGAAAACGTTCATAGCAACAGTAAAACTCTCATCTAAACGGAGTTCTTTATTAGATTGCATCTGCTTAGCAATTTCATTCATTATCACTCCTCCATCAGCCACTGCATACGTTTTGTGGGTTACAAAGAAACCGTCTCTATCGGTATACCCATCATGGTTCAGTCTGTAAACGTTCTTCTTATGATTTTAAATTATGATAAAACTTACTGAAGCCAATATTTGCTTGTTTTCAGATTTCCTCCTGCTTTTTTGAGCATTCTACGAATAAAAATGTCCAAGAGTTTGGCCACATGTTGATGAAGTATCTTGTTGTCTTTTACTTTATCAAGATTGATGAATTTCATTCTGACGGTGTCCGCAATCAGAAACTGGTTGTTGTGTCTTCGAAAATGTGGTTCATTTGAAGTTATAACATTTTCTGTAAAGAACTCTTCTTCCTCGGGTGTTGGAAAGGTCTCGCTTCTTTCAAAGTCTCGTAATTTCATTTTTCGCCGTGGTCCTCTGCCATCTGAAATAAATAATTAAAATTCTTTATGTTTTCATTATCACTCACGTCTTTTTGTCGAAACTATTCTGGCTGGCTTAGATTGTCTTCTCTTTTCTTCTAAAAATCCTCCTTGATTCTGAACTGAACTAGTTGATGGCTGATATTTTCTCTTCATGTCCGTTCTCGTGTGGTCCTCGGTCACTTCTTCTCCAAGAAATATACTTTCTGGTTTTTTCTTTTTCGTCTTTGGTTCAAGACTAGTTGGTGGAGGGGCTCCTCCTGTTGAATTGTGAGCGTTCAGCGTTTTGCGTTTCATAACTGAAAAAAGAAAGGATGAAAAAGGATGAATAAACGGACGAGAGAAAAGGAAAAGAAATGAGAGCTCAAAAATAGGTCACCATTTACCATGCGGTAAAAAGATGAAAATGAGCCACAGATTATGAATATCTCAAATCACCCTCTGCAAAAGTCAGCTGTTACTTTCTGATTGATGACGCCATCTCTAACTACTATTTTGTTTTCTTCGTCTCTCGTTTTCATACTCTCTCGTTCTATGGTTTTAACCGTCACGCAAAATGTCATTCGTGATTTATTACGCCATAGTGGTAGGTGACCTGTTTCTGAGTTCTGTCTTTTCTATAATTGTTTTCCAGATTTTCTAATGCCTTCAAAATTATCCGGCAAACGTGGAAAACGATGCAATTGCATGGACCCTCTTCGGGACGTTCGATCAAAGTATACAAGTCAATGCAAGATATTTTGTACTTTTCGTGAAATAAGATATCGTGGTGGTTTGGGGATACGATGTGAACTCCTTCAGGATTTGGAAGCTATACGATTCATAATTGATGACCAATTGGGAGAAGATGAAGCAATTTTCCACTTTAGAGACGGTCGAATTCTTGAATACAGTGATGTGATTGCTAAATGTCCAAGTGAAGTTCCCTCGATTCAAGACGGTGTTAATTTGCTTGAATTTTACAACAACAAGCTCAAGAAGAATATTACTGATGAACAATTTGTTCTGATGGATAAGCAAGGGAGATACCATCCTATTTCTGAGCTGTTTATTGCCAAAGTTCCGTAAGTAACTATCGATATATTTGTCAACACTTTTTCAAATCTTTCAGAACACCGTGCTCCTCCTGTCAAAACCTGCCACAGTCTCCATCAACCAACTCTCCAAAATTGAATGAAGATACCCAGAAAGTCTAAATAATAATATTCTATGTTCATCTCCAATGTCTATATATTTTTTTTTGGATGTAAATTATTTTAAAACGGTAAAATGTTGAGAATTAATGAAAAACAATAAAATTTTGTTGAAATCGCTAGCATCTGAATGTGGCTCTTAAACGCCAAAGCATTGCGTTCTTCATAAAAATCACAAATTGCTCAAAACAGAAATTATTCAAACACTACACATTACACTTTCACACTCGAGGCTGACAACCCTTGCCTGGTTGTGTGAGGAGGGGTCTCCCAATTCTTAATAGCTCTGAGAGACTGGAAAAATTGAAAATTGGACGTTTGAGTTTTTTCATTGAGTAATAATGATGATAAGAACGTATTATAAGACTCTTCCCCTGTAAAGATAGTCTCAATCTTCGAATACTATCAGCGCGCCTTTTCCCGTCATAGCGAACATGTCAGCTGATGACCTTTAGGCCTTGGCCAAAGTTGAAACTATCTAGAATCTACTAAAAACAGATGTTTGTTCTTACTGTTTGAGCCTTATATTTCATGGTGGACTTCATACAGCTTTATGAGGTTTGGTCATGTTTCAATCCTGGATCTACTATAATGGTAAATGCTTTGTCACACAACATAATATCTCGTGGTAAAATTATCACCACCAAGAGTGTGGTTCAAATGCGGTTAATTCGCCCTTATGACTCCATAGGTCGGACCAGCAGGCGCACCTTCGGCGCATTTTTGAGTTTTGTGAGTGGTTTTACTCTAGTTAGACTTTGACCCCATAAGAATCTGCTAAAATCTGGAGGCGAGTCACAAATGTCTCGTGGTAAAATTATCACCACTTAGAAAGCAAGCCTCGTGGTGTGATTTTGACCATATGGCCCCATCTTTGCCGTGTTTTTGAGCTCCTATTCTGTGCCTGGGGAACTGTGAGAATCTGCTGAGTCTAAAATTTAATGGTTAGTGACTGGTCTCCAAACAACTCACAATATAATGTCTCGTGGTAAAATTATCACCACTAAAGAGGGTGGTTCAAATGCGGTCATTTTCCCCATATAGTCTCATAGGTCAGGTCCGCTGGAGCACATTCTACACATTTTCGTGTTCTTTTTGCTCATGCTCTGGCCAGGCCTCTGGCCAGACTGCGAACTCGAGCCAGACGCCTATGTCGTCATTCACTAAATCTCATGGTAAATTTGTCACCATGGTGGAAAATTTCCCCCACCAATCTACTGATGACCGTGGACTGGATACCAGATTGCTCAATTTCTTCCAATGAATATTCAGAAAATTCATTTTTTGACGATTTTTTTGTCTAACTCGGAGCTTGACAGAATGGTGAATCTAACAGAATGTTGGAGCTGACATGCATCCGCGGCGCGTTTTCTCGTCCCATGGATACAGTTTCCTAGCAAAAGCAGTTATAGAGTGCTCTCGAATCGAGACAAATGTTGAAGCACATATGTTTTGGGAAAACGAATAAGAAGAAACGACAATCTCGTAAATTTTGGAATGTCTCTCAAGGAGAAAGTAGTTTCGAAAGAAATGCTCATGCGTATTTTTCAATTAATACGGTTCAAAACAGCAAAAAAGTCGGAGAAATCAATTTCTACCGTCTGAAAAACTCGGAATAAAAATCGGAAGAAAGTCATTCTGCCCTTTATATAATAAGATTATTCTTATCAGAACTTCAACAGATGACAAATGAAAACTATGCTTGATAAGAGCTGATTTCTAGTCGAGTTATTGTGTTTTTGGTATCTAAATAAAGAAAAATGATGTGAAAAATAGAAAGAAGGATAGGGTTGAATACATCGGTTCCACAGGTTTTATTGTTACCAAAAGAGAAAGCGAGTCTTTTCAGAGATGAATGCGCGGAAATTAGGTGGACTCAATAGAGAGTAAGTTGGCCGAAAAGGTGAATTCCTACAAGTGAGTTCCAACGAAAAACTACTGGAACCAAGAATTGACAGCGTATGAAAACTGGAAAACGAATAGATTGTGTACTGTCGCACTCCGAAAACGAAGTGATGATAGCAGAGAGAGGAGAGCGAAAGCGATTTGAATAATTTCAACTCCAGACCGGTACTTTTGTTTCAGAGAGGCAGAAGAACAGAGAGTAAGAGGTTTTAAAATTGCCAACTTTCGACCGAATACAGTGTGACGAGCGTTGGACAGTGGGCGTTTGTTTCGGCGACAATGGCGACGAACACCCGGCAGCCAAACAAATATCGTAGGAAGAAGGATAGGGATCGATTGTGTATTTTTCAAGCGAGAAACAAGACACACAAACTGTTTTTTTTTCGTTTTCATGTACTGTGTTTTCATGTCGGGTTCTGTGTTTGAGCCGATAGAAGGATATTGGGACACTAAACCGCAAAACACTTTTGCTGAATGGAGTTTTCGAGTTCGAACTTACATTCTTAATAAGTCAATCGACTTGTAGAATGGAAAATACGAATATTGAAGCAGATCATGTTGGCATGCAAATACAGTTACAGAATGTATAGAATGATACGACTGAACCAAGCGAGATCGTTGGTGTGTGAAAAATTTTGATGTGCTTATTAAAAAGCAAACGAATGATTAAAAAGCAATATGCGCCGGAAAACTTAGAATACGATCAAACTTCCGTGTTACCTCTAATTATCAGATTACTGAAGGTAGAAAACACGGTTGACACTGTATTTCCAATTTTCAAAGTTCTTATTAAACTTCGTGTCGATTTTAGATAAAATCTGGAGCAGTAGGTCATAATTCTCCAATATGTCAGATAAGTTTCTACAATCCCACCAGGAGCAAACTTAATCATATTCCGAGTTCAACGGTCAATTCTAGTTTCTCTGAGTTTTTTCCTCTCGCCCGCGCCTTCGAAGTCTCGGAAAAGAGGAAGATTCTTGCGATTAAAAAAAACTACAGCAAATATTTTATATAGATTCACATCCTACGGGGATCACATAATTCTGTATTTAATTTCAAGAAATATATTATACCTACTTTAGCTACACTTGTCTTACATTTGTTTTTCACAAAACGATTTCCAGTGAAATTTTTCCACTACCATTGCCACCGGATGCGAAAAGCGATGTCTCGATCTCACGAGCTGTGAATGAGAAAAGAAATCTGCATTCTTTCGCTCCTCTCTTTTTAAATTTTTCTATGTGTATCTATTTTGTACATGGCATTTCCGCTTTAAGCCCGAATAGGAAAGAGCTCTATCTATTTTCTCTCGCTTACTCACTCCACTCGGCGACGACTAAGTTCTTTTCATTAAAAGATTCCAATGGCGTCGAGAAATAGAGAAAGACACCAGGAATGAAAATGGAGAAGTTCAGAAGGAAATTGATAAAAGCCCGACGCAATTCTAGGCATTTCAGAAATTGTTGAAGAAGGGAAGATGGTTTTATGGTACATATAAATACATTTTTAAGTGAGGGAAGTGAATCGGAAGAGAGCCTGGGAGCCACGACGCATGGACGAAGATCTAAAGGATGTGAGAAAGAAAAAAGAAAAGAGCAAGAGAGCAACAGCTTGTTCGCTCTCCTTATTTCGAGTTGCGCCTTTCAACAGCTACTTTTTTATGCACAAAACTCTGCGTTATGAGGAAGAAAAAAGGAGAAATGAAGGAAAAAAATTCGCGCTGATTCTGGCCGCCTTCGGATCGGTTTTTCTCTTTCATTTATCCGGATAAGAAAAGAAAAAAGGAGGAGGAATGGAAGATAGAGTTGGGAAAATATACTGAGAGTTCGAATATTAAGAAACTACTTAGCAGTAAATTTGTCAAAAAGGGACAGTGCCAGGTATTGTGATAGGGAAAGTAGACAAGCGAAAAGGAAAAAAAGATATCGGTGGACAGCTTTCAAACCCTAAATAGCTTCTAGTCAGCCGAAAACTTTGAGTTTAGTTTAGAAAAGTCTCCAGAAAGTTAAGTATTCAGAATGGCTAACACAAAATGTATATTTATATTTCACAAATCGAAAATTCACCTGATGCCTCGTTGCGATATAATTTTCTTTCTTTTCCTTAACACCACCGAGTCGATTCTTGGAGATATTTGATTGTTGAATGCGTATTTATTTTTCTTTTTTCTTAAGAATCCGTGTGAGATCGATCTCCGACTGAAGAATTTCTGAAAAAGGAAACATGTGGGGATTATTAGATTTGATCATCTTACCATTTTATGACATTTTAGAGACCCGTGGAATAACTGAAACAGTTTTGAGAAGAATATACCTTAATTAGCAATCACCAGGATTAATATATTTTAAAGCGACGGACAGCATGTGTCAAAGCAACCAAGAGAGCAATATACTTTTATGTGAGTTTCAGATCATTTATTATAGTGAATTGGTGAAAAAAGTAGCATTCATAATATAAAACTTTTGGATTAGAAATAACATTAGAAATCTTCCGGATCGTTTCTTCCCGGGAACTGGATTCGATCTTTCATTGGACGTTCAACTCTTCCCGGTCTCACAGCATGAGCAGAAGACCCCATTCGTGATACAACATCGTCTTTCTCATACTCTTTTTCATCGTCTTTACGTTTCTTCTGTGGTGTCGAGTCATCAGAAGCTAATGAACCACTTCCTTCGCCGAATAAGAATCCGCATTTCACAGCTCCACGTCCCTGTAAATCGAATTCGAATTAGTATGTTCAACTTGATGATTTCTGAAGCGTTAATAATTAAGAAATTCGTTAGCTCACTTTAACTTTAACTCCTTGTGGCAACTTCACTTTCTCCACTTTCTCCTCCTTCTTATCCTCCTCATAAAACCTTGTGTCGTGTTCGTAATCCCATTCCAGTTCTTTTCCTTCCTTGTCAAACACATTCAATCCTCCACGATTCGATGTTTCCTGTGTCCAAAATGAAGTAGTGCCTCGCTTAACACCAGTCTTTTGAACTTCACTCCGATTCGATGAGGCCATATCCTGAAATCACATCAACATAAATAAAGCGAATTCTAGTTCAGTATCGTACGTGAAATTCGTCGATTGTTGCATATCGTACAAGAACGAACATGTTGGCTGAAACATGCTTTGTCAGAACTCTCCACTTTCCATTTGGGACATCACGAGCACTTATGTCGACAGTTATGAAGTCAGTACTCTTTTCAGTGGTCACAATCCCTTTTTCTGTAATGAATTAAATATTGAGCAGCTTCATCATCTCCCAAATTTCGTATTCATTTGTTGTTTGCATACAATGCTCATCATATAGAATGAAATGTCAAAAGCAGAATAATCGCATAAGCAAACTCGATTACATCCGTTCATCCACACCATACACGTTGCTCCCTTCTCCCCTTTATTTACCCTCGTGCTCATCTTCGACACCTCCGATGATCCTATTCTCTTTCAAAAGTAATTCTAATGTGATTATCCGGATCAAGGTGATAATATATATTGCGACGCCTTCGAAAAGTTTAACTGATACGGCTGCGTCCAGATTCGGAGAGTATGTTCAGGTCTCAGAAATACTGTACAAAACTGAGATTAGTATTCGCGAATAAAACGTGCGAAACCTCTGCAGGGGAAGCCGGTGAAAAACCCAAACGTTTTGTTTTAATGGTCAGTGCTGATTTTTTTTTGACAAATTCTGCGACAGGATCTTAATTTCTACAGCAGATGGATAATCCCTAAATGAAGACCCGTGTGGTCACAATTTTCTTGACAAAGATGACAATGATGCAGTGACGCGAGTTGACCCAGTATCCTGTTACTTCATTGTGCGGTCCCTGCAAGCTGCTGTTGTCCTGACTCTGCTCTATTCCAAAATAACGAATCGCCGGTCCCCTAAACAGAAATCGAGAACTTGATGCGAGTCTCGAACAATCGCCGATCGAAAGGATCGGTGACAAAAGAACATGCAAACATAGAAGAGATCTCTATGAGTCGTCAATGAGGGAGGAGAGGAATGGGTTATCCGTTTGTTCGACGACTGAATACAGTGTGAACTGTGTACTCGAGAACAACGACACAAAACCGACTAGGGGGCGAGAGGTAGACACCGGGTGGAAACTAATAATGACAATGTAAGCGGCAGTATTACCCGAATGAGTGTGGATTGAGATAGAAACACTAAACTAACACAACATTCTTTCTTTTTCGAGTACTATTATTCTATTGAATTTGTTTTGTTTGAATGTAGAGGAAGAAGGGAGATGTAGGTGTATGTATGTGCGTGGGCGAGATGAACTGTTTGTCAGTGAATTCAATACTTCTTTAGATCTTTTGTTCTCCTCAAATGGCTCGAAAGAGTTTGAGTCTACTATAGTTAAATGAGAATGAAGACTGTCCAGACCCTGCTCCCCATCGAATCCAAATTGCATAGACACTTCGGAATTTCACATAAACTATAAACACAGCAGTGTATCTCTTCTCTCGGCAAGATTGTTTATTAGAAATATACTAGGAAACTCTAAATAACACCCCTCTCTATTTTCTCTCCCCATCAGACTTGATTTCCATTCCAAAACCAATCAACCTCCCCGCTTTCCATGAAAATAATCAAAGCAGAGCCTATTGACAGTTCACAGAGTTGTTCAAACATCACTCTCAATTTTCCAGCTGTGTCATCAGACATACCGTTCGGCTCGAGTCCTTCTATCAATTCAACATCATCCCCTTTCTCCTGCATAATTTGCCCTTCTTCCACGTCATCATCATCGGACATCACCTCGCCTTCTTCATTTGCTATCTTCCGTCCACGTACCCGTCGCATCATTTTTGACATGTTCAACATCATCTGAAACCAAATTTAGATTGATTGGGAGTCTGAAAACGAATCTTACAGCAGCTGCTTCTTGTCTGTAATGAAACTGGACGATTGCCACACCAGCCTTCTTCCAAATTTTCTCTGGACGAAAATCTGCAAACATTCTGAAAAAAACATAAACTGACAGTATCAGAATTGTATAAAATACTTTTGGATCACAAACTCGTCCATTGATTCGACGCCATGCACCAATACGGAGTCTAACTGAGAATTCTGTTCTGTTGCACCAAGTTCTTTTCGCAAAGCTCCACTCTCGGCTATAGTGACCTGAAATAAATGAATACTCGTGTTGTCTAATTTTACTTGTGTGAAATAGAGCTTGTAGTATGATAAGGTTAATCATACAATTTATTCTCGAATCTGTATCAATCTGTTTGGAACATTCCCTTTTATAAAGGCTCTCTATTTATTTTCTTCCCTTCCACCCTTGACGATCTATTATTCATGTCGTCGACTGCTGCTCTTTTTTGTGTCGATGTGTGCTTCTGCTTGTCCTTCAGCTTTCCCTCCCCAATCTCCAGCCCTTTTTAAAACTCCAATTTCACTCAAAAATCCCAGCTTTACAAAAAAACGTTTCTCTATGTATCCCTCTCTTTTCCTTTTCAATATTGCCTTTCAGTGTATATGTTAGTGCGTTGCCTCCTGGAAAAGAAGAGGAAACGAATTGAACAAAGCAAAACGAAACGACGTGACGAGGTTACTAATTACATATTATGTGGTGTGTTGGGCTGTTGGAGATGCAAAGAAAGAATAAAGAATAAATGAATAGGATGAAGAAATGTAGAGTATATTCCGAAAATCTTTTACCACATTTGCAGCAGACAATGGAATAGAGAAAATGAATAAGAAGAAGTACACATTTACGGTCCAACCAATAAAAGTGTAGATGCACTCAAGCTATGTGAGAAAGTAATGAGTTCTGGGCGGTGTACTGTCAATTAGGGACATAGAAAACAGTACGATTCTTGACTACACTGGAGGTCTATTCCACAGATCATTCGGCATTTCTGAAGGAAGATTTAGTTGCTGACAACCCTTCCTGGCTGGAAACACTCATTATCTGCCCATTTGTCATTTTCTTGATGGAGGAGTAGATGAAGACGAAACCCGAGAAACAAGTCTGACACGAAAGGGCACAAGAGAAAAAAGAAAGCCTTGGTGTCTCGAGCGGCCAAGCGGCAAACACTTCATTTTATGCATGATACGACTTGTTTCTTCGTCTTTTTCTGCTCCTTTCAGTGACGCCGTGCCGCCACACCACAATCTATCGGAACCAGTCGAGTCGTCGTCCCATCGCTCACTTGTTATCTTGCCACTCTGGCGGTGCCACGATAATTGAGCACCAAATTGAGAAGGAAACGAAGATGAAAAGGAAGGAGAAAGAGGAAAAAAGCGCCAGTATAAAAAGAAGAAATGTGGAAAAGAGAAGAATTAGCTTCCTAAAACAGAAACTTACACATAAATGTTTTTCGACGGTATCACTGATTCCAAATGCTTTTTCAGTGGCGATTTTCTCCTTCCGATCGATGATTTTATCCAGACGATCCTGAAAAAAAATAGTTTAGAAAATAACTTTGCAGAATACATATTTTCTGGTGGTTGACAATGCGGATATTTTGAATTTAATTTTTAATTTTCTCCCCTACTCTACCAATATCATATTTACAT
Source organism: Caenorhabditis remanei (assembly GCF_010183535.1). Taxonomy (NCBI): domain Eukaryota; kingdom Metazoa; phylum Nematoda; class Chromadorea; order Rhabditida; family Rhabditidae; genus Caenorhabditis; species Caenorhabditis remanei. The sequence goes on from NC_071332.1 coordinate 8,395,243, forward strand.
ATCTGTCAATTCAAGAATTCGATGTTTGTTTTCCATTTTCAGCATAAGAACCATCGCATTTCTTTTATTTTTTGTCGGTGTCCCATTCAGCGTACTCAGCTCTCTCTACAGTATCCCATTATAACTGCTGCGGCAAATCAACAAAATACTATTTTTCAACCACCAAACAATCGCTTTATTCGAGTCGGCCTCATAAATTCGGACCGATCTTCATCTCTCTGTGTGTATGTATGTGTCCCCATCTCCCCATATTATTCTCTCTTTCTCTTCTTCACATCATTCCCTTTTTCGTTTCCCAACCATTCGCGGCGCCGCTCCTCGACAAATTTCATGTGTATGTATGTGTGCGTGCTTGGCTTTTCTACTTGTATTATGTTACACAATGATGGAATTTGCTGAAATACGTGGTTGAAGGTCTTCATATGAATGTTTCAAAATGATAGAGCTGAAAGGAATGATAGAGCTGAAAGATGAAAGTTGGATACAAAACACAAATAGGGAAGACCCATAGTTGGAACAATAAATTCCATTTTTCAGGCAAGGAGATACAAGATTCCTTCTTATTCCAGTTCTCACGATAATCCTTGATTCGTGTTAATCCCGGAATATATATGACACGTCATTACATCAAAGATGCAACATGGGGTAGTCCATCAATGAGAGCCAGATGCCTCCAATTGAGAACTTGAAGTTGCTGAGTCTCTGGCGCCAGATGCGAAATGCAATGTCGTTCCAGGCGAGCAAGCACGCTGACTCTTCGTTTTTTCCTATTCCCTTCCTTCCAATGCCAATCAAGATCTCTCGTTGCGGGCTCACTACCGAGTTCTATTCTCGAGTCTCACAAATATCAGTTTGTAGTGGTAATCGGATAAAGGCCAACTATACTACTAATCATGAGGCTCTGCGAAAATAAGATAGCCACACCCAGTTCTCTAATGAGTAGGTTGACACAACAACTTCAATTCATCCGGGGTTGCTAGGATACGATTCCCGAGCGGATTCGTTTTCGCAAGAAGCAGATGTCCAACTATATTTGACTTTTTGATCAAGTCAGAAATATATCAAAACATTGAACCTTCTCAGAGACTGGACTTTGTTGTTTAGGGGCGTTCACAGAATAATCATACTGTATCCCGACATAAAAACGATTCGAAATCACAAAGCGGATCGTTTCATTCCAGTGGATATTGTCTAAACCTTGTACAAATATGACTACAAATACAATTACATCATCATCATCATTAATATATAATTGGCGCGAGCGTCGACGACGTACCACAGCAGCATTGTGAATGAGCGCGAAATAACCGCCCAGGCCTCCGTCACAAATGTACAACACATCGCAGCGCCGTCTCCGTCTTCTTCTTCCTTTTTTTCTTCTTCTCGCTCCACTTTTCAACATCTTTCCAGCTCTTTTAAATAAAATATTCTGCACACACACGGACACATACACACCATACACCGAGAGACATGATGGGAACAAAGCATCCTCTGGGTGATATTTTTCATGGTTCTCAGGAACTAAACAAACCTTTTCTAACTAAAAACTGGGCAAAGTGAGGATGTGTTCCGGCACACCTGAAACTTTGCTCACCTACGACTATATCAGACAGCGAGGTTGAGACGAAAGTGTCAGGCGGCCGGAAGGCACAACCTGTATGGATGAAGAAGTTTCCATGATCCTACAAGGTAGGATGGTCCTAGACTTGAATAGATGTCGTCGGGATGGATTGATGGATGCACCACAGCGCCATGGGCACGAGAACACGATTGGAGGCGCGCGCCGTCGCACACGCTCACAGACACATACACTGAGTAGGGGGAGAGGAAGGGGAGACACATTCGACGACCGCTCATATTGAGGGTGGAATAGGAGGACGAGGAGCGACGAAGAATGAGCGGGGCAAGAGGACGGATGGAGGAGGCGAGAGGAGGGCGCGCACACAGCCCAAAAGGGGCGGGACACAGGACTCCTCCCCGCCTCACGTTTCAGCTAGCTTTGAGCTTTAGATTCTAAATGGTGTCAATAGACAGAGTAGAACGATCTGTCCAAACAGTATTTGCTTTGATCACGGGAAACTTGCAGAATCGACGAAGAAGTTAGGTTACAAGAGTGTTCCAGGAGGAAGTAGTGCTAGACTGAAACCAAGAATGTTTGAATAAAATCCAAAAGAGTATGTTTTCAACTGCGACGTTGTGAGCACGGTGTATCATATTAATTTGGAACTTCCCTGAGGAGAAGTAGTGATTGATAAAGATGGAGCTGAGAAACGACGGTGATACAGTCACCGGTTTATAAGAAGGCTACAGGAGGTTCTTCTAATGTAGCTGCTATTTTGAAATTTACAGTCTAGGTACCCGGAGGTAAATGAGAAGAAACTAGGAGGTTCTGAAATTGACAAGCCAACGAACTCTCTAGTTTCGGACTTCGGCAACAACTTAGGAATAGGAAATGCATATTGAAGATGATAACTTTTTTGAAAATCAGATGACGAACTTCTATGCTTCGCGAGGCCAGTCGTTGGGATCGTGCCAGATCTTCTTATCTTATTTAAAACGGAAAACATGATCATTAGCCATAAATGCCACGTCACGATAATTGCATATGTAAAGGCCATCCACAATTGTCGGCATTGTCGTAAAACTTTTTGTGTCATCGAGTTGTTAGACAAATATTTCCGCGGCGGTTCGGTTCGGGAGACCACCACCTCCACCACCGCAGACGGTATTGAATTGGAAGGGAGCAACACAAGGACACGCGATGAATGGCCTGACGAAGAGGCACAATAGAGGTGGCTCTCCTTCTCCATCGCCGCCGACAGTATTTTCTCTCTGTTTCTTTCTGTATTCTCCTTCACTTTTCCTCCGGACGTCGTCGTCATCGTTGTCCCGGTCACTACCTTAACCACCAGGCTGTTTGTGTTCAATTACCTGCGCGCGGTTGTGTGTATGTTCGTGTATGTGTGTGAGGAGATGAGGAGATGAGAATGAAGAAAAATGAGAGACTGAGAATACGCTATAATTACGCAGCAACCACATATTCTGGATAATGTGGGCTGCGAGTGCCGGACGAGTGCCGTGTCAACAAGTCGGCTTAATTTGTAACATAATTAGGCGGTTATTTGTGTTATAGAGAAATCGCAATGACCTCATGAAAACTATAATTTGAGGAACAGAACTGAGAATATGAAGGTGTTGAAGACTGAGAAGAAATCATGGTGGAACAATACACTATTTCTATCAGCAAGTCTCCCGGATGAGCAGTTATCAACATTGGGCACTTGATTCATTTTACAAAGAAACTTCAGAAGTTTCAGACCTTTCCACAACTTTCAGACTTTTTACAAAGAACTTTCAGACGTCTTCTTATCACGCCGAATTTTGTGCTGGATTATATTCACATTCTCAAACAGATTGAATCGGAACCCGAAGAAAACTAATTCAACCTCGAGGGTAACAGTAAAGAATTAACAGCACTTACTTTTGGTTGCCGATCTGTTTCATCATCACTCAGGTTGTTGTCGACATCGTCGTGCACCGAGTGATCCGATCCATAATCAAGTTCGTCGTCCATAATGAGGCTGAAAATGGTGATATTTATATGCATAAAGATGTTTTATATATGTTATGCAAGAAAATGAAAATCTGAATAATTGAATGCGAGAACGCTATTTTTCAGTGCACAAAAATAAATAATTGGGCTAGTTTACAATAGAAATCCCATTGGAAATTACGTTTTGAAATTTATAGCTGGAAACGATTTGTAATGGGGCGAGTGATTCAGTGTTCCTATTAATATTAATTGTATCATTGAAAAAAAAGCACCGAGGTGTGATTTAGAGTCTGAAAAAGCTGAAAATCGCATTTTAAAAATCAATAGCGAAACACGGTGATTTTTTCTGTACATTAAATTTGGGTTTCTCTTCCATATTTCTGCTTCTCGCTAGGTCACGACCCCGTGAGGGAAGTGCGCTCCGCCAGACAACGCAGTGTAATTTTCTCTGCCATAATTTTTAATCAGCTATATAAAAAAATAGAAATCGAAATTGAAAAAAAACGGCCTCATGAGATTAATTTTTTTCGATCTAGTTTTTGTAGAAAAAAATTCCTGCCGTTTTAAGGCCTCCTTCGTATAGAAAACGGGAGTTTGTTGAAGTGATTTTCGTCAGTGTTATTTTCTCTTCCACAAACTTTGAAGAGGTTTTTAAAAAAACTGAATCCATGAATTAAAAAAAACGCTTTCATGAAAATTTTTTTTTTCGATCTAGTTTTTGTAGAAAAAAATTGGGATAGTTTCCGATTCGTTTTCTTATAGAAAACGGGAGTTTGTTGAAATTAAAAATTCCTGATGGCCTAGTTTTTAAAATGACGATGGCCTAGATTTGAGAAAGCTCACGAAGAAGCACATCTTCTAATTTAATTAGGGAAATATCACGAATCGAGATGGAGTTATGGGTCAAGACATGTATCACAAGAATGGAAATTTTGTACTGATTTCAAAATTTTATTCGAATTTTGCAGAACGATTCTGTGAAAAAAGTTATTCAGATTTTAGTGAGATTTCAGTACTAAAAATGGAAACTTTGAAGTCATGTAAGTCGTCCAGAGAGTGGATTCAGCGATATTGAAATGAACCATAGTATGTTTCAAACGACGGTGAGCATTTCCAGTCGTTTTATAGAGAATTAAGGAGATTTTCAATCGGCAAGAAACAAGATCTGGAAGAAGCAAATCGGGAAGTGACGAGTCGAGAATAACGTTTTTTTCTAAATTTCAGTGTCGGAAATGAAAAAAACTGTCATTTGAAAGTGTATTGTGTATTTATTGTCACTTTTAATCGTGTTTTTACCTGTCTTTGATGACAACTTTGAACTTCACACGAAATATCATCGTCGCGAAGCAAATTTTCATAAAATCAGTTCAATAACATGAAAACACACCATTTGTAAGCTAAATAACTAAACTACACAAAAAATTATCAACTTTTCGTTCCTTTCAAACACTGGAACTTGCGAAAAAGTGTTATTCGCGATTCGTCACTTCCCAATTTGCTTCTTCCCGATCCAACATTCTTTCCGATTTGTACGGTGTCTCTTGTGTGATTGTAAATGTTTCAAATAGGAGTTTACAACGTTTAATTTATCAGATTATCTCTTAGATGCCTTGAAAAAGTTAGAAACGAGGGAGATTGATCACTGGATTGCACTTTTTACGCTTCTCTTCGCCGGAAAACGGATGAAGACAGTTGAAACGTCAAATTTTAGATGTTTTTCACTTGAAACTTTCTGGTTTGATAACATAAATACGTTTTTCGAGCAATTTTTGACTTATCTACCATGTTTTTGTTTCCAAACGAACACTTTTCATTAAACTTTCTCTGCACTTCACTGCAATTTATTAACCTCATTTTTCTGTGCCGCGGGGTTACATCCTTAGCCCCGCCCATTTTTCTGCGCACCATGGGGCGAAAAATTGTCAACGGGAAATGTACACAAAAAATCACCGTGCGAAAAAATAAAAATCTAGTTCGAACAGCGCGCTAAAATTTTGATGCGATAGAGCGTGTTTGCTTTTCCCACTTTTGAATAAATTTGCGCGGCAAAACAAACTCAGATTCTGCAGCTTTCTAAAATAAGTGACTTTCTTACATATTTTTCGATTGTTTTTCTGTATTGTTGATTGTTAATGTTTGTGTTATTTTGTGTATATCATTTTTTGTTAGTTTTCATTCGTGGAAATAGTACGACTTTGGTTGAGCGCTACTCTTACAAATTAGAAAAATACTAGCATTCTTTGAAATCGCTGGCACCGTTTCGACTATTTTTCTCATGTCTTCATGATTTCCTAATATTTTATAACATTTACTTGAAGTTTCGTAAAATTAGAATTGTTTCAAAATATTTTCCATCGCGCTGTTCCGTTAGAGCACGTTTGCCCTGTCATTCAACAACGTGAGACCCCACAAATTCCGAGGAAAAAAAACTCCTGGGAAACGAACTCCTGGGAAAAAGGCGGGGCCAAGCGCGCTGATTGGCTGCAAAATGCTAATTAGCAACATTGCGCAACTGATTAGCCAATCAGCGCGCTTGGCCCCGCCTTTTTCCCAGGAGTTCGTTTCCCAGGAGTTTTTTTTCCTCGGAATTTGTGGGGTCTCAACAACGTATTTTTTCCATTGTCTCGTTGAATAGGGATTTATAAACCTTTGCATAATGTGGCTTATTGTCAGAAATGTCCACCAAACGTCCCGGTGGTGCGTCGTTTCAACCAGAAGTCAAACGTAAACGTGAGAGTGATGAATTCGAACAGTGCTACGTGGTAAGTCTTCTTTTCTTTATATCCACCAAGTTCATTTGTTGCTGAAAGACTGAAAAATGAACTAGGTAATTTATTTCCACAATTATTATTTTGAAAATGTTCCAACCACTTTTCTTTCAGCCAAAATTCGAAAAAGAACTTCCTGCCACTCCCAAAATCGATAAAACCGGATGGGCGAGGCCAGCTGTTGATAAGGATTTAGGAATCACTAAAAGTATTGCATGCCAAGTACTCGAAGTCGAGACTTATCACGAGGATGGGTCCGCGACTACTTATGACAGAACTAACGTAAAATTGTACGGAGTGACAAAAGCAGGAAACTCGATCTGCGTTATTGTGACTGATTACTTCCCTCACTTTTATTTTCAGGTAAATCTTGTCGCTGTATCACAAACAAAACTAATCTATTATACATTAGGCACCACAAGGCTTCGGAGTAGAACACATACAAACTGCTCAAACTGCCATTTGTAACATGGTTGCATCCGCGAAACGTCGAGGAGGAAGTGGACAGAACCAACTACCTGGAAAAGTCGTTGATAATCTAGTTCACATTGAATTGGTTCGGGGAGAGAATCTTTACTATTTTCGTGGCGCTGATACTAAAGTTCCGTTTGTTAAAGTAACTGGATCCACAGAAGCACTTCATAAAGCTCGTATGGAACTCAGAAATGGAATCAATTTGATGGGAAAAGGACCTGTAAATGTTGGAAATTTATATGAGTCGAACATCAACGATATCGTTAAGTTCATGGCGAAAACGAATATTGTCGGATGTGGTTGGATTGAAGTTTGTTAATTTATGATTTTGTGAACTTTCTTTTTCAATTTATTATTTCAGCTTCCTGCTGGAAAGTGCCAGATTCTCTCGAACAGCGAAAAATCCTCCAGGTGTCAAATAGAAGTTTCGGTTAACGTCAAAAACTTGATTGTTCATGAAAGCGAAGGAGAATGGGCAGACATTGCTCCGATTCGGTATGTTTCAGAGATAAAAATGAAAAAGTGACAAAATGTTTCTAGTACTCTCTCCCTGGATATCGAATGTATTGGTCGGCGGGGAGTCTTTCCTGAAGCTATCAAAGATCCAATTATTCAAATCGCGAATCTTGTTAAAATCGAAGGAGAAACCGAACCATTCGTTCGAAACTGTTTTGTACTTGGAACATGTGCTCCTGTTGTCGGATCGAATATTATCCAGTGCGTCAATGAAAAAGTTCTTCTTGAAAAATGGGCGGAATTCGTACGTGAAGTTGATCCTGATATTATCACTGGTTATAATATCCTCAACTTCGATCTTCCATACATTTTGGATCGTGCAAAGGTTCTCTCGCTCCCTCAAGTTTCACATTTGGGTCGACAAAAAGATAAGGGATCAGTTGTCAGAGATGCTGCTATTTCGTCGAAACAAATGGGAAGTCGAGTGAATAAAAGTATTGATATTCACGGAAGAATCATTTTCGACGTTCTTCAAGTTGTTCTTCGTGATTATAAACTTCGTAGTTACACACTAAACAGTGTCTCCTACCAGTTTCTTTCTGAACAAAAAGAAGATGTCGAACACAATATCATTCCCGATCTTCAACGTGGAGATGAGCAAACAAGAAGACGTTTGGCTCAATATTGTTTGAAAGATGCATATCTCCCACTTCGTTTACTTGATAAACTCATGTCAATCATTAATTACATTGAAATGGCAAGAGTTACTGGTGTTCCTATGAATTTCCTTCTCACGAAAGGACAGCAGATTAAGGTTAGTTCATTATGTCTATGAATCTTTATAAATCGTGGTTACAGATCTTATCAATGATGCTCCGACGATGCAAGCAGAACAATTTCTTTTTGCCAGTGATTGAAGTGAATTCTGGAGATGGAGAGGGTTACGAAGGAGCCACTGTCATTGATCCAATTCGTGGTTTCTACAATGAACCGATTGCAACTCTCGATTTCGCATCGCTGTATCCGTCCATCATGATTGCTCATAATCTCTGTTACACAACTCTTCTGAAATCACCGCAAGGAGTTGAAAATGAAGATTATATTCGAACGCCATCCGGACAGTACTTTGCTACCAAATCTAAGCGTCACGGGCTATTGCCTGAAATTCTCGAAGACCTTCTTGCAGCTAGAAAGCGTGCCAAAAATTTCATGAAGAATGAGAAAGATGAATTCAAACGGATGGTGTACAATGGACGACAGTTGGCTTTGAAGATTTCCGCCAATTCAGTCTATGGCTTCACTGGTGCCGTTGTTGGAAAGCTTCCGTGTCTCGAAATTTCTCAATCTGTAACTGCTTTCGGAAGAAAAATGATTGATATGACAAAGTCTGAAGTAGAAAGAATTTACAAGAAAGGGGCTCTTGAAGGGAAGTGTCCTGCAGATGCTAAAGTCATTTATGGAGATACTGACTCGGTAATGGTGAAATTCGGAGTTGAAAATGTGGCACAAGCCATGGAAATTGGACTTGAAGCTGCAAAAGAAGTCAGCAAGATCTTCACTCCGCCAATTAAACTGGAATTCGAGAAAGTGTATTTCCCGTATCTACTCATCAACAAGAAACGTTACGCTGGTCTTTACTTCACTAAACCCGAAGTTCATGACAAAATGGACTGTAAAGGATTGGAAACTGTTCGACGTGATAATTGTCCGCTGGTCGCGAAAGTACTCGGAGTATGTCTCGAAAAGCTTCTGATTGAAAGAGATCAACAATCAGCATTAGATTTCGCAAAAAGAACAATCAGTGATTTACTTTGTAACAAGATTGACATTTCACTATTGATTATTAGCAAAGAGCTTACGAAATCAGGTGATGTAAGTGATTTCCACTAGTCATTATAATTATTGTATAAATCGAAATTACAGAAATACCAAGCAAAACAAGCTCATGTCGAGTTGGCCGCTCGTATGAAGAAGAGAGATGCTGGAAGTGCACCGAGACTTGGCGATCGTGTACCGTACGTCTTCGTGGCAGCTGCAAAGAATGTACCAGCTTACGAACGTGCTGAGGATCCTACCTTCGTTCTTCAAAATAATATTCCGCTCGACACAAAACATTACTTGACTAATCAGCTGGCTAAACCCCTCGCAAGAATTTTTGAACCGATTTTAGGAGATAGAGCTGAAAAGATTCTCGTGGAAGGAGAACACACAAGAGTTCGAACTGTAGTTCAGAGTAAAGTTGGAGGACTCGCAGCTTTTACGAAGAAATCGGCTACTTGTCTTGGATGTAAAAGTGTACTGCCGAAAATGGAGTCTGAAAATGCCGTATGCAAGCATTGTGAGCCGAAATTGCCAGAAATTTATGCATCACGGTAAGTGTTTAGCGCTTTCAACTTCTGATATATACACCATAAATTTAGATTGGTCACAATGCACGAATTGGAAAATCACTTTGGTCGTCTATGGACAGAATGTCAGAATTGTGCCAAGACAATGCAAGACAAGGTCAACTGCTCTGCTCGCGATTGTCCGATCTATTACATGCGTGAAAAAGTTCGAAACGAACTTTCGGAAACCAACACCATCATGCAGAGATTCGGAGACCCATGCTTCGCGCCACCTACTAAATAGATTTCGTGATAGAACTCATCCTGGTTTACTGATTGATACCCGTTTTTACTGTTAATGATCTTTTCTCACTATTCATCTCTTTTCCCCTTTTCAAATGCTGGTTATCCTCACCTCATGAATTAATTAGAATCCTAAAGTTTTGAAAAGTTTCTATTTGAATGCGACATTCGCTTTTGATACATCAAGTTCTGTAGAAGCTACAGATCAGGCTTTATTTTCTTTCAGATGATCATACGGAAAGCAGTATTCTTCTTAGGATTAGTCACAATACTTTATGCATCAGATGACCCCACACAAAATAGGAAATCATCGCTTCATTTTACACCAAAAGTGATAAATTTGTACAGAGAAAAGGTGCGAAGAATGTTCTATCATGCCTATGATGGATATTTGAATCACGCATTTCCTCTAGATGAACTGAAACCAATAACATGTGTTGGACAAGACACTTGGGGATCTTTTTCACTGTCATTGATTGATGCATTAGATACTCTTCTTGTTATGGGGAACACAACTGAATTCCGGAGAGCTGTCGCTTTAGTACTCGAGAAGGTTCGAGATGACGCAAATGTGAATGTATCAGTTTTCGAAACCAATATTCGAGTAGTTGGAGGCCTAATTTCAGCACATATGCTAGCTGGAAGACATAAAGGTACGCGGGTATTGAGAAGAAACAACTCATTAGACTTACTTTCAGATCTTGTCGCTGACTGGCAAGGCTATCCATGTGATGGTCCTCTCTTAAAACTTGCCGTTAAAATGGCTGATCGTTTAATGCCTGCTTTCAATACAGAAACTGGAATGCCTTATGGAACTGTTAATTTGAAGTATGGAGTTCACAAAGATGAAACTCCAATTACTTGTACAGCTGGAGTTGGAACATTTATTATCGAATTCGGAACACTTTCTCGATTGACTGGAGATGATAAGTATGAGAAGGTTGCACTGAAAGCTCTCGATGCACTTTGGTCGACTCGATCTCCGATTGGACTCGTTGGAAATCATATAAATGTTCAAACTGGACAATGGACAGCAACCGATTCTGGAATTGGTGCAGGTGTCGACAGTTATTTTGAGTATTTAGCGAAGGCAGCATATCTATTCAAGAGACCAAGTTTAATGAAACAATTCCACGCTCATGCAACAGCAATCAATAAACATGTCAGAAAAGATGACTGGTTTATGTGGGTGTCAATGGCGAAAGGAGCAGTTTCACTTCCAATTTTCCAATCACTCGAGGCTTTCTGGCCCGGAACTTTGACTATGGTCGGAGATGTACAAGATGCTTCGAGAATCATGTTGACTTACTCAGAGGTTATTCGGAAATATGGGTTCCCACCGGAATTCTATAACATACACAATGAAGAACCTGCTGACAAAAGAGCTGCATTCCCACTGAGACCAGAGATGGTCGAATCATTGATGTATTTGTATAGAGCAACAAAAGATGAGACTTGGCTGGAACTTGGAGCGGAAATGGTTGATGTAAGTTGTTCTTCGATATGAGAAATACATGCTTAGAATTCCAGGCTATTGAATCATCAGCTCGTACGAAATGTGGATATGCAACAATCAACAATGTCAAGGAACACAATATCGAAGATCGAATGGAGTCATTTTTCCTCGCCGAGACAACAAAATATCTGTATTTACTATTTGATACAAAGAATTTCATTCACTCAAAAGGAGATCATGCTCGCATCTTAACCAGCTCGAAGAATCTAACGTGTATTCTTTTTGGAGGTGGTTACATCTTCAATACAGAAGCACATCCTGTTGATCCAGGAATGCTGGATTGTTGTAGTATTCAAGCGAAACGAGAACAAGAAGTAGGAGAGAAAGAAGTGAGTTTCGTTATATTAAACTACATGTAAATAATCAAAAGTAGCGTTCCAGGTAAACAATGGAGATCATCATGAAAAACGAGAACTCACTGAACAGGGAGGAGAGAAATATTACGAAAATCAGTACGGAAAAGAAGAAAATCTGATAGAATTCGAAGTTGATGAAAAAATGAAAGAGGAAGCAGAACGCAAGAGACAGGAAGAAGAAGCACAGAAAAAATCAGAAGAGTCTAGAAAAGCGATGGATAAAGTACGACAGTTTTTGATTAAGGCTCATCTGAAAGATGAGGAAAAACAGAGAAATGGGGAAACTTCTGAATCTGCGAAAAAGTTTATGGATCAGCTACTGAAAGCATATCCTAATCACACTTCTGAAATGGAGAGTCTCAATAAAGAAGCGCTTATCGAGTTTGAAGAAATTCAACATTTGAATGATATTCGAGAAATTGTTCGTGATATTCCGATTCCTGATGTATTTTGTGAACGGTGCTGTTATCCACTTCATGAAATAGTCGACTCCGTCGCACTTCGAGTGTTGATGGCTGATGTTTATGAGTACCATATTTATCCGAAAAGAAAGGTTTGTTGTGAGGTTTACATATATTTAGATTTATGGTTTTATTCTTCAGGTCAACTTCCATCACGGACCTGTTTGTTGGATCGAGGAAACTCCACGAATTGAAGATGATTACAAAAATGAGCCACCGAGTGTTCACACCGATAAATGGAAGAGCCCGCTCTACGACAGTGATATGGTAGTGTTGAGTAGTTTTGTTGGAGATGATGAAACCGAGGCAGTTCGAAAGTTCGGATTCAATCATCTTCTGGCTCCAGGATACAGGAAATTGGATAGACTTATCGCAGGTCAAAATGTTGCTACGAGGCGGAAGAAGTCTTGGTATTATGAAGTTTAATATCAATTACATCGGGTTCTCGCTTTTCTTGTCTTTTTATATCACTAGTCTTTGGTTGCTTCAGTGCCTTTTTTGTATATAGAATCGGGTGTTTTAGCTTTTTTTTTCTGTGATAATGGTTGATTCTGTGATTTTGTTAAGTTTTTATAAAAAGCTGTAATAAAGGTTGTTGTTTTTTGAATGAGTGTTATCACCGTTTTTTGGGTCATCAAAACTTGGTTTCCCCATTGCTGTATCCATAGTAAAGTTTCCAAAATTCATTAAAAGTTTCAGAATGATAGCGGCTCGAAATTTGACAGTCGGATGTCGAAAACTGTTATCAACATCGGCATATACAGTAAGATCTCATACTTGTGATGAGTTGAATGCGTCCAATAAGAGTGAGTATGATGCCATATCTGAATCAATAGTCTAATAGTAATTCCAGATGAAAAAGTGAGCGTAATGGGATGGTTATCGCACAAACGAATGGATCGATTCTTCGTGTTGCGCGATGCATATGGTTCCGTTCAGGCGAAAATTCAAGAGAATTCTGAGCTGAAACAACTTTTGAAAGAGCTTCCATATGAATCAGTTATTCGAGTCGATGGAACTGTTGTTGATCGCGGAGAGAACAGAAATAACAAAATGAAAACTGGAGATATTGAGGTTTTTTGTTTCACTGTCTGAAAAATGAAAAAAAATTATGTTGCAGATCAACGTTGAACAGTTGACAGTGCTAAACAAGGCTTCTGTTAATATTCCAATGCTTCCCGATGTGAAATCGAATGAGAAAACTCGTTTGAAATATCGATATATTGATTTACGATCCGACAAACTTCAAAGGTATCGTTTACAACTAGAAGATGATATAATAGTTTCTCTTTACAGAGCGTTGCGTATTCGATCAGAATTCGTTCACAATCTTCGGAAGTTTCTCGTCGAAAAAAGTGGATTTGTTGATGTGGAGACCCCAACTCTTTTCCGTCGTACTCCTGGTGGAGCAACTGAATTTGTCGTACCCGCACCTCCACCAAATCATGGAATGGCTTATTCATTACCTCAGAGCCCGCAACAATTCAAGCAACTTTTGATGGTTGGAGGAATTGACCGATATTTTCAGGTTAGCAACTGAACTTCTCGTTTGAAATTGTTTCTGAATTATTCTCAGATTGCTCGATGTTATCGAGACGAGGGATCAAAAGGCGATCGACAGCCAGAATTCACTCAAGTCGACGTGGAAATGTCATTCACAACTCAAGAAGGAGTAATGCAACTCATCGAAGATATGATACTTTCCGCTTGGCCAGAATCTCTGATTCATCTGAAACCCAAATCACCGTTTCCTAGAATATCGTATTCCGAAGCAATGACAAAATATGGAATTGATAAACCCGATATGAGAGTTTCGTGGCAAATTGAAGATGTTAAGACCAATATTTTTAACTTTTTGAAAAAGAATGATGGAGACAAAATAAGAGTTATCGTCTGTCGAGGAGCTGGAAAGACACCCATTTCCAATTCA